>NC_045988.1:7016580-8404080 GCF_010909765.2 Amblyraja radiata
AGATGGTGCCAACGAGCCAGGCGAATCTTTGCATGCTGGTCCCTGAAGTGGATCTGCTCTCATTCATTCCAATCGCTCCAGACTTTTATCCCCATTTATCCTGTATCTGTACACTATGGACAGCCTGATTGTCAACATGTCTTACTTTATCATGTAATAGTCTTTCACTGATGGGATAGCATGCAACTAAAAGCTTTCCACTGTAGACAATGGACAATAGGTGCAGGAGTAGACCATTCAGCCCTTCAAGCCAGAACCACCGCATTCAATGTGATCATGGCTGATCATCCACAATCAGTACCCCGTTCCTGCCTTCTCCCCATATCCCCTGACTCCGCTACCTCAGTACACATGACAATAATAAACTAAACTAATGGATAGGATTTACTCTCTTTGGGAATGTGTTAATTAAGGACATTCAACATCACTTTGTATATGGCGGGCCATCTCTTTACTAACTTGACCGAGTTTTTCGAGGAGTTACAAAAGTGATCAATGAGGCAGGGATTAGGAAGGGCCTGTTTCCCTAAACTAAGCCCTATCTCTAAACTACACTAAATAAAAGGCACTCCACAGTCGTGTTTGCATGAAGCAATCAATGTTATGTTAATAAATATCAGTTATGACCTTCTTTGCCTGTCTTTGATAATTGGCAAGAAAGATAGCATTCCTTCACTCAGTAGCCCACGGAGATTTTGGTGGACAGTTGACAGAATAAATGCTAAGGAAATAATGCAAATTGTCAGGACAGTTTAGAAAAATAAAATTCAGCATTACTTGGCGTATACTGGGTATTCACTAATAGATCATTGATGAGACATTGTGGTGACTAGATAAGGATTATTCTGGTGTCCTTGGTGAATACTGCTGTCTGGTCACTGATTCTGGAATTTTCACACCACTTGAACAAAACACTAAATCATAGAACATAGAAACCTTTGGCCCACATTGACTGTGCCGAACATGGTGCCACGTTAAACTGCTCTCATCTGCCTCTATGTGATCCATATCCCTCTATTCGTTGCACTTCCATGTGCCTGCCTAAAAGCCTCCGAAACACCCCTATCATATCTGGCTCCACCACCACCCCTGGCAATGCGTTCCACGCCCTCATTATCTACGCGTAAAATACTTGCCACGCACATCTCCAATAAGCCTTCCCCCCCCCTCTCACTTTATCGCTATGCCTTCTAGTGTTGGACATTTCCACCCTGGGAAAATGGCTCTGACTGTCTATCTTATCTCTGCCTCTCGTAATGTTATGTCATCCTATCAATCTCCCCTCAACCTCCGACATTCCAGTGAAAAATCATATACAGCCATGCCTACTGGCGCATGCAGGTATCGAACCCGGCGTTCGGAAGCCGCGGTCACGTGACTCGGGAGGGGCTGCTTGTTTTCGCGCGGTTTTGCTTTCGCGCGCCAGTTCAGCACTGACCACCGATGTGTCGAGAGAAGGTGTTTACTGAAAAGTGAATTTTCGAATAAAAGTTTGTTTAAAACTTCAGTCGTCGTTCTTGAGACCGCCAAAACCAGTTTATAGCAATAGAGATTGGCCAGGCTAAAGTGACAGATCCAGGTGAAGTGCTAACTTTGACCCATCAGCTCAGAATCTGGTGGCCATTAGACCAACGTAACATCTCAAGGTTATATCAGAATTCTCTGTGTGCAAGTCTCAATGTGTGGACAGCTTTAATATTTACATCAACTAGGTTTTAATCTTAGCCTGTCATTTTTTCAATTTCTGCACAATGTCACTAAAAGCCAATTCACAATTAGTAATTACAGTCAGTCTCCCAAAATCATTAAAAGAAAATCCATTGCTGGAAAGACAGAATATACTGGGAATATTCGAGTTCAAATTAAAGGTTTATCGTCAATTGTACAAGTGCGGTGAGATACAGGTACATTGCAGGTACTTAGACGCAGCCAAATGCACAACAAATTATACAAAGGTTACATTAAATTCTAAAAGAAAGAAGACTGTGCAAAAAATACAAGGCACGAGTGCAAAAATAAAATGTCGACTGACATTTTCTCGACCGACCCGAAATGTCACCTATTCCTTTCCTCCAGAGATGCTGCCTGACCCGCTGAGTTACTCCACTTTTTTGTGTCTATCTTGATTTTAAACCAGCATCTGCCGTTCCTCCCGACACACATGACAATAAACCACATGACTCGACTCCTTATTGACATCACTTTATTGTCCAATAAATGGTCGGTTTACCAGCAACACTTACAATCTGTAACAAAAAGTATACCAGTGAGGGTGGAACACTAATAGAATTAAAACAACCTATAAGGAACAATCTCACATCTCAACATTTAGGAATATCCTGAATTAAATTGCCATTTTTTTTATTGATGTGTACTCAAAACCCGATTTTAAAGTTCGACTTAACCCGTGTACTGTTTTACAGAAAGTAAACATTGCTGTTCGACTGTTACGGTTCGAGTGACTACAACAGCTCAAATAATGTACTTCGTGGCCTTTATCAGGAGAGCAATCATTCAGAGGACTCTCTGGACCAAACATCTGAGGTTAGGTAACTGGCACTTTCTTTTGCAGAGACAAGGTTCTGTAAAGAATGGTTAAGTATAAGCTGCTGAGTGATGTATCATTGTCAGGACAAATAACATGGGAAGAACAGAAAGCATCGCGTACAGAGACATAACAAATACTACCTGCCCTTCACACAACTAAGCAGAGGGGACCACACATTTCCTTTAGAAGAATACCAATATATCCAAACTTACAGCACATCTGCATGTTTCTTTGAAGTTTGTTACGTAAAATATTCCATGTTTGTACTGCCGTATGCTTTGAAGTGGGGAATTGTATTGTAATATCTAAAATAGGATGACTTGGAAACAAATATAAAACTCAGGTTTCCATGTGTCTGCAGATCAATATCTATCTACTCGATATCTATGTATAGTGTTATTGAACCCTCTAAAATATAGCTAAATTGACTCTTAATTTAAACAATGACGTCAATGAAGATTAAGAAACTGCAGATGCTAGAAATCAGAAAAGGCCTTTTTCATCAACAATTGTCAATGTTCATACTTTTAGTTTGGTTTTTGTCATGTAGAAACATAGAAAATAGGTGCAAGAGTAGGTCATTCGGCCCTTCGAGCCTGCACCGCCATTCAATATGATCATGGCTGATGTGTACAGAGGTACAGTGAAAAGCTTCTCATTGTGCTGTGGCATTGATAATTGGTCACCCAGCCTGTGCAACAATCAATCAGTATGAAGAAGGATCCCGACCCAAAACGTCACCCATTCTTTCTCTCCACAGATGCTGCCTGTCCCGCTGAGAAACTCCAGCATTTCGTGTTTATCTTCGGTGTAAACCAGCATCTGCATCTTCAACTGCAACACTGCAGCTACGCCACCATGCCGTCCTGCATTCTGAAGCATCTGTACGGAGGACGGGCATGTCACGAAGCTTTCTATGCAAATCCTCTGCTTAAAACTAAATGGAGACTCTGGGACTAAAGGACTCACAAATTCCCTCTCGTTTTTCTTGCTAGTTCCAGCTGAACTCTCTCAGAATCCCCAACAACTTTTGTTCTTTGTCGATGTTTCCTTTGAAAAGGCATTAAAGAAGAAATATCACAGTGGGATTTTGGAAAGGTACCTGAGTAATAAATAATGTGGGATCATAAATGTTACTTACATCAGTGACTTTGACCTCTTTGTGCAATCTATCCTTAATGCAATATGTCATTCGAGGCTTCAAACTCCCTAACGTTGAAACTAGATAAGGCAGATTGATGTGTGAATGCTGATCTCTTCCAGCACCTTACATGGTGTTTATGCTGCAGCTTGCAAATTGCTATGACAACCATGACAATTGGCTCTCTGGAGGTCCTCTGAAGTTCAACTTTTGAAAATGAAATGTTAACTTCAAATCCTTGAGCATAATCGTGTTTTGGATATGAGAATCTGCTGTTACACACATTAATAGGAGCATGCAGGGGTCACACATAATGTGAGGTCAAAGATGTACGAACATTTATAAAGAAAGGTCAAAGATAGTTGTCAGCACATTGATGCACCATAGCCAATGAGACCTTAATATCCAAGGAATCCTTGCTATCTATCTGCCCTAGAATATCAGCTTATCCCTCCTTGATCTTACGATCCTCATGTCCATCTTATGGGTGAATAAAGGTCCCGATCTGAAATATCAGCCATCCATGTTCTCCAGAGATGCTGCCTGAGGCTTGGCCGACCCAGCCACCACCTTACTGATAATCCTTCATTGCTCACATACCATTCTTCCTACATCCCATCAACTCTCCCACATTCGACCGTTCACTTTTGGTGATGATCGTTGAGCCATTGATAAGTGGCATGAATCAAATGAATGACCATATTAGTGATCTACCTGAAGCATCTATCATCAAGGTTCCCCACCATCCGGGCCGTGCTACCATCGGGCAGGAGGTACAGAAGTCTGAAGTCCCACACCACCAGGTTCAGGAATGGGTATATTCCCACAAAAATATCATGTTTTTGAACAGACCTGTACAACCCTAATCCTAACTCGGCAACGGAACACTTCATCCTTCTCTTTCACTACCACAGCCTTGTTGTCTAATCATGTTTTGCACTAATATCTAGTTTTTGCATGGGATTTTTCTTCTTACTCTTTTGTAGAATTGACGTACGATTTATGTTTCGCTATGTTGTCTGAGTATATGTGTCTGTGATGCTGCTGCTGCAAGCAAGATTTTCAATGTGCTCATATCTCACCGTGCCTGTGCCTGTGACAGTAAATGTGACCGATGGAGTCCTGTGGTCTAAGTGGAGCTCGCTGCAGTAAAGTCATCCTGCATATGACAATAAACTCCACTCAATTTGACGGCTGTATAATCATTCCAACAGGCTGAATCACTAGTAGCCTCTGTTGGGATAAACAAATGAGATTGGCACTAATTGTTCATTGTTATTTTGCTGGAACAATAGAATCTATTCTGAAACCAGTGCTATTTATATGTGAACAAAGGCATCTCTGGGGGAGTGTTGCAACCCACTGCATGAAGCCGATAGACATGCAGAGGCGTGAAAAGACTTAAGCTGCAAACAAGACGTTTGAAGATGAATTTCAGGCATTAGTTTAGCTGAGCTTAGCGATACATAGAAACATAGAAAATAGGTGCAAGAGTAGGCCATTCGGCCCTTCGAGCCTGCACCGCCACTCAATATGATCATGGCTGATCATCCAACTTAGTATCCCATCCCTGCCTTCTCTCCATACCCCCTGATCCCTTTAGCCACAAGGGCCACATCTAACTCCCTCTTAAATATAGCCAATGAACTGGCCTCAACTACCTTCTGTGGCAGAGAATTCCACAGATTCACCACTCTCTGTGTAAAGAATGATATTCTCATCTCGGTCCTAAAAGACTTCCCCCTTATCCTTAAACTGTGACCCCTAGTTCTGGACTTCCCCAACATCGGGAATAATCTTCCTGCATCTAGCCTGTTCAAACACTTAAGAATTTTGTAAGTTTCTATAAGTTCTAAGTTCTATTGATACAGCGTGGAAACAGGCCATTCGGCCCACCGAGTCCGTGCCGACCATCGATCACCCGCACACTATTCACATCCGACACATTAGGGGCAATTTACAGAACCCAATTAATACACAATCCTGCATGTCTTTTGGATGTGGGTGGAAACTGGAACGCACAGCGAGAACCCACACAGGAGAGCCTACAAACTCCGCACAAACAGCCCCCGTAGTCAGGATTGAACCTGGGTCTCTGGCGCTGTGAGGCAGCAACTCTAACACTGTGCCACTGTGCTGCTCTTGCAGAATTATTAGTAGAATTATTACCACAGAAAGGAGTGCCCCAGATAGCAAATGAATCATAATCTGCTTTCTATCCAGGAGCTGCTTTTAATGCTGACCAAAGGAGATAAACATCCCAAAAGATGCTTCTGAAGCAAACTGCCCTTGATAAGCAAGCTAAGTAATTACAGATCATCAAGTTCTGTAGTCTATTTTTTGGCTGCTTGTGCCAAGTGGATTATTTGGTTACATTAGCAAGGATTTTCTGATATCTTAGTGAACAGAAAAACGTCTTTGAATATGAAGGACACATTGTAGATTCTCGAAGCTAACAACTGACTCTGCAGTCTGGTCTGATTATATCAGGGCTCCAGAACATATTCTGCCTTTGTATTACAAAGTGTCGGATTGAGCTAAATACTATCCCACCAAGTGCAACAGAACAACTACTGTCCTCGACTGATTGATTGAAATATACAGCATGGAAACAGGCCCTTCGGCCCATCGAGGCCAGGCTGACCATCTATGTTATCCTACTTTCACATCCACTCCCTACACATTGGGGGCAATTTACAGAGGTCAATGTATCTACAACCTATCATGTCTTTGGGAAATGGAAGGAAACTGGAGCACCCAGAGAAAACCCACGCGGTCACAGGGAGAGTGCGCAAACTCCACACAGACTGCACCCGAGATCAGGATCGAACCTGGGTTTCTGGCGTTGTGAGGCAGCGGATCTACCAGCTGCACCACTGCGCCACCACATTTCTGGAATACAGAAACCAAAAATGTCAAATGGGTCCAATTGAAACCATCAGCAGGTCCGGCAGCTTCTGAGGGAAGTGAAATTGAGGTCATATTAAAATGATATTTCATCAGAGTTGCTATTTTTTTTTTTTAACATACCGTTACAAAAAAAATAAAAAATATATTAAAATGATATTTTATCAGAGTTGCTATGTGGTTGCTCCAGGAAGTAAAATGCATTTGCACTTGCATTCAGTAATGAAAGATAGATTTACAGGTTACAGGTGAGTAGAGGCTGTCAAGTTCAATAATATCAATTGAGTAAAGTCCATTTTGGTCCATATTTGGTGAGTGTTTCCAATCACGGGGTGGCAGGAAACTCGGGACCAACTTCACTCTGCAGACATTACACTCCCCCAGGTGCATTTGCTAATCACACTATGCAACACACTTCATGTAAGGAGCGGAGAGGTACAGTATGTCGCACTAGCCCGTGATGAAGCCATCACACCAATCCCATCCACTCCATCCAGGCACAGCAGTAGAGCTGCCGCCTTACAGCGCCACTGACCCAGGTTCGATCCTGACTACAGGGGCTGCCTATTCGGAGTTTGTACTTTCTCCCTGTGATCGCGCGGGATTTTTTTCTGGGTGCTCCGGTTTCCTCCCACACTCCAAAGATGTGCAGGTTTTTTTAGGTTCATTTGCTTGTGTAAATAGTCACTTGTGTGTACTAGTGCACAGGTGATCTTTGGTTGTTGTGGACTCGGTGGACTGAGAGGCTTGTTTTCCTGCTGCATCTCTAAACTAAACTAAACTAAACACTCATACCATCCACACCAGAGGTTTTTTTTATAACGCCGGAGACCCAGGTTCAATCCTGACTACAGATGCTGTCTGTACGGAGTTTGTACGTTCTCCCCGTGACCTACGTGGGTTTTCTCCAGTTGCTCTGGTTTCTTCCCACACTCCAAAGACGTACATGTTTATGGGTTAATTGGCTTGGTATAATTGTAAATTGTCTCTAGTGTGTGTAGGATGGTGTGAAAGTACACGGATCGCTGGTCGGCAGGGACACGATGGGCTGAAGGGCCTGTTTTCGTGCCGTATTGCTCAACCGGACTAAAATCAGAATATGGAGCAAAGGACGCCAAGTAGAATAACTTCATCAGCTCAGCTTCTGGCTGGCATAAATATATTAGGCCAAATAGCCTTTCTGTGCCATAGAATATATGGTGATTTACAAATTCATTTTCTTTTGTCCTTGTGTTATACTTGAGAGATACTCAGCAAAATTTGCATCTGATTTAACTGCTGAGATAAATTTTGTTAGACTTAAAATTTCCTCGGTTTAGTTTGTTGTGTCTTTCGTTCTCCATTAAACTCTGACCAAATTAACACCAAGATAAAAAAAGTAACGCTTACGCTCATGGTTATCACAAACAAATGGGGTTACTGAGATAGAGAGAGAGCAGAATGTGCTTTCCTGGGTGATAAGATGAATTATTTCTATAATTCATGATAACATTCATATCAGCAATGCATTTTTGAAAGATGTTGAGAAAAAGTACTTCCCATTCGATTACAAGAGAGGAATTGAAGACAAGCCAATTCTACCCTTGAGTTTCATTTTCTAGTTATAAGATGGAAATTCAGATGCTGGTTTATACCGAAGATAGACACAAAATGGATGACATCCACTTTCTCCAGAGATGCTGTCTGACCCACTGAGTTACTCTGGCATTTTGTGTGTCTATCTTTTATTTTCTAGTGATCACAATGAAAAATAAATCAATAGAATCATACAGCATTGAAACAGGCCCTTTGGCCCAACTTGCTCATGCCAACCAACATCACCCATCCACACTACTCCCATCTGGCTGCAGTTGGCCCATATCCCTTTAAATGTTTCCTATCCATGTACCTATCTAAATGTTTCTTATATGTTGTGATAGTCCTGCCTCAATGACCTCCTCTGAAGTCAGCTAGTGGAATGCATCTGCTGGCTCCGGAGTGGGTGCAAATATGATCTGCCGATCATCCGGCCTAGGCTCCACATTTTTGGGGGGACTTCCAGAGGGGATTCCAAGTCCTCTTTCGTAATTTTGTCGGGATTAAAGGACCACGCAGTTACTGGGAAATCGGTGGTGGACCCATACTTATAATAGTCTAGGTCAGCTGGGAAGTTCCCCATGCTGCTCATTCCCAGGCAATGTGGTACAAGTCCAAGTTCCAACGAAATGGGTTAAAGAGGGATTGGCGTAATTCCACGGGTCCCAGTGCAGCGATTACAGCAGACAAGCAAGATTGATACGTTGGTAAGTGGCCTGTCAAACTTCATTGGCAACCCAAAATTATTATTAATGTGTATCACTTTGGAAAAATTATAATTGAATGTCACCTATCTGTGCAGATCGCATTTGAATTTACCAATGGAATCCAATTAGTTGGCAGGAAAACAAGTAACAATACAGCTCCTGTCATGTTGGTACAAAATCCGATGTTTTTACTGTGTTGGTACCCGCTGCATGTCTTTGCATTTCTCAGGACTGAAGTATTTTTACTAGATCCATGTTCACTGTTCACAGGCTGTTTTTCCAGCCCTTATTTAGAATTGCATTCTTCATTGCATGGAAAAAGATGAAACCTAAAAATACACAAAACATCTCTCACGATTAGTTTGGGCTTTACTCTTAATTCATTTAAAATACAAAGTTACTACTCTGTGCTGGTTAATTACCGATCATAACTGCATAGGGATTTCTGCAAGGGTGCGCCCTCTGAATGTCTAAGGCTTTAAAAGCAACAGCTAACATACACAAATATCATCAGCCATTTGCCACTGTAACAAGGGAATTGAAGCATGAAATATTACATTCATTAGGGGACTGTTTCACAAGCATCAATTTTGCACTGATTTCAAAAAGTTACGTTGCAATAATTTGCAATCATTCAAAAGCAATATTACCATGCAAGCTAGAAATCCGAAACAAAAGCAGAAATGATTGGCCAATTACAAACTACAAACCCGCACGACTTTTGGACGTGGGAGGAAACTGGAGCACCCGGAGGAAACCCATGGGAAACCCACTGGGAAAATGTGCAAAGATAGACACAAAAATCCGGAGTAACTCAGCGGGTCAGGCAGCATCTCTTGAGAAAAAAGAATAACTGACGTTTCGGGTCGAGACCCTTCTTCAGACTGAGAGTCAAGGGAAAGGGAAAATAAAGATAAAGACAGTGATGTAGAGAGATGTAGGGATTGAAACATCAAGTCCTAGTAGCTCTACCTCCTCCAGCAGCTCATTCCATACACCCACCACCCATTGTGTGTAAAAATTAGCCCTTAGGTTCGTATTAAAGCTGCCCCCACCTCCTTCAACTTAAACCTATGTCCTGTGGTTCTCGTTTCCCCTACTCCGGGCAAGAGTGTGCATTTACCTGTTCTGTTCCTCTCATGAACTAAAACCACACAGATATTAAATTGTTTCATCATGGATTGTCAAGATTCTATAACGTCTGCTGAAGGATCACCTTTAATCTCAACAGAACAGAGGCACAACTAATATAGGCATTAAATTTGTCAGCGTATTGTATCCAATTACTAGATAAACAACTGTACTGTATTTCAGCTGTTGAAATAATGATGAATTATTATGCAATTGGTCACAGCTACCAAAACTAACACCAGTATCAACTATCTGACATTGGGATTAATCCTTCATTTCAAGTGCTCACTAATCTTCCCTGAGGCGACAAAATAGAGAGAGTACTGAGCAGATTTACTAGAATGTTGCCTGGGTTTCAGCAACTAGGTTACAGAGAAAGGTTGAATAAGTTAGGTTTTTATTCTCTGGAGCGCAGAAGGTTAAGGAGGGACTTGATAGAGGTCTTTAAAATGATGAGAGGGATAGACAAGAGTTGACGTAGATAAGCTTTTCCCATTGAGAGTAGGGAAGATTCAAGCAAGAGGACATGACTTGAGAATTAAGGGACAGAAGTTTAGGGGTAACATGAGGGGGAACTTCTTTACTCAGAGAGTGGTAGCGGTGTGGAATGAGCTTCCAGTGGAAGTGGTGGAGGAAGGTTCGATTTTATCATTTTAAAATAAATTGGATAGGTATATGGACGGGAAAGGAATGGAGGGTTATGGTCTGAGTGCAGGTAGATGGAACTAGGGGAAAATAAATGTTCGGCACGGACTTGAAGGGCCGAGATGGCCTGTTTCCGTGCTGTAATTGTTATATGGTTATATGGTTATTCCCAGCTGAGAAATGCACTGATTTTTAAAAATTCTCCGTCTTTCATTCCAGAACTCTTTGTCACCTCACCTCTCTCTGTACCGACAGATCTGTATCTCTCCAAAGTATCTGCACAGCATTTTGTTCATCCCCAATTTCATTTTCTTCACAGACACAAATAGCTGGAGTAACTCAGCAGGTCGTACACATCTTCCGACTGAAATCCGAAGCAGGGTCTCGACCTGAAATGTTTAAGAAGGAACTGCAGATGCTGGAAAATCGAAGGTACACAAAAATGCTGGAGAAACTCAGCGGGTGCAGCAGCATCTATGGAGCGAAGGAAATAGGCAACGTTTCTGGCCGAAACGTTGCCTATCTCCTTCGCTCCATAGATGCTGCTGCACCCGCTGAGTTTCTCGACCTGAAATGTCGCCTATTCCTTTTCCTATCCCTATTCCTTTTCTCCAGAGATGTTGTCTGACCTGCTGAATTACTCCAGCTTTCTGTGTCTATCTTTGGTTTAAACCAGCATCTGCAGTTCCTTCATATTGATTTGCTTCATCTTTGGCAGTCCTGCCTTCAGAATGTCTGACTTCTGGAATTCCCTCCAAAAACCTTTATATCTCCCTCCTTGTTATGAGACTTCTTAAGACCCTTTGACTTGTCTTAGAGTCACACAGTGTGGCAACAGGCCCTTCAACCCACCTTGCCCACACCGACCAACATGTCTCATCTACACAAGTCCCACCTGCCTGCATTTTTAAAAAATAGTTTCTTATAGCGGAAGGTATGAGATGCACAATTTCAAATTTGTATCATTATTAAAGGCATTAATAGGGTAGACAATCAGACAGTCAAAGACTTGAGGGCATAGCTTTAAGGTGAAAGGGGCAAAGATTAAAGGAGATGTGTGGGGCAAGATTTTTCCACATACATTGTTAGGTGCCTGGAATGCACTGCCAAGGGGTGGTGATGGAGGCAGATACGATAGTGGCATTTATGAGGCGTATATAGGCACCTGAATGCATAGGGATGGAGGGATTGGGATCGTGTATGTAGGTAGATGAAATTTGTCTAAGTTGGCATCACATAGGGCAGACATTGTGGGCTGAAGAACCTGTTCCTGTGCAGTATAGTTCCATGTTTCTTGGACCTAACCAAACGTACAAATAATTTGTTTATCCCGAACATCAGTTATATTAGACTTTACTTTAGACTTTTAGAGATACAGCCTGGAATCAGACGCTTCGGCCCACCCAGTGCGTGCTGATCAGCCTGTACACTAGTACAATTCCACATACCAGGGACAATTTACAATTTTTACAGATGCCAAGTAATCCACAAACCTGTACGACATTGGAGTTTGGGAGGAAACCGGTGCACCCGGAGAGAACCCATGCAGTCACAAGGAGAACGTACAAACTCAGTGCATACAGCACCTGTAGTCAGGATCGAACCTGGATCTCTGGCACTGTAAGGCAGCAACTCTACCGCTGCACCACTGTGAGGCACATATTGTTTTATGTTCTATGTTATTGAACCTAACCAGACATATATATATATATATATATATATATATATATATGTATATATTTTATTCATCCTGAACATCAGTTATATTGAACGCAAGGTCCATATGTGTTGTCACAAGAGTGAAATACAATGATACTGAAGACATTAACATCATTTTTGTTGTATGTGGTAATATTGTTCTCATGTTGGCTGAACTTACTATTATTTGATGGTCATCAGGGGAAACATCTGCAGATTAAGATCAACAATCTCACCCCTACCCCCAAAATGGGTGTGTCTGATGATGAATTAGTATGGACAAGGCACAATTATCTCTGTACCGGAGTATACAGCACATGTAAAGATATACTGCGGCTAAATTTTAACTCATCTCATGTGGGGTTGTTCAAGATTTCCATCGGGGCTTGAGTTTTGCAGCTTCAAATGAAAATAGAAAAACAGCCCTAACGTGTGGAGTGAATGGACAGATGACATTTTGGGTTGGGACCCTTCTTCAGACTCATTTCTATGTACACCTAGTTGAGTCTGCTTCTCTGCCACATAATATGTTTTAGTGTTTAAATACTCCCAAAGGAAGGTCAGTGACTGGTCTACAATGGGTCCAGTGGTAGAACCTCCATTTACTGGTGGCCAAGTGATGTTTCTCAGTCAGCTGGCTAGTGGGACGGTGATGAACATCGAGATCAGCCTTGGCTTTGAGCTTTGCAAATCTTGCCAAATGCATGAACTCTAAGGCGAAGGAGAAACAAAATTAAAACCTGAAGAAAGATTGAAGAGTCATCACTCACAATGCTATGTTCATTATACACAGAGTAGCATTCTGGTTAGGTTCAACTTTAGTGCTCCAAATGAATGCTAAATTAATGAGCTCCTTCGGAGTTCTCTGCTTTTATTTTGGAATCCAAAAATATGCAATATTACTTGGGAGTTGGTTCTGAACTCAGGACCCGATAAGAACCCGTTGGAATTGGTATTCCTGTCGTAGTCTATGTCCTCTATCCAGTTGAGTAGCTCTCTCTGGATCCAATGTGATTTAACCTTCTCAGCAACCTACGATGTGGAACTTAATTCAAATGCTTGCTGAAATCCATACAGGCATACATCTTTAAAATGCTCAATCAGATTCGTAAGACACCATCTCCCATGTACAAGACCATGCTGACTATCCCTAATGAACTCCTGATGCAAATGCATATATCCAAATGCATATATATCTTGCCCCTCAGAATACTCTCCAGTAACCTGTCTACCACAGTTATTAGGCTTATTGGTCTATAGTTCCCAGCATTTTCCTTGCAACCCTTCTTAAATAGAGGCACACTATTAGCCACCCTCCAGTCTTCCAGCACCACACCATTAACTAATGATGTTTCATAGCATGTATGTAGGCCAGAGCACCTGCAATTTCATCTATAGCTTCTCACAGTGTTCTCTGGTATATCTGATCAGGCCCGGGAGAGATTTTTCTACCTTCATATGTCTTAGGACATTCAGCACCTCCTCGACTGTAATACAGACAGTCCTCAAGATATTTCCATTAACGATTCCAAACTCCCCAATCTACACCTCGTTCTCCATGGTAAAAACAGAGAATAAATATTCACTGACGACTTTGCCCATCTCCTGTGACTCCACACAGAGATGGCCGTTTTGTTTTATGAGGGGCCTTATTCTCTCTCTTGTTACCCTCTTCCCCTTATGGTACATACAATTTACTTGGATTTTCCTTGATTTTATTATGCCAGAGCTATCCCACTTTATGGGCGTTCCTTTGTCCGCAAACAACTTACTCCAATCAACTTCAGCAAGTTCCTGTCTAATACCACCAAAGATGGCCTTGCGCCAATTCAGAATTTTAACTCGTGGGCCCACACTGTCTTTATCCATAACTATTGTAAAACAATGGTCATTGGTCCCAAAAGGATCTCCCATGAACCATTCAGCCACTTGCCCTTCCTAATTTCCTAAAAATAGGTAATGTTTTGCTCTCTCCCTTCACCTTGAGAATGTCATGCAGCCACTCCATAGCATTGTAGAACCTGGCACCAGGGAAGCATCACACCATCCTGGAGTCGCCATTGGTGCCACAGAACCTCTTGCCTCCACCCCTGACTATCTAGCCTCCTGCCACTGTGGCTCTGCCACGAGCCTCACAAGCAGGCTTGATGCTACAGTCTTGACTGCTCCTGCTGTTTGCCCCCTAACTGGTCACCTTCCCCCACCCCAGCATCCAAAAGAGCATACATGGGTTTGAAGGGGAATGGCCACAAGTG
This sequence comes from Amblyraja radiata, assembly GCF_010909765.2. Classification (NCBI taxonomy): domain Eukaryota; kingdom Metazoa; phylum Chordata; class Chondrichthyes; order Rajiformes; family Rajidae; genus Amblyraja; species Amblyraja radiata. Next base: position 7,031,188 of record NC_045988.1, read on the forward strand.
TTACCTGTACCCTCTGTCTAATCCCTTTCCTCATCGTCTAGGCATCTTCTCTGTCCATCTTGGCTATCTTCTGAGTTTGCAGAGTTACCAGGGATAAATGTTGCCACAATTTTGAGCATTTTGTTAGTATTATTGCTTGTTGTATACTTTTGAAGTTGAGCCAAATCATGTTTCTCTTCAGTTTCTCTGAGTGTGGGAGGCAGATTAGAACAACTTGTGCTTTGAAATCTCTGCCACTCAGTTGCGTGTTTAGCAGCAGATGCCTTGAGGATGTTTGCACTCACCAGCTCTCCAATGCCAGCAAAGGCCCCAGCATTGCCAAAGCTTCATCAGGTGGAGCCATTATGAGGGTTCGCCCTGTGCCCAGACTCTGGGTCAATGCACAAACATTTCATGGATGAGATGGAGTCCTTGAAGTGTTTCTTTTGTCCTCAGGGTGTTCTGCCTTAGTTGGCTTTCAGTAGAGGCTCTCTGGCAATTGCTTGGCCCACCCACTTCACCTGTAGACTCATCGCCAGAGGGGAAGTGGTGGCCGGGAAGTCAAATATTGAAATCTAACATGAGGGACAAAAGGTGTGAAAACTATGCTTTCATCCTTTCTGGAAAGACTCATCTTTGGAAAGTGAGCCACATAGAGTCATACAGAACTGAAACAGGCCCGTTGCCTTCAACTTGTCCAAGCAACCAAGATGCCCCATCCATGTAGCTAGTCCCAATTGCCTCTCAACCTTTGATCTCAACCTTTCCTATCCATGTTCTTGTCCAAATGTCTTTTAAATGTTGCCATTGTACCTGTGTCAGCTACTTCTTCTAGCAGCTCGTTCCATATACCTACCCTGTGACCATATAGCACACCCTGTGTCTGGGTCCGGGTCTCTGGCGCTGTAAGGCAACATCTCTACCTGTGTTGGTGGAGGTGGGGTGAGTAAGTGGTTAAAGATGGGGCTCCCATCAAGCTGGCTCTTGTGTCTCGGATGGTGCTGAGCTACTGAGCATTGTTGGAGCTGCACTCATCCAAGCAAGTGTTGAGTATTCCATTGCACTCCTGACTTGATGAGCCTTGTAGATGGTGGACAGGCTTTGGGGAGTTTGTTGGTGTGTTACATGAGCATGGAGGATTTCATGCTCCCACCTGCTCATGCAGCCACATTCTGCATATGGCTGTAAAGTGCTTTCGGGCATCGTGAAGTGAAGGGTGCTACAGAAATGCAACCCTTTCCATTTGCACTTGGTCTGCCACAGATGACACAAGCTGCTCTCTCCATTTTATCATTAGATGATAATCTCCGTCAATGGCACAGCTAATGGAGCTGCTGCTTCACAGCATCAGAAACCAGGGTTCAATCCAGACGTCTATGTGGAATTAGCACATTCTCCCTGTGACCATGTGGGTTTCCTCCAGTTGTGCCAATTTCCTCCCATATTCCAAACATGCATGGACTAAATGGCCACTGGAAACTGTCCCAAGCCTGTCAGTGGGATATGGGATCTGAGGGGAGATCAAGAGAATATACGGAGAGAATAAAAAGTGGAATTAGCGTAGGATTAGCATAAAAAGATGGTGAGTGTGGACTCTACGGTTCGATGACTTTGATATTGTCAACTGATGGCATCTGCTATTCTCACTTTGTTGATTGCATCCGCTGTTCTCTTTATTTTAGTGAGAGGCTCCTGGGAATAATGACTTTCCACAGATGCTGAATGTTTGGAAACATTTGAATATTTGCAGCATTTTCGTGAATTTAGTTTAGATTAGAGATACAGCACAGAAACAGACCCTTCGGCCCACCGGGTCTGCGCCTACCAGACATCCCCGAAAACTACCACTATCCTACACACTAGATACAATTTACAATTCTTACCTAAGCCAATGAACCTATAAATCTGTACGTCTTTGGAGTGTGGGAGGAAACCGGAGCACCCGGGGAAAACCCACATGGTCACGGGGAGAACGCACAAACTCCGAGCAGACAGCACTTGTCGTCAGGATGAAATCCGCAATGCCACCATTATCTTAGCTTTAAGGTGAGAGAGGCAATGTTTAAAGGAGATGTGCGGGACAAGGTTTTTGCACTGGGTTCCTAGAATGGCTGCCAGAAGAGGTGCTGGAGGCAGATACATAAGAGGCTTTTAGATTGGTACATGGATATGCAAATAATGAAGGAATATGGATCAATTGCAGATAGATGAGATTAGTTTGCTTGGCATCATGTTCGATATAGACATTGTGGGCTGAAACATAGAAAATAGGTGCAGGAGTAGGCCATTCGGCCCTTCGAGCCTGCACCGCCATTCAATATGATCATGGCTGATCATCCAACTCAGTATCCTGTACCTGCCTTCTCGCAATACCCCCTGATCCCTTTAGCTACATGGGCCATATCTAACTCCCTCTTAAATATAGCCAGTGAACTGGCCTCAACTACCTTCTGTGGCAGAGAATTCCAGAGATTCACCACTCTCTGTGTGAAAAATATTTTTCTCATCTATGTCCTAAAAGATTTCCTCCTTATCCTTAAACTGTGACTCCTTGTTCTGGACTTCCCCAACATCGGGAACAATCTTCCTGCATCTAGCCTGTCTAACCCCTGAAGAACCTGTTCTTGTGCTGTACTATAAACCATATAAACCATATAACAATTACCGCACGGAAACAGGCCATCTCGACCCTTCTAGTCCGTGCCGAACACGTATTCTCCCCTAGTCCCATACACCTGCGTTCAGACCATAACCCTCCATTCCTTTCCCGTCCATATAACTATCCAATTTATTTTTAAATGATAAAAACGAACCTGCCTCCACCACCTTCACTGGAAGCTCATTCCACACAGCCACCACTCTCTGAGTAAAGAAGTTCCCCCTCATGTTACCCCTAAACTTCTGTCCCTTAATTCTCAAGTCATGTCCCCTTGTTTGAATCTTCCCTACTCTCAGTGGGAAAAGCTTATCCACGTCAACTCTGTCTATCCCTCTCATCATGTTAAAGACCTCTATCAAGTCCCCCTGTACTATGTTCTATGTTCTGTTTTTACTTACTTCTCAAGATGTATTTTGGCTGCTGCTTCACAGAGTCTTTAGAATAATCCATGCAAGTCTATGCTTTTCACTTGGTGTATTTTCATCTGTACAAATATATCTTGTGGCCACAACTGTTGGTGATCCTCCAGCCCTTGAAATGAAATCCATTTAGTTCTCCAAAGAGGATACATTATATCTTTTAAACAAACCTTGATAGGTTTATGAAAGAGATGTTTTGGCCGGCATTTTGCAGTAATGGTAGAATGTAACCAGATAACATAGCGTGGGTTTGAAATTTTTTTTGTCTATGTTTCATGTCCAATGTATAAAAGTCATTAAATGAATAGAGTTTCACTAAGTTTCATTGGCTTGAAGCCTAATCTTTTGGCAATGAACATATGGCCTAAACTCTCAACTTTACTCTTCTTCATCCTGAGTTATTAATTATCTGTGCTACATGATCCTTTCACATAATGCGTAAAATCAGCATTCATATTATTCACAATGTACCAGAGTTACAAAAAACATGGAAGGCCACTGTACTTTAGACTTTAGAGACAGTGCAGAAGCAGGCCCTTCGGCCCACTGAGTCCGCACCGATCACCCTAATCACTCCAGACACTGACACTATCGTGCACACTGGGAACAACTACACAACATACCAAAGCCAATTAATCTACAAACCTGTACGCCTTTAGCACACGGGGGGAAACCGGAGCACCGGAAAACCCACGCGATCATAAGGACAGTTACAAATGACTCCGAAAACACTAAACATTAATAATAATAAAACATTAATGATAAAACACCATTGATCAAGCATGTGAACCAACAAAATACCAGATCAAAGGGAGGCTACAGATTTTTGGCTGTTGAGTAGAGCAACTACTCGTGGATAAAAACTGTTTTTAGGGTGAGAGGGTGAATAGTATTGTTTGCCTGGGAGTTGGCATTGCCTTGATGGGCTTAAAGGTCTCCTGTGTCTATACAAGTCAAGGTAGTAATATAGTTTCTTTTCCCCAGAGGTTAGAAACCCACATTTGGCTTTACCTGACTGCCGTTTCCTGATGCCCCCATTTCTATTGCTCCTTCTGCCTGTGTTAGTGTTAGTATTGGTGGCCCTTGTTCCATTGTGGAAAGTGCGTGCTGTCAACTTGGCTTAATGTGATCTCAAGATGAGGCTTTTAACAAATGGGTTGTACTTGGAAATGAAGACTAAAGGTTGTGGAGACAAAGTAATTTTACATGAGTTGATAGACCCATAGAAATTCATTCTCAGGTGCTTGGACGAGAGGCATGGAAGCACATAGCTGTACAGTACAGATAGACACCTTTTGGGCCACGTTGTCCTTGCTGACAAAACTGGTCCCATTTATCTGAATTGGGCCCATATTGTTCCAAACCCTTCATACCTGCATATTCATCCAAATTGTAACTAATTGTGTAATAAAGTTTGGAATGTACATTGTGAAAATTAATTCTGTCAAAGTCAGCTGTATTGTACCAAGTTTAAGAGGTGAGATATACGATGAAGGTGCTGCCAAGATGAAGGGTTAGTTCAAACAACCCAGAGAAAATTCATCCCAATTCCCCACAATTTAAGATGGCACATCAGGAGCTGCTTATTCTACTTGTTTCCAAAGCCAGAAGAAGTTCGGAGACTTTTCTTTATACTGTCTGAATTGCCAGGTATTGGGATTTAGTTCTGAAGGGAATCAAGGGGTATGAGCTCAACCCAGAAGGGTAAAAACACCCATAATCTCACTGAATGCCAGATGTGGCTCAAGACACCAAATAGCCCACATGTGCCCCTGTCCTCTCCTCTGTACGATCACCCCTCCCGTCCCCCAATCCCATTGTTTCTGCCTGCTCCTGCCCAACTGAGCTCATCTCCACACACCTTGAATCCATCCTATCCGCTCTTGTCCAGCCCCTACTGAGGGAAGGGTCGCGACCCAATATGTCTCCTATCCATGTTCTCCAAGGATGCTGCTTGACCTGCTGAATTAAACCAGCATTTTGTGTCTTTCTTTGGTAAACCAGCATCTGCAGTTCCTTGTTTCCACTATTGCCTTTTACTTTAGACTTTCGAGATAGAGCACGGAAACAGGCTCTTCAGCCCACCCAGTCCGTGCCAACCAGAGATCATCATGCATACAAGCATTATTATAAGCATTAGGGACAATTTGCAATTTACAGAAGCTAATTAACCTACAAACCTGCACGTCTTTGGAGTGTGGGCGGAAACCGGAGCACCCGGAGAAAACGCATGCGGTCACAGAGAGAACGTACAAACTCTGTACAGACAGCACCCGTAGTCAGGATCAAACCCGGGTTTCTGGTAATGGAAGGCAGCAACTCTACTGCTGCACCACTGTGCCGCCCTTTTATCCCCCCTTTTTACCCTCTACCCTGTCCCCTTCCACACATATCCCCCCCCCCCCCTTCAATATTTACATTTCTTGAAAGATTCAGCATGGCAACATACACTAGTTCTATGTTATCCAACTTTCCCATCTCTCCTTATCTAACACACCACATTTTGTTTACTTTCCCCCTCTTGGTCGCTTACTGCACCCATCTGCCAGCCCCTGTATCCACCTATCACTTGCCAGGCTATGTCCCACTCCCACCTCTCTTTTGCAGCTTTCTCCCCCCTACTACATCAGTCTGAAGAAAGACCCTGTCCCGAGAAGTTGTTTGTCCATTCCATCCGCAGATGTTGCTCGAACCGCTGAGTTCCTGTAGCAATTTGGGTTTTGCTCTAGCCTATTCCAGCTTTCATTCCTTCAGGCTCCGTGCAGCGCCGTTTGATCCCATGCATTCGCTCAGCTCACTTCTCTATTGCCACCTGCTCTGGTGTGGCTCCAATACTGGCCTTCAGCCACTCCTCCCTTGGCATCCACTATGTGTCCACTCCAGGCAGTTCCAAGAACTTGCAGATTAAAACGACAATACTGCACATAAATGGAGCGAATCAAAAACATCTGGATCACATCTGACTCAAGAAAATTACCACTGCAGCTGGCTACAGCTCTGTCTGTTTAATTGGCTGCAGTGTCTGTAGTTATACAGGGATGTTGTGGTGTATGTAAGTGAGGGTAAATGTAGAAGCTAAACAAGGCTAATGTTTCACATTTTTACATTTCACCTGGGCTTCTTTCTCCCAACATCAATATTTATTCTGATCTAACTCAATCTAAGTGGATTATCATTCCTGAGTTTGTACTTCCTGAAGGCTCTGTCCCACTTTTCCGAGTTACTCACGAATTCTCCCTAGTTTTCCCCTTGATTCAAACTCGGAGAATTACGGTAATAGCCAGCCGTAGGTACTCGGGCTATTTTTTTTACTCGTGGGCATTTTTCAACATGCTGAAAAAACGCCCCGACTCATCTGATGCCCCGAGTACCTACGGCTGGCATTACGAGCCGCTACGGACGCCTACGGCCTCCTACGGACTTACTACGGACTCCTACAGACATTCTCCGAGTTTGAATCAAGGGGAAAACTCGGGAGAATTTGTGAGTAACTCTGGAAAGTGGGACAGTGGCTTAACTCATCATGCATAAGGACTAATATTTAGTGAGATATGGGCCTAATGCAGGCAATTGGGACTAGCCCAATATGCCAACTTGGACGGTGTGGACAATGTTGGGCTGAAGGGCCTGTTTTCCTGCCGTACAGCTCTGTCACTCTATATGGCAGCAAAGGCCATATTATATACTATTTACATTAACATACATCTAAATGATTTATTGAATCAGTCTGAAGAAGGGGCCCGACTCGAAACGTCGCCTATGCATGTTCTCCTAAGATGTTGCCTGACTTGCTGAGTTACTCCAGCACTCATTGTCTTCTTTTGCAAACCAGTGCATGCAGTTCCTTATTTCTAATTGATTGACTTAGTTGGGAAACAATATTTATCTACTTTAACCGTCAGTCAAAGTCAATGTAAGCACACAAATATGGCCTTGCACAAGTGCACATGAAGGTGGAGAGAGATTACAATGTTTCTATGACACAATAAAGGTGACACACTCCGTATTTGAATTGAATTGAATTGAATTGAATTGAATAGAATATGTTTATTATCATTGCACAAAACTGAGCAACGAAATTCCATTTGCTTCTCCTCCGTTAAAAGAAATACAACACAACAACCAATACACATATGTACAGTTAATAGTAAAATAATAAATACATTTTTAAAAGAGTTTAAAAGAATTTAGCGGTATTCCTCGAAGTTACTTCTTGCTTCCCAGTGTTCACTATTGGAGTTAAGCTCTTTTATCGCACATGGGTAGAAACTATTTTTTAGTCTGCCAGCCTGCAGAGACCTGAATCGCCTCCCCGAGGGTAGCAGAGTAAAAAGGTGGTTGGCAGGGTGGGATGTGTCCTTCTTGATATTTATGGCCCTGCGCAAGCATCGGGCCTTGTATATGTCATCCAAGGAGAGCAGGTTAGCGTTTGTAATGCGCTGCGCAGTTTTTATAATTCCCTGCAGCGCCCTCCTCTCAGCCACAGTACAGCTGGCAAACCACACCAGGATTCCATAGGTGAGGATACTTTCCACGGCGCATCGATAGAAGGACAGCAGCAGCGGCTGTGAGACGTTAGCTCTCCGTAGAGACCTCAGGAAATACAGCCGCTGATGAGACTTCTTCAAGAGAGTGACGGTGTTCATTTGCCATTTGAGGTCCTGGGAGATGTTTATTCCCAGGAACTTAAAGTCGTTGACTCTCTCCACCATGTCTCCTTTGATGTATAAGGAGACATGGTGGAGAGAGTCAACGACTTTAAGTTCCTGGGAATAAACATCTCCCAGGACCTCAAATGGTATTTAACCAAAGACTGACAAGTGCATGCAAACTATGAAATATAACCTTCGATCTAAATCTCCTCGATATTTAGTCAGTGAGTCAGTTTTAACTCAGGTGATTGATTTCATAAATTCATTAGTTCCTAAGTTCTAGGAGCAGAGTTAGGCCATAAGTTTATTCCACCATTCAATAATGGCTGATCTATCTAACTTTCCCTCTCAACCCCATTCTCCTGCCTTCTCCCCATGACCCCTGATGCCCATACTAATCAAGAATTTATCAATCTCTGCCTTAAACTTATCCAATGACTTGCCTCCTGTGGTAAAGAATTCCACAGATTCACGACCCTCTGTCCTCACCTCTTTCCTAATGGTACGTCCTTTTATTCTGAGGCGATAGCATCTGGTCCTAGACTCTCCCACGAGTGGAAATATCCTCCCCACATCCATTCCATCCAGGCCTTTCCATTTTTTTTAATGAGGTTCCCCCTTTATCCATCTAAACGCACACGACTACAGATCCAGTACCATCGTACACTGGTCGTATGTTGCCCTGTATAACAGTATTTCACTCCAGTCATGACTGCTTTTCTTTAAATTCAATGTTTTCAGAAATAATTTTCACCTCCTTCGTGAAGGAATGGGACAAGTTACAATGATGTCAGTTCACCTGCGAAACATGGGTTTGACTCTAGCCCAGACTCATGGAATGGAATGGAAGACCTTGGCCTCTGTGCAGCTCATAAATGAAATGAGCTCAAACAGCTTCAATCCATTTCCTAATGGGCACGAGTCCACAGTGCAGATCTGAATATCGTTCAACAATAATTATTTAAACTCACAAGTTAAACAGGAGGCGGTCGAGGCAGCTGGTGTGGGAAGTAAAAGCTCGGATCAAGTTAGTTAAGTTAAGTTTAGTTTAGTTTAGAGACAGCGCGGAAACAGGCCTTTCAGCCCAAGTCCACGTCGACCAGCGATCTGTGCACATTAACACTATCCTACACACATTAGGGACAATTTACACTTATTCCAAGCCAATTAACCTACTGTATGCCTTTGGAGTGTGGGAGGCAACTGAAGATCTTGGAGAAAACCCACGCAGGTCTCAGGGAGAATGTACAAACACTGTACAGGCAGCACCCGTAGACCAAAAGATTAACTCTGTATCTAACCTATAGCAATCCTAACCTAAGCTACAAATCAGTTTGTCATTGCATAAAATAACACAAATCTCTTTCCATCTGAGCTAACAATTAATTGGTGCCTCTTTCGCTTTAGAATACTACTTTTGCTGCTTGCGGTGTGATCTCTACTTTACGGGGGGTGGGGGGGGGGGGGGGGGGAGGGAGGGGGGGGGGGAGGGAGGGGGGGACCAAGCACAGATTGAACAAAGATAGTGGTGTTCAGTCTGCATGTCAGATCCCAAAACTTTCATTGACTTTCAAAGAGAACTGCAGAAGCTTGTTTACACTGAAGATAGACACAAAGTGCTGGAGTAGCTCAACGTGTCAGGCAGCATCTCTGGAGAAAAAAAGATGTGTGATGGGTCGAAAACACCTTCTTCAGAATGAAAGTAGGAGGGGGAGGGTAGAGTAAGGAAATGCCAGAACAAAGAGCTGCCAATAGATTTCATCGCCCAAACTTTAATTGGCCATTTAATCGCTGGTCTTTGATCAATGGTCACTTCCATTCCTCCACCCCCCATGTTCATCTCTGTCCTTGTCTTCCTATTCTATTCCAACAAAGGGCAACATAAACTCGAGGAATCGCACATTATCTTCTGTTGACGCCCAATACAGCCTTCCGGAATCAACTTCAAATTCAATTGTGGATAATCAGTATTCCTTCGAACATGCCATGGACATTATATATAATTCTTCTGCATTTCCATCTCTTGATACCTTAAGCTATCTCCCCCTTTACCATTGAATCTATCCTGCCTTGCACCTTATCAAATATCCCTCCTCTCTGCACTCTCATCCACACCCATTCCCCAATCCCCACAACAAATTTCTCAGAATCCTAAAGCCTATTCACCGCTAACTATTCCAATGAATGACCATTGACCTAAACCAGCAAGCTTTCTCTCCCTCTCTCTATAGAGATTGCCTGATTGAATATTTCCCACGTTTTCAGCTTCAAACAGACAGAAACAGACATTTCAGCCCACCTTGTCTATGACCGAGTTGGTACATTGAGCCAGTTCTATTTGCCTACATTTGACCTATATCTCTCTAAACTCTTCCTACCCATATATCTGTCCAATTGTCCATTAAAAGCCATAATTGTATCCATTTCTATATCTTCTTTTGGCAGCTCATTCCAGATATGGACTACCATCTTCGTGAAAAGTTGCCCCTGAGGTCCCTCTTAAATCTCACCCCTCTCACCTTAAGCCTATGGCCTCTAGTTGTAGAATCATTTCCCCTGGGGAAAAAAGACTATGAGCGTTCACTTTTTCCATGCTCCTCATGATCTTATAAGGTCACCCCCTCGGTCTCCTGCACACGAAAGAAAAAAGTCCCAGCCTATCCAACCTCTCCCTACAACTCAAGCCTGCAGGCCCAGGCAACATCCTGGTGACACTAAACCGTGTGACAAACTAAATTAGAATTAGAGATAGACATAAGATGCTGGAGTGACTCAGTGGTCAGGCAGCATGTAAAGACAGGAGAAAAGGAATAGGTGATGTTTCAGGTCGAGACCCTTCTTCAGACTGGATGAAGAAATGACCATCCCAAAACATCATCTTTTCCTGTTCTCCAGAGATGCTGCCTGACCCACTGAGTTACTCCAGCATTTTGTGTCTATCTTCACTGTAAACCAGCATCTGCAGTTCCTCCACACACTAAATTATAATTAGTTAACTAGGTTCCAGAAAACTGGTTGGTTGCATAAAACATAGCATGAGTTGATAATCTTATTGCTGGCAAACCCTCAGATGCAGTAATTTTCCCTTTTAGAATCGCTGGTGTCAGTCTGGCTGTGAAAGCTGCAACCCAGACTCGAGCTGAAGTTAGCGGAGTCAGCTCCTTGACATAATTTCTCATGCAGATTTGATTCGAGGTATCAAATAATAATCTGGCTCAGACCTTCATGATCTGGAAGGTCCATTGAGATCCAAGGGACAGACTAAAGAAGCTACGGGCAACTAGCAATGTCTCGTGAAAGCACCCGAACTCTATTTTTAATTAGCCCACTCTCTGCCCAGTGATGGACACTTACCATTCCTGCTCTAACATCCAAAAACTGTGATTAAAATATCATCCGGATCTGTTGAAGTTAAAACAATCTGACAGAACTAATTTTCCAAAAGTTTGTCTGAATGGTACACACAATCATGGGTGAGGTGAAACTGAGTTTTAATGCTTTATTAACTTTTTGAAGCCGCATCATTAACATTTTGTTCCTGGGTTTAGCAAATTCTTTCAACAGCAATGTTTAACCTCAGGGACCCGAATCAGGCAAGCATTAATTCAAAAATTATGAAGGCTCAGATTTGTTCCAGTACTTTGCAAATTGGATGGTGATGCAGAGAAGGATTTGGATGCAGACCCAGCCAGCAAAGAGGCCACAAATTACGTGTTTTGTAACCGCATTAGTCTTTCTTTTCTCATTTTAAAATGGAGAGATTATTTTCACAATATCCTGCAGCACATCAAGGACATGGTTACGCAAAAACGCAAAGTGCTGGAGGAACTCAGGCAGCATCTGTGGAGGGAACGGAGAGACAACATTTCAGGTCGTGACCCTTCTTGATTCTGAAGAAAGGCCCCAATCCATAACTGTGCCTGTCAAGCCAAGTTCATCCAGCACTTTCTATTTTGCACACGATTCCACCGCCTGCAGTTCCCTGTACCTCCGAGGATAGTATTATGTCTTGGTGAGAAAAAAAACAAGTAGGTAACAACATGTGAGCTGCTGGCTTTTATTTATCTCCAGGAATAAATACTATCATAAGGCAAAAATGCAACGAGGCCAAAGCTCAAACAGCAACCAGAGGGTGGCACAGTGGTGCAGCGTTAGAGTTGCTGCCTTATTCTACCATGGTCCTGGGTTTAATCCTGATTACGGAATGCTGTCTGTATGGAGTTTGTACATTCTTCCTGGGACTGTGTGGGTTTCCTCTGGGTGCTGCTTCCCACATTCCCAAGGAGCGCAGGTTTGTTGGTTAACTGGCTTCTGTAAATTGTCCCTAGTGTGTAGGATAGAACTAGTGTTTGGGTGATTGCTGGTTTGCAAGGACTTGGTGGGCCAAAGGGCATGTTTCCATGCTGTATCTCTAAACTACACTATGAGAGGGATGTCTAGCTGTAGCTGCTTTTACATCCTTGCTGGTACACAAAAAACACTTACAGATTTTGGAATTTCATAGAACGTAGAACATAGAACAGTCCAGCACAGTACTTTAACAGCAGTTGCAAGGCCATTGTTGTTACAACATAGAAGAGCTTTGGGCATGTTTTATTTCGCTGTGTGATCATCCATGTGAAAGATTTGCTTCACCCGAAACAATTATTGAAAGGAATCCTGGCAGACAATGGCATAGCTGAGAAGCACTTGGCATACAAGAGGCCTTCTCATTCAAAAGAGGGTTGGCACACACACACAAGGCTCAGTCCTTTGTGTGTTTCTGAAGAATAAGTCTTTATGACTTGTGGCTTGTAGATGCGACAATTCTGATGGTGGCAAATGATTTTTTTTTACTGCCCCAAGCTCTGATGAACCGATGCTTGGAGGTGGTACACATTGTGCCAGACACAACCACCACAGTGTTATAGAAGCCTACAAAATCACGAGAGGAATAGATCAGGTAAACACACAGAGTCTTTTGCCCAGAGTAGGGGAATCGAGAACCAGAGAACATAGTTTTAAGGTGAGGGGGGAAAGATTTAATGGGAACCTGAGGGGTAGCTTTTTCACACAAAGGGTGGTGAGTGTATGGAACACACTGCTGGAGGAGGTAGGTGAGGCAGGGACTATCGCAACATTTAAGAAACATTTAGACAGGTACATGGATAGGATAGGCTTAGGTGGATGTGGGCAAACGTAGGCAGGTGGGACTAGTGTAGATGGGGCATGTTGGTCGACTGGGCCAGTTGGGCCGAAGGGCCTGTTTCCATGCTCTATGACTCTATGATGCTAAGTGTAAGTGCAGAAAATCTTCAGGGATTTTAAATGGAGCTATTTTGTAGAAAGAAAAGTGATCCAGTTCCTTTAATGGTAGTACCAAATAAAAATCCAATTTTCAATCAATATGTTCCATTTGATCCTAAGGGTAGGAATCTAAAACAGTCGGTAGTTGCAAATGATACAATAAAACATTCAGGAGAAATGTTTGATTAGAATTCTCCACCATACGGAGGTTGAAGCCAAAAGTATTACAGCATTTATGAAAAATTGGATAAACCATGGGGGATAAAGGAATGGGGAGATTATGCTGATAGCTTTGTCATAGAGCTGTGAGCATAAACATCAGCAAATCTCATTCTGTCCTGAGAATTCTGTGAAATACAATATTGCAAATGATGAAACACGGATACATGCACTTTCCATAACTCTAAATGCATCTGCGTGGGGCAAAATAAATATGGTGCAAGAGCTGTTTAAGATATATATTCACAACACATTTTAAATTCACCATCTTGTGGGTCTGATCATTGATGTCAGAAAAGGGAAGTTGGGCAATCGCGTGCCAGTTTCCTTTGGTGGGTTCGTGGTGGAGCGAGTTAAATCCCTGTCCCACGGTACGAGTTCATTCCAAGAGCTCTCCCGAGTTTGCCCTGATTTGAACTCGGAGATTTACGGTAATGGCCACTCGTCGGTACTCGGGGCTCTCGTGGACATTTTTCGTCATGTTGAAAAATCTTCACGAGTCTTCCCGAGCTTACCTGCCGTTAGCGAGGCTTCCCGAGTGCCTGCCATTAGCGTTACGAGCCGCTAAGAGACGCCCCCCGAGCTCCGACGTACCCGCTACGTTCATTCTCCGTGCTTACCACGAGTTTGATTTTTTTTAAACTCGGGAGAGCTCTTGGAATGAACTCGTACAGTGGGACAGGGCTATTAGCAGCTTCAAATTCCCGGTGTTAACACCTCAGATGTCCTGTCCAAGGTCCAACAGATAAATGTGATCATGGAGAAGGCACACCTGCTCCTCTACTTTGGTGTAAGTTTAAAAAGGTTTGGCACGTTGTCGAATACTCTCAACATGTTCTACAGATGCACTGTAGAAAGTATCCTGACTGGTTGTTTGTAGATTGTGGGGTTTACAAATGATTACTCCTTGTATTTGGTGATCCGATATTCAGACTTTATCTAGAAATTCATTCTTGCTGGATGCTATGGATTGCAGTTTAAATTAATTTAGTTTAGAGATACAGCGCAGAAGCAGGCGCTTCGGCCAACTGAGTCTGTGCCGACCAATGATCGCCGCACACTAACACTATCCTACATATACCAGGGTCAACTTACAAATGTTACCGAAGCCAATTAACCTGGACAATTTTTATATTAATCAAGCCAATTAACCTACTCTTTGGAGTGTGGGAGTGTGGGAGGAAATCAAAGATCTCAGGGAAAACCCACGCAGGTCACGGGGAGAACGTACAGACTCCGTACAGACAGCGCCCGTAGTCGGAATCGAACCTGGGTCTCCAGTGCTGCATTTTGCTGTTAGGCAGCAACTCTACTGCTGAGCCACCCTGACTGCAGTCTTGATATGCTTTGTACCAATGAATGTGTGCATGATGTGAGCTCTGGTCTAACACTCCTGGTAGGGTCATCTGCATTGGAAGGTCAATGGGGAGCAACCAGATAAACAGCGATCCTACTCAACAACAGCAAGAGCAGATGGCAGGACAATGGTGGCGGATGAAGGATCTCTGATGGTCATGGCTTACACCTGCCATTGGATTCAGATTTGTCTTTAGGTCAATGACCTTTCATCAGAACTGGGTATAGTTAGAGAGTTTAAAAAAAAAACATGTCCTAACCTGGTGACAATGGGGGAAAATGCAAAGAGAATGAAGATTAAAGTCAGCGATAAGGGTGAGGGCTGACGAGATTGAATGACACGTGCTTACAGCCAACTTAGGGAGAGTGGTGAAGGCCAGTGAATAACAAAAGGTTTGTTTGCAGGAGGGGAGATGGAAGATATGAAATGAAAACTGAATCAGTGCCACTATAGAGAATGTTTAGCATTACCAAACGGGGACCATTGTCCAGGCATTTATCTTTACAAAGTAAACTCACTTTGATCAGCTAAGCGTCTTGTGGGGAGCTTTGATAATTGATCCATTACAATATTACCAGTGTTGTTTTGTTAGGCAACAGTCCTTGACTATTTCTTATATGAAATAATAAAATACTGGATTCAGAACAAAGAATTTACTTGAAGCAAATTTCTATTTGAAGATATTTAGTAATGTTTTCTAACGAGGGGCAAAGTTTAAAGGAGATGTGCGGGGCTGGTTTTTTACACAGAGGGTGGTGTGTGCCAGGCGCCCGCTGACAGGGGTGGTGGTGGTGGAGGCAGTTTCAATAGTGGTATTTAAGAGGCTTTTGGATAGGCATATGGTTATGCAGACTTTGGAGGGATATGGGTTATATGCAGGTAGATAAGAGTTGGCCTTGGCATCATGTCTGGCACAAACATTATAACCCGAAGGGTCTGTTCCTGTGCTCTACTGTTCTATTGATGTAGAAACAAGGAACTGCAGATGCTGATTTACAAAAAAAAAGACACAAACTAATGGAGAAAGTAACTCAGTGGGTTAGGCAGCATCTCTGGAGAAAAAGGATAGGTGACGTTTCTCCATCTCCCATCTCTAACCTCCATCTTTCTCCCCCAAATCTCTCAATCTCCATCTCCCCCCCCAGCTTTCCAAATCTTTATCTTCCTTCTCCTGTCTCTGCCAATGTCCATCTTTTCCCATCTCTCCAAATCGTCATCTTCCTTCCCGAATTCTCCCGATCGCCATCTTCCCCTAGCCCTCCCAATGTTCATGATCCGACGGCTGCTCCTGATCTCCAGCTCTTCCTTGGACCTCCTCTGGCTCTGGTGAAGTGACGGTGAATGGGATTAGTCATCTATGATTGGGATGCTTCATTCCTGGTCAGGGTGGAGTTGATCAGCTGAGAACCGTCAAAGAATGCAGCTGGGACGAGCTGTGGATAGAGTAGTTCCCAGGGGCGTGTGTGTAATGAGCGTGCCAGCCACAGGAAGATCTACCACGTCTGTTGGTAATGTGAATCACCCATTGACTCATAGTTCTGATCATCTCTCTGACACATTGAGGAAATGCATACAATGTGGTGGCAATGGGTGATGGGCCACGCACTGTACATAACCTTCGGCTCTTGGGGGGGCCACGTGTCCCGGTGACGAGATATAGGGGTCACGGTTTAGTCACGGGTGTCCCTGGGGAGTATTTAAGGGCTAATCGGGCATGCACAGTGTTGGAGAGTGAGGAGAGTTAGTGTAGAATAAAGAACCAGTATTTCGGACAAACTTCGAGTCTGCCTCGTTCTTTAACGGACAACTCCGCGACCGCTACAACATTCTGAGGTCGCTGTCACTGCTTGGGTCATTATACATGGTTTCTGTGGATAACTGTGGAAAGAAATGGTGATTTCCTGAAGAGGATTGCCCCAAGATGAAGCATTTTATTTTTGGTAATTCAGAAAGCACTGGAGGAACTCAGTAGGTCAGGCAGCATCTGTGGAAGGAATGGACACATGACATTTTGGGTCAGGAGAAGTCCAATGTCTGGAATGGAGTAGGGTGGAAAATTGGGACTGTGCCCTAGATTATGGAAGGACTATTCAGAAGTCTGATATTAGCAGGGAAGAAGCTATTCCTAAATCTGGTGATGCATGCTTTCAAGCTTTTTAATCTTCATTCTGACGGGAGAGAGGAGAAGAAGGAATGACTGGGGTGGGACAGGACCTTGGTTATGTCCGCAGAGGCAGCGTGAAATGTAGATGGAGTCAATGGTGGTGAGTCTGGTCTGTGCGATTTACCGGGCTACATCCACAACTCTCTGCGATTTCTTGAAAAGTTGCTGTAAATTACCCAAGTGTGTATGTGTGTGATAGAATCAGAAGGGTGCTGATGGAATATGTGGAGAATTAAATGTGATTAGTGCAGGACTAGTGTAATGGTGCTTGATGGTTGATGAGGATTTTGGTGGCTTAAGGGCCTGTTTCCATGCTGGACTCGTTGCCTATGACTAAAGTACTAGAAGCAGCCAGCTCAGTCAGCATCAGTGGAGCGAGAACCAGGGTTAAAATGTTCTTATTTTGTATCCCTACACTTTT
Organism: Amblyraja radiata; assembly: GCF_010909765.2. Taxonomy (NCBI): domain Eukaryota; kingdom Metazoa; phylum Chordata; class Chondrichthyes; order Rajiformes; family Rajidae; genus Amblyraja; species Amblyraja radiata. Next base: position 7,048,344 of record NC_045988.1, read on the forward strand.
TAGCACTGATGCAAGGCAATTGAACTGAAATATTAATTCTGTTTTACTCTCTCTCCATTTGCTGCCCATAATGTTGAGCGTTTGAAACATTTTCTGTTTTACAATCGCAAAGAAATATATATCGCCTGTGACATTGGTATGTGAATTGGAAAAATGAACTCATGTTTGTGTATATGGAATAGTACAGTTTGGGACGACAGATGGCACAATGGGTTAAGTGTTCGGCTGGCGACCGGAAGGTAGCCGGTTCGAATCCCGCTCGGAGTGCATACTGTCATTGTGTCCTTGGGCAAGACACTTCACCCACCTTTGCCTGTGTGTGAATGTGTGTGAATGTGTGTGAGTGATTGGTGGTGGTCGGAGGGGCCGTAGGCGCAGAATGGCAGCCACGCTTCCGTCAGTCTGCCCCAGGGCAGCTGTGGCTACAGAAGTAGAATAGAATAGAATAGAATAGTTTCTTTATTGTCATTGTAACATGAACCATGTACAACGAAATTGTAAAATGTCAGCCAGTCAGTGCACCATTCAAACATTTCTAAAAGCTAACGATACATACAAGGTAAAATATTTAAAAAAGATAAACAACTAAAATAAATATCATAAAAATAGCACGCATAAACACCCAGCCCTACATCCTTCTGTCGATTTCACAGTCTCTTAGTATGTATCTCCCCTGCGTTCCTTGGCGGCTACATTTAGTGCCTTTATAGCAGTGGGGTAAAAACTGTTTTTTAGTCTGTTTGTCCTTGTCCTTGTAGATCTGTACCGTCTGCCTGACGGTAACAGTTCAAACAGGGAGTGTCCGGGGTGGGAAATGTCCTTTATAATACTCTGGGATTTTTTGATGCAGCGGGAACTGTGTAAGTCCTCCAAGGTAAGGAGAGGGCAGCCGACAATCCTCTGGGCGTTGTCAATGGCCCTCTGGAGCGCTTTCCTCTGAGCCGCTGTGCAGCTGGTGTACCATACGCATACACAGTATATTAGGATGCTCTCAATGGAGCACCGATAAAAGGACAGCAGCAGTCTCTGAGTGATGTTATTCTTCCTGAGCACCCTCAGGAAGTGCAGTCTCTGCTGGACCTTTTTCAGCAGCGCAGAGGTGTTCACGCTCCACGTCAGGTCCTCCTCGATATGGATTCCCAGGAAGCGGAAATCCGCCACCCTCTCCACACAGTCCCCTCTGATAATTAATGGTACCATGTCCGTTTTATTCTTTCTGAAGTCTATTATTATTTCCTTTGTCTTTAAGGTGTTGAGGAGCAGGTTATTTTCTCCACACCACACTGTCAGCTGCTCCATCTCATCCCGGGAGGCGTACTCGTCCCCCCCGGAGATGAGTCCCACCACCGTAGTGTCATCCGCAAATTTGACAATGGTGTTGCTGTGGTGGGCGGGGGTGCAGTCATGTGTGTAGATGGTGTAGAGCAGGGGGCTCAGCACGCAGCCCTGTGGAGAGCCGGTACTGAGGCTGAGGGCCGTGGATGTGTGATGGCCCACTCTGACTCTCTGGCTGCGACCCGACAGGAAGCTATTTATCCACATGCAGGTGGAGTGTGGAAGTCCCAAGTCCCCCAGTTTGTCCACCAGTTTGTGGGGAAGGATGGTATTAAAGGCAGAGCTGTAGTCCACAAAGAGCATCCGCACGTAGCTCCCCCGCTGCTCCAGGTGGGACAGTGCAGCATGGAGAGTTTGTAGCTTACCACCACCGAGTGTGACTGAGGAGTGAATGAATAATGCGATGTAAAGCGCCTTGAGTATTTGAAAGGCGCTATATAAATCCCATCCATTATTATTTATTATTATCTAAGGCAGCACGTTGGCGTAGCGGTAGAGTTGCTGGCAAACAACGCTTACTGCACCAGAGGCACAGGTTCGATCCTGACTACAGGTGCTGTCTGTACAGAGTTTGTACATTCTCCCCGTGACCTGCGTGGGTTTTCTCCGAGCTCTTTGGTTTCTTACCAAACTCTAAAGACGTACAGGTTGGTAGGTTAACTGACTTAATATATATATGTTTTAAATGAAAATTGTCCCTAGTGTCTGTAGGATAGTGTTAATATGCACGGATCGCTGGTCGGTGCAGACTCGGTGGGCCGAAGGGCCTGTTTCCACACTGTATCTCTAAACTAAACTAAAAACTAAATCTAGATTCAGCAAATCCTCAATCCACAAAATCAACAAAATCCACAAAATCCTTGAATTTAAGCTAACTGCTGAACACAGATCTCTGGTTAATTGCGCTACAAACTTTTTCCTCCTCTCTGGAACATGGGTTAAGTCAAAGCAAAGACAAGAAGAGATGAACATCTTATTCCCTCCCATGAGTTATTACAAGAGCTGACTGAAGGTAATCTCCTATGTCTCATTTAATTCTTCCATGCACAGCTGCCCACTACTCTATGCCGAGTGAGCATTTGCTTGACAATTGTGTCCAGATCTTGTAGGAAATGAGAAGTGAGAGTGGTTCTGTGGAGAGTTAGGGGCACGGCAAGAGTGATTCGAGGGGAGCTGTGATCTGCACCTTTCCAGAACACAGCCTGAGGGATAGTTGGATGAGGCGGAAGCACATACTGTTCCTGCCATCCCTCATGTTGATTAGCACACATGCACAAAGGGAAAAACAAAACTAATGACTTGGACTGAATTGAAAACATAAGGGAGATGTTGCATGTCCACAGGGGAAAGTGAGCAGAGTAATGTGTTTGTGTTGCATTAAATCATTTGATCAACGTGTAATTACTTTTCGTACCTCTAATTACCCTGGCCACATATATTAGAAACTTTCATTAATGTGACAAATGTGTGTAGCTTCAATTAATTAATGCAATGAATCACCAGTCATCCACATCTACCCATGGTTTTGAATTTCACAAAAACATTGTAAAAAGATACACCTGCACAGTTCTCATTATAGAAAAGGACAAGAGTTTCATTTTAGCGTCATAGTCAGACAATGTGAAAACAGGCCCTTCGGTTGCCCACACCGATCAACATGTCCCACCTGCCTTTGGTTTGGTCCATATCCCTCTAACCCTATCCAATCCATGTACCTGACTAAATCTTTCTGAAACATTGCGATAGTACCTGCCTCAACTACCTCCTCCAGTAGTTCTTTGTGTGAGAAAATTACCCCTCAGGTTCCTATTGAATCTTTCCTCCCTCACTGTAAAACCTGTCCTCTGGTTCTCAATTTCCCTGCTCTGGGCAAGGGACTCAAGGTCGTACAGGTTTGTAGGTTAATTGGCTCCTGTAAATTGTAAATTGTCCTTAGTGTGTGTAGGATGATGTTGGTGTTCGGAGATCGTTGGTTGGCGTGGACTTGGTGAGTCGAGGGAATTGTTTCCACACTCTAAACTAAACTAAATTATGTCGAGCAGAGAAAGTGAATTTGAGCTTGGTGGTCAAGAATTGAAAGGATTGCCTTCAGTCACATCTAGGAAGGTTACGTTGGAAATGGTTTGAGGCAAAACCAGGCAGAAATTAGCTGATGGAGAGCTTCTGCACCGACTATAAACTCAATCCAACATGTACTATAGGTACAAAATGTTGGAGTAACTCAACGGGACAGGCAGCATCTCTGGAGAGAAGGATTGGGGGACATTTCGGGTCGAGACCCATTCCTTCTCTCTGGAGATGCTGCCTGTCCCACTGAGTTACTCCAGAATTTCGCGTCTATCTTCGGTGTAAAGCAACATCTGCAGTTCCTTCCTGCACATGTATGATGGGCAAACTATTTAACTGACAGATTATAACTCTTTGGCTTTGGTTTGCTTCGAAATTGAGACCAAGTCAGAAATTACGTTAATACAGATGCAGCCTGTTGCAACATCCGTTTCTTGGGGAAACTGGTAACACATCTGTTTCCCGCTGACACAAGGCTGCCTATGACTAACATCTTCCACTTTAAGGACATCTCACTGTTCCCACGTTTACTTCTGTTCCTGTTGCATTTGGAACAGCACCAGTCCCTGGAGTCAGATTGTGGTCCAATGCATCCAATCCAACCGTAACCCAACTGACAACATTCGTGACCCATTTGTTTGACAGGGCAAATGATTATTTTTCACCAAATTGATCAAAGGATCACATATCTATATTATAGGGGGGGTGGGGGGGGGGGGGGGGGGGGTGATTAAGAAGTGTCTCGACCCAAAATGTCACCTATCCATCAATAGACACAAAATGCTGGAGTAACTCAGCATCTCTACAGGTGACATTTCGGGTCAGAACCCTGCTTCAGACTGAAAGATAGAGGTGGGATTGGGGGGAGTGGGTGGGGGGGTTGAAACAGGGGGCGATAAAAAGGCCAGAACAAATCAGGGCCGGCAACAGATGACCTCAGGAAGGCAGGAGTCCATAATGGCCTCTTTTTGGCTGGGGAAGATGTGTTAACGAGAGGGATACTAAGATGGGTATAAATCAGCATCTGCAGTTCCTTCCTACACATGCCACCTCCAGAGATGCTGCCTGACCTGCTGAGTTACTCCAGCACTTTGTGTCCTTTTATGTATTAATCAGCATCTGCAGTTCTTTGTCTGTGCATGACTCTGATCTTACCATCTGCACAGTACCCTACTTCTGCACTGACTTTAAAAGCACCGCACACTGACCTTTGTGGAACAGTCATATTGGAACAAAGAACACTTCGTGGAAGTTTATAGCTTTTCTTATAGTTTAAAGGAAGATTCTGTGAATAATGAAAGACCGCAGTTTCAGAATTGACCTCAGGTTCTTTAAACCCCTTCGATACTTCACGACGTGTCCTCAATTGACAGCAAATGGTTTCTCCAGCATCCAGCAACAGAATTTTCATTCAATGGGCACCTCAGTGGAAGCATCCTATTAAGGGTATATTAAGGGCCTCTCAATCTGAGTCAGGGTGTGGTCATACCAATCAGTGAGGACCCCACTTTCAGAACGTTTAGCGTGCAGAGATACTGCGTGGAACCAGGCGCTTTGAGCCGTTACGACCAGCGATCACCCCTACACCAGTTCTGTTCCATACACAAGCGATAATTTACAGAAACCAAGAAATACCTAAGGAAAGGGAAGCAGGCTTAGGCCATTTGGCCCCTCAAGCCCATTCTGTTCTTCACTAATATCACGACCAATCTATCTCAATGTTACTTTCCTGCACTATCCCTATATCCTTTGATGTCCAAACTCTCTCACTATCAATCCTACTCATGCTTCTCATTGTTGAGGGAGTACCCTGAAAGCAACCTTGGAACTGTGGCTGCAGGAACTGCCTGTTCCTTAACTAATTTGAAGAGGTCAGAAAACAAAATGATGTATCAGATAATTATTCTGAACCTGATATCATTGCATGTGGCGTTGAGGAGTGCTTGATGCCCAGTTTAACACATGTCAATGGGCCATGGAGTTATACAGCACAGACATAGGGTCGAACCAAATCTTGGGATGGCATTGGGGCACAGCGGTAGAGTTGCTGCCTTACAGCGCCAGACCCGGGTTCGATCCTGACTGCGAGTGCTGTCTGCATGGAGTTTGTTCGTTCTCCCCGTGACCACGTGGGTTTTCTCCAGGTACTCGTGTTTCCTCCCACACTCCAAAGACGTACAGGTTTGTAGGCAATTTAAAGTTATGGTTCTGCCACAAGGTCAGCAGCCCGCTGTATGGAGGCTGACGAACAAGTTTTATTACCACTGGAAGAAGCAGTAAAATGGAGAGAGGGCAATTAACCACAGTATTTTCAATCAGAATCCTTAAGCAATGCACATTTAAACCATGCAGCAGAGCACGATCTGTAACTTCTCCGTTCCTTCGCCTTGCTGCTCTGGATCTAGCATTTTGTTCTGCACTGACATTTTAACAATGGCAACCAAAGGTTGTGTGACACCTATTGATCCATGAGTATTTTACCTGGAACACAAAACATAGAATAGTACAGCGCAGGAACTTCTTCAGAATCAAGAAGGGTCTCGACCCAAAAGAGTCTGAAGAAGGGTCTCGACCCAAAAGAGTCTGAAGAAGGGTCTCGACCCTAAACATCACCCATTCCTTCCCTCCAGAGATGCTGCCTAACCCGCTGAGTTACTCCAGCATTTTGTGACAATAAAACACTCTTGACTCTTGCTTCTCTCTTGACTTATCTTTATATATATTTGTTCTGAAGACTTTCTGGGAATTTTTGAGAAAATACATGCATTAAATCAAAGTAGGAGACCATGTCTAGACCATCTCTGACACCTTGTTCTGTAAATATCCTCAGGCAATATCTTTTTGATGAATGTTTGCAGTGTCTTTACTGTTCCTCATTATTCTTAACCTACATTGAAAAAGGTTTTATTCTAACTGTGATAAAATTTATTACTATTATTATATCTCCGCTGTTTGCAAAACGATTGTTCCCACCATTGGACTCCAATAAAGTGCTGGGCGCCAAGTGAAACAGGAAATTAGGACTTGGCCGAAAAAACAGTGTTAAATTGTAAAGCTATTATTATTGAGAAGCATTATTCATTATTACTGAAAAATAACTGGAAATTATGCTCGCGGGTTAATTCATCATGAGAAATTAATAAGAAAAATTAAGAAAAACCTTGCAAGAATTGTCATATTTCCTGTTTCTCCATTTTTCTAACCTGATCAACAGGAATTTTGATGCATTTTCTTAACGCTTTTGCTGGCCTCCAACCAAATCCATCTTCATATTCCCTTCCCTTGTTATCTTTGCACTTCACTCTTTCAAAGCGTGTTTTCCAGGACTTGAAGGAATACATTTCTGAGGATCTCTTATGAAAGAAAATAGAAAGGAAAATAAGGACAAACCGAAGACATGAAAGTTCAGCCAAACAAGGTTCAAGAAAATGTTGTGTTGGAAATTAGAATGTGAAAGGTAAACCGTGTCCTCCAAAGAAGGCAATGGGATAAGAAATGAATTTATCTCATGCAGACATCCACAATGGAAGATGACTGTCTGAATGAAACAAGAAATTAAATCAATGTAAAGATTGAATTAAAATCAGGAGATGAATAGCCAGGGTGAACTCTTTTTCCCCAGAGTAGGGGAATTAAGAATTGAGAAGGTTGGAGGGGAAAGATTTAATAGGAACCTGAGGGGCAGAGGGTGGTGGGTAGATGGAAGGAGCTGCCAATGAAGGTAGCTGAGGTATGTACAATAATAACATTTGAAAGGCATTTGGACAGGTAGGTGGATGCCAGAGTCCACCGACCAACAACCACCCCAACACTAATTCTACCTTTTACACTAGGGACAATTTACAGAAAACAATTCACCTACAAACCTGCACATCTTTGGAATGTGGAGGAACACTGGAGCACCAAGAGAAACTCCAAATGGTCACAGGGAGAAGGTACAAACTCCGTACATATAGCACCCATAGTCAGGATCGAACCTGCGTCTCTGGTGCTGTAAGGCAGCAACTCTATCGCTACGCAAATGTGCCATTCACTGTGCCATGCAGCTCCTTGTTTCTACTCTATGTCCAGCAAGCATATGGTGCAGGATGCACAGCATGTGGAAGAGAACTGAAACGATTCCTCCCACAAACTAGGCAAACCTAGAAATCTCCAACATTTGACACAAAAAGCTGGAGTAACTCCAGCTGTTTGTGTCTATCTCCGGTTTAAACCAGCATCAGCAGTTGCTGCTTACATTTGAAATCTCCAAGTTGCGATTAAGTCGCCATTTGGGCAGCACAGTGGCGTAGCGGTAGAGTTGCTGCCTTACAGTGCCAGAGACCCAGGCTTGATCCTGTATGGAGTTTTTACCTTCTCCCCGTGACCTGCGTAGGTTTTCCACGGGTCCAGCTGCCTCCCACAAGACGTAGAGGTCTTGTAGGTTAATTGGCTTGGTAAAATTGTAAATTAACCCTAGCGTGTGTGGGATAGTGTTAGCGTGCCGGGATCGTTGGTCGGTACGGACTCGGTGGGCCGAACAGCCTGTTTCCCCACTGTATCTGTAAACTAAACTAAACTAAACTAAATCCCCAAAATAGCGGCAGCTCTCGCCGTGACCGAGACCACAAATTCCAGCCCATTGTTTCCCTCAGGATGCAAATAGTTGAATCTCATCCATTCTCCACCTGATTTTGCATTTTACGGTAACTGATCCCTGCAGATAAGACATGTCCTGACTAACGTCATGTTGTTTTCCCTGGGCTTTGGAATTACAACTTGGGTGAGGCACGACTTATCCGATTTGCAGTGAGTTAGTGTTTCAGGGTGAGAATGTTGGTCTGCACATTCAACGTAATCAACATATCATAATCCAGTTATTACATTCCGGCCAAACAGTACTGGTGGGAAATGACTCATATTCACAGATTTGTAACTTGATGCCATTTGCTGATCTGCGCTGATTGAATGAGATTCCAGAACTACGTGAAGGATATTAATGCGTACATTCCACTTTCCGGGAAGAAGGCACATAGTCAGCTGTGAATTGGCCTGAATTGTGATATCATTTGGAATTTGAAACTTTGAAAATAATTACATGGATTAAATACATTCAGTCATGTTTGGCTGTAAGGTGGACCTTTTAGACGATTCCTCAGTTCAAAATAACACAGATACTGGAAGTCTGAGACTAATATACATTTTACTGGAATTTCTGGAGATCTATGAGACAATGGGATGAGATGGGCTGTGTCGTCATCTTTCCTCAACTGGGAGAGAGTGCAGTTATTCAATAATCATATAGAACAGTTATGGGCTTGCAGCACAAGATCCATCTGTGTACCTACGCTCCTTGGAGTCCTGTGTAAGAAGGAACTGCAGATGCTGGTTTAAACCGAAGATAGACACAAAAAGCTGGAGTAACTCACCGGGATAGGCAGCATCTCTGACGAGAAGGAATGGGTGACGTTTTGGGTCTAGACCCTTCTGCAGACCCGTCTGAAGAAGGGTCCCGACCCGAAACGACACGCATTCCTTCTCTCCAGAGATGCTGCCTGCCCCGCTGAGTTACTCCAGCTTTTTGTGTCATTCTCCTTAAAGTCCTGACATTTTCTGTGTACTTTCCCGTACATTCGACCTTCCAAAGTGCAACATCCTACACTGTGCAGATTAAACTCCATCTACCATTTGTCTGTCCATATCTTCCACTGACCCATAGTCTTCTGTATCCTTTGATAACCTTCCTCACAAATCTTACAAATCTACATTTATCTTCAAGCCATGTATATGCATCAGTAACAAGCTACAGAATTAAACAGAACGGAAATGGAATGACTGTGGTGGGACACATCTTTGATTATGTTGCCTGCTTTCCCGAGGCAGCATGAAGTGTAGATGGAGTTGATGGGGGGAAGTCTGTTCTGTGTGATAGACTGGGCTACATCTACAACTCTCTGCGATTTCTTGCGCTATTGGGCAGAGCTGTTCTTAAAGCAAGCAGTCTTCTTCTTGTTTTCGTGTCCATCGTGCTACAAATGTTGACATCGCTGTCATCGTCCGTCCTGAAAAGGACGCAAGCTTACGGCGACAATCACTTGTTGCAATAGATGATGGTGGTAGCAGAATTAGCTCAGGATACTTCCAGTTTCCAGCCCTGCCACGTGGATGCTTCTGCAATGGGGCCAACCAAACTGTGATGCAACCTGATACAGTATGCATAAGAGATGAATGGAAGGGGTGGTATAAAAGCTGGAAAATGATGGATAGTTTGATCCAGGATAGGATGGATAGATCAGCAAATGAGTCAGTTGGGGGAGAGAATGGTGGAGATGGTAACCAAGGCTGGAAGTGATAAGTGAAGAAAATAAAAGGGCGCAAAATGATGGAACATGAGAAGAAAGGAAGATGGGGAGTGAAAGGCAGAACGAGAGGGCGGGATGGTGGGCAGAGGAGAGTGGAGTGGAGGAGAAACATGGGGTACCAGAGTACTGAAGGCTGGGTGGAGGGCAAGGAACATTGTGTTGAGGGGTGGTGGAAGTGGAACACAAGATGTGTGTGGGACAAGGGCAGCTGGTTAGATGAGAAGGAGAGAAAGGAATGATACACCACTGAGTTAGTGGAAAAAAATAAAATTTGGAGTAAATTACCGACTTCAAATAAGGTTTTCATTAAAATAATAAACAATACATTTGTGAGAGAATTTACTGTGTGTAAAATGTTGGAAAAGATATAATAAAGAAAATTACTAACAGCTTCCAGGCTGGAAAAAAAATGTTTCTTCAATGTATTGAGACAATGTGGCTGTTGTGATCATCCCTCAGCTACTACGTGTATCATTTGGCTAACAAATAAATGCAAGATGGAAAAATCCAGATATCTGACAGTAACAGAATACAGATCAATTAATGATGTACATACTGCGGTCATCTTCTGTAAAAACAACTCATCTACACTCCTCTTTTAAGAAACCCATGTCTGAGTCATAGAGTTATAGGCCCTCTAGCCCAACCCATCCATGCCACCAAAATGCCCCATCTAAGCTACTACCATTTATCCACGTTTGGCCCATATCCCACTAAACCTTTCCTATCCATGTACCTGTTCAAGTTTCCCTTAACTATTGTTATTGCAGCTGGCTCTGGGAACTCATTCCATATACTCGGTCACCACCCATTGTGTGAAAAATCTGCCGCTCAGGTTCATATTAATTCTTACCCCTCTCACCTTAACTATGCTCCTTGATTCTTGATTCTCCTTGATTCTTGATAATTTCTCTGAGCAGTCACCTTACCTATTCCCATCATGATTTTAAGGTGGCATAGTGGTGCAGCAGTAGAGATGCTGCCTCAAGGGCCTGTCCCACTGTACAAGTTTACCCAAGAGCTCTCCCGAGTTTAAAAAAATAATCAGACTCGTGGTAAGTACGTAGAATGTACGTAGCGGGTACGTCGGAGTTCGGGTCGTCTCTTAGCGGCTCGTAACGCTAAAGGCTGGTACTCGGGAAAATGCGGTAAGTTCGTGAAGTTTTTTCAACATGTTGAAAAATGTCCACGAGAGCCCCGAGTACCTACGGGCGGCTATTACCGTAATTCTCCGACTTCGAATCAGGGGAAACTCGGGAGAACTCTTGAATTACCTCGTACAGTGGGACAGCCCCTTCACAGTACCAGAGAGCCGGGTTCGATCCTGACTACGGGTGGTGTACGTTCTCCCTATGACAGTGTGGGTTTTCCCCGGGTGCTCTGATTTTCTCCCACATTCCAAAGACGTACAAGTTTGTAGGTTAATTGGCTTTAGTAGATTAGTAGATAAAGGTGCTGTCTGTACAGAGTTTGTATAAGGGGTGGCACAGTGGTACAACAGTAGATTTGCTGCCTTGCAGCACCAGAGGCCCGGGTTCGATTCTGACTATGGGTGATGTCTGTATGGTGTTTGCACTTTCTCCCTGTGACCACGTGGGTTTTCTTCAGGTGCTCCAGTTTCATCCCACACTCCAAAAACATGCAGATTTGTAGGTTAATTGGTCTCTGTAAATTGTCCCTAGTGTGTTACATAGAAACATAGAAAATAGGTGCAGGAGTAGGCCGTTCGGCCCTTCGAGCCTGCACCGCCATTCAATATGATCATGGCTGATCATCCAACTCAGTATCCTGTACCTGCCTTCTCTCCATACCCCCTGATCCCTTTAGTCACAAGGGCCACATCTAACTCCCTCTTAAATATAGCCAATGAACTGGCCTCAACTACCTTCTGTGGCAGAGAGTTCCAGAGATTCACCAACATTTTTTTTCTCATCTCGGTCCTAAAGGATCCCCTTTATCCTTAATAATAGGATAGAACTGGTGCACGGGCGATCGTTGTTCATCGCAGACTTGGTGGGCGGAGAGGCCTGCTTCCAGGCTGTGTTTCTAAAGCTATAACTGGTGAGATACAATGCTGACAACTCTAGTTTGCACTGTATCTTTCTCTTCACTCTACCTCCTATACTTGAGTTTGATTAGATTGTATTTATGTACAGTACTATCTGATTAAATGTCCTGGCAGGCCAAACAAAGCATTTCACTGTACCATGATATACATGACCATAATAAACCTAAATCTAAACCTAAATCTGAACATAAGACATTAGCTATTTCTTTGAACGATCGGTCCTGTGCAAAGACTGCACACAGTCCGAAATTCCTAACACAAATATCAAACATCCCACTGTCAACATTACATAGGCCCACAATGCTGCTTATTATTGCACTCTAAACCAACCAGTTCAATGCATTATATACCTCAAGTCCTTTGCGTTATTTACCTGGTATTGAGGAAATATTTCCAGCTTGCTTGGGTATACTGGTGCATTTATCTTTGTCCGATGTGAAAAATGCTTTCCAGGATTTGCAAGTTAAATAGTACAATCAACATGACAGATTTGACTGAACAACTTCCAGCTCAGAGTATTACTCATAGAAGTGTACTCATAAAGCTATACCTCACAGAAGTAGGCCCTTGACCCCCCTGACTAATTTGCTATTCTGGGCCAGTCTCTTTTGCCTTCATTTGGCCCGTATGCCTCTAAACCAGTGGTTCCCAACGTGGGGCGAACGCCCCACAGGGGGGCAATTTGAGCTAGGCAAGATGGCGCCTGCCTGCGGCTACTTTTGCGGAGCTCCGGAAAATAAAAGGCTCAACTACAATTTCCAACAACTTACCTGGATCAGAAAAACGGCAGAAATCGGTGCCGTTTCGGACAACCTGCTTGAGCATCTCAAGGCTCTCGCAATTTCGCGAACTCCCGCAGCTGCGGGAACCTTGGACTTTAAACTTTCCCACACTGGCTGTGGAACTCCCGACCCGACTGAGGATCCCAGGTACTGTACCTTGAAACCCCGGGATGACCCCCAGAGCCGACGGGCTGGATCTCCCAGCAACAACGGAGCTGGAGCTGCAGCTGCCGACTTTGAGGGAATCCCCGTTCGTTACGGAGCTGGAGCTGCCGTCTGTGAGGGAATCCCCGTTCCAGCGCAGGTCCGCAGAAACAGCAGGTACAGCAAGTACAGTACCTGGAAACAAAGGGGAAGCCTCCATTGTGTCCGGAAACGTGGCCGTCGGGCAGGACTCCAGGTCAGAATGAAGCGCAGGGGACTTCGGCCCCCTCTCCCTACTATCCTACTGGCTAATGTACAGTCCCTTGAAAACAAAGTGGAGGACTTAAGGGCAAGACTGCTTTATCAAAGGGAGCTGAGGGAATGCTCTGTGTTCTGTTTCACAGAGACATGGCTCATCCCCAGCTCCCCAGACTCAGCGGTCCAGCCTGAAGGGTTCTCCATCCACCGCATGGACCGTACCCTAGCATCTGGGAAAGGGAGAGGAGGGGGCGTCTGCCTCATGGTCAACTCTGCGTGGTGTTCCGACGTGGCAGTCCTGTCCAACTCCTGCTCTCCACACCTCGAACATCTGGCGGTGAAGTGCCGTCCCTTCTACCTCCCGAGAGAATTCACCTCCGTTATCCTGACCGCGGTCTACATCCCACCCCAGGCAGACGTCCGTCTGGCACTGGAGGAGCTGCAGGCCGTGGTCAACAAACACCAGACGTGTTACCCCGAGGCATTTACCACCATTGCTGGGGACTTCAATAAGGCGAACCTCAAGAAATCACTCCCCAACTTCCACCAACATGTCTCCTGCTGCACCAGAGGACCTAACACCCTCGACCACTGCTACACCACCATCAAGAATGCCTATCGTTCTATCCCTCGCCCTCACTTCGGTAAGTCCGACCATACCGCGGTGCTGCTTTTTCCTGCCTACAGGCAGCAATTAAAGAGCGCACCCCCAGAAGTGAGGACAGCACAGAGCTGGTCGGGGGCGGCAGAAGAACAACTCCAGGACTGTTTGGAGTCTGTAGACTGGGCAATGTTCAAGGACTCGGCAACGGACTTGAACGAATATGCCACAGTCGTTACAGACTTCATAAAGAAATGTGTGGAGGACTGCATCCCTACAAAAACCTTCCGAGTGTTTCCCAATCAGAAACCTTGGATGAACTTTGAGATCCGCACTCTCCTGAAGTCCAGACACAGGGCATTCACTTCCAACGATACAGTGGCCTACATGAAGACCAGATACGACCTTGGTAAGGCCATCAAAAAGGCCAAAAGGGACTTCTGCTCCAAACTGGAGGACGAGACAGATGTTCGGCAGCTGTGGCAGGGTCTGAATGCAATCACCTCCTACAAGGCAAAACCAGGAGGCAGCTCGAATGCCGGTGTAACATCACTCCCTGACGAGCTCAATGCGTTTTACGCACGCTTTGACAGGGAGAATACTGATGTGCCTTCCCGATCCCCCATTCGCTGTGATGGCATTTCAGTCTCAGTCACAGAGGCCGATGTCAGGAAATCCTTTAGAGGGGTGAACCCCCGAAAAGCACCTGGACCTGATGGTATACCCGGCCGTGTTCTAAAAACCTGTGCGGACCAACTGGCGGGAGTTTTTACGGACATTTTCAACCTCTCACTTCTGAGGTCTGAGGTCCCCACCTGCTTTAAAAGGGCATCAATTATACCGGTGCCCAAGAAGAGTAAGGTGACGTGCCTCAATGACTATCGACCAGTAGCACTAACGCCGGTGGTGATGAAATGCTTTGAGAGGTTGATCATGGAGCAAATCAACTCCTACATCGACAAAAACCTGGACCCACTGCAGTTCGCATACCGCCACAACCGATCAACGGTGGATGCGATCTCGCTGGCCCTCCACTCCGCACTGGACCACTTGGACAACAAAAACTCATATGTCAGGCTGTTATTCATTGATTACAGCTCGGCATTTAACACAATCATCCCCTCCAAACTGGTTACCAAACTCGCAGAACTGGGTCTCTGCGCATCCCTCTGCAACTGGATCCTCGACTTCCTCGTCCACAGACCACAGTCTGTTCGTATTGGTGGAAATGTGTCAGCCTCAATAACAATCAGCACGGGAGCACCTCAAGGCTGCGTGCTCAGCCCCCTGCTGTACTCACTCTATACCCATGACTGCGTAGCGAACCACAGTGCGAACTCCATCATCAAGTTCGCTGACGACACCACTATTGTGGGGCGTATCACTGATGGGGATGAATCAGAGTACAGAAGAGAGATCGAGCAACTGTCCATATGGTGCCAGCGCAATAACCTGGCCCTCAACACCAGCAAAACCAAGGAACTGATTGTGGACTTTGGAAGGGGTAGGAGGGGGACCCACAGCCCCATTTATATCAACGGGTCGATGGTTGAAAGGGTCAAGAACTTCAAATTCCTGGGGGTGCACATCTCTGAAGATCTTTCCTGGTCCGAGAACACTAACGCAATTATCAAAAAAGCTCATCAGCGCCTCTACTTCCTGAGAAGATTACGGAGAGTCGGATTGTCCAGGAAGACTCTCTCTAACTTCTACAGGTGCACAGTCGAGAGCATGCTGACCGGTTGCATCGTGGCTTGGTTCGGAAATTTGAGCGCCCTGGAGAGGAAAAGACTACAAAAAGTAGTAAACACTGCCCAGTCCATCATCGGCTCTGACCTTCCTTCCATCGAGGGGATTTATCGCAGTCGCTGCCTCAAAAAGGCTGGCAGTATCATCAAAGACCCTCACCATCCTGGCCACACACTCATCTCCCTGCTACCTTCAGGTAGAAGGTACAGGAGCCTGAAGACTGCAACAACCAGGTTCAGGAATAGCTACTTCCCCTCAGCCGTCAGGCTATTAAACCTGGCTCGGACAAAACTCTGATTATTAGCAACCACTTTCTGTTATTTGCACTACCAGTTTATTTATTCATGTGTGTATATATTTATATCATGGTATATGGACACATTTATCTGTTTTGTAGTAAATGCCTACTATTTTCTGTGTGCTTAAGCAAAGCAAGAATTTCATTGTCCTATACAGGGACACATGACAATAAACTCACTTGAACTTGAACTTGAACTCGAACTTGAATTTGATTTTTAAGGGGGGCAATTGAGCGCGACTGAGGAGGTCTGGGTCCAAATTTTCGATTTTTATTTTTTTGAATTTTCCATCAGGTAAACATATGTAGTTTATTTCAGATGTTATTTTGAGTAAATAATTTTTTTGGGGTAAAAAAAGGGGGGGGGGGGGGGGGGGGGGGGCATCAGGATTTTAGAGGTGATTAGGTGGGGCATGGCCAAAACAAGGTTGGGAACCACTGCTCTAAACCCTTCCTATGCCTACATCTGTCTACATGACTTTTGAAAGTTGCAATTTTGCTTCCTCTGTCAGTTCATTTCAGATACAGACTACCCTCTAAGCTAAAAAGCTGCCCCTGTATTTTCACTCCCTCTCACCTTAAGCCTTTGCCCTCTCGGACAAAGGCAAAGAAGTGAGTCAGAGGGGTGAAAACAGTTGAAAAGTAGAAGCCAAGCACAGGCAGACTTTACTCAGAACTGCTGTAGGTTTGGGAGCAACAGCAGCAGGACTTTAGCAAGAGATACGACTGATTGGCTCTAGCCCAAGTGGGAGGAGAGAAGTGAGTCAGTGCCGGTAAACCAGTTGAAAACTGAGGAATTTGTAAACTGAGGTTTGTAAATTGGTAAATCAGGCAATTTATCAGTCAATTTAAGCAAGACGGCTCTTAGCGAGCGGCAGTGAGTGAGCGGCTTTGTGAGGGAAGTGCCCTGTGAGTCTTTGGCTCGAGAGTCTTCGCTGAGGAGAGGAGACCACGCAATACGCTTGAGAGGTAGAGACGAAAGAAGGAGATGTCAGGCAAGCTGATTCAGTGCGATGCTTGCAGTATGTGGGAGGTCAAGGACACCGCTGGTGCCTCTGGCTGCTACAAATGCGAGAAGTGCATCCAGGTATAGCTCCTGAAGGGCCGTGTTGGGGAACTGGAGAAACAAGTGGATGACCGCCAGTTCGTCCGAGAAACGGAGTCGTTCCTTGACAAGTCCTACAGTACGATTGTTACACCTAAGGTACGGGAAGAGAGAAGGTGGGAGACAGTGAGAAAGGGAGGGAAGCATGGAATGCCAACGTCCCCGGGTGTTGTACCTCATGTGAACAGGTTCACCCACTTAGAAGCTGTCGGGACAGAAGACGTGTTTACACTGAGCGGCGGACTGGCTTGTGATGCAAATAGGGCTGTTGAGCCAGAACCAAAAAGGCCTAAGGCAGGCAACGCCATTGTAGTGGGAGACTCCATTGTGAGAGGTACGGACAGGGGTTTCTGCAGCAACAGACGGGATGCGAGGATGGTGTGCTGCCTTCCTGGTGCCAGGATCCAGGATGTCACGGACAGAGTGCAGAAAATCCTCAAGGGCGAAGGTGAACATCCGGAAGTGGTAGTGCATGTCGGCACAAACGATGTCGGAAAGAAGGGGATGAATATTCTGCAGCGTGACTTTAGAGAGCTCGGAAAAATGCTGAAAAGCAGGACCTCCAGGGTTGTTATCTCCGGTTTGCTTCCAGTTCATCTTGCTGGCGAGAGCAGGAACAGGAAGATACGGGACCTGAACGTGTGGCTGAGGAACTGGTGCACGGGGCAGGGATTTAGATTCTTAGATCACTTGGATCTGTTTTGGGGTAAGGGGGAACTGTACAAAAGGGACGGATTGCATCTTAACAAGTGTGGGACCAGCATTCTGGCAGGCAGGTTTGCCACTGCTACACGGGTGGTTTTAAACTGAATAAGGGGGGTGGGGTGTCGAATGGGATAGTGGAGGATGGAGTTAAAGGGAAAGGGTTTCTTAAATGTGTGAGCGTAGAGACAGAGGGGTGTAAAATGAGGGTAGAAGCAATAGGTAGCAAGGTGAAAAGTAAATGTGGCAGGCCGGCAAATCCAGGGCAAAAATCAAAAAGGGCCACTTTTCAGCATAATAGTATAAGGGGTAAGAGTGTTGTAAAAACAAGCCTGAAGGCTTTGTGTCTCAATGCAAGGAGCATTCGTAATAAGGTGGATGAGTTGAATGTGCAGATAGCTATTAACGACTATGATATAGTTGGGATCACGGAGACATGGCTCCAGGGTGACCAAGGCTGGGAGCTCAACATCCAGGGATATTCAATATTCAGGATGGATAGACAGAAAGGGAAAGGAGGTGGGGTAGCATTGCTGGTTAGAGAGCAGATTAACGCAATAGAAAGGAAGGACATTAGCTTTGAGGATGTGGAATCGATATGGGTAGAGCTGCGAAACACTAAGGGGCAGAAAACGCTAGTGGGAGTTGTGTACAGGCCACCTAACAGTAGTAGTGGAGTTGGGGATGGCATCAAACAGGAAATTAGAAATGCGTGCAACAAAGGTAAAACAGTTATAATGGGTGACTTCAATCTACATATAGATTGGGTGAATCAAATTGGCAAGGGTGCTGAGGAAGAGGATTTCTTGGAATGTATGCGGGATAGTTTTCTAAACCAACATGTAGAGGAACCAACGAGAGAGCAGGCTATTCTAGACTGGGTATTGAGTAATGAGGAAGGGTTAGTTAGCAGTCTTGTTGTGCGTGGCCCCTTGGGCAAGAGTGACCATAATATGGTTGAGTTCTTCATTAGGATGGAGAGTGACATCGTTAATTCAGAAACAAGGGTCCTGAACTTAAAGAAAGGTAACTTTGAGGGTATGAGACGTGAATTGGCCAAGATAGACTGGCGATTGATTCTTAATGGGTT
Source organism: Amblyraja radiata (assembly GCF_010909765.2). Lineage (NCBI taxonomy): Eukaryota > Metazoa > Chordata > Chondrichthyes > Rajiformes > Rajidae > Amblyraja > Amblyraja radiata. Next base: position 7,066,884 of record NC_045988.1, read on the forward strand.
GACGGTGGATATGCAATGGAAGGCATTTAAAGACTGCATGGATGAACTACAACAATTGTTCATCCCAGTTCGGCAAAAAAATAAATCAGGGAAGGTAGTGCATCCGTGGATAACAAGGGAAATCAGGGATAAAACAAACGATGAAGCGTACAAATTAGCCAGAAAAAGCAGCCTACCAGAGGACTGGGAGAAATTCAGAGACCAGCAGAGGAGGACAAAGGGCTTAATTAGGAAAGGGAAAATAGATTATGAAAGAAAACTGGCAGGGAACATAAAAACTGACTGCAAAAGCTTTTATAGATATGTGAAGAGAAAAAGATTAGTTAAAACAAATGTAGGTCGCTTGCAGTCAGAAACGGGTGAATTGATCATGGGGAACAAGGACATGGCAGACCAATTGAATAACTACTTTGGTTCTGTCTTCACTAAGGAAGACATAAATAATCTGCCGGAAATAGCAGGGGACCGGGGGTCAAATGAGATGGAGGAACTGAGTGAAATCCAGGTTAACCGGGAAGTGGTGTTAGGTAAATTGAATGGATTAAAGGCCGATAAATCCCCAGGGCCAGATAGGCTGCATCCTAGAGTACTTAAGGAAGTAGCCCCAGAAATAGTGGATGCATTAGTGATAATTTTTCAAAACTCTTTAGATTCTGGAGTAGTTCCTGAGGATTGGAGGGTAGCTAATGTAACACCACTTTTTAAAAAGGGAGGGAGAGAGAAAACGGGGAATTACAGACCAGTTAGTCTAACGCCGGTAGTGGGGAAACTGCTAGAATCAGTTATTAAAGATGGGATAGCAGCACATTTGGAAAGTGGTGAAATCATTGGACAAAGTCAGCATGGATTTATGCAAGGTAAATCATGTCTGATGAATCTTATAGAATTTTTCGAGGATGTAACTAGTAGAGTGGATAAGGGAGAACCAGTGGATGTGTTATATTTGGACTTTCAGAAGGCTTTCGACAAGGTCCCACATAAGAGATTAGTATACAAACTTAAAGTATACGGTATTGGGGGTTGAGTATTGATGTGGATAGAGAACTGGCTGGCAGACAGGAAGCAAAGAGTAGGAGTAAACGGGTCCTTTTCACAATGGCAGGCAGTGACTAGTGGGGTACCACAAGGCTCAGTTCTGGGACCCCAGCTATTTACGATATATATTAATGATTTGGACGAGGGAATTGAATGCAACATCTCCAAGTTTGCGGATGACACGAAGCTGGGGGGCAGTGTTAGCTGTGAGGAGGATGCTAGGAGGCTGCAAGGTGACTTGGATAGGCTGGGTGAGTGGGCAAATGCATGGCAGATGCAGTATAATGTGGATAAATGTGAGGTTATCCACTTTGGTGGCAAAAACAGGAAAGTAGATTACTATCTGAATGGTGGCCGATTAGGAAAGGGGGAGATGCATCTAGACCTGGGTGTCATGGTACACCAGTCATTAAAAGTAGGCATGCAGGTGCAGCAGGCAGTGAAGAAGGCGAATGGTATGTTAGCATTCATAGCAAAAGGATTTGAGTATAGGAGCAGGGAGGTTCTACTGCAGTTGTACAGGGTCTTGGTGAGACCACACCTGGAGTATTGCGTACAGTTTTGGTCTCCTAATCTGAGGAAAGACATTCTTGCCATAGAGGCAGTACAGAGAAGGTTCACCAGACTGATTCCTGGGATGTCAGGACTTTCATATGAAGAAAGACTGGATAGAGTCGGTTGTACTCGCTAGAATTTAGAAGATTGAGGGGGGGATCTTATAGAAACGTACAAAATTCTTAAGGGGTTGGACAGGCTAAATGCAGGAAGATTGTTCCCGATGTTGGGGAAGTCCAGAACAAGGGGTCACAGTTTAAGGATAAAGGGGAAATCTTTTAGGACCGAGATGAGGAAAACCTTTTTCACACAGAGAGTGGTGAATCTGTGGAATTCTCTCCCGCAGAAGGTAGTTGAGGCCAGTTCATTGGCTATATTTAAGAGGGAGTTAGATGTGGCCCTTGTGGCTAAAGGGATCAGGGGGTATGGAGAGAAGGCAGGTACAGGATACTGAGTTGGATGATCAGCCATGATCATATTGAATGGCGGTGCAGGCTCGAAGGGCCGAATGGCCTACTTCTGCACCTATTTTCTATCTATGTTTCTATGTGAGTGTTCACTTTATCCATTCCCCTAGGAATCCTGTGCACTCCAGTAAAGTTTCCCCTCACATGCTCCAAGGAAAAGAACAATGTTACTTTCAGTAACTGCATAACAAGAACTTCCTGTCGCCTGATGGTTTCTTAACATGGGATTGGTCATAGAGTCGTACAGCATGGGAACTGGCCCTTCAGCCCACTCATCCACACCGACCAAGACATCCCATCTAAGCTAGTCCAATTTGCTGCATTTGGCCCTTTCCTATCCATGTAACCGTACAAGTGTCTTTAAAATGTTGTTCTAGTATCTACCGCAACTACCTCCTGTGGCATCTTGTTCCATATATCCATCACCCACTGAGCGAAAATGTTGACCCACGGATTCCTATTTATATTTTCTCCTCTTATCTTAAACGTATATCCTCTGGGTCTTGATTTCCTACCCTTGGTAAAAGGCCCTGTGCATTCACCCACCAATAAATCACTATTTTGTCCAGTCATGTAGGAGGTGAAGTTGGGAGGATGTTTCAGCCACATTGGGTAATCCAGCAGACACATGGTGCCCACTCAATTGATCCATTGGAAATTATCAATCTTTCTGTTGGTGTTGATGGCAGATTGTTCTCCCATCAGCTGCTTAAACAGTTTAAAGGCCTGACCGACTAATTTAATTAGTAAATAGTTTTTTTTCCAATTGTAATAAAAATTCTAAATGTTTTTTTTAACCTTTTAGAGGTGTTGGTGTCCCGCAGTCGTGCTGAACGCCACAGAAAACCTCCGCAGTTTTGGGGACAGAGCCTTCTCCAGGGCAGCTCCCAGGCTCTGGAACTTCCTCCCCCAACTGATCCGCAATTCCGTGTCCCTCACCATCTTCCAGTCCCGCCTCAAGACCCATCTCTTCACCTCTGCCTATCCTTAGCCCCACGTCCCCGTCCCTTTTCATCTGTGCATTAATTGCCTCATACTGTGTTTTGTATTGAATTCTGTCTTTACTTTGTGTACTAGTCATGTCTCTACTATTTATTTCATTCCCCTTACATGTTTTTCCTCTACATGCTCAATTTTTGTAAGGTGTCCTTGAGACTCTTGAAAGGCGCCCATAAATAAAATGTATTATTATTATTATAGATAAACACTGGAACTAATTCTGATTTTCTGACACTCCGCATGAGTACGAGAACCTATTGTAGAAATAAGGAACTGCAGATGCAAGTTTACACAAAAGGACACAAAGTGCTGGAGTAACTCAGCAGGTCAGAAAGGATCTCTGGAGAAGATGCAAAGGTGACGTTTCAGGTTAGGGGTTTTCTTCAGACATTCTCCTTTTGCACTAATTGCTTGGGACAAGTAATTCGTGCCAGAACCTTGTTTTGATGACAGGATTGTGAAGCCTTAATAGATCAAAGTTTCAACTAATGAAAATTAGAACTTTTTCTGAACCAGAGAGAACATATTTTTTATAATCTATCCTATATTGAACGTTAATCTTTTACACCACGGTATCGCACGGTACATTGCTAAATATGACTACAAGTGCTGATCAATTATATGTAATTTTAGAGTCGTAGAATCATACTGTACAAAAATCTGCCCTTTGGCTCAACATGTGACCAAAATGCCCCACCCATTGCCTGTGCCTGACCCATATCTCTCTGAACCGTGGAACACAAAGTACTGGAGTAACTCAACTTGTCAAGCAACATCTCTGGATGGCATGGATAGGTGACGATTCAGGTTGGGACCTTTCCACCAACTGCATTTTCTTTTCTAAAACACCTTGTGTTCTACAGAAGGTTTCAACATCGTCAGTTGCTTGTGTTTCCCTCTAAAGCTTTCCCATTGACATACCTGTCCAAATGTAATCAAAGTAATGATCTTAATAAGAATACTGACTTTTTGTTGTACTGCTAAGGACCATGCATTCTAATCTAAGTCTTCACACTGTGTTTAAGTTTCGGAATCTAAAGACAGCCCATGTACATTAGTAATAATATTACCAAAATATTTACAATCAAGTCACTGAAGTAGGATTCGAACCCACAGCCTTCCAATTCAAATGTGAACCTTTTCCCACATCACTCTGTTGTTTCTCTTTCGGTTCATGTTGCAATGTTTTTGCCTCTGAGGAATAATGGTCTTCTGCAATGTGACTGAAGGGAAAGTAAGAAACTTGTGGAGCTGCAGGAGTTGAGCTTGAGTTGAGTTTAGTTCATTGTCACGTGTACCGAGGTACTGTGATAGCTTAGTTTCCACTAACCAGTAAGTGGAAAAACAATACATGATTATAACGAGCTATCGACAGTGTACAGATGCATGATTAAGGGAATAATGTGGACAGCGTTTAGTGCAAGATAAAGCCCGTAAAGTCCGATCAGAGGGTCTCAAATGAGGTAGATTGCCGTCCAGGACTACTCTCGCAGTCTGAAGAAGGGTTTCGGCCCGAAACGTTGCCTATTTCCTTCGCTCCATAGATGCTGCTGCACCCGCTGAGTTTCTCCAGCATTTTTGTGTACCTACTCTCTAGTTGTGGTAGGGTGGTTCGGTGGAACTAGCAAGGTTATCCTTGCATGCAACCAGCATGGACTTGCTGAACGGCTTGCCTCATCCTCTTCTGCAGACTTTCAGGAATCCTGGACCACTCGTGATGAACAATATTGCTGCTTGCTCAAAACTTAAGCATCAACCACAAATTTGCCTCTAATCCAAGGATTCCCGTTTCTTTGGGAAAGAGGCATATTTGTGGATGATACGAAAGTTTTGATTGCAAACAAACCAGCTTGTTGTCATCCAACTTTTCTCAAAGGACCACCATGATATTCAGAAGAGTCAACTATTCATGCAGGATTTCAAAGCCCAAACTCCTTCCCTGTTATTAAGAGATTTGGTAAAATTATGAGAATAACTGTTCATTTTTTAGACCACAATCATAATCTCCTGCAGCGTTGCTGCTTTTTTTTCCACTGTTTCCGAAGATATTAGAAGGAGTAATTATTTTGGTTATTTTTCTATTGTAACATTTTCACTTTGAGCTCAGAGGTTCTCATGCAAAATGAAATTCCACTTGACGAGTCGCAGAATCATTTCCATATGGAGAGGACAATCTTGTGTCAAGCAACATTTATCTGTCACTAAAGGAGGTACTAAATCCATAACCAGATTGGTAAACACAATGTTACATGCTGTTGCAGTTTGCAGACATTTTCTCTCCTCCTATTATGGAGTCGTGGATTCTACGACCAAACAGAGGGCACATCGTGTTAAAATGGAAAAATGTTTCTTGTAATTTCTCCTTATTCTGAAAGGAAGTTGTGCCATTTAGTTTACTTTAGTTTAGAGATACAGTGCGGAAACAGGCCCTCCGGCCCACAGAGCCCATGCCGACCAGCGATCCCCGCACACTAACACTATCCAACACACAATAGGTAAAGTTTGCTAACCAGTCAGCAAACTTCACCCAACTGCTTCCCCTCTGTAATTAGACTACTGAACTGTCCTCCCATAAGCTAGGGTTTAGTCCCTACCTCATGATAGCCATTCAACTTTTTCCCTGGAGCTGTTACACTAAAATGCTGGAAAAATATATTCTGCACTCTGGCATTTTTCTCTTTAAACTGTCTGCTGCACTTGTGTATGGATTGATTAGATTCACCCTTTTTCACCCAGAGAGTTGTGAATCTGTAGAATTTTCTGCCACAGAAGGCAGTGGAGGCCAATTCATTGGACATCTTCAAGAGAGTTAGATTTAGCACTTAGGGCTAAGGGAATCAAGGGATATCGGGAAAAAGCCAGAACGGGGTACTGATTTTGGATGATCAGCCGTGATCATATTGAATGGCAGTGCTGGCTCGAAGGGCCAAATGGTCTACTCCTGCACCCATTTTCTATAATTCTATGTACGATATGATCTGAAAGCAGGAAAACAAATGCTGCTCACTGTATCTTGGTATACGTGACAAGAATAAACCAATATCAATAATCACTTACAGTCTGAAGAAGGATCTTGACTTGAAACATCATGTATTCCTTCTCTCCAGAGATGCTGCCTGTCCCGCTGAGTTACTCCAGCATTTTGCGTCCACCTAATTGTCAAAAGCTAGATTGTAAACAATCCATGTTTAATTTTCTCACCTTTTCATTTAATATCCTTGTGTTGTAAACCTTGTGTTGTAAATATGTTTAGTGAGATAGAGAAATGTAGCACGGAAATAAACCCCTCAGCCCACTAGGACTGCACTGACCACCAATAATGTATTTTAACACAATTATGCCCCAACCCATTTTTTTCTTTGCAAATTCCCATCAACTATCTCCTCTCCACTTCTACCACTCATCCATTTTGTCCAGATTCAGTCTTATTAATATATCTGTATAAAATATTTGCTTCTGGCTAAAGAATGGCAACATCTGTTCTTCTCTAATATCTAATTCCTCTTTTGGCTCCAATATGTTTTCTGTACAATGTCAAGAGCTGATAAAAAATATCCACTTTATATTTCTGTAATGTTGCCTTCACATCAAACCTTTCTTTCAACCATATTACTGTCCGTTTTTTCTTTCCAATGGTTTTCCAGAGTGTGTATTTGAGCTCTAACACCCCCCCCCCCCCCCCCACACATTGCTTCTGTGATCCCAAATGCACGTACAAAGTGCTGGAGGAACTCAGTGTGTCAGGCAGCATTGGTGGAGGGAATGGACACGTGACGTTTCGGGCTGGGACACTTCTTCAGACTGGCACTGGAGACTGGAGGGAGAACTGTTTGGAGATGCAGCGTGTAGAGTTAGAGCAGCAACAGTTTGCTCAAGATTTCCGCATCTGCAGTTTTTGTTAATCTTTAGAGATGCAGCACGGACACAGGCCCTTCCGTCCACCGAATCCGCACCGAACAGCGAACCCCGTACACTAACACTATCTTGCCTACTAGGGACAATTTTACAAATTACCGAAGCCAATGAACCTACAAACCTGCACGTCTGTGGATTGTGAGGGGAAACGGGAGCACTCGGTGAAAATCCATGCAGTCATGGGGAGAACGTAGCAACTCTACCACTGCGCCACCATGCCACCCTTTGCACATTCCCACCAACAGTCTCCCCTCTACCTCTACCATTGATACACACCAGAGCCACGTTACAGAGGGCTAATTGTACCATCCACCCACATGTCATTGGGATGTGGGAGGAAGGTAGCGCATTCGGGGGAAGCCACACTCGGAGAATTCGACAGATTCACCACCCTGAGACTAAAGAAATGTCTCTTTGTCTCCTTCCTAAAATAACGTCCTTTAGTTCTAAGGCTATGATCTCTAGCCTCTAGTCCTAGACTCTCCCTCTAAGTGGAAACATCCTCTCCTCATCCACTCCATCCAAGCCTTTCACTAGTCTGTATGTTTCAATGAGGTCCCCCCTCATTCTTCTAAACTCCAGCGAGTACAGGCCCAGTGCCAACAAACGGGTCGAGGCCCTTCTTCAGTGAGAATCAGGGGAAAGGGAAACGGGAGTTATAGACGGTGAGATGGAGAAAGATAGAACAAATGAAGGAAAGATATGTAAAAAGTAACGATGAAAAAGAAATCTGATATTGTTCTCCAGAGATGCTGCCTGCCCTGCTGAGTTACACCAGCATTTTGTGTCTATCTAATTAGACTGCTGCTGGGTTTAATCCCAGTACCAATTGAGAAACTTGAGCAACCATTTAATTCACTTGTAAATGAAGCATAAGAAATGATTATTTTGTCTAGACTTCTCATTTGTTTTGCACATGCATATCTTCACACGAAGATTGTAAGCCAGAGGATAACCTATTGCCATTGCAGAACCAAAGAATATTTCTGGGCATGGGGTTGACAGATCCACAACAATTCAGCATGAGAAGGAGGAATGTTGAGACCGTTCCCTCAGGATACAATCTTCTGAGCTTTCAATGAGCCAGTAACTCTGGGCAGGTTGTTAAGTGTGGCTTTAAATAAGGCTGGAATGCAATGATTGCTGTTAACCATCAGAATAACAGCTGGTTGAGATGAATTACAGATGTATTTGCAATTGTGAAGTGATTTCATGCCAGCAACACTTGTACACATTTAAAAGTACTTGGATGAGCAAGAGAATTGATCAATAATTGTTCCCTATCCTTGTCTGCCGGGCAATCTATATAGTGCATACAATACATTTTGTCCCTTGCTTTTTGATCTGCAGAGTGTGAGAGAATTACATAAACCTGGAGTCGGTTCCTATCACATGTATCAGGGAGGAGATGTCATTCGCACTGTACACATGAAATCCAAAGCTGCTGGAAAATAATGTACACATTTTACTAGAAATCTTGCACAACTGTGGCGTCGTTTTTCCACATCTGCACCTTAACCTTTCACCTCCACTGGGCTTGTGGTTGTGTTGTGTTCTGGAGTTTTTCTAATTGTCTCAGAAAGAAAGTTCGGATTGAGAAACATGTCTATTTTCAGAGAATAAAGTCTGCTTTATAACCCACTAAAGAAACTAAGGAGCAATATAGTTCCATGTACAACTCAACGGTATGTGTATATATATATATATACAACCCAATCTAAAGAAGGGTCTTGACCCGAAATGTCACCGATCCATGTCCTCCAGAGATGCTGCCTGACCTGCTGAGTTAATCCAGCACTTTGTCTGTTTTGTTTTGTAGAACAGCATCTGCTGTTCCTTCTACATCCATTTTACTACTCCACTCCTCAAGACAATCTCCTCAAGACATGCCATCTTTGGAGAAGTTCTCCAACACTCTCCCCAAAGGGAGTTCTGTTAGAACTTCCCCTGGGGCGGGAGATTGCAACCTTCACGTGGTCCTCCCTGTTTCGACGAATGCAATCAACTTGGTGTGCACAATCCAATTAGATCAAATAGTTGTCCAACAACTTTAGGCTGTGCACGCCATAAGCAAGAAGAAGAAGGTTGCTTCCCCTCTGTTATTCCTGCTGCTCTCCCACTCTACAACCAAGTTCTGACCTAGACTTGCTACCACAACCTTGTGTGTTCCCACAGCACTTGCCTGTGTCGCCATCTTGCGCCACGTGGCTTCCAGCTCCGGTTCCAGGGCTCCCAGTTAGGACCCAACCAGGATATCAGGCACCTGCACTCAATCCACCTCTTCCCACAACAGTTCTCCTTCCGTACCCTGCATTCTGCACTCCCCATCATGTGCCAGCACCAGCAGGCCCTCACTCATCCACACCTGTAATGGACCTCAACTTTACTACATTCTCCACCGAATACACGTTTTTTTCTTAAGTCTGGGACAGGAACGTGAATAGGATATATGGCCCAAACATGGGCAGGTGGGACTAGCTTAGATGGGGTATCTTGGACAGCAAGGACGACTTGGGCCGAAGAGCCTGTTTCTGTGCCTTGTGACTCTATGACTAAAGAAATGTCCTGACCCAATATGTCACCCATCCATGTTCTCCAGATATTGCCTAACCTGCTGAGTTACTCCAGCATTCTGCCCATTTATATATTTAACAATCAATGCACCTTGTATCTTTCTTTGTATACCAACATCTGTAATTCCTTGTATTTATGATATGAATATTGAATTCTCCAATTTCATGTAACAACCCATCCCCCCCTTTCTCCACTCCTCTCTTCCCTGTGCCCCACCTGGGTACACACCCATTTATCCTACTATCCCTCCCAGTTTCCCCATTCCTCACCCCTTTTCCCCTTCAAATTATATCCCTTCCTCTGGCTTCAGATTTCACTCCTCATCTCACCTTACCCTATCCTCTTTTGTCTCCTTTTATCTCTAGCCTTTGTCCACCCATCACTCAAAAAAAAAACACTCACCTGTAACCACCTATCACTTGCCAGACTTTGTACTGCCCTAGCCTTTTTTCTACATTTCCCTTCTCCTTTCACAATCAGTTTGAAGATGAGTCCAGACCCAGAGCATCACTATCCATGTTCTCCAGAGATGCTGCCTGACCTGCTGAGATACTCCAGGATTGTGTGTGTGTGTTTTCTTAATGCAGCTATATTTGATTTATTTCACAATATAGGTCCAACCCTGCTCATGAATGGCCAACGTGTATACATTTGAATGTATGGCAGACCGGTGGGATGGATTTGCAGGGGCACCAGGCCTCGTCTGCTATGTGGGAACTTGGATCACAACCACATCTCTGACTTGTGAACAGAACCTGTCGTAACCTGCGGAGGACCCATAATTACAGAGAAACAAGCAGGATCAATACAGTTTTCCCATTAAAAGATTCAATAGGAACCCAAGGGGCAGGTTTTTCACACTGAGAGTGGTGGAATGAGCTGCCAGAGTTGGGTACATTTACATTGTTTAAAAGATATTTGAACAGATATATGGATAGGATCCTGTTTTATTGTTAAATTAAAAATAAGAAGTTATATATGAAATGTAATATGTCAACAAGCATTAGGTACTATGGTACCACATTATTGTACTTACTTCTAACAAAAAAAAGAAGAAGAAAAAAAGAATATGGATAGGTAAGGGATATGGGCCAAATGTGAGCAAATTGGACAAGCGCAGATAGGCATTTTGGTCAGCATGAATAGTTGGGCTGAAGGGCCTGATTCTGTGTTGTATAACTATGATTCTTGCGATTCTAATTGTCTGACTATGGATCATAATTCTCTTAGAGACAGATTTGAAAATATAATGGACTTTAAATTTAAAAATCATGTCACTGCAAATTCTACCCTTAACATTATTTCATGCTGTGGAGTGTTTAAAAGTTAATTAAATGTTACGTTTGTTGTTTGTGAAGATTCATCCATGCAGTTGGCTGTGTGGGCAGCTCAGTTATTACGGAGATGTCACATCTGGTGGTTGCCATGGTTACCTTTACACTAACTTGGAAAACAGAAAGGACCGGGTTTTAGAGATGGCTGCATCCCAGTAAACAGTTTAGTTGTGATAAACATGCATTACCTCACCGTTCACCACAGAACCCAAACAGCATGTGTGGTACTCCTTCTGAACAAGTTTACAAATGGGTGGCACGGTGGAGCAGCGGTAGAGTTGCTGCCTTGCAGCGCTTGCAGCGCCAGAGACCCCGGTTCAATCCCGACTATGGGAGCTGTCTGTGCGGAGTTTGTACATTCTCCCCGTGACCACATGGGTTTTCTCCGAGATCTTTGGTTTCCTCCCACACTCCAAAGACGTGCAGGTTTGGAGGTTAATTGACATTAGTTTTTATACTTGGTACAAGTATGTAGAATAGTGTTAATAGTTCTTCAGTCTGAAGAAGGGTCTCGACACTAAACGTCACCCATTCCTTCTCTCCAGAGTTGCTGCCTGTCCCGCTGAGTTACTCCAGCATTTTATGTCTACTTTAGAATAATGTTAATGTGCGGGGATCGCTGGTCTGCGTGGACTCGGTGGGCCGAAGGGCCTGTTTGGAAACTGCGCTGTATCTCTAAACTAAACTAAAACAAAAATGCTTTGCTCACACTGATGTTAGCCTGTATTTGGCCTGTGTAGTCCGGAGAAGCCTATTTCCCATTCTCACCTCTTGTTTTTGAAGCAAGATTCAGGCTGTGTTTCAGTATTCGTTACAATTATGGCTGATCATTTATCTCAAGGCCCAAGTACCCATTCATCCCTCTTTGTTTTTTGATGCTATTTGTGCCAATAAATGAATTTATCATCTTCTTGAAGTTACTCTATAGTGGAGAATCCCTTAGGTTCACCATTCTTTGAGTGAAAATACAAAATGGCACAAAGTGCTGGAGTAACTCAGCAGGTCAGGTAGCATCTCTGGAGAACATGAATTGGTGATGTTTCGGGTCGGGACTCTTCTCTGTCAGAGAAGTTGGCAAGTTCATTAATCACTGCCCAAGACATTATTTTCTGCTCAAGGCTAGTAGAAATTTGTGAACTTAAAGCACAACAGTCTGTGTAATTGTTCCACATGCCAGAAGATATCTACTCCCCACAAATAACAGTGTGAAACATATGATTCATATCAATGCAGAATGAGAGATGCGTTCAAGCTGGGCATTTCTTTAGAATCATAGTTATAGAGCAGGGAAACAGGCCCTTCAGCCCACGTTGCCCATGCTGACCAAATTGACATCCTGTTCTCGTCACAATTGCCCACATTTGCTCTATATCCCTCTAAATCCTTTCTTTCCAATCTATCCAATTTTACCCTATCTGTCCAAATATCTTTTAAAAGTTGTAATTGCATCTACTTTTATTGCTTCCTCTAGCTGCTCATTCTAGATAGGGACTACCCTCTGTGTGAAAAAGTCGCCCTGAGGTCCCTCTTAAATCTCTCCTCTCTTACCTTAAGCATATGAAGAAAATTTCCGACCTGAAACGTCACCTGTTCACGTTCTCCAGAAATGCTGCCTGACCCACTGAGTTACTCTAACACTTTGGGTCCTTACTTCTATGCCCTCTAGGTTTAGTATCCTCTACCTTGGGTTGATAGATTCTCAAAGTGGTGACTGAAGCAGATTTTGTTTATTAAAACGTGCAGGCGAATATAATCTGAGATCGCAGAAAGTAGACCTTACTTTAGAACGTTAGAGATACAGTGTGGAACAGGCTCTTCGGGGCACCGAGTCCACGCTAACTAGTGATCACTCCATACGCTAGCACCATCCTACACACTAGGGCCAATTTTATTAAAGCCAATTAACCTGCAAACCTCTATGTCTTAGGAGCGTGCGAGGAAACTGGAGAACCGGAGAAAGTCCACACAGTCATAGGGAGAGTGTACAAACTACATACAGGCAGCACCCGTAGTCAGGATTGAATTTGGGTCTGGCCTTGTTATAGCCCTGTCCCACGGTACGAGTTCATTCCATGAGCTCTCCCGAGTTTAAAAAAGATCAAACTCGTGGTAAGCACGGAGAATGAACGTAGCGGGTACGTCGGAGCTCGGGGACGTCACTTAGCGGCTCGTAACGCTAACGGCAGGTACTCGGGAAGACTCGCTAATGGCAGGCAAGCACGGGAAGACTCGTGAAGATTTTACAACATGTTGAAAAATGTCCACGAGAGCCCCGAGTACCGACGAGTGGCCATTACCGTAAATCTCCGAGTTCGAATCAGGGCAAACTCGGGAGAGCTCTTGGAATGAACTCGTACCGTGGGACAGGGGTTTAAGGCAGCAACTCTACCGCTGTGCCACTGTGCTGCCTCTAAAATGCTAGCAGTAATGCATGTTTGCACTTATTAGTCAATTTCCAGTGCACACAATCCTATCTGGATCATGGTCACTGCAGGAAATGGGCCTTTTATTCGAGTAGATACGCCCTTCCCCTTCATGAGATGCATTGTATAAAAACATAATTGTGCCACGCTTTTATACTGAGCAGGCACAATGTTGATCCATGTGAAACCATTCTGTGTGTGAGCAAATCTGTCCAAAATAACTCGGTTATTGTGAAGGACAAATTATTCCGTTCACCTGCTGAGGGAGCAAATTTCCGATTTGAAAAAAGGCACAAAGTTCTGGAATAAAATCACCCACTTTATGAAAAACTGGTTAGATTTCTCTTTAGCTAAATATACAACAATACTGAATCCATCCAATCTGAATTCAGTAATAATGGGTGAAAACAAAAAAAAATGCTGGAAAGACACATCAGGTCAGGCAGCATCTGTGTAAAGTGAAACAGTCAGTGGTTCAGGTCCAGAGTCCTTCATTGGGTCTGAGAAAGAGGAATGTTAGTCCACATTGGTGTTTTTTTGGGGGATGGTACAGCATGCTGGCACCTCTAAAATATCTAGGGCAGCACAGTGGCACAGCTGGTAGAGCTGCTGCCTCAATCTGCCAGAGACCTGGGTTCAATCCTGGCTTTGGGTGCTGTCTCTGTGGCATTTACATGTTCTCCCTGCAACCACGTGGGCTTCCTCCGGGTGCTCTGCCTTCCTCCCACATCGCAAAATCATAAGGGTTTGTAGGTCAATTGACCACAGTGAAGAGTGTACAGAGTGGATGAGAAGGTAGGATAACATAGAACTTGTGGGTATAAGTGATCATTGGTTGGTGCAGACTACTTTCACACCGTATCTCTAAACTAAACTAAACTAAACATTAAATTATTTCAGCAGAGAAGGTGACGAATGAGATATTTGGGATAAAGGCCATTTCTCTAATCGGTTGAGACTGAATCTACCTATTGTACATTAATGATTTGGACGAGGGGATTGAAGGCTTTGTGGCCAAGTTTGCGGATGATACGAAAATAGGTGGAGGGGCAGGTAGTGTGTAGAGAAAGCAGGGACTCTGCAGAAGGACCTGGACAGGTTGGGAGAGTGGGCAAAGAAGTGGCAGATGGAATATAGTGTAGCAATGTGTGGAGGAATTTGGTAGAATTTGGTAGAATTTGGTAGAAGGAATAAAAGTGTAGACTATTTTCTAAATGGGGAGAGAATCGTGAAATCGGAGGTGCAAAGGGACTTGGGAATGCTGGGGCAGCATTCCCAAAAAGTTAATCTGCAAGTCGAATCGGTAGTAAAGAAAGCAAACTCAATGCTAGCAGTTATTTCAAGAGGGCTTGTATAGAAAAACTGGGATGTATTGCTGAGGCTCTATAAGGGCGTCGGAGGGCCGCATTTGGAATATTGTGAGCAATTTTGGACACCATACCTGAAGAAGGAGTTTCTGGAGAGGGTCCAGAGGAGGTTTACAAGAATGATCCCAGGAATGAGTGGGTTAACCCATGATGAGTGTTTGTCGGCACTGGGCCTGTACTCGCTGGAGTTTAGAAGAATGAGGGGGGACCTCATTGAAACATACAGAATAGTGAAAGGCTATTCTGCTCCTGTAACTTATGAACTTATGAAGATGAACACATGGATATTTTTAAGGTGGAGATTGACAGATTTTTGATTAGTAAGGGTGTCAGGGGTTATGGGGAGAAGACAGGAGAATGGGTTTGAGAGGGAAAGATAGATCAGCCATGATTGAAAGGTGGAGCGACCTGATGGGCCGAATGGCCTAATTCTGCTCCTCGAACACATGAACATGAACTTATCACCCCAATGCATTGTATATAATAGATTATTACATTTTCAAAAGAATATTTGCACACAAAATACATCACCAAAACTTCACTCATAGAGTCTGGCAGCACTAGGAGAGAAAAAATAGTGCATGGGTTTACATAATTGCCACATTTCTTGGCCCCCGATCCTATTGTTGCCCGGGGGAGAGAAGATGCAGCACTATTTTACATTCCAAATACGCAAAGCATTCTCTTTTCTTTCAGGGCTACATATTCCACAGTGGAATCAAAGATATTAAAGAGCGAATTCAACATTGCTACAGCTGGAGAGGTTTATTACTAATACATCGAAAGGAAAACTCCAAGTGACATTAAAAGATACCTTATGCTAACCAGGAATGGAAATGGAATAAATCCTGCCTTATTTTATCAAATGGCGATTGTAAATCACGAAGAGTTTTGCAATAAAATGTGGGAGGGAGATACTGAAATATATTTTCCAATCCTTGTGCACCTTCACAATATTGTCCCACAGGTATACACGGTTTAAGAATTTACCCTCCCACATTCCACAATGTCCTGCCTGATCATCTCCTCACTTTGATTTACTATTTATTGATTGATGGAATTGAAAGATACAGCATGGAAACAGGCTCTTCGGCTCACCAGGTCTACCATGACCAGCGACCACACGTTCACACCAGTTCTATGTTTTCCACTCCCAGCACACTAGGGGGTAATTTGCAGAGGACAATTAACTGACAAAACTGTGCGTCTTTAGGATGTGGGAGGAAACCGGAGCACCCGGAGGAAACCCTCGCTGTCACAGGGAGAACGGGCAAACTCCACACAGTCAGCAGCTAAGGTCAGGCAGCGGTTCTACCAGCTGCACCCCCTGATTACAAATGATCTTGTGTTGATCTCTGACTTCAAATGAGCTATAAATTCTAAAATGAGGTAGAAGGAGACGAGAGGAATTCTGTTGAACAAGAGCAAGTTTGGCAAGGTCTAAGCTTGATCCATCAACTGGAATCTACGAGAGGACACAGGAATCCATTTTAGGTTAAATGAGGTGGTGGGAATATTAATAGATGAATGCTAATTACAATTGAATGGCAGACTTCTCCATGTTGGAAAATGATATTCATAGCTGGACATAAATCTGATTACTCCACTGCAAGGAATGTACAGTTAAACATACGTAAATGTACACCAGATCCAAACACAGAATTCCAATGCATCAAATCACTTCCTATTCACACCCATTATGTAGAATTCCCAATCCAGACATAAAAGTTAAATATGTAATCCTGTTCCAAGAAAAAGCTAAATCCCATCCCCCCATCATTCATCATTCATTCAATGCTTCGAACAGTGAATATTTTCCATCCATCAGTTAATTGCACCTAAAGGCATTAGGTCAGGTTCAGAATTGGAAGCTTTGCACATTAGTGTTATTTTTTCAAGCAAAGTGGTTTTCATCGGTCTTTGTTCCATTGTGGAATGGCATGGTGAATGGGCAAGGGTTCAAGTATTGATTATTTTTATATGCAGTCCATAAAATCAGTAATCCAAGCAGAGCATTTCTTGGCAAACTCATTCCACATTCTGCTATATGGTGATTGAATTCATATGGCAGAACCATTGGAGCCTTATCAGTGCCTTGCATGTTTCTTGTGTCTTACATATCACAAAGCCATGCAGTTTACATGAAGGTGTAGGAAATGGTTGGATAGGCTGGGACCTTTTTCTCTGTAGCGTAGGAGACTGAGAAGCGACCTTTGTTAAGGTGCACAAGATCATGCGAGCCATAAATATGGTATTGTTTGCAGGGTAGAGGATTCTAAAACTAGAAGTCACAGGCTTAAGAAGTCACAAAGTGCTGGAGAAACTCAATGGGTCAGGCAGAATCTCTGGAGAACATGGATAGGTGACGTTTTGAGTCGGGAACCTTCTTCAGCCAGAGAGAATTAAAGGGAGACCTCAGCAGAGGTGCTGTAGAAGCGGATATAATTACAACTTTTAATAGACATTTGGACAGATGTATGGATAGGACTGGTCTAGAGGACTATGGGCAAATGCAGGCAAATGGGTCTGACTCAGAATGCCAACTTGGTCAGCATGAATAAGGATCTGTTTTCGTGCTGTACAGTTTGATGATATGGGTTCAGAGAAATGATAGGTGATCTAATTTGAACATTTGAACTCTCGCACATATAAGGTGTTTTGTCTAGAGGTGAGAACTTACGAGAAATTATTTTTGAGAATGAGCTCATACCAGATACGGACTAGTCTCTGAGTGAAAAGGTTGCTGCTGAGGTCTCCCTTTATATCTCCCTATCTCAAGAAGGGCCCCAACCTGAACGTCTCCAGAGATGCTGCCTGACCCGTTGAGTTACTCCAGCCAATTGTGTCCTTTTAAGCCTATGCTCTCTAGTTTTAGAATCCTCTGTTCTGGAAAAAAGACTGTGAACATTCACTTTATTTATCCCAATCATACAACTCATGTAGGTCACCCCTCAGCCTTCTACACTTCAGGAAAAAAGTCCCATCCTACCCAATCATTCCCAGCAACTCAAGCCCACAAGTCCAGGTAATATCCTGGAGAATTTCATCATGGGAACACAGGCCCAGTCTGCTCAACCTCATGTACAAACCTTGTGCCCCAGGAGAACCTTTGCTGCACTCCTCTTAATGCAACTAAATCCTTTCTTACGCTTGTACACAATATTCTCCACAGGCCCCACATAATTGGAGCAAGATGTTTCAATTCTCAGACTCAAACGCTCCTGAATGTTTGGGATGAGCAGAAATTTTCAAATGCTATCAACAATCAACTAAAGAATTAAAAATACTAAATATTATATTTAACAAGCAACTATTTCACAACAAAAGTACCTTATTTCAATGTGTAGCAAAATTATACTTCCCATTCCTTCACCACCCTGTCATTCTTCAAAAGGTCATCAGGTCATAAGGGATAGGCACAGAATTAGGCCATTCAGCCCATCGTCTACACTGCCATTCAATCATGGATGATCCATCTCTCCCTCCTAATCCCATTCTCCTGCCTTCCCCCCATAACCCCTGACACCCGTACTAATCAAGACATCTATATCTGCCTCAAAAATATCCATTGCCTCCACAGCCTTCCTTGGCAAAGAATTCCATTTAGATGACGAGGCCGCTCCAACAGTATCAGAATTCCTGCAGGTTCAATGAGGATGAATCAATGGTGTAAAGAACAAAGAGCTCTAGTTGCTGGTTAATACACAAAAAGCAGAAAGTGCCGGAGTAACTCAGCGCGACAGGCAGCATCTCTGGAGAACATGGATAGGTGATATCCACGTCTGGTTCTCATTTCCCCAACTCTGGGCAAGAGATTCTGTGTGTCTACCCAATCTATTCCACTCATGATTTAACACACCTCCGTAAGATCACCCCTTATTCTCCCGCACTCCAGGGAATCGAGTCTCAGCCTACTCAACCTCTCCCTTTAGCTCAAACCCTGGCAAGAGTCCTGGCAATATCCTTGTAAATCTTCTCTGCACCCTTTCCAACTTACAACATCTTTCCTATAACATGGTGCCCAGAACTGAGCGCAATACTCTAAATGCGGCCTCACCTGCATCTTATATAAATGAAAGGTGGACAAGATTTCTACGGGTGCGGTAGCATCAATGGAGCGAAGGAAATAGGCAACGTTTCGGGCCGAAACCCTTCTTCAGACTGATGAAACATGACCTCCCAGCTTCTGTACTCAATGAAAACACTTCCTTGCACGAGCTGCACCACAAATACAGAGACAAACACACAAAAATAAATTATACCTAAATTACACGGAAAATTCTTAAAGAAAAATAAGACATTAGTCACAGACATAAATAGAAAACAATATATCTATTGCAGTGCTCGAGGCTTAGTGTTCCGTTGCCGGGGAAGGATCAAGGTTGTGTAGGTTGGTTCAGGTTTTACCGCATGGTCTTATGCACTGTACCGGTTCCAGGCATTCTCCCAAATGAACATACTGTATGTCTGATAGAGGTTCTGTGTTGAACCCTGGTGTATAAAGAGATGCAAGACCTCTCCTTTCCAACCCGTCTGTAGCATGGGAGTTACGGTTTACAATATTAGTGCAGATTCGTGGTATTTTAACAGGAGTGTGAACTGGAGGGAAAAGGCAGAACCACAGGCATTTAACATTGCATCCTGTCCTCCTTTTAGGATGACCTTAACTAAAGGAGATGAGGAGGAACTTCTTTAGTCAGAATTCTTTGCCACAGAAGGCTGTGGAGGCCAAATCAATTGATTTTTATAAGGCAGAGATAGATAGATTCTTGATTTAGTATGGATGTGAAGGGTGAAGGGAGAAAGCAGGAGAATGGGGTTAGGAGAGAGAGATAGATCAGCCATGATTGAACGGCGGAGTAGACTTAATGGCCTAATTCTACTCCTATCATTTATGACCTTATAAACTAAGCATGGTCACAGGGAAAATATGCAAACTCCACATAGACAGCACCTGCAGTCAGAATCGAATCCAGGTCTCAGGTGTCGTGAGGGAGCAGCTCTGCTAGATTTTCCACTCCGTTGAGCTTTCATTAGGACTGAGATAGATTCGAAAGCAAAATAAGCTTTTTTTCTGGTCGTATGTCATCTGTTTCTACAAAATGCTTGTGGGAGAGTATGTGGAAAAGAAACAAGTATCTCTTCGTACATTTATATGAGGCGGCTGGGATTTATTTAAGGTCCATCAACACGTTCTAGGAACCTCATGACCTTGGCAGCAGACTGTCCAACCACTGACAAGTCTGCTTTGGATGCAGCTAATAATACAGTACAATGTAAGTGCCATGTTTGCTCCAAATGTTTGTTTATAATTAAATGATGAATAAGATGAACACTTAAGAGGTTGTGCTGAAACCCACATCTGGAGATTTGCTGGGCATCGCTGCCTTTAATAACGAAGAATAGCAGTAACGCAACGGTAGAGTTGCTGCCTTACAGTGCCAGAGTTCCTGGTTCAATCCTGACCATGGGTGCTGTGTGTATGGAGTTTGTATGTTCTCCCTGTGACCACGTGGGTTTTCTCTGTGTGCTCCGGTTTCCTCCCACACTCCAGGTCTGTAGATTAATTGGCTTCGGTAAAATGATAAATTGTCCTCTGCCTCAGAGGGCGGTGGAGGCAGGTTCTCTGGATGCTTTCAAGAGAGAGCTAGATAGGGCTCTTAAAAATAGCAGAGTCAGGGGATATGGGGAGAAGGCAGGAACGGGGTACTGATTGGGGATGATCAGCCATGATCACGTTGAATAGCGGTGCTGGCTCGAAGGGCCGAATGGCCTACTCCTGCACCTATTGTCTATTGTCTATTGTCTATTGTCCCAAGTGTCTAGGATAGTGTTAGCTTATGGGTGATGGCTGGTTGGCACAGACTCTGGGCCGAAGGGCCTGTTTCCACGCTATATCTCTAAAGTATCTCTAAAGTCTCAAGTAAAGAAAGTGCCAGACCTGCTCGCATTCACAGGGAGAACGCGCAAACTCCACGCGGACAGCATCCGAGTTCGGGATCGAACTGGCTATGCCACTGTGCCGCTGGTGCCCTCCATCTGCCAGAAACTGCCATAGGACGTGGAAGAGAATTTGGGACTTTCCGTGAATTCAAGGGAGAAGTTGGAAGAGATTTAATCAAGATCTCTAAAACGCAAATGAAAGGAAAGGTGGCTCGCTTGTACATGCAAAAGATCATCTCCATGCGAGAAGACTGGCGAGTGATGAGAAAACAGATTTCCTGAATACCTCTAACAGATCTACCATATGAGTTTAAAATGTTCCTAATGGGCCTGCACAACTGAGATCTTCAGCTTCACTGGGAGAATCTTCTTTTCGAACTTTGAGCTGATATTTATGAAGTAGATAAACATACTGGGAACTTTGACCTTCTCTACACTCAGTGGTGCAAACTCTCTGTGGAACAGTAGTGTAAATGTTCATCTTTCACATCATCAAATGTCTGGGGTGCCAGATATAAATAACATCTCTAATGATATTAACACCTGGATGGCCTGTTGTGTCGATTGCAGAGGGGCGGAGAGGGAGAGATAAAAGCTTTGAAGGGATTAGTGAATTCTGTTCAGGAGGAGGTGGATGGATATTGCCTGACTTGTCCTGTAACAATTTTGGAGAAGACAGTGGGTTTCCTCCGGTTTCCTCCCACATCCCAAAGACGTGCATTTTGTAGGTTAATTAGCCTTTGTAAATTGTCCCTCGTGTGCAGGGAGTGGCTGAGAAAGTGGAAGAACATAGAACTAGTGTGAAAGGATGATCGTTGGTCAGCGTGGATTCGGTGGGCCGATGGGCCTGTTTCCATGTTGCATCTTTCAATCAATCAATCAATAGCAAGCTTAGGGTGCAATGTAGAAACAAGGAACTGCAAATGCTGGCTTACTAAAAAAAATTAAAGTGCTGGAGTAACTCAACAAACCAAGCAGTATTTCTGGAGAACATGGCTGTATGATGTTTGAGGTCGGGATCCTTCTTCAGACATTGCGGGAGGCCAGAGAAAGAAAAGACAGGGGAGTGATAGGTCGATACAGGTGAGGGGGGGTTCATTGGCAGATGGTTGGACAAAGGCGAGACATGCAAAGACAGAAAAATGTGAGGTAAATTAAATTAAATTAAATTTCTTTATTTATATAGCACATTTTTAGTCAACTTGCATTGACCCCAAAGTGCTTCACATAATTACATCCACACACACAGGCAAAGGTGGGTGAAGTGTCTTGCCCAAGGACACACACAGGCAAAGGTGGGTGAAGGGTCTTGCCCAAGGACACAACGACAGTATGCACTCCAAGCGGGATTCGAACCAGCTACCTTCCGGTTGCCAGCCGAACACTTAGCCCATTGTGCCATCTGTCGTAAGAAGGTTCGGATAGAAAAGGTACAGAATATTAAGCCAGAAGAAGGAATATAGGTGGAAGGAAGGGATGGGGGTGGATGAGAAAGGGAGAAACGGATGTGCATCCAGGTGGGGGCACAGGGAGGGAGCGGGTGGTGGAAAGGGGGGTTGTTTAACCTAAAATAGGAGAATTCAACGTTCAAACCATTGGGTTGCAATCTATCCGAGTGGAATATGAAGTACTGTTCCTTCAGTTTGCATGTGACCTCACTGTGGCAATGGAGGAGGCCCAGGACAGAAGGGTCGCTATGGGAATGGGACGGGGAGTTCAAATGGTGAGCAACAGGGAGATCCAGCAGGCTTTGGTGGACTGAGTGCAAGCATTCGGACAAATGGTCGCCTAGTCTCTGCTTGGTCTCACTGATGTAAAGATACACACCAACTAAAGACTTAGAGTACATTAACTTTATCAATAGTAAGGTTTTCTTCCTTCCACAATTCCCAACATTGATTATTTCAAGAAAAGAGTGATTGAGGTATTACTCAACAAAGAACCAAAAATCTTCCAACCAAAGCAACGTGGTAAAAAAGACACAAGCCAAGTCAAGTTGAATTAATTGTGATATCCACAAAGTACGGTGAGGTGCAGGTACAATGAATATCTTGCTTGTAGCAGCATCGCAGACAGATAGACTCGGACAACACAGAAAAACATAAATTACAGTATACATAAATTCTGCAAGACAGTGAAAAGAAAAAGACTGTGCTAAAAAAACAAGGAACACATACAAATCCTTGGTGCAAAATTCTCGTGTGTGTTTACAGCTGGTGAAAAGTGGGGTGGGGGGTGGGGGGTGGGGGTGGCAAAATATCTCTGGCCTTCATCATTCTTGTCTTCATGAATAATGGGTGCAGTGCATCACTTAATACTGCCTGTCGTGTTTGTGGTTTCCTTCTGGGTTTTTTTTCCACAGGTGCTGCCTGACCAAATGAGTTTTTCCAGCATTTTCTGTCTTTGACTCAGCTGGACCAGCCACGTTAATGTGTGGTTACAGCGACGAGGTCAGAGACTGGTGAGTGACTCACCTTCAGATGTCCCAAAGATTTCCGATCAGGAATGTGAGTGTCCTGCGTGGGTGCCTTCCAGCTGCATTGAAGAGGTTGGACACACCAAGCAGATCAAAATGCCCTGGTTGAATTATTGCCCATTCTACAGTCTAAACATGCACTCTACTGACATGTAAAGTCCGGAAGTGGCGGCGCTGGTGAACGGCTGCGGCTCGCCTGCAGTCCGTTTGTCTTTACTTTTTTATGTTGTTTTTTTTCGTTTTGTCTGGTTAGTTTTTGTTTTTTAGGTTGTGTTTATGTGGGGGGGTTGGGGGGTTGAAACGGGGCTTGCTGTCTCTCTCTTCGGGGGAATACGACTTTTTTTTATCGTATCCCCCTTCTCTGCCTCCGTCTGCGCTGAGGCCTGATGGCGGAGCTGGCGGCCTCGAGACTCCGGAGGCAGAGCCAGTCAGGACTCGCCCTGGGCTCGCTCCCGTGAGGGCGGCCCAGCTCGGGGCTGGAACGGCGCTCCCGTCGGAGTGGCCCAGCCCGTGGGAGGAACGGCGCTCCCGTCGGAGTGGCCCAGCCCGAGGGAGGAACTGCACTCACGTGAGGGCGATCCGGCTCGGGGCTGGAACGGTGCTCCGGTGGCTGGGACGGCGTTCTGGCGGCGGTGACCTGAGTCCGGGGTTGAGCCGCGGGCCTGCGGCTGCGTCCGTTGGACTGGAGGGCGGCAGCTTCGACCACCCCGGGCCGCGGTGTTTGAGCCGGCCCGTTGCGGGTTTCGGTGAGCCGCGGGACTGTTTGTACCATTGCCCGGTGGGGAATCGCCTCAGCGCAGAGGGAGAAGATGAGGGAAGAGACAGCAGCCCTAAGATTTTTGCCTCCACCACAGTGAGGAGGTGCTTGGAGGACTCACTGTGGTGGTGTTAATTTGTGTTTATTGTTGTTATTATTGTATGATTGTATGTATGACTGCAGGCACGAAATGACAATAAAGGCATTCAATTCAATTCAATTCAATGCAGTGGCGCCAATGTATGCCATCTACAAGTTGTGCTGATAGTAGATCTTCATTTGAGACCAGAATGCAAAGAGATGCCAGGTCCAGTTTTATTGTCCCCTTCCGATCCGTATGTAGTCTTGTTGTCCCTTAAAGAATAAGCTGTTGGTCAGTTTTCCATCACAGCTGGTGTGGGGGACACTGATGACAAGGGCAATAAGCACAGTCTCGTTACCGGTCATCAGTAATGGCCAAAGCCAAGTCACCTCTGGTTAGTTAAAAGTGAGAGTCTACATCGTGACTCCAGCTTTCCACGCCTCTCTGTTTTAAGATAAGGAGAATTCTGGTCACAATGTCCACAACATTCACTCCTAAAATAATGTTTTGGGTTCTATCATGTCCGGTTTCTTTCAGGTGTAACACAGCAGATGTCCTGCTGCTCCAGATGTTTCAGTGTATTATCTGCTATGAATAGAACAGTACAGCATAGGAATAGGCCCTTCGGCCCACAATGATTCCAAGTTAAACTGATCTCACCTGCCTGTGCATGATCCATATCTCTCTATGCCCTGCACGTCCATGTATATATCTAAAAGCCTCTTAAATACCACTGTCGTATCTGCCTCCACCACCACCACCCCTGGCAGGGAGTTTCAGGCACCCTCTCACCACCTCTCTGTGTAAAAACCTCTCCTGCACATCTGTTTTAAACTTTCCCCCTCTCACTCTATAGCTATGCCCCCTAGTGTTGGACACGTCCACACTGAAAAAAGATTCTGAATGTATACCCTAAACATGCTTCTTCTAATTTTCTATACAGCTAGCAGGTCCCCCCTCAACCTCCAAGATTCCAGAGAAAACAAACCAAGTCTATCCAACCTCTCCCTGTAATTGAAACCCTATAATCCAGGCAACAGTCCGGTAAACAAAAATGCTGGAGAAACTCAGCGGGTGCAGCAGCATCTATGGAGCGAAGGAAATAGGTAACGTTTCGGGCCGAAACCCTTGGTTTCGGCCCAAAACGTTGCCTATTTCCTTCGCTCCATAGATGCTGCTGCACCCGCTGAGTTACACCAGCATTTTTATTGTACCTTCGATTTTCCAGCATCTGCAGTTCCTTCTTGAACACAGTCCGGTAAACCTCCTTCACACCATTTCCAAAGCTTGAACACCCTTTCTGTAATGGAGCGACCAGAACTGAACACAATATTCCAAATACACCGAATGCCAGTACTGCTGTGACATAGCCTCCAGCGATGGTCAGCTTTATCTGACTGTTGATGTCGATACTCTTTGTTTTTGAAGACCGAGAAAGCTATCTCTTAGCTGAGTGATCGATGCATGTGATCAAGTCTTGCTTCAGTCCAGCCAGGTCTACTTGGACACTACTGCAAGCTCTCTGGGTTCCAGATCTCCCATGGCATGACATACCAAGGGCAGGTATCAGCTGGTCAGACAGATGTATAGATTTTCACTAATGGACTCTCTCATCCAACATCTTTGATGCAATGCGCTTCTTCCTGCTTTTGACATTCATAAATTCATAAGTTATCGGAGAAAAATTGGGCCATTCGGTCCATCAAATCTACTCTGCCCTTGAATCATGGCTGATCTATCTTCCCCTCTCAACCCCATTCTCCTGCTCCTGATGTAAACTAAAATTGCTAAGATTTCATTTAACCTTTTATTGTGTGTTTTTGATTTTCTATCGGTCCGTTAGCAGTACCCAGTTTTAACTGACCACGTTCCATGTTTTACATCTTCAATGGAAAGGAAAGGAAAGGAATACTTTGTTATCACATGTGACAAGGCACAGTGAAATGTATTGCTTGCATACCCTAGGTATACAAATAGCGGCCAACTACGGTGCTGACAAAGTTACAAAGTCCGCCGGCTGCTCTTTTGTTCTCCCCCCTCCCACGGCAGTTCCCCCGCACCGGTTCCTCTATTGTTCTTCCACCCCACCCCACATCTTCACGACGGTCTCCCCAAGCCGGGTCCTCCACTCCCACCCCTCACGGCAGTTCCCCCACACTCTCATCGACCGCCGATCACGGCTCGACCCGCGAGGCTTCACCGCCGCCGAGGTCCCATCGCGTTAAAGGCTCCATCGCCTAACCACACTTCATATTGTCAAGGGCGATAGGAGCAGAATTGTCTTAAGACCACAACTGTCTTTAAAAGCTCTGACATTGCCTTCCACAATAACAGAGGTTGCTTCATCCTTGCATCCATTGTTTGTTTATGAAAAGTCTTATGAGCACTCTGGACAAAAGGTCACAAGTGTCTGGATAATCATACACAAGTAAATGCTAACAGTTGCTCTTGTTTAAAGTGCTTACATCTGTTGAACCGCAATGGATTGGTTTGCAGCAGTTTTCAAGAATCTGGTTTAGCAGAAATGCCAAATTTGTCTGCCCTCGATACCAGCAAGATGTTTGCGGAGTCAATTACTGCATGAGCAAATGTTTCCTCCAACTGACTATGAGTTAACTAGTTCATACCGAGTACTCCGAGTAAAATGTCAAAATAGACAAATGTGAAATCAACATAGAACTCTAAAAAGTCTGACTTTCTTTTTGTTTTAAGGGAGCACTGGGAACTAAATGTTTAACATTTAATGTTTAACCATAAAACAGTTGACGCATTGGATATTGCAACACGTGGAAACTTTGTAAGGGATTTGGTACACACCGATGCTATTAATTGTTATTGCTGAGAGAATGGAGCAGCTGGGCTTGTACACTCTGGTGTTTAGAAGGATGAGAGGGTATCTCATTGAAACATATAAGATTGTTAAGGGCTTGGACACACTAGAGGCAGGAAACATGTTGGGGGAGTCCAGAACCAGGGGCCACAGTTTAAGAATAAGGAGTAAGCCATTTAGAACGGAGATGAGGAAACACTTTTTCTCACAGAGAGTGGTGAGTCTGTGGAATTCTCTGCCTCAGAGGGCGGTGAAGGCAGGTTCTCTGGATACTTTCAAGACAGAGCTAGATAGGGATCTTAAAAATAGCGGAGTCCGGGGATATGGGGAGAAGGCAGGAACGGGGTACTAAGTGGGGATGATCAGCCATGATCACATTGAATGGCGGTGCTGGCTCGAAGGGCCAAATGGCCTACTCCTGCACCTATTGTCTATTGTCTATTTGTCTTCCACAAACCATTCTGATGTCCATTCCATTGTTGTTAGACTTTCTGCAGTTAGTACACAAAGTGGGAGCAACACATTTATATTCCCTAGAATCCTAGATATCACCCATCAAAAAATGTTTTCTGATTCAAATCTTTGAAACATTGCCTTTGTCTTTCCTTTATGTTATAAGCAGCAACAGACTGAGGGTAAACATCTTCAGTTCGTCATTTGATTCATCATTTTCAGGCAGCTTACTAGGGATAACAAACAGATGTGAAATTTAATCCAGAATCGTTAACCAGTCTGCTATGTTATCTAGAATAGACACAAAATGTTGGGGTAACTCAGCAGGACAGGCAGCATCTCTGGATAGAAGGAATGGGTGATGTTTTGGGTCGAGACCCCTCTTCAGACTGAGAGTCAGGTGAGAGGGAGACAGAGATAAGGAAGGGTAAGCTGTGAAAAAGAAATGCGAATCAAGAACAATGTAGAATAGATCATTGTTGGCTAGGAGAAGGTGACAACAAAGAAAACGGAGATAAAATGTATTTGGGTACAGTGGGGTAGACAAAAGTGCTGGAGAAAGTCAGCGGGTGCAGCAGCATCTATGGAGCGAAGGAAATAGGCAAGGTTTTGGGCCGAAACCATTCTTCAGACTTCAACATTTCAGGTCAAAACCCCTCTTCAGACTCGTCAGACTGGTCAGAGAACTGGGAAAGGGGGAGGGATGGAGAGCGAGGGAAAGCAAGGGTTACTTGAAGTTAGAGAAGTCAACATTCATACTGCTGGAGTGTAAGCTGCACACGCGAAATCTGAGGTGCTTTTCCTCCAATTTGCGCTGGGCCTCACTCTACTCATGCTTATTGTGTTGCCTTCAAACAAGCTCATGGCTAATTGTCTTTAGTTTCACATTTACAGCATCAACAGCTCAGGCTTTAACCATAAAGAAATGTGCTGATCAAACAAGTAAAACATTTACCAGCTAATAAGTTCAGGGCACTAACGATCAACTATAAACAGTGACCGACAGGTAACACTAAAGGCAGTATATAAAACATTCAAAGTGCTCAGCTTACTTAGAGTCTTAGAGTCATAAAGTCATACAGCATGGGAACAGGCCCTTTGGCCCAGCTTGCTCATGCCAACCAAGGTGGCCCATTCACACTAGTCCTGCCTGCCCACATTTGGACCATATCCCTCTTAACCTCTCCAATCCATGTAACTGTCCAAATGTTTTTTAAAGTTTTTTATAGTTACTGCCTCAACTACCTCTTCTGGCAGCTCATTTCATTTACCCACCACCCACCGTGTAAACAAGTTGCCCCTTAGTATTAATAATGTAATATTTCGTTTTTGCTGAGCAGTTTAAGGTCATAAGATCATAAGTGATAGGAGGAGAATTAGGTCGATCGGCCCATCAAGTCTACTCCGCCATTCAATCATGGCTAATCTATCTCTCCCTCCAAACCCCATTCTCCTGCCTTCTCCCCATAACCCCTGACACCCGTGCTAATCAAGATTTTGAGGAAAAATACTGAAGATAAGCCTTGCCGTGTGTAGTAAAATAATATATTGTGTCAGAAAATAAAGCTTCTCCATGCAACGAGACTAATGTGCTTGCCATTAGATGTCAATGTCAGGAAAAAATCTGAGTTCACCATTTGAAATTCCAGCTAGAATCCACAGACTGCATTTGCCCATCCAGCTCTTTGACCGACAATAGGCCTGGACATTGATGTAGTGTGCCAATCGGAGGTTTCCCTGTATAACATAGCGTTGGTAATAATCAGCCCTAGGATGAGTTTATCTTCAGTCTTCCCTGACAGTTCTGCTTGAACTCAAGCTGTGCCCTGTGCTAAAACACTCCCTGGCATGGTAAATATCCTGACTGCATGCGATTCATTTCTGTTGACAGCCTATCCCTAAAATTAACTTGCACTTAATTTCTTTCATTGATTCTCCATCAAACATTGTTACCTTTGAGTCCTTGTAATAATAAAGGCCTCACACCTTGGCAGGTTATACATTGTTTATTTAGAATAAACAACTACAAGCTCTTACTTGAGAGTTAACTTCATACTGAGGAGTGCAGTAGCTCGCGACGCTAATAAGCTAGTGGGCGTAGCTACAAAAGCATGACTCATAATATGAGCCACTGATCTACAGTGATGGACACAGCACCCAGCAATGGACATTGACAAGGTTGCACATTTTACAGAAGCAAGTCTTCAAACTGCAGCTGTTTACCAAATTTCCAATCATCAGTGTCTGTTCCCATTTGTGGAGGCAGCAAACTCCCAGTTCTGTTCCTACTGTTTATTAGATGGACACAAAAAGCTGGAGTAACTCAGCGGGAGAGGCAGCATCTCTGGAATGGGTGATGTGTCGGTTCCAGACCCTTCACCATTTACACAATAAAGTCTGAGCAAGTACAAAGAGATCGCTTGCTGACCCCCTCATAGAGTCATAAAGCGTGGAAACAGGCCCTTCGGCCCAACTTGCCCATGCCGACCAACATGTCCTATCTACACTAGCCCGTCTGCCTGCATTTGGCTCATATCCCTCTAAACCTTTCCTGTCCAAATGTTTCTTAAACATTGCGATAGTACCTGTTTCAACTACCTCCTCTGGCAGCTCGTTCCATACATCCACCACCCTTTGTGTAAAAAAAGTTATCCCACAGGTTCCTATTAAATTTTTCCTCCCCTCACCTTAAACCTATAGCCTCAGTTTCTCTATTCCCCTACTCTGGGCAAAAGACTGCGCATTATCCCGATCTATTCCTCTTTTTTTGTCTTTTGATTTTGTCTTTGTAAGATCACCACTCCTGCGCTCCAGGGAATAAAATCCTAGTCTGCTCAACCTCTCCCGATAGCTCTGGCCCTCGAGTCCTGGCAACAGCCTCGTTAATCTTCTCTACACCCTTTCCAATTTGATAACATCTTTCCTATAACATAATGACCTAAACTGAGTACAATAATTTAAATGTGGCTCACCAACATCGTATATAACTGCAGTATGACCTCCCAACTTCTATACTCAATACTCTTGACTGATGAAGGCCAATGTGCCGAAAGCCTTTTTGACCACCCTGTCTACCTTATAGGTCTTAAAGAGTAGAGACAATATCAACATCAACAATATCTCAATTTCCAAAATGAAAGAAAAAAAGAAAGAGCTAACACAACTGAATGTAACACTAACAACATTGATTATATAGACAAACCAAGAAAGTATCTGAAGTTTTGCATGCCGTTTGTTTTGTACATATTTTTTATTACAAATAGTTTATTTGTGAAATATAAAAAATCTGAATATAAAGGAAAGCATGGTGGTCTACATTTCCTTGTCACCATCTGCTTCGATCGGTCATTTTCACTCCTAAACCTTCCATACCTCTAGTCTCCCCCTCCCCTGACTCTCAGTCTGAAGAAAGGTCTCGACCCGAAACGTGACCCATTCCTCCTCTTCAAAGATGCCGTCTGTCCCGCTGAGTTACTCCAGCATTTTGTGTTTATCTACTGTGGCGCAGCTGGTAGAGTTGTTGCCTCACTGCACCATAGACCAGCACCAGGTTAGATCATGACCTGTCTGTGTGGAGTTTGCACGTTCTCCCTGTGACCACACGGGTTTCCTCCGGGTCCTCTGGTTTTCTCCCACATCACAAAAATGTGAGAGTTTGTAGGTTAATTGGCCTCTGTAAATTGTGTAGGGAGTGGACGAGAAAGTGGGATAACATAGAACTAGTTTGAACGGGTGATCGATGGTCGGCGTGGACTCGGTGGGTCAAAGGGCCTGTTGTATCTCTAAACAAAAGGGCATGCTGTATCTCTAAACAAAAACTAAACTAGTTCACCATAAAATCAAACCACAATAAAACCCCAATATCCAATGCATTCTTTGAATTTGACAGAATATAACTATAAAATTAAACTCATAATCATAATTTGAATTGTGTGTCTTTCAGATTATGGGACCTTGACTTGCTGGTGCATCTAAGTAGCACAGAGATGGAATGAATGGGGAAAATGGTGAGAAAGAAAGGTTGGATGAATTGAAAAATGGAAGAGAAAATTAAATTGAAAGTAAAAGAAAGAACGAATGGCAAACAATACTTTGCCTTTGAATTTATTGTATAAATTCTGGTTGTTTTATAGTCACAGTGAGTATGAAATCCAGCTGAGAAGCACTTTCTGTTAAAGTAAATAAGGATTTTTTCTTGGAGCCTTAATTAAGTGCAGATGGAAATAAGGAGAAAAAGAATATTGAAAATATTTAGTAAAGTGGGCATTGTCTACTGTAGAAAAATGAATATTTAAGAAGGAGGGAAGTATTTGGTTGACTAGAAACATATTCAAACCAGCTGACCAGAAATATACAAATTTATCTAAAGCTATCATGTGTAGACTTTGTGTCACTTCAGGTGGGGTTTCAATGCAGCAGTCTCATGCAAGATTTGACATGTTTGATATTTCTAAGCTCTAGTATAAATACGCTGTGGCCCATATGACCCTGTTGCAATCTTTTTTCCTTTAAAGGCAAGAATGAGTAGCCTTTTCCAGAGCAACTTTCTGACTTCCACTCATCTGTATGCGTTTTGCCTTTAAGCAGAAGAGAGAAACAATTAACTCTTTATACACGACGGCGACATCGTCCCATGGCATGGACTGGCAATGATGTTTCAAATAAGCAGCTCGATTCATGCCAACAAAATGGAGTGCATACTGTCGTTGTGTCCTTGGGCAAGACACTTCACCCACCTTTGCCTGTGTGTGAATGTGTGTGAGTGACTGGTGGTGGTCGGAGGGGCCGTAGGCGCAGATTGGCAGCCACGCTTCCGTCAGTCTGCCCCAGGGCAGCTGTGGCTACAGAAGTAGCTTACCACCACCTAGTGTGACTGAGGAGTGAATGAATAATGCGATGTAAAGCGCCTTGAGTATTAGAAAGGCGCTATATAAATCCCATCCATTATTATTATTACTCGGAGGAACCTTTCACAGAGAAAGCTGAATGATTTTGGTCTCACTCTATTGACAATGGCACGTCACTGACTCTATCCCTTGTCCGCTCTGCTTAGGCGAATCTCAACTATTGGTGTTGATGTTGGTGTATCACTGTCATGTGTACCAAGATACAGTGGAAAGCTTTTGTTTGCGTGTTGCCCAGTCAAATAGAATAATGCTGCACATGAGTACAATCAGGCCATACACAAGTACAACTGGTGGAGCGTAGAGAAGAATAGCGGAGTGCAGAATGTAGTCCTAAAGCATGGTAGCATTACTGTTCCAGGGGAAAAGTCCACTGTCTGCAATGAGGCTCATATGTTTATGTCATCAGTTCTAGGAGCAGAATTAGGCCATTTGGCCCATCAAGCCCACTCTTCCATTGAATCATGGCTGAGCTATCTTTCCCTCTCAACCCCCTGTCTCCTGCCTTCTCCCCATAACCCCGGATACTAATCAAGAATCTGTCAATCTTCGCCTTAAAAATATCCAACTGTAACATGTCAATATATACTAGGTATCTATGGTACCATATTATTGTACTTACTTCTAATTTAAAAAAATATATATATATATCCATTGACTTGCCTCCACAGCCGTCTGTGGCAATGAATTCCACAGATTCCCCAAACTCTGACTAAATAAATTCCTCCTTATCTCCTTTCTAAAAGTACATCCTTTTATTCTGAGGCTATGGTCCCTTGTCCGGGACTCCTCCACTAGTGGAAGTGTCCTTACCACATCCAGGAGGTTGGAAGATCGGGATTACACCATAGTTTATGGTAGCACCATTCGATCATCTGACAACAGCCAGGAAGAAGCTGTTCTTGAATCTGGTGGGACACGCCTTCAAGCCTTTGTAGCTTTGGATGGAAGAGAAGAGGGAATTGGCATGGTGAAAAAGGGCCTTGATTATAATGTCTGCATTCCTGAGGCTATGAGGTGTAAATGAAGGAGGTCTGGCCTAGTTTTATGTTCAGGGCTTTGGTTTATTATTGTTGTATGTACCGGCACACACCGTAAAGCTTTGTTTTTCATGCTATCAAATTAAATCAGATAATACTATACGTAATTTTGTTGAGTTTAGAGATACAGCATAGAAACAGCTGTATCTCTAAGCTCATCGAGTCCACACCCACCAGCAATCAACCATACACTAGTTCTATCCGACACACATAGGGATAATTTTATAGATGCCAATTAATCTACACACCTGCACGTATTTCGAATGTGGAAAATAACCGGAGCATCCAGAGGAAACCCATGCGGTCTCAAGGAGAACGTACAAACTCCAAACAGACAGCACCCCTAGTCAGGATCGAACCCAGGTTTCTGGCGTTGTAAGGCAGCAACTCTACTGTTGCACTACTGTGCTGCCCCTAGATGCAATCAAGCCAAACTCAAGCACAATACGGAGAGCAAAGGGGAAAATACAGAGTGCAAAATATAGTTCTCAGCATTGTAGCGCATCATTTCCATGGACAATGTCCAATGTCCGCAATTGGGGAAGAGATGAAGTGGATAGTAAAGTAGATTATGGAAGTACCATTCAGAAGCCTGATAAACAGAGGGGAAGTAGCTGTTCCTCAGTTTGGTGGTGTGCACTTTCATGCTTCTGTACCTTCTGCTCAAAGGACCAGGGACAAGAAAGAATGATGGGGTGGTACTAGTCTTCGATAATGTTTTTATGCTGCTTTTCCTAGGTCAATGGTGGGGAGTCTGGTCTGTGTGACCGACCTGACTACATTCACAACTCTGCAATTTCTTGCGGTCTCGGGCAGGGCTGTTCCCAAACCGAGCTGTGATGCATCCGGAGAGGATGCTTTCTACAATGCATCTGTGAAAGATGGTAAGAGCTGTTGGAGATAAGCTGACCTTCCTTGGTCTCCTGAGGAAGTAGAGGTATTGATGTGCTTTCTGGCCGTTATTTCAATGTGGTTGCTCCGGGTCAAATAGTTGGACAACTGGCTCTTTGCTGCTGCTTTGTAGATAAATTTAGTAACATTGGAGTTTGAACATGAACATAGCTGCTTCCATCATTATGAGGTATTCTATTATGTAAAAAACAAAGACTTATTTTATGGCAGTACAAAGTACCAGCCCAGAATAGTGCATTCACAATACCTTCCTTGCCAGCATCTTCCTCACCAGAGAGTTAGAGCATTGTTCACACACGCTTCCAGAATTTCCTTCCTATGATCTAACCTGAGATATTTTGAGAACAAAATTTGGAATGTCCATTTTCCCTGTTAATTTATAAATCAAATCTGGATCAGTTTAACACGTTCTGGGATGGTACAAATCACATTCCCAGCTGTTTCTTAAAAGTTCACTTTGTGGGCACCCTGGGCCTAAACACAGGTTTTACCAAATCTAGAAGACCAAGTTGCTGTGTAAACTCACTAAACTAAAGGTAAATTTCAGAATAAGTACCAGGCTTTCCGACCATGGATCCCACACCACCATTCAATTAGATCATTGATAAGCTGCTTAATGACCTAACACCAGTTGGCCATCTGTTCCCAATAACCTGCAACTTTCCGATCCTCCAAATGTCCATCTCTCACTTCCTTGAATATCATCAATGATTCATTGGAATGGAGAAGTCTAGAGTTTCATGATCCTCCAAGAAAAGCAATTCCACCGATTATCTGTCTTTGATGGATGTCTCATTGGCCTGAAGCTATGCCATTTCATTCTTAGAAACATCCTCACAACATCCATCCTTTAGTAGGCCCCCTCGGTCATGACTGACCATGGGTGATGCTTCCTGGTCGGATGCAAGCCTGGGCGATGTCATATGGAGGACAGGCTGTTGCCCATGCAGCACGTCCCCCCTCTCCACGTCGCTGATCGATCCAAAGGAACAGCAGGGCCGTTACAGTTTGGCACCAGCGCCGTCGCAGGAGCTTCCAGAGCGAGGTTGTAAACAACAAACTGCCTTAGGGGCTCCGCATTCATTTGAGGTTTACTCCTGGAGCCTTTTCCATGACTGGATATGGCCACAAGGCAGTGGAGGTTTTAAATCCCTCTCCTAGATGGACTGCCTTCCCAGACTGACGAGCCCCATCTGCCCGAGACTCGTGGGGGCGGGAGCGTCTACCTTCCCGTGCAGGTCTATAGCACCTGCCCACTGCCCAGACATCCATCCTACTGCAATAGAATCATACAGCATAGAAACAGGTCCTTTAGTCCAACTTGCCCATGCCGACCAAGATAACCCATCAATACCATCTTAAGATTATTACATCATATATAATGCATCATATTCAATTTAAAATTAGTTATATTAGTATCCAGCTGAATGAAAATAGAGCAACTATCATGTTTGAATGATCAGTTCTTATATTGTTAAGACCAGAATTATGGACTTGGTGGGCGAAGGGCCTGGTTCCGTGCTGTATCTCTAAACTCTAAAGATCCCTGGAGTTAATGTCACCTCGTTTAGCTTTCTGTTTGCATAACCTCATCTGGGCCTGTTTGTGATCTAGGGTAAGCTCACAAACTCCTGCACATGATTATGTTGTCCAGGCTCAATCCTCTCTCCCCATGATACAGACGCACATGGGGAGAACGTTGGCCTCTGTCACTTCCTACACATACACACTGGGGTTAGTGTACCCTGCTACAACCACATTGCCTGGTAGTTAATCACTGAGCTCTGTGGAAGTGCCTTCTGGTTAACCGTTGAGGAACTGAAAATTGCAAAAAACTCTTGCTAATAACAGCATCTTGATTTGGTTGCATAAGCAAACAACTGCAGACGTTGGTTAATATGCAAAAGGACACAAAGTGCTGGAGTAACTCAGCAGGTCAGACAGCATCTCTGGAGAAAATGGATAGGTGACGTTTTGGGTTGAGACTGAAGAAAGGTCTCGTTAAATCCTGGCTACTGTTCGGAGTCCTGTGTATGACTCCCATCAGGGCATTTTTACCCATGCAGTTTCTTAGCTTTCTTATAAAGCCTCAACATTATATCCTTGCTTTTATTTTCTGTTCCTCTCAAAATGATCGCTAACATTGCAATTGCCCCCCTTACTACAGACTCAGCCGAGCTAAGCAGCAATTGTGGAGTTGCCTGGTATTTCTATCTGTGTGAACTAGATGCATTCACACAATCTAAACATGACATGAGCCAGAGGAAACGTTATTCTGATGCTTGTTCTGCCCTCATCTGTTTATACAGCAAGCAGCAGTGTGATCACTGCAGACACACAAGAAATCATCTCATGCCATCAGAAGGCCAAATGCTGGAAGGATTATGTAGCATCTGTTTCAGATTTGACTGCTTGAAACTCCTACAATCTGCACACAAACTGCAGTGGAGATACAAATGCTTGAAAACACATACCACCACGTTTAGGTTCAGCTTCTTCCCTGCTGTCAGCAGACGAGTGAATGGACCTGCCATAAGCTAAGGATCTTCCAACCAAACTCATTGCAGACCTTGTACTTTTTTTTATTTGCGCTTTCTCTGTAACTGCAACATTATAACGCTGTAACACTATATTCCGCACTCTGGTATTTTTCTCTCTGCAGTACCTGTTGTACTTGTTTATAACATTAGACTTTAGACTTTAGACTTTATAGATACAGTACGAAAACATTATATTCCACTGTACTCTTTGGCCCAACGAGTCCGCACTGACTAGCGATTATCCCGTACACTAACCTTATCCGACACACTAGGGACAAATTACAATTTTTACCGAAGCCAATTAACCTACAAACCTGTATGTCTTTGAAGTGTGGACGGAAACCGGAACGCCCGGAGAAAACCCACGCAGGTCACGGGGAGAACGTACAAACTCCGTACAGACAGCACCCTTGGACAGGATTGAACCTGGGTCTCTGGCGCTGTGAGGCAGCAGCTTTACTGCTGCACCACTGTGTTGCATGGTTTGATAGTACTCACCTTGAATGGAGAGCACATAAATAAAGCTTCTCACTGTATCGACAAGTGACAAAAACCAATGTGAAGGAGGATTGCAGAAGAGCAAATGAATTGATCAGAAATGGGGGTCCCTGTGAGAGGGTTGCATTAGTGAGTGCAACAAAGAGCTTGCAACTACTTATTTGCAGTGGCTGTCTAGAATGGCAAGCAATCTGATGTTAGTTCTTAAGTTCATAATTTCATAAATTACAGGAATCAGCAATGCTGTGTGATTGAAACTATGCTACATCAAAATACAGCCTCAAACATCCCATCCCACCGGTAACAAGAGGCACAACAATTCACCAGATGTGCTGCTGCCTCATAACACCAGAGACCCGGGTTAGATCCTAACCTCGGGAGCAGAATTAGCCCATTCGGCCCATCAAGTCTAATCCAACGTTTAATCATAGCTGGTACACAAAAATGCTGGAGAAACTCAGCGGGTGCAGCAGCATCTATGGAGCGAAGGAAAAAGGCAACGTTTCGGGCCGAAACGTGCTATTTCCTTCGCTCCATAGATGCTGCTGCACCCGCTGAGTTTCTCCAGCATTTTTGTGTACCGTCGATTTTCCAGCATCTGCAGTTCCTTCTTAAACACGTTCAATCATGGCTGACCTGTCTTTCCCTCTCAACCCCATTCTACTGCCATAACCCCTGACACCCGTACTAATCAAGAATCTGTTAATCCCCATCTTAAAAATATCCATTGACTTGGAGTTAGTTTTAGAATATTTTATTATTATTGTGTACCGAGCTCCAGTGAAAAGCTTTTTTGTTGTGTGCTATCCAGTCAGCGGAAAGAGAATACCTGATTACAGCCAAACCGTCCACAGTGTACAGATACATGATGAAGGGAATTATGTTTGGTGCATGATAAAGTCCAGTAAAGTCCGATTAAAGATAGTCCAAGGGTCTCCAATGAGGTAGATGGGAGGTCATCTCTAGTTCTCTAGTTGGTGATAGGACGGTTCAGTTGCTTCAGCTGGGAGGAAACTATCCCTGAATCTGGAAGTGTGCGTTTTCACACTTCTGTAGGTCGTGCCTAAAGGGCCTGTCCCACTAGGGTGACCTAACCCGCGAGTTCTGGTGACTTTGCCCTAGACTCATTATCGCAGCATGGTCGACACGAGGTTGTAGGAGGTCTTCGTAACTCTCCTTCATGCTCGAGAGTGGTCTCAGCGTACTCGAGGCCTCAGCTAGGTCGCAGCGTTTTTTTCAATATGTTAAAAAATGCCCGCGGGTAAAATAAGGTTCGCCATGGAAAAAATCGATATTTTTTTACTCATAGGTTTAGTCGTAGTAGGTCGTAGTAGGTCGGCATGTTAGTCGTAGGTGATCGAAGGTAGTCGAAGGTAGTCGTAGATAGTCTTCATCATAGTCGAAGCGAGGTCGAAGGAAATCGAAGGAGGTCGTCTTCACTCTCCACTATTCGGTGTCCAATTTTCCCGAAGTTAGTCGTAGCTAGTCGAAGCTAGTTTTCAACATAGTCGAAGGAGGTCGAAGGAGGTCTTCTACATTGTCGAAGGATGTCTTCAACATGTCATTTTTTCAAACTCTCCTAAACTCTTCTAAACTCGCCAATTAGGTCGCCCAAGTGGGACAGCCCCTTAATGGGAGAGGGAAAACTGACCCGTTGAGTTTCACCAGCAGTTTGTATTTTTGCTTCAGGATTCCAACATCTGCAGTTCCTTGTGTCTCCCTCAACAAAATATTATCCTCATCCTATCACATTATCCCTACACTGAACTGATGAAATTTCTTTATCGCATATTAAAGAGGGATAAAATTCAAACAGACGAGGTATTGGATTAAACCATGCAGGGATGGGTTATTGTGCTTTCTTTCCACTTTCAACCCCCAAATCTCCGTTGCTGCAACATAAATGTTGTCCTTAGTTAACCCAGATCTTTATATTCATTCCTGCATGTGAAATAACGCTTGAACCATTTTTTTTCCAAGTGCTCCTCTCAGCATGAATTTTGGCATTGATTCTACAATGTAGCTGGCCCTCGCTCTGAAGCACTACTAACATACTAACATACAACCACTAACCATCAAGAAAGTATAACTCTAGGCAGCATGAAAAACTTGCTGCGGGGAGAAGCACGTGAGATCAAGCAGGCACTGAGAAACATCACATTGTCTGTATGTGATGGGGAATGTGACTGCGTCTCACCTGCTGTCAAAGAGGTTCACTATCTTGGTGATAGACACAAAATGCTGGAGTAACTCAGCGGGACAGGCAGCATCTCTGGATAGAAGGAATTGGTGATGTTTTGGGTCGAGACCCTTCCATCAGACTGACGTTTCGGGTCGAGACCCTTCTTCAGTCTGAAGAAGGGTCTCGTCCCGAAATGTCACCCATTCCTTCTATTCAGAGATGCTGCCTGTCCCGCTGAGTTACTCCAGCATTTTGTGTCTATCTTCGGTGTAAACCAGCATCTGCAGTTCCTTTCTTCACTATCTTGGTGGACAGGACGAGGACTGTTTATTGGATTACTCTGTAGATTTTAAAGCATACGGTACCTGTTATAATTGGAAACAAGATAAGATGAAATAAGAGCTGACATACTGCATCATGTGAAAGGTTAACACTTTCTGATGATATAGAAAGAGGCTGTTCAGCACATTGGGATATGAGCATTCCCTTCAATGCTGGCACAGGACCATGCGACACAGTGGTACAACTGCTGCTTCACTGCACTAGAGACCCGAGTTCGATCCTGACTCCGGGTGCTATCTGTGTGGAGATTGTACGTTCTCCCTGTGATCTGTGTGTGGGTTTCCCCCGGGTGCTCTTGTGTTCCTCCCACATTCCAAAGACTTGCAGTTTTGCAGTAGAATTGGCTTCTGTAAATTGCCCCTGGTGTGTAGGATGCAAAAATGGAATGACATAGGGATGGATACATGGTATAATAAATTGTCCCTAGTGTGTATAGTGAACATAGAGCCAGTGCACTGGTGATCAATGGTCAGTGTGGACTCGGTGGGCCGAAGGGCCAGTTTCCATGCTGTAAATTAAACTAAAAATATATTGCATTCCCCCAACTTTTTTCACCCTCACATGATGCTCAATACCCTTCTGATTCTCCTGCCATCCACCCACGCCACGGTTAATTCACTACAGCCAACCAATCCATCTGCCCACTCATCTCCACACATCTATCAAACCCCCTCACCTGTATCCACCTATTACTTGCCAGACTTTGCCCCAATCCAGCCTGTCATTTCCAGCTTTCTCCCCTCACTAGAATCAGTCTGAAGAAGTGCCCCAACCCAAGACGTCACCTCTCCATTCCCTCCCCAGATGCTCCCTGACCCGCTGAGTTCCTCCAGCACTTTGCTTTTTGCTCAGGTTTCTGGCACCTACAGTTTCCGTGCGGTTCCCGGAGGTTGCAGGTGGTTGCCGGAGGTTGCAGGTAGTGGAAGCAGGTAGGGAGACTGACAAAAACCTCCGGGAACCGCACGGAAACCTTGGGTGGGGCGCAAAGTCTCCAGAGGTTTCCATTCAGGTTTCCTAAGTGGGACAGGGGCATTAACTTGCCTACATTTTTTTGGGATGTGGGAGGAGCCAAAGGAAACCCATGGCAGTCACAGGGAGAACGTGCACACTCCACACACACAGCACCGGAGGTCAGGATCGAACCCGGGTCTCTGGTGCTAGGAGGCTGCAGCACATCTGGTGATTTGGTGTGCCTCTTGTTACTGGCGGGATGAGATGTTTGAGGCTGTATTTTGACAGAGCTTGGTTTAGATCACACAACAGAACACTCTGTTGTTAACCTCAGGAGCCACTCAAAAATAACTTTGTAAAATAATGTGAAGCTGAATCCTCAGTCCTGACACAATCTCCATTAAATTACCATCTGGCAATTCCCAAAGCTTGCAAACAAATTTATGGATTCTATAAAGCTGTAAAGCCCAGAAGATTGCTAATCAAGCTTTTTGACTCCCAGTGTAGACTATAGGACAACATGTGGGAGTTTTGTTGTGGTAGGATTTATTGTGTATGCATTTCAGGGTTTACGAATGTGCACACAGTTAACACTGTCATTTCTACATTTTACAGTCATCTAAAAATCCTCATTTTACTCTCAGGGGTCATGAATTGCAGCTGGTGCAGTTGTATCTGGGGTTTCTGCAAAGAGCCGTTCCATCTCTGACAAACTGTACTTTACAAAATCATAAGAGGAATAGATCAGATAAACGCACACAGTCTCTAGCCTGGAGTAGGGGAATCCAGAACCAGAGGGCATAGGTTTAAGGTTGGGCGGGAACAATTCAAAAGGGACCTGAGGGGCAACTTTTTTACACAAAGGGAGGTGGGTGTAAGGAACGAGCTGCCGGGGGAGGTAGTTGAGGCAGGTACTATCACTACATTTTTTTTTTTGTGTTTTTTTTTTGTTCATTTTATTAGAAGTTAATACAATACAAAACAATACAGTGGCACCTAATTTTAGGTGCCAACTATGTCATACCGTAATCCATTCTATGTACAACCTCTAGTTTTATGTTATGAGAAGGAAGTAAGCAAGACAAGAAAAAGAAAACAATAGAAAGGGGAAAGAGTGGAAAAATAGATGGTATAAAGTAGAAAAATGTGAAGTGTGTATATAAAAAAAAATCAATAAAAATAAAAAAATAAAATAAAAAAGAAAAGGTGGAAAGTAGAAATAGAAGAGAAGGCCCCTTAAAAGAGAATTTTTCAAATCTATATTCGGAGATGTAGATCTATCCACGTCATGAACTGAAATCAGCAATCCTTATGGTACCGCTGCATCACATGATTCCAAAAAGTCGATGAAAGGAGACCAACTCCTTAAGAATTGATCATATTTATCTATTAGTCGGAGTCTCATTTCTTCAAGGCGTGCTATGTCCATCATATTCCTAATCCACATTTTAACAGTTGGTATGGCTGTATTTTTCCAAAATTTAAGTATCAATTTCTTTCCAATTATTAACCCATAATTAAAAAAAACATTTTGGTCTTTATTTAAATTGGTATCTTCTCCTATTATTCCAAATATAATCCACTCCATTTTGGGTTCTATTCTTGACTTGAAGAGCTTTGTAAATATATCAAATATATCACTCCAAAATGTATTCAACTTTGTACATCCTACAAATGAATGTGTTATATTAGCGTTTTGAAACAAACAAACACTATCACTACATTTAAGAAACATTTAGACAGGTACATGGATAGCGCAGGTTTAGATGGACTGGGTCTAAACGCAGGCAGGTGGGACTAATGTTGATGGGGCATGTTGGGCGGTGTTGGCAAGTTGGGCCGAAGGGCCTGGTTCCATGCTGCAGCACTCTATGACTATGTCCCTAGTGTGTAGGATGGTGCTAGTGCATGGGGATCACTGGTTGACACAGACTTGGTGGACCGAAGTGACGACGTTTCTGCGCTGTATCTCTAAACTAAACTAAACTAAACTAAACTAAACTAAACTAAACTAAACTAAACAGGCTCTATGGCCCAACCCATCCATCCATGCCAACCAAGATGCCCGGTCTAAGCTCGTCCTATTTGTCAGCATTAGGCCTATGTTTTTTGGCCCGTGAAGCTTATGTTTTCCTTTGTGGGTGGGAGGGGGGAACAGGGGAAGGGTGGGGCGGGCAAAGGGGATGACTGTGGTAATATGAAGACCGATGTTTCATGGGCTTGAAATGTCAGCACTGTTTCTCTTTACACAGATCTGTTGAGAACGTCTGGCACTTACTGTTTTTGCTTCAGATTTCCAGGATTTGCAGAGGAGGAGGGGAGGAGGGGGTGGGCTCCTCCATCCATCAGCTGTTCCCTCAGTGCTTCCAGACTTGGAAAATTTCTGATGAATTTTGCACGTAATCCAATTCGCAAGTGGGTGGTAGTAATAGGCTCACGATTGCTGTACTAATGATGTGCACAAAATGCTCTAATCACACCAAGTGACCTTGTTTCAT
Source organism: Amblyraja radiata (assembly GCF_010909765.2). Taxonomy (NCBI): domain Eukaryota; kingdom Metazoa; phylum Chordata; class Chondrichthyes; order Rajiformes; family Rajidae; genus Amblyraja; species Amblyraja radiata. The sequence continues at coordinate 7,109,961 of NC_045988.1, forward strand.
CTAAAACAGACATACGCACCATTCTGACGACTCTCCGGCTGAATGTGCCACCATCGGAATCTGTTGCAGCACTCGATGTTCACAAACATTTTATATTGTGAGCAAAAGCCACAATGAACCTCCAATTTAAAAAAAAATTTTGCTGCCTAATACTGAACCTGTTAAAAATCTGTGTTCCTTGAGGGATTAGTAACTTCAAAAAGTAATTTGGTATGAGTAATATTCCCAGGAGGTTCTGAAGACATCTGTAAATGTTTAGTTTAGTTTGAAGATACAACATGAAAACAGGCCCTTCGGCCCAACGAGTCCATGCCAACCATTGATCACCTGTTCACACTAGTTCGATGTTATCCTGCTATAGTTTGGTTTAGTTTTCCTCATCCTCTCCCTACACACTCAGGACAATTTACAGAAGGCAATTTTGCTTCCAACCGGTACATCTTTAGGATGTGGGAGGAAACCGGAGCACCCAGAGGAAACCCACTCGGTCACAGAAAAAAATGGTGAAGCATATTTGTTGCATCGTCTGTTCTTGCTATGATGTTATTACAGCACAGGGGGGCATGACGTAGAGTTGTTGCTTCCCAGCGCCAGAGACCCATGTTAGAGCCTGAATTTGGATTTGCACGTTCTCCCTGTGACCACTTGAGTTTCCTTTGGTGCTCCAATTTCCTCCCACATCACAAAGGCGTGTGGGTTTGTAGACTAATTGCCCCTCTGTGAAATTGCTCATCGTGCGTAGGGAGTGGATGAGAAAGTGGGACAACATGGAACAAATGTGAACGGGAGATTGATGGGCAGTGTTGACATGGCGGGCTGTAGAGGGCCTGTTTCTATGCTGTGTCTCTAAACTGAACTGAGCAAAAGGTACGGCGTGGCACCGTGGCACAGTGTTAGAGTTGCTGCCCTACAGTGGCAGAAACTCAGGTTTGATCCTGACTGTGGTGAGGTCTGTACGGAGTTTTTGCCTTCTCCCTGTCTTCTGCTTCTTCTTCTTCTTGCGTATGGCGTGCACAGCCTAAAGTTGTAGGACAACTTGGTCTATTTGATCTTATTTGATTGTGCACGCCAGGTTGATTGCATTCGTCGAAACAGGGCGGACCACGTGAAGGTTGCAATCTCCCTGTGAACGGGAGTTTGCTCTGGGTGCTCCGGTTTCCTCCCACACTCCAAAGACGTGCAAGTTTGTAGGTTAATTGGCCTCAGTAAAGATTGTAAATTGTCCCTAGTGTGTGTAGGATGGTGCTACTGAATGGGGTAATCGCTGGTCGGCATGGACTCGGTGGGACCAAGGGCCTGTTTCCACGCTGTATCTCTAAACTAAACTAAACCAGACTAACATGTTTTGATTTGTTTTTCAATGGTGAGTTTGGATCTCATTGTTGGATTGTCCGACTGTATGCGATGTGTTTAGACTGGTGTTTCATGCCCGAATGGGAAACTTTGGACCAATAAACCTTATTGCTAGAATCAGTGGCTCAGACCAAACCGTGGAAAAAGTATTGTGGCCACCAACTGCGAGGATTTTGTCATCTTCAATCAACGTGGAACATTTAAGTGATACTCTCTAGAACAACATTCTTGGATTCCTCTGTCAGGGAAATGGACCAAACTGGTTAATGTTATTTAATGATGTGATTTCATCCAGACACACAGGCTGGGTGCCAGGGAGATCATCATTGAAGAGCCCAAAGGAAACTTCTGAGGCTTTGATTGGATGTCATGTTTTAGATGTATGTTTTAAATTATGCCTAAAACCCTGTGCAGTCGTTTTTCCACTTCCTTTTAATCACTATTACCTCAACAGTACAGCAGACTTCTGAAAACCACTTCTAAGTATTTTTATTGGAGATATATTTAATTTTTAGAAGACAGTCTCCCCAGGAGCCTGACTATAGATTACACATTCATGCAGGCTGTGGAGAGAATGGCCTCACGGTAGGGTTACGCTGGTTCCATCTTGACTCCAGAAGGTGAAAAAGCTACGTGTCTTTATTTGTGAATGGAATGAGCTTTCTGATTTGTTTCATGGAAGGTATAACATGAGTTGGTTCCAGTGGAATATCAGATTTAAGGCTTTGGAGGGACAAGTGGATGAAGATGTGGAGAAGCAATGGTGATGATCAGGAGCTGCTCCCATACTCCGACATAGGCCCAAGGGTCAGACTGAAGCGAGGCATGAGCGTGGAGCCAATGGGTTTGTGTCATGGCCAACATCAGTCATCCTACTGATCGGGACGACAGATGGCACAATGGGCTAAGTGTTCGGCTGGCAACCGGAAGGTAGCCGGTTCGAATCCCGCTTGGAGTGCATACTGTCGTTGTGCCCTTGGGCAAGACACTTCACCCACCTTTGCCTGTGTGTGAATGTGTGTGAATGTGTGTGAGTGATTGGTGGTGGTCGGAGGGGCCGTAGGCGCAGATTGGCAGCCACGCTTCCGTCAGTCTGCCCCAGGGCAGCTGTGGCTACAGAAGTAGCTTACCACCACCGAGTGTGACTGAGGAGTGAATGAATAATGCGATGTAAAGCGCCTTGAGTATTAGAAAGGCGCTATATAAATCCCATCCATTATTATTATTATTACCGGCTACTTGGTTAGATAACTAGAGCAATGCTGTTGTCAGGCAATTGAACCATCCTTTCGGCAACTAGGGGGAGTGGTCCTGACCTCCCATCAACCCCATTGGAGACCCTCGGTCTATCTTTAGTCTGAGGGTGTCCAGTGAACTTGATAGGTGGTCAGGACTACTCTCTCTAGTTGGTGATAGGATGGTTCAGTTGCCTGACAATCGCATCATTAATCAGACTTTACTGGATTTATCTTGCACTCAACATTATTCCCTTCATCCAGTATCCATATACTGTCGATGGCTTGATGTATAGTCTTTCTGTTGACTGGATATAGCACACAACAAAAAAGCTTTTCACTGTACCTCAGTATATGTGACAATAAACTAAACTAAATTAAACTAGGTGTCACTGATCAGAGTTAGTTTCAATGATGTGTAAGAAGCGTATGGTATTCTAACCTTTATCATCCAGGGCATTGAGTATAAGAATCAGGAAGTCACATTGCAGCTTTGTAGCACTTTGGTTAGGCTGCATTTGGAGTATGGTGTGCATTTCTGGTCACCCCATAGCATGAAGGGTGTGGAGGTTTTGGAGAGGGTGCAGAAGAGGTTTATCAGAATGCTGCCTATATTAGGTGTTAGGTTGGACAAACTTTGATTGTTTTCTCTGCAGTATCGGTGGCTGAGAGGAGACTTAATTGAAGTATATAAATTTATGAGAGGCATAGATAGGTTAGTTAGTCAAAACTTTCTTCCCAACCCTAATCTGACCTCAACAATGGAACACCACAGCACACATCTTGCACAACTATGGACTTGTTTATTTTTCTAATTAACTTTTGCACTAACGTCTTGTTTTTTTTTGTAGAACAGGTCTTCTTTTTAAGAATTTTCATCTTCGGAGTGTGGGAAGGAAACCGGAGCACCCGGAGAAAGCCCTCACGGTCACTGGGGGACCTTGCATACTCTGTATCTTTGGTCAGGATCTATGGGGTCTACAAAGGTGTAAGGTAGCAACTTCACCATTGTACCACTGTGCCACCCTGAAGATCAGCAGACCAGGCAGCATCTGTGAAGGGAATGGGCAGGCAAAGTTCTGGGTCAATACCCTTCTTCAGACTAATAGCAGTGATGTCTCCTGATGTTGGATAGTCACTATGGGGCAAAACCTTACAAGCATAGTATCAAACCATTGTCATGGCATAATTGGCTACTCAGGATATTGAGAGAACTATCCCTATTCCCTGGTCCTTTCCCATATCTCTGCAAATTTTATTTTTGTTAAGGATTCATCCGATCTGCCGTTAAAAGCCAAGATTCTCATAAACTAGGGTGCAATCCCGATCTCCCAACCTACCTTGCACTTTTTTTTAACTTGCACTTTCTCTGTACCTGTAATGTGGTAATACTGTAACACTATATTTTGCAGGCTAGTATTTTCCCTCTTTGCAATACCTGTTGTACTTGTATATGGGTTGATTGTAGTTGTATATGACATGATTTGACTGGATAGCCCACAAATAAAGTTTGTCACTGTGCCTCTATACATGTGAGAATAATAAACTAATACCTAAAAGTTGCTGACAAATCTGTTTCAGCTAATGAATAGCAGGTTATAAACATGTGGGAAGAATTTTCCCCTCATCAGCTTTGTTTCTTTTATCAATCACCTTAAATCTGTGCATAACTCGTCCAATAATGGCAGCATTATAGAGTTGGAGTCAAAGAGCCATCGGTTCTTCACCCCTCTGGGAAGAAAAGCCCTGTTTTCTCCAGTCTTTCCACCTCACTGTGCTCCTTGGTCCATGGATCCATTCCAATAAATCTTTTCCGAGCCTCTCTGACGTCACCCTTGCTGACGTGCGGAGTTAAGAATTCGGGAGCAGTGCTGGTTGAGAGCAAACCCATGTTTTATAGAATTTTAATGAGGTTATTCAGTTTCAAAGAGGATTATCAGTGCGCTTACCAGTAATGCCAATTATCGTCTCAGTGTGAGTCCAAAACCTTTGTTGTAAGTGCTCTCCTATTAACATCAGCCTTCCCACAAGCGGCTCCCTTAGTAGTTTCAATGATTCAATGATACTCTATTGCCACATGTGCCCACGTACTGTGAAATTTCTTTGTTTTTGCATACAATACACAAAGTACTCAAAAGAGTAACTGGCGTCGAGAAAATTATCGAAGTTCTCATTATAGTCCCGATGGTCCCGCTTCTCGGTGGCTCCGCCCCCGCTGGGCCCCTCTTTGTTTGTGCAACCCCCCCCCCCCCACTACCGGGTACTTAATTCTCGGTGCCCCCCACCCCCCCTACCCTGTGGGATCCCTCTTCATTCTCGGTGGACCCCCCCCCCCACACTGGCTCTCTTTTGTTCACGACTGCCGACCGCCTATCTGTGGCCAGTCCTTGACCTGGGCTACCTCTTATAGATCCCTCTAATGGTGTGGAGGTCACTACCCATGAGGGACCGGGTAGTATTCTTCACATTGTAATCTCCTTCATTCCAGGGCATTCGAGTTACCAAACCAGGTCACTGTGCAATCAGCAACATGCCTCTGCCATATACAGGTACCTGTAGAAGTTCGAGAGGATTTGTCGACATACTAAATCTCCTCTATTTTCTAAGGAAGGAGAGAGGCTTTCTTTAAGATTGCAGCAAGGTGCTGGGTCCAGGACAGATCTTCAGCGATATGCACGCCCAGGAAGCTGATGTTGTTGATCCACTCCACCATCGACTCGTTGATGAAGACAAGTTCATGGATCCTTGGCCTTCCTCTTCTGAAGTCAACAATCAGTCCTTGGTCTTCCTGATGTTGAGAGCAAGGTTGGTGTTCTGGCACCATCCAATCAGACCATCAATCTTCCTCCTACACTCTGACTCATCATTACACATAATTCGTCCAACAACGGTGATGTTGTCGGCGAATTTAACGATGGATTTAGAATTGTGTTAGAATTGTATACAGTCATGCGTATAGAGTGAGTAGAGGGTTTGGACATGCTAGAGGCAGGAAACATGTTCCTGATGTTGGGGGAGTCCAGAACCAGGGGCCACAGTTTAAGAATAAGGAGTAAGCCATTTAGAACGGAGACGAGGAAACACTTTTTCTCACAGAGAGTGGTGAGTCTGTGGAATTCTCTGCCTCAGAGGGCACTGGAAGCGGGTTGGCTGGATGCTTTCAAGAGAGAGCTAGATAGGGCTCTTCAAAATAGCGGAGTCAGGGGATATGGGGAGAAGGCAGGAACGGGGTACTGATTGGGAATGATCTGCCATGATCACATTGAATGGCGGTGCTGGCTCGAAGGGCCGAATGGTCTACTCCTGCCCCTATTGTCTATTGTCTATTGTCTATTGTCTAGAGCCGGGGGTTGAGTACACAGCTTCAAGATGCCCTTGTGCTGATAATCAAGGAGTCATAGAAAGAGAGTCATAGTGATGCAGTGTGGAATCAGGCCCTTCGGCCCAATTTGCTCACACCAGAGGAGGAAAGGTTGTTGACAATTTGAACATATTGTGGTCTGTTGTTGAGGGAGAAGAGGATCCAGTTACAATGGGATGTTCCAAGTAGTGTAGTGCAGAGTGGAGATCCAGCAAGATTAAATCTATTGTGGTGGTTGGCAAATTATAGTGGGTCCAGGTTCTTGCTGAGGTAAGTGTTGGTATTTGTCCACAAACCAGCCTCTCAAAGCACTTCTTCACCACAGATGTTATTGCCACTGGTCAGTATTAATTGAGGCACGTCACCTTACTCTTCTTGGACACTGGTAAGGTAAAGAAAGGTTAAAATGTTCAAGATGGAACTGCAGATGCTGGAACATCAAAGGTAGACAAAACTGCTGGAGAAACTCAGCAGGTACGGCAGCATCTATGGAGCGAAGGAAATAGGCAACGTTTCGGGCCGAAACCCTTCTTCAGGGTCTGAAGAATGGTTTCGGCCTGAAACTTTGCCTATTTCCTTTGCTCCATAGATGCTGCCGCACCCGCTGAGTTTCTCCAGCAATTTTGTCTACCTAAAGAAAGGTTAAAGATGTCTGCAAACATTCCAGCCAGTTGGTCCACACAGGTTTTGAGAATATGAACAGGTACACCATGAGGTCCGACACTTTTCTATCTTCTATGGTAATTGTACCACAGACTTTGGTTCTTGTATTATTATGGTTACCTAGTATTATTAATTCACTGTCTAACTGATTGTTATATATTTATTTCTGTGTATTGTGTTAAGGGGCCTATAAAGCTTCAGGAAGCAAGAATTTCATTGTTCTATTGTCAGTACATATGACAATCAAACACTCTGGACTCTCTTGGCTCTTGAGACAGGCCCAAACCTTGGCAATGAAAAGAATCTGACACCTTGTATACACAGCATAAGAACTTGGCAGTTTTCACGGAACTGGTTCAGTTCCTGTGAAGAATAATGAGCCATGTGTGAAGAACCAGATAGATGGTTTGGAAACCAAGACGTACTCTGGTTCCACAATCTCAACATCGCCCTTGAGGCGATGTGCCGTGCAGGCATTGTACATCTTGTTTTATTAGGGAGGTGAAGCAGTAAATGAACATACTCCACGTATAAAAATAAACGGAGGTCTCTCATGCATTTGGTAAATGCTTGAGGACAGAGGGTCATCCAATTGATTCTGCCTTGTTGAGTTTAGCTTATTGTCACATGTACTGACATCCAGTGAATCGCTTTTGTTCTGTGCTAACCATTCAGCGGAAAGACAATACATGATTACAGTCGAGCCATCCATAATGTACAGACACATGATAAAGGGAATAACATGAATAATGTTTAGTGCAAGATAAAGTCCAGTAAACTCTGATTAAAGATAGTCCCAGGGTCTCCAATGAGGTGGATAGTAGCTCAGGACTGCTCTCTAGTTGTTGGTGGAGGTGGGGTGCGTGCATGTGTGCACAGGGCTCCTCCTGTCTGCAGCACCACTTTTCTCTCTCCGTCGTCTTGAGCTCATGCAGTCTGGTTAAAGACGTTGCATTTTATGCAATCTTAAAATGTTCTCAAGAGGATTTCGCCTTTGATTGTAACAGACTTGAGTTTGGATGAAAATCCTTGCAAGAGCTCTGGTAGCATGGGCGTAACTCAGAGCTGTTAAACTCTCAATCATATGGCTTTGGTAAACTTTCATTGGACAGAATGGTAGAGTGAGGCCGAAGGGATTGTTTTCCATGCTGTGTGAGTCTATAACTCGACGAATAATGTCATTAAGCCTATCCACAATGTCTTTGATCATTGTCATTCCTTTCCTGAGGAAATGTCAACAACACTGGATTTGGTCAACATTGTATACAACAATGTATAATTGATTAACGATTGAATGATCTATTTTCCTTTTGGGATGAATTTTGTCAAGAATAGGATTAAAGCAGATGATTTAACATTCAGAGAATATTAGAGTACTGAAATCAGCAAACCTGCTCTCTGCTTCTGAGTACATAATAACTGACCAGAGGGACTCATAAATTCGCAAATGTAGGAAGAACAATTTTCCCTCAAAAGGGCAAAAAGTGCTGGAGTAACTCAGCAGGTCATGCAGCATCTCTGAAGTACATGGATAGTTGACATTTGGGGTTAGAACACTTTAATAGTTTAGTTTTTAGTTTAGAAATACATAGAAGAAACAGGCCCTTCGGTCAACCAAGTCTGCACCAACCAGCAATCCCAGCACACTATCCTACACACACCAGGGACAATTTAGGATTTTACCGAAGCCAACTAAATTACAAACCTGCATGCCTTTGGAGTGTGAGAGTAAACTGGGGCACCCAGAGAAAACCCACGCAGGTCACATGGAGAACATACAAACTCCATACAGACAGCACCTGTAGTCAGGATTGAACCCGGGTCTCTGATGCTGTAAGTCAGCAACTCTACCGCTGCACCACCGTGCCATGGTGTCTTCAACAATTTCCCCTCATTCTCAACTGTGTCCTGCTTTAGGTTTTGTCTGGATTGGCTCCTCAATATTCAGCAATATTTTTCAGATTTTATTTTATCGATCCGGTCAAAATATCGTTCAACGTCCCACCTCAAACCATCTTTGGTTTTGAACGTTCAAAGATCTCAGAGGGAGTCTTTGTTCCTTTGAGTATTCCTTTACCTGAGATCCTTCAGAATAAATCTCTCTCATTAAAAGTAATGGCAGTGTAATGCGATCTTCAAAACACACAATGGCAATCAGTCAAGTATTAAATGCTGAAACGTCCATTTCATCATGTTTGACATTTACACAATGGGACAGCTCGAGATAAAAATATTGATTAAAAAACACATCAATCAAACCCACTCAAGAAAATGATCAGAAAGATTATTCTGCAGACAGCCGAGGATGGGGATTAAGTGTTGATTTGTTCAGTATGTTATATATATGCACATTATATTATTATATTCCATACCATTGGATATCAGTTTCCACACAATGCGTTGGTGATACCTCAGGCTACAATTTACATGCATGCTCATTTTAAGGGCACCTCCAGTGGAAACAAACTGACAGTGTACATTACTCAGGTAACTAACAAGACAAAAATTCGAATCGGTGCAATTGCAAGACTAAGCATACAGAGAAAACCATTTTCTCCCAAATTGTGAGACATAATCCCGACAAAAAATAGTTGTGATTAAATCTGATAGCACCTTCAGTAGAGACAGCTGGTGAATTGGGACCGGAATTGGTGGTTAAGGAGGTAACTATTGTCATAAAGATCAATATTCACCAGGGACTAACTTTACTGAACCTTTTTCCTTCCGCCCACAATATTTAATATGTAAAAGAATATGTGATTCTGTTACATTTTGTTTGTAGTTTGTTTGGTTGTTTGTTTGTCTTTTTGCACAAAGTCCACGAGCATTGCCACTTTTCATTCCACTGCACATCTCGTATGTGCATGTGACAAATAAACTTGACTTGACTTGACTTGATATTCTCAGAGATTCAGAAAATGGAGGTGCAAAGGGACTTGGGAATTCTGGTACAGGGTTCCCACAAGGTTAGTTTGCATGTTGAGTCAGTAGTAAGAAAGGGAGATTCAATGCCAGTATATATTCATTTCAAGATGACTAGAATATAGAAGCAGGGATGTAATGCTGAGGCTTTAAAGGCACTGCTCAGACCACATTTGGAGTATAGTGAGCAGTTTTGGTCCCCATATCTGAGGAGGGATGTGCTGGCATTCGAGAGGGTCTAGAGGAGGTTTATGAGAATGATCCCAAGAATGATTGGGTTAACATGTGATATTTGTCAATATTGTCAGTCCCCTGACTCTCAGTCTGAAGAAGGGTCTTGACCCGAAACGTCACCTATTCCTTTTCTCCAGAGATGCTGTCTGAACCGTTTAGTTACTCCAGCTTTTTGTGTCTATCCATGGATAGGTGGTGTTTCAGGTTGCGACCCTTCTTCAGTCTGATTGTGGGGAGAGAGGGGCAAAGAATTCTGGAAGAGAAGAGAGCAGGACAAAGTGATCCAGTCCAATATCCACAACCAGGTAGGTTGGAAAATAGGGTACAGTCCCGGCTTTCTAATTGCGGACATTGGATATTGGACATTTTCTCATGCTACAATGCTGAGAAACTAGATTCTGCTCCAGCTATTGTACTTGTGTTTGGCTTGCTTGTATTCATTCATGTATAGTATCATCTGATTTGATTGCTTAGCACACAAACAAATCTGTTTTCGCTGTGTTTCTGCAGACTTGAAAATAATTGTCAATCACAAAATGATCTATAAAGATAGATTGTTTCCAATGATCATCTTTTAGAATCCTAGAGAGTGTATTTCTCTTGGGAAATGGAGACTGAGTCCATTATAGCTCATCATAGTCAGAAGAAGGGTCCCTACTTGGTACATCATCTGAAGATAGACACAAAAAGATGGAGTAACAGTGTGTCAGGCAGCATCTATGGAGAAAAGGGATAGATGACATTTTGGGTTGAGACCCTTCTTCAGACTTTATCTGTCCAGTCCCTCTATGGATGCTACCTGTCCTGCTGAGTTCCTCCAGCAGTTTATGTTCTTTTTCTCAAGCTTCCAGCATCTACAGTTCCTTGTATCTCCATACTTGTTCAATTGTGTTTTGCTCAGGATTCCAGCATCTGACGTTTAGTTTTGTTTAATTTGGGGATACAACTCGGAAACAGGTCCTTCGGCCCACCGAGTCCGCACCGACCAGCGATCCCCACACATTAGCACTGCCCTACACACACCGGGGACAATTGCACATTATATACCAAGCCAATTAAGCTACAAACCTGTACATCTTTGGAGTGTGGGAGGAAACCGAAGATCTCAGAGAAAACCCACGCAGTCACGGGGAGAATGTACAAACTCCCCTTCTACCGCTGCACCATCGAGAGCATCATTACCAACTGTATCACAGGATGGTATGGCAACTGCTCTGTCTCCGACCGGAAAGCACTGCAGAGGGTGGTGAAAATTGCCCAACGCATCACCGGTTCCTCGCTCCCCTCCATTGAGTCTGTCCAAAGCAAGCGTTGTCTGCGAAGGGCGCTCAGCATCGCCAAGGACTGCTCTCACCCCAACCATAGACTGTTTACCCTCCTACCATCCGGGAGGCGCTACAGGTCTCTCCGTTACCGGACCAGCAGGTCCAGGAACAGCTTCTTCCCTGCGGCTGTCACACTACTCAACACTGTACCTCTGTGACTGCCAATCACCCCCCCCCCCCCCCCGGACACTCCTCCCACAGGAAAAACACTATGACTGTATGCATGTAAATAGATTTATTTATTGAAATCATATTCTATGTCGCTCTTCCAGGGAGATGCTAACATGCATTCCGTTGTCTCTGTACTGTACACTGACAATGACAATTAAAGTTGAATCTGAATCTGAATCTCTGTATGGACCCATAGTTAGGATTGAACCTGGGTCTCTGGCGCTGTAAGGCAACAAGTCTACCGTTGCGCCAAGGACACACTCCTTGTGTCTCTCATCATAGCAGTGGCTATTTCAGAATCATGGACTGGAACAGGGCACCGTGTGCTTTTGGGCTCCACTAGTTGTCAGTACTTAATGGCAATGATTGCCATTAATGTAAGAATAATTTGCACATAATCTCCTGCATGTGTATCACTAATTATACCCCAGGAGCACTGTTCCTCTGTTCAAGAATAAATTGCCCTTGTTTGACTGCTGTGTTTACAAAATGAATATCTTGATAAAGGAGACTGATAACAGAATAAATGAAACAGATTGTTAAGTGGAAAGACTGCCAGTCTACTGTGATTAAACACTAGCACTGACGATTATCTCCATTTAAACCCCTTGGCAAATCATAGAAGCTTACAATGCCGTGAGAGGCCATTTGGCCCACAATGTCCCTGCCAGCCAAACTTTGAATTATTTAGGTTCACACATTTGCCTTCGCAAAGACACATCTCGTATTATGTCTGAGAAATCACAGCACCAACTCGATAGACTTGTCGTTGTAACCAGTCATCCATCAGGGCAATTCACTAACTCACGGTGGCGCAGCAGCAGAGTTGCTGTCTTACCGCGCCAGAGTCCCGGGTTTGATCCTGACTACGGTTGCTGTCTATATGGAGTTTGCAGTTCTTCCCTGTGACTGCGTGGGTTTTCTCTGGGGGCTCTGGTTTCCTCCCACATTCCAAAGATGTGCAGGTTGGTAGGTTGATTGGCTTCTATAAATTGTCCCTAGTGTGCAGCTTAGAACTAGTGTATAGGTGATTGTTGTTCAGCATGCACTGGGTGGGCCAAAGGGCCTGTTTCCATGCTGTCCCCCTAAAACAAAATCAAGCTCCACTCTGAAGCCCCTGGCATAGCAGAAGCAATTGCTGCCAGTGAACCAGGCAAACCTTCAAAGGCTTCCACATGAAAGAACATTGATAGGTGGAAGAATATAGAATGTGCTTTTATGTGCTTTCATATCAAATGCGAATAATATTTATTTAAAAACTCTTTCAAGTATGAATTGATAGAAAGCTTTATGTTCTCAATGTAATCAGCTGAGAATGATTTGTGCTGTTAAACAAAGGAGGTGGATTACAATGCAATAATGTGTGTTTCTGTGCCCATTCTAAACTGATATGAATGGCTGTTCAAGTTGAAACGATTTTGGATGTTTTCAAGGGAGAGTTTGATTTAGCTCTTAGGTCTAACGGAATCAAGGGATATGGGGAGAAAGCAGGAACAGGGTACTGATTTTGGATGATCAGCCATGATCATATTGAATGGCGGTGCTGGTTCGAAGAGCCGAATGTCCTACTCCTGCACTTATTTTTAATGTTTCTATGTTTCTATGAATATTTGGATTACGTTGAGAATGGAGTTTGCAGCTACTTGTTATAAGGTCGAGTCAGCATTTTGGGTTTTTTTTGTTCATGATTCCAGCAACTGCAGTCTCCTGTGTCTCCAGCCTTCCTCTGTTCCCCAGTGCTTATCTTGCTGGGAATCTGTCTGCAATATCAAAGCGGAGTAGTATTGCTTCCCCACTGATGCTTGTCAAACATTTCTTTGCTTTGTCCCCACAAGGACCACAAGTCAAGTGGAATAGATGAGTTTAGTTTAGAGTTAGAGCACGGAATCAGGCCCTTCAGCCCACCGGGTCCGCGCCGACCAGCGATCCCTGCACACTTACACTATCATGCACGCACTAGGGACAACTTTACAATTATACCAAGCCAATTAACCTACAAACCTGGATGTCTTTGGAGTGTGAGAGGAAACTGGATATCTTGGGAAAAACCCACATGGTCATAGGAAGAATGTACAAACTCCGTACAGAGAGCACCCATGGTCAGGATTGAACCCGGGTCTGGCACTGTAAGGCAGCAACTCTACCATTGCACAACTATGCTACCCTGCAGTTTCTTGTTTCTTTAATGGTTCATCGGTACTTTATTGTCACATGTACCTAGGCACAGTGGAATTATTTTATGCATTCAATTCAGTAAAATCTTACTATTCATAAGCATGATCATATGAAAGTACAAGAGTATACATTGAGGCAGTATACTTTACTCCTTATAGCGCAGAAGGCTGGGGGTTGATCTGACAGAGGTGTATAAGATCATAAGGGATATAGATGGGGAGAAGGCACAGTCTTTTTCTATGGATAGGGGTATCAAGGTCTAAAGGGCATAGGTTTAAAGTGGGAGGGGAAAGATTTAATAGGAATCTGAGGGGCAACGTTTGACACAGAGGGTGGCGAATATGTGGAACGAGTTGCCAGTGAAAGTGGTTCAGGCATGTACAATAACATTTGAAAGAGTTTGAAAGGGGAATAGATAGGGTAGACGTGCAGTCTTTTACTCAGAATAAGGAAATCAAAAACCATAGGATACAGGTTTAAGGTGAGAGGGGAAAGATTTAATAGAAATCTAAGGGGTCACTTTTTCATACAAGAGGGGTGTGGATTTGTTGAATGAGCTGACAGAAGAGGTGGTTGAGGCAGAAACTATAACAACATTTAAAAGGCATTTGGACAGATACATGGATAGGAAATGTTTAGAGGGATATGGGCCAAACACAGGCAGGTGGGACTAGTGTAGATGGGGCATCTTGGTCGACATGGACAACTTGGGCCGAAGGGTCTGCTTCTGCGCTGTATGTCTCTGTAATTCCATGAATTTAGCTGTAAGGGACAGATAATTGAACACAAATAGCCAAATTACTTGTTTGCAAGGGGCTAGTGCATTATTTTCTGTAAGTAAAGGGACTGCAAGGTTAATTGTACAGTTGTACAGTGTCTTGGTGAGACCATACCTGGAGTATTGCGTACAGTTTTGGTCTCCTAATCTGAGGATGGACATTCTTGCCATAGAGGGAGTACAGAGAAGGTTCACCAGACTGATTCTTGGGATGTCAGGACTTTCATATGAAGAAAGACTGGATAGACTCGGCTTGTACTCGTTAGCATTTAGAAGATTGAGGGGGGATCTTATAGAAACTTACAAAATTCTTAAGGGGTTGGACAGGCTAGATGTAGGAAGATTGTTCCCGATGTTGGGGAAGTCCAGAACAAGGGGTCACAGTTTAAGGATAAGGGGGAAATCGTTTAGGACTGAGATGAGAAAAACATTTTTTACACAGAGAGTAGTGAATCTCTGGAATTCTCTGCCACAGAAGGTAGTTGAGGCCAGTTCATTGGCTATATTTAAGAGGGAGTTAGATGTGGCCCTTGTGGCTTAAGGGATCAGGGGGTGTGGAGAGAAAGCAGGTACAGGATACTGAGTTGGATGATCAGCCATGATCATATTGAATGGCGGTGCAAGCTCGAAGGGCCGAATGGCCTACTCTTGCACCTATTTTCTATGTTTCTATGTTTCTATGTAAAATATTGGATGCTTGTAGAGCAATATCATTTGCTAATCAGAACAATCTGTGGTGTCCCGTGAGTCCCTGACCCTCTCAAATTAAGTTGGTGTCTGAGGAAACAGTTCCTGTTGCTCCTTATTGTTTACTTTTCTAAGAC
This sequence comes from Amblyraja radiata, assembly GCF_010909765.2. Taxonomy (NCBI): domain Eukaryota; kingdom Metazoa; phylum Chordata; class Chondrichthyes; order Rajiformes; family Rajidae; genus Amblyraja; species Amblyraja radiata. The sequence goes on from NC_045988.1 coordinate 7,125,002, forward strand.
ATTGTTTAAGTTCCATGTTGAACTCCAGAGTATTTACCCAAACGATAAAATGTCACCACCACATCCAAGCGATGAGCTCAGCGATGCGTGGAGTAACTGGAGAGGGCTTTGGGGAGACGGTGAACAATGGGCATGGATAAAGTGAATGCTCGCAGCCATCTTCCTAGGATAGAGGATTCAACAACTAGAGGGCATGGACTTACTGTGTGAGGGGAGCGATTGAAGAGGGACCTCAGGGGCAATATTCTCCGCTCAGAGGGTAGTCTGTATCTGGAACGAGCTGCCGGAGGGAGCTATGGAGCCTGATACAATTATTATGACTTTTGGACTGATATATTGGCGGGGAGGGTTTGGAGGTCTATTGGCCAAATCCAGGCAAATGGGACACTCGCGTTGTATGCCTGCTAATCAGGAAATGTATTTTTCTCTGGAGATGGAAGAGATTACAGATGCTGGAATCTGGAGCACAGAACAAACTGCTGGAGGAACTCAAATAGTTCAGGCCAACAGGCCAAATTGGTCATATGTTGGGGTAAAGAAACGGTGAAAATCAAGCAGCAAGTGTAGGGACAGTTAACATTGGATCAGGACAGCGAGTGTAGAGGGAGGGTGACAGGTGGTGGGAGGATGATGGGCAGATAGAGCATAATGCCTCTCTATTTAACTCTCCAAAACTCTCATATTCATATGTGTAGGAAGGAACTGCAGCTGCTGGTTTAAATCGTCGATAGACACAAAAAGAGGTGATGTTTCGGGTCGAGACCTTACTTCAGACTGAGAAGGGTCACGACCCGAAACGTCACCCATTCCTTCTCTCCAGAGATGCTGCCTGTCCAGCTGAGTTACTCCAGCTTTTTGTGTCTACCTTCTTAGTCATATAGTCATAGAACTACACAGCATGGAAACAGGCCCTTCGGCCCAACTCATCCATGCTGATCAATTTGCCTGACCAAGCTAGTCCTACTTGCCGATGCCTAGCCCATATCCCTCCACACCCAGTTCTATCCACACACCTGTCTAAATGTCTTTTAAATGCTGCATCTGTAGTCGACCCTTCCACTTCCTCTGGCAACTGGTTCCATGTACACAGGTGCTTCATATGAAAAAGTTGTCCCTCAAGCCCCTTTTAAATCATCCCCCTCCTCAGTAAAACCAGTGACAGCGAAAGTTGGAGATGCAAGGAACTGCTGATGCTGGTTTACAAAGACAGACACAAAGTGCTGGAGTAATTCGGCACATCAGGCAGCATCTCTGGAGAAAATCCACAAATTACTCCAGCACTTTTGTTTCATCTAGAGTTGGACTCCTCAACCCTAGGGAAAAGACTGTGACTCCAAAATCCCAGAGAAAAAAAACCCCAGTGGATCCGAGCTCTCGTTATCATGCACCTAATAGCATCCTAATTAAATATTGTGGAATCCTTTCCAGTTTAATGACATTCTTCCTATTGAATGGCAACCAGTACTGTCCACCATACTCCATTGTGGTTCCTTACTTACATCTTGTGCAGTTGTAACATGATGTCCCAAATCCTGTACTCAATACACTGACCGATGAAGGGAGATGTTGAAATGATGTTCTACCTATTGAACCTGAGCTGGGCTTAATTGTGTTTATGTATAATATTATCTGATTTTAATGGACTGCGTGCAAAACATTGTCACAGACAACTTAGGCCAAGTCAATGGATATTATTAAGGCAGGGATTGACAGATTCTTGATTAGTATGGGTGCCAGGAATTATGGGGAGAATGCAGGAGAATGGTGTTGAGAGGGAAAGATAGATCAGCCATGATTGAATGGTAGAGGAGACTTGATGATCTCAATTCTGCTCCTAGTACATATGAACACGAAAACAAAAACTGTTAATTCACCTCAGCACACATGACAATAATAAACCTAAACCTATCACATATATCAGCAAAACACAAAGTGTGTAAGAAATATTTTGACAGGTACATGGATCGGATAGGTTTACAAGGATAGACCCTAAATGCTGGAGTAACTTAGCGGGACAGGCAGCAACTTCTGAACAAGAAGGGTCTCGACCCTAAACATCACCTATTCATTCTCTCCAGAGATGCTGTCTGGCTCGCTGAGTTACTCCAGCATTCTGGGTCTATCTTCGGTTTAAACCAGCATCTGCAGTTCCTTCGTACACATAGATTTACGAGTCTATGGGGAAAATGCAGGCAGATGGGACTAATGTAGATAGGGCATATTCGTTGGTTGGGCAAGTTGGCTTGTGTCCACACTGTATGACTCCATTACTCAATTACTCTGCCGTCCCGACAAAGCCAAATCAATTACTGATTCAACTGTTCTTGGGTGAAATGCCCTTTCCTTCCTTCATCTCTGAACCTGTTCTCCTTCACCTTCACTTTCTGTCCTGGTCACCCACCATCAAACACTGGAAAGAGTTTCTATCTCAACGGTTCACATAGAACACAGACCATAAGGTACAGCACAAGAACAGGCCCATCGGTCCATATAATGCCAAGATTAACTAATCTCCACTGTCTACACATGATCCATATCCCTCCATTCTCTGAATATCCACGTGCCTATCTAAAAGGCCTTTTTAAATGCCGCTATCATATCTGCCTCCACTCCACTGCCACCCCTGGCAGCGTTTTAGGCACCCACCTGTGTAAAAACCTTGCCGCAACTCAAACACTACTGAATGTCTTCTCAGCCTTCTTGGTTTCAGCTGCTCCATCAACTGGTCTTGGCAAGAATCCACAGCCCCAGATCCATTCCAATAGCCTCCTCTCTGCGTCCTCACCAAACTCTTCATAACCTTCCCAAAGTGAGATGCCAAGGATTTGCCCATGACTCCAGTTGTGGCTCAGCAAAAGTATTTCATGTTGATTCAGGCCAATTTCCTGTCTTTTGAACTCCATGCCTCCATTTACAAAGCCATGCCGCCCATATGTTTTATTAACTGCTCTGTTATCTATCGTGTCACCTTCAAAGCACCTGCACACTGTTTATACATTCGCTATTGAGTAGCTACTTCCTCCCAGAATTTAACACCAGATCATTATTGGAAAATCTCTGTGAAGGAACAGTTGAAGGCAGATGTTTTGGTAAACTATATTCTAGATTTTGAATTAACCAATTTGCTAAAGTTGCTTGTTCTTTGCTGATATCGATTGGTTGCCAAATCCTTGCTGTGCCTTTAGATATAAATGTGCATTCCAATTAACCCTATCTAACATTCAACGCCAATCCCGTGATCCAATCTATGAGCTCTTGCAGTGGCTAATGACCTCCTAAACCTTCAGGAGCACAGGACACACCTCATGTGAGTGTGAATTTGTGTGAGATTTATACTCAGCAACATCAGCAGCTGAAAATCCTTGAAATAAACTAAATAAGATTCTTCAAAGAATGGTCAAGATAAACTAAATAGTGAAGCAAATTTGAAACAGATTCAAAACATGGTTGATGGGTCTCAAAGAACCAACTTTTGAAGAAATAAATGGGAACAGATGAATGAAAAAATGGAGAAGTTATGCCAAATCTCATTACTCATTTCCTTTTATATTTCATTAATATATTAAATAAATATAGCTGCAGCAATTGGTTTCAGTTGCCCCAGAACCCTGAAACTGTTTTTGATTGTCCCATCCCAAAATAAGTTCATGGCAGAGTTTTAAACCATTTCTTATGTTCATAAATGTACTTTGCCCCAAAAGACACTTAAAGGAAAATAGTAATCTTTATATTTTTGGAAAGAGATTGATCACGTGTCCCAGTGGGAGAACCATTGATTTGTTTATTTAAAGATCAGACTGTGACTTTTGAATCAAAAGATCAAAGTTTTGTGATCCACTCAATTGAAAGCCGAGGGTTTTGAATGTCAGAAAACCAGGAACATCATTGTAAACACATCTCTTTGTAAACATAATCCATGTAAGTAATAAACTAGTTGCATAAGCTGGCCATGTGCATCAACTGTTTACCCTCGTGCACATTCACCTCTTGCTTATTTAATGCATGAATTAGCATATCCATGTTGTGAGCTTTGAAGCCACAAGCAACTGCAGATACTGGAATGCTGAGCAAAGGAAAAGTGCTGGAGGAACTCAGTATGTCAGACAGCATCTGTGGGGGGACATGGACAGATAACGCTTCGGCTCAGGACCCTTCTTTGGCCTCATTGTTTTGAACAGTAAAGGAAGCGAGGATGAACATGAGGGCAGACGTGGAGGGCATTTTGTGTTGGGATCCTTCTACAGCCTTGAAGGGTGCAATGCAAATGTACTTCTTTAATTTATTTTATCTGAATGCTGGCAATAATTAACTATATTATTGTTAATGAGTTTAATAATGTCAGAGTGAATTTGTGTACGTGTTTTAAATACACAATTGGTCTTTGAAGAAACTGCACTGCCACAATTAACACAAGGAGAACATTATTCATCTATAACCTCCTTATGTCTAGTATTTATACTATAAAACACATACAATGGTTGCTATTTCCTGTCCACCATGTTACATTTCCCGTGCCCCATTCCAACTGTGACAGCTTAATTGCCTGGTTCATTCTCATAAAAGAGTAACAAATGACACCTCAGTACAAAAGAATCAAAAGAGCATGTTCGGTGAGATCAGCAACTTTTCTCCGCACCAGCGAATTGCAAGATGAATAAGATAGTTTTAATAAAATCACCCAAAATTCCATCTTCAGACTCAACGTCACCCATTTCCTTCTCTCCAGAGATGCTGCCCTTCCCGCTGAGTTACTCCAGCATGTTGTGTCTATCTTCGGTGTAAACCAGCATCTGCAGTTCCTTCCTATACAACAATTTCCATGAAGTCGCCCTGCAGCTCCACCCAGACCTTCCTGCCCTTTCTGAAGTTCAATGCTCCAAACTGAACTGAGCTGGGGATGAACAAAGTACACTTGACATCACTTCATGCCTCACAAAAACCTGGTTCAATCCCGGCTGGGGATAGATGATCCAATTCGCTGCCCGAACTGCTACTTCTACTTTGTCCCACTCTGATTTTCCAAATTCGCCGAAGCAGAAACAGCAAGACATTTAAAGCCCTTCAGCTTGGGATCAAAATTCACTCCAAGTCTCTGGCACGGGACGGATGGCAGAGTGTCAGCAGTGGTCTTTCTCGTTAGATTTATACTTAATTCATAATATACACAATAAGTACATTCAAAGCACAACTTTCTCTACGTTATACCATCAATTTAATACATTCTGCATCCAAACCATTCTTGTTTAGTTTAGTTTACAGATACAACATGGAAACAGGCCCTTCACCCGATTGAGTCCACACCGACCATTGATAACCTGTTCACATTAGTTCTATGTTATCCCACTTGCTCATCCACTCCCTACACACTAGGGGCAATTTAAAGAGGCCAACTAACCCTCAAGCCCACATATTTTGGGGACTTTGCTGCTATTTTATTTTTTTAAATGGTCTGCATGATAAATAATCATATGTTTCACGTGGCTGTAAAACAAAATAATAATGTTTCATTCTTTAGAGGTGCCAATACGCTGTACCAGTGTGTACCATCACAAACAAAACTCTGTGTTTATTTCTGAAACAATGTTCCCCGTTAAAACAAGGCCCATTTAACGTAAGTGACCAAAGATAAATTTCTCTCCTTTCTTTAGAGAGTGTAAAAGTGTTTCATCAATATCTTGGTTACACAAGTTTTTCTTGTGTGTCTTTTGATTTTGGAATGAATTCAATAGGCTGGACTCACCAAATAAAGTGTGCATTATTTAGTGTCAATTGGAAGAATATAAACACATTTTGAAAACGTGTAACTAGGCTGAAATCTAACAGCGTAATGTCTGGGTATATTAAGAAATATGGAGCCAGAGGTGTTATTCGTAAGATTCCACCGAAACCTAACCTCGTCACAGGTTATCTCCTGCTTAACAGTTTATCTTCAACACTCTTTCATGATCCTGGGAAAAGTGCATACAGTGGTCTGCTGATCGTCCTAGTGATCTGATAACTGCCCAGACTTCTTTTATGCTTAGATTTGTAGAACTTAACACCCATCGGAAGTAAGGAAGTGCACTTATATTGATTTTTTCATGATGTCAGGATACTAGAAAGAGAGACAGAAAATGCTGGAGTAACTCAGCGGGACAGGCAACATCTCTGGAGAGAAGGAATGGGTGACGTTTTGGGCTTTATACCCAATAATGTTTTTTTCGGAGTGTACTGATGCAATGTGAGAGATGAAAACCCTTAATACTCAATTTTGCCTGGAATTACTTTTTTTTAATTCAAGCTACGTGACCAGGAAGGTGGTCATGTAGACATTTCTCAAACATTTCTCAAGATATCTGAACTGGCGAAGATGAGTCATTGAATTAAAAGATTGATAGCTTTGAGAACACATTTTGTAGTTGTTTTCGTCCGTATTGGAAATGCCACAAGTGTTTGCAAGGAAGAATGTCTCTGTTGCATAATCTTGTAACGTGATACTCTTTAAATTGTATGGGACTTGCAAATTGCCTTTCAGAATTCCAGAAATGATTAGGGGTCTGTGGGATTTTTAAATGTTATTACCTTACACTGTAACCTGATTCACAATACATGAGCGTTTAGTAAAACCTCTTGAATTTGGCAATGTCTTGTAATATGTAAGAGTCTCGAGTCATTGGTCACATATTAGCTGTGGAATTGTAGGAAAGTTCAAGTTTAACTGAAACATAACTTGTCCCTGGACTGACAAATAGTTTTTAGTTTTAGAGGCACAGCATGGAAACAAGCCCTTTGGCCCATCAAGTCCATGCCGACTATCAATCACCCGTAAACTAGCTCTGTTATTCCACTTTCACATCCTACACACATAATAGGGGAAATTTACTGAAGCCAATTAACCTACAAACCTTAGACAGACACAAAATGCTGGAGTAACTCAGCGGGACAGGCAGCATCTTTGGAGAAAAGGAATGGGTGAAGTTTCGGGTCGACAGATGGCACAATGGGCTAAGTGTTCGGCTGGCAACCGGAAGGTAGCCGGTTCGAATCCCGCTTGGAGTGCATACTGTCGTCGTGTCCTTGGGCAAGACACTTCACCCACCTTTGCCTGTTTGTGAATGTGTGTGAATGTGTGTGAGTGATTGGTGGTGGTCGGAGGGGCCGTAGGCGCAGATTGGCAGCCACGCTTCCGTCAGTCTGCCCCAGGGCAGCTGTGGCTACAGAAGTAGCTTACCACCACCGAGTGTGACTGAGGAGTGAATGAATAATGCGATGTAAAGCGCCTTGAGTATTAGAAAGGCGCTATATAAATCCCATCCATTATTATTATTATTATTCCTTTTCTCCAGAGATGCTGCCTGTCCCGCTAGGTTACCACAGCATTTTGTGTCTATCTTTGGTTTAAAGAAGCATCTGTAGTTGCTTCCTACATATTTTCCTACTAACTTTCATGTCTTTGGAGTTTGAGAGGAAACCGGAGCACCCAGAGAAAACCCACACGGTCACAGGGGGAATATACAAACTCTGCACAGACAACTTCCATAGTCAGGATTGTACCCAAGACTCTGAAGCTGTGCGGCAGCAGCTCTACCACTGCACCATTGCGCCACCCAATATCTCTTAGGTTTTTGTGTTAAAAGCATTTTGTCAGTTTTTATTGATACAGAACTATTCTCTAGTTCCACCCAACCCACATATCCTTCACTTCCTTAGTCTCCCTCCCACTCTCACTCCCCCACCCTTTTCCATCCCTTCTTTCTTATTTCCTACTTCCTGCTCTCTCCTCCTCCATTTTCATCTGATCCACAAATCTTTCATAGCCTCCACTGTTGTGCTCGGTGCGTTACCCCACAGCTACCCCGCCAAACTCTATTCCCAGTCCCATATCTCACCCTCTTTTTAGACTTTAGAGATACAGTGCGGAAACAGGCCCTTCTGCACACCGAGTCCACTCCAACCAGCGATCAACCCATTCACTAACACTATCCTACACGCTAAGGACATTTACAATTTTACCAGAGCCAATTGACCTATAAACCTGTGTGTCTTTGGAGTGCGGGAGGAAACCGGAGCACTCGGAGAAAACCCACGCGGTCACAGGGAGAACGTACAAACTCCGTACAGATAGCACCCATCGAACCCAGGTCTCTGGTGCCATACGGCAGCAACTCTACCGCTGTGCCATTGTGCCTCCCTTCAGGAGAAAAACCCTCAGGAAGATGTTGACTATTTGTTGATCGACTCATTCTTCGTCACTTTAATCTGTCCTCACCCTGTTCCTCTCTGTTCCTTTGTCCATCTCAGAGACTCTATGCTGATATTTTGTAACCATTTTCCTTTCCGCAAAATCTTTTTCCAACATTCATGGGGAAAATAAGCTCATCGTCCCCCTTCCTTCTCTCATCCTTTACATAACCATTGCTTTTTGTAGAAGATCTAAGCTTTGGAAAGGAACTAAGGATCCTCGATAACATCGCTCACCCTTAATTCTGGGGAGGGGTAAGTTAACCGCTGGGATCTATTTCATTTCTGATCAAAGAATTTCCACTCACTCATGGAGAAGTATTTTATTAAGTGAAAATTGGAATGAATAATACGCTAATTGGATTTGGCGAACAGACTGAGATATTTCCTGAAGGTTAAGATCTTGGCTTGGAGGAGTCTTCAAACTGCATCACAACCTCTTTGTTAGATTAGCAGATGTGTGTGTTACAGGACAATGCACTCACGCAATAACTGACGCAGAACACTAATGAAACTAATCTACACTTTCACCAGTTGATTCCATATGTGTAGCATGAAAATGTTTTGTTCGCAATGACCATCTTTCAATTAATGTTAAAATCAGCGTACAATTCACTTCTGTGTCTAGGAAGGAACTAGCAGATGCTGGTTTACACCGAGGATAGACACAAAATGCTGGAGTAAACCAGCAGGACAGGCAGCATCTATGGATAGAAGGACGGGGAGACATTTCGAGTCGAGACCGTTCTTCAGAGTCGACCCTCGCCTATACACTGCCCACCAGCTTCACCTGAGTTCCAGGCTCAGCACCGACCCCACAACCTCCACGTTGCAGACTGCAACGCCATGTGGTCTGACACTCCTGGGTCCTATTGCTACCCCCCCCCCCCCCACCCATCCCCCCACAGGGCACCTCAGTGGTGGTTCCACCAAGTATTCCCCTTCCCTCTCTTTTAACCAGGTTACGCCGACCACCCCCCACCCATACAATAGTCCTCACACCCCCTCCTCTTTGATTCACTTCTGTGTATCAGCCACTATAATCTTTCGAGGACCACCTTTTTCAAATCACATTTCTTTGAATTCAACTACATTTAAATCTTCCCAATAAGATTTAGGCAAAAAGTCAATGCCACGGGAGACTGTGGAGGCCAAGACAATTGATATTTTTATGGCAGAGATGGATAGATTCTTGATGACTACGGGTGTCAGGGGTTATGGGGAGAAAGCAGGAGAATGGGGTTAGGGGGGGGGAGATAGATCAGCCATGATTGAATGGTGGAGTGGACTTTATTGCCCAAATGGCCTAATTCTGCTCATATCACGAAAGAAAAAAAAATGATTTTAAATAATCCAAGTTTTGCAACCCAATTAATTCCATTAATAATGTATCATGCCATATTTTAAAATTTCTCCCTTCAATTATTGAGTATAGATGTTAGGAGGTCATGTTGCAGTTATACAAGACGTTGGTGAGGACACATTTAGCGTATTGTGCTCAGCTTTGGTCACCATTTTATAGGAAAGGTGGTGTCAAGCTGAAAGGGTGCAGGGAAGTTTTATCAAGATGTTGCCAGGACTTGAGGGCCTGAGTTATAGGGAGAGGTTCAGCAGGATAGGACTTTATACCTTAGAGCAGTGATTCCCAACCTGGGGCCATGGCAAATTTCAGGGGGGCCACAGACATAATTGGGGATTTAGGGGGCCACAGGTTCAATGAAGGGGGCCGTTTTTTTCCGCTAATAATGTCAGGGGAGGCCAGAGAAAAATTAAAGAGCCCAAGGGGCCATGAACTAAAAAAGGTTGGGAACCACTGCCTTAGAGCACAGGAGGCTGAGGGGTGATCTTATCTAGATGCATAAAATCATGATAGATAGTGTGTATTCACAGAGTATCACATTGTTGTTCTGGGTGTTGCTCTTTTTTGGAGCCATGTCTTCAGGGTAAAACAGACAGAAGTATCTCGCAGTTATCAGAGATTACACTGAGTGGTGAAAAGTTTAATGTCCTCTGATATTAATAGAATCTATTTATGTACAAAGGTCAGGAACATTTTTGAGTAGTGTTTGCTGGAATTTGTTTATTTAATATCAGCCTTGCAAATATCTCTTCCAGAAAGACCCCAGTGTTTTTTACTGGCCATTTACCAGTACACAGTTTTCCCTGCAATCGCCCAATTACAAACAAAGCTACAGCAAGGATCAAAGGCCATAAATGGCTGTTGTGATGACATTAATGGCTGCTTAAGTAAGAATTCACCTTAACCTTGCTATCTTTATCCTAACCAGCATCGTCCCATTGACCATCACTAGGTGTTGGCTGATTGACACCAAATGTCTGAAGAATGGTCTTGACCTGAAACGTTACCTATTCCTTTTCTCCAGAGATGCTGCCTGATCCGCTGAGTTACTCCGGCTTATTGTGTCTGTCCTCGTACAATGATGTCTCAGTCACAGAATTTTCATCCTCATTTCTTGCCTCACCCTCCCCAATCTGTCTTTCTCACTGTACTTGAATATAAAACAAAAAACTTGACCTGACGGGGAAGGGATTGACTATAGAGGTTGGAACGTTATATAATAGGTGTACAATATGTAAGTGGGGCTGCATTTGCAATATTGTGGTTGTGGCCACCTGGTTAGGAAGGATGTCATTAAGCTGGAAGATTTACGAGGATGTTGACTGGACCTGAGGGCCTCAGTTCCTCGGGAGAATTGGGGCAGATTAGGTCTTTACTCAATATGTAATAACAAGGAACTGCAGATACTAGTTCATGCCAAACAAAGAGATAAAATGTTGGAGTATCTGAGTGGGTCAGGCAACATCTGACAGGCAAATAAACAAACAGGGAATGGAAGGTTAGAGACCAGGCACAGACAGGTGGGACGAGTTAAAATTGACATCATGGTTGGCAATGACATGATGGGCTGAAGGCCCTTTTCCTGTGCTGTACTGTTCTATATTCTATGTAAAGGCAATGAGAAGGGCACTTGAAATACCATAATATAGATGTCCATAGGCCAAGCACTGAGGAATCGATTAATGTTGGATATCCATGTTGCCCCAATTCTGACAATGTGTATCCCTGAATGTCATTGCTTGGAAAAGGGTATTTAGCGGGGTTTTTTTGCAAGTAGACCTTAAACCATGGAATCTTCCCCTAAATCTCACCTCTGCTTATTTCATGGCACAGAAGTGGAGATGTTACCTTACAGCGCAAGAAGCCCTGGGTTCGATCCTGACTATGGGTGCTGATTGTATGGAGTTTGTACGTCGTCCCTGTAAACGCACAAGTTTTCTCTGAATACTCCAGTTTCCTCCCAGATTCCAAAGACATGTGGGTTTGTCGGTTAAGTGGTTTCTGTAAATTGTCCCTAATGTGTAGGTTAGAACTGGCATATGGGTATATGAGTGATCATTGGTCAGCGCGGACTCGGAGGGCCAAAGGGCCTGTTTCCTCACTGTATGTCTAAACTAAACTAAACTAAACTAAACTAATCCTTTAAGATTCTCTTTAAAACACACACTTTTATGAGGCTTTTGTGCACCTATCCCATAATTTCTTGAGTCTCTGTTTAATTGAATTCTTGATCATGCACATTTTACATGACGTTGTTTTAAGTGCTGGCAGTCAAATCAACGTGATGAATTTACTGTTACATTGAGCAGTGAATGAAGTGATGACATTAATTCCAGTATGGCTTGTGCTGTGATGACTTCCTATCTCTGGGGCTCAATTGTAATTGCGTCTCAAGCCAATGGCCTTATTGCACTGCACACCCCTTTATTTTATTATTTTATTTGTTTAAAGGAGAAACAAATCCCTTATAAAGGAAATCCCTTATATCCTCAGTAAAATGATTTAAGTAAAAACTGAAATACTCTGTAGGTCAGGCAGCACCTTCAGGGAACCATGGAGTCATACAGCATGGGAACAGGTCCTTCATCCCAACCTGTCCATGCCCACCAAAGATGCCCCATCTACGTTGATCCCATTGCCCATGCTTGGCCCAAATCCTTCTAAACATTTTCCATACATATACCTGTCCAATTGTCTTTTAAATGTTTTTATAGTACCTGCCTCAACTACCACCTCTGGCAGCTTGTTCCATATACTTCTTCTTCTTCTTTCGTGTGGCGTGCACAGCCTAAAGTTGTAGGACAACTTGTTCTATTTGATCTTCCGTTTATGCACGTCGAGTTGATTGCATTAGTCGAAACAGGGCGGACCACGTGAAGGTTGCAATCTTCCAACCCGTTGCATATACCTACTAGCCTCTGTGTGGAAAATTGCCCCTGAGGTTCCTAGTAAGTCTTTCCCCTCTCACCTTCAACCTCTAGGTCTAGATTCTCCTGCCCTGCGAAAGAATACTGTGCATTCGCCGTATCTATTCCTTTCATTATTTTACACAGCTCTATAAGATCACCCCTCAGCCTCCTGCACTCCAAGGAATAAAGTCCTAGCCTGCCCATCCTCTCCCTATAGCTCAGGCCCTCGAGTTCGGGTAATGTCCTTGTAAATGTTCTCTGCTACCTTTCCAGCTTAACGGTATCTTTCCTCTCGCAGGGTGACCAAAACCAAACACAATACTCCAAATGCAGTCTCACCAAAGTCTTGTACAACTGTAACATAATGTCCCATCCCCTACACTCCAACCCCTGACCGATGAAGGCCAGTGTGTCATGAGCCTTCTTCAGCACCCTATCTACCTGCAATGCCACTTTAATTCTGAGGGCAAGTTATTGATCTGTAACATTAACTCTTTCCTCTCTCTCACTGGTACTGTTTGACCTGTTGAGTGTTTCCAACATTTCTTTGATTTTTTTTTTAGATTTCCAGCATCTATATCACTTTATTTGGCATAATTATCTTCAACATTACCTTCTCTTCCATTTACTGAATGCAAATTACTGAAGGATATTTTCTCTTTATCTCATGAACAGCTCCAAATATTGTGCAGCCAGGCTACTCGGTCAGGCATCTGCAGTTCCTTCTTAAATACTCAGTCAGGGAATTGAGTAGAGAGGATGGGATGTTATGGGAAGGAACTGCAGATCCTGGTTTAAACTGAAGATAGACACAAAATGCTGGAGTAACTCAACGGGACAGGCAGCATCTCTGGAGAGAAGGAATGGGTGACGTTTCGGGTTAAGACCCTTCTTCAGACCAAAGACCATAGAATCTTTGCTTCAGACTGAATCAGGAGAGAGGGCGATACGGTGATAAAGAAATGTAAGGTGTGAAAACGAGACAAAGGGGATGGAGATCAAGGAAAATGTAGGACAGGTCATCGTTTGCTAGGAGAAGATAAACAACAAAGCAGAGATAAAATGTAAATGAGGACAGTCAGAGAACTGGGAAGGGGTGAGGGATGGAGAGAGAGGGAAGGCAAAGGTTACTTGAAGTTAGAGAGGTCAATGTTCATACTGCTGGGGTGTAAGCTACCCAAGTGGAATATGAGGTGTTGTTCCTCCAATTTGCACTGGGCCTCACTCTGACAATGGAGGAGGCCCAGGACAGAAAGGTCAGCGTGGGAATGGGAGGGGGAGTTAAAGTACTGAGCAACCAGGGATCAGGTGGGTTAAGGCGGACTGAGCGGAGGTGTTCAGGGAAACGATCGCCAAGCCTGCGCTTGGAAAGAGTGCAGAGAGGATTTACGAGGACGTTTTGCCAAGTCTTGAGGATCTGAGCTATAGGGAGAGGTTGGGCAGGCTCGGACTGTATTCCTCGGAGTGTAGGAGGACGAGAGGTGATATTATAGATGTGTATAAGATCACAAGGGGAATAGATAGGGTAGGTGTGCAGTCTTTTACTCAGAATGAGGGAAACAAGAACCAGAGGACACAGGTTTAAGTGAGAGGGGAAAGATTTAATAGGAATCTGAGGGGCAACTTTTTCACACAAGAGGGGTGTGGATATGTAGAATGAGCTGACAGAGGAGGTAGTTGAGACAGAAACTATAACAACATTTAAAAGGCACTTGGACAGATACACGAAGAGGAAAGGTTGTGAGGGATATGGGCCAAGCATGGGCAGGTGGGACTAGTGTAGAGGGGCATTTTGGTCGGCATGGGCAAGGTGGGCCAAAGGGCCTGATTCCATTCTGTACGACTCTATGATATTGAACCCAAAGAAAACCAGTTAAATAGGTCAGGCACCTTTACTGTAAAGGGTTTTTTAACCTTTATACATAAAAAATAACCAAGCTATAGACACAGCAGGCAGTGAGGGAAGAACAGGATTTTATTGAAAGCTGAGTGCTGAGATGACAGGAACACAGAAGGAACAACTCAAACTGAGTCACAAACATAATGGTGTTTATTTATTTACTGGGATTAAAACAATCAGACTACACGATGATGTGTGTATATTTAAACCTCACTGCCTGTCCTTCTGAATGAAACTAAAGTCATAGAGCCTGGAATAGGGGCTTTCGGCCCATCCTGTTCATGATGTCCCTCCTATATACCAATCCATTTGTGCACCTATATACCAATCCATTGCACAGTACCTGACCTGTGAACATCTATGTTGTGGAATTTCAATGTCCTTCACACGAAGCAAGAATCAAGAGTGTTTAATTTTCATTTGTATATACTTGCAACATAACAGGTCTGCAAACACAATATTCAAAGATAACACAATAAACAAAAGAAAGTTAAATACATTTTTTTAAATTAAATTAAATTAGAATTAAAGTTCAATAAATTAAAGGTTATTAGTGCAAAACAAAAGCCAGGTCACAGTTTTCAGACTCCTGTACTTTCTTCCCGATGGCACAACAGCTCAACATGGAAGGTAGAACAGTACAGGACATGAACAGGCCCTTCGGCCCACGATTTCACTGCCAGCCATAATTGAAACTAATCGCATCTGCCGTCATATGGTCTATTTCCTGCGGCTCCCTGTATATTTATATGCATATCTAAATGCCTCTTAAAAATGTCTATTGGAGCCAGACACTCGCACAGGGTGGTGAAAGCAGATACAATCACACCCCCGTTTAACTGGCTGGGTGTAAAAATCACCAACAAGTTGAGTTGAGTTAATTGTCACGTCGACAAGTACTGTGACGTACAGGTACGGTGACAAATCTTTTGTTAGCAGAAGCAGGAGGGGGCACAGAGACTCAGATAACACATCAAAAATATAAATCATACCTAAATTACATCTACAAATTCTGCTAGACAATAAAGGACAAAAAAAAAGGACTGTGCAAAAAATATACAAGACAATCATATAAAAAACAGAATTAAAAACCAGAATGGTCCATGGGATGTACATGTCTGTCTATGCAACGATGTTCCTCCTGTCCCAGTGTCAACCAAGATTTTTGTCTTGAAATCAGTGCTTAAGACTAAGAGTCAAAGAGTCAAAAGTGTCCTGTCCTGGGCCTCCTCCACGGCCAGAGTGAGCAACACCGGAAATTGGAGGAACAGCACCTCATATTCCGCTTGGGGAGTCTGCATCCTGGTGGCATGAACATTGAATTCTCACAATTCTGTTAACCCTTGCTGTCTCCTCCCCTTCCTACCTCAGCCCTCGGGCTCCTCCTCCTCCTTTTTCCTTTCATCTCCCTGCCTCCCCCCACCCCCTATCAGTCTGAAGAAGGGTTTCGGCCAGAATGGTTGTCTATTTCCTTCGCTCCACAGATGCTGCTGCACCCGCTGAGTTTCTTCAGCATTTTTGTGTACCTTAGTTTTTAATTATCATATCTACTTGCAACAGAACAATGATATTCTTACTTGCTGCAGCTTAACAAGCCTGTAAAATGCAATCCACGTAGATAAATATAACAATTTAAAAAATCAATGTTAATAACCATAATACTAGTGCAAAAATAAACAAAGTCCGTAGTGCAGCCGGAAGTTCATAGTTGCTGAGGTTAGTATTGTGCAGTGTTTAAGAGCCTCTTGTTTGCTGGCAAGAAGCTGTAAACTCATAGTTTTCAGGCTCCTGCACCTTCTTCCTGAGAGCGTGGCCAGGGTGGCGTGGATCTTTGGTGATATTGGGTGCCTTTTTGAGGCAGATCCTTTAGATGGTGGGAGTTCAATACTTTTGAAGGACTGGACAGTGTCTCCCACTCTCTGTAATTTCCTTCGTTTCTAACCAGAACAGATAACCTACAGTTTGTGCTGATATTATGACCTTTGGATAGGCTAGCTCTATGCAGCAACAGAATAGGAGTGCAATGGAGAAATTTCACTTACAACTTCTTATGCGACAGACTTTATGCATGAGTGGTCACATTAAGAATTTGTACAATCAAGGTTATTGAAAATCAAATCAACAAATTCTCCCGTGGGATGACATGGCGTTCATGGGAACTTCCATGTTACTGTTCAGTAAGGTTCTAACAAGACTAGAACTGCAGACAGTCACAGGGTGCTGGAGTAACTCAGCAGGTTAGGCAGCATTTCTGGAGAAAAAGTATGGGTGACATTTCAGGTCGTTTCAGACATTTCAGTGTAAAGAAGTGTCCCGACCTAAAACGTCACCTATCCCTTTTCTTCAGAGATGCTGCCTGACCCGCTGAGTTACTCCAGTACGTTGTGTCTATGTTTGGTATTAGCAGCATCTGCAGTTCTTTGTTTCGAGGTTAGAACTAAGCACACCCCCTACCTTACGTAAGGGTTACTTCATGCGGACCCCTGCTTAAGTCCGATGTTACATAAATCGGAAACCAAAATGCTACTGTGCACACATAAATTTACTATTCAGCGCAGAGACCACGTGGGAGCTTCAACATGGAGACCATGGTGGAGCACCAATGGAGAGACTATGTGGGGGCTCCGATGTGGAGACCACGGTGGGGGCTCCGACGTGGAGACTATGGTGGAGAACCGATGGGGAGACTATGTGGGAGCTCCAGCACAGAGACACATGGGAACTCCGACGTGGAGACCACGGTGGGAGCTCCAACATGGAGACCACGGTGGGAGCTCCGACGTGGAGACTATGGTGGAGAACCGATGGGGAGACTATGTGGGAGCTCCAGCACAGAGACCACGGTGGGAGCTCCGACGTGGAGACCATGGTGGGAGCTCCGACGTGGAGACCATGGTGGGAGATCCCGTGAGAACAACTGATTGGCTTGTGGAAACAGCCACATGCGACAGTAGTAACGCATTGCTACTGAGACACGCAACTCTGAGATGAAGCAGTGGCCTTAAAGAATTGCTTACGTAAGTGCGAGTTTACGTAAGTCGCCTATTATGCAAGTCGGGGAGTGCCTGTACTAACAAATTATTGTTTATTGAAGATAATCAACTGGCCCAACAATGTATCAACAGCTACATTGGACTGTTCACATGATAGTTAAAGGTACACTCATATTCATTGGTACTACTGTCAGGAATCGTTCCACCAGGTCACTTATGAGGCATGGGGTGAAACTTATCCCCAAAGACTTTTGGCTGCCTGTGTCCTCATCAGCTGGAAAGGATAACCAAATGTTTAACTTAACAGAATTTGCAATCTGGGAAATCTCAATTCCTCCCTTTCTCAGGCCAAATCAAATATTGACTCAAACTTTTCAATTAACACAGGAAATAGCATGAAAATGGTGCACCCACCCACTAACATTCCCACTTAAATCCTGATACACAGAGTATGGACCCAAATCCCTACAAGAAAAAAAATCTGTTGTCAGAAATGTACAATTTGCAGGTTTCCCAATACTGTACTCCACATTGACGAATGAAATAAAGAATATCAAAGAGGCACAAGGAACTGTTCTTTTAGTCACCACAAATTGTCTTGCTTATTGGTGTTGGTATTAGTTTATGATTGTTACATGTACCGAGATATAGTGCAAAATAGTTTGCTTGTGGGCTACTCAATTAAATCAGATACTAATATACATGAGCACCATCAAACCATGCTCAAGATTAATAACAGAGGGCAGAATGTAGTTTTGCATTAGATTGTAGCATCAGAGTTCCAGAGAAAAATCCAGAGTGTGCAAAGAGATAGGTTGGATAATCAGGACTCCACCCTCGCCTTCGGAAGGGCCGTTCAATAGTTCGATTCGTGCAGGGTTGATTTGCCAACAGTTGCTGAACCTGGTAGCAAAATGTTTTCAGTCTTTTGTATCTTCCGCCCAATGGGAGAGGGGAGAAGAGGGAATGGCCGGGGTGAAGAATGTCCTTGATTATGTTGGCTGCTTTCCCGAGGCAGCGTGAAGTGTAGATGGAGTCAGTTGTGGGGCGTCGGGTCTGTGTGATGGACATGTACAACGTTCTGATATTTATTTACGGTCTTATGCCGAGTTGTTGCCAGAGCAAGCTGTGAGGTAACCCGACCGTATGCTTCCTGAGTTGCATCTGTAAAAGTTGGTAAGGGTCACAAGAGTGGTAAGAATAAACTCAGTGACTGAGAATTCCCAAGATTTATCACCCTCTGAGTGAAGGAATGTCTCCTTTAACGACAGACCCCTTATCCCAAGACTATACTGCATGTTCTACATTCTCTGCTGTTCCTTGACTACACATTGGTGCAGTGGGTAGAGTTACTGTGCTTCAGCACCAGAGTCCCGGGTTCAATCTTGACTATGGGTGCTGTCTGTATGGAGTTTGTACATTCCCCCTGTGACTGAGAGTGGTGAGTCTGTGGAATTCTCTGCCTCAGAGGGCGGTGGAGGCAGGTTCTCTGGATGCTTTCAAGAGAGAGCTAGATAGGGCTCTTAAAAATAGTGGAGTCAGGGGATATGGGGAGAAGGCAGGAACGGGGTACTGATTTGGGATGATCAGCCTTGATCACATTGAATGGCGGTGCTGGCTCAAAGGGCCGAATGGCCTACCCCTGCACCTATTGTCTATTTCTTCCAAGTGCTGCAGTTCCCTCATACACTCCAAAGACATGCTGGTTTGCCGGTTAATTGTCTTTGGTAAAATCACAAGATTGTGCCGAATGCGTATGATAGATAGTGCTGTTGTACGGGGCGATCGCAGCTCGGCGCGGACTCAGTGGGCTGCAGGGCCTGTTTCCACGTTGTATCTCTAAAGTCTAAAAGTAAAGTCTAAAGGCTCTGGCCATAGCCTGTCAGTATCTCCCCTGCCAGTTCCTCTCAGGATCTTCTATGTCCCCCTGCATTTCCACTCAGAAGCATCCTGTTGGTTTCCGGCATCTTTGCCTAGCATTGATCCTCACGTACACAGAAGAGTCTGAAGAAACACATTCAAGCAAAGCGTGAGTGTTTACGTTGCTGTTGCCTTTAATACACATCATTCTGCGCCATGGGACATGGTGTTTTTCAATGTGGATTTGATTAATTTATTGGTATCCTGGCCAATATAAACAAAGTAACTGGAAGAGCAGAGAAGTGAAGGCTTTTCGCTTGCACTTATAGCCAATAAACATGAGCATGTGCAGCTGTTTTGTTCCACTGTACATTAAAAAAAATCTCAGATTTGTAATTACTCTAACATATTTAACATGTTCGATCCACAGGCACATCTCAAGTGACTCATTGATTGTTCAATTCAGTGCGTTAAGCATTACAGCAGAAATATGTTGTTATTATATTACAGCCATTTATTTTATAGTAATTACAATTCTTTGCCCTAACAGTGGTCTCGATCAAGAGAAACATTTTTGATTTGAGGTTTATTTATGTGGATTAAGTTCTCCAGTTCCTATACGGTCAGATTTTATTCATAAAGGATACACAAAACAGAATGTGTCGAGATTGCACAGAAACATGCCTCTTCATTGCAAATAGACTTTGTCCTTTGACAATTCTCCACATTTAATAACTTTTACCATTCGATTCACAATTTGTTAACCCTTTTGCTTTCTAGTTTGGATGCAGAGAGAATAACAGAAGGAAAATATTCTGATAAGCAAGGGCAACAATCAGCGTGGAAGCTGGCCCACCGAGTCAGCGCCGACCAGCGATCCCCGTACACGAACACTATCCTACCCCACATACACACTAGGGACAGCTTACAATTTTACTGAAGCCAATTTACCTACAAACATCTACGTCTTTGGAGTGTGGGATGAAACCGGAACACCCGGAGAAAACCCACGCAGGTCATGGGGAGAGCACCAGTAGCCAGGATCGAACCCAGGTCTCGGGAGCTGTAAGGCAGCAGCTTTACCACTGAGCCACTGTGCTGCCCTAGTGCCGTGTTTAGTTTAGAGATACAGCGTGAAATCAGGCCCTTTGACTCAGAAAAGATGAGAGTGCACAATATACTTTCTCAGCTTTGTGGCATAACATTTCCGGAGATAAAGTGTAATATAAGCAATGAAGGCGAGTGGTGTATGGAGACTGTACCCACGTTTATGGGTGGACTGTTCAGCAGTCTGACAACAAAGGAGCAAAAGCTGATTTTGAGGAGCAAAGGATGGTGGTGTGTACTTACAAGCCCGATGTGACCAGAGAGACGAAGGGATGACCAGGGTGAGAAAGGTCTCTGATCAAGTTGGCTGGTTTCTCAAAGCAGCGTGAAATGTAGATGGAGTTGATGGTGAGAAGTCTGATCTCTGTGATGGACTGGGCTACATTTACAACTATCAGCTGTTTCTTGCAGTCTTAGGCAGAGCTGTTTCCAAACCTAAGATGTGACGCAACCAGACAGCATCTGTGGAGGTTTTGTAATAGTCGGCAACAGTAAGGTCAGGGCTGTAAACATAGAAACATAGAAGATTGAAAAATAATTGCAGGAGTAAGCCATTTGGCCCTTCGAGCCAGCACCACCATTCAATCTGATCATGGCTGATCATCTAAAATCAGTACCCCGTTCCTGCTTTTTCCCCATATCCCCTGATTCCTTTAGCCCTAAAGGCTAAATCTAACTATCTCTTGAAAACATCCAGTGAATTGGCCTCCACTGCCTTCTGTGGCAGCGTTTTCCACAGATTCACAACTCTCTGGATGAAAAGGTTTTTACCTCATCTCAGTCCTCTTATTCTTAAACTGTGACCCCTGGTTCTAGATTCCCCCAACATCGGGAACATTATTCCTGCTGGGGCTCTGCAAAACAAACTCCCGATCTGTGGGCAACAAGAAGTGCTCGGGGACCTCAGCAGGTCAGGTAGCATCTGTGAAGGGAGTGGTCCCTTCTTCAGTCTGGGCTGCATCCACAACACTGCAAATTCTTGTGGTCTTGAGCATAGCCTTTGCCAAACTGAGCTGCGATGCATCATGATGGGGTGCTTTCTACAGTCCATCTGTACGTTGTTTGTTTTGTACAGGATTCCAGGTCAGCAGCCTCTTGTGTCTCCATAGCATTTAGGGAACTGGTCCAAATGAGATTTGAGCTGCCTGTGTAAGTAGTAGGTCAAAGATAAACACAAAAAGCTGGAGTAACTCATCGGGACAGGCAGCATCTCTGGAGAGAAGGAATGGGTGATGTTTCGGGTCGAGACCCTTCTTCAGACTCGACCCGAAACGTCCCCCATTCATTCTCTCCAGAGATGCTGCCTGTCCCACTGAGTTACTCCAGCTTTTTGTGTCTATCTTCGGTTTAAACCAGCATCTGCAGTTCCTTCTTCCACTTACGTGGTAGGTCAAAGCGATTGCAATTCCATTGAGGATTGAATTCTAAGAGAAGTCGTTATCTGGCTTGCGCTGTGGACAAATGTTACACTTCACTTGTCAGTCCCTGGCGGGGTGAAGGGTGAATGGGACTTCTAGCAAGCTGCGACTCAGAAGGTTCAAGTTATGGATGAGATCATCGAAGGAGGATGTTAGTTGGAAGTTCAGCTGGGGGAGTGAATACTGAACATTATCAAACCGTTCCAAGTTCGAAGATCTTGTTCTGCAAATGCAGCCACTCGGGAAAATGGCTATCAATTCAAACTGATCTTTCCGTGCTGCCCTAGAGCAGATAGATATTGTTTGAATATTGCTGATGTTGGTGCTTAAAGGATTTGGTCACTTTTCCTCAAAAAAAGCAGATTATATGAGAAAGCAAATGTACAAATTAGGAAGCAAATTACAAATTAAAATGTATAAATTAATGTACAATGGATTACTGAGCTCACCGAGACTTCTCCTTTATTATAATCATGGCCAATCTAATATCAATCTCAGCTCCCTATTCCTATTCATTAAAAAGGGATAAGAATTGTTCTTATCACTGGGCGCAGACCTCCGTGACGCCCTTAACTTCCTATTGGTGGCACAGTGGTAGAGTTGCTGCCTTACAGCTCCAGAGACCCGGGTTCGATCCTGACTATCTAAAACTAGAAGTTTTAGAAAAGTGCCTCTTCTCTCTATCTTAATTGGGCGTTGCCGTATTTTTAATCAGAAGCTTCTAATTTTAGGTTCTCTCACAAGATGAAAAATGTCAGCACATTCTCACTGTCAAAAGCCCTTTCTATAACGCATCCTATACGTTTGAATCAAATCATCTCTCACTTCCAAATATCACCAGATACAGCAGATATGTACATATTTTCCTCAATCAATGGGCAGGTGACCTTTCGGGTCAGGACCACTTCTTCCGACCCTTCTTCAGTCTGAAGATCCGGAATGTCACCTACACTTTTTCTCCACAGATGTTACCTGACCCATTGAGTTACTCCAGCACTTTGTGTCTATCTTTGGTATAAACCACCATCTGCACTTCTTTGTTTCCACATTCAAGGCTCCTCGTGTATTGTTTCAGGCTTGGAAACTTCATAAAGTTCACTTGGTCTGAACGTCATTGCCCATTCCCACCGACCATGAATGCTTGTGGTCCCATTTCATTTTAAACCCTTGCACCTGTGAACTAAAGTTGTTTCCCAGTGAAGGGCAGCCCACCAGTAATCATCGTTCAAAGGTCAAAAAGTTATCCAAACATTCTCATTCACCTTACAAAAAGTTCAGAAGTTTCCCAAAAAGAAAAGTTCTAAATATTTTGCCATAATTTTTCCTCGGAACGCCTCATTAGCTAAACTGAATAAAAATAGTTTAAACATTATGACAAGTCTGGCTATGCCTTAGGTGATTAATCTTCACTATATTGCAGTTCACGGAATCATAAACTAACATGAAAGCAATATCAGTGGAACTGACTTCAATAATTTACAAATTCTAGAATAACTGCAGAGAAATTGATCTCTTATTATGATGTACTGCAGAGTTCCTTTTTGTCATGAAACTATTTTTGAATACTTCCAGAGTTTGATTGGCTCCCCCCCCCCCCCCTTCCTTGGCCATCTGCTGCCGGCCCAGCTTTGTTCTGGCCTCCATTTTCTTATCTCCATTATACTTTCAGTCTGAATGAGGGTCCCGGATTGAAAACGTCACCCATCCTTTTTCTCCAGAGATGCTGCCTGACCTGCTGAGATACTCCAGACTTTGTGTCTACCTTGATAAAGTCCTTGCGCAGTAAGGCTCTGTGCTTGCTAACACCCACCCCCATCCCATCCCTGGTGTTCCCCTATTTCTCCCACTATTGCCCTCCCTCCCAATCACCCTGCACCTTTTCTCTCTCCATTAGAATTCATCTCCCATCCCCGAGTCCTTAATTTCCCGTTTATTCCCCTCCACTTTCCCTGCCCCCTGTCCCCTTTCACCCATATCCCTCCCTCTGGCTTTACATTTCAATCCTCCTCTTCTCGCCCTTTATTCCTTTCACCTCTGGAAAGTTCAGCAATTATTGGGTTTCTTTCATTGTTGGGGTGAGCCACATTATTGAACCATTGCAGTTCCTCCCAGTCAAGATTCTTCCGCGGTGCCATTGAGAGAGGAGTTTCAGGATTTAGATCCAGTGAGGACGAAAAAAGGGTGGCATTTCTAAGTGAGGATTTGTGTGTGGCTTGCAGGGGGATGTCTCCTGTATCTGATGTTTTGTTTAGTTTAGTTTAGTTTAGTTTAGTTTAGTTATTTGTCACATGTAACAAAGTCCAGTGAAAAGCTTTTTTGTTGCGTGCTATCTAGTCACCAAAGACTATGCATGATTACAATCAAGCCGTCCACAGTGTACAGATACATGATAAAGGGAATAACGTTTAGTGCAAGATAAAGTCCAGTAACGTCTGAGTAAAGATAGTCCAAGGGTATCCAATGAAGTAGATGGGAGGTCAGGACCAGTTGGTGATAGGATGGCTCAGTTGCCTGATAACAGCTGGGAAGAAACTGCCCCTGAATGTGGAGGTGCACGTTTTCATTTCTGTTCCTCTTTTCTGATGGTTAAGGTTTGGAGAGTTGCTGTATGGGGAGAGGGTGGAGATGGGTGGGACAGGTGATAGGTGGGGAGGGGAAGATGGACAGACATAACCAGGTGGGAGAAGTTGGATGGTAGATGTAAACGAGGAGAGAAGAAAACTTGTGTCAACAGGTGAGTGAATGAAAGAACCACCAGATCAGCTCTGGCACTATCTTGGAAGCACGATTCGATAGAAAACCCGAGATAAACCAAGCATGGAGTCATCAGAGGACACTTCTAGAGATGTCCCAGTTAGGGTATTGCTTTATCCAAGATTACAGGGAGTGAAGGTGTGTCTCTGGTTGCTTTTATATGTGTGCAGACCTGCAGGCAGCACAGTGGTGCAGTGGTAGAGTTGCTGCCTTACAGTGCCAGAGACCCTGGTTCGATTCTGTCTAGGGATGCTGTCTGTATGGAGTTTGTACGTTCTCCCTGTGAACCGCATGGGTTTTCTCCAGGTGCTCTTGCTGCCTCCCACATCCCAATTAGGTGCAGGTTTGTAGGTTAGTTGGCGTCTGTAAATTGTCCCGTGTGTGTGTGGGATAGATCTAGTGCACCGGGTAATCGCTGGTCGGCGCGGGTTTGGTGGGACAAAGGACCTGTTTCCACGCTGTATCTCTAAAACTAAAACTAATCTAAAAATTGTCGGAATTTGAAGTCTTGCATGAGAATGATTTTTATTTCCCGTGCTAGTGACACGGCGGGAAGGGAGGCGACTGTGGACCATGGGAATAGAAAGGCATTTGGCCGTTAGCTTGTAACACAGGATAGGTTGGGAAAATGATTCCCCATCAGACTGTTAACCTCGGCGATATCTTATCACCATTGATAAGGCAGAGCAAATTGTTGGATCCAGACCATGAGATTAATCTGACTCCAACAACAGTCAAAATAATAATTTTCTTTTACATATCAAAAGCTTACAGCCAACCTGAGCATAATGACATCACGGTTATAGCTGCCTGATAAAATACAAAGCAGAAGTCCCAAGAATATTGCTGTCTTAGCAAAGGATAATGTTCGCCATGATGTTTTTAATTTATTAACCTCCCTCCGTTGGTTTGGCAGAAATCCAAACTCCCTCACCGAGGTTTCTGAAACTAGGGTGTAACATCAGCTGCGGCAATCTCGGGATTTGCTTTAACGTTAATTTTTGTACATCAGGTTTTTTAGAAAATGACTGAAACTAATTGTGCCGGGCCACAGGTTAATTTTGAGTTCAGTCCCAGTTTAAAGAGCATTCTCACTAAATCATTCGAGGAAGTGCACTCATCAAACCTAGGGACCCAGCAGTAAGCTTTAACCAGAGGGGACAAGTTCGAATAATCAGGCCCCACAGATGGTAAGTTAATTTACTGGGCATCACCAGCTGAGACACAGGCCCGGTTCCAAATATTCGGTCACTGTGCAATCTTTTATTTTGCTTCTGATGTGTCTTATCCTTCCTCTCGTTGCCAAAAAGCTGAAAGAAAACTAAAAATTGCTTTTTGATAGCACCGTTCATAACCTCAGAAATGGCCAAAAGGGCTTTGGAAACAATGAAATGTAACTTGAAGAGTTTTTTTTCTCTCTCGCTCTCTCTCTCTCTCCCTCTCTCTATATATATATTTATATATTATATATCCATCTCTATCTCTATCTCACTATCTCTCGCACTTTCTCTCTCTCTCTCTCTCTCTCTCTCTCTCTCTCTCTCTCTCTCTCTCTCTCTCTCTCTCTCTCTCTCTCTCTCTCTCTCTCTCTCTCTCTCTCTCTCTCTCTCTCTCTCTCTCTCTCTCTCTCTCTCTCTCTCTATCTCTCTCTATCTCTATATCTATCTCTTTCTTGATCTCGGTCTCTCTCTCAGTCTATCTCTACCTCTCTACAACACAAGCCAAGCCTGCCCCTATTTCTGCTTTATCACTCTGGCCCATGCCTCGTGATGTTGATTTGGTTGCTGTCTACTTATGTTGCAACATTCAGGGAACTTTGTGCTTGTACCTCAGTGTCTCTCTGTTCAACAATACTCCCCACAGTCCCACTATTCATTGTGTAGGCCCTGGCCTGGACTAACGTCCCAATGGCAAGGCCAAGATTTTGAGTTAATGTCCCTCGAGCAGTTGTGTGGAGTTGCCTCCCTGTTAAGAGAGTGGCTTGCTGCATCATTGTGGAGGGAGGTTATGAGTCAGCTGCATTCTGTGGGTCAGGAGTCACATATCGGCCAGTGCGGGTAAGGACAACAGTTTTCTCTCTGAGAGCCAGTTCTGCTTTTATAACCATCTGGTACGTTCACAGTCATCATTACCGACAGAGACCATTTATTCCGGATTTATAAATTAGCATTTTAAATTCCCCAAGCTTCAGGCCAGGATTAGTATGATGACAATGTCCAGAATCACAAACACTAATGTGTTATTGGACACAGTGAGCTATGTGTCTGGTGCTATTCTCTAGCCAAAGTATTCATGAACTCAATTGGCACTGGCCAAACCAGGCAATGACTCCAAAGCGATTCAGCCTTTGCTCGTCTTTACAAAAGAGAAGCAGCAAATCCAACCAGTTACGTAGGCCAGCTCCATCATAAGTAATCATGTCATTGAATATTCTTTTACCTCAGGGCCAACTGTTAGAACATAGAGCATTCAGGGTACAGCTCAGGAACAGGCCCTTCAACCACATTGTCTATGCTGAACATGATGACAAGATAAAGTAATTTCCTCTGCCTGCATGTGATCCATATCCCCCCCATTCCCTGTATATCCATGTAACTATCTAAAAACCTCTCAAATGCTACTATTTCATCTACCTCCACCACCACCTCTGGTTGTGCATTCCAGGCACCCAACAACCTGTCCCGCACATCACCTTTACACTTTGCTCCACTCACCGTAAAGCTATGCCCTATAGTCTTTGACATTGCCACCCTGGGAAAAAGATTCTGAGTGTCGACCCTATCTGTGCCTCTCATAACTTTATATTCATCTATCACATTGATTCCCTTAATATCCAGGAATTTACTGATTTCCATCTGAAGAATACTCAGCAACTGTGCCTCCAGTTACAAAGTTTCACCACATTCTGGTTGAAAATATGTTTCATCATCCTTGTCCTGATTGACTGATCTTGTTTTTTTTAGACGTGACATTGAATGTTAACAACCCAGCCATCAATTACCTTAAGAATGTTATTTCTTTCAAGGAGGCCAACTCTCATTCTGCCAAACTCAATCGAGAAAAGGCCCAATCTGTTTAATCTCTCCTCAAAGAACAAGTCCTGGTAGTTTATCTTCTGAACCCTCACTGCTCTCTCTGTTGTATACGTACAACCTTTTCCCACCGAAATGAAAACTCAGATGCTGGAACTCTGAAATTCAAATGGGACATTCTCCAATAACTCAGCAGGCTGGGCAGCATCTGTGGGGAGACAAACTGTTAATGACCATTACGAGTTGATAGCCTTTCATCAGATGTGGCCAATCATGGCGCAAACTAGAAGGGCTGGTTATCTGAAATTGTTGAATCTGACACCGAGTCGCACGGCATCAAACAAACTGCTGGAAGAATTCAATGGTTCAGGCAACATCCGTGGAGAGGGAGTGACCAGGGACCTGGTAACATCTTCAACTCCCAAGATTTTGTCTAAGGTCCACGGTTGAAGGGCAAATTCCCTCGTGGAGTATTCCCAGTGTGGAATGAGGAGCCAGCTGGTTGGGATATCATCGGACTGCCCTCTCTGATCTTCCACCGATGAATTGGGAAGCAGCCCACCACCACTGCCCTGTGGGACTCAGCCATGTGTTTCGTTCCAAATGGCTGAAGGTTGATCAGAAATAAACTCCACTCAACATAGATGCTGTAAGCAGTTCATCAACTGGCGCAGAGGGCTGCAACTCTCTGAAGAATTAACTCCCAGATTCGGTGGCTGCTTCTAGTGAGCCTGGCTTCCAGCTAAAGGATGATAATAAGTGAATGACTCAACAGGGAGTGAGAGTGAAGCAAGATAATGTATACACCATGGAAAAATTAAGAATGCAGCCTGCAAGATGTTGCTTGGGATCCAATATCAGTTCGGTTCCCCGCCCAACAGTGAAATATCACTGTAGTTTGGGAGAGGTAGGATTAGATTCCTGAAGGCTGCATTTTCGCTTAGTCAATGAGAATTGTTTGAATCCAACAGGCATGAAGAATAGTTTCAAAACGTGGCTTTTATGATCCTTTACAAGAGAGGGACAAAGTTGGCTTCCTGAATTAATATTAATTTATTGAGTGATTTTTTTTTTTTTCCTTGAGCTTGTGCCCAGAAATAAAAATTGTATCAAATTCTTGCCTATTACTGAAGCCATTGAAGTGTTTCAGTGAGTGTACCAACAGTTTGCTTCTGACCTGATCTGGGGTTAGTTTTCTGCACTGGGAAATCAGAACTAATCCTATCAAGTGCAAAGGTTATTTCAAGCTCTGTTTAACTTTGAAGATGAGAGTCACCAATGGCTTCCTAACGTTCATTGACCAGAAAGATCATCAAGTGCCTCTTCAGCTAAGCCGTAACATTGCAGCTTTCAAAGAAAGGAAAGCATTTTATAAATTTCATAACCGATTGTAAATTCTTCCCACCTGCGAGTCTTCTACCGCAGAGAATTCAGTGGGTCAGTCATCAAACTAACCCAGAATTCTACACTGTGCAAGCCAGGCTCATAAACCTGGCTTGCATTTCCTACATTACCATATCAGACTCTCTTCCTCTCTCTAACTGCCATTTCCTGTGAAACGTTGTATGGTTTAAATTATTGCCATCCCTCAAAAGAAAAATGCTGTTGTCCTCATGGGAGAGTAAAATCTTTCCTCTCATTCTTGCTGCCATTTTATTCTTCAGCAGTAAACATACGAAATGCTATTCGGTGTTGGTTTAATTGTCACGGCCAATTGCCATCTCTCACTCCCCAGCACTGTACACTTCAGATTTAGTAGCATGCTTACCACAGTCACTCCAATATTGATTCCATCCAACATCTGTATCGGAGCCTCTTACTTTCTACCCAGCATTTCGTTCATATTCCTGTTGTCTATGAACTAACTCACACTGTCCTCTTTGCCTTCACTCTGGTACCAGGTGATTTTTTACTTGCTTCCAACCCAACTTGAAGCCCTCTAATATCTTAATGGCCCACCATTTCTGGCCGCTTGTTTATCCCTGACTTCCATTAGTGTGCAAAACAACCAATCTGACCCAAAACATTGTCTGAACCTTCCCTCCACAGACGCTGCAGGCCTGCTGCGTTCCTCCAACCAGTTTGTGCTTTACTCGGGTTTTTGGCATCTGCAGTTTCTTCTGTTAGCATTAGCATTCCATTGACGGTCTTCAGCAACCAAAGCCCTGGAATCTCCTCCCTAAAACATCTCTTTCTCCCTACCTGCCCCTCTTCCTAGAGCACTCTTCTTTGGCAGTCGTTTTCATCTGCTCCAATATCTCCCCAGGTGAGATCACATTGAGAACATCAGTGTAGAACTGCTTTAAGTACATCTTCCCCTTCAACTTTGGGGTTTCCAAGGCACATAAAGTGTACCGTCATCATGAAATCATTGACTTATGTTTGTATACATACAAAGGACTTACAAATAGAGCATAGCCATTCATTACTGCTAGACTTGTAACTAATGAATAACAAGATACACTGGATACCATTCTTAAGTGCTTTGAACGTAAAACATCACTATCCATCATTGCTAAACTTGTCGCCAATGGATAATGAGTTAATCACGTTATCCTCGTTGTAATCTACCACAATTAACACAGTGCTCTTTATACTTCGAACACCATACTACAAAACGACAAAGCTAGAAACTCTATAACTCCACGTTTTTTTTACATTGCCTTCTTTAACTCTGGCCATGTTGCTACTCGGTTGGTTTGGGAAGAAACCACACCTGTTGTTGTCGCTCCAGGCGCATCTAGGAGACTGGCTGCCTTTTCTGGGAAACACTCTGTCAGGGAGACAGCTTCTGGTGTCTGGGTGACGTGTTCCATTAGGGAGACTCGCCCCATCTGGGAGAAGGTTTCTGGCGTCTGGGAGAGTGGTTCTGGGCTACAGGTGCCTGTCCTGAACTACAAGGGCCTATCCTGGGCTACAGGGGCCAGCTCCTGCCTCTCGGTGCCTCGTTCCATCTGGAGGACTGGCCCCGTCTCGGAGATGCTTTCTGGCATCTTGGTGACTGGCTCTGTCTGGGAAATTGATTCTTGCATCTGGGAGAGGGGTTCCCGTCCCTCGGCATCTCGCTCCGTCTGGAAGAGTCACATCTTGTTTGCGAAGGGCTGCCCATATGTTCTCACACCTGCTTTTTTTCTTCAAACTTTTTTTCTTCCTGTCCTTTGACCGAGCGCTGGGACTGGTGGACTTCTTTTTTTCATCTTCTTTTTCAGGGAAGGCGACCGCAATCTGCTGGGGTCCCGGACGAAGCCGTACCGCTTGGTGGCGTCGGCCTTGTCCACCTCCTGGGCGTGGCGCAGCAGTTGGTGTCAAAGGAGCTGCCATCCACGTAGGAGTCGCTGATGCCGAAGGCGGCCCACAGTCGCTCATTTTTCTTCTCCTTGCATGGAGAGTGGTCCCGGTGGCTTGAAGACCATTTTTACTTCTGACATCATGTAACGTCTTGGGTTTAACCCGGTTGTGACCAGCACAATAAAGAGACGTCCGACACCCGATGAGATCTGCGAGTAGGGCGTCACATTTAATGAGGGATGATATTTTATAGAGGTGTATAAAATCTTGAGAGGAATAGATAAGGTGAAAGCATAGAGTCTTTTACCCAGAGTAGAGGAATCAAGAGGGCGCTCGCATTTACATATTGATGACGAATACAAACGTTGCATACATTACATATACCAAGCCAATTAATGTACAAACCTGTACGTCTTTGGAGTGTGGGAGGAAATCAAAGTCCCTGAGAAAACCCACGCAGGTCACAGCGTGTATGTACAGGCAGCACCCGTAGTCAGGATCGAACCCGGGTCTCTGCCGCTGTAAGGCAACAGATCTACCGCGATGCCACCGTGCCGCCCTTAAGCGACTATCCCGGGGTCTATTAGACCTTGTCATTTGGAATCTGTGCATGCCTGCTCTGAACTTAGTGCAGAAACTCAAACTTGTAATAAAGTATTTTAAGTCAAGAGCTTTTTTTTTTCGCCACCAGACAAGAATACAGTTTAAAATTCTGTTTTGTTGCATTGTAAAGAGTTATCAGAATTTCCTGATGATGTAAATTTGGACAAATTTAAGTTGCAGAGTAGATCTCAACAAATGCGACCAGCTGTTTGGACTTAAACCCTGAATCTAAGTCATGACCCGAGCCACAAAACGTATGCATCAATTTGGCCGTGCCTGACCTCTTTTAATGAGTTTCATGATTTATGACCCATTCGTTGCTTCCCAGATTCACGATTGCAGAACCGTTTTTCAGAAACATCCCAAACCTTGCCCGGAATTTAAATTGCATAAGATTTCTATTCAGCATTGTACAATCGCATGTCGATTTGTTCCAGAGAGAAACACTATCATGATCATTTTTCAGGTTCTTGTTGTGTTGCAGAGTAAATTTCACCAGGTGCTTCCTGGTGTTAGTCACACCTAGTAGTGTTGGCAACCCCTTATGTGATGATGTTGCTCCAGATGCAATGTGCCTCTCAGAGTGTTGCTTGGACTGTGTTGTCCAAGAGAGTGTCCATTGTTTTGGAGGAGTGGGGGGGGGGGGGTGGTTAATGGCACAACTGTCAGAGCTGCTGCAACTTGTGACCCACCCACGATGGATGCCAGAAGTCGGAGGAGGAAGCGTGCCGAGAAGGAAGAGGGACCCAGCGTGGCGGGGACGTCGAGATAATGGCAATAAATTGAATACAATACAATACAAAAAGAAAACAAGGCAGGACCATTGTTACATTGAACAATTTGTGACCTTGTCAGCACCCAGGTGGGACCGCATTTAGAATATTGTGTTCAGTTCTGGGCACCATGTTATAGGAAAGATGTTGTCAAGCTTGAAAGGGTTCGGAGAAGATTTACGAGGATGTTGCCAGGACTAGAGGGTGTGAGCTATAGGGAAAGGTTGAGTAGGCTGGGTCTCTATTCCATGGAGCATTGGAGGATGAGGGGAGATCTTATAGAGGTATACAAAATCATGAGAGGAATAGATCGGGTAGATGCACAGTCTTTTTACCCAGAGTAGGGAAATCGAGGATCAGAGGACATCGGTTCAAGGTGAAGGGGAAAAGATTTAATAGGAACCCGAATAGAAATGCGTTAATAGAAATGCGTTCTAGGCCCCCACTACTCTCTGTGTAAAAATTTGCCCTGCACAACTCCATTAAACTTGCCCCCTCTCCCCTTAAAACTATGCCTCTTTGTTGGATATTATTACTCTGGGAAAAAGGTTCTGCCTTATCTATTCCTCTCATAACTTTATGTACCTATCATGTCTCTCCTCAACCTCCGACGTTCCAAAGAAACCAATCCAGTTCAATCCAGCCTCTCCCTGTAGCTAATCCAGGCAGCATTCTGCTAAACCTCCTCCGCACCCTCTCCATCACGTCCGCATCTTTCCTATAATGGGACGACCAGAACTGCACGCAATACTCTGGCACTTTGTGTTTTGCTCAAGATTCCACCATCTGCAGTTCCTTCACTCTCTCTCTCTCTCTCTCTCTGGATTCCCTCTCACCCACTCTTCGTTATTTATTCATTCTCTGCCAAAAAAGGAGAACATTTCGCAGGCCCTGAACATCATCCTCAGATTCCACACTGATTTCTCACAGTGTTAGGTGCCTGGAACAGCCGCGGACCGTGGCACCTCATGGAATCCTGCCCATCCCATCGGGAGATGTCAACTGTTCGTTGCAAATCAGGATGTCAGCAAAGTTGCTGAACATTCATTTGGGAGGGTTGCTGGAAACAGTTCAGGACATTCTTGCTCGAAAATGTAACGGTTCTGGTCCCCAACCCAGTTGATGAGCTAAGTGGGCTGTGTCTGAACTGATTAGTTTGTCTTTGAATTCATGCATGACTGTACATTCCAACCTCTTGGCAGCACCATCTCTGGCTGAACAATAACAGATAGCATGTCCAAGTTGCACCATAACCAAACTTGCACCAACTGCTGGCCTTACTTATTATCACAAATCTCCATGATCCAAGCAGATTTAAAGTCACAGGCACCAGAAGATTTAGGTTTATGTTCATTATTGTCACGTGCAGCACAGTGAAAAAAATTGTTTTGCATTCTATCCAAATAGATCAGATAATAATATAGTTTAGTTTAATTATACAGTGCGGAAACAGGCCCTTCTGCCCACCGAGTTCGTGCCGACCAGCGATCCCTGCACACTAACACGATGGTCAGAGTACTAATGTTAGGTACACATAAGGGATAGTTTACAATTTTACCAAGGCAATTAGCCTACAATGTCTTTGGAGTTTGGGAGGAAACAGGAGCTCCCAAAGAAAACCCAAGGAGAGAATGTACAAACTCCGTACAGACAGAACCAATAGTCAGGAACGAACCCAGGATTATGGCCCTGTAAGGTAGCAACTC
Organism: Amblyraja radiata; assembly: GCF_010909765.2. Taxonomy (NCBI): domain Eukaryota; kingdom Metazoa; phylum Chordata; class Chondrichthyes; order Rajiformes; family Rajidae; genus Amblyraja; species Amblyraja radiata. Next base: position 7,158,925 of record NC_045988.1, read on the forward strand.
TACTGCTGTTCCATTGATGCAATCAAAGCAAACTCAAGTACAATAGATAAAGGAAGAGATACAGGGAGGCAGAATATAGTTCTCAGCATTGTAATGCATTAGTTCCAGACAAGGTCCAATGCCCACAGTTGGGTAGAGTTAAATCAGGCAGTACCCTAGTTTATGGAAGGACCATTCAGAGGTCTGATAACAGAGGTGAAGAAGCTGTTCCTGAGTCTGCTGCTGTTTCCTACAATGGGAGGCTGGTTGCAACAATGGATATGGAATAGATTTAATGAGAAGATTGAAGCCCTTCTTGCGCGATGTACTTGCATCCCCTCCAGGCTGCCTGTCAAAAATCATCCCATTTCTGTGCAATACAATTAGTACTCTGGCAATCGAAAGGCAGATGGGCTCTGTGATGCAGACAGAAAGGTCATTTTTGAATGTAACAAATGTGGACAATTGTCCCCAGGCAGTAAGTGTTCTTGCGGTGGCAAAGAGCTCAAGTCTTGCTTTGAGGGACAGGCCTGAAAGGTCACTGGATTGTGAAAGGCCAGCAGTCATGCTGGTTTTGTGTTGTTTCCCCACAGCACACTGAGTGGGATTGTTAACACCGGTCCATGAACCAGACTGGTAAATGTCGTCACGACCTCAGTTGCTGCATGCAACAAGAAACAAACAGGATCTAATCCACTCACTGTTCACAGATGTCACTGGGACTAAGGTTAGAACTCACTCTTGGCGTTGAACATTCATGCATGTGGGAAGACTGATGACAATTGACATGGGTGGGATGATCACTCATCCAAGGGTATTTCCCATGCAAACAGACCTGGGCGGCACGGTGACACAGCGGTAGAGTTTCTGCCTTACAGTGCCAGAGACCCGGGTTTGTTCCTGGCTATGGGTGCTGTCTGTACGGAGTTTGCACGTTCTCCCTGTGACCATGCGGGTTTCCTCTTCCGGATTTCTCCCACACTCCATAGACGTACAGATGTGAAGGTTAATTGGCTTCTCTAACTTGTCCCTTGTGTGTAGGATAGAATGAACGAATATCAGCGCCGACGTGATGGACCGAAGGGCCTGTTTTCACGCTGTATCTCTAAACCAAACTAAACTAAATGAAAAGATTTATTTATTCAATCGCGATTAAGAAATTCAATCAACAATAGGCACCAGCAATACACATGGCCTGACTATTGACATCAGCTTTTGAATGTTGATAGATAATAAACTGAATCTATTTGATCCAGATGTGAAGGATGATCCATTCACACCTCAGAGGTCTGCAATAATTATTTAATTAACCTTAAAAATAATGAGGTCTGAAATATTAAATATTGCAACATATCAGGATTCTGTACGGAGTTTGCACGTTCTCCCGTGACTGCATGGGCTTTCTAACCACAATTAGTCTGCAGAAGGGTCAAAATGTTATTTGTCCATTCCCTCCACAGATGCTGCCTGACCAACTGAGTTAGATTAGATTATTCCTTTAATAATCCTTTTCAGGAAATTACAGTGCCACGACAGCTTCAAGACAAACATAACACCACGCTTTCATACATAACAAGTTAAAATACGTTAAAGTACAAGTTAAAATACAATTAATTAAAAAAAAAGTGCAGTTATTTATGCTCATTAAAAAGTCTTATAGCAGCTGGTAAACAGGACTTCCTGTATCTCTCCGTTTTGCACATTGGTGCAATCAGCCTCTGGCTGAAGATGCTGCTCTTGATCACCTTCAGGGCATGGAGTGGGTGAGTGGGGTTTGTCAATATGGAACCTAGTTTATTTAGAGTTCTGGCCTCTGCCACCTGCTGGACCGTTCGTTGCTCAGCCCCGACCACTGAGCCGGCCTTCCTGATCAGTTTGTCCAATCTGTTTTTATCCGCTATACGGGCGCCATCTCCCCAACAGGCCACAGCAAAGAACAGAGCACTGGCCACCACTGAATGGTAGACACTGCACAGTAGGGGTTGGCAGATATTAAAAGACCTCAGCCTCCTTAAAAAATACAGTCGGCTTTGTCCCCTCCTGTACACCGCCTCCATATGACACTTCCAGTTCAGCTCACTGTCAAGCTGCACCCCAAGGTACCTGTGATTAGCAACCACCTCCACCTCAGTGCCCTTAATGGTGATCGGCGTTGCTTGAGTCCTCCTCCTCCCCCTCCTAAAGTCCACCACTATCTCCTTTGTTTTTTTGGTGTTGAGATGGAGATTATTGTGTGCGCTCCACTCCACAAAGTTACTTATAATGTCTCTGTATTCCTCCTCATTGCCCCCTTTAATGAGGCCGACAACAGCTGTATCATCCGAATACTTCTGCAAAAAGCAGCTGTTGGTGTTCCATTGGAGATCCGCTGTGTAGATGGTAAACAGGAACGCAGCCAGCACAGTTCCTTGTGGAGCCCCTGTGCTGCTCAAGATGGTGCCCGAGACACTATTCTGTAGGCGCACGTACTGTGGTCTGAGGGAAAGGTAATCCAAACACCACAGTACCAGTGATGGATCCACTTTCATCTTCTCCATCTTCTCCCCTAGCAGTCGGGGCTGAATAGTGTTGAAGGCGCTTGAAAAGTTAGAACATAGAACATAAAACACAGGAATGGGACCTTCAGCCCACATGATGATGATATGTTCACCCATTAGGAATGTTAATTACTGTCACAAGATGACCTGCCACTTCACAATGGAATTAATTAGCCTGGTGTAACTGTGCCAGAGGTCCATAGTCATATAACATTTACAACACATCGTGTTGATGCCTATCTCAACAAATGATCAAACATAAATAGTCAAGCAGTGAAATTCTGCAGATAGACACAAAAAGCTGGAGTAGCTCAGCGGGTCAGACAGCATCTCTGGAGAGAAGGAATAGGTGACCATTCGGGTCGAGACCCTTCTTCAGAAATTCTGTTGACTTTCTAAGGTAAAAGAAGAAACGCATAGGGGATCTTCAGTGGGTCAGGCAGCAGCCATGGAGATAGCATTTCAGGTGCATGATCTGCTAAAAGGTCCTTTTTTAATCTTCTCTTTGCTCTTCACACATGCTACCTGGCCTGTTGAAGATTTCCAGCATTTTCAGTTTTTATTTCAGAATTGTGTCATCTGCAGTAATTTTGCTTTGGACATCTCTGCTTCCAATGTCTGAAACCCATTGAAGATCCAGCAAGCGTAACCCCCGCAGATATTAAAGGAACATAATGTACAAACGAATCATCCAGCACCTTTGAAAATGCTCTTACACAATTTGAACACAGGAGATCCAGATGTCATGCACATTCAGAAGCAGATGTTTCTCATTTATTGCTGTCTCTTTTTCGCTCCAGAATCCATGATTGGACCATGTAATTCATTGCAGGTGAAGCAGGAATAGCTCAGTTAAAATTTCAATGCCTGAATCCATTTCCCCTCTCGCATCTAGTCCTGGTCTCACTAACTGTTTACTTACCTAAGACTGAACACCAAGCCAAGAGTCTGATTTGACAAATAACTCTCATTTCAATTTCCCTTTTCCAAGTAAATCCTTCTATTCCTCGGTCATAATTTGGGATGTGACCGCTGGCCTGGTTTCTGCCTTCAGCGGTGATCTAACTTGGTCCGTTTGGTTCTGCGCGATAGAGTACAAGGGGAAAAGATGAATATTTTCAGCTCTCTCCCTCGCCTCAGTGGGTAATTGTGAAAACTCGTCTTGTTCTATAGCCTCTCTTGAGGATTAATAGTTGAGGTTTCCTGGGGTTGAGGTTATTGCTTTATTCCCACTCTTGCGTGTAAGAACTTAGGCAAAAGGAGCAAGTATCAGCGCATGCCCATTGATGCCTGGTTCTGGGCTGGTCTTCAGTTCCAATGTCCTGCACATTTCCCCTTAAGGTTTATCTCAGCCACGATATACCAAAGAACTCAATGCAGCTGGTAGAGCTGCTGCCTTACAGTGCCGGAGACCCAGTTTTATTCCTGATATCACTAGTCGTTTGCAAGATCTTTGCGCATTTCTCCATGTGACCGTGTGAGTTTCCTCTGGGCGCTCTTGATTTCTTCCACGTCCCAAAGACATGCAGGTTTGTAGGTCAATTGGCCTCCGTAAATGTTCTGAAGTATGTAGGGAATGGATGCGAAAATGGGATAACACAGAACCAGCGTGAACATGTGATCAATGATTGGCGTAAACTTGGTGGGGCAATGGGCCTGTTTTCATGCCGTATTTTTCAGAACCACAAAATATTCAAGTATTCACGGTTGAGTTATTCCAGCACTTTGTACCCTCTTGCATATTAACTAGCATCTGCCGTTCTTAGTTTCTACTCTTACAGCTAATGTGTTAGTGAATTTCAACTTCCAAATCCTCTCCATTGGTTTTGGGTGAAAAGGGGTTAACAAGGTCTTCCAGTTTCCTTCCACAAATCAAAAAAATGTGCAACAACACATTACAGATCTGATGATGTTTTGACTGGTTTCACATTATAACACCCTCTCCTTATGTGCAATCTCAAACGGACTTAAAAATTGACGCACAACCCACTGGTTCGAGCCCAAGTGTAAACCAGCCTTGGCAAAAGCGTTGCATTCACATCTGTATAAATTCATTTTCCAATCAATCCTGTGCCTACTTTTGCTAAAGAAATATGGAGCAGGTCATGGAAATGTACCTCAAGCCTTACATTAATACCTCCCCGGTTCCCATGGAAAGAACACAAAACTCAGTTCGGATTAAGGATGAATCCCAAACGAAAAAACATTTTGGCAATCGATTTGAATATTGAAAACAATTTGGCCTCATAAGTAACCACAGTAACATCAACTGGAATAATGACATTTTTATTAATGAAATATATTATATTTTATATTAACAATTTGACCCATAGTCCATTCCACTAGGCAGTCCAAGTCAGCTGTCTAAACCAATCTGCTGAATGATTAGGAAGAAAGTTTTTGTTTTGTGTTGGTGTTTGGCGTGTGTAACCAGTATTTTCTGTTTTTACTTCAGGTTCCCAGCAACCTTGTTTACCCTTTTTATTTTTCTCTTCATTGAAATGGTGGATTCACTCTAGACCCGGTTCAAACTCCACAAGTTCAGCAAGCAGATTCCACCTTGTAACTGCTGAGAACCTGTGCAGGTTTATCTTCCATCGGTGCCAGTGAGCTGTTGACAAAACCCCAGCGAAGAACCACCTAGTGAAGATGTCCACGTTCGAGCCGGAATCTCGAATTGGTGGCAATTTCGCCAAGGAATGCCACACTTCAGAACACAATATAGAACATGTGAAATTGACACAAAATACTGGAGTAGCCCAGCGGGTCAGGCAACATCTCTGGAGAAAAGGAACAGGTGACATTTCAGTGAAGAAGGGTCTCGACCCGAAACGTCACCTAATCCTTTTCTCCAGCGATGCTGCCTGACCTTCTAAGTTACTCCAGCATTTTGGGTCTATCTTCGGTGTAAACCAGAATCTGCAGTTCCTTCCTACACATTCCACTAACACCCTCTGCTTCCTTCCATAAAACCAATTTTCTATCCATTCAGATATGTATCCTTGGATCCCACGTGCACTAACCTTCCAGAGCAGCCTACCATGCGGTGTAGAATTTCTATGTAGCGCTTCTTTGCCCTCTACATGAGCTGCGCCCCAGGTTCGTAAACTTTAATTCCCTGATAGGTGTTTTACTGGAGTTTCTCACACAGATATTCAAAAAAAAACAACACTCAATAAATCAATATTTTATAGTACCTTTAAGTATTAATTACTATGTGGGCCCACACACTCACTCACACAAGCCGGCAACATTAAAAACAAAACAAGAATAATTCCACGTTGCAGGCCTGGTCGAAGCTGGAGAGCGTCGCGGCCAAATACAGTGGAAGCCGACAAGTGCACAGTGCAGAAGCTCACAAGATGGCGGGGAGTTGGCTGACCAGAGAGGACCCCATGTGGCAGAAATCGTCCTTCTCCCTCGTTGTCTCCAGGGCTCAGCTAACCGCTGCTCTCACTCTCCTCGTAATCACAAAGTCCACACAGCGACAGTCTTTAATCCACCCCTCCGAGCTGAAGGGGTAGCAGTTAGCCCAGGACTTCTTCTGGACTTCTTCTCATTCTCTCCTGGATTTCGCTTACCAACAATTCCCAGCTCCTGCCCCCAAACCAATCACCACACAGGAAAAATGATCTAACTCATTAACAACAAATCAAAATGCAGACACATATTCACAGCAAAACTTATATACATTTCTTAATAAGAAAAACTAATATGAAGTTACACAGGGCTACATCCTCCCCCTGCTAAACGTCTGATGTCCCTATCAGGCTAACCTACTGTGCACTAAACACATCTGCTTACTTGGGCTCTTTAGGTGGATTCTGAACTTAACGTTAATCTTGGTTCACTAGTGTCTGTGGTCTCTGTGTCACAGCATATTTGAATAATCAGGCCTCTATAAACTATCGTCACAGGTCTGCCAGTCGGCTGTCCAAGTTTGTCATAACTGAGGCGTAGGACAGGTTTCACAAGCCGTTTGGCACAGGGTGTCTGGGAGGACTCAGCAACCACAGCTGAGGTGCTAGGGGTAGGGACGTCTCCCTCCCCCAGCTCTGTGTCCACCACAGAGTCTTGGTGTGGCTGTAAGGGTTCTTCCAGATCTTCTGTTGCTACTGGCAGTTCATCCACTTGATCCTCCTCTTCAGGTGAGTCATGATTATTGGAGCAGACGCTGATATCTGTATCTATCATGACCGGACCATGTCTGTGTTCAGCCTCCAGGCCTTGGGTTTGCGGACGTAGACAGAGCTTTAGCTGGGGTAAGTAGTAATTACTCTCCTCTTCAGACTCTGAAGTCTGTGGCTCTTGACTCACATGTTCTGGGTTTTGGGCTTGACACTTGGCTTTCTGTGCTCTGGTTACTGGTTTCTTTGGTTGTGTTTTCCTCTCTGCAGGAGTAGGCAGTCTTACCAAGTAACCAATGGGAAGCAAGTGATCTCTGTGCATTGTTTTCACTATGCCTGTTCCTCTCTCTGGTTTCACACGATACACCGGAAGATTGGGCAACTGTGCTATCACCACATAGGGCAAGGGGTTCCATCTGTCCTGTAGCTTGTGTTTTCCAGTGATGCCAAGATTGCGAACCAGGACTCGGTCTCCTTCTTGCAGTGTCTGATTTCTCACTCTTGCATCATAGAGTCTTTTGTTCCGTTCATGGTTTTTGGAAGCTGCTTCAGCTGCTAGCTGGTAAGCATCCCGCAACTCTTTTTTCATTTTGGCCACATATTGGTGATGCTTAAGACCATCCTCTTCCTCCCAACCAATGCCAAAACAAAGATCCACTGGTAGCCGCGCCTCTCTCTCGAACATTAAAAAGTAGGGTGAGTACCCTGTTGCATCATTTCGGGTGCTGTTATAAGCATGCACTAGCTGGCTTATGTGTTGGCTCCATTTGGGCTTTAGAACTGGATCAAGGGTGCCAAGCATGGACAGGAGAGTACGATTGAATCTCTCAGGTTGGGGGTCTCCCTGAGGGTGGTACGGAGAGGTTCTCGACTTGCGAATGCCCAGCATGGTCAAGTGCTCTTTGATAATTTTGCTCTCAAAGTCGCGACCCTGATCTGAGTGGATGCGGGCTGGCAGTCCGTAGTGAACAAAGAACTTTTCAAAGAGGACTTTAGCCACGGTGAGGGCCTTTTGATCTTTGGTCGGGAATGCCTGAGCATACCTTGTGTAATGATCTGTGATGACCAGCACATTGGCAATGCCTTTGGAGTCGGGCTCAATAGAAAGGAAATCCATGCAGACCAAGTCCAACGGTCCATTACTCGTGATCTGTTGCATAGGGGCAGCTCTGTGTGGAAGGGACTTCCAGGCCACACATCTCCCACAGTTCTGGATGTAGGTTGCAATCTCAGAGGCCATTTTGGGCCAGTAAAATCGGTTTCTGACAAGCTTTGTGGTTCTTTCAATGCCGAGGTGACCAATGTCGTCGTGCATGGACTTCAGAACCATTGATTTGTACTGAGCAGGTAAGATAAGCTGACTCACCTCTCTTCCAGAGGGTCTCTTAATGACTCTGTCCAGGAGGTCACACTTTACCCGAAGCTTGGAACTTTCTCGCTGCAGCAAGGCGACATCAGCATTTGGATGTTTAGGAACTGGGTCACATTTGTCTAGCTTCACTTGAGATATTACCACACTGATGACAGGGTCTAATCTCTGGGGCCTCTATCAGTTCTTTACGGCTCAACTGCTCAAGCTCATTTCCCTTCACTTGAGTGAGGTAGGAATAAACAGCAGGAATAGCATCGGGGGAAGCACCTAGTTGGTCGACACATCTAGTGGTGCTTTCGCCGGGACCACATGCGGCGTTTCTTCGGCAGAGAGCTTTCATCCCAGAAGTAGGAACATCCACCCATCCATCCTCTGTCTCCTGATGATTTCTGGAAAGCAAGTCCGCATCAATGTTTTCACGACCAGGCTTATACTGAACGTTGAAGTGGAGAGGGCAGCTAGCCACCTGTGGCCTGTGGCGTTAAGCCTGGCAGTGGTTAAGACATACGTGAGCGGATTATTATCCGTTCTCACAGTGAATTTGGTGCCATACAAATAATCATGGAACTTATCGACTACCGCCCACTTCAAAGCTAGAAATTCTAGCTGGTGGATGGGATAGTTCCGCTCTGACTGGCTGAGCTTGCGACTGGCGAAAGGAACTGGACGGAGTCCTTCAGGATGCTCTTCATTCAATACAGCTCCCAGGCCATTCAGGCTTGCGTCTACATGCAATATGTAGGGCCTTGTCGGGTCCGCGAAAGCCAACACAGGAGCATGCGTGAGCTTGTGGATGATGGTGTAAAAGGCGTCATCACAAGCTGAGGTCCAACGGTCGCTGAACGGCTCTGAGACTTTAAACTAGTCTTTCTTGTCCTTGTAGGTGGCTTTGTTTTTGCGTTGAGCTGGAGGGTACCCTTTAGTTAGGTCTGTGAGAGGGCGGACAGTGGCAGAGTAGTTCTCAATGAACCGCCGATAGTACCCACAAAATCCTAGAAACGACCTCAGGGACTTTAGGTCAATGGGTTTCTTCCAATTGGTGACGGCACTAACTTTCTCTCGGTCGGTTGCGACGCCGGCAGCGGAGACAATCTGCCCCAGGAATTTCACTTTTGGTAGACAGAATTGGCATTTGTCAACGGAGATCTTGAGTCCACATTCCTCCAGCCGATCCAAAACTTTGAGGAGACGTTCTTCGTGTTCCTCTAGTGTTTTTCCAAACACTATGATATCATCAAGATACACAAGAACTTGGATCAGGTTGATGTCTCCTACAGCCTTCTCCATCAATCTTTGAAAGGTTGCAGGAGCACCTGTGATGCCTTGGGGCATCCGCTCAAACTGGAAAAAACCAAGAGGGCAAATAAAGGCTGTCTTTTCTTTGTCTGCCTCAGACATTTCCACTTGGTAATATCCGCTTCTCAAATCCAGCACAGAGAACCATTTACTGCCAGTCAGACAATCAAGTGCATCATCTATGCGCGGCATGGTCTGGGACGGTTCTGGAGTTCAGCAGACGATAGTCAATGCACATTCTCACTTTGCCATTCCTCTTCCTCACTATGACAATGGGAGAGGCATACGGACTTCGGGATTCTTTGATTATTCCGGCTGCCAGCAGTTCTTGGAGATGGCGCCGAACATCCTCAATGTCTGCAGGTGCGATTCTGCGGGATCTCTCTCTGAATGGTCTAGAGTCTCTGAGTCTTATGTGGTGTGTCACACCTCTCGCCAGACCCACATCCCATTCCTCCAATGAGAATACATCAGCTCTCTCTGACAACTTGTTGGCTAACCTAGCTCTCCATGCTTCGGGAATGGGTGAATCCCCAAAATTGAAGAGCTCAGGATCAATTGACATTGTTTTCGGAGACTTCTTTGGCTCAATGACAGAGTCAACCAGGTACACTTGGGCTAGCACTGTACCCGCAGGAAGAGCAGTTTCTTTTTGAGATTCATTTCTCAGCATGAGTGTGAAGCCATTGGTATCCATAGCTGAGGGTGTCAGGACTACTGGCGGAACCAGCACACCAGCAGGAAGGTTGGTACTTTCATCAGCCTCCACCATTAGGATGCTTTTATCCATAGGTTGCTGCTTCTCCACTTCACAGACAGCATAGTGTGCTCCTCCAGGTGGGATTCTTAGAGTCCCAGGGCCCTGCCATTTCACTTGGCCGACCACATCCATTGGTGGATTACAAGGTGATGGGGATTGTTCAGAACGAACAGTGTTTATTCTCAGAGAGTGAACCTCATCGTTGCCTTTGAGTTCCTCACATTGGTACAGCAGGGAGCGCAGTTTTGTTGTATTAGTGCCAATGACAACAGGAACTGGGTCAGGACTTGGCGAATCAGGGCATATTAGAGCCACCACGGGAACTATTTCTTCAACTCCCTTGGAATTAGGAGGCAGTCCCAGCTCAACTGCCACATAGCCTGTATATGGATAGCTAGTGTCACTCAGTCCCCATATGGCAAGGTCTTTGAGTGGGTGAATGGGCACATTGGGAAGGAGTCTGGTGTGCCAACTCTCAAAGATGATAGTGACTCTGGAGCCGCTGTCTAAAATGGCTCTACAGGGCTGACCATCAATTTTCACATCAGCCATCATGGATGGGCCAACCAGTCCTTGTGGCAGGTTACGAGGCTGCTGTGTGTAGACTGGACCAACCTGCTTCGACTCAGCAAACCTTTTGTGTGAAGCTTTATCTTCCTTACTTTTGCGCGGAGCACCGAGTAATTTTTGGATGACTTTTGGGCTGTTCTCTGGGGCTGTGCAGTGTGTGGCAATATGTCCATTTTCTCCGCATCTGTAACAGAAGAAGCTCTCTGAGTCTTTGGCATTATGTGGTTTAGCTGCTGGGCTGGGTCTGGCCTTCCCATCCCTCTGTTTAGGGTCTGCAGTCACAGGACTGTGAGATACAGACATCACAGTTAGCTGATGTTGTAGCTGCAGCACCTGTTGCCTCAACATTTGAACTTCGTTTTCTTTTTCAGTGTCTATAGTTTTCTTGGTGGGTTTGTATTTTGGCTCAGTGTGTGTGTGTCTTGCTGCTTTTCCCTTAGCTCACCAGGCTCTGCACGAAGCTCTTGAATCTCTGCCTTCAACTTTTGGTCTTCTGTAGCTTTGGTATTGGCTTGGTCTCTGACTTGTACTTGTCTTACTGTTGTAGTTAATTTTCGTCGAGCTGTCTCATATTCCTCCTCTTCACGAATCTCATTTAGGAGCTTTAAGAATCTCAGCTGTAACAGCATCATATCAGAGTCAGTAGCACCTCTAATGAGTTGGTGAATTCGAGCATGATCGGCTCTGTGGCTGAGAAGGCCTCCTTTTTGCACTACTTTGATCAACGAACGTTCCAGCCTCCTTAAAAAGTCAGAGAGCTTTTCACCAGACTGTTGGTGAAGGCTCCTGAAGGCAAAATATAAGTCTTCTCCTGACACAGGCGTGCCAAAGGCACTTTCCAAGGCCTTTACATAGCAGTCAGGGCTAGCATCTGGGTCGTACAGCCTGAATTATTTCCAGGGCCGACCAAACACCCTCGACCACTGCTACACCACCATCAAGAATGCCTATCGTTCTATCCCTCGCCCTCACTTCGGTAAATCCGACCATACCGCGGTGCTGCTTCTTCCTGCCTACAAGCAGCAATTAAAGAGCGCACCCCCAGAAGTGAGGACAGCACAGAGCTGGTCGGGGGGGGCAGAAGAACAACTCCAGGACTGTTTGGAGTCTGTAGACTGGGCAATGTTCAAGGACTCGGCAACGGACTTGAACGAATACGCCACAGTCGTTACAGACTTCATAAAGAAATGTGTGGAGGACTGCATCCCTACAAAAACCTTCCGAGTGTTTCCCAATCAGAAACCTTGGATGAACTTTGAGATCCGCACTCTCCTGAAGTCCAGACACAGGGCATTCACCTCCGATGATACAGTGGCCTACATGAAGACCAGATACGACCTTGGTAAGGCCATCAGAAAGGCCAAAAGGGACTTCTGCTCCAAACTGGAGGACGAGACAGATGTTCGGCAGCTGTGGCAGGGTCTGAATGCAATCACCTCCTACAAGGCAAAACCAGGAGGCAGCTCGAATGCCGGTGTAACATCACTCCCTGACGAGCTCAATGCATTTTACGCACGCTTTGACAGGGAGAATACTGATGTGCCTTCCCGATCCCCCATTCGCTGCGATGGCATTTCAGTCTCAGTCACAGAGGCCGATGTCAGGAAATCCTTCAGAGGGGTGAACCCCCGAAAAGCACCTGGTCCTGATGGTATACCCGGCCGTGTTCTAAAAACCTGTGCGGACCAACTGGCGGGAGTTTTTACGGACATCTTCAATCTCTCACTTCTGAGGTCTGAGGTCCCCACCTGCTTTAAAAGGGCATCAATTATACCGGTGCCCAAGAAGAGTAAGGTGACATGCCTCAATGACTATCGACCAGTGGCACTAACGGCGGTGGTGATGAAGTGCTTTGAGAGGTTGATCATGGAGCAAATCAACTCCTACATCGACAAAAACCTGGACCCACTGCAGTTCGCGTACCGCCACAACAGATCAACGGTGGATGCGATCTCGCTGGCCCTCCACTCCGCACTGGACCACTTGGACAACAAAAACTCATATGTCAGGCTGTTATTCATTGATTACAGCTCGGCATTTAACACAATCATCCCCTCCAAACTGGTTACCAAACTCGCAGAACTGGGTCTCTGCGCATCCCTCTGCAACTGGATCCTCGACTTCCTCGTCCACAGACCACAGTCTGTTCGTATTGGTGGAAATGTGTCAGCCTCAATAACAATCAGCACGGGAGCACCTCAAGGCTGCGTGCTCAGCCCCCTGCTGTACTCACTCTATACCCATGACTGCGTAGCGAACCACAGTGCGAACTCCATCATCAAGTTCGCTGACGACACCACTATTGTGGGGCGTATCACTGATGGGGATGAGTCAGAGTACAGAAGAGAGATCGAGCAACTGTCCATATGGTGCCAGTGCAATAACCTGGCCCTCAACACCAGCAAAACCAAGGAACTGATTGTGGACTTTGGAAGGAGTAGGAGGGGGACCCACAGCCCCATTTATATCAACGGGTCGATGGTTGAAAGGGTCAAGAGCTTCAAATTCCTGGGCGTGCACATCTCTGAAGATCTTTCCTGGTCCGAGAACACTAATGCAATCATCAAAAAAGCACATCAGCGCCTCTACTTCCTGAGAAGATTACGGAGAGTCGGATTGTCAAGGAAGACTCTCTCTAACTTCTACAGGTGCACAGTCGAGAGCATGCTGACCGGTTGCATCGTGGCTTGGTTCGGCAATTTGAGCGCCCTGGAAAGGAAAAGACTACAAAAAGTAGTAAACACTGCCCAGTCCATCATCGGCTCTGACCTTCCTTCCATCGAGGGGATCTATCGCAGTCGCTGCCTCAAAAAGGCTGGCAGTATCATGAAAGACCCACACCATCCGGGCCACACACTCATCTCCCTGCTACCTTCAGGTAGAAGGTACAGGAGCCTGAAGACTGCAACAACCAGGTTCAGGAATAGTTACTTCCCCTCAGCCATCAGGCTATTAAACCTGGCTCGGACAAAACTCTGATTATTACCAACCACTTTCTGTTATTTGCACTATCAGTTTATTTATTCATGTGTGTATATATTTATATCATGGTATATGGACACATTTATCTGTTTTGTAGTAAATGCCTACTATTTTCTGTGTGCTTAAGCAAAGCAAGAATTTCATTGTCCTATACAGGGACACATGACAATAAACTAACTTGAACTTGAACTTAAGCTCTCGACTATTCTCCTTCGTTTCTCACGTTCAGAGCAGTCACATTCTTCAATCATTAGATAGGCTTGTTCGAGCCAATGGTCAAGGCTCTCCTCTCCTGGCGGTGTGGGAAGGTTTCCAGAGAACATCCGCAGACGTCGAAATGCATTGTTCTCACTGGTAGGTCTCATCGTTTTTCCCAACAGGTCTCCCACTGCTCGGATGATGGACTCTGGGGAGCTTCCTTGTGGAGTCTCTGTAGTCAGCATGGCTTGAACATCATTTACTGATTTTCCTTCATCAGTCATTAGTTTGTTTAGCTTAGCTAAAAAATCTTCAGCTGGGCTCACAGGTTCAGTGAAGAGGAAAATTTTCCATTCTGAGCATCCCTTCGCTGGCTGCAGTTGGGGGGGAATGCGATCTGGCTGTACAACTTCACGGCATTCACAGAGTACCAGGTTGCTGCCAGTCTGAATGTCACTTTGGACGTCCCGTACCTTTACTCTCCCAAGTGCCATTACTGTCTGAACAGTCTCCTCAATGTCATAGACCCCCCATCAGTCTGAAGAAGGGTTTCGGCCCGAAACGTCGCCTATTTCCTTCGCTCCATAGATGCTGCTGCACCCGCTGAGTTTCCCCAGCAATTTTGTGTACCCTCTTCAATGTCTGCTTGGTCAGTATTAGTCGGCACGTCAAACAGGACAAAAGCATGGTTTGGGTCTAAGCATGCTTCACTACACCAGCTATGAAGCTTAGCTGCTAACTGAGAGTCTGCTTGAGTAGCCATTATACTACAACTGCTATAGGCACTTTAATACAAAAGTCGGGAAACAAAAACACTTCTTAAAGGCAAAAACTAACAGTAAATGAAATGGGAATTAATCTCAGCGATGCCTCCATTTTGTGTCGCGCTTCTTTGCCCTCTACATGAGCTGCGCCCCAGGTTCATTAACTTTAATTCCCTTATAGGTGTTTTACTGGTGTTTCTCACACAGATATTCAAAAAAAAAAAACACTCAATAAATCAATATTTTATAGTACCTTTAAGTATTAATTACTATGTGGGCCCACACACTCACTCACACAAGCCGGCAACTTTAAAAACAAAACAAGAATAACCCCACGTTGCAGGCCTGGTCGAAGCTGGAGAGCGTCGCGGCCAAATACAGTGGAAGCCGACAAGTGCACAGTGCAGAAGCTCACAAGATGGCGGGGAGTTGGCTGACCAGAGAGGACCCCATGTGGCAGATATCTTCCTTCTCCCTCGTTGTCTCCAGGGCTCAGCTAACCGCTGCTCTCACTCTCCTCGTAATCACAAAGTCCACACAGCGACAGTCTTGAATCCACCCCTCCGAGCTGAAGGGGTAGCAGTTAGCCTAGGACTTCTTCTGTCTTCTTCTGGACTTCTTCTCTCTCTCCTGGACTTCGATCACCCACAATTCCCACCTCCCGTCCCCAAACCAATCACCACACAGGAAAAATGATCTAACTCATTAACAACAAATCAAAATGCAGAACACATATTCACAGCAAAACTTATATAAATTTCTTAATAAGAAAAACTAATATGAAGTTACACAGGGCTACATCTAGTTTTATTCTTTCTCACAATTCTGCACTCCCTCCACACTGGCACCAAGTATCAGCTGCATTTTGGGGCTTGTGTTTTCAGAGTGAGATTCGAACCCAGAACCAGCTGATACAGAGTGAGCCATTCTACCCACAAACCCACAGCTGATGCACCATTGATTCATAGACCACAACATGGAGGCATATGAGCAGCTGCTAATTGCTGGCCAGTTACTAGGGATATGTATGTAATTTGTTAGCCCATGAGTGGGAGTATAGGTTTGGACGAAGTACAGCACAGGAACAGGCCCTATGGCCTACAGTTTTGTGCCGAAAATGATGCCAAGATAAATTAATCTCATCTGCCTGCTTGTGATCAATATCCCTCCATTCCCTGCATATCCGTGTGCCTTTCCAAAAGATTCTAAACCACCGCTGTTGTATCTGCCTCCACCACCAACCCTGGCCGCACATTCCAGGCACCTACCACACTCTGTGTAAAAAAAAAACCTGCCCTGCACATCTCCTTTAGCCTTTGAAAAAAGGCCACAAAGTGCTGTAGTAACTCAGCAGGTCAGGCAGCATCTGTGGATTTTCTCCATATGCTGATATGCTAAGTTACTCCAGCACTTTGTGTCTTTTTTTATAAACCATCATCTGCAATTCCTTTTCTCCTTCAAACTTTGCGCCTCTCACTTTAAAGCTATGGTCACATGGTGGCGCAGCGGTAGAGTTGCTGACTTACAGCACCAGAGGCCGATCCAGACTACGGATGCTGTCTGTGTGGAGTTTGTACCTTCTCCTTGTGCTCATGTTGGTTTTCTCCGGGTGCTCCGGTTTCCTCCCACACTCCAAAGGCTTGCAGGTTTATAGGTTAATTGGCTTCGGTAAACTGTCTCTAGTGTGTAGGATAATAATAATAATAATGGATGGGATTTATATAGAGCCTTTCTAATACTCAAGGCGCTTTACATCGGATTATTCATTCACTCCTCAGTCACACTCGGTGGTGGTAAGCTAATTCTGTAGCCACAGCTGCCCTGGGGCAGACTGACGGAAGCGTGGCTGCCAATCTGCGCCTACGGCCCCTCCGACCACCACCAATCACTCACACACATTCACACACAGGCAAAGGTGGGTGAAGTGTCTTGCCCAAGGACACAATGACAGTATGCACTTCAAGCGGGATTCGAACCGGCTACCTTCCGGTCGCCAGCCGAACACATAGGCCATTGTGCCATCTGTCGTCCCTGATAGAACTAGTGTATGGGTGATTGTTGGAGAATGTGGACTCGATGGGCCGAAGAGTCTGTTTCCACACTGTATCTGTAAAACTATAAAAACTAAAACCAGGCACTCTCGTCTTTGACATTTCCATTCTGGGAAAAAGGTTCTGACTGTCTACCCTATCCATGCCACCCATAATTTTACTCGTGTTTCCCAGCAAGTTCTCTTACTTTGACTCTATGAGGCTACTCAGGCCTTGTACGTGGGAGGGAAGGTAAGCACTGGAACAAGACTAACAAACGCCCCTGTCTCTCCAGAGAATCACATCTGCTCTTCCTAACCCAACAAAGAGTGGATAAAAGGAAACAATCTATGTTCCAAATATCTCCTATTTTCTACCGGACAAGTAGCCTGAATTTTCACAATTCAATAGAGGTTGTTGTCACCATGGGGTGGCTCCAGTGGTTATTGGCCACCTCTTGTTGCCACTGAGGTCAGGAGCTATTGGGAATCAACAACAGAGTTAAGCCCTATGTTTCTATGTTTCTATGTTTCTATGCCCTGAGTCTTATAAAGGGCAATATTCCCAGAAGGGCATAAGTGAACTGGATAAACCGCAGGTAGACAAAAATGCTGGAGAAACTCAGCGGGTGAGGCAGCGTCTACGGAGCGAAGGAAATAGGCAACGTTTCGGGTCGAGACCCTTCTTCAGACGGGATAAACCACATGTTTCTTTGGTTTCTTTGGGTTGTTTCAACTTCAGGAGATGACTTCCCTAATTACTGTAGCAGGATTCAATCCCTCACTCTCCAGATCAATGGACCGGCATGCAATTGTTCGTCCAGTCCACTTTGGCCTGAACTCCTGACGACTGGACATCTTACTTTTCATCATTTTAATTTTAATATTCAAAATATTTCAAGTCAAGCTTATATTTATTTTCAATGGGGACACAATAAATTGCAGAATCTAGAATCTTGAGCAAAGCACAAAGTGCTGGAGGAATTCAGCAGGGTCAGGCCATGACTGTGAAGGGCATGGATAGAGAGTGTTTCACCCTCCCCTACCTCCCCCCCAACCCCTTTATATCTCTCCCCCCTCTATGTACCACTCCCATCCTTTTCAATTTGACCTTTGGTCTTTCGCCCTCCTCCTGTCTCCTTCCACCAATATCCCTCCCTCCAGCTTCACATTTCACTCCTGCTCTTCCCTCCTTATCTGATACACCTCTGCCTCCTTGTTCACCCTCTCCCCATGTATCCGCCTATCACTTGCCAGACTTTGTCCTGCCCCCACCTCTCATTTCCAGCTTTCTCCCCCCATACCATCAGCCTGAAGGGTCCTGACCTGAAACGTTGTCCGCCCATTCCCTCCACAGATTCCGCTTTTCCTGATGAGTTCCTCCGGCACTTTCTGTTTCATAGAGTGATACAGCGTGGAAACAGGTCCTTCGGCTCAACTTGCCCACACCAGCCAACATGTCCCAGCTACAATAGTCCCACCTGCCTGCGTTTGGTCCATATTCCTCCAAACTTCTCCTATCCATGTACCTGTCTAACTGTTTGTTAAACGTTGGGACAGTCCCAGCCTCAACTACCTCCTCTGACAGCTTGTTCCTTATGCCCCTGTCCCACTTAGGAAACCTGAACGGGAAATCTCTGGAGACTTTGCGCCCCACCCAAGGTTTCCGTGCGGTTCCCGGAGGTTCCTGGAGGTTTTTGTCAGTCTCCCTACCTGCTTCCACTACCAGCAACCTCCGGCAACCATCTGCAACCTCCGGGAACCGCACGGAAGCCTTGGGTGGGGCGCAAAGTCTCCAAAGGTTTCTGTTCAGGTTTCGTAAGTGGAACAGGGGCTTTACATCCACTACCCTTTGTGTGAAAAAGTTACCTCTCAGATCCCTATTATTCGCTTAAGATTCTGGCATCTGCTGTTTCTTGTGCCTCCATCTGGCTTTTCGTTATTATTTTGCAGCAATTCTAAATATTTCTAGCCAGATTCACAATGCTTTAAGTTGCCCTTACTCCTACGTCTGAAGTTGCTCTGGGAGATAATGTGTGGGTAGTGATTGCTATTTAGACGTTCATGAAAGAGCAGTAGGTGTGATGTGGGAGGTGATTGATTGTCACTAGGGGTTGATGGAGTTTCCACTCACAATGCGAGGCCACATGAAGGGTTTCGATGACGGTTTTCAGGACAATAAAGCATTGCTCCGCGAATGAGGATGTGGCGTAGGAAGGAGAAAATACCAATCAGTCTGAAGAAGGGTTTCGGCCCGAAACGTTGCCTATTTCCTTCGCTCCATAGATGCTGCTGCACTCGCTGAGTTTCTCCAGCATTTTTGTGTACCTCCAATAATTTCAAGTTGGATTAAATATTTAATCAACCGCATAAAAGCTCCAAACATCTCGGTAAGGGTTCAAAGACAATTCTAACACTCCCATCTACATCAACCATTCTATTTCTCACTCAGTGGACTAAGATTGCCAGAGACCCGTGTTCGATCCTAACCTCGAGTGCTGTCTTTGTGGAGTTTGCACACTCTCCCTATGACCGTGTGGGTTTCCTCCAGGCACAAAGGCATGAAGGTTGTAGGTTTATTGGTCTCCAAAAATTGCCCGGCAGACTTCTGCATTGAGAATGCAGGGATTCCAGCATCTGCAGTCGCTTGTGTTTCCATTTTGCAACTTCACTGTAAAGTTTCTTCAAGGTTATTATATACTACAGCAAGTATGAATGTTAATGTTCCACTGCTGGTACATAAGACAATGAAACACCCTTGACTCTTGTCACAAGGGGCAGCTGAATGTGATCAGATGCCCCTTGTTGCGACCAAATTAACCTCACACATTGGTTAATTGCAGATGATTAGAACATAGAACGAAGAACATAGACCAACACAGCACAAGAACAGGCCCTTCAGCCCATGATGTCTGTGCCGAATATTATGCCAACCACTTATCTCTGCACATAACCCATATCCACGATCTGCATATCCACATGCCTATCCAAAAGTATTTTCAATGCCACTAACATATCTGCTTGAACAACTACCCCTGGCAGGGCGTTCTGTCATTCACCACTCTCTGTGTAAAACATCCTACCTTGGACATCTCCTTTAAACTTTGCCTCTCTCACCTTAAACTATGTCTTCCAAGCTTTAATTTTTCAATCGTGGAGAAAAGGTTCCGACAGTCTAGCCTATCTATAACCTCATAATTTTATGTACAAATTTAAATAATTTAATAACTTAAATAATTTATTTATATATGTTTGGCCACATCTTCTTCCACAAAGACTTTTGGTATCAGCTACATTCAGCGGTTTCTGCATTCACATGTTGGCTCAAGTATGACCGGATTCCTCAACATTCAAGGAATTTAAGCATGTTTATTTATCTTGTGCACTGGACATGAAGCAGAGCAATGAGATTCTTGCTTGCTGCGGCTTTATGGCACATTAGGTGCAACAACACAACAAATAAATATGCAGTTCCCAGTTCTCAGTTATTCTAAGTAAAATTGGCCAAGGAAGTGCAAAAATCAAAAAGAATATCCCTGGTAATGAATGCAGAGACTAGTGATTCAGTGCTGAGGTGGTGTTGTGATTAGGGTAGTTCAGATTAAGTTCTACTCAAGAGTATGATGGTTGATGGAAAAAAACTGTTCTTGAACCTGGAGCTCACAGTTCTCCAGGCACGGCAAAGCATGTATCTTCTCCACAATAGGAAAAGCGAGGAGAATGTGGCCAGGATGTCCAGGACAAGGGGTCACAGCTTAAGGATAAAGGGGAAATCCTTTAGGACCGAGATGAGAAAAACTTTTTTCACACAGAGAGTGGTGAATCTCTGGAACTCTCTGCCACAGAAGGTAGTTGAGGCCAGTTCATTGGCTATATTTAAGAGGGAGTTAGATGTGACCCTTGTGGCTAAAGGGATCAGGGGGTATGGAGAGAGGGCAGGTACGGGATACTGAGTTGGATGATCAGCCATGATCATATCGAATGGCGGTGCAGGCTCGAAGGGCCGAATGGCCTACGCCTGCACCTATTTTCTATGTTTCTATGTTTCTATATGGTTCTTTGACGATATCAGCTGCCTTCAGTAGACTTCAGGCTTTAGACTTTAGAGATACAGCACGGAAACAGACCCTTCAGCCCACCGAGTCCACACTGCCCAGCGTTCGCCCTGTACACTAGGACTATCTTCCACAAGAATCAGTTTCTGGTCGTGAAGGAGAAACTAGAACGTCAGATCTCTGCACAAGTTCCATTTGATTGAAGTATTAAACTTCTGCCTTTGTCCAGTTAGTTTAGTTTAGAGATACAGCACGGAAACAGGCCCTTCGCCCCTCCGGGTCAGTGCCGACCATCGATACCCGTACACTAACACTATCCTACACACTAGGGACAATTTACAATTTTTACCAAAGACAATCAACCTACAAACATGTGCGTCTTTGGAGTGTGGGAGGAAACTGGAGCACCTGGAGAAAACCTGCATGGTCACAGGGAGAACGTACAAACTCCATACAGACAGCACCTGTGGTCAGGATCGAACCCGGGTCTCTGGCGCTGTAAGGCAGCAACTCTACCGCTGCACCACCATGCCGCCAATTAGTCAGTTGCCAGTTACAGCCCCCAGCACGTAATCGATGTACAATGTGTTCATTCTAAAGAATACACGGGGTCTACACTTCAGTCAAAGCAGGGTTTGTATGTAGAAGGTACACAAAAGTGCTGGAGGAACTCATCGGGTGCAGCAGCATCTATGGAGCGAAGGAGATAGGCAACGTTTCGGGCTGAAACCCTCCACGGCCAGAGTGAGCAACACCGGAAATTGGAGGAACAGCACCTCATATTCCGCTTGGGTAGTCTGCATCCTGGGGGCATTAACATTGAATTCTCACAATTCCGTTAACCCTTGCTGTCTCCTCCCTTTCCTACCTCTCCCTCAGCCCTCGGGCTCCTCCTCCTCCCTTTTCCTTTCTTCCTCCCCCCACCCCCTATCAATCTGAAAACTTTAACACTCTGTATGTAGAAAGTGCATCACGTGTAAAATGTACCATTTGAGAAGCATGATCAATGCATTAAATATCTGCAAGCAAATTGAAGAGGTTTCCAGGAGGTGGTGGGTAGAAGAGCAGTGGTGATTCAGGAGTGCGGACAGACAGGAACAAGGGGTTGGAGAGGGAAATAATGCAAGTCGAAAATCCACAGATTTCAGAACAGGAAATGGCGGAAAGATTCAGGAGCTGCTATAGATACAGAAACTGACTTAAAATACATCGAGCTAGAGGAAGATAGACACAAAATGCTGGAGTAACTCAGCGGGTCCGGCAGCATCTCTGAAGAAAATAATAGGTGGCGATTCGGTTCGAGACACTTCTTCCAACCCTTCTTAGAATCTGAAGAAGGGTCTCGACCAAAATCGTTACCTTTCCTTTTCTCCATAGATGCTGCCTGACCCGCTGAGTTACTCCAGCATTTTGTGTCTATCTTTGGTGTAAACCAGCAGTTCATTCCAACACAAGAGCTGGAGGAACGTGGGCAAATGTTTAGTTTTGTTGTGCCTACTGTGTACAGACGGACATTAAAAACCTTTGTTGCATGCTAACCAGTCTGCAGGTAGAGGAGATTAGGTTACCTTCGCTTCACGCTCAGCCTGGCCAAAACGCCTGTTACTTTGTACTGTTTGTTCCATGTTACATGCATATCAGCATGTCCTGAACGGCTGCCTGTCCTGCAGCTGTCTGTTTTTTTCCCTTCTTTTTTATTATTTTTAGTTTGTTAAGTGTACAGTTAGGGGGTCTAAATCTTTTTATGTGTGGGGGGGAAGGGGGAAACTGCTTTTCTAAGTCCCTGTCTGGTCGGAGGGGGTTGCCTTCCTCCGAGCAGCGTCTTCGACCTGTCCTTGCGGCCTGCCAGCGGGTCCTGGAGCGACATTTCCCTGAGGGGACCTGGCCAGAACATCGGCGTTGGCGGCGGCGCAGAACATCGGCTTTGGCGGCGGCGCAGCGCTGGAGCGCTGTCGTGGAGCGGGCAATGCCTTTCCTGGGTCGCCGCGCTGGGACTCCAGTATGCTTGGTACCGCCGAGGAAAACATCGTGGAGCCGCGGTTCTGCGGAGCGGCCAGCTGCGACGTTGAACTTACATCTCGCCGAGATCACCAGTGTGCGGAGCTCCGTCTGGGGTGGTCTGGTGGCTTGGAAGCCGCAGGCGGGGGGAAGGCCACCGTTCCTGGCACCCCAAGCCGCTGGGGGTTCTCCCGACGCCGGAGTACCATCACCCGGCGAGAACATCGGGCGACGTGGCGGCGACTGTGGAGGCCTCAATAGGCCCGACTTTGGGTGGACAAGAGGATGGGGACTGGACTTTGTGCCTTCCCCCACAGTGGGAATCACTGTGGGGGGATGTTTTTATGTCTTGGTGTTGAATTTCTTCATGAATACTGTGTTGTATTTTTATTAGTGTGCTGCAAGGACATCAGAATTTCCCCTGAATAAGGGGATTAATAAAATCTATCAATCAATCAATCAATCAATCAATCAGAAAGGTATGATAACAATTTACTTTGTAAAAATGACGATATTGAAATGATTAAAATTCATTTTGTGTCAGTGAACATCATAATAAAATTAATTACAAAATCATTGCAGGAAATATGCTTTTAGAGTCGCACATCTTGTTTTATGTATGAGTTTTATGATGTACATTTTAAGGAACTTATTGTTATTCATTGTTTAAAGGAATTAGGAACACATCAAAATGGTGCAATCAGAGATACTGGCAATGATTAGTAGTACTGAGTAGTCATATTTCATGTTATCGGAACAATTTCACAATAGTTGGTCAATACCAATGGTAGGAATGAATCACTTGGGAAAAAAAACAGCTTGCCATATTGCCAAATCATCCACTTTCCATCTGTTGGTGAAGACAAAAGATGATAGTGTCATTATCTTACCCCACTGATAAAGCCCTGGGTGTGAGCTCTATGGATCTGAGAAGCTCTCTTTGGGCATTGCACGCACATTCCCTCCGGCTAAACAACAGGGACACGCCTGACATTGGTGATCTTTTCTCTTCATGATACAAACCCCCAATTGGAAACTCGAGATGGAGCCAGAACATATCCACTCTTTGTGGGCTGGTCTCAGAGGTGGATCGACAATTATCTGCCCCACTCTTTTCCACATAAATCTATCATTATTTCTAGCTAATATAACAATATTCTCTGTAACCTTCTTTCAGGCAATGATCAGGTAACTATATAGACTTGGGGGCATTGGTTTTGTGATTTTGCATTATTATTGTTGGTTTGTTTGTTTTATGTGTGCATATGTATATGTGTGTATATATATATATATATAATATAACGCTAGAATTCAGAAGATTGAGGGGGGATCTTATAGAAACTTACAACATTCTTAAGGGGTTAGACAGGCTAGGTGCAGGAAGATTATTCCCGATGTTGGGGAAGTCCAGAACTAGGGATCACAGTTTAAGGATAAGAGGGAAGTCTTTTAGGACCGAGATGAGAAAATCATTTTTTACACAGAGAGTGGTGAATCTGTGGAATTCTCTGCCACAGAAGGTAGTTGAGGCCAGTTCATTGGCTATATTTAAGAGGGAGTTAGATGTGGCCCTTGTGGCTGAAGGGATCAGGGGGTATGGAGAGAAGGCAAGGATGGGATACTGAGTTGGATGATCAGCCATGATCATATCGAATGGCGGTGCAGGCTCAAAGGGCCGAATGGCCTACTCCTGCACCTATTTTCTATGTTTCTATGTTTCTATAACAATATAATAAACAAAAACAAGTTCAGTATATTTATATATATATTATTTGCAGGCTACTATATTTACATATTCTGAAGTTAGATACAAAAAGCTGGAGTAACTCAGCAGGTCAGGCAGCATCTCTTGAGAAAAGAAATAGGTGACTTTTCAGGTCAAGACCCATCTTCAGACTGAGAGTTAGGGGAAAGGGAAACGAGAGATATAGGCAGTGATATGGAGAGATATAGAGCAAATGAATTAAAGATATGCAAAAAGGTAACAATGATCAAGGAAAGGTGGAGCCCACAATGGTCCAATTTTGCCTGTGGGCTCAGTGATAATGAGTTATACATACAATGAAACTCAACAGGACAACAATGAAACTAGTACATCAACTAGGTTGGGGAGAGATGGAGAGAAAGGGGATGCAAGGGTTTCTTGAAGTTAGAGAAATCATTGATCATACCACTGGGGTGTAAGCTGCCCAAGTGGAATGTGAGGTGCTATTGCACCAAGTTGGGTTGGGCCTCATTCTGACAATGGAGGAGAAAGTCTACGCTTGGTCTCGCCACTCACTGTGTCAAAAAACGTGTCCTTAAAACCTCCTTTAAACTCTGCTCCCCTCAAACATTTCCAATCACAAATAAATTACAGAATAGGAGAAGGGTGAGGTGTCAGATGACTAGAACATGGCAAATTTGTGCTTCTAATTGAGATGGGTTGCAAGAAAAAGCTGGGGAACTATAGACCATTGAGCACGTATGAGGATGGCATTAATCTGGAAAGAGTGAAAAGAAGATTTATGTCGGCAGAGCCTATATGGAGATGTTGGGCACGCTAGGACTTTATTCTTTTGAACGCAGGAGGCTGAGGGGTGATCTTATAGAGGTGTATAATATCATATCTGGAATAGAGAGGGTGAATTCATAGAGAGTTTTACGCAGGGTAGTGGTATAAAAAAATAAGAGGACATATGTTTAAGGTGAGAGGTGCAAGATCTAATAAAAAAACTAAGGGGCAACTTTTTCCCACAGATGGTGGCGGGTATATGGAATGAGCTGCCAGAGGAGGCAGTTGAGGCAGGTACTACAGCAGCATTTAATGGACACTTGGACAGGTACATGGATAGCAAAGGTTTAGCGGGATATAGGCCAAATGCAGACAAGTGCAGCTGGGGCATCTTGATCAGCATGGACAAATTGGGCCAAATAACGTGGTTCCATGCTCTATGACTGCATGACTAAACCGTTACCTTAGTCATAAAGGAAAAGAAGCAATATTAAATTATTGAAAGACATAGCATTACTTCTTCCTGAACCGCACAACTCCTGAAATAAACTGAAATTTCCGCACTGCACAGGGATAAAAAAAAAAATGCAGATGCTGGAATCTGGAAAACAGTCACAATCTGCTGGAGGAAAGCAACAGGTCAAGCAGTACCCTTGCTGGGAGGGGAATCATTTATTTTATTCAGATTGAGACCCTGCATCAGGACTAGTAGATCAATGTGCTGGTTCACATGTTAATCATAGTCATAGATGTCATACAGCGACAGAAACAGGCCTATGAGCCCAACTTGCCCATACCAACCAAGATGTCCCATCTACACCTGTCCCACCTGCCTGCATTTGGCCCACATCCCTCTAAACCCTTCCGATCCATGCACCTGCCCAAATGCCTTGGAAATATTGTTTTAGTACCTGCCTCTACCTCGTTTTGGCAGCTCCTTCTAAATATCCACCACCCTCTGTGTGAAGTAGTGTGTATTATTGGAGATGGCCTGCACTCGATTTTATTGGTTCGACGTTTTAAATACTGATTACTTGCTGAAGAATGGTGAATATTTTAAGATGTTTTCATGCTGATTATTTACTGAAGAATGGCGAATATTTAATTCCATGATACTATTGGATTCCTGAAAGGACAATTCTTTGCACAGGATAAGGCACTTAATATAATGGTTTGGAAGAGAAGCCCTTTGCTTCGCATGCCTCATGGTGTTGCTAGGCAACATTAACTGATACTTTAATTACCCTCCATCTCTCAGATTAGATTTCCCACTTTCAGCAGCACAGGTTCGCTGTCTGACTGATACAGTCTTAGAGTTTAACAATGGCTGAAGTTATGGCAAAGGAATGTTCTGAGATCATCCACGGAGTTAAACATTACCACGCTCCTGTTTATTCCTGAGCTTTGGGCCCTACAGCACAAAGTTTCTGCTGATCACATGAAATACCATTACAACGAGAACATGCACATGGGTGAAAGGTGAACAGGCAGTGGGCCTTTGATAGGAATACGTTCCTGCAGAAGCAACTCTGTTCAAGTGCAGTAAATGTTGGCGACATTATAGAAGAACGGAAAACTTCTCTTCATTTGCTTCACTTCAAAGGTGCTTGAATGTTCTTGGAGTGCTACCTGCAGTTCTGGTTGCCCAGCTATGGGAAGGATGTCATTAAGTCGGAAAGGGTGTAGAAGACTTTAGAGACTTTACTTTAGAGACACTAATAATAATAATAATAATGGATGGGATTTATATAGCGCCTTTCTAATACTCAAGGCGCTTTACATCGCATTATTAATTCACTCCTCAGTCACACTCGGTGGTGGTAAGCTACTTCTGTAGCCACAGCTGCCCTGGGGCAGACTGACGGAAGCGTGGCTGCCAATCTGCGCCTACGGCCCCTCCGACCACCACCAATCACTCACACACATTCACACACATTCACACACAGGCAAAGGTGGGTGAAGTGTCTTGCCCAAGGACACAACGACAGTATGCACTCCAAGCGGGATTCGAACCGGCTACCTTCCGGTTGCCAGCCGAACACCGCGCGGAAATAGGTTCTTCGGCACACCGAGTCTGTGCCAACCAGCCATCACCCCATACACTAAACCTATCCTTCACACTAGAGATCATTTACAATTCTATCGAAGCCACAGGTTGCAGGTAAATCTTGCCTCGGCTTGTGAGCTCAGGTTATAGGTTCAGTTCTGTTTAGTTTATTGTACCGAGGTACAGTGAAAAGCTTTTGTTGCGTGCTAACCAATAAGCAGAAAGACAGAAAGAAAGGGAGAGGTTAAATAGGCTGGGACTTTTTTCTTTGAAGCGTAGGAAGTTGAAGGGGGGGGGAGGGGGTTTATTGAGGTGTACAAGATCATGAGGGGCATGCATAATGTGATAATCAAAAGCAAGGTCATGGTCTGGGAACAAAACCAACATTGTCAGCAGTCTCTTCAAAAGAAATGCAAAATTGGATATGAACAGAATGCTGATTTTAAAACATATTCTACTCTGCAGATAACATGTCCACAATTAATTAATGGAAGGAAAAAATCTTTAAATGTTTATATCATGTAGGAAGGAACTGCAGATGCTGGTTTACACCGAAGATAGACACAAAATGCTGGAGTAACACAGCGGGTCAGACAGCATCTCTGGAGAAAAGGGATAGGTGACATTTTGGGTCAAAACCCTTCTTCAAACCTTTCGTTACACATTTATTGTTTAATTGTATACAATAACATAAATATGGTTATAGCTTGAAAGTCTCTTTCTTGCATAAATTGGCACAAACCAGGTTTGGCTGAACAGATAAAATATCTGTTTTGGATCAAGATATTTTCAATAGTTTTGAATGCGGAAATACTAAACAAATTGAAGGATTCAGAGTTGTCAGTTGAAGCCTTCTGCTGATCGTGAACACAATGCTGGAGGAGAAACGATGGCGTGTGGGCGGAACAGCGGATAGACACAAAAAGCTGGAACTCAGTGGGACAGGCAGCATCGCTGGAGAGAAGGAATGGGTGACCTTTCGGGTAGAGACCCTTCTGGGTCAATAAAGAGAGTTGAGCTACTCCAGCTTTTTTGTGTCCTTCTTCGGTTTAAACCAGCATCTGCAGTTCCTTCCTACATAGAGCTGAACAGAGCTCGATATTCAACAAATATCTTATCAGAAAGGAGAACAGTATTTGTGAAGCGATTAGTTCCGATCTGTGGTTTTTCTGCTGTTCACAGCAACTAAGGGGTATTGTCCTGCAGTTTGATAATACTGGGCTCTGGTTATAAAGCTTGGACCAGAGAATGACTGAGCAAAATCATTAGAAGAAACCACACTCTGCATTCTTCAAATTACTCTGCATGTCCAAAGGGGTATGCTGATTATTCAGAACTTTCAATAATAATTAAACACAGCTGCAGTAAACAATTAAAACCCGTCTAGTCGACTGTTCATCTGAAGTAGAACCTCCTTGAGTCTAGACTTGTGGTCACCTTTGGAGACTTTGTGCATATAACATCATGACTGGGTTCATAACCACCGTGAGAATGCCTTATCAAAGAAAGTGCAGATCAAATGAAGGTTGATTTAAGGGATTGCCTTAAATCGGAACAGACTTAACCTCATAGCCGTTCATCAGGAACATGCTACAGGATAATGGGAAGGCCTCCATGTCTTACAAGGAATTCACAACAATGAAAGAGGTCATTCGGCCCAGCAGCAACCTGCCAGTGTTTATGCTACACACAAGCCTCCTCCACCTTCTCTATGTCATATCCCCACAAGAAATCCTTCCAACCCTTTCTCCCTCGTGCACAATGATTGAATGGTTCAATGGCACTTTATTGCCGTATGTACCTGGGTATAGCAGTTTTTTTAGTTCTAGAGATATAGCATGGAAGCTGGCATGTCGGTACACTGAGTCCATACTGACCATTGATCACCTGGTCACACTAGTCCTATCTTATCCCAAGTGGTAATTTACAGAGATCTATTAACTTACAAGCCCGCACATCGTTAAGGTCGGCTGCAGGACGTCCCCCCCCCCCCCCCCCCCCCCCCCCCCCCCACACAGGACACAGGCAGTTTGGCGAGGAGAGGGAGGTCAGGCTACGGGCCCACAGCAGCCTGGGGCTTACCTGGGCTTACCTGGATCAGGTACGCTCCAGTACCTCTAGCATCCATGGATTTCTGACGTTTTCTTTTTCTTTGTAAACAACGGAAAAATATGGCACCTGTGCATTTGTGGGTTGTGCAAAAGAATTTCACTGCACTGATCATACGTGATAATAAAGAACCATTGAATCTTTGGGATGTGGGAGGAAGCCGGAGCACCCAGAGGAAACCCACGTGGTCACAGGGAGAACATGCAAACTCCTTACAGACAGCACTAGAGGTCAGGATCGAACCCAGGTCTCTGCCGCTGTGAGGCAACAACTCTACCAGCTGTGCAACTGTACTGTGTCTTCTTGCATGCAGTTCAGCAAAAATCTTAGTGAACATAGGCACAATAATAATTGTGTAGGAATAGCAGATTACACTGAGATAGTGCACAAGATTTGACGTTTCCAGCAACATTTTGTATTCCAATATAATTCTGATAAACATACTGTGACTGTATAATATAGAAACATAGAAAATACGTGCAGGAGTAGGCCATTCGGCCCTTCGATCTTCCAAAATCAGTACCCCGCTCCTGCTTTCTCCCCATATCCCTTGATTCCCTTGATTGCCCTAAGAGCTAAATCTAACTCTCTCTTGAAAACTAATTTTGTGAGATGATAAGAATACTGCACAATGTTCCATGTGATCTAATCTAGAGGTGACGCTGGTTTACCATAATGTTCCTGTGTTTCCCTGGAAATAAACCCAATATTTGGTTTGAATTTTGCTAACGTATCACTATATTGTTAGTCACAAAACGCTGGAGTAACTCTGCGGCACAGGCAGCATCTCTGGAGAGAAGGAATGAGTGATGTTTTGGGTCCCATTGCTGATGATCTGGTGTCACGTTAGTATATTCAAAGACAATTCTCCCCTACTAAATTTTCAACAAGGCTAAGATAGATGCTGTACATTTTTTTGTGACTGACCACACCACTAAAATTTGTTTTTTTAATGTATTATTATTTTGCCCAATTATTATTTAGCCCAAAATAACATATTTATGAGAATGAATGGGTGCGGTTTTGGGTCGAGTTACTTATCGGCCCAACCTCGGTGCAGTATTGGAGTTAAATATAAAAGGGCAAGATCGGGACATATTTTTGTGTGACAAAATTAAGGTTGTGCTGTAAATAGTATCAGAAATATCTCATGAAAAGAGCCATTTTGCTTTTGTTTTCAATAGCAGTGGAACTAAATACCAGACCATGATCTATAATTTGATATTCTCAAACCTTTTCACAAGGCGCCATGTGTGAAAATTGTCAAATTCCAGAATGTAAGTACATCTCAATCTTTTATGAATGCAGATTAAGATGGTCACATCAAAACCTATCCCTGTGAGACTTTCTCCACCGATTTACAACTATATTATTCTCCGTTTGTTAATTCACATCAGTTCAATGCTGTATTAGTCACAATGCAGCTCTGCTAACTTGCTCAATAAACTTGTGGTTAACCATAAGATTTCATGACATTGATACTCTGTCATAACCTTAAGAGCACTCCTTCCTGATGTTTCACAGTGATCAAGAGATTAAATAATGCACATACAGCCCGAACATTTTTGATGCAACCTAACTACTGCATTCTTAACCAGAGTCATAAAGTGTAATAGAGTCATAGGGCTGGGAAACATTCCCTTCGGACAAATACATCCATGCCAACCAAGATGCCCAATCTCAGCTAGTCCCATGTGCAGAAACAAGGAACTGCAGGTGCTGGTTTACATCAAAAGGGAACAAAATGCTGGAGTAACTCAAGCGTTCAGGCAGCATCTCTGGAGAACACAGATAGGTGATGTTTCGGGCCAGGACCCTTCTTCAGATTGATTGTGTGGAGGAGTGGGGGGGAAGCTGGACGAGAGGAGGGGCGGGACATAGCATGGCAGGTAATAGGTGGATACAGTTGAGGGGGGGGGGGGGGGCGGTTGAGAAGAAGGTGGTTGGACTAAGACCGGAGATGAAAAGACAGAAAGTGTGAGACAAAAGGATTGGAGAATTCCAAGTTGTGAAGCTAGAGGAATGAGTGGTGTTGGAAGGGAAGGGGGAAGGTGAGATATAGGTGTGAGTCCATTGGGGCACAGGGGGGATAGGGAAGAGAAAGAAAGGAGAGTGGGATAGGAAAGAGAAGGGGGGGGAGGGGGGGAGCGTGTTGTGGTTACCTAAAATTGAAAAAAAAACAGTGTTCATAAAAATGTGTTGTAAGCTACACAAGCAGAATATAAGATGCTGTTCCTCTAGTTTGCAATGGCAATGGAGGAGGCTCAGGACAAAAAGGTCAGTGTGGGAATGGGAAGAGGAATTATAATGGTTATCATCCAGGTAATCCAGGTAGGCCTTGGTGATCCGAGCATGTCTTGTCCTGTTTGCCCAGCGCTAGTCCCATTTGCCCCTGTTTGGCCCAAATTCATATCTGTGTAACTGCCCAACTGTCTTTTAAATGTTGTCTTTATACTTGGCTCAACCACATCCTCCGAAAACTCATTCAATATATCCACCTCCCTTTTTGTAAAAAAGTTACACTCAGGTACCTATTCAATCTTTCTCTCCTCACCTTAAACCTATGTCCTTTGTTCCTCAATTACCCGACTACGGGCAAAAGACAGTGCATTTACCCGATCAATACCTCTCATGATATTGAC
The DNA here is from genome assembly GCF_010909765.2 of Amblyraja radiata. Classification (NCBI taxonomy): domain Eukaryota; kingdom Metazoa; phylum Chordata; class Chondrichthyes; order Rajiformes; family Rajidae; genus Amblyraja; species Amblyraja radiata. Next base: position 7,190,884 of record NC_045988.1, read on the forward strand.
ACTGTAGTATCATCTCTCATCCCCCTGCGCACCAAGGAATTAAGTCCCAGCCTGCTCAACCTCTCCCTATAGCTCAGGCCCTTGAGTCTTGGCAATATCCTCGTAAATCCAAGAGGATAGTCCTCCAAGCATCCATTGGTCTGAGTGCAGGACGGAGATGTTCAGAGTGAGTTCCCTAGTTTTATGTCACTGTTGCAATGATTCCACATCTATAAAGTGGATGGGTCTCAAGTGAAAAAAAACCTGACAGGCCTGAAGGCTGAAGAGGTTTTTGAGAGTTGTTCTTATTGAGCTACTGCTGAGGTACCAACCACTGAAAATGATGGCAGAACCTTCTCTGGTGGACATCTGCACCTGGTATATTTTTGCTTTGCTTGAGATCCCCTGCCTATTCCCATGTCCAAATCCAACTCTGTAGAGTCCATCGCCCATTGCCACCTCCTTTGCCCATCGTATCACCCCTGAATCTGCCCGACTACGATGGTGGAGCAGCTGCAGAGGACACCACGGCTACACTTAGCCAGGCTGACCCTTCAACACCACCAAGACAATGAGACAATTTTGTTTAAGTGTTTTTTAAATTGCTTGAGCTTTATCCGGGTCTACGTCCGTGCCCGCCTGTCCCTGGAGAGGGAACACGCGGTGTCCATGGGGACTTTGGAGGCCTTCCGTGAATGCTGGTTGCCGTTGGAGGTCGAGTGTTTTGTTGATAAAGTTGACGTTATATTAATTTGATGATCGTTTGTTTGTAAACTGTCAACATAGGCAGTCTTTGATTGTGTTAATACTCTATGTTTATTTTATTTTTTGAATAAAAGTAGTTTCATAAAAAAATAAAAAAAATAAAAAAAATAAAAAAATAAAAAAATGGGGACTTGAAAACAGCGGCAAACTGGCGACTCTGTAGACTGTCTTAGCGTACTATTGCTACACACTTTTAGTGTATCTGAGAAGCTTATCTAAGATATACCTAAGTGCTTATGTATAGTGATACTTGTACTGAACTGTGTACATAAATTATTTTCACTGTACCTTGGCACATGTGACAAATAAAGTATCTGTTTGATGTATGAGCCCCGTTCAGATCAGCCACCTGATGAGTCTCGGTTCGCCAGAGATAGTGCCAGTGCTGCTGGCAGAGATGGTGAGGTTGTGGGTGGTCGCTGTACTTTCACCATTCGGGCGTGACGGCCCGCACATTCTGCTCGTTAGATAGTCCCATCCCCACAGACCTGGAGAAAGCCAACACACATCAGGTCGGAGACCCAGACAATCATAACTGCAGCTCACAGACATGATGTCTTCCAAAGAAAGTTTGTGTGAGTCCAGTTGGAGGAACTGAGCGAAAATATTCTGGCTGAAGGCATTAAGGCAATTAGATGCAGATAAAGATGCGTACAACGCATGAAATAACATGAAGCAATTTTTTGTTATGGAACAGAACCTTCTTTATAATGACTGATTTCCGGAGCAGTCACATAGCTTGTCAATGCTTTGCCAAGAAGGCATAGTATTACAAGGCTTGCTGCAATGTAGCTGTCTCGCAATCCCTACACTGGCCATTCCCTACTGAAACCAACATCCCCACTTCTCAGCAGGGGCTTTCAATCAGCAAGCATTCTCTCCCACTCAAAATACAATTATGTTTCGATGCTTTCTATTGAGAAACTCATCCTCTCAGCCCCCAGAGAATTTATCTTAAATCGTAAGGATACTTTTCCTTCATTGCATGTTTTGAGGGATTACTATCATGTAATTATTTCAGGAAGGTTTCAACAAAGTTGATCACTCCTGACAAGAAATTACTAAATCTTTTTTTTTTTCCTTTATAAGGTTCAAAACCCTGTGGGAGTGCAAGATATAACCTCATGTATTTAAGTTGTAATGGGTGCAATTCCCCCGGCAGATCGTTCCATGTACTCGCCAGCCTTTGTGTAAAAACATTGCCCCTTAAGTTCCCATTAAATCTTTCCCCTCTCACGTTAAAGTTTGCAATGAATGGGAACTTTTTTGAGATGGTTTTGTTGAACTATAAACAAAATTCAACCACCAGAAATCTTGAGTTGGCACCGAACATAGATGCAGGACTGATCATAAGAAGAAGTTTCATGTTCATCGATCAGGCAATGATCTAGAATATCTAGATTCTCCAATCAGAGATTTAGTTTAGTTTATTGTCACATGCATTAGTGACCCACAATCCCCTCACACCCAACTTCCAACTGAGGATTATGCTTGCACAGAGAAAAAACAAATGCAAAGTGGACGTGTGCAACTGATAAATATATTAGGGAAATGGACTGTTCATCCAACTATACTCCAATGGTTTTGCGTTCATCATTGGTCCTTTTACCCTGTAACCCAGTCAGCATTCTGGTAAACCTCTGCTAAAACTCCTCTGCCCCCTTCCCAAAGCATCACACCATTCCTGTCACGGGCCAACCAGAACTATACACAATGCTCCAAATACAGACAAACCAAAGTCCTATAAAACTGCAACAAGACTTTCTGAAGATAGACACAAAGTGCTGGAGTAATTCAGCTGGTCAGGCAGCATCTGCAGAAAAAGGATAGAATGTTTCGGGTCTATCCTTTTTCTCCTGAGATGCTGCCTGACCCATTGAGTTACTCCAGCATTTTTTGGTATAACCAGCATATGCAGTTCTTTATTTCGACATCATGACTTTCTGACTTATAACGGTTTATGTTCATAAGTGATAGGAGCAGAATTAGACCATTTGGCCCATCAAGCCTACTCTACCATTTCATCATGGCTGAAGGGTTTCGGCCCGAAACGTTACCTATTTCCTTCGCTCCATAGATGCTGCTGCACCCGCTGAGTTTCTGCAGCATTTTTGTGTACCTTCGATTTTCCAGAATCTGCAGTTCCTTGTTAAACACATGGCTGATCTATCATTCCCATTCTCCTGCCTTCTCCCCATAATCCCTGTCACCCTTATGCTCAATGCCCTGACCGATGTAGGCAAGCACACCATACACCTTCTTTACCACTCAGTCTACTTGTGTTGCCTCTGTCAGGGAGCTACCTCAACAGAACATGTTTCTAGTTTGAATTATAAGTGTAACAATGCTTACATAATCCAAGAACTATTCGCTGATGCTTGGAGAGAGATCCACAGAAATACTTATTTCTCTTACAAGAATAAAATAACAATGACACCATCTGCATTAGATTGTACAGAATCTCCCAGATATGGTGAATAACAAAGGACATGTGATTACTAATATTATTTTGGCAATTGAAACTTTTTTAAATCTAAAAAAATGTCATCTTGAACTCCTTGCATCTTGTGCGTTTACTTAAGGCGTGATATTTTTGGCTGAGGTTCATGTCAATAATGATGTTCACATTTACATTTGCCAAATTAACCTTGGGTGTAGATGGTTGATGGCCTGTGGTCATCTCTGCTGGTGATATAGTTCTCTGTAATTTACATTCCTGCATTGATTAAACACTTTGCCACAGCGAGGAGTCAACTTTAACGCAGTCAGACTGTTCAACAAGAGATTTGGACAAATTCTTCATTCAGCAGGGAGTTGAGGAGTACAGACTTGGCAGAGAAGTGAGAGGAAGGTAAGTGTTTCCTGAGGCCTGATGATCATTCGAAAGAATAGACTAAGCTGGATGTGCCAAAGGCATTATCTAACTCAGATTTGTACGTTCCTTATTTCTCCCAGATCAGGAAGGAATATTGTAGATAATAAGAGAGTTCCGACCTCCGGAGAGAGTTGGACAAAACAACAAGTCATTAGCATTGCCTTGCCTTCAATCGAATTTCATGTTGGCTGAACATTCAGTGAGGGTGGGAGCTGTGTCTGACATCTCGCCCTGCACCGGGAGGAGCTCGCTAACATTCACTGGAAGACACTGGAAGATCCCCGCACACTCACAACAGGGCGGCCTGGTGGCGCAGCGGTAGAGTTGCTGTCTTACAGTGTTTGCAGTGCCGGAGACCAGGGTTCGATCCCGCCTACGGGTACTGTCTATATGTAGTTTGTACATTCTCCCCGTGATCGCATGGGTTTTCTCCGAGATCTTCGGATTTCTCCCACACTCCAGTTTGCAGGTCAATTGGCTTGGTATTTGTGTAAATTGTCCCTACTGTGTGTAGGATAGTGCTAGTTTGCAGGGAACGCTGTTCGGTGCTGGCTCAGAGGGCCGAAGGGCCTGTTTCTGTGCTGTATCTCTAAACAAAAACTAAACTAAACTAACACCGCCCTACACACACTGGACACATTTCACAATTTTCAATGGCATCTAATTTTTCATGCAATACTCATTCATACCAGTGGATTGATCACTGCTTAGTGTGCCAGATCCACACCTTGTTGCTGAAATGGCATGTACTGGACGCACCAGAGTATCGCCAAGTGTTTAGGAAGGAACTGCAGATGCCGGTTTAAACCAAAGATAGACACAAAAAGCTGGAGTAACTCAGCGGGACAGGCAGCATCTCTAGAGAGAAGGAATGGGTGACGTTTCGGGTCGAGACCCTTCTTCAGACGGGCTGAGTTTGTGGGCTGAATTAAGATTCCTAAAGGGACTTCTGAATGTCTTGGAAATGGACAAATCTTGCGGGATCTTCGTTTAGTCCAGTTTAGAGACAAACCTTGCTGCACCATGTCCACGCTGACCAACAATCACCCCTATCCTCTATCCTACATAATATGGACAATATAAAGAAGCCAATTAACCTACAAACCCACGTGCCTTTGGATTGCGGGAGGAAACCGAAGCACCCAGAGAAAACCCACCACAGGGAGAACGTAAAACGTACGGACAGCACCTGTAGTCAGGATCGGACGTGGTCTCTGGCTCTGGCTCTGTCTCTGGTTAGGCAGCAAATCTACCGCTGCGCCATTGTGCCGCCCGCCCACTTTTCACGGGGCAAGAGGCACAGGATTCTTAATTAATTACATCTGTAAACCTGTTCAGTTTTCCGAAACTCTTCTGGAGTTGTTGACACTGATTAGTAAAGCAAACAGTGAAAGGCAAAAGGATGGGGGCAGACTCCAGCGTCGAATAATCCTCTGACCCTCAGAACGTGTACTGACACATATGGAACGGTCACTGGGGAAAGACCCACAAAATGAGGGTCATAAATAATGAGGATTAACCGGTGGTGACTGTGGAAGCAAATCCCAGCAGGTAAATGTTTAACAAGAAATGAAAATGGAAACCAGGTGTGAATCTTTGTCCCAATAAGAGTCAAGAGAGTTTAATTTTCATACGTACTGGCAATGGAACAATGAGATTCTTATTTTCTGCAGGGCACCAGGCTCATTAATGCAAATAACACACAAATAAATATACTGTCATTAATAATACAATAAAATAATAACAGTAATACTAGGTAATTATAATAGTGTAAAACCAACATTTGCAATGCAACAAAAAACTAAATCCAATAACCTTGTTATTGTTGAGGTTAATGTTATGTAGTGATCCAGAGTATGATGGTGAGGGGAAGAAGTTACTCTTGAACATGAGGTGACAGTGCTCAGGCTCCTGTAGTTTCTTCACGATGGTAGCTGTGAGATAAGAGCAGGGTGGGAGTGCAGAGAAGGTTCACCAGACTGATTCCTGGGATGTCAGGACTGTTTTATGAAGAAAGACTGGATAGACTTGGTTTATACTCTCTAGAATTTAGGAGATTGAGAGGGGATCTTATAGAAACTTACAAAATTCTTAAGGGGTTGGACAGGCTAGATGCAGGAAGATTGCTCCCGATGTTGGGGCAGTCCAGGACAAGGGGTCACAGCTTAAGGATAAGGGGGAAATCCTTTAAAACCGAGATGAGAAGAACTTTTTTCACACAGAGAGTGGTGAATCTCTGGAACTCCCTGCCACAGAGGGTAGTCGAGGCCAGTTCATTGGCTATATTTAAGAGGGAGTTAGATGTGGCCCTGGTGGCTAAGGGGATCAGAGGGTATGGAGAGAAGGCAGGCACGGGATACTGAGTTGGATGATCAGCCATGATCATATTGAATGGCGGTGCAGGCTCGAAGGGCCGAATGGCCTACTCCTGCACCTAATTTCTATGTTTCTATGTTTCTATGTGTGGGTTATTTAGAGCCAGCTCCTCACATAGATCCCTTCGATGGTGGGGAGGTCAGTACATGTGAAGTGCCGAGCAGTGTCTACTACTCTCTGTAGCCTCCTTTGTTCCTGGGCAGGTTGTGATGCCCTCTGCCATACACCGACAGATCTCCAATCGAGTATTCACCAAAATAGCAGCAGCAGTGAAGCTTCTACTGTAAACAAGGGACTGAGCTATAGGGAGTGGTTGAGCAAGCTAGGACTTTATTACTTTGAGTGCACAAAGATGATGGGTGATCTTCTAGAGGTGTACAAGATCATGAGATGAATAGATAGGGTAAATACACAGTCTTTTACCAAGAATCGGGGAATCAGGAACTAGATGACATAGGTTTAAGGTGAGGATGGGAGATTTAATAGGAACTTGAGGGGAACCTTTTTACACAAAAGGTGGTAGGTATATGGAATGGGCTGCAGAGATCTCTGGTCAGCACGGAGACATTGGGCCGAAGGGCCTGTTTCTTCACTGTATCTCTGAACTAAACTAAACTAACCTAAACACTGTGGGCAGTTCAACACCATACAAAATGCTGGTTGCCATCTCTGGGGATGTCGAAGTCACTGCTGGATGCAGACTCCAAGTGTGCAGTGTATTGGATAACTAAAGCCAACAATGGGAATAATTATTTGCTTTTGCTCTAATAGGAATTTGAAGGTTGAATTTCACTGCAGTCTCTGGGATTTGAAGGTCAAGGTTTCCTATTTTCCCGATAAATGTGTTTTTTATATAAATTCCCATCTGTGTCCACACTGGTTGACATACACTGCACAAATGAGAGTGTTGCTGCCAGCCAATTGGACCTCTGTACTTGTGAAGAGTCTTATATATATACATGTCAGGCATCAGTCAGTTGGAAGGGCAGCCATTCACCCAAACAAAGCCTGCATCACTTCTTCTGAAAATTGCACAAATGCTGGAGTAACTGAGCGGGTCAGGCAGCATCACTGGATAGAAAGAATGGGTGGCGTTTCGGCTCGAGACCCTTCTTTATTGTGTGTATCTTCGGTTTAAACCGGCATCTGCAGTTTACCCATTCCTTCTCTCCAGAGATGCTGCCTGTCCCGCTGAGTTACTGCAGCATTTGGTGTGTATCTCCGGTTTAAACCAGCGTCTGCAGTTCCTTCTTACTCACTTCTTCTGAGTTTAACATGCTTACCTCGCAATTGAACCGAATAGACCGTACACCGATGACTTCTCTCAAGATGCATAACCTTCTATTTTGTGGAGAGACATATATGTGGGCAAGACACCACTGACTAACCACGCAAAATAGAGCAGATGATCAAAAAGAGGTTTAATTCGGGAATTTGGCTGAGTCATGGAGTTATAGAGTTATTCAGCATGGAAACAGTCCCTTCAGCCAAGCTCATGCGGCAGAGTGGCACAGCTGTAGAGTTGCTGCCTTATCGTGCCAGAGACCTGATTACAGGTGCGTTCTGTACGGAATTTCTATGTTTTTCCTGTGACCCGCATTTCCCCAGGTGTGCTCCGGTTTCCTCCCACAATCCAAAGATTGTAGCTAATTGACTTCTGTAAATTGTCCCAAGTTAGGATAGACTAGTGTATGGGCTGAAGGGCCTGCTTCTACCCTGTTATCTCTAAAAACTAAAAGCAAAACTCGAGCATCCCAACCGAGATGCTCCATTTAAGCTACTCATATTGCATTAATCTTCTTCCACACCTGTCCTATCATGTACCTGCCCAAATGTCTTTTCAATATGGTGATTGTGCTACCTCAGCAAACCGTGTCTGCACTGTATCTCCAAGTCTAAAGGCGATTGATGGGCAGCAAGGACTCAGTGGGCTGAATTTGCCTCATTCCACACAGCATCTCTAAGGAGTCCCAATTCCCTGATCCTGGCCCATATCCCACAAACATTTCTATCCATGTACCCGTTCAGATGTCTTTTAAATGTATTATTTCCCTATTCCCTCGTTACCCTCTTTGAAACCTTGGAATTCAAATCAATCTTGTACTGGAGATGTAGCAAATTTTAGTCTCATTGATTTCATCAACACTACAGCTTTTGCTGATACTAATTTCTTTCACCTCCTCATTCATTCCACACTTAAAGTTGTCTACCATTTCTCAATGGTTTGCCATGTCACTTCCAGATCGAAGTTATTCATTTGATTTCTTCGCCTTTTCCTTATGATTCAACTTCTCCTGTCTTGATCTATAACTCTTTGGCAACCTCCCAACCTATACTCCCACTCATCGGTTAACAAATTACAGACATATCCCTAGTACAGGCCAGCAATTAGTAGCTGCTCATATGCCTCCATGTTGTGGTCTATGAATCAATGGTACATCAGCTGTGGGTCTGTGGGTCGGACGGTTCACTCTGAATCAGCCGGTACTAGGTTCAAATCTCACTCTGAAGACACAGGCCAAAAACTGCAGTTGAAACTTGGTGCCAGGTGCCAGTGTGGAGGGAGTATGGAATTGTGAGAAAGAATAAGACTAGCAATTCTACACCGCATGGCAGGCTGCTCTGGAAGGTTCGAGCACATGGGATCCAAGGAGGGATAACTGAATGGATAGAAAATTGACTTCATGGAAGGAAGCAGAGGGTGATAGTGGAATGTGTAGGAAGGAGCTGCAGATGCTACATTTACATATTCTGAAGATAGACACAAAATGCTGGATTAACTCGGTGGGACAGGACTGGAGCGAAGGAATGGGTGATGTTTCGGTTTGAGACCCTTCTTCGGACTGAGAGTCAGAGTAGAGGGAATCTAGAGATATGGAAGGGTAAGGTGTGAAAGGTAAGGTGTGAGGGGTAAGGGTAGGCTGACGGTGGAAGATTGCTTTTTGCACTGGAAGCCTGTGACTAGTGGTGTGCCTCTGGGTTCGGTGCTAGACCCATTGCTGTTTGTCATCTATATCAATGAAGGTACACAAAAATGCTGGAGAAGCTTATCGGGTGCAGCAGCATCTATGCAGCGAAGGAAACAGGCAACGTTTCGGGCCGAAATGTTGCCTATTTCCGCTCCATAGATGCTGCTGCACCCGCTGAGTTTCTCCAGCATTTTTGTGTACCTTCGATTTTCCAGCATCTGCAGTTCCTTCTTAAACACACCTATATCAATGATTTGGATGAGAATGTACATGGCATGATTAGCAAGTTTGCAGATGACACAAAAGTGTGTTGGTTCAGCAGACAGTGAATATGGCTGTCAAAAGGTGTAGCAGCATCTTTGACATTTCACACAAGTCTGAGGGAGGTAAACAATTTGGATAGAATTATTCCAACAGATGATGTCCAAGAGCAATTGGATCAGATAGTGTTGGAAAGTGCGTTGGGGAACAACCAGTCCATGGGAGTGTGAGTTATACTGGAACATTCTCAATAATTGTATTCATATTATTTCAAACTTTGAGAAGGCTCATTGAACCATGGGAGTATTGGACACTTCTGAACATTCCTTTGTTCAAAATTGTCCTAACTCCACATAAATCTCATGTTCTTACATGTCATTGGTTTAATGTCCAACGCTGTCAGCAATCACTTAAAACAAAAATGCATTCGCTAACCGTTTCCATGTTACAACATTTCTCCACAGCCCAGCCCACAGTTGTGATTCGAGAGGATTACCCTCGGCCAAGTGGGACAAGCGTAGGTGCAGATAGCAACAATTCACGGGGTTGTTCAGAGTAGCTGGCCACTTCCACTTCCTGTGCTATAACTGAGCTACATACTCTCAGAGAGGGGCATGCAATACACTGAAGCCCTTCTTTACCAGAGAGCTACTATTCATGAAGGCTGCATCATCTAAACTAATCTCGAAATTAAATTTAACTAAACTAAACTAAACACAACTAAACTCAACTAAACCAAACATGTTGCTTTAAATTTGACAAGCACTTATTACATTTTATTTGAATTATGTAGGGTTTTTTGGAGAGATACACCATGGAAACATGCCCTTCAGCCCACCGAGTCCACACCGACCAGCAATAACTTTTATCCCATACACTAGGGACAGCTTCCAGAAACCAATTAACCTACACACCTTCACATCTTGTTCCCTCTTTAAACACATAAATGCTAAATCTCTGGTGACATTTTTCTCATTCAAATTGTATAATAATAATAATAACTTTATTTATACTTTAAAAACAACCACTGTTGCAACGAAGTGCTGTACATGACTAATCACTAAACAAAAAATTATTACAAGACAATAAAAACATTAAAAAAGAGAGTAAAAACAATAAAAAACATTAAAAGCACTAAAACAGGAGCAAAGTCTCATGCAGGGTCAAAAGCCAAGGAATAGAAAAGGGTTTTAAGACTGGTTTTGAAGATGGACAGTGAGGGGGCCTGTCTGATGTGCAACGGCAGAGTGTTCCATAATGTCGGAACAGCAACAGAGAAGGCTCTATCCCCTCTGAGCATCCGCTTAGACCTCGGTACCTCCAGGAGCAGCTGATCAGCTGACCTGAGGCACCGGGCAGGAGCGTAGGGATGAAGCAGCTCAGAGAGGTAAGGCGGGGCGAGCCCATTTAAAGATTTTAAAACAAATAACAGAATCTTAAAATGAACTCGAAAGTGCACTGGGAGCCAGTGGAGGGAGGCCAGAGTTGGTGTTATGTGCTCCCTCTTTCGAGTTCCAGTTAAAAGGCGAGCAGCAGCATTCTGTAATTGTGATTTAATGAAGATTTATAACTTGAAGGATTGATAGATAAAGAAGCTTTTTTGTCAAACCTTCGATTTTTCCAGCATCTGCAGTTCTTTCTTAAACAGATTCATAAAGAATGTCACTTATATTTCACAATTGAGTAATAGAAAATAGTTGTAAATAGATGTAAATAGATGTCAACTATTTTGTAAACTATAACTATTTTGGGATTTTAAATAATCAAAAATTGAAATAATGGTGCCAAGAGATAATGTAATATTTGTTACTGTAGCATTCTACAGGACACTTATTAAAAACATGACACGCACAACGCATCCCATTCTAATGAAGCATATTTAACCTAAACTCATAAACAAAGATGGCCAAATCCAAATGGATAACTTTAATCCAGTAACATATTTATTACTTCCACACACATCTCATAAATGTTTAAATAGGGAAATAAAAAAATGTTGCAACATAAGGACGGCACGATAAAGAGTTGGTGCCTCACACTTCAATCCGCACCTCGGGCGCTTTCCATGTGAAGTTTGCATGTTCTCCCTGTGACCTTGTGGGTTTCCTCTGTAAATTATTTTGGTTCAGTTTAGTTCTGAGATACAGCACGGAGACAGGCCCTTCAGCCCACTGAGTCAACCGTGCGATCCATTTCTCCGTGTGAGCTGGCACTCTCATGACTCGCATCTGACCACAGGTGAGACTCTTACAGATCCATCCAACAGCGCACATCCCCTCGGGCCCCGTCTTTCACTCAGGTGGCACAAATGGAGCAGTTAAAGTAATAAATGCCTCAATTAAAATCTTGGTGGGGAAACAATTCTTGCCCAGAACATTATGTCCCGGAGACATTGAGCAATAATCCAAAGTACATTAAAAAATTGAACCCACATGAGTCAGCCTCATCCATTGCCATACACTGCATCAGAGTAGTTGCTAGGACATCTTCCCATGTGTTTCAGACTCAGCAACTTTGCCTCCCAGTTCACCAGGGATGTCAGGAACCTTGGCCGTGAACTGAGTGTCTACGCTCATGACTGCAATCATGACACCAATGATGCAGAACTAAACTGCCCCCAAATGCTCAGATAGTTTAGATAACTGACATGATTGCACAGATGGTCCTAATTTCATTGAGCAGGAATTTTTAATTTCCAGTTTTGCTCATAATTATATCACGATAAACCACTCTGTTCCCAAGAGTGACTCCGGATGGAACATTTAGACTTTACTTTAGACTTGAGAGATACAGCACGGAAATAGGCCCTTCGGCCCACCGAGTCCGAGACCCCCAGCATCACCCCGTACTCTAGCACTATCCTACGCATTAGGAACAATTTTACAGCTCACTGAAGCCAATTAACTTTCAAACCTGCACATGTGGAAGGAAACCGGAACACCGGGAGAAAGCCCATGTGGTCACAGGGGAAACGTACAAACTCCATACAGACAGCACCCATAGTCAGGATAGAACCCGGGTCTCTGGCACTGTAAGGCAGTAACTCCACCGTGCTGCCCCATTTGTTCAGGCTATGGTTGATGCTGCTCTTTCCCCACAATAATTATTTGCTACACTACCTGGGGCAGAGACACACGGAGGGGGAGAGAGTTCCTGTGTGGTTTTATTCTATGTTCTATTTCTGAAGATCCTTGGCTTGAGAAGGCAAGATTCTAATTGACGGGCATTGCCCAGGTGAATTCCATTCTATTACTGACCCAAATGCATGTTGATTTCGACAACTAGTTTTGCAGAACAATGATCGAACTGGAATATCCTGTCTGCCTTTCAAATCCTTAATCGTGACATTTTCGAATCAAAACATCCACGCCATATAGTGGAGGTTGAAACGGTTTATAAAGTGCGCTGATAAAATAGATTTTACTTCGGAGTCATGTGAGTGACTACGTGAAGAACCCCGCTAGGACGCATGCGTGTCATTACGCTACACGCATTGCACGAGTCATTTCGATGGAGGAAGGACGTTCCTCCTAAACGGCTGGTGTATAAAACCAGCGAAGGCAGGTAAGAGATCTACGTTTTTCTTACCTCTAGGATGGACAGAAGACGACCCAAAGCTGCAAAAAAGCTGGCGGGGGAGAGCCGTGCAGGAACGGGCAGCCAGCGGCGGCAGACGGCAGGGCTGTCTCCATTGTCGGGAGCACCTGTGCCAGAGCTAGCCTTACCACCGGCAGGTGTAAAGGCTAAACGCAAAACCGACAGAGCCGTTCTTTCGGACGACTCGGATTTCGAACAGCCCCACGCCACCTACGCTCAGGGGCCTGTGGGGCTGAAGGAATTGGAGGAGCAGCAAGCGACCAGTGACCGAGATCACTGGAACGCGTTTGAGCTGCGGGACCAGCGACCGCGAGCGGTCAGTGCTCGAAAGCTCTGTACCGCGTTTGGAGCGGAGCTGGTCAGGACAAGCCGCCAGCGCCAGGTGCCCGAGGCACTGGACAAAAATGGAGAACCTCACATCACCATTCAACACAGACCGGATCTACTGGTAAATCCAGCAACTAGGACAAGTCATCCTTGTCATCGTCACATTAACGTTTTGGTTTGTAGAGTCTGAAAGCTCCTTTATTACACCTGGGCTTAACAACGAGAGCTATGAACGTGATCGCTGGAGCCCAACGTGAGTCAACAAAAAAATCAATACCTAGTATATATCAGAAAATGGCACAGGTATTGCAACCAGAACAACATTATCCACAGACCTACGAACATTCAACCGGTATTGGAATTTCTGGTAAATTTACACCATGACGAACGACTTACGTACAGCGCCATCAACTGTGCCAGAAGTGCCCTGTCTACCTACCTCTGGAGAGAAACGGAACGACAGCCTGTGGGGTCACACCCTTTGGTAACCAAGCTCATGAGGGGCATATTCAATGCTAACCCTCCTAAGGCCAGATATTCCCATATATGGGACGTTGGCATCGTTCTGAATCTACTAAGGAACTGGACTCCAGCCACTAGCCTGTCATTACAGACTTTGACCTTAAAAACGGTCATGCTGATGGCATTGGTCACAGCACAAAGGGCGCAGTCCCTACACAAATTGAGGCTGGATAACATGACCAGTTCGCAGGGAAATTTACATTTTTACATCCAGGAACTGGTAAAACAGAACAGACAGGGGTCGGCAGGCCTAAAAGTGAATTTCAATAACTACCCTGCAGATGAGCGACTGTGTGTGGTAACACATCTAAAAGAATACATTAAACAAACCAAAACCATCAGAGGCACAGAAAAGGCACTGCTCATTAGCCACAGACAGCCTCATAAACGAACAACAAAACAGACCATTTCCAAATGGATAAAACAAGTACTTACTAAAGCAGGTATAGATACTAATTGTTTTAAATCTCACTCCACCAGGGCTGCAGCTATGTCGGCAGCATACAAGTTGGATGTTCCATTGGATCAGATCCTCAAGACGGCAGGATGGTCATCAGAAGGAACTTTCCGTAAATTTTATAATAAACCAGTGGAGGAAACTGGAACTTTTTCAAAAACTATTTTAAGTTCTGTAATATAATTTGTCCCCATGAATATACGGGGTTTTATGATTTATTTTGTTAATAAATTTGTTTGTTGCATCTACATACCGTATGGATGTCGAAAATATTTCTCCCCTATACCAAGGCAGATGTGTGTCATGGACTCGTCCACGGCATGAAATCACAGAGCTTTGAAATCTTCACGTAGTCACTCACGTGACTCCGAAGTAAAATGGTAAGATTAAACGAGAACTTACCAGTTTGAAGTTTGATCTTTATTTTATGAGGAGTAACGTTGAGGGAATACGTGCCCTCCGCTCCCACCCTTGATCATATACTCAACTGGTATCTCTTCTCTAATCTTACTATGTTTAGTCATTATAGTTATCTGTGGTTCCACACCGCTGCTTTGAAGAATGGCACGCATGCGTCCTAGCGGGGTTCTTCACGTATTCCCTCAACGTTACTCCTCATAAAATAAAGATCAAACTTCAAACTGGTAAATTCTCGTTTAATCTTACCATTAATGCTAACATTAATCTTGCCCTCTGTGTTCCTGACTGAACCTCGAACAGTTCATAAACTTTGATGAGATAATTATATTGTGACCAGCAAGTGCTTCCAAGTGGATTGTTGAGTCTATCAGGGCAGATTAGACTGATGTAGCTATTCCGTGAAAATGACACAAAAACACATAGCCCACAATGCTGCTGAAGGGACAAAGCGGTTTCACTTTTCACAAGAGACTGTGGTAAATCCTTCTGCCGCTTTCATCTTCAAATGGTGTGTATGCACAGATATCCAACATTTCTATTCAACTGCTCATTATTTTCAGAGTGGAAGCTTTAGTATTTCTGCTAATCACTTGTAATTTACGTGATCAAAGCTTGGTCAATTAATTCCTGGTACACATTGACTTGCATAAATTGAAGGGACATTATTGCCTTGTTAGAGAGAGAGAGAGAGAGAGAGGGACTTAAAGGGGCCGAGGCAATAGAGGATAGACACAAAAAGCTGGAGTAACAGTGGGTCAGACAGCATCTCTAGAGAAAAGGAACAGGTGACGTTTCTGGTCGAGGCTCTTCTTCGGACTGACAGTCAGGGGAGAGGGAAACGGAAGATTATGGAAGGGTAATGTGTGAAAAACGAGAGACCAAAGGGGACTTAGATCAAGGAAATTGTAGATGAGGTCAATGTTAGCTAGGGGAAGGTGACAATGAGGCATACGATGTCAAATGTAATCAGGCGGACATTCAGACTGGTCGGAGAACTAGGGTGGGGAAGGGATGGAGAGAGAGGGAAAGCAAGGGTTACGAAGTTAGAGAAGTCAATATTCATGCCGCTGGGTTATAAGCTGCCCAAGCTGTTCGTGCAATCTGTGTATGTTCGGCGTAAACTAGCATCTGCAGTTCCTTCCTACACGAGCTTTCTAGTGTTTGCTTTGGCTTCATGTCACAGCTCTCCCTGAAGGTTGTGAACCATAGTTACACCGTCAGATCCTCTGAGTGGGTTTGAAACACACACCAGGAGTTAATTTCAAGGAATCGACAGGAAGAAAGCAATTTTTCTCCATGTTTTCAGATGTGCTGTGCAGTTCGTGGATAATAATTCTGGACTTATGTAACTGATATTTTTGTGAAAATTATTTCAGTCCGGACTGTATATTTGACCATTCCCTATTTTGTATTAGATACTATAATGGGTTTCTCCAGATTATACAATATTGAAACCGTTCCATTGTTCAAGCCAACATTAGTGAGAAATAAAAGATTTATCCAGCATATAATGTGCTCTTTTAGATTTTGGTTAATTTGGGGGTTGATTTGGTGACGATAGTTTGGAAAATAATTCGCAGGAACCTCCAATGATGCTGATTGTTTCTTTAAATTAGATATAAAATGTAAATAGTCGGCTACTGACCTTTGCAGTCATTAGAAATGCGCAACCCTGTCAGTGGCAAGGAAAATCTCAAGTATTGAAAAGAGAAAAATATACAGATACTGTAGACACAGAAGGTTTACTGAACAGAAAGGGATCATCTAAGTCTAATGTGTCCACACCATTCATGTCCAATGACGTCATGGACACACTGTGAACAATTAGCTTTTGTTCAATCCGTGCACGTAACTCATTGAGCTATCCAGTCACCATACTACATCACTCTTTTTTTCCTTGGGATCCCATGGGAAAAAAATTAGCTACCTGGGTTTCTTAATATTGTAGAGGTTGACAGGTTAGTCCCCTCTTCTCATCTATGTTATGGCAAATGATCTTACCAATGATCCTTCAGTTTTTTTATTGTGCTTATAGTTTTTCAGTGGAACAGTGTGGAAACGGACTCTTCAGCCCACTCACTGGAGTTGGAAGGATGAGGGGGAGATCTCAACTTGAAACTTACTGAATAATGAAAGGCTGGATAGAGTGGATGTGGACAGGATGCTTCCAATAGTGGGTGTGTAGGGGACTATTCCACTAGTGAGTATCAGGGTTAAAAGGACGTGCCTTTTGGAAGGGAGTTGAGGAGGAATTTCTTTAGCTAGAGTGTCGTGAATCTGTGCCATTCATTACCACAGACAGGTCTTTGGATACTCTGGAGTTTTAGAAGGAGAGAGGGCATCTTATTGAAACATATAAAGATTATTTCCAAGGGTTTGGAACGCTAGAGGCAGGAAACATGTTCCCGATATGGGGAGAGTCCCAGAACCAGGGGGCACAGTTTAAGAATAAGGGAGGTAAGCCATTAGAACGGTGACGAGGAAACACTTTTTCTCACAGAGAGTTGTGAGGTGGAATCTCTGCCTCAGCGGGCAGTTCTCTGGTACCTTTCAAGAGAGAGCTAGATAGGGATCTTAAAGATAGCAGAATCAGGGGATATGGGGTGCACGGCAGGAACGGGGTACTGATTGTGGATGATCAGCCATGATCACATTGATTGGCGGTGCTGGCTCGAAGGGCCGAATGGCCTACTCCTGCACCTATTGTCTATTGTCTATTTTTAAAGTGGAGGTTGACAGATTCTTGATTAGTAAGGGTGTCAGGGATTATGGGGAGAAGGAAGGAGAATGGGGTTGAGAGGAAAGATAGATCAGCCATGATTAAAAGGGAGAGGAGACTCAATGAGCTGAATGGCCTAATTCTGCTACTATGACATGAACTAATGAAACAGTCCATATCAACCATCGATCACCCATACACCAGTTCTATGTTATCCCACTTTTTCATCCAAAACACTAGGGACAATTTACAGAGGCCAATTAACTTACAAACCTGCATTTATTTTGGGATGCGGGGGGAAACTGGAGCACTGGAAACCCACACGGTCCCGGGAGAATGAACAAAATCTGCACAGACAGCACCTGAGGTCAGGATCGAATGAGGGTCTCTGCCATTGTGAGGCAACAGCTGTACCGTTGCCCCACTGCACTGATTCTGTTGTCAAATTATCTCTGACACGCCCAATGAGATGGGTATTCCTGTGTCTAACGCTCATGTAATACTGTTCTGGGTTCCACAACCTCTGCGAATATCCCCACTGTTCTAGTCCACGCCACCCATTCAGACTAGTTATCCCACGTCTCAATTTACAGAGGCCAGTTAACCTACAAACCCGCATGTCTTTGAGATGTGGGAGGAAACCAGAGCACCCGGAGGAAACCCACGCAGTCCCATGCAGGGAGAACATTCCAAACTCCACACAGGCAGCACCCACGTTCAGGATCGAACCGGGTTCTCTGGCGCTGAGAGGCAGCAGCTCTACCCGCTGCGCCACTGTACAGCCCAGGTTGGTGCTTAACCATGGAAAACGTACTGATCATCAGCTACCCTGATATTGGGTATAGTTGCTTGCACCTAGCTGTGTGCGTTGCACATCACTTATATGTTTCAATAGAGGGGATGTCGGCTAGATTGGGAATGTTATTGCAAACTTTCTACTGAGTGACTGTCATCAGCAGAACGAGCTAAAATAGACTTAAACCTAAATTCCAAAGTGAAAGCTGGAGCTTTACGCCAATGATTAATCACTGACCTTCCATGGTCCTTGTTTATGTTTAAGGCACTGTCTAATCTCAAATTTGAGGCCAAATAGTTAAAACAAATGAATGGCAGTGCTGATGGCTTTCCATTGAGCTGGATTAGGACTAGTTCCAAAGTGCATGCAGAGAAAAGTGGTGTTGCATTAATTAAATAAACTTAATAGAAACACTTTGAGTTTTGTCCAAGTCAATATAAGTTGACATCGCATCAAAATATACATTTATCAAGTTGCTTATATGAATACAAATAAATGTCTCCTGGAAATTAGTGCTGGCATCACCATGAATGCTTATGCTACTCATGCCCTCGACTGCCATCCCATTGGGAATTTAATGTGTTGTCATCGCCTGTACCCAATTACATGCAAGAGGAGGTTCCTTGTCAGCGTTTAAGCACCGAGATATTTGTTAGCTTTATTTATCTCTTAATTCAAACTAATTGGTCCTTAAATGGAAACTTTCTGCGCTCTCCAAATGCAACAGGATCATAACAAGCATATTAAATTGTGAGTTGTGTAGGAATACTGGTTTAAACCAAAGATGGACACAAAAAGCTGGAGTAACTCAGCAGGAATAGTCAGCATCTCTGGAGTGAAGGAATGGGCGATGTTTCGGGTCGAGACCCTTCTTTGACAGTTGGCAGATATTGTGTATTCCGCTGCTTATCAAGTTTACTGTGGTGAGGTACAGGTACAATGAGAGTCTTGCTTGCAGTAGCATCACAGGCATGTAGATTCAGGCAACACACAAAAATATGAATTCCAAGTATAATTCATAGATTATGCCTAGATTATGCATAAATTATGTTTGAATTTCATATACATTATTTGCACATTAAACCATGCAAAGCAATACAAATAAATAGTTGCAAAATAACTCAATGTTCCATGAGCATAGGAATAGGCCCTTCAGCCCACAATGTCTGTGATGAACATAATATCCAGATAAACCAATTTAATCTCATCTGCCTTTATTTGATCCATATCCCTCCAATCCCTGCATATCCATGAGCCTCATAGATACGCCATTCTCAATGCCCCATCTCCATCTCAGCGTCTCCGTCTCATTGATGAATTTTTATTTTCAGGTTGCAAAAAATTGATGCACTTATACGTAATTGTAAATTTGTAGGAGGCTAATTAGAAATCAATGGTTCAATGCTGGAACATAGGTTTTGGATCGCTTTTCAAGTGGAAAAATATTGTTTTGGATCATATTTCATGAGCAGTCCAATAATCAGCAGGAGTTCTAGAGGAAACATCACTTGTCAGCATGCCAAATGTAGTGTCCTTATGTGGATGAGTGCAGAGCGAAATCATTCCTTAAACATTAAACAAGGAACAAGCGATAAAAAAAAAAAAAAGATCAATTGAATTCAAACCCGCAGTTGTGGGTCTATGTGATAAGATGCCATAAGATGCATTTATGGATAGCAACTGTGTTAATCTTCAGAACTCCCACTAAGTCAACCACCATAGCTAACCTACTTAAACCAAACTAGACTACAGTAACATTTAACAAAAACCATGGCCTTGTCATAAATAGATTCCCATAATTGCTTTCAGAGAGCAGATAAAACAACAGCCAACTCACTCTGAGATCTTGAATGGTTCAACCATATGACAGGCATAGAAAATATCAGAACAGCACATTGCCAGCTTTGGACAGTGAGACAAAGGAACTCTTTTTCTCTGTACGTGGTAATGTTGAATGAACATCCTCCCTTTCAATCTTGAACTAATACATAAAAGGTATTGGGGAAGAAAAACTGTTCTTACTGTCCATTATAGATTATATAAATACAACCATTTCCTTTACTATGTAAAATATTCAAAGATGGTTCTCAGGTGCATTAGCAAATAATATTGCTTGAAGAGGGAGAACAAACTTACAAGAGGAAAAAGAGGTGACCATGTTTATGGAGGCAACTCCAGAGCTTGGCCACTTGGAGCTGAAGACATGCCCATGGTACTGGAGTGAAGGACTTTGAGAACCTTTAAGATGACAGACACAAAGAACTGCAGATTTGACCAAAACACAAAGTGTTGGAGTAACTTAGTGGTTCAGGCAGCATCTGTGGAGGGAATGGACAGGTGACGTTTCACTTTGAGACAATTCTTCACTCAGAAGAAGGGTTCTGATTTTGATTTGTTTATTTGTTCTGATCCAACATGCCTCCCGTCCATTCCCTCCACAGATGCTGCCTGGCCCACTGAGCTCCTCCAGCATTTTGAGTTTTGTTTAAAATGACAGATTTGGAAAAGCACTTTGATCTCGGAGGCTTTTAAGGAATTTAAAAGAAATTGCAAAAGCAGAGAGGCGTTAAACAACGGAGAGAATCTACAATTGCAAATTATTATTTTAAAGTCAAGGACTTTAACCAACAACCAAATATCATCAGAAAGCAACTGGTGATGGGTGAATAGAGTGGTGTGTATTTAGACACAGAACCGTTTCAACAAATTCCAGTTTACCAGAATTGTAATGTCTCCATGAATGTAACGAGATCAAGTAAACTTATAACTCAAGAGATAGAGTTTTATTTACAAGACAACACTCTTAAAGCAATTTATTTGTTGAGTCTCTAAGTTCTTGGTGCAAAGTTGAATTTCTTCAAACTTATTATGTTGTTTGAGAAGCTGGAACATCAAAGGCTCTCTTTACCAATGGGATTATGGCACATACGCATTGAGAAAACTGCGTGTTCCAAGCTAAAAAGAACATGACAGCAAATATAAATAATCAAAGGGCCCTGAACGTGATCTGAAGAATATTAAAAGTTAAAAGATATTTGCACAGGTACATGGATAGGAAAGGAATTTGAGCCAAAACAGGTAAATGGGACTAGCTTAGAAGGGGCATCTTGATCAGCATGGGCGGGCTGGGCCAAAGGGCCAGTTTCTTTGCTCGATGACTCTATGACTGTTAAACTACAAATAAGCTGCTAAAGTTTCCATGCTTGGTTGAGCAGTATAGGCATTGCCTGTGGGGGAAAGTCCGTGCCAGCAGATGTTCAGAAATAGAAACATAGAAACATAGAAATTAGGTGCAGGAGTAGGCCATTCGGCCCTTCGAGCCTGCACCGCCATTCAATATGATCATGGCTGATCATCCAACTCAGTATCCCGTACCTGCCTTCTCTCCATACCCTCTGATCCCCTTAGCCACAAGGGCCACATCTAACTCCCTCTTATATATAGCCAACGAACTGGCCTCGACTACCCTCTGTGGCAGGGAGTTCCAGAGATTCACCACTCTCTGTGTGAAAAAAGTTCTTCTCATCTCGGTTTTAAAGGATTACCCCCTCATCCTTAAGCTGTGACCCCTTGTCCTGGATTTCCCCAACATCGGGAGCAATCTTCCTGCATCTAGCCTGTCCAACCCCTTAAGAATGACCTGGCTTTGTCCCTTGTATCCTTCAGAATAAATGGACATACTCAAAATAAAAGGACGTACTCAGAATTAAATGACATAGTCAGAATTAAAGGTCGTAGGCAGAATAAACAGACATACTCACAATAAAAGGATGTACTCATACGCAGAATAAAAATACATGCCTTGAGAAAGGAGATGAGGATGAATTTCCTTAGTCAGAGGGTGGTGAATTATGGAATTCATTGCGACAGATGTCAGTAGAGGCAGAGTCATTGGGTGTTTTTAAAGTGGAGATTGACAGGTTCTTAATTAGTAAGGATGTCAAAGACCACCTCAGATGGCGGTGGAGGCAGGGTCTCTGGATGCTTTCAAGAGAGAGCTAGATAGGGCTCTTAAAAATAGCGGAGTCAGGTGATATGGGGAGAAGGCATGAACCGGGTACGGATTGGGGATGATCAGCCATGATCACATTGAATGGTGGCGCTGGCTCGAAGGGCCGAATGGCCTACTCCTGCACCTATTGTCTATTGTCTATTACAGGGAGAAGGCAGGAGAATTGGGTGGAGTGGGAAAGATAGATCAGCCATGAACAAATGGTGGAGTAGACTCAATGGGTAAATGGCCTAATTCTGCACCTATGACTTATAAACACAAACTTATAAGCTCATGATGTAGGATCAGGGTCTTGCCATGAGAGCGATGTGGGTTCTGTATGTACTGTAAGAAGAAGCACCCCTGTTGATATGCTCTCACTATCAATTGGCTAGCCCCTAACATTAGGATGTCTCTGTAACTTGAAACAAAAGACTGTAGTGATTGATTTTAACAGGCCTAGGTTTATTATTTTCAGCACCAAGGTACAGTGAGAAGCTTTGTTTTGCATGCTCTCCAATCAAGTCAGATCATACTGCACATCAACACATACACTCAAGTCAAACCCAAATTTAGTTTGGTTTAGTTTATTGTGATGTGTACTGAGGTACAGTGAAAAGTATTTTGTTACGTGCTAACCAGTGTAATATAAGTATAATAGATAGAGCAAAGGAGGAGAAACAGAGTGCAGAATATAGTTCTCAGCATTGTAGCGCATTAGTTCCATAGACAAAGTCCAATGTTTGCAATGGTGTAGAGATGAATCAGACTCACTTTGGAAGGGCCGTTCAGAAAAGCCTGTGGAATAACACCTTTCTTCTTCTATGCTAGCTCTCTGCACCTCAGACCCTCGAAGGCCGAAAAGCCCTGAGTTTGAGCATGAGAATGATGGCAGATTTAATGTTCCTGACACCATTTTGTGTCTCAGGCACACGTTACCCAACCCCTGGTGGGTTATGAAATCCTGCTCTTTAATTCCTTCTGTGCTGCCCTGTGGTCTGTCTGTTTGATAAGCCCGGACGTTTCCTGTATCTAAAAGCACATTGTCTCAACAAAAACAACAAATGTTTTTTTGCACATTCAGTATCTTGATGGAAGGCAGCTTCAAACATTCTAAAGTCCCAGTTACACAACAACCCCACGGTTCACCAGTAATGTGACTGCAAATGTGTAGTTATTCCTGGAACGCAAGACTTTAACCTCAATATAATCCACTGGTAGAACACAGGACTCTCCACAGTAACTGGTGCCTTGCATTGAGATAACTTATCATCTGTGAAAGTATTTATAGATATCCAGCAGATGCAGAACATTCCACATTTGGGATGCATGCCTTCCTGCTTGCCCTAGTCTCTGGAGGGTTCCAAGCAACATTGCTCATCAGCTGCTTCATTATAACAATCCTTTTCTTCAGCTGCCGCTTAACTCTGAGTTAGCTACGACTTAGCTCAGCTTCCGAGTGTACACGATATTTGGTTTTGGGTAGTTGAGTTTAGCGATATAGCATGGAAACAGGCCCTTTAGCCAGCCATCGATGATTACCCGTTCACAATAGTTCTATTCTGCCTCACCGTCACATCCACTGCCTGCACACTAGGGGACAATTTACAGAGGGCCACTTAACCTACAAACCCCGCACGTCTTTGGGCTGTGGGAGGAAAACTGGAGCATCTGGAGGAAATCCATGTGGCCACAGGGAGCATGTGCAAACTCCACACAGACGACATCCGAGGTCAGAATCGAACCGGGGTCTCTGGCGCTGTGAGGCAGCAGCTCGACCATGCACCACTGTGCAACCCCAAATACACATCACACATTCCAAAGCCATGTGCTTTGGTGATCACGGACTGAGCTGAGCAGTCAAGGGCTTGGCTATTAAATCCATTCCTTAAGCCCTGTGCTGGCCCTGACATTAACATCAACATCTGCTTTATCTTCACGCACAAAATAGTTTTGAATATATGGAGGAACTCCAATTAATAAAGATTGCAATCAGGTATTGATCATGAGTATTGTCATATAGTCATGCAGCATGGAAACAGGCTCTTCGGCCCAACTTGTCCATGTTGACCTGTCCAACCATCCTCCCCGAGCCCCCGAAAGCAGAGCCTGAGGACTTCTTCTTGCGTACGGCGTGCACAGCCTAAACTTGTTCTATTTGATCTTGTTTGATTGTGCACGCCAGGTTGATTGCATTCGTTAAAACAGGGACCATGTGAAGGTTGCAATATCCCACCCCAAGCCTGAGGACAATGTTCGAGGAAGCTAAATTAAAGTATTTTCAAGATATGTCATACTGGAATACCTAGTCCACACGTGGCTCACCTATCCATGTTCTCCAGAGATGCTGCCTGACACACTGAGTTATTCCGGCACTTTGTGTTCTTTTTGTTTTGTCGAGAGTGTAATATCCTTGCATTAACCGTGCATTAAAGGCGTGGTTATCCTGTGAAAACTCGTGCCTGTTGGGTTTGTTCATTCAGTCCAAAGCTGGGCCACAGGATGGATCCTGGTGGAGGAAGGAGGAATCCCATGGGGCTACCGAGGAACCAGATTTACATTGAGCTCCTAATCTCAGGTCATTACACTGGCACAGCTGATTAAACCTCTCGGCCAGTCAATGCTGCCCTCTACCTTGTGGGAGGTGTGTGACACCCTAACAAGCATTAAAGTAAGTAAGGCATAAAATACTGGAGTAACTCAGCGAGACAGGCAGCATCGCTGGAGAGAAGGAATGGGTGACGCTTCGGGTTGAGACCCTTCTTCAGACTTAAAGTAAGTAAAATAGTAGTGGGTTTCATAGAGCATAGAACAGTACAGCACAGGAACGGGCCCTTCGGCCCACAATGTTTGTGCCAAGCATAATGCCGAGTTAAACTAATTTTGTTTGCCTGTACATGATCCATATCCCTCTGTTCTCTGCACTTCCGTGTGCCTATCCAAAAGCCTCTTAAACACCACTATCGCATCTGCCACCACCACCACCCCTTCCGAAACCTTCCAGGCCCCCATCAATCTCTGTGAAAAAAACTTGCCCCGCACATCTCCATTAAACTTTTCCCCTCTCACCTTATAGCTATGCCCTCCAGTGTTGGACATTTCCACCCTGGGAGAAAGGTTCTGACTGTCTACCCTATCTATGCCTCTCATAATTTTATATGTTTCTATTACATTGCAGAGAAAACAATCCAAGTCTATCTAAACTCTACCTGCAGTTGAATCCCTCGAATCCAAGCAGCATTCTGGTAAATCTTCTCTGCACCTTTTCCAAAGCCTCCACATCTTACATACTGCTAATGTAGCCTAACTAGAATCCTATAGAGATGCATCATGACTTCCCAACTTTAATATTCAGTGCCTCTAGCAATGAAGGCAAGCAAAATCACTCAATCTACATGTGCTGGCACATTTAGTGAGCTATGAACCTTCACTCCGAGATCTCTCCACACATCAATGCAGTTAAGGGTCTTGCCATTGAAACACAAGTACTGTTCATAACATGAAAATCTCAAAATCTGGAGCCTTGAACCTGCTCCACCGTTCAATAAGATCACGTTCATCTGCGTTTGGTCTCTGTTGGATCTCTGTCAAACCCAGTGTAGTTCAAAAATCCCTTTTGCCAGGATGGAAATGTCAAAGTCCAGTGCGCATAACTTTAAGGACAGAGAGCGAAAGATTAAAGAAGATGTGGCTGGGGTGGGGAGGAGGGGCAAGTTTTTTACATAGAGATTGGTGGGTGCCTGGAAAGCACTGCCAAGATGTTGGTGGAGGCAGATACAATAGTGGCATTTAAGAAACTTTTAGATAGACTGCAGGGAATGGAGGGAAATGGATCACATTCAGGTCGAGTAGTTTAACTTGATATCATGTTCCCCACAGATTATGTAGGTCGAAGGGCTGTACTGTTCTATGTTTATGTTCAGTCCATCTTCCCCGGAATTGAGCTTGTGAACCATATCTGACCTGCCTTCAATGCAAATATATTCACTCACAATTAGGGAGACCAAAACGGAACACATTACTCAAGATAGACACAAAAAGCTGGAGTAACTCAGCGGGCCAGGCAGCATCTCTGGAGACAAGGAATGGGTGACGTTTCTGGTCGAGACCCTTCTCTATCCCCAGTTACTCCAGCATTTTGTGCCTATCTTTGGTATAAACCAGCATCTGCAATTCTTTGTTTTTATGTACTGAATGCCCCACCCGTAAGCTAGGGTGTACTCCTGATCTTCCAACCTACCTCATTGCCGTGGACTTTTCTGTAACTGTAACGTTATAACGCTATAATACTATATTCTGCATCCTGAAATGTTTCTGTCGGCACTACCTGGTGTACTTGTGTGCTCGATTATGCTCATGTATGTTATGATTTAATTGGGTAGCATGCAAAAAAAAGCACTGTATCTCAATACTTGTCATAGAATCAAAGTAGCATAAGGTCATACACACAGAAACAGGCCACTCGACCCAACTCGTCCATACTGATCAAGATGCTCCATCTAAGCTTGTTCCATTTGTCTGTGAATGGCCATATCCCTCTAAACCTTTCCTCTCTATGCACCTGTCCAAATGTCCAAGGGCAAGGGTTTCACACAAAGGGTGGTGGATGAATGGAACGAGCTGCTAGAGGAGGTAGTTGAGCCGAGGACTATCCAATGTTTAAGAAACAATTAGGCAGGTACATGGATAGGACTGGTTTAGAGGGATTTGAGCCAAATGCAGTCAGGGTAGGACTAGTGTAGATGGGATATGTTGGGCCTATTTCCACCCTGTATGAATCTTTGAGTCTTATGACTCTATGGTAGGTACAATATCAAGATTTAAAAGACATTTGAAACATAGGAAAGGTTTAGAGTGATATGGGCCAAATGAGGAGAAATGGGACTAGCATTGATGGGACAACTTGGTCAGCATCAACGAGTTGGGCTGAATGGCCTGCTTCCATGTTGTATGGGGACTCTATGATTCTAAATGTTTTAATGCTTCAACTACCTCCTCAATTAATACATGACAATTATAAACCAAAATCAATACCATCAGGTTTCTCAACTGATGAGCTCCATCTCTCTGGCAATAAAGGCTGATCTCAAACGTGAGAAGCTGCCACATCACAGTTACTTGGGCATCGGCATGGGTGGCATAGTGGCGCAGCGGTAGAGTTGCTGCCTTACAGCGCCAGAGAAGCGGGTTCGATCCTGACTACGGGTGCTTATCTGTCCAGAGTTTGTACGTTCTCCCTGTGACCTGCATGGGCTTTAGGATAGTGTCAATGAGCAGGGATCGCTGGTCGGTGCAGACTCGGTTTCTGCGCTGTATTTCCAAACTAAACTAAACTAATCAGATAAGCCTGCACATTTACTTACATCCTTTGAACCGAGGGAGAAGTGATATTGGTAAAAAAAGTAATGCTTTGACCTCAAATGTTGCAATTAATTCAGCTGATATTCAGCTGCAGATGCTAGTAATGTGGAATTTAATGGAAAAAAAAGTTGTAAGTACTCAGCAGGTGAGGCAACACCTGTGGAGAAGAGAAACAATGTTAATGTTTCAGGTCAATGATCTTTCATCCAAACATGGGGAGGTTTTTGCAAAACCAGCATTAATTACAAATCCCTCATCGCCTCTAGCCATGTATGGGCTAAATCTTGCAGGCTTGATAGATTTCATTTCCTGAAGTACATTAATGAAGGAGTGGTTTTAATGTTTATCCACTTGTTTCTGTTTTATTAGAATATAGAACAGAACGGCAAAGGCAAAGGCTCAGCCCACAATATCTATGCAGATCATGATACAAAACTCAACTAAAATCATCTTCCTGCATGATTCATACCCTTCCATTCCCTGCACACCATGTGTCTCACACAAAACAACTTAAATGCCACTATTGTATATGCCTCCATCACCACCTCTGGCAACGTGTTAGAGGCACCTACCAACCCTGAGTACAAACTTGCCCTTCAATTCTCCTCTAAACCTTGCCCCTTTCACCTTAAAGCTATGCCCTTCAGTTTTTGACAGTTCCACCCTGGGAAAAAAAGGCTCTGAAAAGGTTCTAAATTTGTTAATTCATTATTTGATGAACTGAATTTAAATTTCCCTGCCTCTGTTGGGTTTTAGTTTGTGAGATCTCATCGAGTCATGAAATTATACAACATTGGAACAGGCCCAAACTCATCCATGCCAACTGAGATGTCTATATGAACTAGTCGATTCAAACAACTCAATCAAATTTCAAAATTCTTATGCACTGCATTGGAAAATTGATATCACCCTCATTTTTATGACACTGGAGAGATGCAGGACTTTCCAGGCACCCACCACCTTATATGTGAGAAAGTTGTCGGGGACATCTCCTTTAAATTTTGCCCCTCAAAACTTAACACATGGAGTGGTCTTTACTATATCTAGTTCAAGATTCATTAGTTATCACATGTTAGGGAAATTTCTGCACACAAGTTCCTTCCCGACTGATTGTCCTTTTACATCTCTGAGGATGCATAGTGTCTTACTGCAAACTTCAGTTTCCCACGCTGAAGGTCTTTTGACTTTAGCTGAATCAAAAGCAGTGTCTTATAAAAATAAAACTCCAAGTGTAACCAAGAACTTCCTCGGTTAATCTCGCTCGCCCTTTAAATGTTATGTACAACAGGTGCCCCAAGAAATAAAAAGTCTTAAATAGTCACGGCCATCTTGTACACATGTAAAACACATGATGCAGGAAATATAGAGATGCTAACTTTGAGATTTGTTACAGAATAAACAAAATGAGAAACCTTTCCAGTTAATTAATTTTGAAGTCATGGGTCATTTGAAAACTGGGACATCAACAGTTTGGTCAGTGTTCCCCAGGCAGCTGGAGTTCCTCACGTTTCATGTAAACTCCAATGGTGGTCCATGGTACGATCAAAATATGATGTCAATATAGTTTTGAGAATGTAGAACATCTGTCTGCGGCACTTCTGTAAGGTTCCATTGGCTCCTCGCTGTCGACTATTCTGCACGATCTCTGATGTTCTTGTTTCTGAGCTTCACTGGGGACCCTGCTTGGCAGGGCATCAAAATGGCCGAGGTAGACCAGTCTCCAGAATGGTTCATTGGGACCCCACCCTATTAGATACATGCCTAGAACCAATCCTTCCAACAATCAACGGAGATATGTGTAGGAAGGAACTGCAGATGCTGGTTTATACCAAAGATAGGCACAGAATGTTGGAGTAACTCAGCGGGACAGGCAGCATCTCTGGATAGAAGGAATGGGTGACGTTTTGGGTCGAGTCACTCCTTCAGACCTGTGGTCGTGAGTGGATTAAAACGTGGTTGTAGAGCCAGAGAGCAGGAGTAGCAGGGAGCGAGGAATCACAGGGGTAGCAGGGAGCGAGGGGGTCGCAGAGCTCTCGTCAGAGAGAGGAGGAGAACTTCTTCAAAGTAGGCATATCTTGAGGAGAGTTCGCAGTGGAGCAAACAAAATATGTAGGGAGGAACTGCAGATGCTGATTTACAGACTGATATGTTACTATCATTGGCATCCCACCCCATTAGATACATGCCTCAACCCAACCCCCCCAACAATCAAAGAAGGTATGTCACTGCTTACCTACCTTGTTCTCAAAAAACATTCCAGGCAATGGGATTTGAGTTAGTAATAAAAAGTAAGTGAAGATGCTGGTTTATACCAAAGATAGACACAAAATGCTGAAATACCTCAGCGGGTCAGGCAGCATCTCTGGAGAAAATGAATAGGTGATATTTCGGGTCGGGTCCCTTCAGGCATTTGAGTTCGGTTGGTTCCATTCACAGTCCCAGAGAACTGGTCAACACTGTTGAAAGTGAAAGCAATGAGGAGGATTATGTTGCCTTGATGTTGGAGGGTATTAGCTACCAAGAGAGGTTGGACAAACTCGGATTATTTTCTCGAGAATGCTGGCTGTCGAGGGGATGCCTGATATAAGTTTATAAAATGATGCGAGGCTTAGATAGGGCAGAGGTCCAGAACCTTTTTCTCAGGGTGGAAATGTCAAAGACTAGAGGGCATAGAGAGTTAAGGTTGAAGATAAACACAAAATGCTGGAGTGACTCAGAGGGACAGGCAGCATCTCTGGAGAGAAGGAATGGGTGACATTTCAGGTCGAGACCATTCTTCGGATTGGGTCTGAAGGTCAGCGGGACAAAGTTTAAAGGAGATGTGTGAGGCTTGGTTTTTTTACACAGAGGGTGATGGGTGCATGGAGCTCGCTGCAAGGGGTAGTGGTGGAGTCAGAGGCATTTACAGTAAGAAGCTTTTAGATATGCCCAAGGATATGCAGGGGATGGAGGGTTATGTTTCATGTACAGGCAGATAAGAGTTGGTCTTGGCATTAAGTTCAGCGCAGACATCGTCGGCCGAAGAGCCTGTTCCTGTGCTGTACTCTTCTATGTTTTATGTTCAAATTCCGGTTTGATGACTTTATCTCTGTGAGCTCTCACACCTCCATCACTGTATTTTCATCTTATTCTATCCCCGCTGAAAAAGGGAATTCCATTTGGTGGCTCCTTTCACTTTCAATCCGCCAATTCATCGACACAAAGAAATAATGTGTTGTTTGTTTAGGAAAAGTTAAATATAACTGGCCCGCCACATAATGATGAAAATGTTGAACTTTCACTGGGCAACCTTTAACTCTCTCGTGGGTTTTGATTAACGAGCCTTGCCAAGCTCTCCACCAAATCATAAATCCTTTCAACACAATCACACATAGTGTCAAATAACAGCGCTGTAATTTTAAAGAGATTTTGGTCAACATTGTTTTTAATCAAAATCACACATTTCAAACGTCTAGCACGTCAGAAAATGGCTGAAAGTCTCGTTGAAAAGAGGAGAGCATTCCATTTGCAAAGCTCTCCTCCTTTCAATGAGAATTTCAACCATGTTCAGCTTCTTCTTCTTTCGTGTGGCGTAAAGTTGTTGGACAACTTATCCTATTTCATCTTCCGTTTGTGCACGTCGAGTTGATTGCATTAGTCAAAACAGGGCGGACCACGTGAAGGTTGCAATCTTCCACCCCAACCATCTTCAGCCACAGGATGGATACGTTTGAAGAGATGGACAAAGAACTAGGAAGATGTCATCTGATATTGGGTACAAGGTCACACCCAACCAACAATGCGTGTGATCAATTTTGAATTGCTATGCTATAACTCAACCCAGGGAGTAAAACTGTGAGTAGGGTACGGTTAAAAGGAAGATTCATTTACTTATACCCGATCATTCGCCATGTTTTGTACCATCCTTCCTCACGTTCCAGCTTGCTCTCCTCCCCATCTCAAACACTCTGAAAAAGGGTCCCGACCCGAGCACATTGGCTCAGTGGTAGAGTTGCAGCCTTACAGGTTCGATCCTGACTATAGGTGCTGTCTGTACGGAGTTTGTATGTTTGACCGCATTGGTTTACTCCAGGTGCTCCGATTTGTATGTTAATTGGCTTCTGTAAATTGTTCCAAGAGTGTAGGATAGAACTACTGTAGTTTACGGGGAGATTGTTGTTCGGTGTGGACTCGGTCGCTCGCAGGGCCCGTTTCCACGCTGTATCTCTAAACTAAACTCAACTAAACTAAGTCACTTATCCATGTTAGACTTTAGACTTTAGATATACAGTGTGGAACCAGGCCCTTTTCCGCACATGACCAGCGATCAACCCATGCACCAGCAATATCCTACACACTAGGGACAATCTACAATTTACAGAAGCCAATTGACCTACAAACCTGCATGTCTTTGGAGTGTGGGAGGAAACCGGAGCACCTGGAGAAAAGCCACACGGCCACAGGGAGAACATACAAACTCCATACATAGAGTAGCTGTAGTTTGGTTCTGTAAGGCAGCAACTCTACCTCTGCGCCACTGTGTTGCCCACAGTTCTCCAGAGATATTGTCTAACCCACTGAGCCACTCCAGCACCTTGTGTCTTTTTTTGGTAAACCAGCATCTGTAGTTCCTTGGTTCTTTATTTGTTTGATATTTTCATGCCTTTGCAAATCAAAAACCCTTCCCACCTGATTTATGACTGAAATGCTGTAACTTAGATACGTGCTACATTTAACTCTGGTGGTGTTACAAGCCATCCAAGAGATTCCTGGCAGAAAATAAGTTCTCCGATATTTAGGGAAAATAAGAATCTCTAAAATGATCATAACCTGGTAGAAGTGATGAAACCAACAGAAAAAACTGTTTCCCAGTCTGTACGCTGGAGTAACAGGTTCATTATTTATATTGGCCTGTTAGACTGTTCCATTGAATGCACAATTACTTGAAGTGTTCCACTTTCCAATGCTTCCACGCACTCTTTATTGCAGCATTCTATTTCCATTTTCTGGAGCTGAAGACACTAAGTAATGAAATAAACATTCCGTTGGTTAAATTGACCCAAAAATAGGCCTCTCACGCTCTCATAAAAGCACACAAGGAGGCTGGTGCAGCTGATCAACCTTGCGATCTGCGGAGAACACAACCATACAAAGGGGGAAGGTCCAAGCCGAAGCCAGCACGCAGTTAGCTGGTTCCAATTAGTGCAGAACCAGGAGTCAATGTGGACCATTGCACAGACAGGGCAATGGGTGAATGTGGACTGAAGGGAAGGCAATGTTTAGGAGACATTAGATTACAGTACGGTGATCACATGGTTATTGTTAACAAACAAAAAAGTTTGCCAAAATAAATATTTCTGTTATGAAACAGATCTTGAAAAAGTGCCATCAGCTGTACTGGACACATCTGGTGAGAAAGTGCGTGACAGGTTAATGGGAGGGTTTTGCAGTGGACTAACAAATGTTCGCTCCAAGATCCCACCACCACATGCTGAAGTACACCACAAGACCCAAGGGCTTCACATGTAGAAACTCGACAAAGTCCAGATCCAAGGAGGGATGGCTCCTTTTAGTAGCGTGAGAGGACTCACTCTTCTATGGACTTTATTTTTGGTTGCACGACAGACTTCTATTTTGCACTATTATGGTCAACTAGTGTTACTGACTATATGTTATTGTATTATTGATTGGTGCATGCATATTTGTGTGTTATTGTGTTTACAGGCCTGTAAGCTGCAGCATTGCAGCAAGTAAGAATTTCATTGTTCTGTTGCCAGTACATGTGGCAATTAAACACTTGACTTCACACCACAACTGCTCTTTAGAATTTGTACCAGATTTTAGATATACAACACGGGAACAGGCCTCCCACCCCCCGAGTCCGTGACAATCATCGATAATCCCGTACACTAACCTACACACATTAGGACAATTTCATAATTTACCAAAGCCAATTAACCTACAAACATGCTCGTCTTTCGAATGTTGGAGGAAACTGGAGCACCCAGAGAAAACCCACACCATCACAGGGAGAACGTACAAACTCTGTACAGACAGCACCTGGAGTCAGTATCGAACCTGGGTCTCCGGCGCTGTAGCGCAGAATTTCTACTGTTGCACCACAGTGCCCACCCCAGACTGTTCCATTGAAGGCTCCCCTGCACAAACCAAATATCTACACTCAATTGCAGAAGTTCACGGAAGTGCAGTATTCTCCTGACATGTTGCATTTAATGCTTTAGGAAACCGGGGCATCTGGAGAAAACCCACACAGTCACCAGGAGAACGTACAAACTCCATACAGACAGCACCCAAGGTCAGGATCGAACACAGGTCTCTAGTGCTGTAAGGTGATGTGGACACAGCATTGTGTGTTCAATGCTAGAATGTCTGAAGAATTGTTATCACACTGTGCTCATATTGGCAGTGAAACCCCTTGTGTGGTGGCAGTGGATCATGGGCTGGGCCAAGCCAAGGCTCTATTTTATACTGGTCTGGCCCAACCTGTTCTTGGACAAATGTGATGGTTGCAAGCACCACCAGAGTCCAGGTGCAGCAGACTGCCAGATATGTCCTGCAGCTCTCTCCAGCACAGTGCTCACCGAGGGGATGTTCATCAACCCCTTGGGAGTGAACTCAGACTTAGAACACAGAACAGTACAGTGCAGGAACAGGTCCTCGGCCCAAAATGTTTGTGCTGTACATGATGCCAAGACCGATTCTTATCTGCCTGCACCTAGACTACCCAACACTGTGCAGCCTGTGTGAACTTAATCCAGCTTAATTGTTATTTATTTACTTCTCAGGATAGAACATAGAAAAGTACAGCACAGGAATGGTCCCTTCAGCCCTTGGTGTTTGTGCAGAATATGATGACAAGTTAAACAGATCTCAGCCTGTACATGATCCGTATCCTGCCATTCCCTGCATATCCATGTGCTTCTTACACACCATTATCGTATCTGCCTCCACCACCACCCCTGGCCGCGTGTTCCAGGCACACAGTCCTCTCTGAGCAAAAACCCGCCCTGCACATCTCCTTTAAACATTGCCCCTCTCGCCTTGAAGCTATGCCCTGTAGTATTTGATATTTAGTTCATAAGTTCATAAGTTATAGGAGAAGAATAAAGCCATTCGGCCCATCAAGTCTACTCCGCCATTCAATCATGCTAATCGATCTTCCCCTCTTATCCTCATTCTCCTGCCTTCTCCCCATAACCCCTGACACCCATGCTAATGACTATCCTGGGAAATCCTGGGAAAAGGGTTTGACTGTCTACCCTAACTATGCCTCTCCTAATTTTATCTAAAAAGATGTGGCAGTATGTCTATTTTCTATAGCAGGCAATATGTGCTCATTGTGTGATACTGTGCACTCATAAGATTTCTGAGAACTGGTGAATTATTCATTCTGGAACCCAGCCGCATTGTTCTGTTTCTCATATGGAGATGTTTCTCTTGCAGGGAGAAAAGCCCTGGAGCAGATTTGCTTCCCTCAGCATTGACTGCAATTATTCCCATGAGTCAAACCGAACAGTACAAATGTAAAGCATGGAAATGGGAGAGGCTGCTTTGAGGAGCAAGATTGTTGCTTCTGATGGTCTGGCGGTTGCCCGTCCTCTCATCTGTTTGGATCTCATGGAAGTGGCAAACCCTCTGTTACATTTCCCCAAAGACATTTCTGCTAATCGCAATGACTTGAGACTACAATCTAAAAGAATAAGAAGCAGGTCGACAAGTAAGTCAAAGAGTTTGAGCTCTGTCGCGGGAGGAGAAATGAACTCCTGGGTCATTTGTTATTCACTCTGCTCCCTTCGGCCAAACGGTCCAGCATCTTGAAAGTGCATACCACCAGACTCAGAAACAGCTTCTGTTGATAGACACTAAAAGCTGGAGTAACTCAGCGGGTCAGGCAGTATCTCTGGAGAGAAGGAATAGGTGACGTTTCGGGTCGAGACCCTTCATCATTCTTCTCTCCGGAGACGCTGCCTGGCCCACTGAGTTACTCCAGCATTTTGTGTCTACCTTCAGTGTAAACCAGCATCTGCAATTCCTTCTTACACGTTTTGTCTTCCCCTCTGTTTTTGGGCTTCTGAATGGTCCTTCAATAAGCTAGAGACCTCTGATTCATCTCTACCCCATTGCAGAGATTTGATTTTATCCGGGGAACTGTTGCGCTACAATGTTGAGAACTATATTCTGCACTTTGTATCTTCCCCTTTGCTCTATCTATTGTACTTGAGATTGCCTTGATTGTACTTATCGATAATATTACCTGTTCTGTTTGGAGAACATGCAAAACAAAGCTTTTCATTGTACCGCGGTCCGCATGACATTCATCAACCTAAACCAAACCTAAACTAGATACTACATGGTCCATGTATGAGGAGCATATAGAAGCCCTGCAGAAGCAGTGGAAGGCAGTAGCACCTCACAAACTAACCAAGCTGTCTATCACCCAGACCAGACTCCCTACCATTGAGTCCATCAGTATGAACCACTAGTGCCTGTCCCACCAGCATGCGATAGCATGTGTCTAGCGCGACCAAACGTGGTCGCTTGAGGCGTACGGCCTCGCGGGGCCGGTCCCACTTCGATCGGCGGAGGCGTATGGAGTTGTGCGGGACTGGTCCCGACATCGCGCGGGGCTCCAAAAATCTTGCACTGTCCGAAAATCCCGTGTGACAACGGCCTGTCGGCCCGCAGCCGCATTCAGGACGTACGCAACGCCTCGACAGGCGTACGCAGTGTCTCGACGTCATACGCAGCGTCTCGACGCCATACGCAGCGTCTTGGCGGCGTACGCCTAGTGCGTGGCATTGCGCGATGACGTCACCGCCCGGCGTGCCCTTGCGTGATGACGTCACCACCCGACTTCCAAATTCAGTCGGCCCGCCTCCTGCCCAGCTGATCGGTGAGTATGATGTCGGGACCAGCCCCGCACAACTCCATACGCCTCCGCGGTTGGAATTGGGACCGGCCCCGCGAGGCCGTACGCCTCAAGCGACCACGTCTGGTCGCGCTAGACGCATGCAATCGCATGCTGGTGGGACAGGCCCTTTAGGCTACTCTTTAGGCGACTGCCAGGAATTAGTTTTAATGGAATTCACCTACGACACCTGGCGACAACCTACGACAGCAAAAATAATCGCCACTGTCGCCCAAAAATTTTCAACATGTTCTGTTCAACATGTTGAAAATTTTGAGGCAGTCGCCCAAAAAATCGCCTAAGTGGGGCAGGCCCATTAGGCTGCCTTGGAAAATCAACCAACATCATCAAGACTTGTTCCGCCCGAGTCATTCCTTCTTCTCCCTGATCCCGTAGGTACAGAAGGTACAGAAGATTGAAAGCACACTCTACCAAACTCAGGAACAAAAGGACACAAAGCGCTGGTTTACCTCAATGGGTCAGGCAGCAAGCTTAGAGAACGTGGATAGGTGAAGTTTTGGGTGAGGACCCTTCTTCCGACTGGAACAGTTTCTTCCCTGCAATGATCAAACTTCTGAATGGTTCAGAAGTGTATATTGATATATAGCAGCGTTTCTCAACCGGGGTTCCCCGGAACGCTAGGGTTCCGTGAGAAGGCGCTAGGGGTTCCAAGGAAAATAGTGAAAAATAGTCTAATCATTTGTAATTGCACTTTTGAGTAATTTTTATGTTTAATTTCATATTCGTAATTTTATTATACACGTACGGCATATTCTTGGAAAATTCTTGGGTATTATAATAACGTCTTCAACCTGTTATCTATATATTATACTAAAACTCTTCCCTTTGTTCTTGTGTCTGTGTGGGCCAGGGTTGTGTCAGCTTTCTGTCAATCTCCTGAACTACTATCTCCTTCCAAACGCTTGGCCACAGCCTTCCCATTTTCACACATGCTACTCACATTTTGCCCGCGGACGGGATAAATATCTCCCCATTGCATTTCAATCCATATTTCACAAGTTACTAAACTTTTTAAAACAGCTTCAAAATATTTAAGTTTTCCAAGCTCTCGTTTTGAAGAAGAAAATTCCAACTAACGTCACGATCAACTCGCAAGGTAGCACGGGACACTCCGCGTGGGAGGGGGACTCAAGCACTCCAACCCACTTGGCCCCGCTGGGATTCCTCTCCATCTCCATCTCTACCCTCCCTCCCCCCTCCCCCACCCCCACTCTACGCCCCTCCCTCACCTCCCTCTCCTTCTCCACCCCCTCCCCCTCCCTCTCTACTCCACCCCGTTCGGCCCCGCATGCTCGACTCCGCTCGGCCCTGCAAGGCTCGGACCTCCCCCTCCGTCTCTACCCCCCTACGAGGGGCACTCAAGCACTCCAACCCGTTCGGCCCCGCTTGGCTCCACCTGGGGTATAAACTTTTCACAGTGTCTCAGCTTTTGAGGACTTCTTTATACTTTACAAACTCTTGCACTCTGGCGAAGGAAACATTTCCCACTTGTGTGGAAAGCCAGAAAGAGTGCAGACATTTATGAGGATGTTGCCAGGGTTTAGGACGCAAGGACTCAATTCCTTGGAGCGTAGAAGGTTCAGATGTGATCTTATAGAGCTGAATAAACTCATGAGTGAAATGGATAGGGTAAAAGCACAATGTATTTTGTAGGGAGGGAAATCAAAAGGTTTAAGGTGATGGGGGGCAAGATTTAATAGGAACTTGAGGGGCAACATTTTCATTCATTGAGTGATGGATATATGGTACGAGCAGCCATAGGAGGTAGTTAAGGCAGGGACAATAATAGCATTTAAAAAATATTTGGACAGGTACATGGATAGGAAAGGTTTAGAGAGATTTGTACCAACTGTGGGCAAAGGGACTAGTGTAGATGGGGCATCTAGATCAGCATCAACAAATTGGACTGAAGGGTCTGTGTCCATGCTGTATGGCTCGATGGGTCTGCGTGCATTGGGTGGGGTGAGGGAGATATTTTCCAAACTATCTTTGGGAATTATTTTCTTCGGAGACCAGTCTTCATGGTATATTACTTTTCAAACAAAAGTAAAGTATGTATGATCATTTTTAGGGCACGTGGACCCAGTTTTACAGCCGAATCAAATGAGGCAAAGGCTGTGCATGAATATAATGATCGCTATTCAGTGACAATATGTGCGAAAAATGTTTAACATTTCATCACGCAACTGTGCAGATGAGCCCTTAATTTGTTCAAAACATTCCGTGAAATGTTTCCTTCCCTGTGCAAATGTTATTCCATAAATATCAAATCTATTGAGTGTGCAGGTACAATTCGAGGCTGAGACCATTTATGGACGTGAAAAATGTTTTTGTAAAACTCGAGGCCGTCGTATTCGAGAGGTTCGGAATTTCGCTACACTCTGGCAGAAGCAAGCTTGGCGAGGATCGGAGCACAATCTCAGAGGAAATGCTCTTTGCCAAGGGCCTGTATTGAACTATTGCTAAATTTTAATCAGAACCACAAGTTTTTGCAGTGTGCTTGTTTCAAATACGCTGATCCATTAAAGTGTAACAGATGGAACTTCAGCTACGTCGCATTTAAAAGAGGGGACAGAGGGGTTTTAAATGCACATTAAACTTTGATTTCTAAATCTTTTATGTGTTTCCTTTGCTTCTAATTATATTAAAAAAACATTTCATTAACTCATACCAGATGAGTTAGCACTGAAAACACAATAACAAACTCACAGTACAGCAATGTAACTGTGGTTTTTAACTTCAAAGATCAAACATTCAAATAGGAATTAAGTTACTGCTTTAAGATCGAATGCAACTGAAAAGTGTGATAAATGTTCTGAGGTTAATAACTACGATGTGTTTTACATAAAACAGGGGGTGGAGATTATTTTCATGTGAAAGCAAATCTTTGGGAGATACTTGTCTATGCTTGGATAGAATAAGTTCTT
This sequence comes from Amblyraja radiata, assembly GCF_010909765.2. NCBI lineage: Eukaryota > Metazoa > Chordata > Chondrichthyes > Rajiformes > Rajidae > Amblyraja > Amblyraja radiata. Next base: position 7,230,155 of record NC_045988.1, read on the forward strand.
GTTCTATTGATATTGTGAACATGTACAACATTGTCATTCAGTGTTCGCTCACTTCATTGTGGACTTGGAACATACTTTCAAAGAGGCCCTGGACAAAATGTCCAAGCAATGGTTAAGCCTCCAAATCAAATTGTGGATGTATGGATAGAAGACCAATTCCATGAAACCAAAAGTAAACAGATGTTACTATGCTTGTTTGGATGTCACTTCAGAGATGCAAGTTTTTTGGGTTCCTATTATCTCCTTCCCCTCTCACTTCCCCCCTTTATTTGAAACTTGGAGAGTCCAAGGCCGAGGGGCATAGTTCAAAAATTAAAGCCGAGCCTTTGAGAAATAATGAGATGGTGGGAAAGGTTTGAAATTCTCTTCTGTAAATAATGGCTGGTGTTGGTTGGTTCCATTGCTAATTGTCGACTTAGGACATGGATTCTCATGAACCAAAGGTGTTAAGGATTATTAGGAAAAGACAGACGTTTGTAGGTAGGCCACATGATTTCACAGAAAAGATAAATTCATTTGATATAATTGTTTTTTAATTATGAAGGGCATTGACAGGGTAGATATTTTTTTCCGTGGTGGAAATATCAAATACTAGAAACATAGCTTTAAGGTGAAATGGGGCAACGTTTAAAGGAGATGAGCTTTTTAACATTGAGAGTGGCGGGTACTTGGAACGCGTTGCCAGGGTTGGTGGTGGTGGCAGATATGACCAGTGGTGTTTAAGAGTCTTTTAGATAGGCACATGAATATGCAGGAGAGATGGATATAGATCATGTGCAGGAAGAAGAGATTCATTTCACGGCATCATGTTCGACATAGACATTGAGGGTCAAATGTCCTGTTCCTATGCTGTACTGTTCTATGTTCTATATCATGTGATATAATGTCTGCTTGTTGTCTATCCTTAATTGGACTGGAGTCCAATGGTCGAAGAGAGGATAGAGAGTATAGTTAAGATCAGAGGCTTAGAGAAAGTCAAACAGTATTTACTGAGGCACATTAAGTTGGCATAAAAAAGATAAAAGAGACTGCAATGGTCAAGGTTGTTTGCACAGTTTGATGAATTGGTAGCATGGGGCAAAGACTCATGTAAACATCAGAAGCATAATGGAGGAGTTAGACAGAAATATTTCATGCCGATGCCTGTTATATTATGAAACACTACATCAAAAATGATATTTTTAGTGTTATAAACAGTAGAAGAAAGATATCACTGAATATAGGAAGCAGATAAATCAGTTGGAGGATTTATCATGTAAATCAAGCAATCCGTGCTGAAATGTTCATGGTTTTATAGACAGTGAGTTGTTTGATAAATATGATGCCTCTTTCCAATGCATTTTGCCTCTTTGAATTGGATAGAATCCCAGCTTGCCCAAGTTTGAGCAACTTTACAGACAATTCTTAACAACTTCTTCAGATAAGCATCCTATCAGGAGGCACAAGGTGCTGGAGAATCTCAGCAGGTCAGGCAGCATCACTGGAAAACATGGAGAAGTCTTTTTTTTGTAAAACGGCATCTACAGTTCCCTGTTCTACCATTTACTGCTCAGCTGCAAAATCTCCTCGAGGTATGCCTACTTTGAAGAAATTCTCCTCGCTTTGACAGTTCTGTGAGACCCTCCCTCGCTGCTCTCCGTCTGTGATTCCTGCTAACCTATCCATGTTCTCCAGAGATGCTGCCTGACCCTCACCCCTGTGTTACTTCAGCACTTTGTGCCTTTTTTTTTTGCCAACTAGCATCTGCAGTTCCTTTTTTTTCCCATTTCTTGTCCCTTCTGCAGGATGCACCATAGCTTGATTTGGCAACTAATCTGCCCAAGGCCCTAAGAAATTACAGAGAGCTGTGGATGTAGCCCAGTCCACCACACGGACCAGGCTCCCCACGATCGGCTCCATCTACACTTCACACTGCCTCGGGAAAGTAGCCAAAATAATCAAGGCCTTTTTCACCCCAGTCATTCTCTTCTCCCTCCTCTCCCATCGGGCATAAAGTGTATCTGTCTCCACACCACCCCTGAAAGTGCATTCCACCACCACTCTCTGTGTGAAAAACCTGCTCCAGCCATCCCCTTACAACTTTGCCCCTCTCAACTTAAAGCTACGCCTCTCTGGTCTTTGTTATTGATTGCAGAGTCAATGGGCAGATCTAATCTATTTTCTTGACGACTTCATGTGGTGGAAATACACAGTCATTGCAACAATTAGAAAATTAAAACCCGCAACTAAAAAATAAATAGTCACACTTTTTTGACTAAATATTCATATGTTACTGAGCAATACTAAGATTCCCTCTGTATAAATCTAAATTCCCTTTAAAAAAAATAGGCACTGGGAGTGTATTAAGTCTGGGCATAGTGTGCTGCCAATACTTTTATTACCAGGAGGAGCAGCCAGCAAGCAGCTGGACAGGTGGTGCTTCTCAAAGCCACATCTTCAGTATTCAGGACACTAAATGATCAGGTAGTCAGCTGAGCATATTAATTCCATATGCACCCATTAAATCACACAGGGAAGAAAATAAATTTCCACATGTGTGTTCTTGGCCCTGACTTTACACACATTTGTGCTTGCATGATGTAAAAAGTAAAAATCCGGCCGTTATGCTTTTAATTAAATGTCAGATTTAACACTTGTGTTAACCTATTCTTGTGCTGTAACAGTGTACAGACAAGATGCAACATTTGTTAACCTGAGCAAGATTTGGTAGCTGCTTGCTATTGAGATTCCCCTGATATTTGCTCTCTGCTTTACGAGTTGTAATTTTGCTTAAAGATTTTCTACAAAGCGTTCTTCCAAGAACACCCTGTGCAATCTGTTTCAGAGAATAAAATATGGAACAAGGCAGGGCCACTTAAGCTGTTCCATCTCAACCGGCCTTATCTATTATACATTGCCATGGAAACACTTTCGTGTATTTGATCCTTTGAAGGAAGCTAATGACCCCAAGTAATTCCCAGGATAGAAACGTCTTGAGGTTCTCCTTGACTCTCAAAGGAAGTTAATTGAATGTGCAAGAATGTTGCCTTAACATAATACCACACAGCCATGGCAAATGACAATCTCATCATCCCAACAGACATGAAATTAAATCGTTGTGTTCCATAAAGTAAATGGTTAGTAAGAGTTCATTTATCCATATAACCTTTCATTTCTTTCATTCAGTTTCTTTCTAAACAACCATTGAGCAGCCCAAAGTTATGCGATAGTTCTGAACCTGCCTCATTTAGGCTGAAGGGGCCCGACCCGGAACATCGCCTATCCATGTTCTCCAGAGATGCTGCCTGACCTGCTGAGTTACTCCAGCACCTTTTTAAACTAGCACCTGCAGTTCCTCATGTCTTCATTTAGTTAGTCAGGCCTGAAGGTCCATACCCCAGGAGTAACAGGATGTGTCTGCTGGACACATCAGAAGGCAATAGACAATGCTGCAACAGCAATCTGTATAGCAATTTGCTATTGAAGGTTGCCAAAATCTACACCATTATTCACCTAGTGTAACTCGTTGAACAAGAATTCGCACTTGGGAGCTAATGTATCTTCAGAAAGGAATCATTAACCAAAGGTACACAAAAATGCTGGAGAAACTCAGCGGGTGCAGCAGCATCTATGGAGCGAAGGAAATAGGCAACGTTTCAGGCCGAAACCCTTCTTCAGACCATTAATCATTAACCAACAACTGATCTCAGAAGAAATACCAGGAAATGAGCTACTATTTAGCACCCATTATAGGGTGGACATTTCTGATTCAGAGGTTCTGATTGTCTATCCTATCTATGCTCTCATAATTTTATATACTTCTATCAAATCATTTTGTTTCAATTTACTTCCCAGAATCTTTGCTTCTTTTTCACTGATTGTTGGGATTTTAAAGTCCAGTTTGGAACTGATATCTTACTGATTCCTGATTAACCTATCTGTCTAGTCCGCTGTTGTGCTGTTGGACGTGAAGTAGCATTTCACCGATGGTCCTGACTGTGAATCAATTAGGATTTAATTCACAGCATCAATCTATTGATTGGCAAAGGAAAATCAAGAGTAATACCCCCTGTCCCTTCATGAAAAATCTTTTGACGTTTTGCATCAGAACATTAGTTTAAGTTTGTGGACAGCATGGTTGACTGGAAATTAATCAATAGATTGAAATTCCAATCAGGTGGAGATTATAATTCACAATCTGAGCTGGTTTTAGATTGTAAATGAGCGTTTGTTATCCAGACCTCAATATAATTCCATACAAAGGCAATTTTTTGCCTGAGAATCATTTTATTGTCAGGTTTTTTTTCCTTTTTTCATTGGACAAGAACAAAGGGAATAAAATTGACTTCAGATACCAAGGAATAATTGCCTCTAACCAACATCACTTCCAGCCAACAAAACAAAGTGCTGGAAGAACTCAGCTGGTCAGGCAGCATCTGTGGCGGGAAATGGACAGACGACGATTCGAGTCAGAACCCTTCTTCAACCTGTCGGAGTTGGAGGGAAAAAAGGTGGAAAAAAGAGGTGGGGGTGGAGTAAAACCCACTCAAGTGATACCTGTGTGCAGGTGAGGAGGGGGGAGTAATTGGCAGATGAGTGGAGAAAGTGAAATAAAAAAAGATGGCTGGAGGTGAAAAAGGGACAAAAGGATGTCAGATAAAGAGAGTTCATCATCGTTGAAAACATTAGCGACTCAGTGGTGCTAGTTTCCGACAGGCAGGGTGACGGACGCACCACACATCTCTGTCCTCCATGCAGCTGGCAAGCTCCTCTTTTGTCTCCACACATGCATCATCCTTCAACGTCTTCAGCATCGTCTTGATCGGCCGTCCCGGGTCACGTCTTCCATGGGTGGGTTCCCACAGCACAACCTTGTTTGTTGGTCATTTCTGGGCGGCGGTGGCAGTGACCAGCGACCCTCATCCTTCTCCACCTGATCTTCTCGGTCAGAGGTGGAATCCCCCCCCCATAGAGCTGGGCGTTGGTGATGTGGTCCCTACAACTGACATTTTGTACTTTTCTGAGCATTCGGGTGTAGGTACCATCGAGAGAAGAGGAGGAGTGAAATGTAAAGCTAGAGGGAGGGAGGGATATGGGTGGAAGGAGACTGAGGAAAGAATATCACAGCACAGAAGATCACAGAGACCATCTCAGTGTTAGCTGTTGATGTGGAGGGAATGGACAGACAACGTGCAATCATTACATTGTTTTTTGCTGAAGATTCCAGCGTTTGCAGTCTCCTGTATCCCCATCTCTTCCAGCAGTCTTGTTCATCAGAAGCTCTTTGTGGGCATACGGGATTTGTGCTTTAATTACAAATGTTTCAACATTATCAGGCTTACGGAATACATTATCTTCTAATTTTAAATCAAATTTCACGATGTTAAACCAGACATGTGCATTTGAGATGATCTGAATCTCCGCAACACTGAAACATCCTCCATTCGGGCTCAGTAATGTCTACTCCTGCCAACAGTTCTATTTCCAAACTTTAAGTGACTCCTTTAATCCTCTTAGATATTAAAAATAGGGACCCTATTTAATTCTTAGAAGCTTAAAAAGAACACAATGTTCTAAGGTGAAATCCATGTCTGTTATACAAAGTAATTCCAATAAATCATTCAATGTAGTTGGTACTTACTGTGAGTGTGGAGGATGAGTTTAAATCAGCACAACAAACGATGACCTTGGACATTAACCTGTGAGCAGAATGTAAGTAATGTCATTTTGGCAGCCTTTATCTTTGACAGGAAGCAGGGTTATGGTTATCAAACTGTCTTGAGCTCTGTAATCATTCTAAACATTGATATATTCATGATTTCTCCCATTACCTTTGATGGTGATTGCTAAAATGGATACGATAATGGTTTAGTTTAGTTTGGAGATACAGCATGGAAACCGGCCCTTCATCCCGCTGAGTCCACGGCAACCATCGATCACCCATTCTATACCCTACTTTTACACCTACTCCCAACACATTTGGGGGTAATTTGCAGCAGCCAATTAACCTACAAACCCACACGTCTTTGTGATGTGGCAGTAAACCTGAGCACCTGGCGGAAACCCACAAGGTCACAGGCAGAAGGTTCAAACTCCACACAGACAGCACCTGAGGTCAGGATCGAACCTGCCTCTGGTGCTGAGGCAGCAACTCTACCAGCTGTGCCACTGTGGCTTTGGTTTAGTATTGTGACAGATACAGTATAACATTTTGTTTGAGTGCTATCCAGTAAATCAGATAATACTATACATGAATACAACCAAGCCATGCACACGTGTGCAACAGGTAGGACAAAGAGTAAAATACCAGAGGGCAGAAAGTCCTCTTTCAGCATTGTAAATATAGACTGATTTCCAATGGAAAGAGATTTAAAAGAATGTATGGATTGTATTGGATGATAGTAGATGCTCCTCCATAACTTGGGTTGTTTTCTCTGGAGCACTGGGTGTTGAGGGGAGACTTGGTACAAGTATATGAAATTCTGAGGGCCATGGATAGGGTAAACAGTCAGAACCGTTCTCCCAGTGTGGAAATGTCAAAGACTAGAGGGCATATCTAGAAGGTGAGAGGGGGAAAGTTGAATGGAGATGTGTGAGGCAGTCTTTTTATACAGAGGGGTGGTGGTGGAGGCAGATATGGTGGGCTGTAGGTTCCGATCCTGTGCTGTACACTTCTGTTTAGTGAACCATTGTGGATCATTTCAATTCATCCTCAGTGTTTTAGGTTAGGACCATGCATCGGCTGGATCGTATATGGATGCACGGACCTTCACCGAGAGGTATTAGTGAGCACGATAGGACTTATAATAATCCGATAGCTTTGTTTTACCACCACTGATATAGACTCTCTAATTCCAAATTTACTTCATTACACAAGGTTATAGTTTACAGCTGCCATGGGGGATTTCAACTCTTGTGTTCAGATTATTAGCCAGCACTTGGATCACTACTCCAGTAATATTAACCAAATTCCCTCTGAACACCTGGTTAACATATAAGATAAAGATCTTGGCCCCACAATAAAAGTTAAATGACAAAGCGATATGATAAAGTTGAATTGCTCAGCTTTGGAGGTTTTGTACACAGATTACTCAAGTATAGCTCCTCAGGCAGCCGCCACTATCTTTGCAAAGGGATTAAATGATGACCATTAAATTTTGCCTTTGCACATGATCCCCGAGGAATGAAAAAATATGCAGTTATAAATGAATAATTTTGGCAATATCTAACATTACAATTTGTTAACAATACATCTCCACAGGGAAAAAAACGAATCATTTCTAAAATAGAATATCTTCTTCTTCTTCTTCTTCTTCTTCTTCTTCTTCTTCTTCTTCTTCTTCTTCTTCTTCTTCTTCTTCTTCTTCTTCTTCTTCTTCTTCTTCTTCTTCTTCTTCTTCTTCTTCTTCTTCTTCTTCTTCTTCTTCTTCTTCTTCTTCTTCTTCCACAGCCTAAAGTTGTAGGACAACTTGTTCTATTTAAACTTATTTGATTGTGCACGCCGGGTTAATTGCATTCGTTGAAACAGGGCGGACCACGTGAAGGTTGCAATCTCCCACCCCAGAACATAATCGACCATATTCTTCAGTCAGAACATAAAACATAGAACAGTACAGCAGGGATTTTTCTGATTCAGTTTTCTGAGAAAAAATCAGTTTTCTCCAGCAGCTTCAGTTTCCCCCCACATTCCAAAACCATGCAGGGGTGTAGGTTTCTGTCATTGAGTTCTGTAAATTGTCCTGAATGTGTGGGATAGTGCTGGGGGTGTGGGATAGTGCTGGGGGTGTGGGAGTGTACAACGTGATCCCTGGTCGGTGCGGACTTGGGGGCTAAAGGGCCTGTTTCCACCTGTATCTCTGAACTAAACTAAACTAGGGACAATTTATACAAGCCAATTATCCTATAAACCTACAGGTCTTTGGAATGTGCGGCGAAATAAGCAGCTGAGAAAACCCACACAGTCACAGGGAGAATATACAAATTCTGTACAGACAGTGCCCGCAGACAGCATCAAACCCGGGACTCAGTTCCTTGTGCGTTCCATCTTAGCAGCAACTTCTGGATTCCTGCCTATAAAACTAAGCTGCTCCTTGCACCTGAACATCAATTGTGACCAGTGCATCAGGTGCTGTGTCATTTTAACTGAAAATTAAGTGCCAACAAAGAACTAACACAGAGTCATGAATTCCCTTAAATAACAAGTGCAGTCTTACTGGATAAAGCTAAATCTGTAATAATGTATGTAATGTTTTGTCCGCCAATTTAAGAAAATAATTGCATCATATTATGGGGAATGTTGTGTCAGTTTCTCTTTGGGGGGAGTGTGTTATTGGATATACGAGTTTTAATTTTAGTAGTTTATGAAGTCATCTATTATTGAATTCTGTGATGTGCTATTAAGTGTGACATTCCTTGTTCTGTTTTTTAACAGTACAATCAATTCGCCACAGGACATTGGTGAAAAGTAAGTTCTGGATCCAAGATTTTTTCTTTCGCGTCCTATCAGGACTTGTTTCAGTTGCTATGTATTCTGCAAGAATATAATCAAAGACATATGTACTTGCTGCTCAGGTTTCTACACTGGTATATATTCAACAAAGAAATGCCATTGCTTCTACATTGAAGCAAATAGAAAGTAAACAAACGCTATCAATGTCAAAATTGTGTCTGCTTTTCCTTCTGACATCTTTACTTGTGCATTCACGTCATTTGAGCTGTATTGCTAAAGCATTTCTTGCTCCTTTCCATTACCCTTACAAAGATGGAGCATTGTAGGTGTGTGGAGACACAAGAAACTGCAGATGTTAGCTTACACAAAAATACACTAAGTGCTGGAATAACTCAATGGGTCAGGCAGCATCTCTGGAGGGCATGTCCCTGGAGACACTGCTTGACTGGCTAAATTACTCCAGCAATTTGTTTTTCTAAGTCTGTAGCCAGATTCCCACCATTTCTCAGTGTGTCGGAATGAACCACAGATGCTGGTTTAAATCGAAGGTAGACACAAAATGCTGGAGTAACTCAGTGGGTCAGGCTGCATGTCTGGAGAGAAGGAACATAGAAAATAGGTGCAGGAGTAGGCCATTCGGCGACATTTCAGGTCGAGACCCTTCTTCAGACTGAAGACTTGAGTCTGAAGAAGGGTCTCGACCCGAAACGTCACCCATTCCTTCTCTCCAGAGTTGCTGCCTGTCCCGCTGATATTTTGTGCCTCCCACAAATTATTTCCTAGTTTCCTTACAATCTGCAGATGCACCATATCTGATTCTGGGGACCTATCTACTTTAATTTCACCCAACTTTCCCAATGCCTTCAAGCTATTCGTTTTCTACATAAGTAGGTTCCCAACAATTACTTTTTTAGACTTTAGACTAGAGATACAAAGTGGAAACAGGCCCTTCGGCCCACCGGGTCCACGCCGACCAGTGATCACCCTGTACACTAGCACTATCCTACACACTAGGGACAATTGTTACGTTTATACCAAGCCAATTAACCCACAAACCTGAACGTCTTTGGAGTGTGGGAGAAAACTGGAAATCCACGCGGTCACAGGGAGAACATATAAACTCCATACAGACAAGCACCCATAGTCAGGATCGAACCCGGGTTGCTGCTGCTCTAAGGCAGCAACTCTACCGCTGTGCCACCTTGTGCTGTTCCTTCATTATTATTTGGAAGCACCCTCATCTTGTTGAATGCAGGTGCAAAGTATTCTTTTTGCATCTTAACACTATCCTCAGCATCCATCTGCAGTTTTCTGGTTTTGACCTTGGTAGGCTCCACTCATCTAAATTTATTACCCGCTTAGTATTTATGTGCCGAGAAAAGAGAATACTTTTTATGAATGTTTATGTTGGCAGCTAATCTTTTCTCCTAGGCTCTCCTTGCCTCTCATTATAGTTTTCATTGCCATGATTCTTTTATAACCTGTTCTTTTGCGGGCAACCCAATCGATCACACAAACCAGTCTCCCCTCTATTGACTCCATCTACATGTCACATTGCCTCCGGAAATCAGCCTGTACAATATAATAATTTTCACTGCACAGTTACCAGGTTACTGAACAGACCTCCCATAAGCTAGAGTGTTGTCCTGAACATCCAACATTAACTCATTACGGATCCTGCACTCCCTCCGTAACCAAAGTACTATAATCTGTAACACTATATTCTACACTCTGATGTCGAATTTTTCTCTTTGCACTACCTGTTGTACCTGGGTAATGTAAACACAAGGGACTGCAGGTGCTGGAGTAACTCCGCCCTCCAAAGACTCAAAGTGCTGGAGTAACTCCGCAGGTCAGGCAGCATCTCTGGAGAACATGGATAGGTGACGGTTTCAGTCGGGATCCGTCTTCAGACTGTTTGAGGTGAAAGCTGCACTTTCCACCTGCATCCATCTATCACTTGCCAGGTTTTGTCCTGCCCGTCGTATCTTCAAGCTTTCTTCCCCTCCCTCTCCATATTCAGTCTGAAGAAGTATACCGACCCAAATGTCACCCATCTGTGTTCTCCAGAGATGCTGTCTGGCCCGCTGAGTTACTCCAGCACTTTGTGTCTGTGCTTGTGTAATGGTTTAATGTACTCGTGTATAGTCGTGTATAATTGATTTGAAACTACTGTCTACCACACAAACAAAAGCTACGCGCTTAACTTAGTATCTTGAATCTTTGCATCTCAGTACACGTGACAATAATATACAATACTGCAGTGACTGCTGTAAACAATAAAGATGGAAACTAAGATTAATTGTCCACTCTCTTTGAGCAGTTATATTCATTATAAAAACACTGAAGATGATCAGATCCCTTTGCTTCACTTTGACCTGATAAGAGGCGGGGAATCGCGAAACAAACTCGACACGCACCCACCAGACTGAAGGAGGGTCTCGACCTGAAATGTCATCTCTCCATTTCCCTCCCCAGATGTTACTTGACCCCCTGAGTTCCTCCCGCAGCCTGTCTCTCCCTAAAGATTCCAACATCTGCCATCTCTTGTGTCTCCAAGGATCCATCAGCCCAGATTTGGCAAACTTTTACTCGTTAATTGATTAAATCACTGAGACTATTTACACAGGTGAAGTTTTTGATCTTTCATTAAGTGCTTCAAGAGATGGCATCTCTGAAGCTGCGTATTGTTCTAGTCTCAGGCAAGTTTTGTTACTTATTAACATGAGATAAAACACAGAGGGCAACGTGACTTCTCAGCTCATTGATCCTGTACCTCAATGGGACTCACCTTCCCAACCCCCACCCCCTCCCTTTTCTGGTTTCTTATTTTATTCACGTTATCATTTGGGAATGTCAGCTGAGGTCCCACGGGAAATGACCTCAATCCACCAAGGGACCAGTTGCACGAGAAACGTTGGCAATGTCACAAGAATTCTGATCTCAAGGTGATCCATAATGGTAAGATAAATGCCTAAAAAAACAGTTGTGTTGCTGTCCTGGGATTACAGCTGGTGAAGTACATTCACAGACATGAACGTGGAACATAGAATAATAAGCAGAGGAACGTGCAATTTGTCTGATGAAGGGTCCCAACCTGAAATGCCGCATGTCCATTCCTTCCACAGATGCTGCCTGACCTGCTGAGTTCCTCCAGTACTTTGTATTTTGCAGAGGAGACTAGTTTAACTCAGCATCATGTTCGGCACGGACATGTGGGATGAAGGTCTGATTCCTGTGCTATACTGTTGTTCTGTACTGTCAGTTGTGCTGTATTGTCCTGTGCTGTGCTGTGCTGTGCAGTCTGAAGAAGGGTTCCGACTCGAGCCATCACCTATTCCTTTTCCCCAGAGATGCTGCCTGAGCCGCTGAGTTACTCCAGCATTCTATCTCCCGTACAGTTCTAGGCTCTATGCTGCATTTGTACCCCTAATAGTTAGAGTCATAGAGCCTTACATAGGGGAAACAGGCCCTTCGGCCCAACTTGCCCATTCCGGCCAACATGACCCAAATATACTAGTCCCACCTGCCTGCCTTTGTCACATATCCCTCTAAACCCATCCTATCCATGTATCTGCCGAAATGTTTCTTAAACGTTGCGATAGCAACAATTTCTAGATTGTGATGGTGATTTGTTGGTTGCGATTTGTAGAGATGAGTTTCTTTGTGTGAGGAGCCCCTGGTAGGCAAGTTGTACGGATGGGTAATCCACGCTGCATTCGGCATCCCGACTTAAATTTACTAATTTCAGTTCCAAGGGTTCAGGGCAAGGAAGGTAGGAGAAGCCTTTCCTTGCCTCCCCATTGTCCCAAGAGATGGACACTCTTGTCCGCCACCCACTGCTGTTGCTGCCTCCCAGCCAGAAAATTGGGCCTCTCCCATTGCAGACATGAATCGAGCCACAATGATGTGTTATGGCTCTGTAGGCGTGGCTGGGTGCACCATGTATAGAAACATAGAAACATAGAAATTAGGTGCAGGAGTAGGCCATTCGGCCCTTCGAGCCTGCACCGCCATTCAATATGATCATGGCTGAGCATCCAACTCAGTATCCCGTACCTGCCTTCTCTCCATACCCTCTGATCCCCTTAGCCACAAGGGCCACATCTAACTCCCTCTTAAATATAGCCAATGAACTGGCCTCCACTAACCTCTGTGGCAGGGAGTTCCAGAGATTCACCACTCTCTGTGTGAAAAAAGTTCTTCTCATCTCGGTTTTAAAGGATTTCCCCCTTATCCTTAAGCTGTGACCCCTTGTCCTGGACTTCCCCAACATCGGGAGCAATCTTCCTGTATCTAGCCTGTCCAACCCCTTAAGAATTTTGTAAGTTTCTATAAGATCCCCTCTCAATCTCCTAAATTCTAGAGAGTATAAACCAAGTCTATCCAGTCTTTCTTCATAAGACAGTCCTGACATCCCAGGAATCAGTCTGGTGAACCTTCTCTGCACTCCCTCTATGGCAATAATGTCCTTCCTCAGATTTGGAGACCAAAACTGTACGCAATACTCCAGGTGTGGTCTCACCAAGACCCTGTACAACTGCAGTAGAACCTCCCTGCTCCTATACTCAAATCCTTTTGCTATGAAAGCTAACATACCATTCGCTTTCTTCACTGCCTGCTGCACCTGCATGCCCACTTTCAATGACTGGTGTACCATGACACCCAGGTCTCGCTGCATCTCCCCTTTTCCTAGTCGGCCACCATTTAGATAATAGTCTGCTTTCCTGTTTTTGCCACCAAAATGGATAACCTCACATTTATCCACATTATATATTCTCCCTCACTCCGTTCCCCACTCTCCTGTAGATGTGGGCCACAAGGCAAGCGTGGAGGGATCCGTAAAGACCTTGGAATTCACGGAAAGATGTGGCTGTAAAGACTGCAGGGGACTATGGTGGCTTTGACTAATTTAAACAGCTTGACCCAATTAAAGGAGGAAATAAAAAGCAGCAGATCATATGATGTGCCCGACTGTGATATCACGCCAGGGTGCGAACCACAGATAGAAACATCTCCGAGAACGACATGGACAATAACTGGAAAGTAATGTTTCACAGCTGAGGCCTCTGAAATAGGGGAAGCCAGGATTTTCTGAGAATTCAAATGCCCAGCAAACCCTTAATAAGTGTGTGATTCTAATCACACAAAGGACAAGTTGTTCCATTGAAGTGAATCCCAGTCTTCATTAAATCAATTTGTTTTGTTTTCGTTGAGTTGATTGATTGAAAGACACAACATGGAAACAGGCCATTTGGCCCACCGAGTCCACGACGACCATCGATCACCCATTTGCACCAGTTACGGTAAATGTTATCACATCCATTCCCTGCGCTATAGAGGCAATTTACAGAGACGCAGCTGGCAGAGCTGCTGTCTCACAGCACCAGAGACCCGGGTTCGATCCTGACCTCAGGTGGAGTTTGCACGTTCTCTCTGTATTCACAAGGGTTTTCCCCAGATGCTCCGATTTTCCCTCGCATCCCAAAGGCGTGCAGGTTTGTAGGATAAATGGCGTCTGCAAATTGCCCCTAGTATGTAGGGACAGGGTGTGAAAGAGGGATAACTTAGAACTAGTGTGAACGGGTGAATGATGGTCAGCGCAGACTCGGTGGATCCAAGGGCTTGTTTTCATGCTGTATCTCTAAACTAATTTAAACTAAGCTAATGTGTATAATATCTTACAAGATGGAAGAAGATACCTAAGTGAACATAGGTCAAGGATAACCTGATGCAGACATTAGCAAACATATGTATTTGCAACTGCATCAGACATCAGTGAAGACTCTTTCGTGTTTAGTAAACGGACAATATGAGAGTTTGATGAGTAAACGGACAATATGATAGGAGAGCACGGTCTTGGGACAAGGTTTGGACATTTAAAGCTGAGCTGACCATTGTAAATAATATGCTTTCTATTGTGCTTCACTTATCATGTTCTACAGATGCACCATAGGAAGCATCCTGTCCGGGTGTACTGTATCACAGCTTGCTTTGGCAGCAGCTCTGCCCAAGACCACAAAACTAAAATTGCAGAGAGTTGAGAACATAGCACACTGTCCTTTATGCAACCCAGCACTTCCCCAACTCGATTCCCTTTACACTTCACGCGGCCCCGGGTAAACCAGCCAAAATAATCATGTACATCCCTGTCTGTTCCTGTCTCCCCTATCCCATCAGGCAGAAGATACAAAAATGTGCACTTCACAAGATTCAGGACCAGCTTCTTCTCTCTGCTATCTTGAACAGAGCTCTCATAGAGATGAACTCCCGATCTTCCAATCTACCTCCTTACAGCCCTTGCACTTTATTATCTGCATTTTCTCTGTAGCTGTAACAATATGTTCTGCACTCTATTTCTTTGTTGCACTACCTGATGTACTCTACAATGATAACGAATTGACTGGATAACAAGCAAACACATTGTTTCACTCTTTGTTGGTGCAAGTGACAATGATAAATATTTGGCTTTATGTATCGACGGGGGGGCTGGGAATATCTCTTCTTGACCATATTAAAGATTGAGATCAGTTAATGGAATTGGGGATACAAGGGAATGACAATGCTGATTTGCACAGAAGGACACAGAGTGCTGGAGTAACTCAGCGGGTTACAGCAAAATACTGTCTATTGATTCATGGCCATTCAGCCCATCGTGTACACAGCAGACAACATAGTTTGGTTTAATCCCATTTCCGTGTGTTTGATCTGTATCCTTGCAGGTTTGGACTCTTCAGGTCCTCATCCAGGATCTTGGTAAATGTAAGGAACGACCCTGCCTTCAGTCAGTCCGGTCCTGACTGCCCCACTTGTCCTTGTGTGAAAGGTTTCTCTCAAGTCCCCACTACTCCTTCCTCCACTATTCATGCTTCTCCCACCAGCCCACCTATCTCCACCATCCCCTTCTGCAATATAACCTTCTGAGATCTCCACCAGTCTGCTCCCCAGCTTTACTCACCCTGCCACTGTGACCAGGCATTTCACTGCCAAAGGCCTTAACTCTGCAGTCCTCTCATTAAACCTCTCCCCTTCTTTTTCCGCATTAAAATTCACCCTTCACCTGAGACTGGCAGGAAGCTCAGTTTCAAATCCTGATTGCTAATGCTCCTGTGAACTGGAAAAGCCTTGGATATTGATGCCATATACATTCAGGTTGTTCTTTGATGGCTTTTATTAGGTGTCAGAGCGAGGCAGCACCATCAGAGGGAGTGTGGCCCTCCTGTCCCTTCATACAGTGATGTAGTGTTACTGAAGAACAACAAACTATAAGTTTATAACACATGGCAAGCTCAGAGTTTATCACACAATCTGAACTCATCAGCTTTCTGGAGTATTTTAAAGACCGTTATGAGACTTCCTTTGCTGAAGGACATTAGTGAACCAATTATTTTCTTCATGAGTTCTATGGCTGATACCAGCTTTATTTAACTACTTGAATCGATGGTCAGCATGGATGCGATGGGCCAAATGGTCGTGCCCCTTTAGTGCTGGTGGCAGAGCTGAGTTACTACCAACTATGTCCATGTAAGCTTGCAGCTGTTGGAGAGTAACGGGGCCTAGGATGCCAACATCTAACTCTGCTAATGAAGCTGGTGACTGCAGAAACTGTCCAAGCACTAAACCCAACATTCAGCAATAGTGCGGCAATTAAAGATAGTGCTGCTTGTGTGGCCTCAGAAATATTTTGCCAAATCTCTAAACTAAAGCAATTCTAAATGGTATGCAAACAATTTGGTTTAAATGGAATAGGTCACAACCAGCAGTGAACAATGTGAATTAAGATCAATATCTCGACTAATGAGAGTCCACGTAAACTCAGCTAGCCTGAAGAAGGGTCTCGACCCGATGCATCACCCATTTCTTCTCTCCAGAGATGCTGCCTGACCCGCTGACTAACTCCAGCATTTCGTGTCTATCTTTGGTAGAAGGTAATGTGGTGAGTGTCATTGTGAAGGTATCTTTCAAATCTCACAAAAGCCTGTGACACACATTCCCATTCACAATGATGCCATGGGAAGAGTTTGATCTGTTCAGCTTAGTTGGGACACAATGTACTATTCACTGTTGAATTTGGCAAACTTTGTTCAAACGTTGGACTGTGTTGTGGTCAACACGTCACAAACAAACTGGGGGCAACGTTTCCCTGGGGATAATTTAAGCAATAAAAAACCAGTGTGGTGGTCAGAGTGGAGTCTTAAACTGAAGCATTGGCTAGGACCACAGAGCCATAAGATATAATTTTGGTGTACGAGTTGTGTGTATTAGGGATAGCCTGGAGGTGACTGGAGGGTTCTTGGCAATTCAACTGCTTATTAAGGAGCCTCTATAACACTTATGTGGTTATTATTTGAAGTAATGCATTCTGCTAACACTGACCATCTCCGAACCCTTTCCCCCAGGGCAGTCTGGAGAAGGCTCTCGGCACGAAACATCACCTATTCCCTTTCTCCAGAGATGCTGCCTGACCCGTGGAGTTACTCAAGCATTTTGTGTGTATCCTTGGAGATCTCAAAGACCTGCTTTATGACGAGGTTCAAGAAGAGAAGGGCAATGTTGAAAGGAGATGTGCAAGGCAAGTTTTTTTACACAGAGGGTGGTGAGTACCTGGAATACGCTGCCAGGGCTGGTGGTGGAGACATGTAAGATGGTGCCATTTAGGAGGCTTTTCGATAGGTACATGGATAGGCAGAGAAGGAAGAGATATTGATCATGTGCAGGCAGAGGAGATTCATTGATCTAGTATCATGTTTGGCACAGACATTGTGGGCCTTAAGGCCTGTTTCTGTGCTGTACTGCCCTATAATAATAATAATGGATGGGATTTATATAGTGCTTTTCTAATACTCAAGGCGCTTGCTTTGCTCTATGACAAGTGAGAGAAATAATATTTTAAGTGCCATTTAAAGGCACATTCTTTAACTTTCTTTTTCATCCGTGGAGAATTTACAGTTTAGGCTTGCATTCAGGTTAGTTTATTTTCATATACATCAGAATGTAATGACATTCTTTGTTCACCTGAAACTCAATGTAAACAGTACACGTACAGTAATGGTAGACGCAACAATAAATATAGTGAAGATAGACACAAATGCTGGAGTAACTCACCGGGACAGGCAGCATCTCTGGAGAGAAGGAATGGGTCACATTTCGGGTCGGGAGACCCTTCTTCAGACTGCTTCGGTCTGAAGAAGGGTCTCGACCTGTAACGTCACCCATTCCTTCTCTCCAGAGATGCTGCCTGTCCTGCTGAGTTACTCCAGCATTTTGTGTCTATCTTCGGTTTAAACCAGCACCTGCAGTTCCTTTCTACACAATAAATATATTGACGAGTTACAAAACAGCAGAATGGTGCAAAGCTTGTTGTGCAAAAAATATTCAAGTACAAAACAGATTCACCATATGTGGTCGAGGTAAGATTAAGAAACAGCGTTCAAACTAAACTGAGACATCCTGACTGAAAAGTAACAATGTTTTTATGGAATCCACTGGAATGGAATGTATGAAGTTGATAAGAATCTGCGGTCAATTTTCTGACATGTGTTTTGTAACGGCAAGTCAAAGTTGAATTTTGCTGCTAAAGAGGTTGAAGATAAGTTACATCTGCTCTTCAAAAATATTTCAATGTCCGGTTGTCAGCAAATTGCTACATATATACGGGTGGCACGGTGGTGCAGAGGTAGAGTTCTGCCTCACAGCTCAAGAAAACCCAGGTTCGATCCTGACCACGGGTGCTGTCTGTACAGAGTTTGCACGTTCTCCCCGTGACCTCGTGGGTTTTCCTTGGGTGATCCAGTTTCTTCCCACGCTCAAAAGACATACAGGTTTGTAGGTAAATTGGCTTTAGTAAAATTGTATATGTCCCGAGTCTGTAGGATAGTGCTAGTGTATTGGGATCACTGGCCAAAAGGCCTGTTACCGTGCTGTATCTCAAAACTAAACTAAGATAGCTTAATTCATTGCTTTCTGCTTTCATTTTGATGTGAAATATAACATTTATAAGTTAACTCAATCTTATCATTTTTTTTAATTGTAAAATATTAAAGATTGGCACAGACTCTGAAGGGTCTAATTCCATGTTGTTTCGCTCTCTGATTCTATGTTTTAAATACTAAATATGTATAAGTTATAAAAATGGCATGGAGCATTTTCATTGCAAACTTATTCAATTTAATATGATAATAACAGAATATGCAACGTTGACCCAGGGTTTACAACGGGTGGATGTGTCCTGAGCTCCATTATTACTCACATCCTTGCTCTCTGCTCCTCGCACACCATACGGTTCCCAGCAAGCCAGGTTCTGTAAAGTTGTGAAACATTTTTCACACAGAGAGTGGTGAATCTCTGGAACTCTCTGCCACAGAAGGCAGTTGAGGCCAGTTCATTGGCTATATTTAAGAGGGAGTTACTGAAGATGTGGCCCTTGTGGCTAAAGGGATCAGGGGGTATGGAGAGAAGTCAGGTACAGGATACTGAGTTGGATGATCAGCCATGATCATATTGAATGGCGGTGCAGGCTCGAAGGGCCAAATGGCCTACTCCTGCACCTATATTCTATGTTTCTATGTTTCTATGTGCCTCCATTTTTATTTGTAGGCTGGCACGGTGGAGCAGCAGTAGTGATGCTTCCTTAAAGTGCCAGAGACCCAGGTTCGATCCTGACTATGGGTGCTTGTCTGTAGAGAGTTTGTACGTTCTCCCCCTGACCGCGTGGGTTTTCCTTAGTTGTTCTGGTCTCCTCCCACGGTCCAAAGGGGTATAGGTTTGTAGGTTCATTGGCTTGGTATAATTGTAAATTGTCCCTGGTATGTGTAGGATAGCGTTAGTGTGTAGGGATCGCTAGTCAGCGCGGACTCGGTGGACCGAAGGGCCTATTTCCACGCTGTATCACTAAACTAAATTAAACTAAACTAAACTCATCACTAGATAAGTGGTCCCCAAGACATCAGGAAGGTGCCAGAATTATTGAACTGCATTTAAGGAGAAACAATTTTAAATTGGTCTTTTCCTGATGTTATTCAAACATTTCTTCCAGCATTTTGCAACCAGATGCTCCATTTGCAGACATGTTGACATTTATAATAGTTTTGTTTGTCTACCTGAAATGGGCCAGAAAATCAAAATTTTGGAGTATTTCACACTGCAGTTGGAACATTTTAAATTGCATGCTCCTCACCAACATTCCAGTAAGAAGCAATAATAAATTAATTCTAGCTTGGGGCATTGTAATAAAGCATTGAGTGATTGTGAAATGGAGACACAAGGAACTGCAGATGCTGGAATCTTGAGCAAAACACAAAGTTGCTGGAGGAATTCTGCAAGTGAGGCAGCATCTGTGGAAAAAATTGATAGGTCACGTTTCAGGTCGGGACCCTTCTACAGTCGGATTGTAATGGAAGGGGGGAGAAAATTGGGAAGGAGGTGGGTGGTCGGGACAATGTCTGGCAAGTGATAGGTGGGTCCAGGAGAGGGGAGTTACCTTGGCAGACATGTGGACAAAGGTTAGTGTTGCACTCGCTACTTTTGCTGGTCACAGAGTCATACAGCATGAAAACAGGACCTTCAGCTCAATTTGCCCACATTGACCAACATTCCCCATCTACACTAGTCCCACCTGCCGGCATTTGGGCCCATATCCTTCTAAACCCATCCTATCCATGTACCTGCCCAAATGTTTTATAAACATTGCAATAGTTGCAGTTGGAAGAACGTTCTCACATTCTGTAAATTAGAAATGACAGCTTGCTATGATTTCAGTAGAGTTACTTTCGGTGCAGGAGAAGCAAAATAAATTGTAGATGCTGGAATCTTGAGCACAAAACAAAGTGTTGGAGAAACTCAACAAGTCAAGCAGCATCAGTGGAGGGAATGGACAGACGGCGTTTCGATTCACATTTTGTGTCACCATTTTACTCCTCCACTGTAAAATCTCACAGTATGCCTACTTTAAAGATGTTCTCTCTCTGATGGGAGTTCGTGAGACGCTCTCTCACAGTTCCCCCTCCTGTGATTGCCGCTGTCGGTGTGTCGAGGAGAACTCTCTCGAACTTCTACAGGTGCACAGTAGAGAGCATGCTGACCTGTTGCATCGTGGCTTGGTTCGGCAACTTGTGCACCCAGGAGCGGAAAAGACTGCAAAAAGTTGTAAACACTGCCCAGTCCATAATTGGCTCTGACCTCTCTACCATCGAGGGGATCTACCACAGTTGCTGCCTCAAAAAGGCTGGCAGCATCATCAAGGACCCACACCATCCTGGCCACACACTCATCTCTCCGCTGCCTTCAGGTAGAAGGTACAGGAACCTGAAATCTGCAACAACCAGGTTCAGGAATAGATTCTTCCCCACAGCCATCAGACTATTAAACTCAACTCAAACAAAATCAGCTTTAATTAGCCTACTGCATTTTATCTGATTATTTATGTGTGTATATATATATATATTCAATGGTATATGGACACACTGATCTGTTCTGTATTATTTATGCCTGCAATATTCTGTTGTGCTGAAGCAAAGCAAGAATTTAATTGTCCTATCTGGGACACATGACAATAAACTCTCTTGAATCTTGAATCTTGTGTCTATTTTTGTAATCTAGCGTCTGCAGTTCCTTGTTTCTATAATCGTACCCTCTAGTACTTTAGTATGTTTGTGTTTAATGTGTAGTAAAAGCCCTCGGTACAAGTTCATTCCAAGAGCTCTCCTGAGTTTAAAAAAAATCAAACTCGTGGCAAGCACGGAGAATGAACGTAGCGGGTACGTCGGAGCTCGAGGATGTCTCTTAACGCTAACGGCAGGTACTCGGGATGACTCGCTAACGGCAGGTAAGCACGGGAAGACTCGTGAAGATTTTTCAACATGATGAAAAATGTCCACGAGAGCCCCGAGTACCGACGAGTGGCCATTACCATAAATCTCCGAGTTCGAATCAGGGCAAACTCGGGAGAACTCTTGGAATGAACTCGTACCGTGGGACAGGACTTTAAGATTGTTACTGAATTGTATTCAAAAAATAAGAATTTCACTGTACCTAGGTAATGTGACAATTAAGCAACATTGTGGCCATGTTCTGACAGACTCGCTACTATAGCCACAGGGAAGGTTCAGAAACCGACGCGGCATCTGTCCTTCCTTCCATAGTTGCTGCTTGATTCAGAGAGTTCCTCCAGCACTTCGGTTTTTTTCTTTCAGATCAGAATGGTTTCCACCTGACTTTCCGGCTGCTCAGAACGCTACAAGTTAGTAAACAGATACAATTGGGAACAGTTCCGCTTTGTTAAGGAGCTCGTCTGCAATTATTCTCCTTGCATCTGAAATGATAAACAAAAGAGATTGATAGGAAGTGGTTTTTAAAAAAAGTAATTCTCAATTTGGATCAGAATTATACTGGGATCAGCTGTTTGTTTATCCAAAATTATCTGCAATAAAACTTAATTAAATCGACATCTTCCTACAGGTCCAGATGGTACTGATTTTGTTCAATCTTATTTGATGAACTGACATCTTTTGTTTATGGGCTTTATTTCGGCAACTTATTCGTTGACTTACAAAGATAATCAAGACGTGACCATCAGCAGATTTATAGGAATCGCGCTAGAACATTTAACCTGGGTCTGTCATTTTAATTATTTTACCTTCAGGGCAACATGAAATGAAGGAAAGTTGGTTTGATCTGGCTATTTCTCAAAGGAGACTGTCTCTGGTGGGCGGCAGGCATGGCTTTATCTTTCAGGTCATTTAGTGGGTTAGAGAATTAAAGTGTCAGGGGATTGGAAGGTTATCATCACTATTCCAGCTTGAATGTTTAGTTTAGTTTGGAGATAGTGTGGAAACAGGTCCTTTGGCCCACTGAGTCCATGCCAACAAATGGGGCACCTGTACAATAGTTCTATCCAACACACCAGCGACAACTTACCAATTAACCTACAAAACTGCACATGTTTGGAATGTGGGAGGAAACCGGAGCACCCAGAGAAAGCCCACGCGGTCACAACTAGCGGTGCAACCAAAGACATAGTCATTGGAAGATCATACTTGCTGTGGTTAGTTTTATGCAGGTGGTTGCTGGGAAAAAGCTGTTCTTGAACCTGGTGGTCATGGTTTTCAGGCTCCTGTACCTTCTTCCCAATGGTAGTAGTGAGATGAGAGCGTGGCCATGGTGATCTGGGTATTTGACTATAGTGGCTGCCTTTTCGAGGCAACATCTCCTAGAGATCCCTTCGATGATGGGGAGGTCAGCATCGGTGATGGATCTGGCAGTGTCCACCACTCTCTGTAGCGTCTTCATTCCTGGCCATTTGAGTTGCCAAACCAGGACATGGTGCAACCGGTCAGCATGAACTTTCTAACTGTACCCACTTGGGTTGTTTTATTATCTATATAGATACTATTTAACCTTTGTGCAACTATAAAGATTTGCTTCACCTGGTGGGATTTCTGTGTTTGATTAAATTTAATCTTGGCTGTTCTCCTGAAACTGGGAAGCCTCAGGCTGAGATAACAGCAGTTCTCCAGTACTTCCTAGATCTCTCGTGTTCCGACTTTGACCTTAAATGAGCCATTTTGCTGCAAACAGTCAAACATAATCTCATCCTCTCCTCATGCCAAACTTTCAACGGGGATATGCCAATCAGATAAGTAAAGCAAACTTTCTGCTTGCGTTTCCCCGTCCTTCATGGTGGCGCAGAGGCCAACGGCAACGTTCATACCAGGGTCACAGTCACACTTGGTGAACTAACCCAGGGACAAAAGGGCTCTCAGTGCTAGTCCACCTGGTACAAAATACCACCAGGGGAGTAATGCCCCTGGTGGTATTGCCCCTGTCCCACTTAGGAAACCTGAACAGAAACCTCTGGAGACTTTGTGCCCCCCCCCCCCCCCCCCCAAGGTTTCCGTGCAGTTCCCGGAGGTTCCCGGAGGTTTTTGTCAGTCTCCCTACCCGCTTCCACTACCTGCAACCTCCGGCAACCATCTGCAACCTCCGGGAACCGCACTGAAACCTTGTGTGGGGCGCAAAGTCTCCAGAGGTTTCCGTTCAGGTTTCCTAAGTGGGACAGGGGCACTCAGCAGGTCAGACAGCATCCCTGGAGAAAAGGAATAGGTGATGTTTCGAGACTGAAGTCTGTCTGAAGAAGGGTCACGATGTCACCTAATACTTTTCTCCAGAGATGCTCTCTGTCCCACTGAGCTACTCCAGCTGTCTATCCTTGATATGTTGTCTGATTGGCTGAGTTTATCCAACAGTTTGTATTTTGCTCAAGATTTCAGCATCTGCAGTTTCTTATGTCTCCATTTCACTGCTCCATTGCAGAACCTACTCAAGGTATGGATACTTTGAAGAAGTTCTCCCCCTCTCTCCGACCCAGTTCTGAGACCCTCTCTCACTGCTCCACATCTGTGATTTCTGCTGCGGATGCTGCCCAACCTTCTGCGTTCCTCCAGCACTTAGCTTTCAGCTCAAGATTCCAGCACCTGCAACCTTGAATCGCTATTACATGATTACATTCCTTGTGTCTCTGTTACATTTATTACAATTACATTACCTGAAATATTAGAGCATGTAGTTATTTTATGTAAATTTATGTAAATATTAGAACATTATAGGTCTGTCAATTGTCCAGTTTTAGTTTTAGTTTAGACACATAACATGGAAACAGTCCCTATGGTCCACCAATTCCATGCCGAACATCGATCAACCATTCATTAGTTCTATGTTATCCCAAATTTGCATCCTACACACTAGGGGCACAATACAGAAGCTCACCCGTCCCTTGCCTCTGTTTTTCCCATCTACAACAACTGTCCTCACTCAATTCCACTCTTCAACTTCCCTTCTGATCCAGACTCCAGAATCAGATTCCAGAGTGCCCTTTGTTCTCTACTCATCACCTCTGCCGCTATTTTCACTCTTCCCTCCCCCACCTCTGCCTATCAACCCCCTCCTCTGCTACATCCCTCTAATCCCCCATCTCTCCCACTTCTTTAGACTGACTAGTTCCCCTCCCCTCTTTCAGTCCAGATGGATAGTCCTGACCCTAAACGTCATCTGTCCATTCCCTCCACAGATGCTGCCTGACCTGCTGAGTTCTTCCAGCTGCTCTGCATTTATTGCTCCAGTTACCAGCCTCTGCAGTCTCTTGTGCCTCGTACATTTGACACATATGTTCCCACTGAACTGTAATTTCCAGTAATCCTTACTGCATCATGTATATAAAATTTAAAACGATTGTGAAATGGGCGTGGGATTTAACCAGTAGTGAAACGCTATAAGTTGTAAGTTACTATCAATACTAAACTTCATTGCACTTGGGAGAAATTAGCTTCCACTTGTATTTGGACTGAATGGAGTCTATTGTAAAGTCACCTGCAGAATTTAACAGCTTATCCCATATTTGATGAATATTAATTCCTGATGTCGAGCTGCATTTGCTTGTTACAATTTACTCCCAACAGGAGCCCACGTAGTAGCCAAGATTCTGGATCTTCAGGAAGTTGAATGAGGTCACCTCCAGCGAACCACTGCACAAAGGCAGCAGAAGCTGCTGCAGTAATTGCCCTAAAACATTCCATCCAGTCCGCAACAGGTAGACCTATAAAAACACACACCAAAGTCATCTTGTGTTTCATGCTCCAACAATGACCCAGCGTCTCCGACCCAGTGCCGCCGCCAGGACAACGGACCTTTATGGCCGTTAAGACGCTGATATTTTTTAACAACTCTGCACTTGAAGGATACAAGATGGCGTTGGATACGTGGCGGCTCTTGTGTTCTGCCAGAGTGTAATCTCCTATTCTTACACTCTTGTACTTAAGTATCATTGTGTTTCTGGTTAGTAAGATTTTTACTGAACTGTATGTGTAAAAAAAAAATAGAATTTCACTCCACCTAGTTGTGCATTGATAATGAAGTCCCATTGAACCATTACAGTATGTAGGAAGGAACTGCACATTCTACACATAAGACAGACAAAAATTCTAAAGTAACTCAGCGGGTGATGCAGCACCTTTGGAGAAAAGGAACAGGTGACATTTCGGGTCGTGGCTACTCGGGTCCCTTTCCAATCAACTTTCGCCAGTTCCTCCCTCATGCCTCATTCCTCCCTCACTGCTCCCTCAAGAAAGTTGGCCGCAGATTGGTTTTAGCTCTGGGTTGTGTTTGGAACAAACGTCAATTTTGCCTGGATGGTTGGCCCTTATGTTTTAGTTTTAGTTTTAGAGGTACAGCGTAGAAACAGGCTCGTCGGCCCACTGAGTTTGTGCCGCCCAGCGATCCCCGCACGTTAACTCTATCCTACATACACTAGGGACAATTTACATTTGTACCAAGCCAATTAACCTGCAAACCTGTAGGTCGTTGGAGTGTGTTCGGAGACTGGAGATCTCGGAGAAAACCCATGAAACCCAGAACGTACAAACTCTGTACAGACAGCACCCGTAATCGGGATTGAACCCGGGTCTCTGGCGCTGTAAGCGCTGTAAGGCAGCAACTCTACCGCTGCGTCACCGTGTCGCCCTAGGCAGTGGATGCGAAAGTGGAATAACAGAACTAGTGTGAACAGGTGAAAAAAATGCATCTTTTAAAAAATGCAATTTAATCAAAAACGTAAAACATTGATCAAATATTAAAGATACGAGTAATTAATCCATATTAGCTGGGATATTTTTTAAACATAATAGACAAACTACTTGTGTCCTTGAGACTCTTGAAAGGCGCCCATAAATAAAATTTATTATTATTATTATTATTACTTGTCTGGACTTACTCAGCATTGACAGCTCCATTCGATATCACTTCTGCCCACTATCCCTGGAGTAAAACTGAGTGCCAGAGTGGTGAGTGCCTGGAACAACCTGCCTGGGGTGGTGGTGAATGCAGATACAATAGTGACATTGAAGAGGCTTTTAGGCAGGCATATGCATATGCAGGGTATGGAGGGATGTGGATCACGTGCAGGCTGAGCAGATTAGTTTAACTTTGGCATCATGTTTGGCACAGACATTGTGGGCAAAATGGCAGGTTCTTGTGCTGCACTTGCAATGGGCTAAGTGTTCGGCTGGCGACCGGAAGGTAGCCGGTTCGAATCCCGCTTGGAGTGCATACTGTCGTTGTGTCCTTGGGCAAGACACTTCACCCACCTTTGCCTGTGTGTGAATGTGTGTGAATGTGTGTGAGTGATTGGTGGTGGTCGGAGGGGTCGTAGGCGCAGAATGGCAGCCACGCTTCCGTCAGTCTGCCCCAGGGCAGCTGTGGCTACAGAAGTAGCTTACCACCACCGAGTGTGACTGAGGAGTGAATGAATAATGCGATGTAAAGCGCCTTGAGTATTAGAAAGGCGCTATATAAATCCCATCCATTATTATTATTATTATTCTATATTCTATTTTCTATTAGACTGTCCCTGAGGATGGACCAGAAGCATGGCCGGACATCAGATCTGGCCTCCACCCAGCCCCTACCTCACCACAGAACTATTGGCTAATGTTTAGGTTTATTATTGTCACAAGTATTGCGTGAAAAGCTTTGTTTTGCATTCTTTCTGATCCGATCAGATAATACTATGCATAAATACAATGTCAGACTCATGTTAAGTCAAACTCAAGTACGATAGATGGAGCAAATTGGGAGATACAGAGCACAGAATATAGTTGTCAGCATTGTAGCGCACCAGTTCCACAAAGTCCAATGTCCACAATGAGGTGAAGGTGACAATCAGGTTGATTGGGCCCACTATATTTTTACAATGGAAGCCTCACCTCAGACTAGTCCCCTTCACATTCACTTACCCCCCTGACAAGGGAGAACACGGTGGGAAATGGGAAACAAATTTGCAAGAAAGCAGACAGTCTGTCGGGAAATGGGCTACAGGGCAGGATGTTGATAGAGGTCTGGGAGAACAATCTTTCAAATGGGATGTGGAGGAGGGATTGTGTGGATGTGAAAGTCTGTTTAATGTTGCAAGATTATCCACTTGTTGACGTTTTAATTCCACTTGTTTTAACGTTTTCTAATGCCGTTACACATTGTTACAGTAATTTGATTGTGGGCGCAAGGAGACACAAGGAATTGCAGATGCTGGAGTCTTGTGTAGATTGTAAAGTGTGGGAGTAACTCAGCGGGTCTGGCAGCATCTCTGGAGGACATGGGTAGGTAATGTTTTGGGTCGGGACCCTTCTTCAGACTCAGTTTCAGTTCAGTTTATTGTCATGTGTACCTAGGTACAATGAAAAGCTTAAAGTTGCGTGCTATCCAGTCAACAGAAAGACAATATATGATTACAATCGAGCTATTTACAGTATAGACACATGATAAGGGAATAATGCTTAGTGCCAAATAAAGCCAGCAATGTCCGATCAAGAATAGTCTGTGGGTCACCAAAGGTAAATCTGTGGGTATACAGGATTTGTTATCTGTATACATATCCTGCTATTATCATTCTTTCTTCTAAGGTTTTGCCGTTGTAGAGAATTAACAATTATTAAAGATTTTCACAACTGACAACACCTCTGTGCTCCAGGGGGAAGGTTCTGGGTTGTGCATTGTCATTGTGAAATTCTTCCATTGTGGAGTTAGCTCCACTAGGGTGGAACTAGTGTACGGGTGATCGCTGGTCGGCGTGGACTCGGTGAACCAAAGGGTCTGTTTCCACGTTGTATCTCTAAACTAAACTAAACTACTATTCTCTAGGAATCTTAATGTCATCTGAGACAACAGGGCACGAGATCCTCCCCGCATGATATCGTGATTTTCATCGGATTAAGCACCATAGTAATAGCCCCATCACCTTGGTAATGGCAAGGGTGTAAGATGACCATGACATTCATAGTCCAGGATAAAATCTAGATAGTTGCGGAGACTCAAATCACTTATTTTTGTGGAGAACATGGTTAGGTGGTGTTTCTGGTCAGGATCCTTCTTCAGCCTGAAGAAGATACATCAGATATATCTTGCCCCAGACAACAATACACACCATCTGGGCACTGAGAAAGCTCAGTGCATATGACTCATCTGAGAGCCCAGTTATGGCCAAGCATGGAGTGTCCCAGAGAATTCCCATACACCAAGGGAAAGGTCCGTCTTCAGTCTGAACAAGACTCCTAACCCACAATGTCACCCATCCATGTTCTCTAGAGATGCTGCCTGGCCTGTTGAGTTACTCCAGTACTTTGTGTCTTTTTTGGTAAACCAGCATTTGCAGTTCCTCATGTCTTCACTTCATTTTGTGGTCCATGTTGCCCAATCTCATCGCAAATCAATTACTTTCCCAGTCGGCAGGCTCTTCACATTCAGTGGTATTATGCAACCCTTCGGAAAAAGCCTCGAGCTGATCTTTAACAGTGAGAACACTTGGGGAGAAAGGAGCAGATTGCACTGGTGGTTTGGCTGAAGATGATGCAATCCATGTGGATTCTGTTTAGATATGAGTCAGTTCCAGAGACTAAATGCAATTCCCTGGGACACTCCATGCTTGGCCATAACTGGGGTCACAGATGAGTCATATGGCCCAAGCTATCTCAATGCTCAGATGGTGTGTATCAATGACTGGAGGCAAAATATATCTGATCCTGCACACTTGGAGTGACCATGCATCGGTGACCTTAGACTGCTGGTCATCGAGATGAACCCAAATTTGGGGTCAAAATGAAGCCCTGGGATAGGAATCTTGCAAAGTATCTCCATTGGCCCATCAGAGAGGGAAAGTGAGAGTGACAGACAGAGACGGGGGGGGGGGGGGGGGGGTTGGAGAGAGAGAGAGAGAGGGGGGGGGGGGCAGAGACAGAGAGGGACAGAGACAGAGAGAGACAGAGAGAGACAGACAGACAGACAGACAGACAGACAGACAGACAGACAGACAGACAGACAGAGACAGACAGAGACAGACAGAGACAGACAGAGACAGACAGATACAAGCAGGGAGAGACAGAGGAAGAGAGAGAGGGGAAGAGAGAGAGGGGGAGAGGTGGGAGGAAGAGAAAGAGAGAGAGTGTAAAAGGAGAGTGAGAGAAAGAGAGAGAGAGGGGGAGACACTGAAAAAGAAAGATAAAGAGAGTGTGACAGAAACCAAAGTGTTGGGTCAGAACAAAGTGCTTCAAAGTGAATTTTAAATCTGATTACATGCAAATTCCAACTCCATTTGTAGGTATCATGTGTGTTAGAGAGATGTATTACCTCACAATTTAGATCTGGAGAGACGGATGATTTTTAAATGTGCAAAACCTGGCAGCAGACCCGTCTAAAACCTGGGTCAGAAATTATCTTAATCCACTTAAAAACATTTAACATGTAGGGACGTCCATTGTATTTATGAATCAGCCAACACAAATCAAGGCAATCTACAGGACCATTGGGGAACAGACATAGAGCCATTGAGTGTGGAAGCAGACCCTTTGGCCCAACTTACGCACACCGCCCAACATGTCCCATCTACACTTGTCCCACCTGCCTGCATTTGGCCCATATTGCAGTAGTCCCTGTCTCAAATACCTACTCTGGCAGCTCATTCCATGCACCCACCACCCTCTGTGTGAAAAAGGTACTGCTCAGATTCCTATTAAATCCTTCCCCCTTCACCTAAAACCTATGTCCTCTGGTCCTTGATTCCCCTACCCTGGGCAAGAGACTCTGTGCATCTACCCGATCTATTCCTCTCATGATTTTTATACACCTCCATAAGATCACCCCTCATTCTGCTGCCCTCCAAGGAATAGAGTCTCAGCCAGCTCTTCCTCTGCCTATAGCTCAGACCCTCATCAACAAACATGTCAACAAAACACTAAACAGTGTCAACTGTTTCACAGTTGATACGGTTTCACAGAATATGGTTCAATAGATGATGCTGCTATAATTAATCCCCACCATAGTGATTTGAATCAGCAAGCTGAACTTTGTCAAAAGCACGTAGACCTAATACATTAGACTTAACAGGACCTTCGGCCCACCGAGTCTGCGCTGACCAGCGACCCACCCCATACACCAGCACTTCCCTACGCACTTGGGACAATATACAATTGGCAGAAGCCAATTACCCTACAAACCTGCATGTCTTTGGAGTGTGGGAGGGAGCCGGAGCAGCTGGATCCCACACGTTCACAGGGAGAACGTGCAAACATCGTACACCCGTCCGCACCTGTAGTCAGGGCCGAACGCAGGTCTCTGGTGCTGTAAGGCAGTAACTCTATCGCTGCGCTACTGTGTCACCATTAAACTGTTTCTCCTTCCACCGACACGGCCTGACATTCTGAGCATTTTTATGTTTTGATTTCAGGTTTCTGCCACCTGCGGTATTTTGCTTCCCAACTGTATTATGTCCCTCTAATGATAAGAAGGTGATAAGTTGGCATGGAAAGGCCATTAGACCTCTCGTCCAAAGCCATCACAACTTGAACGTCGAACAAAGGAAATACTGTGCGACCAGGAAGCAGAAACGCATGGTGCGGCTAATGGTAAAATGTTCGCTCTCCTGAGAGAAAGGTTTAATTAAAAACACAAGCCGAGTGTTAAAAGTAATGATTTTCTTCCACCAACACCTGACATAATTGAAGGAGCAAAGCAGCAACATTGTCAGACTGTTGACAGCAACAACAGTTAACCTGTGAAATGTACAGTGTGCCTTTCGCAAACTCTGCCACTAAACATCACTGAGGAGCCATTGTTCTCAGGCCAGCTAAACGACACAATTCACTCGATTTGGAAGATGCAACTGAATATAAAGACCGCCGGGGGAGCAATTAGTGCTTCGAACTGTATAGTGCGAGAAAAAATCCAGACCTCTCCACCCCAGATTGAAACCAACAGATTTTGGCACCTTGAGAGTGGATACACCTTTGTCCAGCACACTAGATTTATGTAGGGGTAGATTAGAGTCTATAATGTGACTGCCGTGACTATGTTTAACAGCACATTGAAGCAGCTTACTTAAGGTACTCATTCTTGCCTCAGGGCTAGAACGTTTTGGCTTCAAGAGATTTTAACACAAAATATATAAAACAGGAACGTACAACAAAGCTACTAGTTCTTTATTCCACCATAGGCATAGTGGTAGAGTTGCTGCCTTACCGTGCCGGAGACCCAGGTTTGATCCTGACTATGGGTGGTGTCTGTAGGGAGTTTGTACGTCACCCTATGAGCGCGTGGGTTTCCTGCGGGTGCTCAGGTTGCCTCCAAAATTCCAAAGACGTACAGATTTGTAGGTTAATTTGCCTCTGTAGTTTAGTTCAGAGATAGATTACGGAAGCAGGTCCTTCAGCCCACCGAGTCCTAGCCAACCAGCGATCACCGCACATTAACGCAAGCCTACACACACTAGGGACAATTTACACTTACACCAAGTCTACAAACCCAAGCCAATTAACCTACAAACCTGGGCGTCTTTAGAATGTGGGAGGAAACTGAAGATCTTGGAGAAAACCCACGCAGGTCACGGGGAGAACATACAGAATCTGTACAGACAGCATCCGCAGTCGGGATCGAACCCAGGCCTCTGGCACTGCAAGCACTGTAAGGCAGCAACTCTATCGCTACGCTGCCGTGCCCCTCTGTAAATTGCCCCTAGTGTGTGGGGAGTGGGTGCGAACATGGGATAACATTAAAATAGTGTAAAGGTGATCAATGGACAGCTCAGACGCCATGGGCCGAAGGGCCTGTTTCCACGCTGTATCTCTGTATCTTAAACTAAACTAAACGGCAGGACCATACCAAATCAAACTAATCCCATCTGCCTGCGCTTAGCCAGTCCCTGCCTGCTCATACAGTTTAACACCCCTGTGCTGCACTGAGTCAGTGTTACAATGTCAGATGTAGCACCTTTATAGGGAAAGTTAAACCAAAGTCCTCTCATGAACAGGCAGCGCCTGGGTTCCGAATGGAGACACGAGAAACTGCAATTTAGACAGTCCTCAGAGTATCTCCAGCTGAAATCAGGATACAACGTGCTAGAGGAGGGAGATAGTCAGAGACAGAACACAATATGGTGGCAGAGAATGCTGGAGATACTCAGCGGGTCAGGAAACAACTGTGGAAAAAGAATCAGAAAGATCTTTGACCTGAAATGTTTGATCTGCTGAATGTTTTCAGCATTTTCTATTGTTTCAGATTTCAAGCATCTACAGGCCTTATTATTCAGAATGTTACAGCCCAACTCCATTGTGTATTTTGGACGAAATGGAAGGTGGTGCTGAAAGCATGATTGCAGGGACTTTCTACAGGACAGGAAGTGGATAGTAGGTGAAATGTTTGAAGGGAATGGTGCGGAAGTACCATTTGTCCAGAGTAGGTGAATTGAGGACCTGAGGACATAGGTTTAAGGTGAAGGGGAAAAGATTTAATAGGAATCTGAGGGGGTAACTTTTTCACACAAAGGGTGGTGGGGCCTCGTGGTCGATGAGCGTGAGGGGAAGGGGGTGTATGGAACAAGCTGCCAGAGGAAGTCGTTGAGGCTGGGACTATTCCAACGTTCAAGATATATTTACGATGCGACACGAATAAAGTTTATTCATCCCTGGAGGGAAATTGGTCTGCCGACAGCCACAATATACAAGGTACACAAAAACTTGAGATTAAAAGTGAAAACAAAAAGAAAAAGACAAGCGACTGTTGTCCGGCTGCCGTGTGTACAGCGCCTTCACCGGAACAAATGAACAAACAAACAAACAAACACAGGCTTATCCCCTGGGCAGAGGATTCTAAACTAGAGTGCCCCCCCCCCACTCCCCTCACACCGGGTCTCCGTTTGTTCTCCCACCGTCCCTCAAGGTGGTCCCCCACACTGGGTCCCCATTGTCTTCCCCTCCCCCTCACGCTCATCGACCACGAGGCCCCACCGCCATCGAGGCCCAGGTTGACGCCGAGGCCCACACTGTACCTGATTTAGACAGGTACATGTATAGGACGGCTTTGGAGGGATATGGGCCAAACATGGACAGGTGGGACTAGTGTAGCTGGGACTTGTGGGCAAGTTGGGCCAAAGGGCCTGTTTCCACTCTGCATGACTCTAAGTGAAATAAGGAGAATCTTTCCTCCCAAACTGACATGAGAAGAAATTATTTTACAACATGGGTGGTTGGCAGCTCAGAAGTGCAATCAAGGAGAGTTGTGGAGACAGATTGAATTGTAAAGTTCAGAAGGGAGTATCTAAAACGTATAAAGCTGTAAGAAAAGACCAGGATAGTTGGGCAGGCTATGACTTTTTTCCTTGGAGCAAAGGGTGATAAGGAACAAGCTGCCAGAGGAGGTAGTTGAGGCTGGTACTACCGCAGCGTTTAAGAAACAATTAGACAGGTACATGAATAGGACAGGTTTAAAGT
Source organism: Amblyraja radiata (assembly GCF_010909765.2). NCBI lineage: Eukaryota > Metazoa > Chordata > Chondrichthyes > Rajiformes > Rajidae > Amblyraja > Amblyraja radiata. The sequence goes on from NC_045988.1 coordinate 7,263,881, forward strand.
ATATGGGGAAATGAAGGCAGGTGGGACTAGTGTAGATGGGACACGTTTGCCAGCATGGGCAAGTTGGGCTGAAGGGCCTGTTTCCACACTGTCAGACTATGACTCGATAAATGGAACTGGAAGAGTTGGGCCGAAAGACCTGTTTTCATGCTGTACGATGATGACTCTAGGAAATATATATATGTCTACAAAGATTCAGAACATTTTGGATTAAATTAATGTGACTGTGCATTCACTGTATTCTATTGGAACCGACGGAACAATACGTTCATCTTGAAACCATTCATTGGAGAACGGAAATACTAACTTGCTGACTTATGGTATCTCGTATCACAGTACTGCTTTTCCTATTCTAGATGGCATTGACTAGTTTATTCTTGGCTGGGCCTTCAGCCTAAGACGTGTGCCCACCACAAATTATCTACACACAGGCACAGGTTCTTCCACTGAAGAATAAATTTGATAGAGTTGAGCACAGTCTGTTTAAGAGCACTATTTTCCATTAATTGTTTTTTTTTTCCTTTACAAATGCCAGGGCATTATTTCCTACATTAAAATAAAAAATTCTCTTACTGAGACATAAGTTAATAAAGTGTTCAACTTTTACCTCCAGGAGGAGGAGCCATCTTGGTGAACGGCTGCTAGCCAGCAGCCGTCCGTCTTAAATTCGTTTTTTTTAATAGTTTTTAGTGAGTCCTGTTTTTTTGTTTGTAGGGGATATGGTCTTTTAATGTGGGGGGGTAGGTGTTACTTTATTTATAGGTCCCTACCTGGTCGGTGTGGCAGCCTTTTTTCCGGGCTGCCCGTCGACCCGTCCTCGTGGCCTACCTGCGGGCTTGGAGTACCGTTTCTTGGCGGGAACCACCCAGCACCTCGGCCTGGGTGGCGGCACAGCATTGGAGCGCTGGAGCGGAGCGGGCGATGCCTTGCCTGGGTCGCCGCGCTGGAGCTCTGGCGAGCTGGACCGCCGTGAGCAACATCTCCGGGCTGCGGGTTTGCGGAGCGGAGAGGCGGCGTGCGTAGAGGCGGCGCCGACTTTTTCATCTGGAGCCTGGGAGCGCCAAACCGGCGCGGCCTTGTCGGCTTCGGCAGCCGCGGGCTCCAACCAAGAAGCGGCCATTCCAGGTGGCCCAGCCGCCGAAAGGACTCCCCCGACGCCGGGGCAAGACCACCCGGTGAGAACAGCCAGGGACATCGGGCCTCCGTACAGGCAATTGCGGTGGCCTCAATAGGCCTGACTTTGGGGTGAACATGAGGTGGGAACTGGACATTGTGCCTTCCTCCACAGTGCTATCCACTGTGGGGGGATGATTTTTTTTGTCAAATTGTAGTCCTGTAGGTCTGTGTCCAAGATGGCTGCCGTGAAGAGAGAGTGGACGCTGGCGCGCTTTGGCTGCCGCTGCTCTCTTTTCACACTGTGTTTTTGATTTTCTGTTTTTGGATTTAATTCTGTTTTTAATTTGTGTCACTGTGATGTCTTTAATTACTTGTTTTATTCCGATTATATGTTTTTATTCCGATTACTATGTAAGGTGTCCTTGAGATGTATGAAAGGCGCCCATTAAATAAAATGTATTATTATTATTATTACCTGTTGGTAATTGTACACCTGTAACTTTGGTTGTGCTAATTGCTTTGACTGTACTTTGTGTTTACTTTAAGTTTTTTTATTTAATAATGCACCTTTTCCTTCAGCCAGATATCACTTCCTCGCATCCAGTGATGAACCCTTCTCCTGTCGCCAGTGGTCTCCCTCCTCTTGGCCTTCTACTCTCTCTAGACCTTTTCATTTCTAACTGCCGGTGGGACATCAATCATCTTAACTTTTCAACTCTCCGAACCTACTCTAACCTCACCCTCTCTGAGAAAAGAGTCTGAAGAAGGGTTTGGACCCAAAACGTCGCCGATTTCTTTTCTCCAGAGAAGCTGCCTGACCTGCTGAGTTTCTACAGCATTTCGTGTCTATTCTCTGCACCTTTTCCAGCTTGACAACGTCTTTCCTATTAGATGGTGATCAAAACTGAAAACAATACTCTAAATGTGGCCTCACCAATGTCTTATACCAACTTCTATACTCAGTAGGGAAGTCTGACTCATGTTGTACAAAGTGGCGGTGAGTGTGTAGAATGCCTTATGCAAGCAGTGAAAGGGATCTGCTATCATTGTGCAAATTGCTCAGAAAAATCCAATTATTTAATCAGAAATCCAAGCTCTTTAATATCTTCCCTGCTCTATTGCGCATCAGAAGGATTCAGTTCAGCTGGACAGAGATTAATAATACCAGCGCAACTGAACGAAGGAGATATATGTCTGGTCAGACCTCTTCCTCAGCAGAGATCTCTCTCTTGCCTACTGTGGTCTCTACCAACCAGATTTTGGATAGTAATCAGCACGGCATCAGTCAGTCCTCAAACACAAACAATTCCCACAGATTTCTTCCCCTTCCTCATGAGGTGAATAATTTGGGTAAACGCACAGTCTCTTAGACAGAGTAGTCGAGAACCAGAGGACTTAGGTTTAAGGTGAGGGGGGAAAGATTTAATAGGAAGCTGGGGGGCAACTTTTTCGCGCAAAGGGTGGAGGGTGTATGGAACGAGCTGCCAGAGAAGGTAGTTGAGGCAGCTACTATGGCGACATTTAAGAAACATTTAGATAGGTACATAGATAGGACAGGTTTAGAGGGATATGGGTCAAACGTGGACTGGTGAGACTGGTATAGATGGGACATGTTGGTTGGTGTAGCCAAGATGGGCCAAAGAGCCTGTTTCCACGCTGTATGACTCTATGACTTCCCCCCTACTCCATCAGTCTGTAGAAGGGACCCAACTTGAAACGTCGTCTATCCATTCCCTCCACAGATGATGCCTGCCTTGACCTGTTGACTTTGTGTTTTACTCAAGGCTCCAGCATCTGCAGTTTCTTGTCTCCGGCAAATGTCCACTGCTTTAGAACAGTAAGATGATGGACACATCTGCTTTGTTATAAAACCACCAGCAGTGGAACAATAGTGTAGTGATTATCTAAGCATGCAGGATTTTCAATATTCTCCTGCCATCCGTGACATGTTGGTGGACAGAGTGTCCTTCAGAAAATGAGACTACAGGTACTTATCAGAAATTTGGTGCATTTTGCATATCAAATGCTGCCAAAAATGTGGCTACAATTTTGTTCTACAATTTCCAGGACTTGAAGCTTTCAGAGAAATTGTTAGATCTGCAGGGAGAGCGTGATGTGGGGCTCCACTCTGTGTGGGAACTCCATCTACACCCCCTTGAATTCACAGTTAATCTTCCCAAATTATATTTCAGATATGAAAAGTTTTCCAACACGTTTTCACTTGACTGTCAAGGAAATGCGATTAGAGATGCAATTAAATGAACTGCTGGTTTATATCACAGAGGCAGATGCAATTGATGCAAAGATAGACCCAAAATGCTGGAGTAACTCACTGGGTCAGGCAACCTCTCCGGAGAAAATGGATAGGTGACGTTTCGGGTCTGAAGAAGGGTCCATACCCGAAACGTCAGCCATCCTTTTTCTCCAGAAATGCCGACTGACCCACTGAGTTACTCCAGCACTTTGTGTCTATTCTTAGAACATAGAACAGCACAGCACAGGAACAGGCCCTTCGGCCCACAATGTCCCTGCCAAACATGACGCACTCGATCCGTCACACTATAATCAGCACAGTTTAGTCCAGTAAGAGTAGATAATAACTAATTAGGATGGAAAGCCACATCCAATGCAATGAATACATATATAATTTTGTAAAAAAGGTTGACCTGGTTTCTCTTCTAATCTAACTTCATTTTACACACCACAATTGCATCTGCCTCAAATCCTTTATCCAGCGGATTAGTTTATAATGTGCCAACCTTTGCATAAAGGTTGCCTGTACTGTTATGGCAACCGCGCACATCATTCCTCTGAGGTTAGAGTCAGGAATGCTTTTTGAATTAAAACGCTGCCCTAGAAATATGATAGTGGAGTATTGTTTAATCTAATGCTATACATGATTGGAATAAATTGTGGATGGAGTGAGTTACTGAGGCAAATATTGTTGGGTTATTTTGCACCATTGCCGAAATGTGACCCGATTGTTGCCAGTTGTGAACCACATCTGCATGAAAATTACTTTAGAGATACAGCCCTGAAACAGGCCCTTCGGCCCACCGAGTCCACACTGACCAGTGATCACCCCGTGCACTAGCGCTATCCTACACACACTAGGGACAATTTACAGAAGCCAATTAACCTGGGATGTGGGAGGAAACCGGAGCACCCGGAGAAACCCCGTGCGGTCACAGGGAGAATGTACAAACTCTGTTCTGACAGCACCCGCAGTCAGGATCGAACTCAGGTCCCTGGCAGCCACTTTAAAGTGAGTGAAACTCCACCCCCACATTCTCTGTATCGCTGCAAGGAGCAACTCTACAGCTGTGCCGCTATGTTCTAAATACAGGGTCAATTATAGCATTTTCACAACATTTATATTGTTCTGCTAAAATAGTATTGGCAGCATGAGTCTAATGAGCCATTAATGGCTCGCACCATGGTTAATATGCAAAGGTTCCAGGGAGCAGATAAGTAGCCACAGAGTGTGAGTTGTGTTGCCTCAGTGTTTGCTGCCATACATAGGCTTCTCCACTATTAGCCTCAGCAAAGCTGATACAAGCCACCTCTCATCCCTCAGCCCTGTTCCATCAACGGTCATGGGCCATTTGCTGGATTTACACCATCACTCAATTAAACCAAAAATTACTGGCACGGCGAACTATTTAACGATGTGATTTATGGATAATATATGGCTTTCAGCTTGGCCCACAAAAGACCCATTGAAGTTGAGAAACACCACCCCAATGGTCTGGAAATTGTCCTACAAGAACAGTTTTTTCCTCAATCCCATTATTGGCCACTTAGTCGCGCGAATACTAGCGTGTCAGAATGGTGTTAGTGTCGGAATGCTAAATTCTTTCCGATCCCCCAAGTTTTAGTTGTGTCTTTGCCCATCACTGACCGCTCTTGTGAAGATGGTAGTGAGCAAGCTTCACAAACGACTGCAGTCATTGTGGTGAACAAGCTGCCATGTGCTGTCGGGAGGGAGGTCATCGATTTGGACCCAACAACAATGAAAGACTGGGATATATAATTCAAGTCAAGTGTCAATAGTGTTTTATTGTCTTATAGACTGACAATGGAACAATGGATTTTTTTCTTGCAGCAGCATAACAGGCTTCTGAACACAATACTCATGCATTATATGAATTAAGCAAAAACATATATATATTATTAACCCCAATACCAATGCAAGAAAGCTCGAAGTTCTTAGTGCAATCAAAGACAGTCCATTGTTCATAGTTTAGTTAGTGCTGTTTAGTGTTCATGGGTCATAGAATCTTACAGTGGAAACAGGCCCTTCAGCCCAACCTGCCCACACTGGCCATCATGTCCCATCTATGCTAGTCCCGCCTTCCTGTGATTTGCCAATATCCCGCTAAACCTGTCCTATCCATGTAACTGTCTAAATGTTCCTTAAATGTTCATGGTTGTTGGGAAGAAACTTATTTTGAAACCAATGGATATGGTTTTGACCTTCTTCTCGATGGTAGGAGTGAAATGAGAGCAGGTGGTGTGAGCCTTTGATGAAGCTGGTTGCTTTCATGATGAGGCACCTCCGGAAGTGGCGGCGCTGGTGAACGGCTGCGGCTCGCCTGCAGTCCGTTTGTTTTTACTTTTTTGTGTTGTTTTTTTCGTTTTGTCTAGCTAAGTTTTTGGTTTTTTAGGTTGTGTTTATGTGTGGGGGGGGGGGGGGGGGGTGGGCGGTTGAAACGGGGCTTGCTGTCTCTTCCTTCGGGGGAATGCGACTTTTTTGTCGTATCCCCCTTCTCTGCCTCCGTCTGCGCTGAGGCCTAATGGCGGAGCTGGCGACCTCGAGGCTCCGGAGGCAGAGCCTGTCAGGACTCGCCCTGGGCTCGCTCCCGTGAGGGCGGCCCAGCTCGGGGCTGGAACGGCGCTCCCGTGAGGGGCTGTGACGCTCCCGTGAGGGCGGCCTGGCGCGGGGCTGAGACGCTTCCGTCGGGGTGGCCCAGCCCGAGGGAAACGGCGCTCCCGTGAGGGCGGCCCAGCCCGAGGGTAACGGCGCTCCCGTGGAGGCGGCCCAGCCCGAGGGAAATGGCGCTCCCATCGGGGCGGCCCAGCTCGAGGGTAACGGCGCTCCTGTCGGGGCGGCCCAGCTCGAGGGTGGAACAGCGCTCCCGTCGGGGCGGCCCAGCTCGAGGGTGGAACAGCGCTCCCGTGGAGGCGGCCCAGCCCGAGGGAAACGGCGCTCCCATCGGGGCGGCCCAGCTCGAGGGTAACAGCGCTCCCGTCGGGGCGGCCCAGCTCGAGGGCAACGGCGCTCCCGTGGGGGCGGCCTGGCGCGGGGCTGAGACGCTCACGTGAGGGCGACCCGGCTCGGGGCTGGAACGGTGCTCCGGTGGCTGAGACGGCGTTCTGGCGGCGGCGGCCTGAGTCCGGGGTTCGGCGGCAGGCCAGTGGACGACGTCGTCAACAGCTGCGTCCGCTGGACTGGAGGGCGGCAGCTTCGACCACCCTGGGCCGCGGTGTTTGAACCGGCCCGTTTGCGGAGCTCGGTGAGCCGCGGGACTGATTTACCATCGCCCGGTGGGGTATCGCCTCAGCGCAGAGGGAGAAGAGGAGGGAAGAGACTGCAGCCATAAGATTTGTGCCTCCATCACAGTGAGGAGGTGCTTGGTGGACTCACTGTGGTGGATGTTAATTTGTGTTTACTGTCTGTTCTGTTGTCTATTATTGTATTATTGTATGTATGACTGCAGGCACGAAATTTCGTTCAGACTGAAAGGTCTGAATGACAATAAAGGAAATTCAATTCAATTCAATTCAATAGATCCCTTCTATGGTGAGGAGGTCAGTACATGTGATGGACCTGGCAGTGTCCACCAATTTCCAAATGTGGAAGGTATGTTTTGATTTTTTCAGTTTGGAGATACAATGCAGAAACAGGCCCTTCGGCCCACCGAGTATGCACTGACCAGTAATCTCTGCACACTTGCATTATCCTACACAAACTAGGGACAATTTACACTTACACCAAGCCAATTAACCTACAAACCTGTCTGTCTTTGGAGTGTGGGAGGAAATTGAAGATCTCAGAGAAAACTCACGCGGTCACGGGGAGAACATACAAACTCTGTACAGACAGCACCCGTAGACGAGATCGAACCCTGGTCTCTGGCGCTGTAAGGCAGCAACTCTGTCGCTCTGCCACCATGCCGCCCTGCAAGTTAGAGAACTGCATGTGGTGGCCTACCCCAATTCCCTTGTCCTTTGGGGAGGTCGTGGTCATTGTTTTGGGACGTACCTTCAAAGAAACATTGGCAAGTGGGTGCAGTACATCTTATAGATGGGGTGTGGGTGGTGGAACAGGCAAATTTTAAAATAGATTCCACATGGTCACGATAATTAACAGGCATTCTCCAGCTTGTGAAGTCGGAAGCAAAGCAAGGACAATGAAAGTTTCAAACAATGACTTGAACACACGACTGCAAAAAGAACAACTATCAATGAAAGATTGTTTAACCATATTTAACCTTTTACAGCTGAGTTGGATGGGTGTCAGATGGTTCACCTCTGTGCCACACTACAGGCCAAACCAGAGACTGCTTGCAGCCACTTTGACTACCATGTCCTGCAGCCACTCTTTGGCTGTGGTCCTCACCCCCAGAAAGATGGATGATCGATTGATTGATTGATTGATTGATTGATTGATTGATTGATTGATTGATTGATTGATTGATTGATTGATTGGTTGATTGATTAATTGATTGATACAGCAGAAACAGGCCCTTCAGCCCACCATCGATCGCCCATTCACACTAGTTCTGTAAATAGCTCGTTCTAAGCTTCCCCCCAGTCTAGTTTCAGTCAATAAAATACTGAGTCAAGCACTTGCGCATCTAAACTTTATTTTGGAAAAACACAATAACAGTTCCCCACTACTATACCTAACCACCGTGGGCTCGATCCTTGCATCTGCTTGGCCAAGCCCTCCTAGCCTCGTGCAAGCAGAGACACTCCAAATGGTCACGCAGTCCTAAGCATTCTCCCAGAAGATCGAAGATCGAAGATCGAACCACATGGGGGTGGTCTCTATACAGTCCAATTACAGATATCGATTAACACAGTACATGACAGACATTTCCCTAACCCAATAATACAGTGACTAATACAATGTATCTGACAAAGTTTCTAGATGCAAGTTAACAGAGATGAATTATGCACCATGAGCCTGGATATTCAAGAAACCCAGACAAGGCGCAACACAATCAACATCTAGCAAAGTAAAGCTTTGCAACAATATTTACAATGTGTGTCTGGTTTGCATTCATCCAATCCATTTCATGCAATTTACACCTAATTGTCAGAATCTGCAGATGTTCCATTCTCTTCCTGCAACTCTTATCTAGGCGCTAGACAAGCTGGCACTATTCTGCAGCTTGTCCCATTTCTGCAGCAGTCACATTTAAATTGACCAAATGGCCTAGCAGCCCAGAAGCCTTTACTCAATTTTGGTGTCCTGGCATCTCCAATTTGGCCAGAATGAACAGTTCCATGTTATCCCATTTTCACATCCACCCCATAAACACTGGGGGCAATTTACAGAAGTTAATTAACCTACAAACCCACACATATTTGGAATGTTGGAGGAAATGGGAGCACCTGGATGAAACCCATGCAGCCACAGGAAGAATGTGCAAACTCCACACAGACAGCACCCGAGGTCAGGATTGAACCCGGGACCTGGTGATGTGAGGCAGCAATTCTTCCAGGTGCACCACTGCACCACCCTGTGTGTAGGAAGGAGCTGCCGATGCTGATTTAAACCGAAGATAGACACAAAATGCTGGAGTCCAGGCAGCATCTCTGGAGAGAAGAAACGGGTGATGTTTTGTGTCAGGACCCTTCTTCAGACTAGTCAGGAGAAAGGGAAACGAGAGATATAGATGGTGATCTCTCTCTACATCACCAACTCTATCTCTTGTTTCTCTTTCCCCTGACTCTAGTCTGAAAAAGGGTCCGGACCCTAAACATCACTCATTCCTTCTCTCCAGAGATGCTGCCTGTCCCGCTGAGTTACTCCAGCATTTTGTGTCTATCCACTGAACCACCCTGATGATTGAACCTATAGCATGAGAAAGGCTTGACATGCATGGGCAGGTATTAACCCAAATAACTCCATGTCCAAGAACTACATTCCAGGAAATGTAGTCACAGAATAATTTTAGTTGCCCGTGCGATTCTGAAGCAATAACATTATGAACAATATAGAATGTAAATAGTCTGAAATAATCTAAAATGTTAATGAATCAAAAGGACACATTTGTACAGCAGCTTATCATGTGAAAATGTTTCACAGAACTTCACTGACATAGTTTCACTGCATAAGATGACTGATAGGTTGGCAAATTTGGCATGCATTGCGTGCCAACACTCTCCCCCGTAAAGCCCAGTGCTATCAATCACCAGTTAATGAGAGAGGAACGTTGGCCAAGGCACCGCGGGAACTGTTTGCTGTTTCAATGCTTTGCTTAGTTTAGTTTCGAGATACAGCGGGGAAAGAGGCTCATCGGCCCACCAAGTCCACGCCGACCAGCAATTCCCGCACACCAACTCCATCCTACACACACTAGGGACAAATTACAATTATTATACCAAGCCAATTAACCTACAAACCTGTACGTCTTTGGAGCAGAGAGATTTTTAAAGTCCACCATAGCAGGGAAGCAGACCCTAACTTAATGATTCACTGGAGGAACAGGGAGGTAGGCCGAAGGAAAAGTTGAATTGCATTTCCTTGGGACAGCCAAGGCACTACACTGGAGGCATGGAATCATCATCGAGTCTGTAGACATTGCCCAGTCATCATGGTCCATTATCCAGTCAACATATTGACCTCCCCACCGTCGAAAGGATCTATCGGAGGCCCTGGCTCAGAAGGGCAGCTAATATCATAAAAGACCCACATCACCTTGGCCAAGCTCACATCTCAATGCTGCCATTGGGAAGAAGAACCTGGAGTTTGAAAATCGTGAACTAGCAAGTTCTTGAACACTGCACAACACTGACCACAACCCTACCTCAGCACTTATGATCTCCTGTGCATTTAATTGGACTATGAACATAGAAACATAGAAAATAGGTGCAGGAGTAGGCCATTCGGCCCTTCGAGCCTGCACCGCCATTCAATATGATCATGGCTGATCATCCAACTCAGTATCCTGTACCTGCCTTCTCTCCATACCCCCTGATCCCTTTAGCCACAAGGGCCACATCTAACCCCCTCTTAAATATAGCCAATGAACTGGCCTCAACTACCTTCTGTGGCAGAGAATTCCACAGATTCATCACTCTCTGGGTAACATGCACTACTATGGTCTGGTTAGCTAGTATTGATAATTAATAGTCTGTTGTATTATTGATTATTGTATATTTATCTGTATGTAATTGCAATAATGGGCCAATAAAGCTGCAGCAAGTAAGAATTTCATTCCCTTGCCAGTACATATGACAATGAAACACTCTTGGCTCTTGACTTCATTTACACACTGACATCCGCACAAGTTAAAGAATACAAAATGGTACATGGGAGAGTGTCTAATAAAAGCAACAACTTCTCTGGGTAACCAATGGAAAAATCACACACAGCCCCCCTGCACCAGTTTCACACATGTGCAATAGCCATTTTATTTAACCAGTGTGAAATATCACCTCCAGGGAGTAGGCATATCTCAGTAACACCCACTTACAAGAGCTTAGTTCTAAAAGGAATGCACAAAGCAAAACAATGGATAGTTTTCTCAAATAACACATTGAAAGAATGAAAGAAAAACTTGTACGTTTGGTACCTGCTACGCTTGTTTGAACAATTTTATGTTAGAAACACTTCATTACAGTGAAGGACTACTCTGCTTGCTGTGGAAATTATTCTCTCTCTCGTCTTGTTTAAAGCTTCTTGTGGGAATGATGCCGATGATAATGATATAGATTGAGTTACCGCGGTTGAAAGCATTAGCGTTACTCGATTTCAATTGCAGCTCGGAGCACTATTCCACCTTAGCATGGATGTCCCATCCCGCTGCATGTGTAAGTCTTCCGATCTAAACGGGAACCTGGATCTCAGAGTGTGTTTAGCCATCCTAACTATGTGGATGTCCGGGTCGCTAACCATTTCAACTTCTGTTCCCATTCTGACATTTTGGTCCGTGACCTCTTCCATTGCAAGAGTCTGGCCACACACAAACTAGAGGAGTTACACCTCAAATTCCACATGGGCAGCTTACAACCCAATGATATGAACTCCGTGAGAAATTCCAGCAACCCATGGTGATTGGGAAAACGCAGTGCGTATCAGTAAAAACCAGAAACATCCAGAAGAAAGTGAACCTGATGCCAAGCATGTCTTGGGAGGCCAATATCTGCACTGATGTTACCCAGGAGCATTAACACATGGCTTCAGCAACAGGCAAAGGCACCATGAATAACTTTGGTGATGCCAGATTGGTCATTCAAATCATGTCTGGTATATCTGAAATGCGGAGCTTGGACAATACAGCTCACACCCTCCATGACACACTGGCCAACCTGAGGAGCACTTTCAGCAACAGACTGGTCCCACCAAGATGCAGCACAGAATGCCACAGGACATCCTCCTTCCCTGTGGCTATCAAACTGTACAACTCCGCCCCCTTCTGTCATGAGGTAGACTGACTCCCCTCCCCTCGTCCCCCTCCCCAATCTTTGCACATCCCCCAATCCTTTCCACTCGTCACTTTAATTTCATGTTTCATGCATTTTGGGTTTTATGACTGTTGGTGGATCAGTTTCCCTCCTGGGATAAATGAAGTTCTATCGTATCGTATCATATGTGTTACAAGCGATATGGGCCAAATGCAGGCAAATGGGACTGGACAAGAATGTCAACTTGGTCGGCATGGACAAGGTGGGCCGGAGGGCCTGTTCCCTGCTGTAGGGAACTAGTTCTATGACTCTACGTAACCCTTGGTTGATGCATGAGTCACAAGTTTAGGATCTGTAAACATTGCAACTGGGCAATGGTCCATTAGATATGTAACTCCTGTCCCAACTCCTCAAAGCCTACCCTGCGTTCACAGGACAACAGTCACTATTACCAAAATCATGGATTTCGTAATAGGGGCATTTAACAGGAATTATTACAAAATGTTGTCTGTCATGTCTGTATCAGACAAAAGAAACAATTTAGCCCTTGACCAACTTTGAGCACTCAATATATTACTCTCCAGGTCAGAGCTCTTAAAGTTCCACATTCCAAAGACGTACAGGTTTGTAGGTTAATTGGCTTCTGTAAATTGTAAATTGTCCCAAGTGTGTAGGATAGTGCTAGTGCTAGCTATCTGTATCTCTAAACTAAACTCAGGTGAAGGTCAGGCAGCCTCTCTGGAGAACATGGATAGGTGATGTTTCAGGTCGAGACCCTTCTTTAGGCAGCGTGACGAATGACATAGAACTAGTGTGTAGACTGATCGATGGTTGGCGTGGACTCAGTGAATGAAACGGCCTGTTTCCACACTGTATCTGTAAACTAAACTAAAACTAACATCATAATCTGCACTCTTGGCTATCTCTCTCTCTGAAAATGATATCCTTCCAGGAACATTTTTTAAATCAGTGGAAAACTGAGACATTATTTGGATGGTTAAAATGTCTGTTATTGGCATCTAACGCTGCTGAGATAATGTCATCTTGCTCCGTTTGGATGTTCTATCTGGGTTAGGGTACTCTCTGTTCCCTACCCAACGCCTTCTAAATGCTTATTCAGCAACTTTGGATTAGATTTATTTTGACATAATTGTTCTGGTTGTGTTTTCTTTGGCAACGGAGTTACATACAAAGTCAACATAATCCCAGAGGTATGGAGAACAATGATTGCCATTCTGTGGGACTGCTAGCTAGCCTGGCCCACGACGCACCCAGCTTGGAGCTGCTATGTTCTCAGAACCCCCTTGGGAAATTAAGTCCCACCAAACTTGCCATTCACCCCAACAAAATGTTTCAACCTTGATGAACAATTAGCTACTCGGTCAATGAGTGCTAACATGCATGCTAGCATTTATTTCGAGAGGGCTAGGACACAAAACCATAGATGTAACGCTGAGTCTCTATAAGGTGGTGGGAAGACCGCATTTGTAGTATTGTGAGCAATTTTCGGGCACAGTCTGCAATTTGAATTATTTTTAAAGAGGCACGGCGGCAGAGTTGTTACCTTGCAGCGCCAGAGTCCCGGGTTCGATCCCGACTACAGGTGCTGTCTGTATGGAGTTTGTACGTCCTCCCCGTGACATGCGTTGGTATTCTCAGAGATCTTCGGTTTCCTCCCAAACTCCAAAGACGTGCAGGTATGTAGGTTAATTGGCTTGGTGTATGTGTAAATTGTCCCTAGTGTGCGTAGGATACTGTTAGAGTGCACGAATCGCTGGTCGGTGCGGACTCGGTGGGCCGAAGGGCCTGTTTCCGTGCTGTATCTCTAAACATATCTGAGGATGGTTGTGTTGGCTCTGGAGAGGGTCCAGAAGAGGATTACAAGAATGATCCCAAGAATGAGTGGGTTAACATATGATGAGCATTTGACGTCACTGGGTTTGTACTCACTGGAGTTTAGAAGAATGAGGGGGGACTTCATTGAAATTTACCAAACATTGAAATGCTTGGATAGGGTGGATACGGGGAAGATATTTCCACTGGTGGGAGAATCTAGGACTAGTCATAGCCTCAGAATTAAAGGACTTTTCTTCAGGAAGGAGATGAAGCGGAATTTCTTTAGTCAGAGGGTGGTGAATCTGTGGAATTCTTTGCCACGGAAGGCTTAGGAGACCATGTCATATTTTTATTGCAGAGATAGATAGATTCTTGATTAGTACAGGTGTCAGGGGTTATGGGGAGAAGGCAGCAGAATGGGGTTACGAGGGAGAGATAGATCAGCCACGAATGAATGGCGGAGTAGACGATGAGCCAAATGGCCTAATTCAGCTCCTATCGCTTATGACCTTATGAACTTATGAGTCAAATAAAACTAAATTCAAATTGTAACACCACGAAATGTTATAAAATCGAACAATTTCACTCACCAAACCCATGCCTATGGTTTACGTGCTGGGTATGTGATTCAAAATGGGAACAGGAATTCACCAGAAGATCAGAGATAAACGCAGGAATTTAAATTTGTCTGCTTTTGGAAAGACGCAAAATAAAATAACACTAAAGGGTTCCTCACACACAGTGGTTACTATCAGGCCAAGTATTAATGTTAAATATGAGAATGTTAAACTCTTGTTCATCACTGGTACCATGTTAAAGAAATGTGGAACAAGATGTTTGATAGAGGTCGCTCACAAGTCCACCACCTCTCATTGAATGGTGGGACTAGCCTACTCCTGTCCTCTCTTCCAAAGCTCCAGTGCTCCTTGTATCTCACCATCACATCTCGAAACATACATGCTACAGGTATTTAGGAATCACGAGAACCTTAAACAGGCTGTCATCATGGAACCTAGCGATTAACTTCACACGCATTCATTCTCAATGCAAAGACAGCTCAAAATACCTATACAAATGGGACCAGCCTAGTATGCCAACTTGGTCTGCATGGACAACATGGGCCAAAGGGCCTTTCTCTCTAGCTCTATGACTAGATCATTCATGGGGTTTTTTTTCCATATGTACAAGAATGGTGAGGCATGGGTGCATTGAAAACCATTGCTTGTAGCAACATCACATTGATTCAGACAATACACAAGAAACAAAATTATACTTAAATGACGCATCAATTTCCAAAAGAAGGAAGATTGTGCAAAAAAAAAACAAGACATTCTTGACATTAGGTCTCTACACATCTGCATACTAAGGTGTCTGCTCCAGAAGATTCGGGTTCAGGAATCCACAAACAGAACCCGCAGCACAGAGGAACTCAATGGAAATCACGTTCTCAATAACAATGCAGGACTAGCTTGTCAACAACCTCTTTAGGATACAGCCAAAGTCAAACTCCAGTTTATCTCTGTGGAAACAATAAGCTTTGGGGTAGCAACAATATTTCTGAAAAATACTGCTTTAAACCAGTTCTTCAAGCCAATTCTCTTGGTGCTTTTGCAAGGATGTATAACCTATACACTGAAAACCTCTTCAATCCAAAACTGATCTTTTCAGTATAAGCTATGGCACAGTGGCGCAGCAGGTAGAGCTGCAGTCTCACAGCGCCAGAGAATCACGTTCGATCTTGACCTTGGGTGCTGTCTGTAGGGAGTTTGTGCCTTCTTCCTGTGACCATGAGGGTTTTCTCCAGATGCACTGATTTCCTCCATTATTCCAAATCCCACAGCCTGAACCCAGCAAAATGATCCCATTGAAACTTCTGGAAGTGGGAGGTCTGGTGCACTGTCTATGTTTGCATCTTCAGCCAGTCAGAATATACACAGCAGACCTGGGTTTGTGGGCAGTTACACCATTCATCAGAGAAAAAAAGGAACTCTTCTCCCACGAACAGCAGAGCTCAAGGGCCAACACTGATCCATTAAACTTGTAGAGTACGTGAAATAAGGTGATTAAAAATGGATGGAATATTTATGGTTAAAGGAACCTCTGGCGATGAAGTGATGAAATAATATAGGGCTTGATTGATGTGTTTTTAAGGTGGATGTGGTGTTGTTGAGGAGGGTGGTCAGAGAGAACTTGGCATTCGGAGACATCTCTCCCAGAAAGGACCTCCTGGGCAGTCTCAGAGTTGGGGAAGGAGGGAGCTGTGCAAAGGAAGTGGTCAGGCTGAGAATATCCAAGAACAGCAACAAGTCATTGGCTGAGTTCCAAAAACCAAAAGGTGGTGTTTGCAACTGCTGCGTCTCCGCTATAAAAAAGATTTGCATTTCCATTGTGTCTTTTGTATTCCCAGTGTCTATGCAATCTAATGGTGTACTTTTGAACAGTGATCTAGTGCAGCAAAAGGAGAGGGTACACAAAAATGCTGGAGAAACTCAGCGGGTGCAGCAGCATCTATGGAGCGAAGGAAATAGGCAACGTTTCGGGCCGAAGCCCGAAACGTTGCCTATTTCCTTCGCTCCATAGATGCTGCTGCACCCGCTGAGTTTCTCCAGCATTTTTGTGTTCCTTCGATTTTCCAGCATCTGCAGTTCCTTCTTAAACAGCAATAGGAGGGATTGGTCAAACTTGCATTCTTTTCTCTGGACTATCAGGGGTTGGAGGGAGACCTGGTAGAAGTATACACATTTTAGGAGGTACATAGAAAAGATAGACTATTAGAACCTTTTTCCCAGGTGAAACTGTCAAAGACAAGAGGCCATAGCATTAAGGCAAGAGGGGTAGAGTTTAAAGGAGATGTACTGGGCAAATTTGTTTTACACAGAGAATGGTGGTGACTGGAACATGCTGCCTGGAAGAGGCAGATATGACAATGTCTGAAGAAGAGTCCTGACCCGAAACGTCACCTATCCATGTTCTCCAGAGTCGCTGCATGACCCACTGCGTTACTCCAGCACTTTGTGTCGTTTTGTGTAATCCGGCCCCTGATGTTCCTCGTCCCTACGAAAGGGGTAACCATTTTGTGCAGAGGAATCTCCCGCTCACAACACTGTGATGATCGTCAATAATTTATTTCACTGTCATCTGCTAGGAAATAAATATTAGAAAAGGCAGTCCTTTGAAATAGTGCCTTTGGATCAGTGGAGAAATAGATGGGATCTTAGTTTGAGAACAAGGCAGGATTGGCAGTGTTGCATTCACTCATGACTGAACTAATCTCAGTCCCTAGTTTTCTTGCGAGACTTTGTAGCAGCTTTATGGGACTTTGGTTGGGTTGCATTTGGGGTATTGTATGAGGCTTTGGTCACCTCAATACAACAAGGATATAGAGGTTTTGGAAATGGTGCAGAAGAGGTTTATTAGAATGTTGCCTGGATTAGAGGGCATTAGCTCTAAGAAGAGATTGGACAAACTTGGATTGTTTTCTCTGCAGCATCAGAGATTGAGGGGAGACCTTAGATAAAATTATGAAAGACATAGGACCTTTTTCTCCATGAGTGGAAATGTCAAACACTAGAGTCCATGGAGAAAGGGCAAGGTTTTAAGAAGATGTGCAGGGCAAGTTTATTTACACAGAGGATGGTGGTGCCTGGAACTTGTTGCTGGGGGCCATGGTGGAGGAAGATATGTTAGTGGCATTTAAGATGCTTTCAGATAGGCATAAGTATATGCGGTGATTGGAGGGATATGGATTATCTCTGAGGATCCCTCAGTGGTTCTACTCTGGGGCTGTAGAAAGCATCTTGTCCGGCAACATCACAAACTGGTTTGGGAACAGCTCAGCCCAGGACCGCAAGGCTCTGCAGAGTGCAGTGCATTCGGCCGAACGCACTATGGGAACTACACTCGCCCCCCTGCAGGACGTTTACACCAGGAGGTGCAGATCCAGAGCCAGTAACATTATGGGGGACCCCTACCACCCCAGCAACGGACTGTTCCAGCTGCTACGGTCAGGCAAACGCCTCCGCTGTCATGCTGTGAAAACAGAGAGGATGAGACGGAGTTTCTTCCCACAGCCCATCAAGACTTTAAACTCTTATCGCACCAGGGACTAATTTACTGTACTAATTTACTGTTGTGTTGTGTCTTTTGTAAAAAAATATTTCTAACATGTAAATACTGGTTCTGTTCTATTCTGTTCAGTAGTTTTTGCACAATCCGCAGGCATTGCCACTTTCATTTCACTGCACATCTTATATGTGTATGTGACAAATAAAGTTGACGTGACTTGATCTGCAGACAGAGGTAATTAGCTGATCATGTATTATGCTCGATAATGACAGTGAGCCAAAGGTCTTGTGCTGCACTGTTCTATGTTCTATGAGATTCCTAGCTCAGTCATTTGCCGGAATCTTTTGATCATTATATTAATTATAGGAGCATTAATCTGTTGAAGATATTTGTGCCATTATCTCCACCAGGAGAGTAAGAAGAGTTTGAGTGCCCAATGTTTATGCAGTAAGTCTGCCCTTTGCAGAGGATTGGCAAAAGTACCTAGATACACCACAGACCTTAAGCCAAGCAGTTTCCTCGTGAACCACAACATTACATCACATCAACAACCAATCTTCTGGCAAAACATCTCTTCCATTTTCCACACCTTCATCACATAAACAATTACGATCCAGCCAATAAAAGCTAATAAAACCAACAGGAATCGCCTCATAGGGTAAAGCAAATAACAAATATCCCGTAGAAACAAAGAACTGCAGATGCTGGTTTAAACCAAAGATAGGCACAAAGTGCTGGAGTAACTCAACAGGTCAGGCAGCATCGCTGGAGAAAAAGGATGGGTGATATTTTGGGTCAGGACCCTTATATCCTGTTACTGGTTTCTCATGATGGACTTATAGTTTGTTGAACACCATCAGAAATATGATAAACCCTGCAAACCAAGTATCATTCTGGCCCATTCACTGACAATAACTGACTTTTGTTTTATCTTATCCAGCAGTCTTGTAAACTTGTCCCATTACTGTTTAATTCAATTGATCTCAGCCCTGCTTAATAAGAATCTTATGAAGCACAGCTTGTAACCCAAGTTTGAAAGCATTGTCATGGTGCATTAATTATTTGGATGTGATTGGTGAACAAAATCAATGTAGAACTGTAGGTACAACTCAGTCTAAGCATCTTCTGTACTGACAAATCAGGAGTCAAAGGTGAAAGGAGAACATAAATCAGATGATAATTCTCCTCCCCCTCCCCTCGTTTCCCCCCCACCCCCCCTTCCCACCGCCCCTTCCTTCACTACCTATTACATTAACCAGTTCTACAGTTCATTTTCACACCCACTCCCTACACACTAGGGACAATTTGTAGGGGACATTTAACCTACAAACCCGCACGTCTTTGGGACGTACACCCGGGGGAAACCCATGCAGTCACAGTGAGAACGTACAAACTCCTCACAGATAGCACCCGAGCAAAGTATCAAGCCCTTTGGGTCTCTGGCGCTGTAAGGCAGCAACTCCACCACTGGAAGGCAGCAGCTCTACCACTGCGCCACTGTGCCGTTTGGGTTTCCACACCTTCCCCCCACCAGCATAGAGCCTGTCCAGAATGGTTCATGGCCATATGACCAACAACAGAAGAATGAGATTCTCACTTCAGCAGCTTAAATGGTCAATGTACACAATAGTCATGATCAAAAATAAATCAATAAATTAATTACCCTACTCTAGTGCAAAAAAAGCCCAATGTACTTGGTGCAACCAAAGAGAGTCTATAGTTCCTAGTTTAGTTTGTGTTTTGTTGTGATCAAGAACATAATGGTCAGTGGGAGGAAAGATAGGCCCAGGAGTATCCATCATGCAAATCTCAGCACCTTTCCCAGTCAGAGATGGCAAGGGAAGATCACACACTTAGATAAATGAAGATAAAGCAAAGGCATTGTGTTCAGTTCAGTTCAGTTCAGTTCCGTCGCAGAATGCATTCCCTTAAAAATTAAGAAGCATATCAGCTCACTCAGTCATAAAATCAGAATGTGATATTCTTTCACTCTAAATCAGTTCTGCATTGCCTGGGATAAACACTGCACAGTTATAAGCCAGTGAAGCGGTTAAGTTACCAGACTTGTACCCAGAGACCTGGTCCGCTAATCTGGAGATGTGATTTTGGATCTCACCACTGCAGCTGGGGAGTTTAAATTCCAGGGACTAAATAAATTTTGACTTTTTTATATATAAAACGACGCCAGTCTCATTAACAGTAGCCTTGAAACTATCGGATTCTTGCGAAAGGCCATCTGGTTCACAAAGATCCAGAGAAGGAACTCTGTTGTCCTAACCTTGTATAGCCTACATGTAACTGCAATCACATTGGGGAGGCACCGTGATGTAGTGGTAGAGTTGCTGCCTTACAGCACCAGAGACTTGCGTTCGATCCTGACTACAGGTGCTGGCTGTATGGAGTTGGTATAGGTGACCGCGTGGGTTTTCACCGGATGCTCCGGTTTCTGCCCACATTCCAAAGGCATGCAGGTTTGTACATTTACTGGGTTCCCTAAATTGTCCCTCGTATGTGTAGGTTAGAACTAGTTTACAGATGATCGCTGGTCGGCGTGAACGCGGTGAGCCGAAGAGCCTGATTCCATGTTGTATCTCTAAAGTAAACATCCTGGAGTCTTTACAATGTGTCCCAGCAATGGACCATAATGGAAGCACAACACATATTGTCCAAGCCCTGTGAATAAATATTAAAAGTTAAGATAAATATAAAATCATATGCAACCAAAACAAAGTCCTTAGTAATTTCTGAGGTAGGGTAGTGGTGAATGTTGTGCATCGTTAAAGTACATGATGATTGTGGGGAAAATGCTGTTATTGAACCTGTAGATCAGTTCTCAGGCTTCTGCATCTTCTTCTCGATGGTAGCAGTGAGAATGGAGGGTGGCCAGGGTGGTATGGGTTTTGATGCTCTTATCTGCCACTTTGAGGCAGCACCTCCTATGTAGATACCTTTGATGGTGGGTCAGGTCAGGTAACTGTGATATGCCAGGCAGTGTCTACCATTCTCAGAAATTAGTTACTAATCTCCTTCCACATTTAATCCCTCACTGCCTTTTACAAATTGTTTACAGTTTTCCTGGAGATACTGACACATTATTGACTGCACAATGACATTGCTATGTTGGTGATAAAATACTTCTAGTGATAAACCATTTGGCCTTATCATGATAAAATTACCTGGCAGAGATAATTTATAAAAACTTGCCCAGAGTACGGGAATCGAAAATACCAGAGGACATAGGTGTAATGTGAAGGGGAAAAGATTTAATAGGAATCTGAGTTAGACAAAAATGTTGGAGAAACTCAGCGAGTGAGGCAGCATCAGTCTGAAGAAGGGTCTCGACCCGAAATGTCACCTATTCCTTCGCTCCATAGATGCTGCCTCACTCGCTGAGTTTCTCCAACATTTTTATCTACCTTTGATTTTTCCAGCATCTGCAGTTCTTTCTTAAACAATAGGAATCTGAGTGGTAACTTTTTCACAGAAAGGGTGATGGGTGCATGGAAAGAGCTGCCAGAGGAGGCAGTTGAGGCAGGAACTATTGCAATGTTTAAGAAACAATTCGACAGGTACATTGAATGGACAGGTTCAGAGGAATATGGGCCAAATGCAGGCAGGTGGGACTAGTGCAGCTGGGACATGTTGGCCGGTGTGGGCAAGATGGGCCAAAGGGCCTGTTTCTTCGCTGTGTGACTCTATGATTCTATGACCCTATGACTAGAAATTTAAAACTAGTTGGCAGAAGTTAATAGCTACAATAACACAGTGATTTCAAGAGAAAAATAATAATTCTTTGTAGTTAATCATTTAAATCTCTGAAATAGTAAGGAATGAATATAAATAACGAGAATGTTGACAAAAGTGGTGTTCAAATGGTGAGAAGAAACCAACTAACTTCTACAGTCAGTCATTGAACACCAGCTGAAAGAAATATCGAGGTTCAACCTCAAGAACAGAATCCACTTCATGTTAACATAATACAGAGCCATTCAAGCCCTCGGGACAGTTTAAAGAAGAACCACAAGATTAAATATTGGAGGAAGGAAACTGCGGTGGGGGAAATCCTCGAGAAAATTTAGTGAAACGTGAGCCCATGTGAAATATTGCTGCCTGCGTTGAGGCAAAGTACATCCCGTTCAGCCATAACCGCTGCTGTATGTTCCCAGAGCTACAATCAACCCGTTCCAAAGCCTTCAAATACATCAATTGCTTCCCTATCTCCTTAACCTCTCACCTGTACAACCCTTGCAGAGAGCAAGCCCATGCAATGCTACTTATTCCATGCAGGCATCGCAGGTTGGGTCGCTCCTAAATGCCCACCTCCCGTGGTCCTTGAGCCACTCATGGGGCAAGTTTAGCTTTAGCTTTAGCAACTTTAGCTCCTATAATAGCTCATGGGGCAACTTTAAAGGGATGGGAGAATAGGAATCACTTTGGTGGCAGATAGCCCAGCAGTAGAGTTGCTGCCTTACAGCGCCAGAGACCAGGCTTTGATCGTGACTACGGCTGCAGTCTGTACAGAGTTTGTCACTTCTCCCTGTGAGTGCATGGGTTTTTTCCGGGTGCTCCAGTTTCCTCCACCACTCCCACCCCCGCTATTCCGTCTTCTCCCCTCTCCCATCGCTAGTAGACACAGAAACTTGAAAACATGCACCATCAGACTTAGGAATAGTTTCTTCCCTTCTGTTTTCATGCTTCTGATAGCTCCTTTCATTGCAAACATTTGACGTTTTCTTTGGAACTGTTGCACTACAATGCTGAGAACTATCATCTGCATATTGTATCTTTCTCTTTACCCTACTTATTGTATTTGAGCTCGACGATTGTATTCATGTATAATATTATAATTTAAATTGTCCTCAACATTGGGTATATTAATGGGAAACAAATATTGATTAATTTACTTTTAATTGATATATATGCCAGCATCTTTTTCTCCACAAAAAAAATGCACTGGATCATTGACTTAAGCATTTTCTCTCTCCACAGTTGCTGCCTGACCTGTTGAGTATATACAGCACTTGTGCACAGATTGGTTAGCTGAAACATGGACAAACAGCTTGTGGATAAACACAAGACTGACTTTGAAAAGCAGGGAATAGTGGATGAACCGGACTACCATCTAATACAATGAGGCAAAATCACCAATGATGCCACAAATGTGTGGTGTGAGAAGAACAAAATTCATAATCATCCAATTCACTGGTAACTCTTGATTTAGCAATCACTTTCAAAGGTAGACGCCAGCAGTGAATGGGATAATTATGAGTTGTGTACAATTTCATACCCAGGCAAACAAAGCAGCAACTTGTCACACCTACATTCTCTTTGTACCCCTCATACAATATCTCTAGTTTCCCTCTCCTCTGACTCTCAGTCTGAGGAAGGGTTTTGAGCCAAAATGTCACCCTTTCCTTCTCTCCAGAGTTGCTGCCTGTCCTTCTGGGTTACTCCAGCATTTTGTGTCTATAAACAAAGCAGCAATTCAATTCGAAGGTAAACACAAAAAGCTGGAGTATCGAAGGTCGACACAAAAAACTGGAGTAACCAAATTCAATTCATTCCTTTCTGGGGGAAGAATGTATCATGAGGCTATTATAAAATATTTCTATTTCATTCCATGTTTAGATCTATAGCTTCTACCACCTGCCTGTAGGAGACATTATTTTATTTGAATCTCAATCACAGATTAAATTGGCCTTGACTTCTCAATCAAACACATTACTGGATTTCAGCTCTTGAGTGCATTAGATGGTGATGAGGAAACCCTTTCTGCTTCCCAAACAATGCACCGCCTTGTGTTTATGCCAAGAATATTAAAGACTTAAGATATGTTCTGCGCTTCCTTAATTTTCAGCAAAAGCAAGCCTTGGAAATTTGGGAACATGAGGCTGACTGATATTTCGCAGGGTTGAATCGTGTTCTCTAGAAGTTGGGAAGATAATTCCCGATCAGTTAGAGCTATTTTCCCCAGCATGTTCGATTGATCGTATAGGAAGGAACTACAGATGCTGGTTTAAACCGAAGATAGACACAAAATGCTGGAGGTGCTCAGCAGGACAGGCAGCATCACTGGAATGGAGAAATAGGTGGCATTTTGGGTCGCGGCCTATCTTCCGACTGATCAGATCTATCTTATGTTTGATTGATAATGTATTATCATATGTGAAATGTCACTTAGTTCACCTTTGATGTTTTTCTAGCATCCTTTGAGCAGCTGGTGACCTCACAGACCAAGGTCGCCCCATTATAGGAAGGATGTGGAGGCTTTGGAGCAGATGCAGAAGAGGTTTACCAGAATACTGCCTTTATTCGACAGTAGTAGCTACAAGGAGGGGTTGGACAAACTTGGATTGTTTTCTAGGTATTGGCAGAGTTTGAGGGTAGATAGAAGTATTTAAAATAATGAGAGGCATAGATCGACCTTCATCTACTGCATCCACTATATAATGTGTCAACTCCATATCGGTGAGACCAAGCACAGGCTCAGCGATCGTCTCGCTGAACACCTCCGCTCAGTCCGTCTTAACCAACCTGATCTCCCGGTAGCCCTGCACTTCAACTCCCCCTCCCATTCCCAATCTGACCTTTCTGTCCTGGGCCTCCTCCATTGTCAGAGTGAGGCCCAGCGCAAATTGGAGGAACAGCACCTCATATTTCGCTTGGGTAGTCTACACCCCAGTGGTATGAACATTGAATTCTCTAATTTTAGATAGCCCTTGTTTTCTCTCTCCTTCCCCTCCCCTTCTCAGTTCTCCCACAGTCCTACTGTCTCCTCCTACTTCCTTTCTTTTTCCCGCCCTCCCCCGACATCAATCTGAAGAAGGGTCTCGACCTGAAACGTCACCTATTCCTTCTCTCCATCGATGCTCCGTCAAAGTTGGAACGGACAGAGATCGGCTTCGGCTGTCCGTGTGGCTGCTCAGCGTTGGAGGATACAGAATGCTGGAAGCACTATTTTCCCCTGGGTAGAGGATTCTAAAATTAGAGGGCGGAGGCTTAAGGTGAGAGGGGAGAGATTTAAGACAGACCTCAGGGGCATTTTTTCACTCGCAGGGTAGTCCATATCTGGAATGAGCAGCCAGAGGAAGCTAAAGAAGCGAATGCATATTTAGTTTAGTTTAGTTTAGTGTATTAGTGTATTAGTGTCACATGTACCGAGGTACAGTGAAATATTTTTTGTTCTGTGCTACCCAATAAGAGAAAAGACTATATATTTTGTGAAAAGACTATATATGTGATGTGATGGTTTCTGTAATGGTCTGGGCTATGTCCACAACTCTCTGCAATTTCTTGCGGTCTTGGATGGAGCTATTCCCAAACCATGCATTTGCTGACAGTCACGTATGAAGGGCAGAAGGGCCTTTGAGATTCTTTGTATCTAGAGCACGGAATGATGATTTTCTCCCCATATCCCTTGATATGGGGAGAAGGCAGGAACGAGGTACTGATTGTGGATGATCAGCCATGATCGCAGTGAATGCCGGTGCTGGCTCGAAGGGCTGAATGGCCTACCCCTGCACCTATTGTCTATTGTCATCACCTGGACTTTAAGTAGTTCACATTGTGTGGGATAGTGCTAGTATACGACGATCGCTGGTCGGCGTGGACTCGATGGACTGAAGGGCGAAGTTTCCACACTGTATCTCTAAATTAAATTAAAACAGGACTTGCTTAGATGGGACATTTTGGTCGGCATGGATGAGTTGGGCCGAAGGACTTGTTTTCATGCTGTATGACTCTACGACTCTATGCTCAATGGTAAATGAGAGCATCATCACCGAGGGATAATGAGGAAAATTGAGTCTCAGAGAGGTGGTTAGGATGCCTGAAACCAGGTGTGCATTAAACTCTGAAACAGGTGGATCAGGACAGCTGAGTGATGTTGGAGAGATTGACTGCACTCACACTGCCTTCAGGCAGACGGATCTGATTACAATCCCACTCTCACCCTTTAGTAGTGAAGATCTTGCAGCTAAACCAACTCCACAGAGCCCAGCCAAATGGAAATGTTACCAATTCCATACTCAACTGACTTTTCTGCATAGAATTTATAGAATGTATTTATTAACATTTTATATGCGAATTGAAACAAAACATATAACAAAATTACTGCAATTGGAAAACCTCATATAACAAACGAAGCAAACTTGATGAAATACTTTCGAATAAAAATTTCAAATTGGCGTTGTTTTAGGGCCTTGATGTGACTAATTTTTCAAATGGGATTAGTTTCATTTGGACCATTTGCTCTCGAACCTCAATGGCAATTTGAATAATTAGTAAATCCCATTCCGGCCCCTAGTTTCCACATTAAGTGGTCCACATCAGCAGAGACCATAAATTCTTAAAATTGGTACTAGGCTTTTTACTGTCACAGTGGTCTCAATGAGAGGGTTTGCTGAAGTACTGTCATTGTACAGTATGTGCCCAGACTATGCCAGCACAGAGCAAATAGGAAACAGATGATTGTTGGAGAAACATATGAATTCAATTTAGTTAATTTGTAGCCTGTTTGGCCACTACAACTTATTTTCCAATATTTGCTAGAATAAAATCTAAAGAAACCACTTATTTAAGAAGGAGACAAAGGCTGCCTTTGTAATATTTAGTGTTTCCCTGGGAAAATTTTAAGACTTTAATATATTTTCTACTGTTAGCCCTCTTTGCTTGTTCCTGTTCCTTGCCCAATCGAAATCTGCCTATGTGGATGTAATGTGTAGCGAACATAGGAGTCACTGATGTGTTCCTTAAAGAAAGATCAAACTATGTGGATAAGTAACACTTTTTTAAAATAAATTAAATTCAGTAACTCTTCCAAGAGTTTCCCAGCTTGCTGATACCATTTACATGTTGCATTTACATGAAGCAGAAATGGTATATTTTCCGACACCTTTTGGAAATCCAACTATATTGCATCTAGTAGCTCACCCCGATCGATGCTGTTTGTTACCACTTTGAAAAACTCAAATAGTGCTGGTGTACGTGGTGATCGCTGGTCGGTGTGGACTTGCGGTGCCGAATGGCCTGTTTCCGCATTATTTCAAATATGTTTCCTCGTTCATAAAACCACATTGAGTCTGCCTGATTGCGTTGTGATTTTCTAAATGTCCTGTTACCACTTCTTCAATGATTATTTCCAGCATTTTCCCAATGACAGAAGTCAAACTATTATTTTGCCAGACACTTGCGCTCGGTCTGCCAAGGCCTAATGGATCTCCCAACTGCTAACCATTTGAACTCCCCTTCCCATTCCCATACTGACCCATACACTTCTCCCTGCTGTCATTTAGAATGCATAATGTTCACCACTCATGCCTTGTTCTTAACTGGCTAACTTGCAATTTCAGAATCATGAGAAATTCACACGTTAAGAAACCCAACCACTACATTAAATAATAAACATAGAACATAGAAAAGTACAGGACAAGAACAGGCCCTTTGGCCAATGGTGAATGTTGGAAGTTTCTTCAAATGCCTCAATCACTTGGGTCCATTGCCCTGGCATGTTTAGACGGAGGAAGGGATATAGACACAGAACAGTACAGGAACACGTCCTTCATTCCACAATGCCCATGCCGAATATGATGCCAAGTTAAACTAATCTCCTCAGCCTGCATGTGATCCATATCCCTCCATTCCCTGCATATCCATGTGTCTATCTAAAAGCCTCTTAAATGCCACTATCAGATCTCCATCCACCACCACCCCTGGCAGTGTGCTCCAGGCCTGCACATTCATTGTTATTATCATTATTATTGTTTGTTTGATTGTTGTTTTTTTGTGTGTTCGTGTGTGTGTGTGTGTGTGTGTGTGTGTGTGCGTGCGTGCGTGTGTGTATTTATATATACACACACTGGACTTTTTTTTCTCTCTCTCATTATTATATTTTACAGAGTACTATGTTTACACATTCTGTTGTGCTGCTGCAAGTAAGAATTTCATTGTTCTATCTGGGACATTTGACAAAAAAAACTCTTGACTCTTGAACTTTCTCCCTCTCACCATAAATTTTCCAGGCACCCACGACCCTCTGTACAAACAAATGCCCCGTACGTCTCCTTTAAACTTTGTCCTTCTCGCCTTCAAGCTCTGCCATTTAGTCTTGACTTTAGATTTTAGAGATACAACGTGGAAATAGGCCCTTTGTTCCAGCGAGTCTATGTCGACCAATGATCACCCCGTACATTAACACTATCCTGCACACTAGGGACAACTTACAACTTACCATAGCCAATTAACCTACAAACCTGTACGCCTTTGGAGCATGGAAGGAAACCGGAGCACCCGGAGAAAAACCACGCGGTCAACCGGAGAATGTACAAACTCCCTACAGGCAGCTCTGGATCAGGATCGAACCCGGGTCTCTGGCACTTTTAAGCAGCAACTCTACCACTGCGCCGCCCAATGTCTCTGACATATCCATCCTGGGAAAATGCTTCTGACTGTCTACCTTATCTATGCCTCCCACAATTGTATACGGTTCTCTCAGGTCTCCCCTCAACATCTGGCGTTCCAGAGTAAACAATACTAGTTAGCCCAACCTGTCCTTGTTGCTAATGCCACCTAAAAATCCATGCAGCATTCTGGCAAACCTCTTCTCCACTCTCTGAAATAATTACCAATTTTACATTCCGAGTGAACAAATGAACTGGAACATAATATAAAGTATTAGCACTGATCTTTCTCCAAAGCTGTGCTTATGATTAAGTGTGGGAGAACAGTCAGAGGTTGCAAGTGTGAGCATGTGATCCAACTAAATGCCCAGTATCAGGTCAAGGCTCATTAAACAATATTTTGAGATATTTCTTCTGTGTTAGCCAACTGCACATCAAGGAGTGATAACATTTTGTGCAAGAGTGCATCAGAAAGCTTGTTGAGAACTTTTGTAAATGATTGTAATGGGACCAGAAACAAATTCAGGTAGTCACTAGTTTACCCTCCCCTTCTCAGCTCTCCCTCAGCCCACAAGCTCCACCTCTTCCTTTCTTCTTCCCGCCCCCGCCCACACTCACATCAGTCTGAAGAAGGGTTTCGACCCGAAACGTTGCCTATTTTCTTCGCTCCATAGATGCTGCCTCACCCGCTGAGTTTCTCCAGCATTTTTGTCGACCAACAAATTCTTAATTTACATTAAATACTTAATGCCAAAAATTACAACCATGTTAAAATCTATTCCATTTCTCTCTGTAACATCAGACTTTTTTCTCCTAATGAGGATTACATGAAACACTCTTAGACAAATTAAATTATTTAACTAAGTGGGAGGTTGGATGGGTGATTTGACATGAATATAGAGAGAATAAGATGGCATTAGTATACAGTGCTTTCCCCATAACCCTTCTGATAGTTAGAGAGTCATGGAGCCATACTGCATGGACGGTGGGCGGCGCGACTTTCGTCAGCAGCGGCCTCTGCAGTCCGTCTGCGTTTTTATTATTTTATGTCTATGTTTTTATGTGGTTTTTGTTATTTTTTGTTGGGGTATGTGTGTGGGGGGGGGGGGGGGTGGGGGTGGTGTGGGGGGGAGGGGGTAACTTTTAAATCTCTCCCTGCACGGGAGACCCGACCTTTTCTTTGTCGGGTCTCCGTTGTCGTTGGGGCTGCAACGAGGAGCGGCCTCCAACAGGAAGACCGGGGGCTGTGGTGCCGACTACTCACCTCACCGTCGCGGAGCTGGTCGAGTCCAGAGCGGGTGGAGCTGTGGTGGACGCTGCTGCGGCCCGACCTCCGGAGATTCGGTGGCTGCAACTGCGGGTCTGGCGGACAGTGACACCGGGAGCCCGCGGGTCCCTGGGGGAAGACCGCTTTTCGGGGCTTCCGCAACGGCGAGTTCTCCCGCCCGAGTTGCGGGATTGAAGAGCTCCTGGAGCGGGGCCTTACACCATCGTCCCGCGCGGCTTGGAATGGCCGCGGGACTCTGCGAGCGCGCGCCGGGGGCTCTAACACCAAGACCCGGTGCGCGACCTTGCATCACCCGGCGTGGCTTTAATGGCCGCGGGACAATCGCCATCGCCCGCCGGGGGCTTTGACTTTGACTCTGACATGGGGGGGGGGGGGAGTGCAGTGGAGAGATAAGTTTTTTTGGCCTTCCATCAATGTGATGGATGTTTATGTAAATTATGTTGTGTCTTGGGTCTATTTGTTTGTAATGTATGGCTGCAGAAACGACATTTCGTTTGGACCTCAAGGGGTCCAAATGACAATAAATTGAATTGAATTGAATTGAATTGAATTGGAAACAGGCACTTCGGCCCAACTTGTCCATGCCGACTAAAATGCCCCAGCTAGGCTGGACCCATTTGTCTGCATTTTGGCCATATCCCTCTAAAACTTTCCTATCCATTTGCCCATCAAAATGTTTAAATCCAATTCCTCCTACCCCCTGCAGCAGCTCGTTCCATTTACCCACCACGCTATTGAGCAAAAAAGATGCGCCTAATTTTCCGATTAAATGTCCCCCCTCTTACCTTTAACTCATGTCCTCTGGTTCTTGATTCCCACACCCTGTGCATTCACCATATCAATCCCCCTCATGATTGTATACACCTCTATAAGAGCACATGTGAAGGCCATTCAGTGATTACAAGCTTATCTTCACCGTCAACCGAGTTGCAGACGAGGATGTATGTTCGCTGTTGCTGGCCTGTAGTGTGGTGGAAGATTACACAATGTGCCGTGGTAATGAAGAGGGAGTTTCATAAATTGGAATGGGAAGGGGGGGGTCGACTAAAATAAGACTGATGTAAATTATATTTATTGATATGAATAAATTAAAACTAGATAAAATGCAGCCCAACTTTCACCCCCTTGTCTGTGGAGTGTTCCAGCTAGTTGTGCTCAAATTCATTAGCCTACTTCTCAAAACCAGACTCTGTGGGTCTGTCGTGTGTGGGTGCCTTGGCCTTGAGATTTAATGCATTATTTGTTGGGGGAGCTGGAGCTGAGCTTCCAACACACTTTTAATACTCTCCACAATATCACCAAATGGCTCGCAAACGCTCAGACAAACTAATCGCAGCCTTCAGGCCCTGGGAGAAATTCCAAGATTTATTACACTCAGGAATGTAATGGTGATAAAACTCAATCAGACTGCAAAATGTTGTTTAATTTGCTTTTGGACGAACATTTATCAGAATTCCGTTTTATGGCGAAGATATTGGATTGGAAAGTTGAAATGATGTTCTGTAAAATTCTGGAGCTGATGTCCTCCAACCCTCAGTGTAGGACACACGAAAGAGTAGGTCAGTGCCTCTCGAGCTTGCTCGAAACCCAGGAAGATCACGGCTGATTCTCACTACCACTTTTACTCATCTATTTATTTTGCATCTGTGGTGCCAACTCACCCATCCTCACTCACTCAGATAAAGATCTTTGAATACCCTTACACTTTCTCGTACGTCCACTGTATATGTGAATACATTTTTATGTAGCGATGCTCTGTCCCTTCCTATTTCTATGCTCACTTCAAGCAGAAAGCCAACAGGGCAGAGACACCTGGTCCTTCAAACTCCATTGTGCATCTCCCCATGGTAGCAGAGGTTAGATAAGCCTTCCTGAGGGTAAACCCATGAAAAGCAACTGGACCAGACAAAGGTCCTGACTGTGTCCTTAGTAGCTGGGTGGACCAGCTAGCAGGATTATTCGCGGACATCTTTAATCTCTCCCTACTCTGGTTCTAGTACCCACCTGCTTCAAGAAAACCACCATCATCCCAGTGCTGGAGAAAAGCAAGACCTCATACCTAAACGACCACCGTCCAGTGGCCTTGACATCCACCATCATGAAATGTTTTGAGAGGCTAGTTACAGAATGCATTAAATCCAGTTTACCCAGCGGACTTGACCCACTGCAGTTCACCTACTGCCACAACAGGTTCACGGACAATGCCATGGCCCTGGCCCTACACTCATCCCTAGAACACCTGGCTAAGAGACACACCTACGTCAGACTCCTATTCATGGACTACAGCTACACATAGACCACAGTACACATACCCCAGTTTACATTGATGGTGCCGAAGTAGAGATGGTGGAAAACTTCAAATTCCTTGGGGTCAATATGGAGTCAATTCCGATAGAGTCAACAACATCTCCTGGACCATCCATATTGGAGCAACGACCAAGAAGGCACACCAACGCATCTTCTTCCTCAGAAGGCTTAGGAAGTTTGGCATGTCCCCTACACTCTCATCAACTTCTCCAGACGCACCATAGAAAGCATTTTATCAGGATGCATCACAGCTTGGTTTGGGACCAGCTCCATCCAGGACGGTAAGAAATTGCAGCGAATTCTAGATGGAGCCCAGACCATCACACAAACCGACCTCCATTCTATTGATTCCATTTATATCTCACGCTGCCTCGGCAAGGCCAGCAGCCCACCAAGGACGAGTCGCACCCTGGCCACTCCCTCTTCTCCCCTCTCCCATCAGGCAAAAGGTATAGAAGTGTGACAATGCACACGTCCAAATTCAGGGACAGTTTCTTCCCAGCTGCTATCAGGCACCTGAATCATCCAACCACAAACAGAGAGCTGTGCTACTATTTCCCTCTGATGTCCCATGGAGTATCCTTGACCGGACTTTGCTGGCTTTACCTTGCACTAAACGTTATTCCCTTATCATGTATCTATACACTGCTGACTAGTTAGCACGCAAGCTTTTCACTGTACCTCGGTACACATGACAATAAACTAAACTGAACTGAACCGAACTGTTGTACCCTGGTTAGAGCTGCCTCTGTTGCTTTTTCCTTTCTCTTTGATATTCTCAATATCCCTTCACCTAAACCCCTATCTCTATTTCCAGCTCTGCGTTTCTTCCTTCTGATTCTACCCCCTGGTTTCCATTCCTCTCCAGCTAGTTTATGCCCACCCTGACCACACTAGAATCCCATCCACTCCTGATGAGGCCATGATTCTTTTCCCATTGCATGCACCCAGCTGGATCGCGCATACCGATTGTACCGTCAGGAAATTGTCTCAATTCCTCTGGAATCGAAAGCCTTTCTCCCCAGCCATTTTTCACCATCAGTCAACTCCAGCACAGATCAAATCAGTTTTATTTTTAAAGCAAAAAGTTAATTAAAATATGTTCACTGGGATCAAGGAGGGAGCGTTCACGTCGCGGCCCTGTTTCCACCAATCTTTCCACCACCGCGCACAAGAAGCGACAAGACAGACACCATTGTATGTAGATACCGAAAAGTGTGCTCTGCTCTGGCTAAACAACTTCTAATCTTGTGTGTGGACTCGATAAGAAGAATTAAATTCACTGGAATTATTACTTGATAAGAAGTGAAGGAAGACTTTGATTCGTAGATACAGGAACAGAGTGATTAACTAGTCTGAAGAAGGGTCCCGACCCGAAGCATCACCTATCCATGTTATCCAGAGCTGCTGCTGACCTGCTGAGTTACTCCAGCACTTTTTGGCCTGTTGTGTATTGACCAGCATCTGCAGTTCTTTGTTTCTACAGTTATTAATTTCAGACACGCTATGTTTCAAATGCCTCGATTACAAATTCCACAGAGCTATTTAAAACCTTGTTTCTCTCGGAAAATTGAATAGACATTTCTGAAAACAGAAATACAAAATAGGCTAAGTAGGGCATTCAAGAGGTTTGTAGATGAGCATGCAGATGTACAATGATTGGAAATAAATGGATTACGTGTTAGCCAAGGGGATCAGTTTGTCAGCTTCACGTTCAGCATGGACATTGTGGGCTGAAGGGCCTGTTCCTGCTGTACTGTTCTATGTGTTAATAGAAGTGTCAATCAGTAAGTATATGAAACTGTCGCTTAACAATGCTGGACTTTTCAAAAGTGCATAATATATAGCGTCAAACATCCCGAGGGGTTTAATATTTTTAACTGTTGAGTGCGGGCATAATTGGCCGGGAGGCCCAATGAGCTTTATTCCCCTTTCGCCAATCAAAAAATTCCTCAACAGTTTCAACAATGTCTCCCTGTTTCCTCGGCCACATTTAGCAGCTGATTAATTAGACTTGCTGTGCTAAGTATTATGAAGCAAATAATTAGGGAATCATTTATGGCTGGGTTGGGATGCTGAATTTAAGTGTTGTGTTTGGATCAGGAATTTTGTGTGAGGGGAGTTAATGAGACATGACTTGAGGCAGTGGAATTCTTCATGTGGCCAGGTATGCAATTAGCCCAACTTAATTGCCTCTGCGCTATTATTTCAGCGATGGAGCAATTACGCAGGCCCGCGTTCCACGTAGCCCAATATTACCGCAAAGCGTAATGGCAACCAGGATTAGGAGAAATCTGGATTTCGACAGGATTATCAAATCGTTTATAGCTAGTGAGGAAATTACATCCGGACACTTCACAATGTAACAAATTAAGTTTCTAAACATGGAAGACTTGAAAATTACCACTTGAGGAAGATAGTTCATGGTGGAGTACATGTCCCAGTGGTGCGCAAGTGGAAATGATTGAGAGGTTCGAGTTCCTTGGCGTTAATACTACCAAAGATCTGTTGTGAAGCAACTACAATAGCGTAATGGTCAAGGCGGTACACCAGCGCTGCTACTTCCTGAGGGGACTGAGGAAATTCGTCTACAGATACACCAAAGAAAGCATTCTTGCATCACAGCTTGATTTGGGAACAGCTCTGCCCAAGATCACAAGAAATTGCAGAGTTGTGGATGTAGCCCTGTCATTCACAATAATCCAGATTTCGCACCATTGATTTCATCTGCACTTCCCACTGCAAAAGTAGCCAACAGTAGCCAAAAGTCCCATCCCGATCATTCCTTCGTCACCCTGTTCTCATCCAGTGGAAGCTTGAAAGTGCGCAACACCAGACTCAGGAGCAGCTTCTCCCCCTCTGTTATCAGACTTCTGAATGGACCTAGGTCAGATCTGCAGCGTTCAAATCAAGCAATCTGGAGTCATACAAGAAATCCAGCTATGACTTCCAAAAGGCCTTTGAGAATACAAAGAGACATTTCTGGATCAAACTGGAGGCTCAGATGGGCACTGTTGCAAACAGTGGCAAACAGTGGCAAAGCTTGCAAGCCATTACTTCCTACAAGATGACCCGAGTAGGTCAAGTGATAGTGAAACATCACGCCCAGATGAGCTTAATGCTTTCTCTGCTCGCTTCCAAAGAGAGAACAATGATGTACCTTCATGGACTCCTGCAACTCTAAACAACTCTGTCATCTTAGTCTAGACACCAATAACGGAATCCTTCTCTTCGAAAGCATCCGGATTGATGGTGTACCTGGGCATGTTCACAAAACCTGCGTGGACCAACTGGCTGGAGATTTCACGGACACCCTCATCTACAATGGACCAAGACCCCATCGTCCGTAAAAGGACATTGATAATACTGGCGGCCAAGAGGAACCGAGCGACATTCCTCAATGACCACCTGGCCCATGCTCTCATCTCGTTACTACCATTGGGAGGAAGGTACAGAAGTCTGAGACTGGTGACCTTCAGCTTCTTCCCAGCAACCTACAAGTTCTTGAACCATTCCGCACAACTGTAACCAAGAGTGTTTAATTGTCATATGTACCGACCACAGAACAATGACATTCTTACTTGCAGCAGGTTAACAACCTCTAAACACAATATTTACAGTTTAGTTTAGTTTCTCCTGCATCTATGTATTGCATAAAGCTTTTTACAGCAATATTCAGATAAAACATAAACAAAAATTCAATAAACTAATCATGCCAATAAGAGTGCAAAAGAAAAATGAAGCACAAAACCCCGTAGTTTATAGTTGAGGTTAGTGTTGGATTGTGTTCAAGAACCCGATGGTTGTTGGGAAGAAGCTGGTGGTCATGATTTTCATATACACCTTCTCCTATACCTTATTCTCAATGGTAGGAGTGAAATGAGAGTGTGGCCCAGGTGGTATATGATGACATTGGCTCCCTTTCTGAGGTAGCACCTCCTATAGATCACTTTGATGGTGGGAAGGTCAGTACCTATGATGGACAGGGCACTCTTTGTAATCTGTGTGGGAAGGAACTGCAGATGCTGGTTTACACCAAAGACAGACACAAAATGCTGGAGTAACACAATGGGTCAGGCAGCATCTCTGGAGAGAAGGAATAGGTGACGTTTTCGATTGAGACAACTGTTCCGTCTATCTACTCTGTAATCTCCTCGTTTCTGGGCATTCTACCACAAACCTACCTAACCACTACGGACTTTGCACTATTACGTTTTTTTGCACTTTCATGTTCCTGTTTACACCGAATAACTGATCATTTATCGTATACTTTTCATTGTTACTGTTGGGTGTAAAGTGCCCGTAAAGCTGCAGCAAGTAAAAATGTAATCACTTCTATTCATATCCGGTGCATATGACAAATAAACACCCTTGATGTAAAATTAGCAACGACTTAACAAGTTTGATGTAAACCACTTTTTGCTCCTTTTATGGATTCATTGACTTGCTAATCTGAAATTGGTTGAGACTTCCGTTTGAGTATTAGTGGGCAGTGGGCAGTGGGCAGTGGGCAGTGGGCAGTGGGCAGTGGGCAGTGGGCAGTGGGCAGTGAGAAAGACACATCTACGCAAATATCACATCAAGTTAATCAACACCACATTCACTTTTACTTACGTTTAATCATCACATTGTTTTACATAAATATCGCACACTGTATATTTTTAAAAGTCAGCAAAACCCTCAGTTTAAGGCTCTTCTATTTATCTGTCAAAATCGTGTAAAAATCAATTATTTCTCAAAAGCAATGTAAGGAATATACAATGAAATATTTGGTTGGACTAATTTAAGTGATGTGGTAATTCTCATTCTTAGATTTCCAATTCCTGATTGAATTTGTGGATTTCTTGCAGCTTAAAATCTAGGTCAGTGCTGTGAGAGTAGTGAGTTTATATGGGGAGGTTGGTGGGAGTTTGCAGTCACTGAGTGCACTTCATGGATAGTTGGCAATAATCTCAATGTTCCTCCAAGTCTGATTCAGTCACTGGGTTCAAACATTTGTTACTTATTTGCCGTCTTTGTTTTACTACTTTTATAATACCCCTCCTGCTGTTGAGAAACAAGCATAGACGGACTCTCGAGGGCTCAGTGCTGGAACCTTTATTTTATTAACGCTATTGATCTGCCCATCAGTTATTGAATGGCTCGGCCTGATTCACCCCCTGCTTTTCCTTCCACTCATATGAAATGTTCTTGGTCAGGGTTCACGTGAAGTTTGTGCGGGAAAGACGTCCTGCTTTTCCTCCAAACGTCAGGAGCGAAATGGGGCGAAAGAGAGGGGCAGATTTGTCGGCATCACTACTGCCGGTACAGACCATGTGGTGTTAGTTTTGTTCTCGGTTCTCAGTGGAAAGATTATGAGTTCTAGGTCTGTCCCGAAACCTGAGTCTCTTGACTTTGGTCATATTGGGTAGATAAATTATAAATGCATTAATAAAAATACCAAATCACTTAATCAGGCTGCTTCAATATCTATCTATCTATCTATCTATCTATCTATCTATCTATCTATCTATCTATCTATCTATCTATCTATCTATCTATCTATCTATCTATCTATCTATCTATCTATCTATCTATCTATCTATCTATCTATCTATCTATCTATCTATCTATCTATCTATTATATAAAAGTCTCGCCCCATCCGTCCGGCTGGCGTCCGGATCCCTTCCTGCCTTTCGATTCGTTCCCGCCGTGCGATGTCACAATGCCCGATGCTCGCAGACGTCCAATCGCGATGCCCGACGCTCGCGGACGTCCTATCAGAACGGATCCATTTACATGTACGGCTTCCGGCCGCATTTCTTCCTTTGATTCCCTGCGACTCCGAAACCGGACGCAGAATCGCCGACGTCTTTTCCATTTCGGTAGAGATTTCACTTTTCTTTCTAGGTATCCACACCTCATTACATTTCGTCGTGTTTAAGTACACGTTTTTAATCAAATCCTCCCCCCGCCCCCAATATTTCAAAACTAAACTGGCTTCTCACCCACAGAAGCTTCACCAGCCCCAGCCCCTGCTGAACGTTCCATCGTGTGATGTCACAATGCCCAATGCTCACATATGTCCATATTTGTTTACATATGCCTATGCAGGAGCCCCAGCCAATGGTGAACGTTCCATCATGTGATGTCACAATGCCCAATGCTCAAATACATCGTTGCTGGCTTCTCACCCATACAAGCAGCCATTTCGGTAGACATTTCACTTTCCCTTCCAGCTATCCACTCCTCATTACATTTCGTTATGTTTATGTCCATTTTTTTCATTAAAACCTTCACCCCCCCCCCCCCCCCCCACTCACTCATTTTGTCGCCTCCTGCTGGCCAGTGACCATAACGGCTGCTGGCGCCCGCAGCACAACCTCAAGCGACGTCATTTAAAAACGACCTTTCGGGAACGGGTCTACTTCGAGGACCACGTCTCCCGTGGGGGCTGCGGGTAGGCAACGGCTGCGTTGGGGCATTACACTTTTAAGGCTCTGTGTGTGGGGATGCTTCGTGTGTGTGATGCCGCCCCGCCACCCCTCCCCCCCCCCCCCGCGTTGCCGAGACTGACCCGACTTCGACGACTTCAAGATACGCTATTTTAAGACGGCCGGGACCCGACTTCGACGACCACGTCTCCCCTGGGGGCTACAGGTAGGGAACGGTGTTTATACACTTTTCCAACTGTGTGTGGGGGTGGTTAGTGTGTGTGATGCCGCCCCCCCCCAGTGGGGGCTACGGGTAGGGAACGGCTGCGTTGGCTAAAGGGATCAGGGGGTATGGAGAGAAGGCAGGTACATCACTCTCCCTACCCCTCCCTCCCTCCCCACTCTTCCACTTCTCTCCCCCTTCCCCTCCACTCTCCCTCCCCACTCTTTCCCCTCTCTCCCCCAACCCCTCTCCCTCCTCCCCATCTTCCCCATCCCCCCTCCCCGACATCTCTCTCCCCATCTCTCACCCCCTACCCCGCTCTCCTTTCCCTCCCAAATCTATCCCGTTTCCTCCTCCTCCTCTCCCCTCCCTCCCCTCCCTCCCCTCTTCTCAACCCCCCCCCCCCCCCGCAAACGCCGTTGGGGAAACAGACCCAACGGGTCTGCACTTGGTCTAGTAAACAATATAGCCATAACTGCTTCAATATTTTTTCCTTTATATAATCTTAACTGGAGATGCCTGGTAGAGATTGGGGCGTAAAGGTGCATGGTTCCATGAAAGTGGCGAGCAAGGTGGACAGGGTGATGAAGACGACCTTTGGCATGCTTGTCTTTATTGGGAAGGGCATTGAGCACAAAAGTTGGGACAACATGATCTAACTACAAGTCATCGGTGAGGACCCACAGAGTACTGCATGCAGTTCTGGTCACCGAGCTACAGGAAAGATGCCATTAAGTTGGACAAGGTGCAAAAGAGTTTCAGTGAGATGTTACCTGGGCTTGTGGATTTGATTGAAGGAAGAGGTTGGATGGACTGAGACTTCTTTCTTTGGAGCATGGGAGACCGAAGGGGGTGACTTTACTGAAATGTACACGATCATGAGGGGCATGGAAAAAGTGAATGCTCACATTCATTGTCTCTGGGATCGAGTATTCAAAACCTACAGGGCATCGGCTTAAAGTGAGAGCGGAGAGATTTAAGAACAACTTTTTTTTAGATTCAAACATTAGTCTGCATCTGGCATGATATGCCAGAGAAAGCTTATAGAAGAGAAGAACATTTAAAATATATTTGGACAGATATTTGAATAGGAAGGGTTTAGAGGGATATGAGGCGAGCCCAATATGCCAGCTTTGTTGGCATGGACAAGGTGGGCCGATGGGCTTGTGTCCATGATGTATAGATCTATGATTGGTATAACACCTAAACCAAATGATGAAGGAGATGTAGGAATCATCACATCTATTGCAACCTCCTTTGAAATGAAACAGAAAACAAGATAGGAACATCAGGGCTTTTGTTTTTCAGGTGCCAAATCATTATTTCATCTTATTTTTGTTGAAAAAAGATTAAGACGAAGCACTAGCCACAAGAACTTTTCTTATAGCCGCGTTCGATGCATTTATTGTGCGATCCACAGATTTGTTCTACCTACACCAATTAAATAATAATCACAGGCTTGGGTCTCTCTCATCTGATGCATGGTTTCTCCCTGTTGCCTGGTTTTGCAGGGCTGTTATAATAAGCCCCCCTTCTAGGAGAGCGATCTGGAAGTGTGATACATCTTACGTATCCTTGTTGTACAGCCAGGGTGTTCTAGTAACTGAACACAGCTGTGACAGGGATGTGGGGCATGTGAAGGCGAAGAGATGGGAGAGAAGCGAGGGAGATGTCCGTAGAGTGACCTGTTTTTGTTGGACCGCGCTGCACACCCCATTTGCTTACAGTGCAGAAAGGAAACCATGAGGCTGAGTGTTACTGATACGAATCTGTTTCTGTGTGTGTTCTGAGCAACAGCCCTTAAGAAGTTTATTTTGATAAAATCTGACTGGAGTGCAGTGGGGAATGCTTATTATCCAATCCAGTGATGTGGGGAATAACTTCAAGAGCAGGAACAGCCATGCACAGAAGAGAGCTATTGAAAACTGATCGAAAAAACAGAAACAAAACTGAGATCACTCCGACCAGATGTAGCATGGGGGCTGCGGCCCAGATACTTGGCTTTGCAAAATAAAAACGGCTTCAATTTCTCCGTTACTTGTGTAATCTCCAACATTCCAAAGCACATTATAGATAACAACGTTTTTCTGGTCTGGCCATAGTTATAGTGAAGGAAACACAGCAACCAGCTGCACACAGAGGGTTCTCACAAAAACACCGCTGTCATAGTCAAGAGTCAAGTGTTTTATACTCATATGTTCCAAGATGTAACAATAAAATGACTGCTTGCAGCAGCACAACAGATATGTAAACGTAGTACTCTTTAAACACCGTAATAAACAAAAAAGGTTCAGTATAAAAATACATACACGCACACACACATTATAAATGCGTGTGTGTGCTCACGCGCGCGCATATGAATACTGTTGGATACCAACTCTGCATGGCCTTTCCATTTCGCTCCTACATATACAGTATATGTATGTAAATACATACACACATGCATACACACACACACTTATATATATATATATACTAGACTAAGTGGGACTCCGTTGATGAGCGGAGGGGGACTGAGTAAGATGACCAAAAATCACAGCCGTAAGTGGTAGCGTTTTATCTAAAATCAATATACAGTGCAAACAGTGCAAACAGGAATTTGTCCAGTCACCACCACCAACAACCATTTGCAGTGCAATGCAGTGCAGCATTTCAAACCAACCACCACCAACAGCCATTTGCAGTGCTTCACTTCAAACCAACCACCACCAACCGCCATTTGCAGTGGGCAGGGCCTTCAGGAGAGAAAATCTCAACATTTTTAAAACACTAATAACTCTTTTATTTTAATCGATGGGGAAAATCCTGCACAGCGGAGGGGGACTCTGAGTATGACGGCCAAAAATCACAGCCGTAAGTGGCAGCGTTTTTCCTAAAATCAATATACAGAACAACAGGAAGTGGTCAAGATCAGACTTTTAGTAATATAGATATATATATTACATACACAGCTTCTGTTTCCTCCCACACTCCAAAGACCTACAGGTTTGTTGGTTAATTGGCTTGGTATAAATGTAAATTGTCCCTAGTGTGTGTAGGATTGTGTTAATGTGTGGGTATCGATGGTCTTTGCAGACTCGGTGGGCCGAAGGGCATGTTTCTGCACTGTATCTCTAAACTAAACTAAACTAAACCCGGTAAAATCCTATAGTAGACCTCACCTAGACAGTACACAAGTGTCACCACATTTTGGTGTCGACAAAGTTTCAAAGGTTCATCGAACTGTCCTGTCTACTGCCTGCCGCCGCACTCCCTCCCCCTCATCCCCCTGCCGGGTCCCCCCTTTGTTCTTGGTGGCCCCCCACCAGCCACCGCAGTTCCCCGTTTCCCTGTTGCAGCATCGTCAGCAGCTTCAGGGCCGTGTGCTCCCACTAAGGTGCTGACTCTTGCGTCTCCAGTTTACAGTATGTTGATGGATGTGTTCTCCACAGAGAGTAGATTGTGCAAGAATCCAGACCTAAAATACAAGCCCATATATCATTTCTCAACGGGGTCCATAGTGTTATCTTTTTAATTTGGTTTATTTATCAGAGACTCTTGTGGAAACTAAACCTCAAAGTCTCAGATTTACATTTCATTTATCACCATTTTCCTGACATTCGCAAGCTGCAGAAAGATAAATAAATCTCCTTTTTGCTGCCATTTCTTCCTTCTTGTGGCCTCAGAGATAAACTCGCAGTTCTCCAGTGTATTACTTTGCTTGTTGGATTCCTAAAACCTTTTTCAGCCAGTGAGGTATTTATGTGCAGTCACTATTGAAGCATAGAAAACATTTGCATCAATTTGCGCACAGAAAGCTCCTGTAAACGGCATTGTAATTGATCTTGTCTTGTCTGATCTTGTCATAAAATTCTGACCTATTACCATATGATCCAATCAATATGTTGAATTGATCATTTTATTACACATTTTGAAAAATTAAATGACATGCATTTGTAATATTAAAATAGGTAGATCTTTTCATTTGTTAATAATTATCTGAGATGCTTATCTAATATGAATCTAAGTGCTTATTTATAGTTATACTTGTACTGAACTGTATGGCCCCATAGCAGAAGCGTCCACGTTGCGGGACTGGGAACTGGAAGTATCCTGAGCTAATTCTACTACTGGTACCACCATCGTCTATTGTAACAAGTGACGGCTCCCACTGATTGTCGCCGGAAGCTTGCGTCCTTTTCAGGATGGACGATGACAGCGATGTCAACATTTATAACAACATGGACTCGAAAGAAGAAGAATGAACTGTGTACAAAAATGAATTTCACTATACCTTGGTACGTGACAAATGAAGAACCATATACCATATACAACTCATTTTAACTAATATTTCTTGACACCACTTGTGACCACGGCTTGTCGGGGGAGCCTGCCTTACAGCACTTACAGTTCCAGAGACCCGGGTTTGATCCTGGCTAAGGTGCCTGTCTATCCGTAGTTTGTGCATTCTACCCGTGACCTGTGTTGGTTTTCTCTGGGTGCTCCGGTTTCCTCCCACACTCCAAAAAAGTACAGGTTCATAGATGAATTTGTTTAGTTTAATTTAGTTCTCATATGTCAGGCTGTTATTCATCGATTACAGCTCGGCATTCAACACAATCATCCCCTCCAAACTGGTTACCAAACTCGTAGAACTGGGTCTCTGCGCATTCCT
This sequence comes from Amblyraja radiata, assembly GCF_010909765.2. NCBI lineage: Eukaryota > Metazoa > Chordata > Chondrichthyes > Rajiformes > Rajidae > Amblyraja > Amblyraja radiata. The sequence goes on from NC_045988.1 coordinate 7,306,822, forward strand.
CTGCAACTGGATCCACGACTTCCTCATCCACAGACCACAGTCTGTTCGTATTGATGGAAATGTGTCAGCCTCGATAACAATCAGCACGGGAGCACCTCAAGGCTGCGTGCTCAGCCCCCTGCTGTACTCACTCTATACTCATGACTGCGTAGCCAACCACAGTGCAAACTCTATCATCAAGTTCGCTGACGACACCACTATTGTGGGGCGTATCACTGATGGGGATGAGTCAGAATATAGAAGGGAGATCGAGCAACTGTCCATATGGTGCCAGCGCAATAACCTGGCCCTCAACACCAGCAAAACCAAGGAACTGATTGTGGACTTTGGAAGGAGTAGGAGGGGGACCCACAGCCCCATTTATATCAACGGGTCAATGGTTGAAAGGGTCAAGAACTTCAAATTCCTGGGCGTGCACATCTCTGAAGATCTTTCCTGATCCGAGAACACTAACGCAATTATCAAAAAAGTTCATCAGTGCCTCTACTTCCTGAGAGGATTACGGAGAGTCGGTTTGTCAAGGAAGACTCTCTCTAACTTCTACAGGTGCACAGTAGAGAGCATGCTGACCGGTTGCATCGTGGCTTGGTTCGGCAATTTGAGCGCCCTGGAGAGGAAAAGACTACAAAAAGTAGTAAACACTGCCCAGTTCATCATCGGCTCTGACCTTCCTTCCATCGAGGGGATTTATCGCAGTCACTGCCTCAAAAAGGCTGGCAGTATCATCAAAGACCCAGTTTATTTATTCATGTGTGTATATATTTATATCGTGGTATATGGACACATTTATCTGTTTTGTAGTAAATGCCTACTATTTTCTGTGTGCTTAAGCAAAGCAAGAATTTCATTGTCCTATACAGGGACACATGACAATAAACTCACTTGAACTTGGACTTGAACTTGAGTTTAAAGATACCGTGTGGAAACAAGCCCTTCGGCCCACCGAGTCCGCACCGACCAGCAATCCCCGCACATTAACAATTTACACTTATACCAAGTCAATTAACCTACAAACCTGTACGTCTTTGTGTGTGGGAGAAAACCGAAGATCTCAGAGAAAACCCACGCGGTCACGGGGAGAACATACAAACTCCATACAGACAGCACCCGTAGTCAGGATCGAACCCGGATCTCCAGCGCCACAAGCGCTGTAAGGCAGCAACTTTACCGCTGCGCCACCGTGCCACCGTGCACCAATTTGCTTGGTGTAAACGTAAAAATTGGCCCCTGTGTAGGATCCTGTTAACGTGTGGGTGATCGCTGGTCGGTGCGGACTCGGTGGGCCGAAGAGCCTGCTTCCGTGTTGTATCTCTAAACCAAACAAAACCAAATGCTGGAATAAAGAAGGGTGAACATTCCCCAAAAGAAGGGAAGATGGAATATTTTGGCTGCTTTGAATGGCTGCCTTTATTTAGTCAACCTCAGTACTCACCAATTGCCCTGAAGCTGCTTCCTTCATGAATTACTCATTACCTAAACAAATATAGAACAGGAACAAATAGAATCAGATGAAGAAAACCACTCAGCTTTAGTGTAGAAAAGAACAGCACCTCATATTCCGTCTGGGTCCGGATGGCATTAACATTGAATTCTCCCAATTTTGCTAGCCCTTGCTGTCTCCTCCCCTTCCTTAACCCTCTAGCTGTCTCCTCCCACCCTCCCATCCACCCGCCCTCGGGCTCCTCCTCCTCCTCCCCTTTTCCTTCCTTCTCCCCCCCCCCCCCACCCCCCATCAGTCTGAAGAAGGGTTTCGGCCCGAAACGTCGCCTATTTCCTTCGCTCCATAGATGCTGCTGCACCCGCTGAGTTTCCCCAGCAATTTTGTGTACCATTCAGCTTTAGGTGTGGCTCTTTATAGCAGTTTGATTGTTTACTTAAAGTTCCATTCAAGCCAATGTTTTTGTTGCATAATGTTGTAACATTTAGAGATGCAGCCATGCAAATTATGATAAAAATAACCATACTTAGTGTGTCTAAAAATGAAACGCATTATGTAATATTTTATGTTTGATTTGAAAAGTCATTATTCTGATACCTCAACAGTAACTCACGAAGTGCTGGAGGAACTCAACTGATCAAGTAGCATTCGTGAATGCTGCTTCAAATAAGAAGTAATGGACATTGCCTGTCCATTCCCTCCACAGATGCTGCTTGACACACAGTTCCTCCGGCACCTTGTGTTTTATGCAAGAGTCTTAACATCTGCAGTTTCTTTTTTCTCCAACAGTAACTAATTAGTTCAAAGCAAATTCAAGTTCAAGTTCAAGTGAGTTTATTGTCATGTGTCCCTGATAGGACAATGAAATTCTTGCTTTGCTTCAGCACACAGAACATAGTAGGCATTTATTACAAAACAGATCAGTGTGTCCATATACCATTGTATAAATATATACACACATGAATAAATAGACTGATAAAGTGCAAATTGAGGGTTACTTTTATATGAATGTGCATTCTGATATATAGAAACAAACTACAGGTGCACAACCTTTTATCCGAAGATCCAAATAACGAAAACCTCCGAATAGCGGCCATTTTTTCGGTCCTTGAAGAAAGGTCCTTGAAAACGTTCACCGAGGGCGGCCCGCAGAGGTGACAGCGGAACCTCCGGTCGGTCCTCGAAGAAAGGGGAACTAAATCCCCATTCATAAAAGGGAAGGTGAGGGTATATTGCGCGGGAGGGTTAATAATTGACAATATGCTGCTGCCTGCCCGCTGAGTTAAAACGTTCCCACGGTAGACTCACGATACACAGTGTTTCGTGAGTCTTGCGTGGGAACTTTTTAACTCAGCGGGGCAGGCAGCAGCAGATTGTCGCTCGCTTCAGTTTCACCTCACCTACACCCCTCTGCTTCCCGGCCATGTGTGTGACCCCTTCCCTCCCCTCTCCAGCTCCCCACCCATTGCATCGGCGCGGGGGCTTTGCACTGTCTTCAAGTCGGCGATTGCAGCAGGACCGTGCCAGTCACCGGAGACGTCAGGACCAACGGGACACCGACCCCCAGGCCCACTGCAAGCACGGAGATCCCAGAGACCCACAGCCAGCAGCAACTCCAGCCCAGCCCCGCTCCAACTCCAGAGGAACACGTAGGGGCAGAAGCTGATGGTGTGCAAGGTACGTCTTGTTCTTGGGGTGGCGGATGAGGGGGCGCAGCTCGGGCTGTGGGCGAACTGCCACTTGTCGCCGTAGCGGCCCATCGGGGAGCGGATTCCTCTGGAGTTGGAGGGGGAGGGGGGTATTGTGCTGTTTGATCGCCCCCTGCTATCCCAGGGACAGGGAGACACAGCGGCTTTTTAGACTGGTGGGCAATCACTTCCAAAGCTCTGCCCACACAGTCAGTACACCTCTCCTACACTGCATTTCATACAAACATTTATTCTGCAAGAAAAAACTACATTGAAGACTCAAACTCGCGACCGAGTTTACTGCCGGGATCAAGGCGCAAACTCGCGACCTTGCGGATATGAGCCGAGCACTCTAAATACCACTGAGCCAGCCATTAAAATCTACGCTAAAAAAATTCCATTCCGAAGACCGACAAATTCTGAATTACGAAAAGTGTCTGGTCCCAAGGCTTTCGGATAAAAGGTTGTGCACCTGTAATTGTTTTCACTGGAGATGGAGTATAGTTTTTCATCCTTGACAATGTTACATCATCCACCTTAGTTAAACGTTGTGACTTCAAAGCAGTGGCATTATTGGTCTCTGACAATTCATCCATCCAGGCCAACTGATCAGTCTGAAGAAGGGTGCAACCTGAAACATCTGTACCTTCCCTCCACAGATGCTGCCTGACCCACTGAGTTCCTCCAACATTTTGTGTTATGCTCAAGATTCCAGCATCTGTAGTTTCTTGTGAGTCCCAGAACAACCTTGAACCTTCTTTAAGATGTTGTCCTGTGAATAGCACCAATGATGGTGCTCACAATAAATGGGTCATTCCTTCATTTTAGTCAGGGTCTTCAGAGTGGTTCATCTGTTAATTACTACTGAGTGAAATACTTTCATTGACACAGCAACAAGACAACAGATGCCAGGCAAATGTTTCTTACACTGCAGTCCATGGGGAAAATATATTCAATTGAGAATTAAGTTATGTGTAACAGCTGTAACAAAATTCCTTTTGAAAAATTATCATCAACTAATTCCCAAGTGCATACAAACTTTAAAGAGTTCAGATGAGAAGAGAATGGATGCGGTTTTCAGAATAGAAAACAGAGCTGTTTGTTTTTGCAGTTATCTTGAGAGAAAGTGTTTTTTTAAAATCATTTATTTTCTATAGAAACAAGATACCGATCATTGATTTGAATATGCTCAATGCAAATAATGGCAGGGCAAAAAGTGTCAGCAACTTACATTTGGAAATTGATATGAAATATTGCGGTTTTATAGGACTTTTTTAGATAGACGCATGGATATACAGGATATGGATGGCTGTAGATCAAGTTCTGGCAGAGGAGATTAGTTTAACGGCATCATGTTCAGCACTAAACATCGGAGACTTGATAGAAGTATATAACATTATAAGAGGGATAGAGAGAGTTGACCGTCGGAATCATTTTCCCAGGATGGAAATGTCAAAGACTCAAGGGCATAGCTTTAAGATGAGAATGGCAATGTTTAAAGGAGATGTGCTGGGCAAGTATTTTACACATTGGGTGCCTGGAACATACTGCCAGGGGTGGTGGTGGCAGATATGATAGTGGTGTTGAAGAGGATTTAGAGAGGCTTGTGGATATGCAGGGAATGGTGGGATGTGGATCAAGTGCAGATAGATGGGATTAGCTTGACTTGGCGTCATGTTGTGCACTGATGCTCTACTGTTCTATGGTTCATGAAGGCAGCTCTGGAAGCCCAGCACCATCCAGGAATTGCACCACATTCTCACTTAACACTCATTTCCTTCATCGCAGTACTTGGAGTCATAGAGTCATAGAGTGATACAGTGTGGAAACAGGCCCTTCAGCCCAACTTGCCCACACTGGCCAACATGTCCCAGCTACACTAGTCCCACCTGCTTGCGTTTGGCTCATATCTCTCCAAACCTATCCCATCCATGTACCTGTCTAACTGTTTCTTAAACGTTGCAATAGTCCATGCCTCAACTACTTCCTCTGGCAGCTCGTTCCATACAACCATCACCCTGTTACAGTGAAAATGTTACGCCCCTAGATTCCTATTACCCTTTTCTCCTTCACCTAAAACCTATGCCATGTGGTCCTCGATTCCCCTACCCTGGGCAAGAGACTCTGTGCGTCTACCCGATCTATTCCTCTCATGATTTTATATACCTCTGTAAGATCACCCCTCATCCTCCTGCGCTCCAAGGAATAGAGGCCCAGGCTGCTCAAACTCTGCCTATAGCTCAGACCCTCTAGTCCTGGCAGCATCCTCTGCTTCCACTGAGCACCATTTACAAATGCTCTCCAAATCCACGAGGCCCGTCGTTTACTGCAGGACAGACTGCCCTAAAAAGGAGAGATGTACGATGGAATGCAACTTTCCTGGCAAACAGGAGCAAGTTCTCCCAATTCCTGAACCTGCATAACTTGGCTCCACACTGATGAATGAGATAAGGTGAATAAGCTGCATTTAGCACAACACTTTCCCTGCAACAACTGGCTTGATACACTAGTCTGGGAAAATAATGATGCATCTAACATTAACTTGTTCTGTAAGATTTGATTTTTGTGCACTCCTATCTGACGTTCATTGGAGACATACCCACATAGCTAAATACTGCTGCTTCTAATATCTGATCTCAGACCCCACAATTAGACGTCTGCTTGGCATAAAGTATACCACAGGCAACCGAGATGTTCAATTCTCAAATCCACTTACAGAGCAGGATCATGACTTCTCTTGAGGAATTACAACTTTGGAAGTTCTATCCACTCACTGTTGGGTGGCACAGTGGCACAGCAGTAGAGCTACTGCCTTACAGTGCCAGAGCCACGAATTCCATTATGACTGTGGGTGCTGTCTGTATGGAATTAGCACGTTCTTCCTGGGACCCCATGGGTTTTTTCAGGGTGCTACGGTTTTCTCAAATTCGTGGAGATCTGTAGGTTAATTAGTTTGTGTAATAGTTCCTACTCTGTACAGTACAACTAGTGTATGGATGAGCAATGGCTGGCATGGACCCGGTGGGCGAAGGGCCTGTTTCCACACTGTATTGCTAAAACTGTTCACTCTTTGCCTTATTACTAAGCAAATAAAGTTCTAATGTCTCACTTGAGATATAAATACTGAGTCTGGAACATTTGACAAAAGATACATGTGCACCAAACAAAATGCTGGAGGAACTCAACGAGTCAGGCAGCATTTGTGGACGGAGTCTGAAGAAGGGTCCTGACCTGAAACATCACCTATCCATTCACTCCATAGATGCTCCCAGACCTGCTGAGTTCCTCTAGCACTGTGTGCTTTGCTCAAGATTCCAGCATCTGCAATCACTTATGTCTCCATATTACTGCATCATATCAGACCAACTTATACAAAAAAAATCTGAAGCCGAAATGTCACCTTTCCATTTTCACCAGAGAAGCTGCCTGACCCACTGAATTACATTTTGTGTCTGTCTTTCGTATAAACCAGCAACTGCAAATCCTTGTTATTACATTGTTCAAAAATTGTTGGTTTCCGTGGAGGTTAAAGACCAGAATATTGGTTTAGTTTAGTTTATTATTGTCACATGTACCGAGGTACAGTGAAAAACTTTTTCTTGCATGCCATCCAGTTAGTGAAAACATGACTACAATCAAGATATCCACAGTGTACCGAAACAGAATAAAGGGCATAATGCGTCATCCAAAATGAAGACCAGTAAAGTAGGGTGAAGGAAAGAGCGTTGACGTCGCGGCCCTGCTTTCCACCACCATGCACAAGAAGCACAAGAAGCGCAAGACAGACTCCATTGTATGCAGATGCTGAAAGTGTGTTCAGCTCTGGCTGCACAACTTCTAATCTTGTGCGTGGACTCGATAAGAAGAACCAGTAAAGTCTGATTAAAGATTGTTCAAAGGTCTCCAATGAGGTGGATGGGAGGTCAGGACTGCTCTCTAGTTGGTGATAGGATGGTTCGGTTGCCTGATTAGAGCTGGAAGAAACTGTCCCTGAATGTGGAGGTGTGCAATTTCAAACTTCTATATCACTTGCCTGATGGGAGAGGGAGAAGAGAGAGTGATCGGGATGAGACTGGTCCTTGATTGTGCTGATGGTCTTGCTGAGGCAGTGCAAAGTACAGTCAATATAAAGTTAAATTGATGGTTTACAAAATTATACAAGCTTACAGCATAGGAAGAGGCCTTGTGTCTGTGCCTGGAGGATTGAGTACAACATTGCTACCTATTAGAGACAGTAACTTTTACCTCACCGCCTGTTGGTCCTCACATCTCACTCACTGCTCGTCTCTAATAAAATGTTCAGCTTTAAGGACCAAATTGCAATCTGTTTGTACAATGCTACAGATCAGAAAAACTTAGAGGGTTATGGATCAAACACGGGCAAATGACGAGCTTAGATGAGGGATCTTCGTCAGCATGGACATGTTGGGCCAAAGGGCCTGTTTCCAATTATATGACTCTATGACAATGTAAGATTCGCACCTGTACTTGACCATTCTGAACTGACCCACACGTCAAGTTTAAAATCAAACCTAGCAGGTTTTTGCGTGATATTTTGAAATATATTTGCTGCTTGCATTGAGAACTTGTATGCTGCTCTTTGCAATGTCATGAAGATTTAAGTTTAATTCTTAAACCCCTGTCCCACGGTACGAGTTCATTCCAAGAGCTCTCCCGAGTTTGCCCTGATTCGAACTCTGAGATTTACGGTAATGGCCGCTCGTCGGTACTCGGGGCTCTCGTGGACATTTTTCAACGTTGAAAAATCGTCACGAGTCTTCCCGAGCTTACCTGCCGTTAGCGAGTCTTCCCGAGTACCTGCCGTTAGCGTTACGAGCCATTAAGAGACGTCCCCGAGCTCCGACGTACCCGCTACGTTCATTCTCCGTGCTTATCATGGGTTCGATTTTTTTTAAACTTGGGAGAGCTCTTGGAATGAACTCGTACCGTGGGACAGGGCCATTACAGTGAAAGTGAAACTTGTTGCCCATTTCCCTGTTCACAGGGAAAATTGATTACCAGGATCCCGAGATTGTAAAGCCAGGCTCACAGCCGTACAATAAGTGCTATTAAAAGCAATAGAAACCATTATTGTGTTTCATTTCCATAATGGTTTTGGATCTTTTCCAAGGAATTCCTGTGGTTGGGCATGCAATCTATCTCTTGCTTTCCATCAGAAGGTCAGCTTTGCCACTCATTCAACCCTAGCCGTGACCTGTGCCAATGGGCATGACTAACAGGGAGAGAGGCACAGACTAATGGTACCAGTGCTACTTTGTAACGGTACATAGAAACATAGAAACATAGAAATTAGGTGCAGGAGTAGGCCATTCGGCCCTTCGAGCCTGCACCGCCATTCAATATGATCATGGCTGATCATCCAACTCAGTATCCCATACCTGCCTTCTCTCCATACCCTCTGATCCCCTTAGCCACAAGGGCCACATCTAACTCCCTCTTAAATATAGCCAATGAACTGGCCTCGACTACCCTCTGTGGCAGGGAGTTCCAGAGATTCACCACTCTCTGTGTGAAAAAAGTTCTTCTCACCTCTAAAAAAGTTATTAGTGTGAATTATTTTGATAATATATTTAGTTTTTAACATGTGCTGATTTTATATTTTGTATTAATTAGTTTATTAACTTAGTCTCACAAAAGCAGCCAACATTATCAAAGCCAGTGTAGAAGTCTGAAGAAGGGTCTCGACACGATACGTCAGTTTGAAGAAGGGTCTCGACCCGAAACGTCACCCATTCCTTCTCTCCACAGATGCTGCCTCACCTGCTGAGTTACTCCAGCATTTTGTGTCTATCTTCAACATTATCAAAGACTGGTCCTGCCCTAGTTATGTTTCTTCTCCCTGCTCCCATCCAGCAGAAGGTACAGAAACTTGAAAGCGCGCACTGCCAGACTCAAGAACAGCTTCTTCCTTACTGTTTTCAGGCTTCCGAACACTCCTTCCATAAGCTGGGGTACTGTCCGATTCACCTCTACCCCATTGCGGACATTGGACTTTGTCTAAGGAACTGATTAGCTACACTGTGCTGCAATGCTGAGAACTATATTCTGCAATCTGTATCTTCTCATATGCTCGATGTATTGTGCTTGAGTTTGACTTGATTGTTTTTGTATATCTTATTATCTGATCTGTTTGGACATCATGCAAAACAAAGTTTTTCACTGTATCTCGGTACCCAGGACAATAGGAAACCTAAACCTAACCATGAATCTAAAGTAAATTACAAGTTGATTGGTCACAAAATCTAAACAGAAGACAGGCTATATTAATGGGAAAAAATATTGTTAAGTGTAGTTTTATTTTTAATTGATATTTTACTTTATTGTTTACAAAAAAGCACCTGATGATTATGGTGAACATTCAGAGGGTATTTGTAATTAGCTCAATAAATGTTTTTTTCTTCTTATTCATCCACAGGGAGACAGGCGGGCTCAGACCTATTCCTGGAACTCTGGTTGTACGACAGTGAATTTATTGCCCATTTTCAACAGATGACTCCCTGGAGGTTTTTCTCAGAGATGAACATTAAAAACCGACTCTCTGAGTCATTTGGAAAATGTACATCAATTCTTTCTAAAGTTGGAAGTTCATGCTTTGCTCTTAGAAGGCAATAATTTCCTACACCCCAAAGACAGGCAGCATACGTTTCCTCCCTGTCCACCATTAATGGCCATGGTATTTTGCAGGGTTGGATTGATCCGGGAGTGTTTAGTTTAGTTTAGAGATAAAGCATGGAAACAGGAACTTCAGCCCGCCCATGGCCACACTGACCATCGATCACCTGTTTTCACATTCATTATATGTTATCCTCCTTTCACATCAACTCACAACACACGAAAAGCAATTTACAGAGGCCAATTTATCATGATTCATTATCAGTGCCTCTGGTCTGTGGTCAATGTAAGCTGGAAAAAGATCATGATAAATCACATCAATGCACAGCATATTACACCTGTACCAGCACCTGAAATGAGCCCTTTGAAATTGTTAGACAGACACAAAGTGCTGGCGTAACTCAACAGATCAGGCAGCATCTCTGGAGATAAAAGATAGGCCAATCTCTTCCCACCAGCATTGTACACATTTTACTAAGACTGTCCTGTCTCCATCTATATCCCAGTGTTGTACAATGATAGGTTTGTGCTTAACAATGTGTAGGAACTGCAGATGCTGGTTTAAATCGGAGGTAGACACAAAATGCTGGAGTAACTCAGCATTTGAGAAGGGTCTCGACCCGAAACGTCACCCATTCCTTCTCTCCAGAGATGCTGCCTGTCCCGCTGAGTTACTCCAGCATTTTGTGTCTATTGTGTTTACCAATACCGTGTACTCGTGTCATGCGTTGATGGACCCGTCACCATCAGCACTGTTCCCATCTTATCGAGACGGACCTGTCCTCAACAACATAGTGGTCTACGACTTTGGCTCAGAACATAGGCCTTGAAGAATGGTTTTACCCTTGGGGTTTCTGTTGCTGGGGTTTTTGGCTTCCTGGCCATTGATCAGTCTTGTCTCCATATCCCTGGCATCTGGTGAGCCTCAGAGACACAGGCACACCATCAGGAGGGCCCACCATTCCCAGCAAGTGGATCCAAAGGGAATGGGAGGAACAATGGTGAGTTGAGCCCTCCTTCTGGTCTGTGGCAATCCTCTGGTTCACCTGCTCCTTTTAAGGATTTGGGTTGTCCTCGGGATCTCTGACCCTTTCACAGGCTCTGCTGCAGGAAAATTGGCAATGAACATCAATATTAATGGAGCAGCCAGCTTCCTTCTAGAGATGGGAAACCTTGCACCATATACGGTTGCTGGAAACTGTAATGTCCACAAATCCCAAAGCAAATAAATATGGCTGAGAAAGGCAAATTAGATTGTTAACTTTATTAACCAAGATCCAGATTACAGGAACAAAGAGGTTGTGCTAGAATTGTCTGAGAGATTGGTTGGGTTATCGCTTGTGAACTGTTCTATTTACCACATTACAGAAGGAGCAAGGTAGGATATGGCCTGGGCTGGAGTTGTACAGTGAAATTGTGTAGCCTAATGTCATTTCTGCCAGTACAGGAGATGGGGGATTTAATTGAGAAGTATGAAGTTGTGAGTAGCTTAGAATGGATGGAAGGGACTGATTCCTCATAGCATGGTGATTATAGTCTAGAGTAAACACCATCCAGTATTCATGGTGGTACAAGGGACTGCAGATGATGGTTTACAAAAAGTGCTGGAGTAGCTCAGTGGGTCAAGAGGACACGAATGGGTGATGTTTTGGGTATGGACCCTTCTTCAGACTAATTACAATCAATCTGAAGAAGGCTCCTGATAAGAAACATAGTCCATTTCAATCCACAGATGCTGCCTGACCCACTAGATTCCTCCAGTACTATGTTTTTTGTTGCAGACTCTTCTCGATGGCCCTTGTGTATGTTTCAACCCCCACCCCTCTGTGCTTGAAAGATTCCAAATATAACTCCATTCTTGGTATTTTCTTCCAGTACTCAAATTGAACCTCCCAACACTAAACAATGCATTAAAAAATCAGACATCTGATTTGAATAAAGCACGTACTAATCGCTGGCTCTCCTTCGAGACCAGAGGTTCTTTTTTTGAAAACGCATTAGAAAAAAAATTCTAATCTTCAACTTAGTACGCTCGTAACACGTAACAACACTTAGCGAATGTCACAGCTTCCCTCGATAAATCAATGGAAAGGATTGGGGGAAGAGAATGGGAACAAACACGGACAACAGGGAGTAATCCAAATAGCTTCACTCATTTTGTCACTCTTCATTGCTCGTGTGCTGTGGCCCATAATGTTGAACCAAAGAGGTGACTGTAACATGCGTTGGCTCACCTCCAGTAATATGATTAGGAAGCTAGGCGGATGGTCTGACAAGGGATCGCAGTGGAACAGAGAGTTTGAAACCACCACGAAGACAATGCCTGTTAGCGTTTGGACCTCACACCAACTGCAGAACTAAACTGAAATCTTTTTCTTGTTAGCAAAGAGACAACTCCAAGGGGATTGTCTTCCACTATTTTCTCATGAATCATAACTGTCCACAGATATTTGGGAAGCTCAAAGCCCCACTTTCCATATAACAAACACCGCCCCATCACGGCAGCTCAATGCTGATGGAGTGAGATTTCATGGGACTTTGAAGGCAAAGGGTTTCAAGAGTGGATGAAATATTTTCATGTGCCTTATATTTTAGAATCTTTTCATATGCCTTTTTTTTTTTAGAATTTGTGAACTATTTTTAGACTTTTTTAGACTTTGTGGTGCAGTGATGAAACAGGCCGATCGGCCCATCGAGTCTGTGCCGACCAGTGATCACCCATACACTAATGCTATCCCACACACTTGGGACAGTTTTACAAATTTACCAAACCCAATTAACCTACAAACCTGTACGTTTGAAAGGAAACCTGATCACCCGGAGAAAACCTATCTGGTCACAGGGAGAAAATGAAACTCTGTGTAGGCAACACACGTAGTCAGGATCGAACCTGGGTCTCTGGGCGCTGTAAGGCAGCAACTCTACTGCTGCGCCACCGTATCAGTGCCTCTGTCATGATCGCCAGCAGCAAGAACTTCAATAATAACTGGTTACCGATTAGAAATTTATTTTATTCGGGACTATTTAATTGTCTTATCTACTAGCAATGGAACAATGAACTCATTATCCAGCTAGGTGGCGCTGTACATGGCAGCCATGCCAACAGCCTGTCTCATCTTTTTCTTCTTTTGCTGTTTTGGTCTGTGTTTACTTGTATGTTTTTAATGTATCTTTAGTTTTTGTATTATGTGGGGGTGGGGAGGGGGGTTGGGGAAAATCTTATTTATCTCTTTCCACAACGGAGGTGCGACTTTTTCTTCGTATGTCCGTCTGCCCTGCAGCTTTAACATCATGGAGCTGGCGGTCCCTTTGTTAGGGATTGACTGTGGGAGCTCCAGCCGCAGGAACTTCGAGCGACCCGATCGTGGGAGCTTTAATCGCCCCGATGCAGGAGCTTTGATCGCCAACTGCAGGAGCTTCAATCCCAGAATGCGGAAGTTTCGACCGCCCCGACTGCGGGAGAAAAGGAGGAAAGAAGGTATAAGTTACTTGTCTTCCATCACAGTGGGGAATGTGAAGTTGCCGAAAAACCAAGATGGACCTTGCTGCCTGCACTGGTGAGCACGCGGAGGGAGTGCCGTGAGTGCAATGATCTCGGTGTTTTAGAAACATAGAAACATAGAAATTAGGTGCAGGAGTAGGCCATTCGGCCCTTCGAGCCTGCACCGCCATTCAATATGATCATGGCTGATCATCCAACTCAGTATCCCGTACCTGCCTTCTCTCCATACCCTCTGATCCCCTTAGCCACAAGGGCCACATCTAACTCCCTCTTAAATATAGCCAATGAACTGGCCTCGACTACCCTCTGTGGCAGGGAGTTCCAGAGATTCACCACTCTCTGTGTGAAAAAAGTTCTTCTCATCTCGGTTTTAAAGGATTTCCCCCTTATCCTTAAGCTGTGACCCCTTGTCCTGGACTTCCCCAACATCGGGAGCAATCTTCCTGCATCTAGCCTGTCCAACCCCTTAAGAATTTTGTAAGTTTCTATAAGATCCCCTCTCAATCTCCTAAATTCTAGAGAGTATAAACCAAGTCTATCCAGTCTTTCTTCATAAGACAGTCCTGACATCCCATGAATCAGTCTGGTGAACCTTCTCTGCACTCCCTCTATGGCAATAATGTCCTTCCTCAGATTTGGAGACCAAAACTGTACGCAATACTCCAGGTGTGGTCTCACCAAGACCCTGTACAACTGCAGTAGAACCTCCCTGCTCCTATACTCAAATCCTTTTGCTATGAAAGCTAACATACCATTCGCTTTCTTCACTGCCTGCTGCACCTGCATGCCCACTTTCAATGACTGGTGTACCATGACACCCAGGTCTCGCTGCATCTCCCCTTTTCCTAGTCGGCCACCATTTAGATAATAGTCTGCTTTCCTGTTTTTGCCACCAAAATGGATAACCTCACATTTATCCACATTATACTGCATCTGCCAAACATTTTCCCACTCACCCAGCCTATCCAAGTCACCTTGCAGTCTCCTAGCATCCTCCTCACAGCTAACACTGCCCCCCAGCTTAGTGTCATCCGCAAACTTGGAGATATTGCCTTCAATTCCCTCATCCAGATCATTAATATATATTGTAAATAGCTGGGGTCCCAGCACTGAGCCTTGCGGTACCCCACTAGTCACTGCCTGCCATTGTGAAAAGGACCCGTTTACTCCTACTCTTTGCTTCCTGTTTGCCAGCCAGTTCTCTATCCACATCAATACTGAACCCCCAATGCCGTGTGCTTTAAGTTTGTAAACTAATCTCTTATGTGGGACCTTGTCGAAAGCCTTCTGGAAGTCCAGATACACCACATCCACTGGTTCTCCCCTATCCACGCTACTAGTTACATCCTCGAAAAATTCTATAAGATTCGTCAGACATGATTTACCTTTTGTAAATCCATGCTGACTTTGTCCAATGATTTCACCTCCTTACAGAGATATAGCTCCATGAGGCCATCCCGGAGTGTAGTGCGCGTGTGGACGGCTTTCTGACTGTTCGGGCGGACAGGGACTGCAGAGTGACAGCCGGTCAGTACAACCCTGGTCACATCACGGTGAAGGACCGATTGTGTGGCTCGGACATTGAACTGACCGCTGTGGGTCTCCGCTTATGCTGTGTGCCCTGGGGATTCGCACATGCCATTGTGGTGGCTGTTAAAGTCTATGTTTAATTTTGATGTGGTTATATATCTTGTTGCTTTTTGTATGACTGTTGGCAAATCAAATTCCTTGTATGTTTACATACTTGGCTAATAAATTAATTACAAATTAATTACAATTCATTGAAACAAAAATCAATTTGCATTCCTTTAGCAACATTCACAACCATTGGAAGTCCAATACGAAGTTGCTGTTTCCACAGAGAATGTTTTAGTTTAGTTTTAGTTTTAGTGATACAGAATGTATACGGGCCATTCATCCCAGAGTCCATGCTGACTATTGACCATCAAAATGTCCACAGTCATTTTGTAATATAATATCTTATTAAAAAAATGATAGATCTGTTGATTATGTTAACTGAACTTCAGTGGTAGTTCACAAGCCCTTCCTCAGGTTGTGCCCTAAGATCTTTTACACCCACCTGAGAGAGCAGAAGGTGCTCAGCTTAACATCCCACATCACATCACCAGCAGTCAAGAGTCTTTAATTGTAATTGTACCAACAGCAGAACAATGACATTCTTACCTGCTACATCTTTACAAGCTGTAAACGTAATAACACACAGAAATATATGTAGACAGAAATATATATACACCAAAATAATACTAGGTAGCAATAATGTAAAACAGAACTCTGTAGTGCAGCCACTAGTCCATAGAAGGACTAACACATTTCACTGTACTTTAGTTGGTTAAGTGACAATAAACACAAACTTGGTCGCTGTTTATTAGTGGCTCAGTTAGGTGTTGCGCAGTGTTCAAGAATCTAATAGTTGCTGGGAAGAAGCTGTTCGTGAACGGAGTGGTCATGGTTTTCAGGCTTCTGTACAGCGTAGCACTCCCTCATTAAAGCACTGAAGCTATGAGCCTAGACGTTTCTGCTCTTGCCCCTGGGGTACAATTGGAATTAATGGATTTCCTGCTGCATAGAGCAATCAAGTCACAGCTAACACTTCTGCAGGGTGAGTGGATCAGGCATTCAAATGCTCCGCAGTGGGAGTATCCCTTCTCTCCACATTTCCCTTCACACAGGGAATATTTGCATCACAGCCACAACAAGTTCCACTCTAATGCTGATCTGATCTTGCATAATCACGTCTTCATCGATTCACCATGGGCTAAAATTATACTGGCACAAACTCCGAACTTGGAGTCTGTAGGTTTAGAACCGGTGAAAGGTCAAAACTAGTTATCTTAAATAATTGATGATTCCAATGGATTGGAGTGACATCAAAATATAATAACACTTGATAATAGCACTTCATGGGAGAACCAAGAAATGGCATTGACCCTGCAAAGAGCAATTGCCTCTCTGAGGGGGTGCAACGCCATATGTTAAAAATTACCAAGCAAAATGTGATCCTTCAGTGAGAATAGTCCCATGAGATTATCCCAGGGCTATTTAGCAAGAGGGAGCGAAATAGAAAAACTGAGCTGATGTAGAAAGTCTGCAAATATCAACACATTACAAACTCTGATGCATTAAGACAATTGCATTATTTCAGGTGATATTAAGTTTGGCAAACAGATTTTATCAATCCAGGTATTTTACTTTATCAACGTTTTATTTTAGGAACCTGAGGGGTATTTTTTCCACACAAAGGGTGGAGAGTGTATGGAACAAGCTGCCAGAAGAGGTGGTCGAGACAGGTACTATCGCAACATTTAGATGGGTTCATGGATAGGACAGGATTAGAGGGATATGGGGCAAACACAGGCAGGTGGGACTAAAGTAGATGAGACATGTTGGCCAGTGTGGGCAAGTTGGGCTGTAAGGCCTGTTTTCACTATTCTATGACTATAGGGTGATTTCACGAAAGGTCACTGGGTCATAGGTCTTCACGCATGGAGCCGCAAAATCCAACTGGGGTACATACGTCACTTCCGGTACATGTTATTGATGCTAGCAACGCGCACTTTCAAACCTGTTAAAATCCACGAAAACGGTTAGTTTTTGCGCTGTAAATAACTGTTCAAGTCGGGGTGACCGTGAAACACAGCTGTCCTAGTTTAGAGTTCCAAAGATTAAGAAAAATGAAGGTAAAGAGAAGAGAGAGCTGAAGGGAAAATAACAGCGGAAGTTGTTGGCCGTGCAGATATAAAGATAGAAAATATCGGGAATTATCGCGTTTGCTCGCTGCATTTCATCAAAACATCAATAATGCCTTAGTTTTGATGAAATGTAGTGAGCAAACGCGATAATTCCCGATATTTTCTATCTTTATATCTGCACGGCCATTATGCGGCCATTAGAGTTGTAGAGATTCACAGCATGGAAATTGTTCTTTTGGACCAAATTGTCTAAGCTGACCAAGTTACCATTCTGGGCTAGCTGCATATGCCTGAATATTACCCATCTCCCTTTAAACCCATCTTATCCACACATCTGTCCAGAAAACAAAGTGCTGGAGGAACTCGACGGGTCAGGTAATATTTGTGGAGATGAATGGACAAAGGTTGTTTCTGGTTATGACTCTTCTTCAGACTAATGGTTCAGTCTGACAAAGGGTCCCGGACTGAAACATTGTCTGTCCATTCCCTCCACAGATGGCTCCTGATCTGTTGATTTACCCAGCACTGCGTATTTTGCTCAAGATTCCAGCATCTGCAGTTCCTTGTGTCGACACGCACTATCCAAATGCATTACGTCACCAGTAGGAGTATGGTGGCTGAAACCTGCATTGGCAGTGCTGGGAAATGGAGTACAAACTCCGGAACCTAAAATACGTCATTTGCAGTGGTGTTCATGTTAAATTATGAATATATTCAAGAGCGTCTATAGGCAGGGAACCACTCTCAACCCAGTCTGGGTTCATCGGTAATCTTGACAAGATTGATTTATTGCTTTGTGTGGTGTTGATTTGAATCATTGCCTGAGCTCCCTTGAACAATTTTCTTGTCTTCTCTTCCTTTTCACCAACATGTACAGGTGTGCAGCTTCCAAGTAAAATAACATCAGTGTTTACGTGGGCCCATACCGTTCTCTTTCCCCTGTCTCGTGGCTCCAGGCCCGTTTTCTGTCCGAGATATGGCGAACATGCCAATAAAATCTAATAAAACTATTAAGTGACTGCAGAGCATGACATCACTGGTCCAATGTTGTGAGCGAGGTGGACTGTATTAACCCTTGCATTGACCGATAGTTTGTTTGACACTCATAGCGTGAGGTGGTTCCATGATAAATTAGTGAGCAAACACTTTGAAAGGGAGTAATCCAACAAGATTACTGATAACATCAATTCACGACATCAATCAAAGATAACCAAAGGGCAAAAGGAATTCTCTTTCTGAAAGCAGTGTTAGTTTTGGACTAGAATGAGGACAAAATTCTGTGCTGGATTAGGGATTATTGGCTATAGGGAGAGGTTAAACAGACTTGGATTGTTATGTCTAGAATGCCGGAGGTTGTGGAGAGACCCGATATAAGTCTATAAAATTATGAGAGACGTAGATAGGGTAGACAGTCAGAACCTTGGGACTAAATGGGACTGACCTAGTATGAAAACTGTTTGACATGGACAAGGTGAGCTGAAGGACCACTTTTTATGTTGTAAAGATCTATGACTTCCATAGATTTTCAATATTGAATTAACAGGGGATTTGGAGTTTGTGCAGAATACTACCCTGAGAATAAGACTGTACATTCACCCTATCTATCCCCTCACAATCTTCTACACCTCTCTATAAGATCATCCTGCAATCCAAGGATCAAAGTTCTAGCCAGCCCAACATCCCCATAGCTCAGGCCCTCAAGTCCTGGCAACATTTTCATAAATCTTCTCTGTATTCTTTCCACTTTAATGGCATCTTTATTAACTTAGAAGCTTTGAAAAGCTTTACTTCCTTAGCAACCACGTCACAGTCCCTCTAAGAATTATTATTTAGATGAGACACAGACCTGCTAATCACACATGTAGCATAAGCTGCTGATTGTGAATTACTGCTGTGGGCTGCTGACTTTGTTTTGTATATCAGTTTTTAGAATGTGATGGGTACAAGCCTCTCTTTTGTTCTTTAATAGCCCTGTCCCACGGTACGATTTCATTCCAAGAGTTTTCCCGAGTTTCAAAAAAAATCAAACTCGTGGTAAGCGCGGAGAATGAACGTAGCGGGTACGTCGGAGCTCGGGGACGTCTCTTACTGACTCTTAACGCGAACGGCAGGTACTCGGGAAGACTCGCTAACGGCAGGTAAGCACGGGAAGACTCGTGAAGATTTTTCAACATGTTGAAAAATGTCCACGAGAGCCCCGAGTACCGACGAGTGGCCATTGCCGTAAATCTCCGAGTTCGAATCAGAATTCGAACTCCTACCGTGGGACAGGGGTTTTACTTTATGCACAGTTTCAAACTTAACTGTACTCTATTTTTGTGCTGAACACTCGCAATTATATAAAATGTGACTGTGCTATTATATTTGCATCACTGCCTAGTTCAGTAACTCAACCGCCCAGGGACAAAGCAGGCTGCAGAGAGTGGTAGACAACTCGGATACAACACGGGTACTGACCTCCGCACCATTAAGGGGATCTATGGGAAGCTCTGCCTCAAACAGGCAGCAAATATCACCCCGCAATAAAGACCCCGAACACCCTCGCCATGCTCTCATCTCATAAGAAGGCGATACAGGAACCTGAAATCTGGGACCTCCAGGTTCAAGAACAGCATCCACCCAGCAACCATCAGGTTCTTAAACACTGCACAACACTAACCACAACCTAGCCTACCACAACCCAGCTAAACTCAGCGAGGGTAGACACAAAATACTGGTATAAATCAGCGGGTGAGGTATGGGTGACGTCGCCCATTCCTTCTCACCAGAAATATTGCCTCACCCGCTGAGTTACTCCAGCATTTTGTGTCTACCTTCGATTTAAACCAGCATCTGCAGTTCTCTCTTACACACTAACCTCAGCAAGAAAGAAAGGAGTGCTGCGGAAAGTCTACTGATCACCGTCTGGTTGACTGGTCTCAACTCTGCTAAAAACCTTCACACTGCCAGCTGACCTCACCTCCTAAAGCTTTAAAGCTCTATCCGAGATAACCCTTCAGAAAGGGCACTGTATTGTATGGAAGACGACGTCACATGATGCAGCAAAACACAAAGTGCTGGAGGAACTCAGCGGGTCAGGAAACATCTGCTGAAGAACCCAAACTTATCCAATCTCACCACATCGGATTTTCCAGTAACATTTAGATCATTCAGACCTACGCTCGTGAACATACATGTGTCAGTGTCTCAATGAACTATGCATGTTAAAGGGTAAAGGTTCCCAATATTTTTTTACAAGGATGCTGCCAGGATTCGAGGGCCTGAACTACTAGGGGAGGTTGAGCAGGCTCTATTCATTGGAGCACAAGAGGCTGGGGTATGATCTTGTAGAAGTATATAAAAATCACGAGGGGAATAGATAGGGGAATGCACAATACCCTGAGTAGGGGGTAGAGGACATAAGTTTAGACATAAGTGTTGGACTCTTTCTCCCATGGACATTTTGTCATGCTCTCCTTGATCTCTCTTCCATGTATTTAGTTTATTGTCACATGTACCGAAGTACAGCAAAAAGGTTTCTCGTTGCGTGCGATCCAGTCAGCGGAAAAACTATACATGAACATGATTACAATCAGGTCGTTCACAGTATACAGATACACGATGAGGGGACAATGTATAGTGCAAGGTAAAGTCCAGTAAGGTCCAATTAAAGATAATCCAAGGGTCTCCAATGAGGTTGGTCAGGACCATGCTCCAGTTGGCAAAAGATGATTCAGTTGCCCAATAACAGCAGGGGAAGAAACTGACACTGAATTTCACACTTGTGTACCACTTGCCTGATACAATACAATTCAATTTATTGTCATTTGGACCCCTTGAGGTCCAAACGAAATGTCGTTTCTGCAGCCATACATTACAAAACAAAAAGACCCGAGACACAACACAGTTTACACAAACATCCATCACATCGTTGTGATGGAAGGCAAAAAAAACTTATCTCTCCACTGCACTCTCCCCCCCGATGTCAGAGTCAGAGTCAAAGTCAAAGCCCCCAGCTGGCGATGGTGATTGTCCCGCGGCCATTAAAGCCACGCCGGGTGATGCAAGGTCGCGCACCGGGTCTTGGTGTTAGAGCCCCCGGCGTGCGCTCGCAAAGTCCCACAGCCATTCCAAGCCACGCGGGGCGGTGCTGTAAGGCCCCGCTCAGGTAATCTTCAACCCCGCAACTCGGGCGGGAGAAGTCGCCGTTGCGGAAGCCCCGAAAAGCGGTCTCCCAGCAGGGACCCGCGGGCTCCCGGTGCCGCCGTCCGCCAAACCCGCAGTTGCAGCCTCCGAATCTCCGGGGGTCGGGTGGCAGCAGTGCTCAACCACAGCTCCACCCGCTCCAGACTCAGCCAGCCCCATGACGGTGAGTAGTCGGCAGCTCCGTAGCTGGAACCCCAGGTCGTTCCTGTTGGAGGCCGCTCCACGTTGAAGCCCCAACGACAACGGAGACCCGACAAAGAAAAGGTCGTGTCTCCCGTGCAGGGGAAAGATTTTAAAGTTACCCCCTCCCCCCTACACCACCCCCACCCCCCCCCCCCCCACACACATACCCCAACAAAAAAAAGAACAAAAACTACATAAAAACGAGACAAAAAATAATAAAACACAGACGGACTGCAGAGGCCGCTGCTGACGAGAGTCGCGCCGCCCACACTGATGGGAGAGTGGAGAAGTGCGAGCGTCCAGAGTTCAAAACTTCCACCTGCAAAGCCACAATGAGTTTACAACTTAAATCTGAATTTCCTCAAGTATTGCCCCCATCCTATTCATTGTACACAGCTGGAAATGCATCTGGGGTTGGAAATGACTGAGGTGGGGTTCCCAACATTTCAGATGCATCTTTGTAGATCCTGGTCCCTCTGAGAGAGGAGTGGATGAAAATGATTGTGACCCACCCACGCCGCCGACCTGAGTCACCAACCCTGGCAGCTCAGCAGGGTTCCAGCAACTAGCTGCAGCCACAGAGAAGCCTCCGACATGGACACAACAGCCCCACAAGATGCACTGAGTAATCGTGTGTCGGCAGGCGAGTCCCGTTTAGTTTAGTTCACAGAAACATTGTGGAAACGGGCGCTTCAGCACAACAGGTTGGGGTGGGAGATTGCAACCTTCACGTGGTCTGCTCTGTTTCGACAAATGCAATCAACCTGGCGTGCGCAATCAAGTAAGATCAAATAGAACAAGTTGTCCGACAACTTTAGGCTGTGCACGCCGTACGCAAGAAAGAGCACAACAAGTCTGAGCCGACCAATGATCACCCATATACTGGAGTCCACTGAGTCTGCTCCAACCGATGATCACCCCATACACTACTCTATGTAATCCCACTTTTATATCCTACATATTAGGGGGAATTTAATGAAGCCAATTAACCTACAGACCTGCACATCTTTGGAATGTGGGAGGAAACCAGAGCATCTGGTCACAGGGAGAACCTGCAAACTCCATACAGGCAGCACCCATAGTCAGGATCAAACCTGGGTCTCTGGTGCTGTAAGGCAGCAACAGCACAACCGCCCCACTGTGCGGCCCCAATTATTCCTCATGAATATGCTGAGTATCTAAAATAGGGAAATGGGGCACCTGTAATGGGGCACCTGTAATGGGGCACCTGTAATGGGGCACCTGTAATGGGGCACATGTAATGGGGCACATGTAATGGGGCACCTGTAATGGAGCACCTGTAATGGGGCACCTGTAATGGGGCACCTGTAATGGGGCACCTGTAATGGGGCACCTGTAATCGGGCACCTGTAATCGGGCACCTGTAATGGGGCACCTGTAATGGGGCACCTGTAATGGGGCACCTGTAATGGGGCACCTGTAATGGGGAACCTGTAATGGGGCACCTGTAATGGGGCACCTGTAATGGGGCACCTGTAATGGGGCACCTGTAATGGGGCACCTGTAATGGGGCACCTGTAATGGGGCACCTGTAATGTGGCACCTGTAATGGGGCACCTGTATTCCATCTGGGTAGCTTACAATTTAACAATATGAACACTGGATGGCACAATTGCAAGTAATACCAACATGCCCTCTCTCTCTCTCTCTCTCTGGCCTATGCCCACCCTCACCCCCATGCACACCTGCTTCTCCCACCATCTGACACCTTCAGCCAGTCACCCTGATTCTTTATTCTCCTCTGTACACTCATCTCCCATCCCTGAGACTCCCATTTTCCTTTATATACCCCCACTTTCCCCTCCTCATCCCCTTCCACCCACAAACCTTCATCCGGCTTTACATTTCATGGTCATTGCTAGGAGCATAATTAGGCCATTCAGCCATCAAGTCTACTCCGCAACTCAATCATGGCTGATCTATCTGACCTCTCAACCCTATTCTCCTGCCTTCTCCCCATAACTCCAGACACCCGTACTAATCAAGAATCTGTCAATCTCCGCCTTAAAAATATCCATTGGCTTGGTCTTCACAGGCGTCCGTGGCAATGAATTCCACAAATTTCCGTTCTTATTCTCTGACCCCATTTGGACTCTTTTTCACCTCCATCCTTCATCACTTACTCCACCCCTTTGCCAATCAACCCCCTCACCCGTATCCACCTATCACTAGCCGGGCATTGCCTTTTCCAACATTATCCCCACCACTCATTCCGAAGAAGGGTCCCGACCCAAAACTCCGTCCATTCAGAAGCTGCCTCGCCCACTGACTACTCCCAATACTTTGTTTTTTGCTCAAAATACAGGTCTCCAGGTAATGATCCAATGGTTTAACCACAATAGTACTAGAGTGATACCTATGACCAAGATACCAGCATGACGATCCCGGAGGAGCAGTGGTAGAGTTGCTGCTTTACAGCGAATGCAGCGGCAGAGACCCGGGTTCGATCCCGACTACGGGTGCTGTCTGTACGGAGTTTGTACCTTTTCCCCGTGACTTGCGTGGGTTTTCTCCGAGATCTTCGGTTTCCCACACTCCAAACATGTACAGGTTTGTAGGTTAAATAGCTTGGTAAATGTAAAATTTGTCCCTAGTGCGTGTAGGATAGTGTTAATGTGGAGGGATCGCTGGTCGACGCGGACCCAGTGAGCCAAAGGGCCTGTTTCCGCACTGTATCTCTGAACTACTGTGCTCTGCTCCACTTCTAAAATTCATCTCCATTAATTTCAGCCGTTAATTGCCCACCTCACATTTCCAGCTTTCTCCCCCTCTTCTACAATCAGTCTGAAGAAGGGTCCCAACCCTAAACGTTGTCTGTCCATTCTCTACGCAGATGCTGCCTGACTTGCTGAGTTCCTCCAGTGCTTTGTATCTTGCACAAGATTCCAACATCTGCAATTATTTTTGTGTCTCTGAGAATTTTAATGGATGATTTCTCCGCAATTCTCCAGCACAACCTATAAACCTTGATGTTAACATTCAAACCCAAATGAAAGCATATTCTGTACAGTTTGCTGCTATGTGAGATTCAAAATAATGTTTCTTGTTTCGGCATTTTCTGGAACAACTGTGGCATTCATCTTTTATTAGCTGCTGTAAAATGCTGAACAGTCCATTTCATATCAGATGTTCTGCTAATTTCCTCAATGTCAAAACTGTTACAGAAATTGGTGGGAAAGAGTCAAAGATCCATCTGAACAAATGTTTCATCTGTCCAAGTAGCAATTATGATCAAAGAGAAAGAATGTTAAAAACATGAATTTATAAAGTGTTTTTCATCATCTCAGTTCATCCCACAGCATTTCACAGTTAATAAGGCATTTTTTAAATGTATTGATTGTTATAATACAGGAAATATGTAAGCCAGACTGTGCATAGTAAACTCCCACAGGCATTCATGTGATCACCAATGTTTAGTAAAGTTAACTTTAGAAGGATATTAGCTTAGTCACCTGGGAGAAGGCCCTAGCATTTCTTTACATAGTATGATCCTTGTTGCCTCAGCACAGAAGCGTAGCTGGTAAAGCTGCTGCCTCCCAGTGTTAGAGGCCCGGGTTCAATCCTGACCTCAGGTGCTGTCTGTGTGGAGTTTGCATGTTCTCCCTGTGACAGCATGGGATTCGTCCAGGTGCTCCGGTTTCCTCCCACATCCCAAAGACGTGTGGGTTTGAAGGTTGATTGGGCCTCTGTAAATAGCCCTTAGTGTGTAGAGAGCGGATGAGAAAGTGGGATATCATTGAATTGGTGTACGGATGATCGATGGTCAGCATGGACTCGGTGGGCCGAAGGGCTCGTTTCCATGCTGTGACATTCAATCAATCAACCATTGAATATTAAATGCGGAGAAAGATGTGACAACTGTTTAACATCTCAAAAGAAAAGGGCAAAGTCGAAAGGAAATTACATCTAGAGTGGCGAGTGTCCGGAACAAGTGCCGGGTGTGGTGGTGGCCGCAGATATAATAGTAACAGAAAATTGGTCTCGGCATCATGCTCAGCACAGACATTGTGGGCCAAAGGGTCTGTTCTAGTGCTGCACTGTTCCAAGTTCTATGTTCTGACATTGGCGTGCACCCTCAGTGCCTACATTAGCAAATCAGCTCAGATTTTGGGACTCAGAGGTGAAAGTCCTATCACCAAGTCACAGCCAAACCATTGTAAGATTGAGAGCATGCAAGGTGTCTATCATATTCGTACGAGTTCATTCAAAGAATTCTCCCGAGTTTGCCCTGATTTGAACTCGGAGATTTACGGTAATGGCCGTTCGCAGGTACTTGGGGCTCTCGTGGACATTTTTCAACATGTTGAAAAACCTTCACGAGTCTTCCCGAGCTTACCGCGTTTCCCGAGTACCTGCCGTTAGCGTTACGAGACGTCCCTGAGCTCCGACGTAACCGCTATGTTCATTCTACGTGCTTACCACGAGTTTGAATTTTTTTTAAACTCGGGAGAGCTCTTGAAGAAACTCGTACAGTGAGACAGGGCCATAAGGCAGACTTCGTCTAGTGAGTATGAAGAAGGGTTCCAACCCAAAACGTCACATATCCATCTTCGCCAGAGATGCTAGCTGGCCCACTGAGTTACTCCAACACTTCCTTGTTTCTACTTCTTCCTCAGTCTAGTCATTAACTTTTGCTGGCCTAACAGATGCGGAGAATAACCCAGTCTGTCTTTGATTTGTCCTGAGAAAGGCAGCGCTAATATTTGTTCAAACTGCTCCCAATTAACAAAAAATAATTTATTTCTTAGTTGGAGGCGTCTTAAATAGAACATAGAACAGTACAGCACATGACCAGGTCCTTCAGCCCATAATGGCCATGCCGAACTTGACGCCAAGTTATAGTAACCTCCTCTGCCTACACGTGATCAATATCCCTCCATTCCCTGCATGTTCTTGTGTCTATCTAAAAGCTTCTTGGATGCCACTGTCATATCTGCCTTTACCACCAGCCTTGGCCGTGTGTTCCAGGCACACCTTTACATGAATGTATACATGATTTAATTTTATTGGGTAGCATGCAAAACAAAGTGTTTTCACTGTATCTCTGTATATGTGACAATAATATCCCTAAACCTACACGTCTGTGTGAAAATCTTGCCCCTCACTTTAAACTTTAATCTTTGCCCCTCTCACCTTAAATCTATGACCCTGGAAAAAAAAGTTGACTGTCCCCCAGATTCAGGCTTCTCATAACTTTATAAACATCCTGTGCTGGCCCGTTCTGTGTTTTAGTTTTAGGTGTAGTATTAGTTATACAGCATGGAAACAGGCCCTTTGGCCCAGGGGTCCGTGCCAATCAAAGGAGAAGGGTTCCGACCCGAAACGTCACCTATTCCTTTTCTTCAGAGATGCTGCCTGACCTGCTGAGTTACTCCAGCATGTTGTGCCTATCTTCGGTATAAACCAGCATCTGCAGTTCCTTCCTACCCATATACTAGTTCTTTGTATTCCCAGTTTTGCATCCTACACACTCAGGGCAATTTAGAGAAGCTTATTAATCTACAAATCTGCGTGTCTTTGAAATGTCGGAGGAAGCCGGAGCACCCGGAGAAAACCCACGTGGTCACGGGGAGATTATACACACCCCATGCAGACAGCAACTGTAGTCTGGATTGAACTGGGTTACTGGCAATGCGAGGCAGCAGATTTACCACTGTGCCACCGTGCTGCTGCGGTCTATGTAGCTGTGATCCACCCTCGGTGTGGTATAAATCCACTCCATCACACACCATGCATTAGAAAACCGCTGACTGAAAGGACAAATGCTGGCCCAATGTCAAGAACAGACCAGCAACACCCACCTGCCCAGCTGAAGGAGAGCTACATTGATGAGAAACCCTGTGATGCAAGGTCAAACCTTCTGGTACTTGCTTAAATGCAGGATAAAGGAGGTCTTAGAACAACAGCTGGCAACTTGGGAAATCACAGAGGCTTCATTGTACACCAGCATATTTCACTGGTGAGATATTTTTCTCAGATTTGTTAAGGTTATTAAAAATCTGGACTATTACTTCTGCACTGTTTTAATAAGCGAGCAGCAAAATTACGTAAAGTTCTGGTTGCTGTCAAGACAAATACACCAGAGTGTTTCCATTGCAGCAGAGGTCCAGCTAATGTCAGTGCATGGAGCTGTTCCTGCGCACTGAGCTTGCTACAGACATGCAGGAAATGCAATGTTTTCTTAAAACAGAAGGATTCATTTGGTGCTCAATGAAATAATGAGGAATGGAACATTTTAAACCAGTGCTCGCATTATGCCCCTTTCATTTATATTTACCTCAAGGTAAAGGTTTCTTTATATTGCCTCACTAGGTAAGAATCAATATATCGCCTCCAGGATGAGTCAAACACTGAAGGTTTAGGGGGAACTTTGAGCATCAGGAAAAATCTCTGGAAAACACGGATTGGTTTCAGATCAGGCCCATTCTTCAGACTTCCTGACCCAAAACATCACCTATCCAGGTTCTCACTTACCCGCTGTGATACTCCAGTACTTTGTGCCTTTTTTTGTGCACCCACAAACCCGCACGCGGGGGGAAACCGGAGCACCCGGAGGAAACCCACGCGGTCACAGGGAGAGCATGCAAACTGCAAACGAGGCATCATGTTAAACAGCATGTCCATAGAGCTGCTTGCTTCCATTTTTAATTCTATGTCCAACTTCCAACTAAGTGTTTAAGAAGGAACTGCAGATGCTGGAAAATCGAAGGTACACAAAAAAGCTGGAGAAACTCAGCGGGTGCAGCAGCATCTATGGAGCGAAGGAAATAGACAACGTTTCGGCCGAAATGTTGCCTATTTCCTTCGCTCCATAGATGCTGCTGCACCCGCTGAGTTTCTCCAGCTTTTTTGTGTACCTTGCAACTAAGGCCTTCCTCCAGAACACCAGTATATCCCCCACTTTACCTTATTTCTCATAGCATAGAAACTGCAGACGTGTGGTCATTCATAAAAGATTTGAATATTCCCAAATCTATTTTCGGATACTAGATCAGGATCTGGAACAAGCTGTCAGAGGAGGTAGTTGAGGCAGATACAATTACAACTTTTAAAAGACATTTGTACGTATGGAAGGATGGGACAAGTTTAGCGGGCTATGGGACATATGGGATTAGCCCAATATGCTGACTTGGTTGGCATGGATAAGGTGGGCCAAAATGTCTGTTTCCATACTGTGGCCAAGCCATTAGATATTTTTAAGGCAGAGATAGATAGATCCTCGATTATTATGGGTGTCAGGGGTTTACGGGGAGAAGGCAGGGGAATGGGGTTGGGAGGGAGAGATAGATCAGCCATTATTGAATGGCAGAGCAGACTTGATGGGCCGAATGGCCTAATTCTTCTCCTATCGCTGATGACCTTATGACTGCAAAGCTACATGACCATGTGACTCTGGAACTCCTCCACCTTGTTCTCAGCAACAGCTCCAGGAACCCTCCCCTGGGTCTCAGAGTCACCCTGGAAACTCCTGCAGCGTTGAGTCCTCCTGCACGCCACTCCCCGAGTGGAACTGGGTGGGGAGAGAGCCGACATACATTATTCTCTGTAAATTCATTCTAACCTGTGCCTGAGCGTTAAACCTACAGGGCCCTGTTTCAACCCCTCCTGATCAGGTCACACGTTGGGGACACGTCAGCCAGACTACCAAACATGTTAGCATAGCACCCACTTAGCACTAGTTTGCATCCTTTCACCGACTCAAACACTCACCTCACCCCCGTGCTGCATTCCAAGTTCTTACTTCTATGAAAGGAGGGGAATTGTCATCCATCATTCCCAACTTGATTTGAGCCAACATTCTGGAAGAGGAGGAGTTGTGTCCTCTCGCAGAGGCCCCACCCAGTCCATCTTCCTCTTCCAGCCAAGCAGAGCAAACGATTTGAGTGTTGACACTGACATCAACATGTCTTTGATGCTGCAGAGGCTGCCGTTTAAATTATTCTAAGTGACAACACTTATGGAAGATGGAAGTAAAGCGCGACCAAGGCCGGTCACATATTTTACATTTTCTACCTGTACTTCATTGCAAGACTAAAACAACACGTAACGCGTAAAATTGCACCGAGTGGCACTCAGACCCCGTGTACATCAAGGGAACAGGATATCTGTCAATAAACCTTTGAAACGTGTTAATGTGATGTTTGACTTGGGCTAAGACAAGCGTAAACTGAACATGGAGACTTGGTTCGACGGAGACCAGATTGAGTGACCATCACCAAAACACAGCGATGAAGTGAATTAAAAACTAACAAAGTGTCGATCTGTTGTCTAGACAATGTTGCATTCTTTCACACAAGTAAATATCTAATTCGCTGAGTCAGAACACATTTGCAATGCAAGGTCTTTAAACCTTATCAAGGTAGGGTCATAATCATTGGAAGAAATTAATCTATTTTTTCCCTGACATTGGAAGAAGCAAGATATTAATTGGACATCTTTGGTGTTTTATGGGGATGAAGTCTGTAATTTATACATGGAGTCAAGTGGCTTATTTGCTTTGGAAGATTACTTGCAAGATGCCAATTTCTCTTCTGTATGGGAAAAGGAAATTACAAAATAATTCCTAGTCTTATGGAGAAAATTCCAGAGATCCTTTATTCTTTTATCGCTTGTTTTGTGGAAATGTCCTGAGCAGCCTGGGATAATGATACAAACCGCTTTGCCAAACCGCAGTAAGTCTGGCCAATGCTGACTATATTCTCAGTCTGCCAGTGATATCTGTGTCATCAGATATATCTGTGTATCAGTGATGTTCAAGAAGGAACTGCAGATGCTGGAAAATCAAAGGTAGACAAAAGTGCTGGAGAAACTCAGCGGGTGCGGCAGCATCTATGGAGCGAAGGAAATAGGCAACGTTTCGGCCGAAATGTTGCCTATTTCCTTCGCTCCATAGATGCTGCCGCACCCGCTGAGTTTCTCCAGCACTTTTGTTTACCTGTGTATCAGTGATATCAGGTCAGTCTGAAGAAGGGTCTCGACCCGAATCGTCACCCGTTCCATCTCTCCAGAGATAGCCTGTCCTGCTGAGTTACTCCAACATTTTGTGTCTATCTTCAGTTTAAACCAGCATCTGCAGTTCCTTCCAACACAGTGATATCTGTGTGCCTGGGGGTCTGAAGCTACAATCATTCCTACAGGCTACAAAACCAAAGACAATGATGGAAAGAGAAAACTAATAACTGATGCCCTCAGGTTGTCATTACTAGAACAGCAGATCGCAGGTGGAATGGACAACTCAATGCGTGAACCAGTTGTTTGCATGCATGTTTGTGTTTGTGTGCATGGGAGAGAACCTGTATGTGTATACAATACAATACAATACAATACAATACAATTCAATTTATTGTCATTTGGACCCCTTGAGGTCAAAACGAAATGCCGTTTCTGCAGCCATACATTACAAACAAATAGACCCAAGACACAACATAATTTACATAAACATCCATCACATTGCTGTGATGGAAGGCCAAAAAAACTTCTCTCTCCACTGCACTCCCCCCCCCCCCCGATGTCAGAGTCAAAGTCAAAGCCCCCGGCGGGCGATGGCGATTGTCCCGTGGCCATTTAAGCCACGCCGGGTGATGCAAGGCCGCACACCGGGTTCTTGATGTTAGAGCCCCCGGCGCGCGCTCGCAAACTCCCGCGGCCATTCCAAGCCGCGCGGGGCGGTGATGTAGGCCCCGCTCCAGGAGCTCTTCAACCCCGCAACTCGGGCGGGAGAAGTCGCCGCTGCGGGAGCCCTGAAAAGCGGTCTCCCTCCAGGGACCCGCGGGCTCCCGATGTCACTGTCCGCCAAACCCGCAATTGCAGCCACCACAGCTCCACCCGCTCTGGACTCGGCCAGCTCCGCGACGGTGAGGTGAGTAGTCGGCACTGGAGTCCCCGGTCTTCCTGTTGGAGGCCGCTCCTCGTTGCAGCCCCAACGACAACGGAGACCCGACAAAGAAAAGATCGGGTCTCCCGTGCAGGGAGAGATTTAAAAGTTACCCCCAACCCCCCCACACCACCCCCACCCCCCCACACACATACCCCAACAAAAATAACAAAAACTACATTAAAACATAGACATAAAATAATAAAAACGCAGACGGACTGCAGAGGCCGCTGCAGACGAGAGTCGCGCCGCCTACCGGCGTGTGCATACGTATGTACTTGTGTGTTTGCCCGCACGAGTGTTTGGACATGTATATATATGTGGATGAGCACAAGCGAGAGAACGACAGACTGAGGGAAAGAAGGAGAGACTGAGAGAGGACGAGAGGAAGAGAGGGAGGGAAAGGGAAAACAAAACTGAAGAGAGAGCCTGAAATTTTAAATCTTTGAAGAATGACACGCATGCGTCCTGGTGGGGTTCTGCACGTAATCCCTCAACGTTACTCCTCATAAAATAACGATCAAACTTCAAACTGGTAAGTTCTCGTTTAAACTTACTATTTTATTGAGCCACACATTTTAGTTGGGTTGCTGTATAATAAATTCATATAATGTATATTAATTCACCTTTCTGGTTTAAATGCAGCATCTTTCTCTCTCATAAACAAGCTCCATTGGGCAGCCTCTCCTCAACATAGGAGGTCCACAACATCACAAATAGACAGCAGGGCTGTATTTTAGCCCATAATGTTTTTATCATAGATTTTCTGGCAGGAACCAGTGTTTGGCCAGGAGAAGTGCTCATTTTGGAGATTTATCCAATCTTGTTGGCCAAAACATGCCACCTCTTGTATGAGGGCTCGGATTATTTCTGTACAATCGCTAATCGGGGATTGTATGGCAATACTCTAGTGGCGTGTTTGTCAGAATCAAATTTCACTGTGCATTTGCACTGCATACGAGACAATAAAGCACTATTGAACATTGATTGGCCAAACTCCAACCAACTCCACATTTTCAGTCTTTGTTTGTGTGAAGCAAATGCATTGGCACTTTTCAATGTACTCGGAATAATCTCGGACAAAAATCAGACAGATACCAGATAGGGATTTTTGTTGTTGTGTGTACATCTGCAAGTACTGGAGGAACCACCCATCTTTGAAGAAGATTCTTCAATAGTTGGTTTTATTATTTCGATTTTATTGACTCAATATTCACCAATCTGCCTGATGATCTGGCCATAATGTGTC
Organism: Amblyraja radiata; assembly: GCF_010909765.2. Lineage (NCBI taxonomy): Eukaryota > Metazoa > Chordata > Chondrichthyes > Rajiformes > Rajidae > Amblyraja > Amblyraja radiata. The sequence goes on from NC_045988.1 coordinate 7,339,305, forward strand.
AATCAGCCACTGAACAGCAGGTACAAAATCATGAGACATTTCCAGCGGGCCACCGGTGATCCGAGCCAGGATGGAGAAGAGTAGGGTAGAGGATTCTAAAACTACGCTTCAGGTGAGAGGGGAGAAATTTAAGAGGGACCTCAGTGTCAGCCCTTTTACTCAGAGGGTAGCCCGTATCTGCTTTGAGCTGCCAGAGGAAGCTATCGAAATGGAAACAATTATGATGTTTAAAAGACATTTGGACAGATATGTGGATAGGAAGGCTTTTGAGGGCTATGGACAAAATGGAGGCAAATGGGACTAGCCCAGAATGTCAACTTGGTCGGCGATAAAGGTAGGATGGCGGCGTCTCATGGCAGCAGCCTCTGCCGTCCATCTGTCTTTTAAAAAATCTTTGTCCTGCTGAGTGTCTAGTTTGGTAGTAGTATATATATTGTATTAGCTGTGTATATGTGGGGGGCAGGGGGGTAGGAGAAACTTTTAAATCTCTTCCCTGTATGAAGGGCCCGACCTTTGCCCTGTCAGGTCTCCGTTGTCGTTGGGGCCTAGCACCGTGGAGCGGCCTCCAACCAGAACGACCTGGGGGCTCCAGTCGCGGAGCCAGCAGACTCACCGTCGTGGAGCTGGCCGGCTTTGGAGCGTGGAGAGCTGTGGTGGCGCGCGGCTGCGACCTGAATTAGAAGATTCGGAGGCTCCAGCCACAGGCCCGGTGGATGGTGACATCGGGAGCTCGCAGGTCCCTGGTGGGAACGCTTTTCGGAGCACCAGCAACAGCAACTTCTCCCGCCCGAATTGCGGGGTGGAAAACAACCTGGAGCGGGGCCTTACATCGCCCGGCGCAACTTTAACAGCCACGGGACTTGCCATCGCCTGCCAGGGCTCCAACATCAAGACCCGGAGCGGGGCCTTACATCGCCCGGCGCGGCCTTAACGGCCGCGGGACTAGCCATCGCCAGCCGGGGGCTTTAACATCGGAAGCAGAATGGAAAACAGGGGAGACACTGACTTTGCCTTCCATCACAGTGAGGAGGAGATTCACTGTGATGGATATTTGTGTTAATTGTGTGTCTTGGGGTTTTTTTCTTGTTGTCTGACTGCAGAAACCAAATTTCGTTTTAACTTCATTTGAGGTTCAAATGACAATAAACGGCATTGTATATTGTATTGTATTGTATGTATTGTGGGCAATGTGGGCCGATGAGCATGTTTCCAAGCTGTATGACCCTGTGAAATGACTTGTAGGGTAAACATTTTGGCAAGATCTCTTGCCCAGAATAGGTGAATTGAGACACAGAGGGCATAGGTTTAAGGTGAAGGGGAAAAGATGTAATAGGAATTTTTTTTCACACAAAGGTTGGTGGGTGTATGGAACAAGCTGCTTGAGGAGATAGTTGAGGCAGGGACTATCCCAATTTTTAAGAAACAATTAGACAGGTACATGGATAGGAAAGGTTTGGAGGGATATGGGCCAAACACAGGCAGGTGGGACTAGGATAGCTGGGACATATTGGCCAGTGTGGGCAAGTTGGGCTGAAGGGCCTGTTTCCACACTGTATCACTCTATGACTACGACTATGAAAATCAAGACAGGAGAACTAGTAGTTAAATGTTGCTTGCTGGCAAAAGAGATTGGTCAAAGATTTGGGTAAAATCAGAAGGGAAAATATTATTTTAAGGCTCTAATTATATTTGAGTAAACAACGTTTGTGTATGATGAAACAGTGAGGCCCTGTCTGAGTGAACATTGTGTAGGATGTGGGGCGAACAGCCACATTCTCATGATTCATTGTTTACAACATTTCCTTCAGGGAAAAAAAAGGTAACAAAAGTAAATTGCAATTTTTAATCTGTATTTTGGTAATAAGCTTAGCTTTGTTTAGTTTAGAGATACAGCACGGAAACAAGCCCTTTGGCCCACTGAGTACATGCCGACCAGCGATCCCCGTACACTAGCACTATCCAATACACTAGGGGCCAATTTACAGTTTACCAAAGCCAATTAACCTACAAACTTGTACATGTTTGGAGTGGGGGAGGAAACTGAAGCACCCCCGGGGAAAATCCACATGGTCACGGGGAGAACGTACACACTACGTACAGATAGCACTCGGAGTCAGGATCGAACCTGGGTCTCTGATGCTGTAAGGCAGCAAGTCTACTGCTGCGCCACCATGACGCCCCTTAGGCTCTTGATTTTCAGCTGACACACGCCTGTCCCATCTGTATGTGTAATGCTTAAATGTGCTCCAATAACAATAAAACAAGGAAATACAGTGGGAGCTGGAATAGGCTACAAGGCCCCTCAAACTTGCCCTGCCAAGCGATATGTAGAACATAGAAGAGTACGCCACAGGAATGGGCCCTTCGGACCACAACCTTTGTGCTGAACATGATGCTAAGTTAGTCTGATCTCATCTACCTGCACATGATCCATATCCCTCTATTCCCTGCATTTCCATATCCCCATCTAAAAACCTCTTAAAATCCACTATCACAGCTGAATGGCTTAATTCTGCTCCTATGTCCTATGGTCAAAATAAGTTTGGTTCATCAATGCACCCATATTCCTTAAATTCTCCCTCTTTCACTGACTTTTCTAACATTCCCCTCCAGCTTTTTCTTGCTTTCAGTCTGGTCCAAAGTCTGACAGTGGTAAAGTGAGTCGTAGTGCCGAACATTAAGCAGAGGCACGGTGAATGTATGACCAGCAAGTTTGGGAAAGGATAAGCAATATATTCACACTCCATAAAGCAGTCATCACCCGGGTAAATGAAACATTGTTGGTAAATTGGTTAGAGCATATTCAGAAGTTTAAACACTCATCAAGCTATCTGAAGCGCGATGGGGTTAGATATTATAATTCAATAAAGCATATAGAGGGTCATTAATGTTTACGCACTCACCAGACTGCAAGGGAAAGGCCAAAACTGAATGTAATTCTCAGTAACACATTGGGCAATTCTAGCACATGGGATAATAGAGACTTACTACAAGAAAGGAAGACCATTTAAATCACGTTCATAGCAAATTTCTAACCAACCAACATTGTTATGGATCAGGAAAATTTATACATAGAAGAACCATGGTTTAAATGTGTGATTTTAATTCTAACTCTAGTAGTAACGGCTTGTGTTTCCTGATCATTGTACGGTTTAGAAACATAAAAAATAGGTGCAGGAGTAGGCCAGTCGGCCCTTCAATTTGATCATGGCTGATCATTCAAAATTAGTACCCCATTTCTGCTTTTTCCCTCTATCCCTTGATTCTGTTAGCTATATTTAAAGGGCCTGTCCCACTTACGCGATCTTTACAGGCGACTGCCGGCATCCGTGATAGGTCGCCGAAATTGTTAACATGTTGAAAAATCAGCGCCAACCAGAAAGATGCTACGACTCTTTGGAGACTTCTCATGACCATAGGAGACCTCTCACGATCATACAGGCTGTATGGTCGTGAGAGGTCTCCTATGGTCGTGAGAGGTCACCAGCGTCTTTTTGGTCGCCGTTGAATTTTCAACATGTTGAAAATTTCGGCGACCTATCACGGGTGCCAGCAGTCGCCTGTAAAGGTCGTGAAAGTTTCAGTTTTCAGTTGATCTCACTCAGCCAACATAAAATATAATTGTCAAAGGTTATTAGTAAAAGCTTTAGTTCCATGCACCTTTCCCTTTTTCCTTGTAGAAACAAGGAATGCTGATGCTGGAGTAACTCTACAGGTCAAGCAGCATCCCTGGAGAACATGGACAGGTGACGTTTCAGGTCAGGACGTTTCTTCAGCCTGATCAGAAGTCTGAAGAAGAGACCTGACCTGAAACATCACCTAAGATGTTCTCCAGGGTTCCTGTCTGACCCACTGAGTTACTCCAGCATTTTGCGTCTTTCCTAGTTTCCCTTCTCAGTTCCTTGCGAAATCTCCTCACTTGGTATTTGTGATGCATTTTTCCTCTCCATTAATTTCTTTCTTCATCATTTTTCCCACTGCTCTCACTTTCTTCCCAATCCGTGCTTGTTCCTGGGACTCACCATCCCCTGACTATTCTGTGCCTTGCAAATCTGCAGGCACAGGCTGTGCATGGAAACGTAAATCTGCCAGCACTTGCAGAAGTGTGCCAACACATCCCAAGCACACTGGGTCCATGTTCACATAATTTCCACTGAATATGTAAAAAGCCAGTTGTGTGGAGTTTAAGTTGCCCCGTTACAAGAAAGTTATTTCAGACATGGTTTTGTTCTATTGTACTGATCAGGCGTACTGAGATAGTGGAAAACCTTGTTTGCATTTTATTCAGTCAAGTCATACTACATATGATTACAATCAAACCTTACACAAGTACAAGTAGGAGAACAAGAAATAAAGTGCAGGATATGAGGTAGCAGCATAACAACATTACAGTTACAGGGAAAGTGCGGATAAAAAAAGTGGCAGAACCGCACTGAGATAGGTTGGAAGATCGAGTCTGCAAAAACGGTTCAGTAGATTAAACAGCGGGGAACTTGTTGTTCCTGAATCTGGGGGTATGTGCTTTCAAGCTTTTGTACCTTCTGTTCACAGAAGAGGGAACAATTGAAGTGGGAAAGGTCCTTGATTATGTTGGCTGCTTTCCCAAGGCAGCGTGGTGCAAAATTGAGTTGATTGGGTGGGAGACTGGTTTGAGTGATGAACTGGGCAACATCCACAACTCACAGCAACTTTGCACAGAGTGTTGAAGAGGTTTAGCAGAATGCTGAGCATAAATAAACTACTGGAGGAACTCAACTGGCCAGGCAACATCTGTGGAGGGAATGCATAGAGGCGTTTTGGGTTAGGACCCTTGTTCAGACCACAAGGCTGCGTGGATTAGAGGGTAATAGCCATAAGCAGAGGTTGGATAAATTCTGATTTTTTATTTTCTGGAGTGTCAGAGGCAAACCCTCCGAGTTCCTCCAGCACTTTGCTCCTTGTATAATAGCCCAGGTCTCTGGGTAGTAATCTAACAATTTAACCACAATCGCTCCACATCAACATCTATAAACAGGATACAAACACCTCTGTACTCTGCTCCAATTCCAAAATTCCTCTCCGTTAGATTCAGTCGAACAAAGATTTGGAAACAGCAGAATCCACATGTTCTGTTCTACCACACACTTGGTGTAAGGACCAAGGGGAATTTCATTCAATGCACCAGAGCCCAACTCAGCTGCTGCCGGGACTGGAGAATGAGTGGGACTAATCAATCAGCAAACAAACTGCGAGCAATTGAGCTGCAATCAATCAATCTGATTCCTCAGGAGTTACTTAAAGGGATTACATTGTGCATGGGTAATTTAATACACTCGCGATCCTTCTCACTTAGCATTGCACTTCAGCCTTGACATGTCCAACTTTATCAGATGGTAATTTCAATGTTTAACACTTAAGAGAAAATTGCCCTGGAGTCTAATTATCTCTGGGGTTCCAGGTGGCCATCGATCATGAACAAAACAATCTTTTTCTGCTCGATCACTGATGGCACAGCTCAAGGTTTATCACCTTGATCCTCATTACAGATCACACTCACCACACTGGGTGAAGTGACTGAATCATTATATTTTCAATTCCTCCAAGTGACAATATAAGTTATTTATCTGAAGTTCTTTATTCAGTTTTTTGATATTGCTATGGAGGTACTGTGGTCTGAAGAAGGGTCTCGGCTCGAAACGTCACCTATTCCTTCTCTCCAGAGAGTTACTCCACCATTTTGTGTCTACCTTAAGTTATTTGGTGATGTGAGGGTAGATTTGCTGCACAAGTGAAATACACTGTTTCTAGGTGTTGCAGTGGGGAAATGCATCAGGTCAGATCAGATCATGGTGGATCTGGAGCAACATGTGTGTTCAGGGCAAACATTAGCACATCATGTTTACGGTTTAGAGATACAGCGTGGAAACAGGACCTTCGGCCCACTGAGTCCGCGTCAACCAGCGATCACCCATACACTAGTTCTATGCTGCACGCTACGATTGAGAGAAGCCAATTAACCTACAAACCTGTACGGCTTTAGGATGTGGGAGGAAACTGGAGCACCCGGACAAAAACCCATGAGGTCACAGGGAGAACCTTTTAAACTCCATACAGACAGCACCATCTGAGTACTTACTGGAATCTTATGCGTGGATATCCACTTGCCAGGACTTGTAGTTGGGACTAGCTTAGATGGGGCATCTTGATCCTCATGGATGAGTTGGTGCCAAAGTGTTTGTTTTGGAGCTGTGTGACTCTATAACTATTCAGTTCAATATTTTCTTTCTGTGTCAATAATAACTCAATGATGAATGCAATTATATATGAGTGTCCTTTGTTTAAGCTATGTATTATACAGGTGCAACTCTGGAAATTTCCCATTATATATATATATATATATATATATATATATATATATATATATATAATATATGTAACACTTGTCTCATCAATATAATTATTTAAAAGAATATAAAAAATGCTGTAAGATATAATTATTTCATTGGATGGGGCATACACAATGACTTATTAGAAGATGAATGTATTTCATGAATTATGCTTTGGTGAGAAAACTCCAGTGAAATCTTACCTAGAATAAAGCATGTACTTTGACGTACTGAAATAAAGTGTCAAAAATGTTCAATGTCTTAAGAGTCTCGAATCAAGGCTGTGAAGACAATATTCTAGTACTTTAGGTTCACACTAATCTCCAAATAAGCAGAGGAAGCAAGATCTATTGAGTTTAAAGGATTCAAGATTCAGCTTGTACAGAGTTCTGAAGCAGATTGGGGAAATTATCCTATAAATCTCTTTGTGGTTTTCCAATTGAGCCAAGAAAAATTCATTTTGGAAAATCAACATTTCTCAAACTGATGTAAAGAGAGTTTGGAGCGTGATTAATTCTAAGGAAACAATCGCAATGCTTTAAAAATCAATATGAAATAGACACAAGATATTTGCAACAATATCATATTTCTTCCTCTGTAGTTCCCAAAGGTTATATTTCAAAATTATTATGTTACTGGCTCCAGTAAAAGCCTTGCTTTTAAAGTTTCATGGGAAGATTTATGAATTGTGTAATATTTGATGGGTATTGGAATAAATAGTTGTGATTTAAATAGCTAAAGCTCCACAACTGAATGGTCAATGCCATTCTGAAATAAGGTCGGTGCCACAATACTTTAATGACCTTCCCATGGTTGTGGAATTAATTTTATATAAACAATGAGTGTCATTCCAAGAATAATTTGGTAGCTGTGAAGTACCAAACAAGTAGAAATAATGCAGGAGTGTATGACTTCCCATCAATATGTTTCTCTTAATTTTGCTATTACATATATTGCTAATGAAATGGTGGACCAGTCAGAAATACATGTATCTCTGCTCATTGCAGTTATAGACAGAATCCACTCCAACTCATGTTAAATACATTCCGAGCCAAAAGGTTCCAAATGTGGATGAAGAGATTCAATTAAACAACCAATGAATTAATGTTTCAAATCTGAAACCCTTCATTGGAGCCAGAAGGAAAGAAGTATTCAGCATATTATTCCATAACATGCATTTAAATATCTGCCCTAGTGTCTACTTTTCGTTCGACAGCACTCCTGTGAAATATCTTGGAACGTTTTGCAAAATTAAGTGCCGAGTCTTTAGTATCAACCAGAAAATGCTGAAAATAGTCACCACTAAATGGGGCATTATGTGAGCCTTTATGTTGGATCAGAGCCTTGACATCAGTTCCTTCTATCAGTTACTCTGCGTTCTAATGCTTGTAGCGTTGGTCTGTGTCATTCTATTTGACAGCCTTACCATATTCAGTCATTGTCAGACACAGGGCAATTTGTAGTCAAAAGTTACAGTTCAGGCCCAGTTATAAGTAGGCCGATTGTGTACAGTGAGTAGCAAGACCCACGCTCACACAATTAAAGCTGTCTCGATGTCTGAAGTCACTCCCTTGTCTTTGAAACTTCCAGCTCACTGCAGACTCCAAACCTCCTACAGATGACATCAACACAGTCATTCATTCAGATGTATGACACTCTGCAAATAAAAACAGCTAGTCTCCTTCAGTGAGCTCATCTCTTTCCTATTCTATGATTGATTGATTGATTGCAAAGATACAGAATGGAAACAGACCTTTGGTTCCGTCTTCACTAAGGAAGACATAAATAATCTGCCGGAAATAGCAGGGGACCACGGGTCAAAGGAGTTGGAGGAATTGAGTGAAATCCAGGTTAGCCGGGAAGTGGTGTTGGGTAAATTGAATGGATTAAAGGCCGATAAATCCCCAGGGCCAGATAGGCTGCATCCCAGAGTACTTAAGGAAGTAGCTCCAGAAATAGTGGATGCATTAGTAATAATCTTTCAAAACTCTTTAGATTCTGGAGTAGTTCCTGAGGATTGGCGGGTAGCAAACGTAACCCCACTTTTTAAGAAGGGAGGGAGAGAGAAAATGGGGAATTACAGACCAGTTAGTCTAACATCGGTAGTGGGGAAACTGCTAGAGTCAGTTATTAAAGATGGGATAGCAGCACATTTGGAAAGTGGTGAAATCATTGGACAAAGTCAGCATGGATTTACAAAAGGTAAATCATGTCTGACGAATCTTATAGAATTTTTCGAGGATGTAACTAGTAGCGTGGATAGGGGAGAACCAGTGGATGTGGTGTATCTGGACTTCCAGAAGGCTTTCGACAAGGTCCCACATAAGAGATTAGTATACAAACTTAAAGCACACGGCAGTGGGGGTTCAGTATTGATGTGGATAGAGAACTGGCTGGCAAACAGGAAGCAAAGAGTAGGAGTAAACGGGTCCTTTTCACAATGGCAGGCAGTGACTAGTGGGGTACCGCAAGGCTCAGTGCTGGGACCCCAGCTATTTACAATATATGTTAATGATCTGGATGAGGGAATTGAAGGCAATATCTCCAAGTTTGCGGATGACACTAAGCTGGGGGGCAGTGTTAGCTGTGAGGAGGATGCTAGGAGACTGCAAGGTGACTTTGATAGGCTGGGTGAGTGGGCAAATGTTTGGCAGATGCAGTATAATGTGGATGATGAGGTTATCCATTTTGGTGGCAAAAACAGGAAAGCAGACTATTATCTAAATGGTGGCCGACTAGGAAAAGGGGAGATGCAGCGAGACCTGGGTGTCATGGTACACCAGTCATTGAAAGTAGGCATGCAGGTGCAGCAGGCAGTGAAGAAAGCGAATGGTATGTTAGCTTTCATAGCAAAAGGATTTGAGTATAGGAGCAGGGAGGTTCTACTGCAGTTGTACAGGGTCTTGGTGAGACCACACCTGGAGTATTGCGTACAGTTTTGGTCTCCAAATCTGAGGAAGGACATTATTGCCATAGAGGGGGTGCAGAGAAGTTTAACCAGACTGATTCCTGGGATGTCAGGACTGTCTTATGAAGAAAGACTAGATAGACTTGGTTTATACTCTCTAGAATTTAGAAGATTGAGAGGGGATCTTATAGAAACTTATAAAATTCTTAAGGGGTTGGACAGGCTAGATGCAGGAAGATTGCTCCCGATGTTGGGGAAGTCCAGGACAAGGGGTCACAGCTTAAGGATAAGGGGGAAATCCTTTAAAACCGAGATGAGAAGAACTTTTTTCACACAGAGAGTGGTGAATCTCTGGAACTCTCTGCCACAGAGGGTAGTCGAGGCCAGTTCATTGGCTATATTTAAGAGGGAGTTAGATGTGGCCCTTGTGGCTAAGGGGATCAGAGGGTATGGAGAGAAGGCAGGTACGGGATACTGAGTTGGATGATCAGCCATGATCATATTGAATGGCGGTGTAGGCTCGAAGGGCCGAATGGCCTACTCCTGCACCTAATTTCTATGTTTCTATGTTTCTATGTTTCTATGTCTATCAGCCTACCGAGTCAACGCCAACCATCGATCACCCCTTCACACCAGTTCTCTCTTATCCCACTTTCACATCCACTCCATTCACACTAGGGACAATTTACCCACAGCCCCATAAGTCATTGGGATGTGGGAGGAAACCAGAGCAGCCATGGGGAGTCCACATGGTCACAGGGAGAATGTGCAAACTCCACACAGACAACACCCAAGGTCAGGATTAAACCCGGGAATATGGTGCTGTGAGGCAGTGGCTCTCCTCTATAGGTTCCAAAATATAACTCTTTCCAATTTTAATTAACCCCGTTACTTAGGTACCCAGAAGTGTTATTTATGAAATTGTTTAATATCCATAATTTAAAACTGATGTGAATGTTTCAAGATCAACAGAAAAGTCATGATTGGGTTTCCTTTCCTGCTGAGTGGCCCAAAGAGTTATTTGAGTCCATTGTGTCCAAAGCAGTTCTAAGAGTGCAGGCAATATAGCAATTCTACAATAAATACATTTTAGCTAAATCGACACAAGAGTCTGTTTTGTCGCTGGGCTCCTGACATTTATTGCTGCTATGTTTCACATGTATTTTTTGGAGAATAGTCAATCGCTCCAATGAAATAAATCGCTACAATCTCCATCATATTTCTTTTTGCTCCACTGTTTGTCATTTATTTCAGGCTGGTTTTAAGTGTAAGGCGTACCCTGTATTGTACTCTACACTGCCCCACTGTGCGGAGAGAGAGATGCCCATCGCTGGTCTCAACTTCTCCAAAATACCGATCAGCCTTTATTCCATAACCAATATCATCAGGTAGGGCACGGTGGCGCAGCGGTACAGTTGTTGCCTTACAGCGCTTTCAGCGTCAGAGACCCAGGTTCGATCTGTACAGACGGGTGCTGTCTTTACGGAGTATGTACGTTCTCCTGCGAGGGTTTTCTCCAAGAACTTCAATTTCCTCCCACACTTCAAGGATGTACAGGTTTGCAGGTTAATGGGCCTGGTAGAAATTGAATTGTCCCTAGTGTGTGTGGGATAGTGTTAATGTGCGAAGATCGCTGGTCGGCGCGGACTTGGTGGGCTGAAGGGCCTGTTTCCGTGCTGCATCTCTAAACTCTAAACTAACTAGATTAAATTGAAACTGTGACCAGAATTCAAAGTATTACACTGGCTGGACTTTCCATCGGGAGCCTGGGATCTCTTGTTGAGATCGCCATTTGAGCTCCATTCGGCGCGGCCCTGTCGGCTCCGGAAGCCACGGTCTCGAGTAAGGAGGCCCTACTATGGGTGGACATGGGGATGGGACTGGACTTTGTGCCTTTCCCCACAATGGGAACCATTGTGGGGGGATGTTTTGATGTTGAAACTATCTATTACTGTCATGTTGTATTCTTTTTTTATGTGCTGCATGGCAAAAAGATTTCACTACACCTAAAAGTGTATGTGACCAAATAAAATTTGAACTTGAACTTGAACTTGACTTTGCTCTGAGCCTGGGAGCAATATTGTGTCAGCAGAAGATATTTCCTTCCTTGCAGAAGTTCTGAATCACAATAAAAGACCCAATGTGCTGGAGTAACTCAGCAGGTCAGGCAGCACCTCTGCAGAACATGGATAGACCAAACATTGGGTTGTTGATCTTGGTTTCTTGGTCCTCCAAAATATTCCAAATGGAATTTAAACTGGAGGTTGTGACCCTTCTACTGACCCAAAGTGTCACCAAACTATGTCTTCCAGAGGTGATGCCCACTGAGTTACTCCAACACTTTGTGTCTTCTTTTTAAGCCGGCATCTATAGTTCCTTCTATCTTCATTGTGTATCTCAATGTTGTTTTCCATCTTTAGTTATAAAATAACCTATCTATTTGTGAATAATTTGTGAGCCCCTGTCCCATAGCACTGATGATCATGTTGGAGTTAGTTTGGTGCAGTTGTGCCATTAAAAATACAGCAGTAAAGGGACGTGGAATTCCTCCGCAAATGTAATGTGCACTAACAGTACAGTAATGGATGCAGGTTGAACTAGGCTTTTGAAAATTGCTTCCTGTAATAAATATAAAATTCTGAAAGCCCAAACACAATGTGTGGGCATTAATAAAACATGTCTTTGGGGTGTGCATAAGAATAAATTTCCATCTTAGACATAAACAAAAAATCCCCTGACATCCATGTGAGCATGGGGGAATTTATGCTAAGCTCCCAAATCTCTCCAGTAATTGGCAGGTTCTAACATTGGGTTTAAATGTGAATTTCCATGTTTTTGATTTAAAAATGTGGAAATTCTAACCAAGGGAATCTGTCTTGACTGCTAAATTCAAATAGGATTCTAAATTTCCAGTGAATCAAAAAAGCAGCCAATATCATCAAAGACCCACACCTTCGTGCTCCCCCAACCAGGAAGAAGGTGAAGGAGCCTGAAAACCATGACCTCCAGGTTAACGAACAACTTCTTCCCAACAATCATATGCTTCTGTTCCCTACGCAACACTAACCTCAGCAACTTCAGTCTTCCATGGATCTCGTCTTTAGTTGCACAACGGACGTTGGTTTTGCACCATTATGGTTACCTAGTGTTGTTATTAATTTAATGTATTTTAGTTTAGTTTAATTTGGTTTAGGGATACGGCGCGGAAACAAGCCCTTTGGCTCACCAAGTCCTGCCGATCAGCGATCCCCCACACACTAACATCATCCTGACACACACTAGGGACAATTTGCGATTACACCAAGCCAATTAACCTACAAACTGGTACATCTTTGGAGTGTGGGAGGAAACCGGAGCACCCACTGAAAACCCACGCACGTCACAGAGGGAGAACGTACAAACTCCGCACAGACAAGCACTCACGGTCAGGATTGCTCCCGGGTCCCTGGTGCTGTAAGGATGGTTAATTATTATGTATTTATTTGTTGTTATTGCCTGTTAAGCTGTAGCATGTAAGAATTGAATTGTTTTGTTGTTGTACACTCCCTACTCTTGAACCGGCTCAGTTCAGCTCCACTAATCTCCAACAAAGCTCACGTGCAGTTGTTCAACAACCTGCACCTCCTCATAAGCTGCCTTTTGTCCCTGAATCTATTAATCAAGATATGCACGTGTCTGTAATCTAAGAAAGTCAAAATTCAGTGTCTGCCAAAGTTGCATTTAAACATGAAAGATAAAAAAAACTGTTTTCAGACAAAATGTTGCAGGAAAGAGCTCAAGCAGGGGTGTCTCTGGCAAGTAGGATTAAATGAGTCCCAAGGCTTTTTACAAGTACATTAAAAACAAGAGACTAACTAGGGAGGAAGTACGGTAAAGATGGGAATTTTCGCATGATAAAAGATGAGGACTTTGCATCAGTATTCACCAAGGAGAAGGAATTGGAGGACAGTGAGATCAGTGTAGGGTTAATGCCAGGGCATTTTGAGATCAAGAAGATGGTGTTGGGGCTCTTGAAAAGCATTAAGATGGATGTCCCCAGGGCCTGGTAGAATGTGTGTTGGGATAGAGACGGGGCAGGAGAGGAGATTGATGGGGCCTTGATAAAAAATTTGTGTCCTCTCTAGCCACAAGCAAGGACCCAGAGGACGGCACAGTAGCTAATGTTGGCCCTTTCTTTAAGAAGGGAAACAGGGATAATCCACAAAATTATGGAGTGCTGAGCCTCACATCAGTGGTAAAAAAATATTGGAGTCTTCAGGCTAGGATTAACAGTATAGATGCACAGCAGGATCCTGGGGCGCACAGTTTCCTAAAAGTAGTAACACATGATGGCACAGCCGTTCAGTGGCCCAGCTGTAGAGTTGCTGCCTTACAGCGAATGCAGTGCTGGAGACCCGGGTTAGATCCCGATTATGGATGCTGTCTGTATGGAGTTTGTCCATTCTCCCTGTGACCTGCGTGGGTTTTCTCCAAGATCTTCGGTTTCCTCCCACACTCCAAAGACATGCAGATTTGTTGGCTTGCTAAACGTAAAAATATTGTCCCTAGTGGGTGTAGGATAATGTTGGGATAGTGTAGGAATGTGCGGGGACATTTGGTCAAAGGGCCTGTTTCCACGCTGTATCGCTAAACTAAACTAAACAAATAGAAAGAGTGGTAAAGAAGATATGTGGCATAGTTGCAGTCAATGGTTGGCCCATTGAGTATAAAAATCAGGAAGTCATGTTGCAGATGCAAAAAAAACTTTGGTCAGGCCTCATTTTCAGTACTGTGTGGGTCACCCCATTACAGGAAGGATGTAAAGGCTTTGAAGAAGGTGCAGAAGATGTTTATTAGAATTCTATCTGGATCTGAATTAACCATAAGGAGAATTTGGACAGACATGGATTATTTTCTCTGGAATGCCAGAGGTTACAGGGAAACCCTATAAAGGACATTGGACTTTGTCTAAGAAACTGATACTCAGTACTATATTCTACATTTTGCATCTTCACTTTGCTCCATCTAGTGTATTTGAGTTAGAACTGATTGTAATTATATATGGTACATATATATGGTACATGTAATTATATATGGTACATCTGATGTGTTTGGATTGTGAATGATCAGTCATGATCACGTTGAATGGCGGTGCAGGCTCGAAGGGCCAAATGGCCTACTCCTGCACCTATTGCCTATTGTCTGTAACATGTAAAACAATGTATCTCCGTACACGTGACGATAATAAACCTAAACCTAAATCTAAGTCTAAACCTAAACTTAGAAGTATATAACAGTATGAGAGCAAAGGGTAGGGTAGACAGTAAGAACCTGTTTCCTGGGGCGGAAATATCAAATACCAGAGGGTGTAGTTTTATGTGAGAAGTGCAAGGTTTAAGGAGATATGCGGGGCAAGATACACTGAGAACGGTGGGTGCCTGGAACATACTGCCAAGGGTGGTGGTAAAGGCAGAGACGATAGTGGTATTTAAAAGGCCTTTAGATCAACATGTGGATATGCAGGTAGTGGAAGGATATAGATCACGTGCAGACTGGAAGAGATTAGTTTAACTTGGCATCACATTCGGCACGAACATTGTGAGCTGAAGGGCCTGTTCCTGTGTTGTACTGGATCTATGTTATTTAGATATTTAGTAACTCAGCAGGTCAGGCAGCATCTCTGGAGAAAAGGAATAGGTGACGTTTTGGGTTGAGACCCTCAGGGGAGAGGGAACTGAGAGAAATGAAAAGGTACACGGAACAAATTGATGAAAGATATGCAAAAAGGCAGACCATAGCCAGCAACGATGATCATGGAAAGGTGGAGCCCACAATGGTTCATTGTTGGATGTGGGGAAGGTGATGACGGGTAATACAAACAGTGGAACAGCAGGACGACAGTGAAACTAGTATGACGATAAGGGTGGGGGAGGAACGGAGAGAGAGGGTTACTTGAAGTTGGAGAAATCAATACTCATACCATAACGTACACTAATTTTAATATAATTTTAAATAACTTTAATGTCACCATATCAAAATCAATGAATATTTATGCAATGTTTGACAACTTACACTGTTCATTCGACTGCAGAAGTGACATTGCACTTTACATAGAGCTAGACTTGGATTGTATAGCAGTCTGAAGAAGGGTCTCGACCCAAAATATCACCCATTCCTTCCCTCCAGAGATGCTGCCTGTCCCGCTGAGTTACTCCAGCATTTTGCATCTATATATAGTGCATGTTCAATCATTATCCTGCCTGGCAGTTCCATGTTTCCCATTCTCTGGAACGCTGTGGAATGTGGACCAGTTATTGGGCTCAGCCCAGGCAACCATCTCCCTGCTCAGACACAAAGCTTCTCAATATTCAGCCCTCTGCCACCAGCCATTTATGCCCAAATGTCAACATTCCTCCCCATCCGTGACACTGATCATAAGTGCCTAATTGAATTGCACAGTAATCTGCCGTTTGAATCTTTCTTCAGATTTGGCATGCTTGTCGCAAAATACAAATTCGTTATTGTTGCTTAAAACGCAGAATGATGCTTAAATGCTGACCATCTCGAAATGAATTATAATGGAATAAAGATAGCAGCAACGTACATTTTACAAAATGTACAGCATTATCGTTGAGTGTTACAAAGAGCTTTTATACTTGAGGGAGCATGCTAGACTGTGTAGACAAGAGAATGTGGATACTGGAATCTGGAGCCTTAAACAAACTGTTGAAGGAACTCAGCGGGTCAGGCTGCAACTGTGGTTGGGGGAAAAGATGGATGATGTTTTGGAACAGAACATAGATTTAATGTTAAGGGGGAAATATTTAATAGGAAACTGAGGGGTAAATTGTTTACACAAAGTGTGGTGGATGTACGGAATGAGCTGCTGGAGGAGGTAGATACTATTGCAACATTTAAGAAATGCTTAAACAGGTACATGGATAGGATAGGTTTAGAGGGATATGCAGGCAGGTGGGATTACTGTCAAAGGGGCATGTTGCTCAGTATAGGTAAGTTGTGGCTGTTTCCAGGATACATGACTCTATGACACTATGACTCTAACCCTTCTTAAGACCTGACCCGAATCATTGTCTGTCCATTTCCCTCCCCAGATGCTGCCTGACCCGCTGAGTTCCCCCAGCAGTTTGTTTTATGCGAGTCTATGTGCTTGCCAGAAAAGCTATCTAATTTGTTATAATCATGATGATGTTTTAAATGCAAAGATGTTTCTCAAAATCTGCTTACAATTTATATTCCCTGCCAGGCTATTGCTCATTGCTCCTTTTGACTCCTCTCTTCCTCTGCCGAGGATCCACTAAACCGCACTTGGCCCATAGCTACCAAAGCTTCCTAATGTTACCAACCAGAATGTGTTACATCTGAGGGCAGACACTGGGGAAAGTCCTTGCATTCTGCCCATCTCAGATCTCTTGTCATATTGCCTAAGAGAAATGGAAATCAGTAGGATGGAGGGAAGGGGAATGTGTCCGTAGTGCTTCAGTTCTTAGTGTTTCAATTCATTTGTACTGGACTGAGAATGTTTGCAAATCCTGGTGTAACCCAGCAGTGTAAGTGAAGCAAACAATCATGAAGTCAGGGCAACAATATATTTTCTTTCTTCACCGTTTAAAGAGATTCGGCACGTCACCAAATATTCCCAAAAATGTTTACAGATGCATTGTAGAAAGTATCCTAATGGCCCTGTCCCACTGTACAAGCTCATTCAATAGCTCTCCTGAGTTTAAAAAAAAATAACACTCGTGGAAGCACGTAGAATGTACGTAGCGGGTACGTCGGAGCTCGGGGCGTCTCTTAGCGGCTCGTAACGCTAACGGCAGGTACTCGGGAAACGCGGTAAGCTCGTGAAGACTAGTGAAGCTTTTTCAACATGTTGAGAAATGTCCACGAGAGCCCCGAGTACCTCCGAGCGGCCATTACCGTAAATCTCCGAGTTCGAATCAGGGCAAACTCGGGAGAACTCTTGAATGAACCCGTACAGTGGGGCAGCCCCATTAGTTGTTGCACCTTGGACTGATGTGGCAATTTCACCACACAGGAATACTAGTGGCTGCAGCGAGTGGGGGACTCAGCCTGGTCCATCATCCACCCCACCATCAAATGCATCTACATGAGGCACTGCCTCAAAAAGGCCGCATCAATTATCGAAGATCCCCACCATCATGCTCTCTTCTCACTACTACCATCAGGCAAGAGGTACTGAACCCTGAAGTCCAACATCACCAGGTTCAGGAACAGCTACAACCGTTAGGTCTTGAACCAATCCACACAACCCTAATCCTGTCTCGACAACAGAACACTACAGACTGCCTTTTGCACTCCCATTGATCAGTTTCTAATTGTGCGTTTTGCATTAATGTCTGGTTTTCTTTTGCTTTTCACTGTCCTGCAGAATTGATGTATAATTTATGTCTTTGCATATTTCTCTGAGTCTCTATACCTGTGATGCTGCCGCAAGTAACATTTTCATTTGTACCCATACATCACCTTATTTGTGCAAATAACAATAAACAAAACTGCGATGGTGTTATAGCTAAATCCATCAAAACTCAAGGTAATGATTCTTGAAGATAATGGTGGAAATGAGCATGTCTGCATTGCTGGGCCCAAGGGAAATCAAACATAAAATCCATCCCAATGTATCCGGTAATTTGATGAACACAGTCAACTTGGTTGTTAAAGTAAATTGATGGCTGATCTTCATACCACAGAAACCATCCAATTAGTCCAGTATAAAGAGGCTGCAAAATCATTAAATTATTCTTTCTAATCAATGATACCTACTATTGCAAGCAACTACAGAAGCCAATATGGTCTGTTTCCAAGTGTAACACATATTGGTTGGTAACTTATGAGAGTAGTTTTTAGCCAAGTGTGGTGTGATGGACTCATCCACTGTGACAGCAGAAGATAGGAGTCACAGTGGCGCAGTGGTAGAGTTGCAGCCTTCCAGCTAATGCAGCGTCGGAGACCCGGGTTCGATCCCGACTACAGGTTCTGTCCGTACGGAGTTTGTACGTTCTCCCCGTGACCTGCGTAGGTTTTCTCCGAGATCTTTGGTTTCCTCCCACACTCCAAAGACGTACAGGTTTGCAGGCTAAGTGGCTTGGTAAATGTAAAAAATGGTCCCGAGTGGGTGTTAATGTGTGGGGATCGCTGGTCGGTGCTGTCCCGGTGGGCCGAAGGGCCTGTTTCCGCACTATATCTCTAAACTAAACTAAATGGAACAGGAATGAACAAAGGCCTGGTACGGAATATAAACCGTAAGCTGATTTTGCATCTTTGTATTTAAAACTTCTTCACTGAAATAAAAACTTTGGTCTTGTGTTAGACAACATTTTCTTCAGCAACTATGAACTTCAATGGACTGTCTTTGATTATTTTGAACTAGTTTTTGAACTAGTGTTAAGGTTCTTTTGATTTTTATTATTGGAACATAGAACAGCCAAACACAAGATCCCACTGAGACCCACTACATGCCGACCATGATGACAAGGCAATTTATATTATCAGTATATATTATCTGTGTGTTAATGTTTTTATAGAACTGTTATGGTGCAGCAAGTAAGATTTCACCATTCGATTGCCTGTACATATAACAATTAAAGTCTTGATTCTTGAAAGATGAACACAGAGGAATACTAAACATTGAATCATCCTTCTACCCTTGCCGACCATCACTTTGAAAAATAACATTGATGCCTCTCAGCAATGCCACAGGGTGGCACAGTGTGCAACGGTAGAGTTGCTGCCTCACAGCATCAGAGATCCGGGTTTGATCCTGACTACAGGTGCTGACAGTACAGAGTTTGTACGTTCTCCCTGTGACTGTGTGACTTTTCTCCGGGTGCTCCGGTTTTCCTCCCACACTCCAAAGGCGACCGGTTTGTAGATTAATTGGCATCTGTAAAAATAGTCAATTGTCCCTAGTGTGTAGGATAGCGCAAGTGTGCGGCGATCGCTGGCTGACGTAGGTTCGGTGGGCCAAGGGGCCTGTTTCTGCACTGTATCTCTAAACTAAATTTGTCATCTCATCAAATAACTCCACAAGGTATTATAATGACCCCCAAGGCTATGCCATTTATAAAAAATAAACTTGAACATTCGATTTATTTTTAAGCCAGCTTGAATACTAATTGAGTGAGTTACTGTTTTACTGTTTAGTTTCTCACATTTTTTCCGAATTGATTAAAATTTAAGCTTAAATTACTCATGCCTTAGCTCAGTATTGACTTTCACTAAACTAAGCCATAGGTTAATGTCTCCTGCCCGATATTTTTCCTGATGTAAACTAATTAAAAATGGTACATATGTGGTGCTAAAACAGCAAGGAACTATCACAAAGTCACATCAAGTATGTCAATCCACAAAGGTCGATTGGAGGCTCAAAGAACTGCAAGAAGACAGAAGGAACTGCAGGGACCCATAAGGAATAAGGAGTTCCTGTTTTATAAAGTGCTAGAGGAACTCAGTGGCTCAGGCAGCACCTCAGTAGAACATGGATACGTGGTATTTTGGGTTGAAACCCTTCTTCAGACTGAAGGCATTCAAACCTCTTTTTTTCCCCTCTCCTCATTTCCTTCCACATCTATCCCTTTCTCTGGCTTCACAATTTTTATCCCTTCTATCCGTATCTCACACATTTTGCCTTTTCACCTCTGACCTTTCTCTCACCATCTGCAGAACATCACCCTCAGCCGCATCCACCTATCACTCGCCAGCCATGATTGTCCTGCCATCATCTCTCTTCCAGCTTTATTCCCTCACCACAATCAGTCTAAAGAAGGGTCCCGAACCGTCATTGGTCCGTGTTCTCCAGAGATGCTGCCTCACCCCTGCCGAGTTACTCCAGCACTTTGTGTCTGACAAAGGTCAGTTCTCAGCTCAGAATATTTTGATTCGGATCTTCCACTAATTGGGTTCCATTTTGCTGCCAAGAATCGAAAAATAAACCATGAAGTGTTTCTTTCCAGGTGACGAGTCGTGTTATCAACAAGTCGGGATTCAGAAATGATGTTTAATACAAGTCAAAGATGTCAACAGTGATCAGCCATTGAAGCTAGATGATAGCACATTGCATTGTCAATCAGCACCAGTACCAGTGCTTTTGTAGAGTATAAGGTGTCAGTATGTCCATCCATTCATAATGAAGGTACATTTCACAACAAATTTTTTCCATCAATGTACCCCCTTCTGTATAAAAATATAACGTCACCGCTAAACATATTATTAAAATAATAAAGAATTATACACTAAAAATTGAAAATATAGCTTTTAATCAGTGGATCAGTGCATGGAGTGATTTATAAACTAAGTTGAGAACTTTAAAATTAAATTTTTTCCCAAGTATATTGGAGGGTGTTGAGTGAATGGAATTCAGTGTGACTGAAAGCTATCATTAGGAGTCAGTGGTAGAAGAGTCATGATCTGAAATTATTTAATTTATTTAGGTTTGGAAAGCTGTAATGAACCTCGTGAAAAGAGGAGCTACTGTTCATCAACCTGATGTCAAAATAACTCCTTACCAACACTTCATTAGTGCTTGGGGAGGGCGCTTCATTCATTCAGCCTTGCTGCTCCAGCTAACGGCCGGTGAAATGCTTTGCGCTGGCACAATGCCAACGATTGAAGGCTCCGTGTGAAGTAATGGAATCATTCTGGAGCCACTCTGCTGGATCCTGAGGTGGATCTACAGGAAGAGCAGAACCTAGCATGTGGAAGCCATGACTCAGCATCTCTCCAGCTCCATGTGGTCTCTGTGCCTGAAGCATTTCAACGCCAAGGCTGCAGATATCTGATCCGCTTTAAAAGCCTCCCAATGCACTCGCTCCTCACTACCGACAGCTGATGTTTCTGCAATGTGCTTCAGTTGCACATCAAACTCGCTGTCACTTTAAAATGGAATATTGTTTCAATAAATTTCTATTGTAATCGGCCTAACAAAACAACAAAATATTCTCTCATAATTGGTGAATCTCGGAAATGAGATCCGTTAGCTCTGATCCTTAATTTTTTCGGTGCTTGAAATCACTGGGCCAAAGGATTCACTGCTTCATTCTAGATTCATTCATTACTTCATTCTGTAACCAGTCACCACGGGGACAACTGGATGCATGTTACCTTGGAAACCAAGCAAAGAGTTTCCAAACAGCGCGCTAACCGCCAAACTCGAAATGAATCCCTTTTCAACTATTTCCTTTATCTTTTCGCATTTTATGGGACCGTTTGTGCTTTCCATCTCAACTGCGGTTGTTGTTTCTTCCCAGCAACCAACAGGCACATTTTGAATACTGCACAACACTAACCTCAGCAACCTTGAACTTCTATGGACTGCCATTGGTTGCACTATGGACTGCAGTTAGAATATACAACAGTACAACACAAGGACAGGCCCTTCGGTCCACAATGCCTTTGCCAAACATGACGTCAAGCCCACCTCTTATCTACCTGCATATAATCCATATCCTTCCATTACCTGCATGTCATATGCCTATCCAAAAGTCCTATATCACTGTTTTACACAATTATGGCTACCTAGAATCATGGTCATTCATTAATTATATTTTTTATTATTATATTATCTATTGCATTTATGGACCTGTTAAGGTACTGTAAGTCAGAATTTAATTGAAACATTGTTATTACATATGACAATAATTACTCTTGAATCTCTTGCAATAAATTCCAATGTAGGAAACTGTTTTCTCTCTTCTTCTTCTTGCATATGGCGTGCACAGCCTAAACTTGTACGACAACTTGTTCTATTTGATCTTATTTGATTGTGCACGCCAGGTTGATTGCATTGGTTGAAACAGGGCGGACCACGTGAAGGTTGCAATCTCCCACCCCTGCTTTCTCTCTCACTGGCATCCATGGATGTGGAGTCCTGTTTATCACTTCAAATTTCAGTCCAGGATTATCATAAAAGCTTCATTAAAATTGAAACATAGAGTGGTCAAATTGATCAGGGGGTCAGGCAGCGTCTGCGGAGAAAGAATCAGAGTTGACGTCTCAGTCAATGACCATTGTTGACAGTGGGAAGAGTGAAGCCGAAACGAGACTTAAGTTTGGGAGAAAGAAGAGAGACATGGGAAGAACAAGGGGGAAGATGGTAAGGTGAAGGACAGGAGAAAGTAAATGAGGAGAGGAGTGATGGGAATTCATGGGGGATTCACCTTAGTGCTAAAGGATAAAAGGGAAATACAAACATGAAGTCCTTTCGCTTCCGAACAATTTCTTTAAAAATGTCCATTGTGATCTTTAGATGATCTAACCAGAAAAGAAAGCTGTATTTCCCTTGACCTGAGGACGTTCCGCAGCATTTTACAACCAATGAAGAAGTTTTGAAGTGTAGTCATTGGTGTAATATACAAAACAGGGCTGCTGCTGTGCATGACAAATGCGATCAATGACAGATAATTACTGCTTTGGGTGTTGGGATTAAATTACCCGGGAAACGTCAACACCTCTCTGGCTGCCAGCAAAACTTCGCTAGTTTTCACAAGACTAAAAAAGTTTTGCTTCTGATGGAAGTAAGTTAGTGAAAATGATGAGTGCGGGACTGTTACAGAGATTAAATGGAAGGGTTTGCCCTTGAAGAGGGAGGGGGGAGTGCTGTGAGTTTGGAGTCAGCATCAATTGTATCCTGCAATACCAAGAAAATATTATGAGAACATTTCCTTTCTGCGCACCAAGGTTCAAAGCTTGTTCGTCACGGACTTGTAGGGCCGAGATGGCCTGTTTCCGTGCTGTAATTGTTATATGGTTATATGGTTAAAGCGAGGGAAAAGTAGGCATCTTTATAAAAAATAGGACATAAAGTGCTGGAATAACTCAACAGGTCAGGGAGCATCTCTGGAGAAGATAGAAACAAAATGCTGGAGTAACTCAGCAGGGCAGGCAGCATCTCTGGTGAACAGTGGCACGGTGGCGCAGCGGTAGAGTTACTGCCTTACAGCGCCAGAGACCCGCGTTCGATCCCGCTTGACTGTACATAGTTTGCATGTTCTCCCCGTGACCTATGTGGGTTTTCTCCGGGATCTCCAGTTTCCTCCCACACTCCAAAGACATACAGGGATTTGTAGGTTAATTAGCTTGGTATTATTGTAAATTGTCCCTAGTGTGTGTAGGATAACGTTAGTGTGCGGGGATCGCTGATTGACGCGACTCGGTGGGCCGAATGGCCTGTTTCCATGCTGTACCTCTAAACTAAACTACACTAAACTAGTTGTATTTAGAGGTACATCATGGAAACTAAACTACACTAAATTAAACATGGATAGCTGACGTTTTGGGTCAAGACCCTTCATCAGACAGATTGGGGGAGAGGGAGCAGGGCTGGTGGAAGTAGAAAGCTCTCCTGTTCCAGGTTTTTTCTCCCCTCTACAAACAGTGTGAAGAAAGTTCTCAACCCAAAATTTCACCTGTCCATTTCCTCCAGAGATGCTGCCTGACCTGCTGAGTAACTCCACTACTTTGTGCCCTTCACCAGCAAATGGAGGTCTCTGTTTCTAGGTATCCTTGTAGTTCATCATAGCTCTTGTACTTGAGTTTCACTTGTTTGTATTCATGTGTAGTGTTATCTGATTTGATAGCATGCAAAGGAAAGCCTTTCACCATACCTCAGTACATGCAATAATAATAAACCTAAACTGAAGGATATGCTTTCCTCTCCCGTTTCTTGCCTGGGCCCTTATCTGCTGCTTGGACTCTTTTAACATTGGCAGTGCTGGACTGTGGATTCTCTGGTTCACCAGCGGGACAGGATAGTTCTGAAGACCCAAAACATCAGCTATCCACATGCTCCAGCAATGCTGCTTGATTACTCCAGCACTTTGTGTGTCCTTTTGTGTATTAACCAGCATCTGCAGTTCCTTGTTTCTAGATTATGACCAGCAGAACAAGCTCAGCTGCCGAATTGATGCTGAGCTTGCACTGAGCTGCCAGGACTGCTGTGAGACCCGCAGATATTGACCTCCACCTGACAGTGGTGGGGGCTCAGCCCTCTCCCACCAGCTGGGAGGATACAGTCAGTGGCCTTGCTTGGCTGGCTCTGAATGCAGGCAGCCACTCACTTATTTGTAGTTAGAAATCATTTGATAGTAAAGAGAAACTAAGTCAGTTCATGGATGGCGCCCAGCCTGCTGTTTATTGTTCTATTCCCACGGTTAGGCGGAAGGAAGGAAGGCGACTTGAGCTAAGTGAGTATAATTTGCCGTGGTTGATAAAAAGCAGCTTAATGATTCGTAACGGGTCTCATTTTTGCGGAGTATTTGCTCAGTCTGGCTTCAATAACATCAGGGAACTTCATGGGCAAAGGCAAAGAATGCCAACCAGAGCCAGGGTTCTTCTATGACATCCCTGACATCCCCAAAGCCCCGACACATAGGATGAGAGGTGCATCGGCTGGGGGCCAAATCACTGGATGAATTTAAGAGAGAGTTAGATAGAGCTCTAGGGGCTAGTTGAGTCAAGGGGTATGAGGAGAAGGCAGGCACGGGTTATTGATAGGGGACGATCAGCCATGATCGCAATGAATGGCGGTGCTGACTCGAAGGGCCGAATGGCCTCCTCCTGCACCTATTTTCTATGTTTCTATGGCTGCAATCAATAAACGTGCCAGTTGAACTCAGCTAGCCATTGCATTCGCCATTACATTCTGTGCTCCCAATGTGGCCTCCATTACATTGGCGAGACAAAACGACATGACTGTTTCACCAAACACTTGCACGTTGGGCTGCCTGGCCCTACTGGATCTCCCAGTTGCCAACCATTTTCACTCCTCTCCCCATTCCCAGTCCATCATTTGTGTCCTGGACCTCCTCCTTCTTAGACCCCCTTCGGTCGTGGCTGACCATGGGTGTCTCCAGGGTGCTATTCCCCATATGGAGGACACCTGTGCGTGACTTTGTTTAACGTGGGGAGACTGGTGCACAGACAGCCACCACACGGTCCTTGACAGATCTGGGTCAGGATCCAGTTGCGTGGAGTACAAGATGACCTGAGACCCTTTTCTGCTGCAGCCTTCATCTGCCTTCCCAGCCGTTGTGACGCTCCACTAAGGTCAGCCATCCTCCTCCGCCTGTTCCACCGTTGGCCTCCTCCATTACCGGAATAAGACACCACATAAACTTGAGGAACAGCACCTCCAATTCCACTTGAGTTCCATCTCCATTTCTCCCACCATCTCCCACCTTCCAAGATAGCCTTCTCCTTTCCATTCCTTTATCTATTACTCGGCCATCCCTGAGTCCTTCAATTCCCTTTTATACCCTCTTTCCCTTCCCGCTCGTACTCTTTAGGGATGTGCCAGCACCACTTTACCTGAGAGGATGACTCATGATGTTTAGTTTAGTTTAGAGATCCAGCATGGAAACAGGCTATTCAACCCATGGAGTCTGTACCAACTCATACACTAGTTCTATCCTACAGGCTAGGGAGAATTTACTGAAGCCAATTAACCTACAAATCTGCCCACCATTTTTTTGGCAGACGTTCTCTCTGTGACCGTGTGGGATTTCTCTGGGTGTTCCAGTTTCCTTCCAACTTCCAAATATTCCAGCATTTTCTGTCTATCTTCTGAGATTAGTTTAACTTGGCTTCATGTTTGCTACGGACAATGTGGGTCGAAGGGCCTGTTTCTGTGCAGTCCTGTTCCATGTAAAGTCATGGCCTGCAAATCAAATCTCAGTGATGTTGCTGTTCGAGCAATGTTAGAATGGTTCATCTGGGAAGTAGCAAGCATGGAGAAGAGGTTCACCTGCAATGAGTTAAGGCAGTGATGGGGTCAGGCAAGGTTACTGAGGTGGACATAGGCTGTGTTGGTGAGGGTGTGGAGATGTAGTGTTATGCCCCTGTCCCACTTAGGAAACCTGAACGGAAACCTGAACGGAAACCTCTGGAAACTTTGCGCCCCACCCAAGGTTTCTGTGCGGTTCCCGGAGGTTGCAGGTGGTTGCCGGAGGTTGCAGGTAGTGGAAGCAGGTAGGGAGACTGACAAAACCCTCCGGGAACCGCACGGAAACCTTGGGTGGGGCGCAAAGTCTCCAGAGGTTTCCGTTCAGGTTTCCTAAGTGGGACAGGGGCATAAAGCTCCTCAGAGTCAAATAGTGCACCAACGTTGGGAGAGATGTCATTCAACTTCACTCCACTCGAAGTGCCAAATGGCCTCCTCCTGTACCTATTTTCTATCACTCAATGGGAGAGAGTATGGAATGTTCTGGTCTTGAACCATGTACATTAGTTTTTTTTAAATCCCAGCCATTCAAGAGTCATAAGTAGCAACAACGGAACAATGAAATTCTTACTTGCTGCAGCTTAACAGGTCCATAAACGTAATAATGTAGAAACCAAAATACAATAATAAAAAATACAATAAATTCATAGTCAGTAATACTGGGCAACCAGCCCATAGTATATGTCTGGCTCCAATGTAAACGCCCAGGAGCGAAAAAGACTGCAAAAAGTTGTGAACACTGCCCAGTCCATCATCATCTCTGACCTCCCCACCATCGAAGGGATTTACCAGAGTCACTGCCTCAAAAAAGCAGCTACCATCTTCAGAGACCCACACCACCCTGGCCACACACTCATTTCACTCCTGCCATCGGGAAGAAGGTACAGGAACTGTAACATACAGGTTCAGGAACAGCTTCTTCCCTACAGCCAACATTAAACACTACAAACCCAAATAAGCTCTGAACTACATAGAATACTATTGTTATTATTGCAGTACTATTGTTTGTGTGTGTGTGTGTGTGTGTGTGTGTGTGTGTGTGTGTGTGTGTGTGTGTGTGTGTGTGTGTGTGTGTGTGTGTGTGTGTGTGTGTGTGTGTGTGTGTGTGTGTGTGTGTGAGTATATACACACTGGACTTTTTTTTCCTCTCGTTTATCATATTGTTCACAGTGTACCATGTTTACATATTGTGTTGTGCTGTAGCAAGTAAGAATTTCATTATTCTATCTGGGACATATGACAATAAAACACTCTTGCCTCTTGGTCATCTGTTGCCAGCTCTGATTTGTTCAGGCATTTAGCTACCTCCAGTTCCCTCCCCTCTACTTTCAATCTGAGGAAATTTCCCAACACAAAATGTCATCCACCCTTTTTCTCCCAGAGATGCTGCCTGACCTGCTGAGTTAAGGGCATGTCCCACTTGGGCGTCATTTGTGCGTAATTTATGTGACATAATTTACACGTCACGATGCACGACGTGCACGTGATGCGCGCATTACGCGTGCATGATGCGTGGTGACTTAGGCCGTGACGTGCGGTCGTGCGCGGCGCCCCAGGATTTTGGGATGTACAAAATCTTCGCG
Organism: Amblyraja radiata; assembly: GCF_010909765.2. Lineage (NCBI taxonomy): Eukaryota > Metazoa > Chordata > Chondrichthyes > Rajiformes > Rajidae > Amblyraja > Amblyraja radiata. The sequence continues at coordinate 7,366,893 of NC_045988.1, forward strand.
CGCCATCTGCGTGACGTACAAATGACGCCCGTGGGACAATCCTTTACTCCGACACTTAAAATCCAAGTCAAATTTATTCTTGCAAATATAAATGGTTTTCGTGTTGAAACTGTGTCCAACCAGTTGAATAATGTGAGTTTCAAACTGTCCTCTCTCTTTTATCATGAAAGCCCAGGCATCAGAAGACACCAGGTTCATGAAAATATTATGACAAATGCACAATGTGTCAGAAGCAGTATAATCGTATTCATCTTAATTAATATGCCAGGCATACACATTTATCCAGATCAGAACCTTAGAAGAAAAGGTTGAAGGAGAAATGAAAAGCATATTTTAAAGAGGCTTTATAAATCATAACTTTCTTTAAACATATTGAACAAGGTTTATGATCCCCGTCATTGTTTTCTGTGCTGGAATGTTAACATCGTAAAAACGAATTTGGTTCTTTGTAATCATCTCAATATTATTAGACACATTATAAGTAAACTTTGGTTAACAGCATGGAATTCATGTCCCATGCATACGTCACTATGGCATTAGGTCCACGGAAGTCTCAGTGGGCTGTTGTGTGAATTCTGTACTAACCAGGTGATGGAGCTTATGTATGGTGATAGTCTTGGCTAGCTGTATGCAAAAAAAATATTTCACTCTACCTTGGTACAGGTGATAATAAAGAAACAATTGAACAGTTGAAACCACTGTGAAAAAGTTGCCCCAAGACCATTAAATCTTTCCTCTCTCATCTTAAACCTATCTCCCCTGGTTCTTGAATCGCCTACTCTGGGTAAAAGACCCTGCGCATTCACCCCATCTATTTATTTTGTGATTTCATACACCTCTATAAGATCACTGACTTTAGTCAGAGGGTGGTGAATCTGTGGAATTAAATGCCACAGAGGGCTGTGGAGGTCGAGTCAATGGATATTTTTTTAAGGCAGTGATAGATAGATTCTTGATTAGTATGGGTGTCAGGGGTTATGGGGAGAAGGCAGGAGAATCGGGTTAAGAGAGATAGATCAGTCATGATTGAATGGCAGAGTAAACCTGATGGGCCGAATGGCCTAATTCTGCTCTAGAAGGTCAAAAGGGCTAGCAGAAAAACCAGGGAATGGTTCAGATAATGTGGGATCAGACATACCATCGTTGTCCTGTCAAGATCTACATCTGGGTAAGAGACCAGCCATCTCTCAGGCTGATCACCCTGCAGCTCTGCTTGAAGACTTGTCTCGGGTCTTGGAGAAGTGACTTCAAGCCGACTCACTTGGCAACAATGCAGATGGACTGGCTCTTCCCTTCGATGGGAGCGCAGGGAGCTTCAGTCATATGATAATGGCGTTTAAGAGGCTTTTAGAAAGGCACATGGAAGTGCAGGATATGGAGGGATATTGATCATGTACAGGCAATGAGATCAATTTCACTTGGCATCACGTTCAGCACAAACTATGGGCCAAAGGGCTGGTTCCTGTGCTGTACTGTTCCATTGTCTACGCTCTATCCTTAAAGCCCTGTCCCACTGTACGAGTTCATTCCAAGAGCTCTCCCGAGTTTAAAAAAAATCAAACTAGTGGTAAGCACGGAGAATGAACGTAGCGGGTACGTCGGAGCTCGGGGACGTCTCTTAGCGCTAACGGCAGGTACTCGGGAAGACTCGCTAACGGCAGGAAAGCACGGGAAGACTCGTGAAGATTTTTCAACATGTTGAAAAATGTCCACGAGAGCCCTGAGTACCGACGAGTGGCCATTACCGTACATCTCCGAGTTCGAATCAGGGCAAACTCAGGAGAGCTCTTGGAATGAACTCGTACCGTGGGACAGGGCTATTACTCTCAGTGCAGATGGCACATTTATGGTTGGATGCACGGGCAAGACTCATTGAAAAGCGGGCGTGACGTGACACCATTTCCAGGTGATTGTTCACCATTTGTGTCAGGCTGTTCACTAACTAAGAGAATTTCTTTTGTCAAAATGGCTCTGCTTTTACAAGCGAGGCATTGATAGTACACGTCTGAGAGTTGTGAACTTCCTATTTCACAGGCAGAGCAAAGAGGCAAGGACACGGAATATATGGGGAGAGAAGCGATCATTTGCCAGCTGCCACGTGCACAGCAGACAAGGGGGAGAATGGTAACTGGGAGCCCAGAATACATGACTGGTTAATAATGAAATCTGTTGAATGTTTCATTTGTGTTCAGGCTTCTTCTCTGAAAGATTAACCTTTATTTAAAGGAAGGAGACTTCTTCAGCCTGGTTTGCAACATAAAGCGGCATTTTGTTTCTCTTATATGAGATACAGATGCAGAAGGTTTGGTACAACATGAATGCTTTGCACAGCTGAAAGTGTCGCTGAATTTCAATGAGCTTCTTGCTGCAGCTGTGAGTCTCTGCATCCAATTAACATCCATGAAAATCCTCAGTTCTGGTCCTATTTTTAAATTTAGCTTTAAGCATTGGAAAGAGGGATCTTGGTGAGTCTTACACTGATCTATTCCACACTCGTCTTCCATGGAATATTTTTCCAGGACATTCACACTTTTGTGTGTGTAAATGGGGCATGTTCAAGGTCATGTGAGATTGCATAAATCGATTGAACAGAACTACAAAATGGCTACAAAAAGCTTCACAGCAAATGCACCTTGCTGACTTTGCAGCTATAATTCAGTGTTTGTGACGGTTAGAAAAGTGCACAAAACCACACCCAACCCCGTTCCCAATTTTCATTCAACCACACCTCTCGGACAAATATAAATTGCCTTTATTGTCATTCAAACAGACAGAGGTTTGAATGAAATTTCGTTCCCTGCAGTCATAACAATAAAATAAACATAACACAAAATTAGCACAGTTTCACACAAATATCCATCACAGTGAATCTCCAAACTGAAGTCTGAAGAAGGGTTTCGGCCCGAAACGTTGCCTACTTCCTTCGCTCCATAGATGCTGCTACACCCGCTGAGTTTCTCCAGCACTTTTGTCTACCTCCAAACACCTCCTCACTGTGATGGAAGGCAAAAGTCTTATCTCTTCCCTGTTCTTTGTTCTTCTCGCGCGTCGAGTGGGAATGGCAATGTGTTTGACTGTGTGAAATCCCCTGCAAACTCATGTTCTGAACTGCTGGGGGAACTCGACAGATCAGGTAACATCTATGGAGGGATTGAAGGTCTGAAGAAGGGTCCGACCTGAATCGTTGTCTGGTCCCTTGCCGCCACAGACGATGCCTGACCCGCTGAGTTCCTCCAACAGATTTCTTTTGTTCAGGATTCCTGCATCTACAGTCTAGGATGTCTCCAACCCCAAATCCACTCTTTTCTCAGCGATGGTATGCACCAGTAAGGCGTACCGACGCCCCAAACCTGACACAAATGGATAACGTCCACTTAACATTATCCATTAGCTGAGCACATATTAATCATGCGCAGCTAATGGATAATAATAAGTGAATGAAGTAGAACATTTATTTGCATAGATTCCAAGTTCACTTATATTACAAGTTAGGATGTCCCCAACATTGCATATTTTGAAATTGTTGATAAATGTAGCTTAATTATTAATTGATAAGGATACTGGCACTTTTTGGTCTACAATAAAAGCACTGTCAAAATCTGTTCTATTTTATGAGTATTTTCCACAGACTGCAGTGATTGAACTTTGTTATATCTTTAGAATGTAAAACCTCCCATGATGGAGCATATGGAATGGATTTGTTTTCAATTGCCTTGCTTTCCCTCATTCCACTTTGTGCAATTCACCATCAATGTTGTGTTTAGTTTAGTTTAGAGATACAGCATGGAAAAACGCCCCATCGACCAGTGATCACCCCGTACAGGAGCACTATCCGACACCCTAGGGGCAAGTTACAATTTTTACCGAATGCCAACTAACCTACAAACTTGTAGGTCTTTGGAGTATGAGAGGAAACAAGGGCAGACGGACAAAACCCATGCAGGTCACGAGGGGAAGGTACAAACTTTGTAGTTCGGATCGAACCCGGGTCCCTGGCACTGTAAAGCAGCAACTCTACCACTGTGCCACAGTGCCGCCCGTATTCTGAGGGTAATTGTATAAAACTCTTTTTGAAAACGGGTACTGCCTGTTTGTACCTGAAGACTCAGGTACAAACTCTGTGTGGAAGAGAGGCATTGGTATTAAAACCAATCAAAGTCGTATTTTCAGTCTGTGACGACTTCACACAACCCTTGCTGATTAATGGACAAAAACACAAGTCCCATTGCAAAACTGGCTCAGACATATTTCATAATCTTGGCACACAAATGGTGCCTGGTTTTCAATACGCCACGAATTTTACAAGTGGAGTTAAGCAGAGAGAAGTCCGACAGTTTTGTGGTTACAACACTCTTTCCTAATGGAGGCACATCCTGGGTAGGGTTTCCCAGTAACTATGCAGTTGAAAGCACTCTGACGTATCAATGAAAACCAAGACACAGTGGGTGATGGAATGAATTTCCAGTGTACGGAACATTTCTAAAATAAAAACCGATACAGTGTTTGTAATGTTCCTTCTTCACTTAATCGCTTCAGTCAAAATATTGACCTATAGGTTAGGTTGAGAGGTCAATGAGGCTGTCAACACACACTATAATCATGGGAGCAGATGCTGGAGTATTCACTTGCCGGTCCCGCTGATAATTTCTTATTCTTCAACTGGGAAAGTTGTATTTTTTTGTCTCCAGCTTAGTCTACAGAAATCAGTGATATGGTTGAAGGATTTGTAATTATATAAGCGTGCCAGCACCTCGATTTTCCTGGGAGTTTAACGAGATTCACTATGTCACCAAACACACTAACAAACCACTAATGGTGTTCTGAATGGTCACATCATGTCCTTGGTACAGCAACAGATGAAGATGCAGAGAACTGTGGGCAAGTGAGCACAGCCCTCCCCACTATCAAAAGCATCTGCATGAGGCGTTTCCTCGCGAAGCCGGCATCTATCATCAAGGATTCCCATCATCCAGGCTTCCCACTACTGTGACTAGGCAGGAGGTATGGAAGCCAGAAGTCCCACATCACCATGTGCAGGAATAGCTAGTTTCCTACAACCACAGTATGATATCAATGTGTAGCACACAAATACAAGTTTTTCACGGTATCTCGATACACGGGGGTGGCAAGGAGGCGCAGCAGTAGAGTTGCTGCCTTACAGCACCACAGACCCAGGTTTGATTCTGACCAAGGATCAGAGTTTGTACATTCTTCCTGTGACGGCAATGATCTTTTCCGGGTGCTCCGGTTTCCTCCCACTCTCCAATGACTTATAGGTTTGTAGGTTAATTGGCTTTGGTGAAATTGTAAACTGTTCCTAGTGTGTGCAGGATAGTGTAAGAGTGCGGGGACTGCTGGTCAGTGTGGACTCGGTGGACCGAAGGACCTGCTTCCTTGCTGTTTCTCTAAAGTCTAAAGTTGTCAGTTCTTCAGAGCTTCGTATCCACATCAAGAGAGTGGGAGCCGTTGCGACTATCGCTTCAGTTTTTCCCAAGCGAATTGGTCCCATTAGGGAAGGGTCACCAGAACTAAACTGAACTAAACTAAACATGACAATAATAGACCAACACCAACACCATCCCTTTTTGGTCAGTTGATTTGTCTTTCTCCCAATTTCTGCTCAATAACACTGTGGCCCTTTCAAATTATAGACACGACAACAAAGTTCTTGAGTAAATTCACAATATATACCATTACTCCTAAAGATCAGCTAATTTATTCTGTAGCCAACGTCTCTGGATACATTTCAGGTTGTAATTTGGAAGTTTGCAAGCTATTGAGCAGGACTTGTTTTCAATGTTCTTCAAGTGCAGCATTTGGAGGCCACAAGGATATTGCGTCATTTTGTGGTTACCACACACAGGTTAATTTTTCTGGTATAGGTACACGTTTGCTACATAAATACGCCCGCCAAATCCCCCAAACACTGGTGATGTAACACAAGAGCAGTGAATGATGAAAAGCTGAGAGTGGGGCAGAGATGGTGATGAAATTAACATCCCACAATACATCAACTTAATTGAAACAAGATCAAATATTAACACACTCTGGAAACTATGAGATGGGTTACATTTCCAGTGTCAACATTCAATAAATTCAGGTCTTGCGTAGCAAACATCCAAGAACAGATGTATCTGACACTGTTCAGCAACATCTTTGCTCTAACCCATGATCAAGTTGGCAGACTGGTCCCAAGATGTTCTGATTTCACGGAAGAATGCTCAGCCCACTTCGTGGCAATCTCTACATCAATAAACAAGTCAGCCTGCCAGCTGGTCGCTCAAATCTTCATCTGTTGCAGAGCTTGTACATGTTCTGTTTCAAGGAAAATCTAATCAAGTGAAAGAGCGTGCATTTCTGCACAAAATTCCAAGAAAGCATCTGTGTCATTAAATTCAGGCATCCTTTATATTAAGCTATCCAGAAACCTGCATTGGTCGTTCTGCTTCTTGGTACAATGGGACTCCACTGTCAGGCCATGTATTAAGCCGGCCTGTTCCATGAAGTTATTCCAGCTTTTTGCGTCTATCTTCGGTTTAAACCAGCATCTGCAGTTCCACCGATCATGTATGTTTTGTGATTCAAGCTGAAGAAGGGTCTCGATCCGAAACGTCATCTCTCCATTCCCTCCACAGATGCTGCCCCCTCCCCCCCCCCCCCCTTGAGTTCCTCCAACACTTCGTTTTTTGCTTTTCATTCCATTACCTGCAGTTTCTGTGACTTCCGTTTCTTGATGAACCATTGAGTGAACCGCTGAGGGAACACCTTAGGACTGGTATTGTGTACACACCTCCCAAATGAGACAAGGATTATCCAAAGGTTGAAAACTCTGAGTAAAGACCACTCTGCTCAACCCTGTCAAAAGGCGTCTCCTTGTCTTGTAATGGTCTCCCCAGCGTACACACTCCACCAACCCTCTACCCCATCATGGAATGAAAATCAGGATTGATTTGTATTTTCTATTGGTAATTGTACTGTAATATCATGATGCCTGCATGAATAATTAATCCAAGGCACATGTCTTCATTTTGATAAGAAAAGAGTAGAAATGTTTTTTTTAAACTAATCTTCAAACTTCATGGATTCAGAGCAATAGAGTGAACATTATGTCCTCCTGTGGTTGCTCCAGATTGTCATGTCATTACCAAGCCAGGCTCACCACATTATATTAACAATAAAATATACCAACAACATTTCTCTCAAGCCCAGTCGGGGCTTGGAGGAATTGAATTCCCATCCTCTCCAACATTTAGGTTTATCCCTGAAACCGCAGATTACAATTTGTATTCTGATAATGATGATGTAGTCAGAAAGACATGTGGTCATTTATCATGAGGATGTTTAGACAACCTACCTGAGATTTTTTAATGTATTTTGTCATATGCCGCGGTTTATACTACTGTACTTCTAATAAAATACAAATTTTTAAAAAATAATAATAAATGTTGACCAAGAGGATTGATGAGGACATGCTGGTAGATGTTGTCTACACAGACTTTAGTGAGGACTTTATTTCAAGGAGATCTGAGGGGTAAATGGTTCACACAAAGAGAAGTAGGTATCTGGAATGTGTTACCAAAGGAGATGGCAGGAGCAGTAACAACATTTAGGAGGCATCTGGACAAGTACTTGAATAAGTATGTATAGGAAGGAACTGCAGATGTTGGTTTAAACCGAAGATAGACACAAAATGCTGGAGTAACTCAGCAGGACGGGCAGCATCTCTGGAGAGAAGGAATGGGTGACGTTTCGGGTCGAGTCTGAAGAAGGGTCTCGACACGAAATGTCACCCATTCCTCTCCAGAGATACTGCCTGTCCCGGTGAGTTACTCCAGCATTTTGTATCTATCTTCTACTTGAATAAGGACTAGAATTAGGTACATGTAAGACCATGGCATCTTGTCAATAGAATTGTGGTTGTATGTCTGTTGCAGAGGACGGGAATTCACAGTCCTGACTGAGTTTGAGAATTAACCTACAAAAAATACATATTTATCTATTTATTTATTTCCCTTCTCCTCCCTGTGCCCCACCTGTATGCAAACTAATTTCTTCCCTTCTCCCGGCCCCCCACATCCCCTTTCCACCTATATTCCTTCCTCTGGCTTCACAATTCAGACCTCTTCAATCCTTATCTCACACTTTTTGTCTTTTCATCCCTGGCCTTTGCCCAACCATCTGTCAAGCAAGTGTCCTCTCACCTGTATCCACCTGTCACTCACCAGACTTTGTTCTGCCCCACCTCTCTTCCAGCTTCCACCCCCCACCCCACCACACTCAATATGAAGGATCCTGACCTGACACGCCACCTATTTATGTTGTCCGCATATGGTGCCTGGCCCAATGAGTTACCCCAGTTCTTGATGACGCTGTTTGTATAAATCAGCATCTGCAGTTCGTCATAGTCATAGTCAAACAGCATAGAAATAGGTCCTTCGGCCCAACTTGCCCACACCGGCCAATATGTCCCAAGTACACTAGTCCCACTTTCATGCATTTGGCCCATATCCCTCTAAACCGGTGGTGGAGAAACTCAGCGGGTGCAGCAGCATCTATGGAGCGAAGGAAATGGGCAACGTTTCGGCCCGAAACGATGCCTATTTCCTTCGCTCCATAGATGCTGCTGCACCGGCTGAGTTTCTCCAGCATTTTTGTGTACCTTCGATTTTCCAGCATCTGCAGTTCCTTCTTAAACATCCCTCTAAACCTGTGCCTTGTACACCCTGACAGCGCTGTAACAGCTGAAGCTTCTTTACTTCTGAGATTCTCTTTTCCTCTCTGCTTCCTCCCTTCTTGATTCCTCGTATGAACGACCACCCCTGAGCAGGCTTAACAGGACCATCCAGTGCTTGATGTTTCAAAGGAGAGTTTCAATGTTAAAACTCTTCAGGGCCATTCTAAGTGGGTTTTTGAATCACACTAGATAGACAAGTTCAGAATTAACCGGGCATATGATATGTAATTGAAATTTGTGAATATATAAGTTCTAATTTGATCGGCAGTAATTGGGAAAGGCAACAAACCTTGATCAGAACGGTTCTACATTCAACTTTTAAAGTACTTGTTTAAATGACTTGGAATCTATCCATAGCCAGCTGGACCGCGTTCAATCCAATTACCTAATCTAATGTGGTCAAGACATCCGAAGTATAAAGCACATGTAGTGACCAGTTTCCGATGTCTGTTCCAGAATATACATCTATCTACCAGTCACAACTGTGCTTGTTGTGAGAATCCTCACTGAGATGAGGTTCTCTCGAGTACACTGACAACCTCGGGATTACTGTTAATGACAACAATGAGTTATGGGGAGGCAAAATATTTCCAGAGGCGCATCAGAAACTATGTGCAGCCTGTCCGGAGTTGTCAACTTTCTTACAGTTCTGTACCAGAGACATAATATCACTGAAGCAAGCCGTGTGGCAACATCGCTCCAAGAACATCAATTGCTTCAAGATGCAAAGCAGAGTTACTGACGTTGATGAAATTAATATCATACTACATGGACCCAAGTTATTGGAAATAGCAAAATGTATTCAACCAAAGGCTATTTCCATCATTGTTCCCCTTCGCACAGAAACAGCTTGCTTACAGGTGGTATGAGTTCTCTTAGTCGAAGCCAGCTGGCATAACACATCACTGCCAACACCCTGAACTCCCTGGATCAGATCCCTGAAATACAGGCTCCAAAATCAACACAGCGACTGCTCATAATCATGATGCATTTTGTCCAGGTACATAAATCATTTACCCAATCGGATGGCAGTGGTGGGGACAGATAGAAACCATTAAGCCATTGTGAAGCCAGGGCAACTGAAAACAATCCAAATTCTTTGTGCTGCTGCTCAAGGAACATTGAAGAATACTTTGTCCAAGGTTAAATAAACCAATAAAGTATGCCAAATAACTGAATAACAATTGTAATAATTTCCTTAGTGCACAAAGTGTTTCTTCTCCATTATAATCCTATGTTTAAACCAGTGCTCTTTTTCCTATATTGTTGGTACCCATAGCAACAAGAGCCTCGCGGCTATCAGGCAAAACTTAGCCAGAAAATTGGATCTTTTAGTAACATTAGTCTAGGACACTGTGAATCAAGTAGGTTAGAGTTTTTAAATGCAGTTTGAGTCAGTGGAATTTCTGGTCGAATCAATTTAATGCTTGGCAGAGAAGATCAGCAGCCAAGGATATGGCATGCTGTCTTTCCTGTGCAAAGCTAAGATGATTAACTTGCTTCCTGATAGAAGACAGGGGGTTGTGGAGGAAGGACGATATTCAGGCTGGAGAACTGTGACCACAGGGATCTGTCCTGGGAGCTGTGTTGTTTGCAATGTACATAAACGACTTAGATAAAGGGTCTCTACACGAAACGTCAGCCATTCTTTCTGTCCAGAGATGCAGCCTGTCCCGCTAAGTTACTCCACAATCTTGTGTCTACGGTAAGTTTGCAGTCGACACCACGATTGCTGGTTGCAGACGGTGAGGAAGGCTGGCAAAGTATGCAGCGGGATATAGAGCAGTTCCAGAAATGGGCAGAGAAACGGCAGGTGATGCTTAATCCGAGCACTTTGAGGGGGTTGAATGTAAGGGGAAAATGTATATTAATGGCTGGGACAATAACATTGATGTACAGAGGGACCTTGGGGTTATTCCCTTTATCGTGTATTTGTATACTGTGGATGGCTTGATGGTAATCATCTTTCATCCTTCCGCTGACTGGTTAGCACGCAACAAAAGCTTCTCATTGTACCTTGATACACATGACCATAAACTAAACTCAACTCATAACTCCCTGAAAGTGGCAACACAAGCCAGATAGAATGGTAAAGAAGGCATGCTTGCCTTCATTGGCCGGGCCCTTGACTATAAGGAGCAGGAAGACATGATACAGCTCTGTAGGTGCTATTAGGCAGCATTTGCAGTATTATGTACACTTCTGGTCACCCCATTACAGGTGGAGGCTTTGGAGAGTGCAGAGGAGGTTTACTAAAATTATGCCTGGCCTGGATTATTAGCTACAGGGAGAGGTTGGACAGACTTGCATTGTTTCGCTGGAACACTGGAGGTTGAGGGGATATGTGATAGAAGTATATGAGTGGCATTGATAGGGAAAAAAGTCAGAACCCTTTTCCAGTGATGGAAATATCACGTATTAGAGGGCACAGTTTAAGGTGAAAGGGGCAATGTTTCTAAGAAGTTACGAGGGACAAGTTTTTTTACATTGGGGATGGCGGGTGCCTGGAACACACTGCCGGGGATGATTGTTTGGGACGACAGATGGCACAATGGGCTAAGTGTTCGGCTGGCAACCGGAAGGTAGCCGGTTCGAATCCCGCTTGGAGTGCATACTGTCGTTGTGTCCTTGGGCAAGACACTTCACCCACCTTTGCCTGTGTGTGAATGTGTGTGAATGTGTGTGAGTGATTGGTGGTGGTCGGAGGGGCCGTAGGCGCAGATTGGCAGCCACGCTTCCGTCAGTCTGCCCCAGGGCAGCTGTGGCTACAGAAGTAGCTTACCACCACCGAGTGTGACTGAGGAGTGAATGAATAATGCGATGTAAAGCGCCTTGAGTATTAGAAAGGCGCTATATAAATCCCATCCATTATTATTATTATTGTTGAGACAGATACAATAGTAGTATTTAAGAAACTTTTAGATCGGCACACAGATAAACAGTGAATGGAGGGATATAGATAATATGCAGGCAGATAAGAGATGGCCTTGGCACAAACCATTGTGGGCAGAAGGGCCTGTTGCTGTGCTGTACTGTTCTAGGTCCATAAAGCAAATAACTATATACAAATTTTGAGCTTAAATTGATTTTCAATTCAGCACATGGATTTGCAGGGATATGGAATATGGATTATGTGCAGTCAGATAAGTGTTATTCTTGGCCGAACAGCCTGTTCCTATTCTGTGCTGATCTACTGTATGTTATATACACTAAGACACATCAGGTCCCAGCCGAGATGGGCACAGTTTGATAACATACATCATGGCAGAGTTGAAGGCAAGTGAAGCCTTGTAAGTCCTCATTGAATTCATACACCAAGAATATTGGATCGGAAGTGCGGTAATATTTGAAGCAACACTTTGCCTGGCAGATGTAGATTTCTAATTTTGAACTAGGACTTGGAGAGCAGTGTGGTTTACATTGCAACGTCAAGTAATTATGAGTTCAACAATGTTCTCAATTCACCTGGTCACATTATTCACTGAAAATGGCATCAGATGTGGACAAAGTGGAGAAGAGGTTTTCAGCATATTGGCCTTAATCTGTAAGGGCATTGAGTACAGATGTTGGGACATTATATTGTAGTTGTACAAGGCATTGGTGAGGCTTATTCAACCCCTTTTTCCCAGGGTTGGGAAATCAAGAGGTAGAGGATATAGTTTAAGGCGAGAGGGGGAAGATTTAATAGGAACCTGCGAAGCAGCAGTTTCACACGGAGATCTTTGTGCAGAGATATTAAGATTCAGGGCACCAAAGATTCCAGCTCACCAATGGGCCCATCAATCTGAAAATTAATGGAACAGTGATTTCTTCAGGGGTAGCCATAGAGTCAGAGCTGTACAGCATGGAAACAGGTAATTCGGCCCACATTATCTATGCTGACCAAGTTCTCTAAAGCCTTTCCATCCTTCTGTCCAAATGTCTTTTAAAGTTGCAACTGTATCCCGCCTCTTCTAGCAGCTCATTCCAGATATGGACCACCCTGTGCGTGAAAGGATTGCCCCTGAAGTCCATCTTAAATCTCTTCCCTCTCACAATCTTATGCTCTCTAGAATCCCCCACTCTTGGACAAGAACTGTGAGCGTTCACTTTATCCATGCCCCTAATGATCATGTATACCTCAATAAGGTTACCTCTCGGTCTCCTACGCTCCAAAGAATAAAGTCCCAGTCTAACCAATTCTCCCCATAACCTACAATCACAGGTAACATTCTGGTGAATGTCTACTGCACCTTCTCCAACTTAATGACATCGTCCCTGTAGCTGGGCGACCAGAACTACACACAGTACTACAAGTGTGGTCTCTCCAACGACTTGTACAGCTGCAACATGATGTGCCAATATTTGTACTCTACACCCACCCCAATGAAGGCAAGCATGGCAGATGCCAACTTCACTGTCCACCCAACCAACACATTTAGGGCATTGTGCACCTGTATTGCCAGACAATTGACCAGCTGAACTCAAGTAGAACCTTAAAATCAGCATGCCTTTCACACACATTCTCCGCAGAACCTAACTGGGAAGATAAATGAGCAAACCTTTAGTTAGAAGTTTTCACTGCGCTCATAAGATTTGGCTGCTTAAGCCCAGAATCTCTCTTGGTAATACACATGCACATATGATTTCTTGACTCTATTTTAACAGAAGTGGCAACCCATTTATTAGTAACACAGCTAATAAAATAATAACTGGACAAGTGCCATACAACTGTCTCGAGCGTTCAATGTCAGATTCATTTACCACACTTAATGTCCTTTGCACATGCTCGCACTCCCCCTGTGTTCTGGAGATGAAGCCTAGTGCAGCATACATGTAGAAGTGCTGCCCTGCACAAAGGTTTGGGGGCAGTTTAGTCTGAAATATGTGACAGATAATTGCATTTAGCAGTACCCGAGGGTGGTGCTTTTTAATTCTCCCCCAGTCTGACCAGGAATAAGCTCCAGAAACTCAAGTTAACAACAAAATGTACTTTCTCCAAGTCTGGAGTTTGGCTCATTAGAGATTCATCTCCCCTTGCTTCTGCACTGAATGCCAGCACCTTCAGCTAACAGTCAACACCAAAACTCAGCCCTCCCCGGCTGTTCATTCCGCACACAATCCCACAGAATCCAAGCAGCGATCAGCCTCGCTTAGAAAGGAGAACACAAGGAACTGCAGATGCTGGATTCTTGAGTAAAAGTGCTCGAGTGACACAATGGGTCAGCCTGCATCTCTGAAGGGGGTGGATAAGCGATATTTCGGATTGGAGCCCATCAGTTTTGGGATCCTTCTGTCTGAGGATGGACAAGGTGGGCCAAAGGGCCTGTTTCCATGCTGTACAGCTCTATGACTGTCCCTGATGGGAATCATTAATTTTCTCTCCAAAGTCACCCACGATGAGCTAGAAACGTTGGTGCCTGAATCTGATCTCTGCATAAAGAGACGTATTTCAGTGCTGAACAGTGATTAAAAAAATGACCTGAAACGTCACCAGTCCATTTCTCCAGAGGTTCTGTCTGACCCACTGAGGTCCTCCAGCACTTTCTGTCTCTTCTTTTAAAACATCTGCCTTCTTTGCATTCTTGGTCATCGTGTGCTGTTTCTTTTCTGTCATTGAATGATAGAGCAGAGTAACTGCCCCTTCAGCCCTACTCATCCAACTTGCCTTCCTGAGCTAATCCCATTTGCCTGTGTTTAGTCCATACAGCATGGAAACAGACACTTTGGCCCAACTCTTCCATGCTGACCAAGATGCCTCATCTAAGTTATTCCCATTCATCCCCATTTAATCCATATACCTATGATGAGCGTTTGTCGGCACTGGGCCTGTACTCGCTGGAGTTTATAAGAATGAGGGGGGACCTCATCGAAACATACAGAATAGTGAAAGGCTTGGACAAACTGGATGTGGAGAGGATGTTTCCCCTTGTGGGAGAGTCTAGGACTAGAGGTCACAGCCTCAGAATTAAAGGCTGTTCTTTTGGGAACGAGATGGGGAGAGATTTCTTCAGTCAGAAGGTGGTGAATCTGTGGAATTCTTCGCCACAGATGGCTAAGGAGGCCATCAGTGGATATTTTTAAGGCAGAAATAGATAGATTCTTGACTAGTACAGGTGTCGGAGGTTATAGGAAGAAGGCAGGACAATGGGGTTAGGAGGAAAAAATAGATCAGCCATGATTGAATGGCAGAGTAGACTTGATGGGCCGAATGCCCTAACTCTACTCCTATTCCTTATGACCTGATGACCTTATAATCCCTCAAAACCCATCTTATTCATATACCTGACAAGCATTGTAACTGTACCTGCCTCAATCTCTTCCTCTGTCACATATTCTATATATACACCACCCGTTGTGTGAAAACAATTGCCCCTCAGCTCCTTTCTAAATTTTTCTCCTTTCACCAGAAGAGTATGCTCTCTAGTTTTTGAATCCCTTGCCCTGGGAAAAAAGGCTTTGACCATTCATCCTGCAGTCAATGATGGTAGAACACATAATAGGCTCAGACCTCTGCTTACAATATAGAACAGAACACAAATTGTCTCTTTGGCTGTAGAGGTCTGAGCTGAACATGAAGCCACGATAAACTAACCTCCTCTACCTGCACACTATCCATCTCACTCCATTCCCTGCATATCCACATGCTATCCAAAAATCTCTTAAATCTCATCGTAACTGCCTCTACTACCAGCCCTGCCAGTGTCTTCCATGCACCCACCACACTCTGTGTAAAAAAATACTCTGTCTCCTGCCTGTGAGGAACAGCACCTCATATTCCGTCTGGGGACCTTGCGTCCGGATGGCATTAACATTGAATTCTCCCAATTTTGCTAGTCCTTGCTGTCTCCTCCCCTTCCTCAACCCTCTAGCTGTCTCCTCCCACCCTCCCATCCGCCCGCCCTCGGGCTCCTCCTCCTCCCCTTTTCCTTCCTTCTCCCCCCCACCCCCCATCAGTCTGAAGAAGGGTTTCGGCCCGAAACGTCGCCTATTTCCTTTGCTCCATAGATGCTGCTGCACCCGCTGAGTTTCTCTAGCAATTTTGTGTACCTGTGACATCCCAATGTCTGGTTCAGTTTCCTGTTGACCAGAGGAAACACAAACAGAACAAACCTTCTCTCAGGAAAGCCGCCTCAGTCATAACTGCTGAACAGTGATCCCTTCCATCAGATGTCTTTCCTTATTTTTCTATGATTAAAGAACGTCTGGACCTGTACATTAACTTGGCCCTAATTGTCCCACAGCTTTGCAGTTCTGTTAGGGCTTGCAATTGTACAGAATACCTCTGTAAACAATCTCAGATGAAGCTTTCGAAAAGGAAGTACGTGTTTAAATTACCACCGCACATACCTGCCATGTGCTTGACTGATCCTTGTCTTATGCCCTGAGGAGACTGTGCAATGTTATCCTCGGTAGATACATTGCAAAGACAATATTCTTTTTGTCAATTAGGACGGCATCTCGTAACTGTCTCTGTCTGAATAACATCCTCTCGAATATCAGCTCCTCTCCAAATAGAGTCAGATATGCATGGAGTCATACAGCATGGACACGGGCTCTTCGGCTCAACTTACTCGTGCTGACCAACATGCTCCATCTACACTGGTCCCACCTACCTGCGTTTGGCCCATTTTCCTCTAAACCTTTCCTGTCCAAGTATTTGTTCTTTTTACAAACCATGTTTCTCGGGGTTTCTAGTTCTAAATTTTATTAGTTCATTAAGTTATTATATCGGATGGAAGCTGCAAATCCAAATCTCGTTGCACTTATGTGCAATGACAATAAAATATATTATTATTATTATTGTCCAAAATGCTATTATGCTAACTTGTCCAGAATGCTACCTGCCTCAGCTACCTCCTCTGGTAACTCGTTCTATATGCCCACCACTCTCTGTGTGAAAACGTTGTCCCTCAGGTTCCTATTAAATCTTTGCCTCACACCTTAAACCTATGTCCCCTGGTTCTTGATTCCTCTCCTCCAGGTAAGAGACCCATTGTGAATTATCATGAGGAAGTTATTTCAGGAAAACTAAACTAAATCATCAGAGTATGAGCAGCTCAATGGCATGGCAAGCAGTCCAGATATGACTTGTGGTGCTGTCTGCGTAGAGTTTACACGTTCTCCTTGTAACAGAGGAGGTTTCCCTCAGAGGTTCCAGCTGTCACCTGCATTCACAAGATGTGAGGCCTGCCACTGGCAAAGCCCATTTTGGAGACACAAGGAATTGCAGAAGCTGGGATCTTGAGCAAAACTCAAAGTGCTAGAAGATCTCAATGGATCAGGCATTACCTACGGAGGGCTGATGAATGGACAGACGATGTTACGGAATTGGACTCTCCTTTAGTGGAAGCAAATGCTGAGGGAACTAAAGGTGCAGGCAAGTACAGATTGAAATGTTGCCTGCCCATTCTCTGCTGCCTGACCTGCTGAGTTTCTCCAGCACTTTATGTTGATCACAACTTGCACTTGAGAAGGTGGTCGTGAGCTGCCATCTTACACTACCTCAGCCCGCCTGTTGAACTTGCTCCCAATATGCAGTTGGGGAGGGATCACTAGGAGATGATGAAGGGACCTAGGTCAGGATGGTGTAAAACTTGGATGGGAAACTGATGGTGGTGGTGATTCAATGCGAGTGAAACTGAAATGTGGACAGCAAATAGCAATGCAATGATCAAGTAGCCTGTGCATTTAGTTCAGGGATAAACACTGGACCCAGCTCCCCCAAGTCACAGACATCCAGCATGGAAACAGCCCCCTGTATCCATTAAGGCCATGTTGACCATCAACCACCCATTTACACTCATCCTATTTCATTTTCCCCACATTCCCATCAACTTCTTCCAGATTCAACTGCTCACTCACACAATGAGGGCAATCTACAGAGGTCAATTAATCCACAAATAATCCACATGTGGGAGGAAACCAGAACAGTCCAGGGATAACCCAAAAAGTCACAGATAGAACGTGCAAACTCCACACTGAGGGTGCCAGAGGTCGGGAGTGAACCCGCATCACTGGAGTTATGAGGCAGCGGCCCTATCCGCTGCACCACTGTGCTGTCCAGCTCTACTTCGAAATTATGCCTCGTGAGTGGGTACTTTTTTATGCACTCGAAAGAACTGATGAGACATCACTTCACCATCGAGACAGAACATGGTACTTCTAATAATTTAGTGTTCTGTCAGCAGTGTATCAGAACGTCGACTCAGATCTGAACCGGAGCTCGAACCTGCAAACCTCTGACTCAGGTGCAAAAGTATTTTAATTAAAGAGATGTTCTGCCTCCAGCAGATTTCTTAGTGAGTAAACCATCATTAAAGAAGATAAATGAGTTTTGGTTTAGGTAGAGTCCGTTTTGAGGACTGTGCTTGTCCCACTCTCCAGGATTTCAGTCTATTCCCAATGCACTGCTCAAACGCGAGTTACTCTGTAAGTGAGAATGCCATTCAAAATTGAGAGGGATTGTTCCCTGTAGTTTAGTTTCATTTAGTTTAGTTGTAGAGATACAGCAGAGAAACAAGCCAGGACACAAAGTGCTGGAGTAACTCACTGGGTCAGGCAGAATCTCGGAAGAACACAGATAGGTGACATTTCAGGTCGGGACCCTTCTTCAGACTTACTCCAGCACTTTGTGTGCTTTTTGTAAACCAGCATCTGCATTTTCTTGTTTCTACATTGAAACAAGCCCTTTGCTAATAAACTAAAACTGAACTAAATGCAGTGCTGAACTTATGTATTTTAAACAAGCATCATATTCAATTCTTCAAAGCTTGTGTTAAATGTTCAGTTTGTGCTACTTTTTTTAGTTTTGTTTTAGTTTTGCAAGAGGCTTTTCTTTGGGATATTTCATAATTTCAAAAATATATATTTCAATTCCCAACCAAGCAATCTGGTCTCTTGCAGACATGTCTGTTGTTCTGTGTTGGCAGGAAGATTGACAATAGATATCGTTTAGATGGCTTGGGAGAGACAAGACAAGGGCAGTACGCTGTAGGGTTGCTGCCTTACAGTGCCCGAAACGTCACCCATTCCTTCTATCCAGAGATGCTGCCTGCCCCACTGAGTTACTCCAGCTTTTTGTGTCCACCAATTTTGGTGTTGGCTGCAAACTTATATATGATAATTAAACATCCATGATTCTTGACAATTCATTGATTGAATGCATTTCCACTTCACACTCTTTTTGTTTGGTTAGAGAAGTATTCTATTGTTTCCACCAGGTGCTTGTTGCACCTCATGTCCCAAGCAGTCGATGTGAACAGATGTTATCCCATGGAATAGAGGAGATTCTCAAAGCTATAAAGGATATTCAAGACTCAATTGGGTGCAACAAAATGATTACCATGTTGTATTTACCCTGGCTGCAGCTTCCCTGCAGCTGCACGCTGCAATAACAAGTCTCCTGAGATGGCTTTCCATGTAGCCCTTCTTTATTAGCCATTGTAAATACAGTGAACATATAATTTCTCAGTAACTTAAGCTGCAAGGCATTTTAAAATCAATTAGATGAGAACAAACATGCAATGTCAGCTGTTGCTACACTGTGTGTATATCTTACACAGGTCGAAGGGGTGGCAAGGTGACACAACAGAAGAGTTGCTGCCTCACAGCGCCAGAGACCCGGGTTTGATCCTGCTATGGGTGCTGTCTGTTCAAAGTTTGTACAATCTCCCTGTGACTGCATGGGTTTTCTCTGGGTGCTCCTGTTTCCTCCCACATTGCAAAAACATTGTAGGTTAATTGGCTTCAGTAAATTGGCGCTAGTGTGTAGGATAGAACTAGTGTTTAAGAAGGAACTGCAGATGCTGGAAAATCGAAGGTAGACAAAAGTGCTGGAGAAACTCAGCGGGTGCAGCAGCATCTATGGAGCGAAGGAAATAGGCAACATTTCGGGTTGAACCCCTTCTTCAGACTGATAGGAACTAGTGTATAGGTGATGTTGGTCAACATGGACTTGTTAGGCCAAAGGCCTTCTTTTCACACAGTCTCTCTAAACTGAACTAAACTAAACTAAACACAATCTGGTCAGATATAGCAGTTGCATTGTGCTAATCTTAATATTTCCCATTTAAAATGATTCACTTCACAGGTTAGTGCAGATTACACTCACTGCACTGCTGGTACCAAAATTCCAAGTTCTATCCTTAAGCCTCTCTATCCCTCTACCTATCAGCTCGTTGTGACCAGTCTTTAGGTTATACACTGTAATGTGACTTGGTAAATTCGGATTTCTGTGAATTAGACATTGGACAGACTTGGATTGTTTTCTCTTCAGAGGAGGTTTACCAGAATGCTACCTGGATTTGAGAGTATTAGCTACAAGGAGAGAGTGGATAAAACTTAGATTGTTTTCTCTAGAACGCTGGAGGTTGAGGGGAGATATGATAGATACATCTAATTATGAGAGGCAAAGACATGGTAGACAGTCAAAACCTTTTCCCCAGAATGGAAATGACAAAGCCTAGAGGGCATAGTTTTAAGGTGAGAGGGGCAAGGTTTAAAGGAGGTGTGCGGGGCAAATTTTTTTACACAGAGAATGGTGTGAGACCGTGGTTGGAGCAGATACGATAGTGATGTTTCAGGTTTACAGATAGACACGTAGATTGTTTTAGTTTAGATTAGAGATTCACAGCGGAAACAGGCCCTTCGACCCACCGGGTCTGCACTGACCAGCAATCCCGTACATTAACACTATCCTACAAGCTAGGGATAATGTTTTTTACATTTACACCAAGCCAATTAATCTACAAGCGTGTACATCTTTAGAGTGTGGGTGGAAACTGGAGCTCCTGGGCAATACCGACGTAGTCACGGGGAGAACGTACAAACTCCGTACAGACAGCACACATAATCAGGATTGAACCCGGGTCTCTTGCGCAGTGAGGCGCTGTGTCTCAATTAGATTGCAGACATGCAGAGAGTGGAGGAATATGGGTCACCGACAGGCAGATAGGATTAGTTGATCTTGGCATCATATTTGGCACAGATGCTGTGGACTGATGGGACCAGTTCCTGTGCTGTGCTGTTCTATGTTCCATCTGAGCTCATGCTGTGTTGAAAGTGGTCAGAGAGATGTTGGCATATTGTCTTGTCTGAAAGTTGCACCTCCAGGAAATGGCTACAATCGTGTTAGCCTCGATCACACACTATGAGGAAGGTCACCTACTTACTCTGAGGATCACATGAGTCTGAAGAAGGCCGTGACCCAAAACATCACCAACCCATGTTCTCAATAGATGCTGCCTGACCTGCTGAGTTACTGAGTTACAGCAGGCACTTTGTGTCCTTTGTTCCAAACCAGCTTCACCAATTCCTTGTGTCTACTCTGTTTTCACAAACTTACGTCTTTGATATGTGACAATGTTTTTAAGAAGGAAGAGCCTACCCTCATGTACATGGATATCACATCATGAGCCTGCGTCATTTCATTTTTATTGTTTTAAATAAAAAATAATAGTTTTATAAACGACATTGAGAAATTAATCCTAAATACCCTTCTTAACTTTCGCTCAGTCCCCGAGAGTCTGTGGTTAATGCTCCCAGCCTCTGCTCTCTAATTTTCTGTCAGAAACAATTCCAGGCCCTGCATTCATGGTCTCTGCATAAAGGGATCATCATGTCAGCATTAAATTAGTTATTGGCCCTCTGCTCCCCCGTTTGCTTCTCCATTTCTTTGTTTATGTCTTTTTTCCAAATCTGTTGGCGTTTGGAGCCTCCAACCCCTTAGTTTCCAGTTGTTACTAAACTTTTAGGCTTCTTTTTTTTGTAATGATCTGGTATTCTATAAACCACAAATTCCATCTGTTTTCACACCTGCCTTTTTCTATGCAGTCCATGAATTTCAACTCCATTAAGTCAGTTCCTTCTGTCGTTGATAGGCCTTGGTGAGTTTTTCTCATCTCTCTTCGAGGTTTACCTTTATTTTCAGTGTTGCGGGCTTGTTTGCCATTCCCTTTGGCCTTACTGCTTTTGCTTTACAATCAACAGCATAAGACTTCATTAACATTTGTAAATGGCTTGAAGAAGCATTGGGTGACATCAAACTTGGATTGCGTCCACTGGAACGCTGGCCATTGAGGGGAAAAGCATATAAAATTATGCGAAACATAGATCAGAACCTTTTTCCCAGGATGGAAATATCAAATACTGGAGGGCATAGGTTATGGGTAAGGTGGACAAAGTTTAAAGGAGATGTGCAGGGTAGGTTTGTTTACATACAGGATGGTGAGTGCCTGGAATGCAATGCTGGGGTTGGTGGTGGAGGCAGATACAATAGCGACGTTTAAGAGATGTTGACACAACTTTGCAGCTTGTGAGATCAGAGCAGTCTTAGCACTTTGCCTGAAAAATGTGTAGACTAGTACATGTGAGAGATGAGAAACTCAGCATGTCATCTATTGGAAGAAGGTCTCCAGAATTTGCTATAACTGTAATTTGCAATAGCTCATGGTGAAAATGCAGAGTGTTTTAAATGCAGCTTAGTCCATCACACCTATAACAGGATGACCAAAGCTCAACGCAATACTCCAAATGTGGCCTCACCAACGTCTTGCACAATTGCAACATAACATCCCAACTTCTATACTCAGTGCCTGACTGATGAAGGCCAAAGTGCTGAAAGCTTTCTTGACTGCCTGTGATGCCATTTTCAAGGAACTACAGTATGTACCTGCACTAATAAATCCCTCTGCTCTACCAGGGCCTTGCCATTCACTTGCCATTTGCCCAACTGATGAAGATTTTGCTGTAATACTTATGTATAGTATGGCTTGGTTTAATTGAATAGTATGTCAACAGTTTTTTTTACTGAATCTCAGTATACATGACAATACAAAAAGCAACTGGTCAATACATAATCCTCAAAGAAATAAGTCTTGCTTACTGCCAATGTTATGTGTACTACATTGACTATTATTATCATGCAGTCAATTAATTTAGTACAGACTGGGGTTCACCTTGAATCTTTCACTGCTCATCGATACAAAGCAATATTTAAAAAAAGGAAATGTTACCATGTCACAGTGAGAGAAGGAAAGCAGATCCTTCATCCAGGAAAGATGCTTCCAGTTTATCTTATCACATCATCTAACTCGACTGCAAGTCCATTAAACCGTTTCATCTAAACACAAAGTGTCGGAGGAATTCAATGGGTCAGGCAGCGTCTGTGGAGGGAGAGTACAGGCAATGTTTTGTGTTGGGACCCTTCTTCAGACTGATTGTAGTAAGGGGGGGATAAAGAAACTGGAGGGGAGAGGTGGGATAGGACAATGTCTGGTAGACATGTGGATACGGGTGGGGTGGGGGGGGATTGTTAACTGCAGATGAGTGGACAAAGGCTAGGGATGAAAAGAAGACAAAAAGGTATCAGATAAGAAGATACAAGGAGTGAGAATAAAGCGAGCGGGGGAGATATACTGTAGGTGGAAATGTTTTGGGGTGGGAGGTGGGTTACAGGGGGGGGGGAATGGTGGGAGAAATGGATTGGGGGGGCACAGGAAAGAGAGAGGGAGATGATTTTCATGGTGGTTGGGAATTGCCATTCCTGATATAGCTTGCTCTGTTGATATTCATTAATTGATATGGGGTCCTGTGATGATTTGGCATCCTCATTGCTGTTGGCCTTAGGGTATGGTGGGGCTTTCCAAAAGGGAACTGAGCATCAAAAAATGGGTCTGGAAACAGAGAGCCAAAACTGGCCAAATCGTTCACAGCCAGTTTTACTGGCACCAAGATTAATTAATTAGTTGAATTTAGTATTAACCTAAATTGGATTTGAACTCTTGATCCTGGATCGTGCTTCCAAGTCATGTAATACTAATCTAATCATGTAACTGCAATGTGAGCAAATTTCCTCAACACTTCGAAAAGTCCTTCTTGATTCAAGAGCAAATTTAACCTGGCACCAACTTTGGGTTCTTATTTACCTAAACGCAAAATGAGATGACCTGAATGGGAACACACATTGAATCGATCACAAAACAAAGTCATGGATAACATCCCACATCATTAATCACATACTGTCTGCCCGAAATGTGTGTTGTAATCGAGATTGTGGCTCACACTGTGCAGGACACTGAATGGAAAAATCTGCCTCATTAGCAAAACTCTTTCACTCAAGATATTTCAAATGTTAGTGCCCATTCTGTGGGGAGTGAAAAACCATGGGATCGAGAGAATAATATGAAAAGATTTGTCATACTTGGTTTAATGACTTTTCCTTGAGTTTAGAATTGAACTGTGGAAAATGTGAAGAAGTCTTTACTGGTCAGTAACTAAGCAATACAAATCGACTTAACGTAGGAACATAAGAAATAGAAGCAAAAGTTGGCCAATCAGAAGTTGGTGTATTCAATGGCAACAAAGCCTGCCTTGCCATGCAATAAGAATGCTCAACCCTTAACTTGTCTACTCTCACTCCTGGTGTAAATTAATCCCCTAGTGGCTCAATGTCTCTGTTTTGTTTTGAATGTATAATTTGCTGAGCATCCAAGGCCCTCTGAAGTGATGAATTCCAGAGATCCCTGATCCCTGATAAGAGAAGTTTCCCCTCAATCGCATGGCCAACCCATTTTTGTATCTGTGCCCAAGAACAGGATTGTGACCTGCCTCAATGACTACCATCCATCCAGTAGCACTTACATTCACTGTAAGGAAATGGTTCAAGCTGTTGGTTATGGAGCAAATCAACTCCTGCTTCAGAAATGACCTGAATCCACCTTACATTTTGGAGATCCAGCACGGAACCGGGCTCTTTGCCCCACCGAGTCCGCGCCGACCAGTGATCACCCCATACACTGGCACTGTCGTACACACTCGGAACAATTTACAATCTTCCTGAAGCCAATTAACTTAAAAGCCTGCACATCTTTGGAATGTTGGAGGAAACTGGAGCACCTGGAGAAAACCCATGCGGTCACAGGGAGAACATACAAACTCCATTCAGACAGCACCTGTAGTCAGGATCGAACCTAGGTCTCTGGTGCTGTAAGGCAGCAAGTCTACTGCTGCGCACTGTGTCACCCTTCAATATCAACTTCAATATCTCTATTACCATAACAGATCGTCTTGGTGCTTTTGATGGTGAGGAGGGCAGTGCCTGTGCAGGACTTACTGAGTCCATCCACTCCCTGCTCCCTTTTGTGTTCCTGTAGATTGGAATTGCTGTACTAGGCCACAATGCCGTAGCAGGCCAACAATTGGAGCTATATCACTGGCTCTCCACTCCGCTACTAACAGCTATTGTTCATTGACTAACGCTCAGCGTCCATCTCAATCATCCCTTTCAAATTCATCATCAAGCTCCACGACCCAGGCCTCTGCGCCTCTCTTTGCAACTGGATCCTTGACTTCCTCACAGTCGGACTTCAATCAGTGCGGATCGATGATAACAGCTCCTCCACAGACCACCCACAGAGGTGCACCTCATGCCTGCATGGTCAGCAACCCTGCTCTACTGTCTTAACACCTTCAACTATGCACAGTTCCAGTGCTAGCTACAAATTTGCTGATGACTTGACTGTTGTTGGCCAAATGACCGGTGGTGATGAGTCAGTGTACAGAATGAGACGGAACACCTGGTTTAGCAGTGCAGCAACGACTTCTCGTTCAGCATCAACAAAGCCAAGGAACTAAACGTTGACTTCAGCACGGTGAAGTAAGGAGATCGTGAGCCGGTTTTCATAGCTCTGCCCGCAGTGGAGAGCGTTGGCAGCTTCACACATCTCAGATGACTTGTCCTGGGCCCAGCGTGTGAATGTAATCACAAGGAACACACACCAATGCCTCTACTTTCTTGGAGGTTTAAAGAGTTCAAGTCCGCAGAGCGACCGGAGATACGATCTGGAAAACAATCGCATCTCCGGCAAGGTAAGAGATTGAAAATAAGACCTGAAGTCCCACACCACCAGGTTCAGGAACGGGTACTTTCTTGAATCGACCTGCATAACCGTAATCCTACCTCTTGTATTACCACAGACTTGTTTTTCTAAATGTGTTTTGCACTAGTTTTTCTCTTTTTTTTTTACTGTCTTTCAGAATGTACATGATTAATGTGTTTGTATATGTCTGAGTCTAGGTGCCTGTGATGCTGCTGCAAGCAACTTTGTACCGGACCCCATTATACCTGTGCAGATGACAATAAACTCATCTTGCCTTGACATGAAGATAGACACAAAAAGTTGGTGTAACTCAGCGGGTCAGTCAGCATCTCTGAAGAAAAGGACTAGATGAAGCTTCAGGTCGAGACCCTTCTTCAGATTCAGGGGAAAGGGAAGCTAGAGGTATGAAAAGGTTCAGAACAAATCAGAGCTGACACTGATAACCAAGGAAAGGTGGAGCCCACAATGGTTCATTGTTGGCCGTGGAAGAGGTAATAACCAAAGAATATATGGATGCAAACAGTGGAACTAGCAGGGCAATTAGGATGGGGCAGGGGCGGAGAGATAGAGGGAATGCAAGGGTTACGACAGATGGCACAATGGGCTAAGTGTTCGGCTGGCAACCGGAAGGTAGCCGGTTCGAATCCCGCTTGGAGTGCATACTGTCGTTGTGTCCTTGGGCAAGACACTTCACCCACCTTTGCCTGTGTGTGAATGTGTGTGAGTGATTGGTGGTGGTCGGAGGGGCCGTAGGCACAGATTGGCAGCCACGCTTCCGTCAGTCTGCCCCAGGGCAGCTGTGGCTACAGAAGTAGCTTACCACCACCGAGTGTGACTGAGGAGTGAATGAATAATGCAATGTAAAGCGCCTTGAGTATTAGAAAGGCGCTATATAAATCCCATCCATTATTATTATTATTATTACTTAAAATTAGAGAAATCAATATTCATACCGTTGGGTTGTAAGCTGCCCAAGCGAAATATGAGCTGGTCTACTTCCATTTTGCGTGTGGCCTCGCTCTGGCAGTGGAGGAGGCCCAGGACAGAAAGGTCAGTGTGGAAATGGGAAGGGGAGTTAAAATGTTTGACAACGAGGAGATTGCGTAGGCCAAGGCAGGCTGAGTGAAGGTGTTCAGCGAACCGATCGCTCAGTCTGCACTTGGTCTCGCTGATATGTAGAAGTCCACACAGAAAACAACAGGTACAGTAGATGAGGTTGGAGGAGGTGCAAGGGAACCTATGCTTCACCTGAAAGGTTGCAGGATTTGACATGACTTGTCAGCCCTGAGACTATGACATCCAATCTTAGATTCTACAGTCTGAGAAACAGATTCTTGCCAAGAGTATTACGTTTCTGATTAATCTTAATCATCTTTCACAGAAATAATCAGTACAGTTAAATTATTTGGTTCCTGATTGCTGTGCTACGTAATCCAGGAACTGTTGCAGATTCGATGAATGAAGAAGAATCCGTAACATTTGCCAGAACTCAAGATCATTTGCTGCAACGGAAGTTTGACCTCTGTTACTGTTGGAAAAATAAACCATTGTTTAACCTTGAAGTGTTTTAAGGCAAAGTATAAGCTAAGAAAATGACAACTTAATAGGTCAGTGTTTCTAATATGGGTCCTGTTTAGGCAAAGCGATTAGAGGTGACAGCTCCAATAACAAGTTAAGTATACTGTGGGCATTACATTTTCAATGGTCAACATATTATCATAATTTCTCATTACCTCAGGCACAGATGCAGGAAGCTTATGTGGAGTTTAAAACAATGCAGAATATTAAGTGGCAGCTCTGTACAAGCTGAGAGACAGAATCTTTGCAGCTTTAGTAGAGTCTGACAGTTATTGAGTAGAAAGTCAAGATGTCCTTTTCTCTGGTGGACAAAAGTGCTGGAGGAACTCAGCGGGTGAGGCAGCATCTATGGAGCGAAGGAAATAGGCAAGGTTTCGGGTCGAAACCCTTCTTTTCTCTTCTAACTTCATTCACGATGACACATACCTTCTAGTTTCAGACTGCTCTACCTTGAGAAATGGCACCAGAGTGGTGCAACTGGTAGAGCCACAGTGGGAGAGACCTGGGTTCGATTCAGCGCCATGGTGCTGTCCATGTGTAGTTTGATCATTCTCCCTATGATGTATTTCCTCCGGGTGCTTCAGTTTCGTCCCACATCCTAGAGAGGTGCTGGTTGGTGAGTTAATTAGCCACTGTATGTTTACATCTGGCAAGAACGGTAGATTCTCAGGGATATAAATGGTAGTGTAGCGAGGATTCCTGAATGTTTATTGTAAGTTGGTGCTTGGTGAGTCTCAATGGGCTGAAAGGCCTGTTCCATGATGTACGTCTTCATGTTTCCATCTCCCTCTATTTACACCAC
This sequence comes from Amblyraja radiata, assembly GCF_010909765.2. NCBI lineage: Eukaryota > Metazoa > Chordata > Chondrichthyes > Rajiformes > Rajidae > Amblyraja > Amblyraja radiata. The sequence goes on from NC_045988.1 coordinate 7,394,866, forward strand.
CCACAGAGAGATCAGCAATGCTTGACAAGTATTTCAAACGCCATTATTTCAACCACACCAACAATCTTTGTTTAACCTGGATTTTCTCTGTGGCAATTTTTGCTTTGGATTTCTGGGATATTGGCACGTTGATGTACCCTTTCTTTAAATCCAATGCCATTGTCTCCTATAAGCTAGGGTTCTCCATAAGCTGGGGTACCTCTACCCCATTGAGGACATTGGACTTTGTCCATACAATGCTGAGAACTATATTCTGCTCTCTGTAACTTCTTTAGACAGAATGTGGTGAATCTGTGGAATTCATTGCCACAGACAGCTGTAGTAGTCAAGTCATTTGGTATTTTTAAAGCAGAGATTGATAGATTCTTAATTAGTAAAGGTGTCAAAGGCTACAGGGAGAAGGTGGGGGAGTGGGGTTGAGAGGGAAAAATAAATCAGCCATGATTGAATGGCAGAGTAGACTCGACAGGCTGAATGGCCTAATTCTGCTTCTATGTCTAATGGTCATGTCTTACCCTTTGCTTCAATATCAATATCAATATCAATCAATCAATATCAGTTTTATTCGTCACTTGCACATAAAGTGCAAGTGAAATGAATTTGTCAGCAGCGGTACAATGAAAAAAGAACACACAAAAACACAATAAACATTTAACACAAACATCCACCACAGCATTCATCACTGTGGTGGAAGGCACAACATTTGGCCAGTCCTCCTCTATTTTCCCCCATGGTCGGGACCTCAACCCTCTGCAGCCGCCACTGCGGGCGTCCAGATGAGTAGACAAGGTAAGTCCAGGTAAAGTACTTGAGTTTGAACTGATTATATTTATGTGTATCCTATCAGATCTGATTAGTTAGCATGCAAGCCAACCTTTTCACTGACCTCGGTACACACGACAATAATAAACCTAAACCTAAATGAAGAGCACTTTTTCGAGTGAGAAGTTAAATTAAAGCTGAATCTGCCTATTTGGGTGGGTCAGAACGACGTTGGTGAACTTTGTGAAAAAATCTGTCAAACAACTGGCAGAGTCTGTCAAACAACATTAATGAAATAAATTGCCTAATTGATGTCATCTTGCTATCTCTGTGGGATAATTAGTTTCTATGATAGGCACAGAAAGATAATTAGTTGACTGTAATGCTTTTGGCATGTCCACGGGTTGTGAAATGTACTTTGGTTAAGCTAGAGAGGGTGCAGAAAAGATTCACAAGAATGTCGTGTGGTCTAGAGGGCTAGAGTTATAAGGAGAGATTGGTTAGGCTGGGACTTTTTCCTTGGAGCAAAGGAGGCTGAGGGATGCCAGAGGTTTATAAAATCATGAGGGGAATAGATAAGTTGAATAGCCACAAACCGTTTCTCAAGGTAGGGGAGTCTGAAACTAGAAGGTTTGTGTTTAAGGGAAGAGGGAAAAGATTTAAAAGGATCTGAGGGGCACGTTTTTCACACCAAAGCTGGTGAGTAAATGGAACAAGCTGCCAGAAGAAGTGGTGCAGGCAGATACAATTACTATGTTTAAAATACATTTGGACGGGTACATGGAAAAGAAAGATGGTTGGGGGATATGTGCCAGACACAGGCAAATGGGATTAGCTTAGATGGGGCATATTGAGCGGTATGGATAAGATGGGCCAAAGGGTGCTGTAGGTTTCTATGAATCAATCTGCCTCCATGACTTCTCTCTCAATCTGCCTCTGGTGAAAGTGGTGGTGACAATGCAAAGTAAAATGGGACATACTGCCAACATACCTGGAAGAAGAATGATAGTGGATTGATTGAACTCTTCCTTCTGTACAACATAATTATTTCAATAAACTTCAATATATATTCAATCCATTTAATCCAGGGCTGATTGTGATGGGTGTTTTGTGTGCAAAAATTCCCATTAACATTGAACTGTGGCTCCTCGTATCCATTGGTTATGGGTCAGAGACAGGGTAGAGTTCATAATTTATGGAGAGAAAGTTCTGATAGAGAGTCTTGATCCGACATGTTGACTTACAGCTCTTGCTTCCAGAAATTCTGATGGACCCATTGAGTTCCTCCAGCTTTCTGTGTTTGTTCTAGCTTCCAGCATCTGCATTGTCTTTTGTCTTCGGTATTGATAGATTTCAACACTGTTTGTCAATCAGGTCTGGGGGCTTCACATCTGCAAGAAGCCCGAGTCTGATCAACACATCTGGGCTGAGGTGTGAAAGCTGGATGCAGCCAACAATTGGACAATGAGATGTTCTGCGTTCCATCAGAAGAATGTTTTTAACTCTCACCCAATAAATGCTGGATGATAAATATTAAAGTGGCAGAGAAATGTACAAAATCTTAGGCTAGTCAGTTCTCTGTGTATTTACCGTGGTTGTATGTATTTTTTAAATTATATTCATCATTTATTGATTGATTAACAGTACAGCATGCGAACAGGCCCCTCAGCCCACCGAGTCCACGCCGATCACCCATTCACACTAGTTCTATGTTATCCCACTTTTGCAACCACTCCCTACATACTAGGGACAATTTATACAGGTCAATTAACCCACAAATCCACACGACTTTAGGATGTGGGAGGAAACCAGAACACCTGGAGGAAGACAGTGAGGTCACTTGGAGATCATGCAAACTCCAAACAGACAGCACCCAAGGTCAGGATCAAACCTAGGCCTCTGGCGCTGTGAATCAGCATCTCCTTTTATTTTCACGGTCTTTATTCTTTTAGAATTTTATATGTAACGTGTGTATAATTTGTTTTTTGAGTCAAATAGTCATAGAGCCTACAGCATGGAAACAGGCCCTTCGGCCCAACTCGTCTATGCTGACCAAAATGCCCCATCTAAGAGTCTATGTGCCTGTGATGCTCCTGCATGTGAGATGTTTCATTGTACCGGTACCTCACCGATATCAAAAGGTGCGTATTGTCACACGCCCCGAAATGGAACAATGAAATTCTTCCTTGCAGCAGCACAACAGATATGAAAACAACTGCACAAAAAGCTGGAGTAACAGCGGGTCAGGCAGCATCCCTGGAGAAAAGGAACGGTGACGTTTCGGGTCGAGCCCCTTCTTCAGGCTTTATATGTACTTGAAAAGCATATGATAATGAACTTGAACAATAAAACTGCTGGGATTGCACTCTGAGGGACTGACACATATGAATGTACGAGACTGGTGAATATTTTGTCACGTCTTTCATCAAGAGTCATTGCCCTTTTTTTGTCCTTGACGCGGTTTAATGGACTTTTCTGTTCACTGGGTGATGTTTCGGGTCGAGACCCTTCACCAGCATTTTGCATTGATCAGTCTGAAGAAGGGTCTCAACCCGAAACATCACCTATTCCTTCTCTCCAGAGATGTTTATTCTCCCGCTGAGTTATCCAGCATTTTATGTCTACCTTCGATTTAAACCAGCATCTGCAGTTCTTTCCTACCCGCTCTCTAGCTGGTGCGAGGACGGTTCAGTTGCCGGATAACAGCTGGGAAGAAACTATCCCAATTACCCCAAGGTTTAGTGTCATCTTCGTGCCCTCTAACCCCGGCACTGTGAGTTCTCACGGGAGACACTTACAAGGCTCACTGGCCACTGTATAGAGTCTGCGGGAACCAGCTACAGTGCTGCGCATGATGTTGGAGTCAAATCAAAACAGATCATGATCCTTCCAGGGTTAAATAATCCAGTATATTTGCTTTAAGCAGCTGATGTGCCCATTGGATCATTTCCTGGGAACTCATCTGTCAGTTCTGGGCACTGACAGCATTTGTGTTCCACGCCGAAATATGGAAGTCATTAGACAAGATCATTTAATTGCTCGTTATTGAGCTAGCGAGAAAGTTTAGCTCCACGACTAATTAGTAACCGAACATTTGATATCGAATGGGTTCCATATTGTAGATGAAATTCAGGCTGGTAAATACAATAATAAAACAATATTATCTTTGTTATGGTAACAGGCGTGTTGTTCAACTTAGATTCTTCCTTAAAGCTTTTTCCATCTGGTCATTAAACACCTCTCAAGAGAGGATAAAGCTGCTTCACTTGACTATCGGGAGCACTAAGCTGTGTTACAGGCTTGCAATAGAGTCCTTCCTCAAGTGAATATAAAAATTATTGTAGTTTAGACATACAGTGGTGGGCTTCAGTTCACCGACTCCACGCCGACCACCGATCGATCACCTGCTCACACTCGGTCTATGTTATTCCTCTTTCTCATCCACACCCTACACACTAGTGGCAATTCACAAAGGCTAATTAACCTAGAAAAACCAGCACCTCTTTGGGATGTGGGAGGAAAGCAGAGCACCTGGAGGAATCCCACATGGTCACAGGGAGAACTTGTAAACTCCACACAGACAGCACCTGAGATCAGCATCAAGCCCTGGTCACTGAGGCCTTGAGGCAGCCGCACTACCTACTGCCACGTGGTCACAGGGAAAACGTACAAACTCCGTATAGACAGCATTTGTTCTCAAGGTCTCCGGCGCTGTGAGGCAGCAGCTTTATCGCTGCGCCACTGTGCTGATGCTGAACAGAATGGGACTGCCACAGTCATTTATTGTTAAATCGTTATTTCAGGTGAAGGTTTGTGCACATCTCAGACATGATATCACACGGCCACGTGATGGGCTCTCCAGCCCATCCTTCCAAGAAAATTCATCATCATTCCTTTCTAACTTCCAGTTTTCTCCCAAATACTAGCATGGTGTCACCAACTTTAATCCTGACAGTGATATCCATTGAGCTTAGTACAGCAGATGAACAGGCCCTTCAGCCCCAATGCTGCCAAATTAAACTAATCTCAGCTGCCTGAATGCATGTGATCCATATTCCACTGTTCCCTGCATATCGATGTGCCTATCTAAAGGACTCTTAAATGCCAATAGACAATAGACAATAAGTGCAGGAGTAGGCCATTCGGCCCTTCAAGCCAGCCATTCAATGTGATCATGGCTGATCATCCCCAATCACTACCCTGTTCCTGCCTTCTCCTGCCACTATCCTACCTGCTTCCACCACCACTCCTGGCAGCGTGTTCCAGGAACCTACCAACCTCTGTGTAAAAAAATTTCCCTGCACATCTTCTTTAATCTTTCCCCTTCCGACCTTAAAGCTATGTTGTCTAGTCTTTGGCATTTCCACCTTGGGATATCAGATCGAACTATCTGCCTTATCTCAGTCTCCCATAATTTTATAACGTTCGACCATGTCTCCCTCTCCGCCTCTGACACTGCAGAGAAAACAATCCAAGTCTGACCAACCTCTCTTTACAGCAGCATTCTGGTAAACCTCCTCAGCACCCTCTCCAAAGTCTCCATCCTTCCTTTCATGGGCTGACTAGAACGGCGCACAATACTCCAAATGTAGCCTAAACAAAGTTTTATAAAGCTACAGCATGTAGCTTCCTAAAGCCTTACACTCAATGTCCCTAGATATGAAGGCAAGTCATAGATACATAGAGACATAGACAATAGGTGCAGGAGTGGGCCATTCGGCCCTTCGAGCCAGCACCGCCATTCAATGTGATCATCCACAATCAGTACCCCGTTCCCGCCTTCTCCCCATATCCCTTCACTCCACTATCTTTAAGAGCTCTATCTAACTCTCTCTTGAAAGCATCCAGAGAATCGGCCTCCACTGCCTTCTGAGGCAGAGAATTCCACAGATTCACAACTCTCTGGGTGAAATAGTTTTTCCTCATCTCCGTTCTAAATGGCCTACCCATTATTCTTAAAATGTGGCCCCTGGTTCTGGACTCCCCCAACATCGGGAACACGTTTGCTGCCTCTAGCGTGTCCAATCCCTAAATAATCTTATATATTTCAATGAGATACCCTTTCATCCTTCGAAATTCCAGTGTATACAAGCTCAGTCGCTCCATTCTTTCAACATATGACAGTCCCGCCATCCCGGGAATTAACCTCGTGAACCATAAGCCTTCTTTACCAAGTGTTTAAGAAGGAACTGCAGATGCTGGAAAATCGAAGGTAGACAAAAGTGCTGGAGAAACTCAGCGGGTGCAGCAGCATCTATGGAGCGAAGGATTTTTGATTTTGATTTGATTTGATTTGATTCAACTTTATTGTCATTGCACAAATACGAGTACAGGTACAACAAAATGCAGTTTAGCATCTAATCAGAGTGCAAGGTAGTAAAAATACTGGTTAAAACAATATGTGCAATGTGGATGAATTAAACTAGTACATAGGCAAATAAATATATACAGATAACAGAGTATTAAAGATAGCTAGCGTCGGGCCTGTGAGTTCAGCAGAGTAATGGTATTTTGGAAAAAGCTGTTCCTCAGCCTGCTTGTGCGAGACCTGAGGCTCCTGTACCGCCTCCCTGATGGGAGGAGGGCAAATAGTCCATGGTTAGGGTGAGAGGGGTCCTTAATGATTTTCCCGGCCCGTCTCAGACACCGTTTGCGGTGGAGGGCATCCATGGCAGGGAGCGGGGCACCGATGATGTGCTGAGCGGTTTTCACCACCCGTTGCAGTGCCTTCCTGTCAGCTGTGGTGCAGCTGCTGTACCACACCGTGAAGCAGGTGGTCAGGATGTTTTCAATGGTACAGCGGTAGAAGTTGGACAGGATCTGGGGGGACGGGTGAACTTTCTTAAGCCTCCTCAGAAAGTAGAGGCGCTGCTGCGCCTTTTTGATCAGTTTGGTGGTATTGAGGGACCAGGACAGATCCTCTGAGATATGTACCCCGAGGAATTTGTAGTTGGAGACGCGCTCCACCTCAGTCCCGTTTATGTGGATGGGGATATGTCTGCCACCTCTGGTCTTCCTGAAGTCAACGATGATTTCCTTCGTCTTCTTTGAGTTGAGGACGAGGTTATTATTGGTACACCAGGCTGCCAGGTTCTGGACCTCCTCCCTGTAGGCTGATTCGTTATTGTCCCTGATCAGTCCTATCACCGTGGTGTCATCGGCAAATTATATGATGGCGTTGGAGCCATACATAGGGACGCAGTCATGGGTGAAGAGGGAGTAGAGGAGCGGGCGGAGCACACAACCCTGTGGCACGCCCGTGTTCAGTGTCAGAGTGGAGGAGGTGAGGTTGTTGATCCTAACAGACTGGGGTCTGTTGGTGAGGAAATCCAGTGTCCAATTGCAGAGGGAGGTGGTGATGCCAAGTCCGCTGAGTTTGGTGATCAAACTGGCGGGGATGACAGTATTAAATGCGGAGCTGAAGTCGATGAACAACAACCTGATGTAGGAGTTGTTATTGTCCAGGTGGGTCAGGGCAGAGTGTAGGGCCGCAGATATGGCGTCCTCTGTAGACCTGTTTGGCCCGAAACGTTGCCTATTTCCTTCGCTCCATAGATGCTGCTTACCCGCTGGGTTTCCCCAGCACTTTTGTCAGCCTTCTTTACCAATCTATCTACTTCATTGCCACTTTCAGGGATTTATAGACTTGGATGATGGGCTTGTGTTGATTGGTGCTTTAATACCGGAAAGATGAGGGTGAGATCAGTGGATTGCATACAACCAGAAGATTGATCATTGCAGGGATTCCAGTAGAATTGTTGAACCAAAGAAGTGATTGCACAGAAGGAACTTCCTCATCCATTCATGCAGCAACCCCATCACTCCCATTGCCTGCATGCCTTACAATTCAGCTCAGCTATTTATTTTCTCACAAGAGACAAGATTTAATAGCAACCCAAGGGGGAACTTTTTCAATCAGAGGCTGGTGGGTATATGGAACAAGCTGCCAGAGGAGGTAGATAAAATAACAACATTTAAATGACCTTTGGACAGGTGCATGGATCGGAAGGATTTGGAGAGATATGGGCCAAACACAAGCAAACGGGACTAGCGTAGATGAGGCATCTTGGTCGGCTTGGGCTGAAGGGCAACCTGTATGACTCGAAGGACCTGTTTTCTTATTGGATGTTTCTATGACTATGACTCTAAGTGTCTTTCTACTGTTATTTATAATTACTAATTGAATCATGAACCTATCCAAGGACAAACTCTCTTAAGGTATTCATGCAGTTCTAAGCTCTCATCTGCATGGAGTATTAATCATTTACATGATCCTGTAAAAAGCAGCAGTTTATGGAAATATGAAACCCACACCCATTTGGTGAGATCACAGAAGTATTAATATCTAGTGTCTTATAAAGTCCTCACACAGCCCTCCTGCGTCTGAGATCCATGACTGCTTCCTGGTGCCCTGTTTAAGTAGTGGCACATTGAGTTCCCCTGCTTCGTTGTAGTGTATTTGGCGCAGTTATTAGTTCTCCCGCAACCTCCTGTGCAGGGAAATAGGTTAACTTTTCTTTGATTGAAAGTTATAGAAAAGGCCCTTTGGCGCATAAAGTCCACGCCGACCATTGGTCATCCATTAGCACTAGTTCAATGTTATCCCACATTCTCATCCACACCCTACATACCCGGCAGCAAAGTTTAAATGAGTTGTGTGTTTTTTTACACAGAATGTGGTGTCTGGAATTTGCTGCCGGGCGTGGTGGTTGAAGCAGATATGCTAGTGGCATCTAAGAGACTTTTGGATAGCATATGGATATGCAGGGAATGCAGGGATTATGTGCAGATAGATAAGAGATGGACTTGGAATCGTGTTCGGCACAGATATTGTGGGCCGAAGGGTCTGTTCTTGCATGTACTGTTGGTCAGAGGTGAGGTTGGGCAGACGGATTGTTTTCTCTGAAGCACCAGAGACTGAGGAGGAGACTTAGAGTCATAGAGTGATACAATGTGGAAACAAGCCGTTCATCTCAACCGGCCAACATGTTCCAGCCCACTAGCCCCACCTGCCTGAGCCTGGTCTATATCCCTCCAAGCCAGTCCTATCCATGTACCCATAAAACTTTATAACATTATGGGAGACAGAGATAAAGTAGATAGTTAGATCCTATTTTCCAGGGTGGAAATGTCTAAGACTAGAGGACATAGCTTTAACGTCAGAAGGGGAAAGTTTAAAGAAGATATGTGTGGACAATTATTTTACACAGAGAGTCCTGGAACGTTCTGCCAAGGGCGGTGGTGGAAGCAAATAGGATAGTGGCATTTAAGAGACTTTTAGATATGCAGGGAATGGAGGAATATGGATCACACAAAGGTAGGCATTGGAGATTATATTAATTTGGCAGCATTGTGGGCTGAAGGGTTTTATAAATCCATCTTGGAACGTTAGCTCTGGCAAACAAACGTGAGTCTGGAAATGATAAGGAGTGTTTAGTCGGAACTACAATAACAGGAGTGATGCCTTTGATAGCACCTGGTGCAGGTGACCCAAAGCCGATTGGGCTGATGGAAAATCATCCTCAGGGAATTCACAAATCACTGGCTAAGACATGGAATAAAATTCACCCTTACGGAATTTATTGGGGAATAAATAAACACAATATGCAGAAGAAACGACTTTTTTATTGTCAATTTGTCTAACACCTTGTTAGCATGAAGTCATAAATTCAGCACTTAATTCCATCCACCCTGAGATTATAACCTCACTCAATGGTTTGCAGTAGTTCTCGACTGTGGTGGGGGGAACGTTTTTAACGCAGAGCGGCGAGTTGCCGGGATGTGGTGTAAGTACATACCACAGTGGCATTTAAGAGGCTTTTATATAGGCACCTGTACAGTATATGCAGGAAATAGTGGGATATGAATCATGTGCAGGCAGATGAGATTAGTTTATCTTGGCATCGTGTTCGGTACAGTTATTGTGGGCCAAAGGGCCTGTTCCTGTGGTGTACTGTTCTAAGGCACCACACCAGCAGCCGAGAGGCATCTAGGGATAAACAATTAAACACTGGATCAGCCTGCAAAGGTCAAATCCCTTCACTTCATTAAAACTACTCACGACACTGGAGCACCTTCATCGCATAACTAAAGAGCAATCACTCAAATTCCCCTTGTCCTAACTGTTTTCTAACTGTATGCTGACTATATATTGATCCTATAGTATAGTTTAGTTTAGGTTCACAAGAACCAGAGGATAGGTTTAAGGTGAGAGGAGAAAGATTTACCATGAACGTAAGGAACAACTTTTTCACACAAAATGTGGTGGGGGTAATATGGAACAAGCTGCAAGAGGAGGTAGTTGAGGCAGGTGCTATAACAAAATTTCAAAGACATTTGGGCAGGTACGTGGATAGGAAATGTTTAGAGGGATATGGGCCAAAAGCAGGCAGATCGGACTAGTTAGATGAGACATCTTGGTCAGCATGAAAGTTGGGCCAAATGCTTCCGTGCTGAATAACTCATGACTTAGCCCAGTATTGATCGAAGGAACAGAGATGTATATTTATGTCTAAGAAAGAACTGCAGATGCTGGAAAAATCAAAGGTTGACAAAAATCCTGGCAAAACTCAGCGGGTGAGGCAGCATCTATGGAGCGAAGGAATAGGTGGCGTTTCGGGTCGAGACCCTTCTTTATGTCCGTGCGATGGCTAGATTGGAAAAGAACCAGCAGGTGGTGGTGTTCGCATGTTGTGAGAAGAGTGCAAAGAAGCTTCAGGAGGGCATGGAGAGGCGGAATCAGCAGAGGGAATATAAGATGGAAAAAGTGGGATGTTATGCACTTTGGGATTTGCGGCCTGAGTTACCGAAAGTTGTTTCTCCTGCAGCTCTCCCCTGAGATGGCTTGAATTCGTCAAGATGGAGAAAACCAGGCGAGGTTAACAGGGCTACATGACCCAGGAAGTCATAGAGTCATACAACACTGAAACAGGGCCACATCCTCTAAACCTTTCCTATCCACACAATCACCTGCCCAAGTGTCTTACTTTTGAGGCAAAATAGTTTCTGCCTCAATTACTTTTTCTTGCTTATTTCATATTCCCACCACACTCCGTGTGAGTCAGAACTCCTTTAAAATGTAAATTAAAACAAATCAAATAACATGAATAAAAAAACTGATAGTTAAATACAAATATTGTAAATAATGATGAAAGATGGTATGTACATTTATTGATGTTATGATGCAAAATGTTGTACTGCAATAGGACATCTGAATCCTGCACCATATACAGCATTAATCTTTCATTGTAACTCTCTCTCTCTCTCTTTTAGTCTCCCGATCTTTGGCAATCTCTCTAAATATCACATTCATTAATGCTGGAAGATTTGAGTTGGAACTAACCAATTGTATAAACTCACAATATGGTCTTTGGTCGTTATGAATTGTTGCTCTATTTTTGAATCCTCCTTACTTATAATCGCAATATCACATCACTGTATATGATTGACACAACCCTCTGCTCTGACTGAACCATCTTCGACCAGTTTGCTCAATATAGGAATTCTTTGCTGTGCAAACATGCATTGATGGAGAAAAGTTTGCATTAAAAAAAGATACCATGTGCTGGAGTAATTCAGCAGGTCAATAGCATCTGAAGAACATGGATAGGTGGCATTTCGGGTCAGGACCCTTCTTTGACTGTGGGGGAAGGGAGGGAAAGAAGGCTGGACAAAGTCTGGCAGGCAATAGGTGGATACAAGTGAGAGGGGTTAGGGGTGATAGGCAGATGGTTGGACAAAGGCTAAGGCTGCAATTTCTTGTTTGCATTTATCAGTTTCGAAGACATGTTAATGATATCTCGCCTGATATTAACACTTGAATGTGCCTGTCGAGAATAATCTTCCACACACCGGAGGCATTTTGTTTTTAATGCATAACCTGTTGTTCTAGTAACAGTATCACATATTGGTCCTTCAATGTAGGAATTACAGAGAGATGGTAGTGAGATAGGGGCCCAAACTAAAATGCCTTCTGTCCATTCCCTCCACAGACATTGCCTGACACACTGAGTTCCTCCAGCACCTTGATTTCTGCTCAAGATTCCATCATCTGCTGTTCCTTGCATCTCCACCTTTATTGGCAGCTGTCAGTAATTCAATGCTCCCAAATAAGATGCCTCTGGTGTGACTAAAATCATAAGGGGAATAGATAGGGTGAATGCACAGTATTTTAGCCAGGGTGGGGGAATCAAGAACCAAAGAGAATTGGTTTAAGACGAGAAGGACAAGATTTAAAAGGAACCCATGGGACAACTTTGTCACTCAGAGAGTGGTGGGTATATGGAACGAGCTGCCAGAGGAGGTAGTTGAGGCAGGTATGATAAGAGCATTTAAAATGCACTTGGACAGGTACCTGGATAGGAAAGGTATAGAGGGAGTTGGGCCTAACGCAGGCAGGAAGGGCTAGCTTAGATGGGGCGTCTTGCTTGTCATGGGCATTGGACCAATGGACCTGCTTCAGTGCTGTATCACTCCAAGAGATTCCAGACTGTTCAACCCTTTCATGCGTTCCAAAAATGCAGAGGTGTTTTTATGATCTAGTAACACCATCACGCATATGAACTTGGTGATATTCAATATTACAATTTGCAGTTTGCCTTCATAAATAACATTAGTTATAAAATTAAGCATGTCTCACCACCGATAAGATCAGTAACATTCTTAATCCATGAGTGAGACAAGGTATATGATATAGCGTTTCTAATGCCAATGAACCCAGTGATCGGATGAGATGGGCTGGTTGCACAATTTATCACTGCCAGCTCCTCGCATTGCATGCTGCTAGCTTCAGTTTTATGTGTCGACTGATAAAGCACAGTTTGTAACTCTTTCCAGCCTCATTAACATCATTTGAGAAGTAACAGTACATTAGCTTCTCTCCATTAAGAATCCGCAGAGGAAAACCGCTTCTTGTAATTTGCAAAATTAACAAGTCAGCATATTTCCATGGCATGACTGCTTGGGCTTGATTTATCCGGATTAATACAATGGGACCTTTTCTCAAAAACTCAAGGGAAAAATACTGCTCAAATTTCACATATAACAGAGATATTGCAGTGAAATATGAAAACATCAAGCAAAAAACTAAATCTATGTGGGCGGCAGAGTGGTGCAGCTGGTAGTGCCGCTGCCTCACAGCGCCAGAGATCGGATTTGATCCTGACCTCAGGTAATGTTTGCGTAGAAACTTTCTCCTGAGGGTGGCACAGTTGCGCAGTGGTAGATTTGCTGCCTTACAGCGCCAGTGACCTGGGTTCGATCCTGAACTTAGAGTTTGTACGTTCTCTCTGTGACTGAATGGGGTTTCTCCAGCTTTCTCCAACTTTCCAAAGACGTGCAGATCCATAGGTTAATTGGTTTCTGTATATTGTCCCTAGTGTGTAGGATATTCCCTTGTCATGAATGCAGTATATCTATACACTGTAAATGGCTCAAGTCTAATCATGTATTGTCTTTCTGCTGACTGGATAGCACGCAACAAACGCTTTCCACTGTACTGATAGAACTAGTGTAAGGGTGATCGCTGGTCAGAGTGGATTTGGAGCGCCAAAGGGCCCGTTTCCACGCTGCATCTCTAAAATAAGGGAAGGATTGATTGGACTTCTGGAGGGAAACTGTGAACCTTTTCTTCTGAACAGCAAAGGCAGAAGAACGTGAAACAAGGATCAACATGTAGAAATCAGTGAGTAAGGTCGGCTTGCCAGCACATTGTTTGTGAAATATGCAACTTGGCTGAGTGTCACACTGGCTGAGATCATGCATGCAAAAGATATCCTTCGAACCCTGAAACCAGGTGCCTGAAATAACCACTGCTGGCTTTGGACCCCAGCCTCACCATCCACACTGAACACTTCCATATGTCTCAGTGACAGTTTATAAATAAACTTTCTTTAAAGCGTTACATTTCTATTTGTTTTTAATCTCACTCAAGTGTTACAGTAAATCCTGCCCAAGCTGTGGTTGCAGGTGAAGTCCCCAGTTTCTCCTCCTTCATGAGTAAGACTTTACGAAACCACTCATGAGTCACTGGCTGTGATAAAACAGTGATAAATCACATCACGAGTTGGCGTGAGGAGTAAGTAATGGCCAGACCAAATACATTGCAAAGTAATACCTAATATGTGATTTGAAACATTTTTCTAGGAATCACTTCAGATTTTTTGATCTGTTGAGGTGGAGGAACATTCTAAATTTATAATGGTAAATAAATAGGTTCTAAGGGTTAAGTCAGTCAGCCCTTTGGCACAACTCATCCTTGCCGACCAAGATGCCCTGTCTAAACTAGTCCCATTTGGAGTCATAGAGTCATATGGCATGAAAACAGTTCCTTTGGCTCAGCTTGCCCATGCCAAAGGTGCCCAACTAGCTAGTCCCATCTGCCCACATTTGGCCCATATCCCTCTAAACCTTTCCTATCCATGTACCTGTCCAAATGTATTTTTAATGTTGTTATAGTAACTGCCTCAACTCTCAACTAGCTCCTCCAGCAGCTGGTTCCATATCCTCAATACCTCTTAGTGAAAAGATGACCATGCTTTGACCCACCCATCCTCTTTTCTAGCTTTCTCCCCCCCCCCCCCCCCCCCCCCATCCCACACACAAAATAATCAGCCTGAAACGTCACCCATCAATGTTCTCCAGGGATGTTGCTTGACCAGTGAAGTTACTCCACCACTTTGTGTCTTTTTAACTTCTGCAAGTTCCTATCTAATACCATGAAAGTTGGCCTTGCCCCGTTTCAGAACCTTGCCCCATTGTGGAACAACCCTATCCTTATCCATAACTATTTTAAAGCTAATGGGACTGTGGTTTAAAGCAAATAGAACTGTGAATAGAAGAGTTTTAGTTTTTAGTGATACAGGCCAATCAGGCCAGTCAGGTTCAATGTTAACCTCAGGTGCTGTCTATGTGGAGTTTGCACGTTCTCCCAACATGGGTTTCCTTTGGATGCTCTGATTTCCTCCTACACATTGCAAAGATGTGCAGTTTACTGGGTTACCCGGCCACTGTAAATGGAGGTATGTGGTAACATCTGGGTGGAGTCGATGGGAATGAGGGGGAAAAGTTGGATTAACATCAGATCAGTTTGAGTGTCGCACATTGCTCTGTGTAAAGGGGGCACAACAAATGCAGCTCGTTGCAGCTGAAGTCAAAAACATTGGTACAATTTCACACTCTGCAAACGACGGATTTGATGCATTACATACCAGTTCTTTTACTCAAATATATCTCTTTCTGATCTCTGCTGTGTTTCCGTAGGGTCTGGTTTACTCTCAGTCGGCCGGTATTTATGCCAAAGTGTGAACAGTTCCTGCATTGATTCTCAATGGCTGTGGAGAACTGACCATATCAAGTGGCCGAAGGTAGACAAAAATGCTGGAGAAACTCAGCGGGTGAGGCAGCATCTATGGAGCGAAGGAAATAGGTGGCTTCGGATCGAGACCCTTCTTCGGACTGATCTAGTGGCCCTTATGCCGGGCAGCATTTGAAATAACTTGCAAAGAAAGCAAAGTGCTGGTTTAGCACAAACCTCAGCACAGGTAATGCAGAGTATGGGGACTGTTGGTTTTGGCAGTGTCGAGTAATTGCAAGCATATTTCACATGAATGTCTGTGTTTATCCTGTGTGAGTTTGCATTGTAACTGCCTTTGGGACCAATAGCAAGTGATGTGATGTCACACCGCAGGCATAGCGTGGAAACAGGCCCTTCAGCCCAACTTTCCCACACCAACCAACATGTCCCATCTACGGTACACAAAAATGCTGGAGAAACTCAGCGGGTGCAGCAGCATCTATGGAGCGAAGGAAATAGGTCATGTCCCATCTACGCTAGTCCAACTAGATAGATGAAATCAGTTTAACAGCATCATGTTGGGCATTCCACCAACTACCCACATTCTGATAGCACTAACACCTATCTTTTTACCACTCCCCTCTCACCATACAGGGACCCAAACAGATCTCCAGTAATACTATACTATTCACGAGTCCAGCAGGTGCAGTCTGTGTGGAGTTTGCACATTATCCCTGTGACTACGCGGGTTTCCTCTAGGTGCTCTTGTTTCCTCCCAGATCCCAAAGATGCGCAGGTTTCTAGGTTTAATTGGCCTCTGTAAATTGCCCCAGTATTTCGGTAGTGGATGTGAAATTGGAATAATATGGAACTAGGGTGATCGGTGGTTGGCGTGGACTTGGTGGGCCGAAGGGCCTGTTTCAATGCTGTATCTTTCAATACGGCAAAAAAAACCTCTTTGAGGTGGACACGAATCTGGCCAAGATCTTTTGGTTCTGCAAGCAATGCCTGATGTAGTCCTGACATGGTTGACTGGTCAAACAATAAATAGATGTCAGTTTTGAATTGTGTTCTTGATACATATTCAGAATAAAAGATCTCCATGGGTAACAGCAGCTGTGACTATTCCAGTACCCCTGCGGTGAAAGAAAAATCTTATTCACCTTGCAGTCATCATTCACATCCTGTCAAAGACTTGCAGGATGGATATTCCAATTCTTCCACACCTTACGTAATAGAACTGGAGCTATCCACACGTTGGGATTATCCAGCTGCACTTTCCAGAAATGTTTTCCCAGTTTGTTTGGTGACCACATTGTCTCTGTTTCCACAGCTGCGTTGCAATAATAGCAAACTCTGCTCAATCTTGGTTCTGGGCAACATTTGTCAGTTTTAAGAAAAACTTTCAAGCCATTTAGTTGAATGTGTAAAACCACAAAGGCCCTATTGATTGCAAATTTTTCCCCCCCCCCCCCCCCCCCCATCTTTGGAAAATGAGTTGCAGATATTTTAAACTCCGATGCATGGGAATAGGAATGAACAAGGGAAAAAACAAGTTTTTTTCAGGAGTGTTATGTATCTCTACAGTGTCAGATGTTATAGAGTCACACAGTGTGGAAACAGACCCCTCAGCCCAACTTGCCCACACTGACCAACATGTCCCATCTACACTAGCCCTACCTGCCGGCATTCGGTCCATATCCTTCTAAATCTATCCTTCGAAAGGTTCTCCACAAGTTGGCCAACAGTTTAATGCCAATTTGTAGTTTGTCGTTTGTTTGTTTTTTTTGCACAAAGTCCACGAGCATTGCCACTTTTCATTTCATTGCACATCTCGTATGTGTATGTGACGAATAAACTTGACTCGACTTGAATTTCCAGTGTGTGCTAAATCATCAATGCTTTAATTTGAGCTGAAGTTACTTATTCAATCGTGTATTGGTAATCCCGTTTACATGGGGTGGCATGTGCTTTACAGATTCACTGACTGGGGTTTGATCCTGACCTCAGGTGCGATCAGTGTACAGTTGCCGATCAGGCTGAAGAAGGGTCTTGACCTGAAACCACACCTCACCTATCCATAGGTACACAAAATTGCTGGGGAAACTCAGCGGGTGCAGCAGCATCTATGGAGCGAAGGAAATAGGTGACGTTTCGGGCCGAAACCCTTCTTCAGGCTGCACCCGCTGAGTTTCCCCAGCAATTTTGTGTACCTTCGATATTCCAGCATCTGCAGTTCCCTTTTGAACACCCCTCACCTATCCATGTTCTCCAGCGATGCTGCCTGACCCTCTGAGTTACTCCAGCTCATAGTGTCCTCCCTGTGACCTCATGGGTTTACCCTGTGCTCCACTTTTCTCCCATATCTCAAGGATGTGCTGAGAGTTTAGTTGCTCAACTGTAAAATTCTCCTTAATGTAGGTGCGTGAAAAGACTTGGGGGAGTTGCTAGGCAGGCGAGAGAGAATAAGTTGCAGTGAGATAAATGGAGGGATGGGACTGATGGGGATTTGTCAAAGACATCATAAACTCAATGACTAAATGGCCTCCATCTATAGAAATGTGGACGTCACTGAGTTCAGAATACTCCTGATGACAACAGTAAGAATTGCCACTCAAATGTTCCAAGTTTTGAGATGATTTCTGCATGTATTGTGACCTCTCCCATATCTATCCATTTACTCACAGGTTAGCAGTGGCAAGCCTAATGTAGCTCAATGGCTGTATGATCACTCATTCCCTGCACTTAACGCACAGTGCCTGAGGGATGGTGGACTCCTGATGCCACTGCTCCATGCCCAAACCATGTTGCCCAGTCAATGATGAACCACAGGTGTAAGGAGGTTAGCCTCAGAACAAAAGGACGGACCTTTAGAAAGGAGATGAGGAGGAACATCTTTAGTTATAGGGTGGTAAATCTGCAGAATTCAGGCCCACCAACAATTCTTCCCTATTTTATTCTAGCCTTCTCTATCTTTCAGCCTGAAGAAGGGTTCTGACCCAAAACCACTTATTCCTTTTGTCCAGGGATGCTGACCCGCTGAATTGCTCCAGTATTTTGTGTCTATCTTGTGGAAAGGATAATTCTGGTTAGGCCCTCACATCTACCCATGCGCACGCACCCACACGCACACACACGCACATACACAAATCTATCAGTTAATAAGAAGAAGACTGCGTTGAGATTCCCTCACAATAGTAAGACATTCAAACTCAATCACTTCATACATAGAGAGATCAAATTCAGGATCTTCTTGCTCTCTGTGGCTCAACCCATCCGAGGATTTATTGAGCAAAGCACAAAGTACTGGAGGAATGCAGTGGGTCAGGCAGGCAGCATCTGCGGAGGGTTCTTGCCACACTTTGTGTTCTGCTCGAGGATTCCAGCATCAGCACTTTGTGTCCCAGGATTAATTCACTTTAATCCAGAGAGCGTGGTTACTTAATGGTTTTACAGTGACCCCACCAAGGAAAAGTATTTCAAAACATCGCCTGAAGAAGATTCAGAAATGCGCCCAACACCTTAAACTAAACTTCATTTTAAACTGACCTTTTAAAAATGTCTGCTTACACAAATTCATTGAATATTAATAAAAGTTATTCATACATCTTCTCTATTGTAAGCAAACTACATTTAAAAGAACAGGTTTAATTTAGCTACTTAATCTTCACCAGTGGGATCAAGTAAGTAGCCGTTAAAGCAGCCAAAAAAATCATTCAAATGTTCATGCAAGATCACAGTTAGGATGATGTAATTTGAGTTCAGATATATAATGTATTTTTAAAAACAATTAACAAAACCCAAGTTTGAGCGCGCCATTTGGCGTGTGTAAGGTAGATCATGATGTCAGCGTTCAGCTAATGTACTGTGTGACACTGTACTTTTCACCGTATGCCAACTTCCTCCATTTAAGTGAGGGACTAGGGTGAGGTAGAGACTTTAATACAGTTCCTATGCGAGAACCTGGTAATGGCTCCACCTCCCTGAGCATTCCTTACTGGTTGCAGGGTGCTTCGAGGAAGGAACCGAACAACTCTTACAGAAATATTAAGTCCATGAATCAATGGAAAAGCTGAGCTTCAATTAGCATGCAGCAGGTTGGTATTACGTAGAACATGGGTCTGTGCCAACTATTCCTAAATCTTCAGCTCTTGGTAACGTCAGCGGGAACAAGAAGTTCCTTAATAGTGCCTGGCTGAGGTTTCATTCCACCGGGATCACTTTATGCCAAAATAAGCCTTTCAGTGAAGCATGCAGACCCCCAGAACCACAGGTGAGTCTAACACCATCTGACAGGAAAGGCTAATAGCAACTAAACTTAGCATTTTTACACCAATTTAAGATTTATCGGTCACTAAATGTCATAAATTAATCGGCGATAGTGTCAATAAGGTGATGTGATCATAATTCATGATGAGATCATGAAACGTATTGGTTAATTAGAGACACGAGGAATGGCAGATGCTGGAATCTTGCATAGAACACAAAGTGCTGCAGTAACTCAGCGGGTCAGGCAGCATCAAGAAAAACATGCATAGGTGATGTTTCTGGTCCGGACCCTTCTGC
Organism: Amblyraja radiata; assembly: GCF_010909765.2. Classification (NCBI taxonomy): domain Eukaryota; kingdom Metazoa; phylum Chordata; class Chondrichthyes; order Rajiformes; family Rajidae; genus Amblyraja; species Amblyraja radiata. Next base: position 7,414,487 of record NC_045988.1, read on the forward strand.
AGACTGGTTAATTACTGATTTTTCCCAGAACATCTTAGCAATAATATCAAATGTTTTAAAATAGTTTAATAAATAATAAATAGCAGAAATATGTTATCGGTTCCCAGTAGCTGAATATCTTATGAGGCAGAGATAATGCTGACTGCAGCCATAATTGTACTGTCCATGTTAACTTAAACCCATAGTTCAGTTTAATTTAGAGATACAGCATAGAAACAGGCCCTTCGGCCCATCGATCACCTGTACACTAGTTCTATGTTATCCCACTTTCGCATCCTACACACTAGGGGCAATATACAAAAAACAATTGACCTATACAACCTTACATCTTTGGAATGTGGGAGGAAACTGGAGCAACTGGAGAAAACTCACGCGGCCACAGGGAGAACACGCAAACTCCACACAGACAGCACCCGCAGTCAGGATCAAACCTGGGTCTCCAGCATTGTGAGGCAGAAACTCTACCGCTGCGCCACTGTGTGAGACTTCATGAGATCCCAACAATTTTAGACAATGATTTCTCTTTTTACAATCAATTTGTGTTTGGTTCAAACCTGTTCGGTTCCCTTTATCTGTACACTGTGAACAGCTTAATTATAATAAATGTATCATCTTTTCACTGCCTGGATAGTAGACAACAATAAAGCTTTTCACTGTACACGAGTACACTTTTCACTGTACACTGTACATTTTTGGTACGCAAAGCAAAAATAAACTAAACTAAAGGTCTGATCCCTGTCTGAACTTCTAATTTTGGCTATCTGTCTTCAGTGATTCTATCCCCCCCTTTGAACTGTGTTACAAGTTATGTTACATATTTCAACTCATTAGTGAATTCCCATTGCAGAAATGTAAACAGAATATTTTAACCCACAATCTAAACAGCGAAAACCAGTCTCCTGATATCTGATGGAAAGGGAGCCAAGCATAAGGGTTGTTTTTCCAGGTTCACTGCCCTGGGACACTCTATACTTGAAAATCAGATGGGGAACGATGTCCCAAATGATCAAGAGTCAAGAGTGTTTAAATGTCATACGTACCAGCAACGTAACATTTAAATTCTTACTTCCTGCAGCATAACAGGCCCATCCGTAAATGCAGTAACACACAGTTAGTAAGTTAGTAGTGAGCAAGTAGGAATTTCATTGTTCTATCTGGGACATATGACAATAAAACACTCGACTTAAAATATAATGATCATCAAAACTACAATATATTAATAACCATAATACTATGTAACCATAATCGTGCAAACACAATGTCCGTCGTGCATTAGGGTTATGGTCGATCCTGACTATGGGTGCTGTCTGCATGGAGTTTGCACGTACACCCTGTGGCCACATGGGTTTTCTCCGGATGCTACAGTTTCCTCCCACACTCCAAAGACGTACAGGTTTGTAGATTAATTGGCTCCTGTAAAATTTAAATAGTCGCTAGTATGTAGTGTATGGGATGATCGCTGGTCGGCTCGGACTCATTGGGTCAAAGAGGCCTGTTTTCACACTGTATCCCTAAAGTCCAAAGTCAATCTATATAGGATCATAGTGTTGAGGTTAGTGTTGTTCACTGTCCAATAACAACTTTGAGGTCTTGGTTCTCAGGCTCCTTCTTCCTGATGGTAGCAGAGAAATGAGAATGTGGCTTGTGGACATTCTGATCCATCACACTTCTTAACAGCCTGCCATGCTTCATATTTCCACTGCCTTGTTAATCTTCCCCAAATGCATTGCCTCACACATTTGCAGAGTGCACCTCATCTAATGCTTTAAATGCTCATCACATCCACATCAACGAATTGATAAATGCAAAGAGGAGAAAGGTTTTATATGGCATTTTTCCAGAGCAACTGAAAGGCCAGTCTTGGAAGGGCACTCACGAAATTGTGGCAAAATTGAGCTCAACAGGTCGGGCAGCATCTGTGGAGGGAAGTGGATGTTTCGAATTGTGACCCTTCAGCTGGATTGAAAGAGCAGAGGGGATATAGGCAATATATGGAGATGTGGGGGAAGAGTGGGGCAAGAGCTGGTTCTAGATGGAGCGGGGTTGGCTGGCAAATGGAGTCAAGTAGGACAGGAATAGTCTCCATAATATTACTGATGATTTGGCCTGAAATTAGAACAGTAAATGGTCAGACTGCCAGCAACAGCAACAGTGAGGATTGACATCCTATGAACCCAACCCTCGTGTCATCACTGCGCCTCTCGCAGCTCCGAGATTTGACACTCCAAACAGCAGCCTAGCTTCCCTCAAATTCCTTCTGAACAGGGCGGCATGGTGGCGCAGCGGTACTGTTGCTGCCTTACAGTGCCAGAGACACAGGTTCGATCCTGACTATGGTTGCTGTCTGCATGGGTGCTGTGTGGGTTTACTCCAGGTGCACCGGTTCCCTCCCACACTCCAAAGACGTACAGGCTGCATGCTAATTGGCTTGGTAAAATTGTAAACAGTCCCTTGTGTGTAAGATAGTGTTTGTGTGGGTGGGGGGTGGTCGGCACGGACTCGGTGGGCCAAAGGGCCTGTTTCCACGCTGTATCTCGGCATCTATAAACTAAATCTCATTCTAACTCTGGGGACACAGAGACAATTGACTCACATCAATGTTCAAGCCAGATTGTCGGAGAGCAACGAGAAAGCTAAGGCAGTGCTGCCGAAATCTGTGTAATGTTCGGTTGGAACAGTGGTGATTGAAGGAATGTAATGCTGGCTTTGAATGAGATTGCATTGTGCATTTGTAAATAAACAGAAAACAGCTTGCCTAGCAATTTTTTCACAAAGGAGTTGTGTGTTTAGTGTCAACGGGCTAGAGAAGAATAACTCTCTCTCTCTCTCTCTCTCCATGCAAGCTCCTGCCCGCTGCTACTTCCTGGAGACATGGCTGGTACACAATTTCTCTCCGCAATGATGACCGGATTGGTGCCAGGAGAGTTCCTCACCCTTAAGCCAAACCTAATCATGTCTGCCAGGAACACAAAAGCTTTTGCAGCTGTTTTTACAAACATCATTTCTCAATCTAAAATGGAATAGCAGAGGTGAACTTTGCACACTGTTCTTGCATCTCCGAGAGAGTCATAGAGTCATAGAGTGATGCAGAGTGGAAAGAGGCCCTTCAGCCAACTTGCCCACACCGGCTAACATGTCCCAGAGACACTCGTCCCACCTGCCCGCGTTTGGTCCATATCCCTCCAAACCTGTCCTATCCATGTTTCTTAAATCTTGGGATAGTCCCAGCCTCAACTACCTCCTCTGGCAACTTGTTCCATAGACCCACCACCCTTTGCGTGAAAAGGTTCCCCTTCAGATTGCTATTAAATCTTTTCCCCCCCAGAGAGAGTGCCATTCCTACCATTATCTTGTCCTTCCTGTATTCAAACAGTGTGTTATCTCTCGCCGTCTGGGCAATGTTTCTGTAGCTTACACTGAGTCTTGAAAAGCATCAGGGTTTCACCATTGGAAATGGCTTGCAAAACATTTGGCATCTGTCTGCATTCTCAGTGAGCACCAAGGTCGGGTCTGACAGCCATCTGTCCACGTTATAGTTCCCTCCAGCTGCACACAGTTGTGCTTTCACAAACACAAAACTAATGAAAAAAATCAGCCGAATGAAAAAAAAAAAAAAAGACTTTATTTAAAGGTGACAGAATTCCAAAAATGCTAAGTGTTACAATCTCAGCTACCGAAGAATGATTGGCAGGCTTGAAGGGACTGAGGCTGAGATAGAACTCAAGAGCTCAGTGGAGCTCATTCCTTGAACTACCCTCGATAGTCTGCCAGTCACCTTTGGGAGTGTATGGATAACAATGTTATGCCTTTCCTCCCACATCCAATTAAGACATTTAAGCTTTGTAACATCAAACATAGAACAGGACAGCACAAGAATAGGCCCTTCATGCCACAATGTCTGTGCCAAACATGATGCTGACAATCTCCATACTGTCACATAACCCATATTCCTCCATTCCCTGCCTATCCATCCATATCCAACCAGAACTGCACACCATATTCCTAATGCAGCCAAACCAACCTCCTATAAAGCTACATCATAACTTCCTGCCTCTTGTATTCAATGCCCTGACCTATGAAAGCAAGCATACCAGATACCTTCTTTACCATTCTATCTGCTTGTGTTGCCACATTCAAGGAGTTATGGATTGAGAGCCCAAGATCCATTTGTACAATTCTGTTAAGGGTCATGCCATTAATTGTATAATTTCCCCTTATATTTGACATCCCATGCACGACACCTCACACTTGCTCGGAGTAAACTCCGTTTGCCATTTGTCCGCCCTCTTCTGTAGCTGATCTATATCCCGCTGTATCATTTGACAGCCTACCTCTTTGTTTGTGACCATGATCAATGGTCCAGGCTCCATAGGTCATTAGAATTTTGGCAGGCACTGTATATTGAAAGAATTGGCTGGTTTAAGAATCAAAAAGTCAGTAATAAAATGAGTCATACTGATAGGGTCAGGAATGTTTGGCTGCATTTGAGAGGCTGATGGCTGAAACAATCTGCTCTTTCATCTTGGGAATATGTCTGACAATTTCCAAGCCATTTGCTTGTTACTCACTGGTGGAAATAGACAATCTTAACACAATTCATTTTAACTTTTTCTATTTCCTCTTGCTAGCTGCTGTGAGATTTGTGTACTTTGTGTACTTGTCAATCCCAGAACACCCTCAAATGATGACAATCAATCTTCAACTTTGTGTAGATACAACTCTTGACTTTGTTAGGTATATAATCCCACTGGTAATAAAAGATCATAGCAAGTCAGGACCGTGTGGGATGTGAAGGATTCCATTGTCATAATTGTGTCCCATGATGCTGGCACTTGGTGATATATGCCACATGGTCAAGAAATGCTATCGGATTAGCCTTAGTGTATAACAGCAGTACACTCTATAGATATCATTCCTGCCAAAGAGAGGAGGTGGACTATGAAACGCAAAGTGCTGGAGGAACTCAGCGGGTCAGGCAACACCTGTCAGGCAGGCAGTGACTAGTGGGGTATCGCAAGGCTCGGTGCTGGGACCGCAGCTATTTACAATATACATCAATGATTTAGATGAATGGATTCAAAGTAACATTAGTAAATTTTCAGATGACACGAAGCTGGGTGGCAGTGTGTACTGTGAGGATGCTATGAGAATGCAGGGTGACTTGGACAGGTTGGGTGAGTGGGCAGATGCAGTTTAATGTGGATAAATGTGAGGTTATCCACTTTGGTAGCAAAAACAGGAAGGCAGATTATTATCTAAATGGTGTCAAGTTGGGAAAAGGGTAAGTGCAACAGGATCTGGGGGTCCTTGTTCATCAGTCAATGAAAGTAAGCATGCAGGTACAGCAGGCAGTGAAGAAAGCGAATGGCATGTTGGGCTTCATAATAAGAGGAGTTGAATATAGGAGCAAAGAGGTCCTTCTGCAGTTGTACAGGGCCCTAGTGAGACCACACCTGGAGTATTGTGTGCAGTTTTGGTCTCCAAATTTGAGGAATGTTAGTAGTACCTGTGGTGGATATTCATGTTAAAATGTGTTTTTGAGTCTGTTGCTTTTAATTGTATGACTGACCTGGCCAGTGAAATTCCTCGTATGTTGCAAAACATACTTGGCGAATAAAATCTGATTCTGATCTTATTGAAACATAAGATTATTAAGGGTTTGGACACGCTAGAGGCAGGAAACATGTTCCCGATGTTGAGTAGGTCCAGAACTAGGGACCACAGTTTCAGAATAAGGGCTATGCCATTTAGAACAGAGATGAGGAAACATTTTTTCACACAAAGAAGTATGAGTGTGGAATTCTCTGCCTCAGAGGGCGGTGGAGGACGGTTCTCTGAATACTTTCAAGAGAGCTAGATAGGGCTCTTAAAGATAGTCAGGGGATATGGGGAGAAGGCAGGAACAGGGTACTGATTGTAGATGATCAGCCATGATCACATTGAATGGCGGTGCTGGCTCGAAGGGCCGAATGGCCTACTCCTGCACCTATTGTCTATTGTCTATGTGTGGAGGGAGTGGAAAGACGCTGTTTTGGTTCGGGACTAATAGAAGGTGCTGCCTGACCCATTGAGTTCCTCCAGCATCTTGTTTTGCTCAAGATTCCAGTATCTATAGTTTCCGTCTCCATTTTACTGCTCCACTGGGAAAGTATGCCTACCTTGAAGACGTTCTTCTCCCCTCTCAGGTGGAAGTTCTGTGAGAACCTCTCACTGCTCCCCCTCTGTGATTCCTGCCATTCGACCATGTTCTGCCCCAGATTGCATCAGTCTGAGGGAGGGTCCTAACTCAAAACATTGTCTATCCATTCCATCCTGAGATGCTGCCAAACCCGCTGAGTTCCCCTCCCCCCCCCCCCCCCCCACAGCACTCTGTGTTCTGTTTGAGCTTCTAACTATGACTTTAGATCTTCGACCACCAGCCTGCGGCCTACACCAACCTGAAGCCGCGGTCTCCGGTGGGGAAGCACCGATTCTGGACTTTACCTGTCTACTCATCTGGACGCCCGCAGCGGGGCTGCAGAGGGTTGAGGTCCCAACCACGGGGGGAAATGGAGGAGGACTGGCCAAATTTTGTGCCTTCCACCACAGTGATGAATGCTGTGGTGGATGTTTGTGTTAAATTTTTATTGTGTTTTTGTGTGTCCATTTTTCATTGTACCGCTGCTGGCTAATTCATTTCACTTGCACTTTATGTGCAAGTGACGAATAAAACTGATATTGATTGATATTGATATTGACGGCCTCCTGTTGACCTTAAAAATTGTGCCTTTTTAAAAACCATAAGCAGCAACAGCTTGAAAGAACGGTTGTACGGGATGTTATTTTGGTGTATAAAGCTAGGGGAGGGGGGGGGGGGGGGGGTGGGGAGAACCAGGGAAGCTCTCCGTGCCCTTGTCCCACACACATCCTGGCAGCTTTCAACGAATCAAATGGAATCTGGGACAGTGTTATCCCAGAGAATATCCCCCTGGCTCAGTGTCAACTCCTGTCTCAATGCTCTTCTGTAGGCCACCTCAAGTGGCTGTTATGGATGCTGCCAAGGCTAGTTGTTGTTGCTAGTTCCGGGGCGATAATGAACGGCGTGATGGGACGTAGGGGGAAAAAGCAACAAATTATATTCTTTCGAGGAAATGGAAACTCGGCAAAGTAAAAGGAGGCAAGTTAAGTTGACCATAAGCCTTTTAACTGACTCCAGGAACACCTCCCTCAGTGAAAGGTGCACGGTTTCCCTTAATGTTTTCATTCCTGACCGGGACCAGTGTCACTAACACCTGCTGACCACAGGTGACTCTGACATCATGACCATTTTGTAGCATAAACAGTTGAGAGCATGGTGCTGGAATTTGTCTGTTCTGATCTCTGTTTATAAAGGTGTCAGACCCATAATAAGTAAGAAATCGCACTGACAAGTCAAAGTTTGTAGTGTGCAGGGCAGGAAAGCAGCTGTATAAGACCAGCAGACACGTAATTAATTACAAGCTAATGGGTGCAACAAGCACAAATCTATTTTACATTCAATTAAGTCAGCAATATATAACATTAGCATTCACAGCATGGATCATTACATGCGGCACAAGCAGAAACCGTAATACAGTGGTGTGCAAGATGAGAAATATTTTTAAAAGCGTAAATGTCACTTTTTTGGAACAGCTTTAATCTGAATTTATGGCAGCTGATGAAAATGCCCTCTGGGCATTGTGCAGAGCTGAATTAAACAGGGGTGCCGTTAACCAAGAGCTGATTGATATTAAATGTGTCAGGGGTCAGTCTGTGGACCAATGCAAACAATAGCAAAATATAGCAATTTTGTGCTGGATTTTAAAAGGTTACTGGCATCGCCCAAAACATTTGGCAATAAGTGTTTAAAATAATGGAAATAGCAGATATGTGGAAAGACATTAATCACATTATTTTGCCCAAACGATCATGAAAATATAGCTAAATGCAGCTGCAGTCAATACAGGGCGACCGTAAGTTTTGTTCCAAATGCAAATGTTGTGTTGAAAAAAGCTACAGTAACTTATAGTTTATAGTTAACTTTCATAGGAGGGGCAAGTGCTTCACTCAGAGAGCAGTTTGTATCTGGAATGAGCTGCTAGAGGAAGCTATAGAAATGGATACAATTGTGATTTTTACAGATATTTGTACAGATAGTATACATGGTTAGAACAGTTTTAGAGCGTGGCCATGGTGGTGTGGGTCTCTGAAGAGGCTGACTGCCTTTTTGAGGCAGTGTCTCCTGTAGATCCCTTTGTTGGCGGGGAGGTCAATACCCAAGATGGACTGGGTGATACCTACCACTTTCTCGACCCAAAACGTCACCTATTCCTTCGCTCCATAGATACTGCCACATCCTCTGCGTTTCTCCAGCATTTTTGTCAATCTTCTACCACTTTCTGTAATCTCTTTCATTCCTGGGCATTCGAGCTGCCAAACCAGGTCATGATGCAGCAACCAGTCAGAATCTTATTTCCAGGTGCAATAGTAATTTAAAAAATAAATGGTACCAGGATCTGGTAACGGGGGGTAAAAAAAACAAAAAACACGGTTGGTATATCCTTTTTTGCGGAGTTTTGTGTTATAATAGAGCGATTGTTACTCCTTTTTTTTCTTTTCTTTCTAGGGTCTATTTCCTTTCTTTACTTCCTTCTCTAACTTCTTCCCTAAGGGGCTTTCTTTTCCCAACACTTTCCTGCACCTTCACGACTCTTGCTCACTTTCCTTACTTCTTTTATTTCTACCTTTTTTAAAGCTCGAAAAACGAAGTGGTACAACAAATGTAATAATATATATGTGATGTGTATTACTGTAATTTACTGTACTTCTAATAAAAAATAAAAAATAAAAAAAAATAAAAAGAATCTTATTTCCTTCGCTCCATAGATGCTGCCGCACCCGTTGAGTTTCTCCAGCACTTTTGTCAACCAGTCAGTATGCCCCCTAACATATACCTGTAGAGGTCCAATAGAATATTCGATAGCACACTGAATTTTCCCCAATATTCTGAGGGAGTAGATGTGTTCTTCACCTGCAGTGAAGAACACATTAATAAAGTAATCAATCAATCAATCAGTATTAGAATGTGTTGCTTATTTTTCCAGGCCATCTGCAGTCAAGGCCATAAGAAAGGATGCTGGCCTTTCAATAATTGTCAAGGATTCAATGGTGTAAGATTAAAGGAACTTTGTAAATTCCATTTATGTCAGATGTCTAGACCAACTCAGCAATTCAGAAGGCAAACACATTGATCGTATTCAGTGTTACTATTTTACTGTAACCACTTCTGTTGTGGAACAACACTTTGTATCTGTGAAAGCTTCCCAGAGAAAATGTCTGTCAGATACAGATGTTTCATCCCCTGTGACATAAAGATGATTTATTGGTTCCAACCACTGTCACATGAAATAACAGCCTAGAGAGGTGCAGTTAATAGTAGCTGGGTAAATCTATTGCAGGATCCTCAGGGGGAGAGGTGGGGGGGTGGGGGTCAGTCCATAGATGAAGCTATCAGCACCACTTGTTGGTATAGCTCCTGTCCAGAATGTGAATCGGACGTGGCCTGCAACGGACACCAACAACATCGCCTGGGAAGACCAACCTCTAAAACTCTGCAACTGAGCTATCACCTACCTCATCGGAAACCCTCGGACTACCTTTAATTGGACTTTATCTTCTAATAAACGTTATTCCCTTTATCATGTATCTGTACATTGTGGCTGGCTCGATTGTAATCATGTATAGTCTTTCCACTGACTGGATAGCACGCAACAAATGTTTTTCACTGTACCTCGGTACACGTGACAATAAACTAAACTCAACTAATACTCCAACCCAGTGTTGCCATCAGGACAAAGAGCTTCCTTGGCCAAGTTAACACGCTAATGTTTGTAACAACTTAAAACTTGAAGGGTATATGATAGCGCCAGAAATGTGGTGACACTTGCATACCGCCTCAGTGTAATCTACAAGCTTACTGAACTTTATTGCCTTCCCTCACAGTGGGAAATGTTGATTCTGCCGTGTGGGGATGTGCATGTTAAATTTCTATCGTGTGTTGTGTTCATTTTATCCATATGGCTGTATGGTAATTCAAATCTCACTGTGCCAATTGGTGCATGAGACAATAAATGTAACATGAACTTGAACTACAGTCCTGTACTTGAGTATAATTGTGCCTATTTATATGAAGATTTTTACTGAATTATAAATTTCACTGCACCTGGGTACATGTCACCAGAAAGTACCATTGATTGATTAAACAATTAACAAAGGTAAAGCTTGAATATTGTATGATTCATCCCATACTTTCACTCCTTGTCATATTCATTGCCCAAGAATAGGACGAGACTCTCTATCTGTAACCGTGATGCATAACTAATGTTACTTTGTCATAATTCTTTCACCAGATCTAGACATCAATAAATCAGCTTTTATGGACTAACCCAACTCTCCTTGAACTTGGTCAATTGCTGAGTTATTTCCAAGGAGATTGTAAACCATGACCAACTGTGAAAAACTGTGTAGGAAGGAACTGCAGACACTGGTTTAGACCAGATAGACACAAAATGCTGGCGTAACTCAGCGGTTCAGGCAGCATCTCTGAGAAAAGGAATAGATGATATTTAGGATCGGAATCCTTCTTCAGTTTAGTTTATTTTAGTTTAGAGATACAGCACGAAAACAGGGCCTTCAGCCCGCTGAGTGCTTGCTGACCAATGACCCCCACACACTTACACTATCCTACACACACTGCGGTCAATTTACATTTATAGCAAGCCAATTAACCTACAAACCTAAACATTTTTGGAGTGTGGGAGGAAACTGAAGATCTCGGGGAAAATCCATGCAGGTCACAGGGAGAACGTACAAACTCCGTACAGACAGCACCCGTAGTCAGGATCGAACCCGGGTCTCTGGTGCTGTAAGGCAGCAACTCTACCGTTACATCACAGTGCTGCCAACCCATCGTGAATTGAAATTGAATAAATGTTATTAGCCAAATATGTATACCTATAAGGAACTTGCCTTGGTTTATTTGCTCGCAAGTAACAACACTATACACAGTAGACAATTAAAAATAAAACATTATAATTTAAATGTGAAGAACGAAATAATATACCAGAGCAAAAGGAGGCTACCGACTGAAAGATAGAGAAGGCCAGAACAAAATAGAGCTGGCAGCCCAACTCATCCATGCTGACCAAGATGCCTCTTCCAAACCATTCGCCCACACCTGGCCCATATCCTTCTAAACATTTTGTGACTTACTTACTTTGAGCACAACCAGGTTCAACATAAGCTCCCTGCTTTTGTACTCAATGCCTCATTTATAAATCCCAGGATCACATTAGCTTTACTATCTGCTCCCTCTGCATCCACTTACAAGGATTTATGGACCTATTTCTGACCACCATCTAGTTATTTAGTTACAATTGTTCCAAATTAATTCACTCCACATTTCTTCACTGTTCCCTTGGTCACCCAGCCTCGCGACACGTTCCAGCCGTCTATACTTAGATGAGGCCGCATTTGAAGTATTGCGTGCAGTTCTGCTCGCCCCGTTACTGGATGGATGAGACGGCTTTGGAAAGTGTGCAAAGGATGTTTACTATAATGCTGCCTGGATTACACAAGTACATAAAGTTACGAGAGGCATAGATGGGGTAGACGGTCAGAACCTTTTTCTCAGGATGGAAATATCAAATACTAGAGGGCATAGTTTTAAATTGAGAGGGGCAACGTTTAAAGGAGATGTGCAGGGCAAGTTTCTTTACTCAGGGGATGCCTGGAAATTGCTGCCAGGAGTGGTGGTGGAGGCAGATATAAGAGTGGCAATCAAGATACTTTGGGATAGGGATATGGATATGCAGGGAACAGAGAGATCTGGGTTATGTGCAGGCTGATAAGAATTGGTCTCGGCATAACAAATAGTACGGACTTTGTGTGCCAAAGGGTCTGTACTGTTGCTGTACTGTCCTATGTTCTATATAAACACACAGACAGGTTTTTGAATAGGAGTGTTTTAACATTGCATTGAACAATACTGCCAGCAGTGGTTGACTCCTGCTCTGCATTAATGATGGCTGGCCCAGTCTACCCACCCAGAATTCACACCCCATTCTTGGCCACACTCACTCTCACCTGGGCTTGGCACGGAGCGCCAGCCTCTCTGACTCCAGCAGCCTAACGATAGAGGCAGCGGGAGCTCTGAAACTGCCTCGATGATCCTTGCCCTGAGAAACCATTGGCAGCCGGCAAATCTGACGTCGGCACTTTGCTATCTACAAAACCCGAGAGCGATTCCTAATGGTTTAGAAATCTCTCTTAACTTCCACGTGATTAATAGTTAAGAAGATAAATGTTTTAATGTCTTTTGTTAAGAAAGGCTAACTGGCACAGTGGCACACCTGGTAGAGATGCTGCCAGAGACCCCAGTTCAATACCGACCTAGGGTATTGTCTGTGTGGAGTTTGCATGATCTCCTTGTGACCGCATGGGTTTCCTCCGGGTGCTCCGGTTTCATCTCAAATACCAACAACATGCAGGTTTGTAGGTTAATTGGCCCTCTGCAAATCTCCACAAATGTGTAGGGAGTGGATGCGAAAGTGGGATAACATAGAACTAGTGTGAAGTGGAGGGAGTGTTTCCGTGTTGTACCACTAAACTAAACTAACCCAAGGTCGAGATGGTACCCGGGTCTCTGGCGCTGTGAGGCAGCATCTCTACCAGGTGTGTCACTATGCCAGTTGGCCTGTGAAAACAAAAACTAACTGAAAAGTCCAGTTAAAAACATTAAACTGAAGCAAAGTAATTTTGAAAGTCGCATATCTCCCTCTTGTCTCCGATCGCTGTTGGTGGAATGTCAGGCAACATCCGTGCAGTGTAAGGAATCCGGCAAGGATGGACTCCCACCGCTATGTTCCGCTGGGGAAAGAAGAAGCCAGGTGAACTGACAGCTTTGGCACACAGATTCAGACAGTCAGGAACTGCCTTGGCTGACAGCGATTGTGTGGAATTGCTGGAATTGCAGTTGTACTAAGGCTAAACACCTGCATCGCCTTTGGAATTGTGATACCATCCAACGGGAACCAACTTAATGCCACAATGCTTTGAAATGACTGGCAGCATGTGAATGACCTTGGTGGGCAACTATTTGGTACTACACATGTAAGCGGCAAGGTGGCACAGCGGTAGAGTTGCTGCCTTACAGCGCCAGAGACCCGGGTTCGATCCTGACTGCTGGTGCTGTCTCCTTGTGACCGCGTGGGTTTCCTCCAGGTGCTCTGGTTTCCTCTCACATACCAATGACGTGCAGGTTTGGAGGTTAATTGGCTTCTGTAAATTGTCCCGAATATGTAGGATAGTGCTGGTGTATGAGGGTGATCACTAGTCGCCGCAGTCTTCATGGACCAAAGGATCTGTTTCCACGCTGTATCTCTAAACTAAACAAGGTCTTTGAATTGTTAATCATATTCATTAATTTATTCCCATTCTTTGTAAAGATGTGCAGTTCTGGTCACCACACTAGGGGAAGGATGTGGAGATTTTGGAGAGGTTGCAGAAGAGGTTTCACCAGAATGTTACCAGGAATAAAGTGGATGAACAAGGAGTGGTTAGACAAATTGGGATTGTTTTTTCTGAAGCATCCGAGGCTGAGGCGCAACCTGACAGAAGTATATAACATTTGAGAGGCATAGATGGGTAGACAGAGTCTTTTTTTTAAATTCCCCTTAGTGGCAATGTCAAATATTAAAGTGAAAGGGGGAACTTTAAAAAAGATTTGCGGGGCATGTTTTGTTTTTACACAGAGTGGTGGGTGACTGGAATGTGCTGCTAGGAGAAGTGATGGAAGCAGACAAAATGTGTAGGAAGGAACTGCAGATGCTAATTTAAACCGAAGATAGACACAAAGTGCTGGAGTAACTCAGCGGGACATGCAGCATCTCTGGAGAGAAGGAATTAGTGACTTTACGGGCTGAGACCCGACCTGAAATGTCACACATTCCTTCTCTCCAGAGATGCTGCCAGTCCCACTGAGTTACTCCATCACTTTGTGTCTATCTTTGATGGAAGCAGATATGAGAGCAATGCATAAAAGGCATTAAGACAGACAAATGAGTAGACAGTGTATTGAGGGATATGAACCATGTACGGGCAGATGGGATCAGTAGATATGCCCTGTGATAGTGAGCCAAAGGGCATGTCCCTGTGCTGTCCTGTTCTATGTTCAACAAATTTACTTTATTGAAGAAGCCATTTCCTCTCCAGTACAAAGAGACAGTGAGAGGCTGGGTTCATGAAAGGGCAAGGATGGGTCAAGGCAAAGGTCAATGATTGTGTGTATGGTGAGATGAAGGAGTACAGAGATTAGCATCATCATCATACCACCATGTACACTAACTTCATGGCATGCTGTGACTGAAAACGTGATTAGTGGCCTATAGGTGCCATCGTCAAGGCAACGGAGACTTATCGATTGTACACTCTAGCTGCAAAAAACGTTTGACATTAAAGGTAAAACATTACTGCATGAACTATAGAACCACTGCTGTAAGTTTCCATGCTGATGTAATTAGTGGAGGAAGTTCCTATCATTCTGCAAGATTCTATAGAGGGAATAAATGAGCAATACATCTTAAAATGGATATTCCAGGAAATGAAGTGGTCCAATATATTATGTTCCTTGTTTTGACAAGTGATAAGAGTTTATAGAACATGCGATCATTTTGCCCGAGGTGTCTTGCGATTAATGTTACACTTTGGACAAGGCCTCGGACTTGTTGAGTGCATTGCAGTAATTGGGATGTACATGATGCTTGGGAATTTCAACTCGAGTTTGGCTTTGGAAATGTATGAGTCTTTCCTCCACCTATCTTATGATTCTTGGCACAAGACTATTCTTTCCAAACTGAGAGCAATGTGTAATAAAGGACACATTGAGTCATTGAAACGTGGTCCAAGTCAGTCTTTAGGAAAAAGCAACAACTTCGACAAAATTGATTCATCCTGTGTCTTTTCCCCAATTCATGAGGGATGAAGACATCATACACTAATCGTTCCAGCTGCCATCTTTGCTCACGGATTGCCAGCATGTCACAGAGTCATAAGGACAGGTGAAGTCTGACAAAACTCAGCCGTGAGTGACGTCAAACCAGAACGATCCGATCACTGTTTTCACCACTAGATCAAGTTAGTTGCTAAGTTTCAGTTCGTAAACTTTGTTTAGGAATGTCTGATGTTTTAAATTGTGAGATGTAAGATTTTAAGATGTAAATTAAATCGCTTATTTAAAAATATGCTTATTTTATTCTTCTGCAAAAAAAAAAGCTGGAGGAACTCGGCTGGACTGTGGAGGGAAATGGACTGATGACGTTTCGGGTTGGGACCCTTCCTCAGACTGAAGTAAATCAAGTTTTGAATGATTCTTCTAGGAAAGTCTTCCACGTCGATAGAATTGAGCACAAACTTCCAGGCTGAACTGCCAATGCGGCAGCAAGGGACTGCTGCGCCGTTAGAAATGGTGCCTTTTGCCTGCGATTTTAAACCAAGGCCCTGCTTCTTCTTACAAGAAGAATTTCTTAGAAGGACGAGGGAGTTATTCCCAGTCTCCCAGCCAATATTTATCCATCAATCAACATTCCTGAAAACAGATGATCTGGCTCTATTACTATTTGTGGGAAAATTGGCTGACTTTTCCTGCACTGCGTCAGAAACCGCACTGTGTTTTCTACATTTTTAAATGCATGTTACTGGCAACAGGATTGATCATATGAAAGGTTTAATATCCATCAATAATAATTCAAAACTTTCATTCTGATGGCAACCATAAAGTAAAGAGGGTCTTCCATACCAAAGATGGAGCGAATTTCACAATGTTTCCCAACCTAAGCAGCCTGTATCCATTCATTCACATTTGCAATGGATGTGATTCTTAGCAAGTACAGGTTAGGCTGAGGTTTATTATTGTCACTTTGTCGCTGTCGTTTTGAAAGCTTTCCAATCAGGTTAGATAATACTGTACATAAATACAACAAAGCCAAACTGAGGCACTACAGGTGGAGTGAAGGGGAGGATGCAGGATGCAGAATATAGTTTCTCAGCAATGTGGAGCGCCAGTTCCAGAGACAAAGTTCAATGTCTGCAGTGAGTTTTAAATTTAATTTTTAATTTTTAACCTGCCATGGTCGCCATGGACAACAAATTTAGTTTAGTTTAGTTTGTACGTCTTTGGGGTGTGGGAGGAAACTGAAGATCTCGGGGAAAATCCACGTGTACAAACAAACTGTGTACAGACATGGTCAGGATTAAACGCAGGTCTCTAGTGCTGTAAGCGCTGTAAGACAGCAACTCTACCTCTGCACCAGCGTGCTGCCAAAGTCAAGTGCAATCAAAATAGTCAAGTTTAATCGAGAGATAAGGAAGCTGATCACCCTCAGGCAGCACAGGGCCTCCATTCTTGCCTTCCTCAATGTTGCACAAGGGCTGGATTCTAAGTTCATTTGTTCACCTCTTGCCTTGTCTGAGAGTCACAGAGCTGTACAGCATGGAAACAGGCCCTCTACACTTTGGTTTAATTCCTTTTTTCGATTATGAATTCGGCAAAAAAATTGTCCAATGCCCAATTTAACGTTCTCACCATGGTCATGAGTGTTCCCTGATAAACACCTGCAGGCAGTCAGTTATTCTTCCACGCACTGCAGAGGACGTCAGCATGAAAACGGTACTAACAGGCTGGTTGACATCGTTAACAGGACAGTGCCAGCTATTGCACAGTGGATTAGCAGACACATTTATCTATAATCCTAATTTATGATTTGTCATCCCCCTGTGGACAAAGTACATCTATCTTTAAGTTGAAGGTAGACACAAAATGCTGGAGTAACTCAGTGGGACAGGCAGCATCTCGGGAGAGTAGGAATGGGTGACGTTTTGGGTCGAGACCCTGCATCAGACTGATGTCAGGGGAATGGGCAAGACAAAGATAGAATGTAGTCGGAGACAGTAAGACTGGTGGGAGAACTGGGAATGGAGAGGAAAAGCAAGGGCTATTTGATGTTAGAGGTCAATGTTCATACCGCTGGGGTGTAAGCTACCCAATCAGCTAACTTTAAGTTGGTGCTGTAAAGCAGCTACGGCCATCTCCACCATGAACCATCCTGCTATTTTCGATTTATCTCCTGGTAGATTCTGCTCTGTGCTAAATTCCACTATAATCCTTCAAGACAACAGCTGCACTTTGATTTCCTTGTGATCCTGACACACAGGAAGTTATGAGTTTACAGTTGTGCTGTTACCATGGCAACTACAATTAGATTAGAGCTAGCAAATTTGACAAGGTGAACTTACCCTTGCTCGCCCAAAAACGATTTCACCCCTCCGCGGACAAAACCCTCCCAACCCCAACCTCTCGGTGGCTTTCTGAAGGAATCAGTTTTTGACTCATTCATCCCACAACTGATAATGCATTTAACAATGTGTCTGTAAACGCACCAAGCACACAGCTTGTGGCAACGAGAGAACAGTTATATTTTAAACAGGCTGGGAAATGGTGGATTAGGAGCGTGGCACTGAATTCTCTTAATCTCATCTCCAAGGAGCAGAGCTACTGACCCCGATCAGGACTGATTCAATTAGCGCTTCAGTCTAATAGCAAAGTGAAAACAAAGTTCACAGCTAGTGTGAATTTCTGCCCAGATTTTCCATGAATGTATAACTTTTAATCAAACAATATTCCAAAAAAGGTTTGGAATTCTCACATATCCTGAGGTAGAGTGAAAAGCTTTGATTGCATGCTATCCAATCAGATCAGATAATACTACACATAAATACATTCATGTCAAACGCGAGTACCACAGGTAGAGCACAACAGAAGATACAGAGTGCAGAATATACTTCTCAGCATTGTAGCGCATAAAATAGACAGAAAAAGCTGGTGTACCTCAGCGGGACAAGCAGCATCTCTGGAGAGAAGGAATAGGTGACGTATCAGGTTCAGTCTGAAGAAGGGTCTCGACCTGTAACATCACCCATTCATAGATACATAGATACATAGAAAATAGGTGCAGGAGTAGGCCATTCGGCCCTTCGAGCCTGCACCGCCATTCAATATGATCATGGCTGATCATCCAACTCAGTATCCCGTACCTGCCTTCTCTCCTTTCCCCCTGATCCCTTTAGCCACAAGGGCCACATCTAACTCCCTCTTAAATATAGCCAATGAACTGGCCTCAACTACCCTCTGTGGCAGAGAGTTCCAGAGATTCACCACTCTCTGTGTGAAAAAGTTTCTTCTCATCTCGGTCCTAAAGGATTTGCCCCTTATCCTTAAGCTGTGACCCCTTGTCCTGGACTTCCACAACATCGGGAACAATCATCCTGCATCTAGCCTGTCCAACCCCTTAAGAATTTTGTACGTTTCTATAAGATCCCCTCTCAATCTCCTAAATTCTAGCGAGTATAAGCCAAGTCTATCCAGTCTTTCTTCATATGAAAGTCCTGACATCCCAGGAATCAGTCTGGTGAACCTTCTCTGTACTCCCTCTATGGCTATAATGTCCTTCCTCAGATTTGGAGACCAAAACTGTACGCAATACTCCAGGTGTGGTCTCACCAAGACCCTGTACAACTGCAGTAGAACCTCCCTGCTCCTATACTCAAATCCTTTTGCTATGAAAGCTAACATACCATTCGCTTTCTTCACTGCCTGCTGCACCTGCATGCCTACTTTCAATGACTGGTGTACCATGACACCCAGGTCTCGCTGCATCTCCCCTTTTCCTAATCGGCCACCATTTAGATAATAGTCTGCTTTCCTGTTTTTGCCACCAAAGTGGATAACCTCACATTTATCCACATTATACTGCATCTGCCAAACATTTGCCCACTCACCCAGCCTATCCAAGTCACCTTGCAGTCTCCTAGCATCCTCCTCACAGCTAACACTGCCCCCCAGCTTAGTGTCATCCGCAAACTTGGAGATATTGTCTTCAATTCCCTCATCCAGATCATTAATATAAATTGTAAATAGCTGGGGTCCCAGCACTGAGCCTTGCGGTACCCCACTCGTCACTGCCTGCCATTGTGAAAAGGACCCGTTTACTCCTACTCCTTCTCTTCAGAGATGCTGCTGTGATGTTTGATGGACTGTGTGGGGTGGGAGGACCCGTTGCTTCTCCCGTGCAGCAGGTGGTGCTGCACAGGACAAAGAGGGATGTTTTGTATATCATTTATCCTGTCTGTAGACAGTGTGTGCAGCTATTTTAACCAAAGATCCTATAGCGAGCAAGATAGTGCACTCGACGAAAAAGACGCAGTACGGTCATGGGCAGGTTCATGGGTAATGTTCGGCCCCATTTCCGTAACCGGCTTCCGTCTCCACACCAAAGATCCCATAGCGGAGCAAAGATACTCGAGCGGAGACGGCTGTGTCTACCTTTGTTTTCAGCCAGCATCTGCAGTTCCTTCCTACACATTGCAGCGCATAAGTTGCATAAACAAAAACCAATGTTTGCAATGGGGTAGAGGTGGATCGGACTCGACTCCAGCTTAAGGAGGAACCATTCAGAAGCCTGATAACATAGAACAAGAAGCTGTTTCTGAGTCTGTTGGAGAGCACTTTCAAGCATCTGTTCCCTTCTGCCCAATGGAAGCGGGGAGACGAAGGGGTAAGAAAGGCGTTTGATTATTTTGGCTGCTTTCCAGCAGCAGTGTGAAGTGTTGATGGAGTGAGTCTGTGGTGAAGAGGTCTAGGTTTATTATTACCACATGCACCAAAGTTCAGTGAGTAGAACAGAGGGTAAGGTACAGTATATAGTTCTCAACATTGTAATGCATTAGTTCCATAGAGTCAATAATACCAAGCAAGATGACACTGGAAGGTGGTGACTTGTGAGTGCGTGTCCCAGAAGAGGATCTATGATCATCCAATACAACCACTCCACTCTTTTAAAACTCTATTCCATTTGAAAATCTATCACTATTTCCAGCTGTACTAACAATATCCTCTTTAAACTTCTTTCAGGTCTGGCGATCTTATGACTTCCAGGGTCAAAGGACTGACCGGACCTGAATGAACCTGACTAGCCAGCTCTTGGACTTTTTCTCTGTAATGAGCCTGTCCCACTTAGGCGACTCTTTAGGCGACTGCCAGGGACTATTTTGAATGGAATTCACCTACGACACCTGGCGACAACCTACGACAACACCTACGACAGCAAACATTGTCGTCACTGTTGCCGAAAATTTTGCGGCAGTTGCCTGTAGTTGCCTAAATAAATTGCCTAAGTGGGACAGGCCCATAACTTTAGCACTATATTGCTATAAGACTATATTCTGCACTCCAGTACTTTTCCTTTGCACTATCTGTTCTACTTGCGTATGGTTTGATTGTATTAATGTATAGTATGATTTGACTGGATAGCACACAAAGCTTTTCACTGTATCTTGGACAATAATAAACCAATGGCAATAATAAATGTAGTAAAAACATAAAGTGCTGGAATAAGTCAACAAATCAGGCAGCATTTCTGGAGAACATGGATAGGTGATGTTCCAGGACTCTACAGACTCCTTTTAAGGAAGCACAAACTCTGAACAAGGGTCTCGGCTCAAAACATTACCTACCCGTGCTCTTCAGAGATGCTTCCTGACCCGCTGAGTTACTCCAACACTTTGTGTCTTTTTGGTAAACCAGCACCTGCAGTTCCTTGTTTCTACAAACCATTAACCCAATATCCGTGCAAATGTCTTTAATTAGGTAAGGTTTATTATCATGCGTGCCAAGGTACAGTGAAAAGCTTTGTTTTGCATGCTATCCATGCAGCTCAGATATACCATATGTAAATACAGGTACAATCAAATCAAACACATGTACAATAGATAGTGAAAAAGGGAAGACACAGAGCAGAATTATGGTTTCAATTGAAAACTTTGGCATGAATTGAAACTTTTCAATGCTTAATATAATCAGTGTTTAATTTCTCCAAATCCTTTTCGACTGAAAGACCATGAGATGATTGGTTGAGAACAGTTGCAACATTACCAGTCCATTGGAACAGACTCTTTCTGAGATCAGGGCTGCAGCAGCAAAGACTGTAGCCAATGGTAACTTGATAGTCAAATATGTCATCAACAATAATGAAGAACTGAAGCCAAGGCTTCTTCCATCCCATCATTATCCATCAGCCCTGCTTCAGAGCTTGATCCAAGAGAAAGCTCCTGGCCCTCGGATGAGAACGGCCCTCGGAAGATCTCAGAGGGCTCAAGTGTTAGATGAGGAAATAAGGTTTAGATTGCGAGGCCTGCTTTGCAGGAAGCACTAACAGTTTGCGCTGGGATCAATATCATTTGGCAGCTGCGGTAGAAAGTGTCAGAATCATTTTGCCGCAACTTTGATACTTTAAGATGACACAGAAACATGAAAGGTGAAACATCTGAATGACTAGTTTCCATTTGTATTTGCTTGTAACTATTAGTTATTGCAACAGGCAGTTACATGATAAATAAGAGGATCTGGAATGAAAGAACGAAAGGTGAACTGTAATCAGAGCAGCAAAGAGTGTTGCAGAGTTGGGGTTTGGAACCGATGAAAAGATTGGTATCTGGGCTGAGTGGACTGTGATGGAATGAGTGCAAGGTCAGTTTAAATTTCACTGTAACGTCAGCTCCACGATGGGAAAACAGCTGTGGATCTGCCTTTAATAATTAGCTACCAGATAGCATAAAATGTGTGCACCGAGCACAATCCGTCCAGCTTTTAATGACTTTTCACATCAGTGTTTGTTCTGGCTTGCGATTCAGTGAGGTTGAAGAACCGTTACATGTGAGCGCAAGACATCTGCAAAATGTGTTTCATTGCTGTGTGTAAGTCAGCATCTGTGCTGAAATGGCAGGCCTGACCCTGGACCATAGCCATTCCACTAACACAACAGCCAGTGCTCAACTCCCTTACCGCTCCCCTGTGCTTATGGAAAAGATGTTATTGCAGCAATAGGTTTGGCTGCTGCAACACTTCTTTCAAAGATTGCGTGAGCTTTTAATTCCATGGCCGCACTAGATATGAATACAGAATAAGTAATAGTTCCACAGGGCAGTAAACTTGCATTTTGGTTCTGAACATTACAAAGGTTTCCAACATAATTAGCATTTGATACTGGGATATCTACCATCTCTCCTGTACTCTTGGACTGGTTGAAACAAGAAGTCTGTTATCTGATCGCCAGTTCTCTTTCCAGGAACCAATGTTCTGTCTGTCTCCTTTAGAATCCCTCTGATCTGTTTCGCTTGTCAACACCGTTCCAGATGCCAACACCAGTCAACATCTCCCATCTCTCAGTGAGTCATTGCTTGTGATCAGAATCACATTTAATAAGTCCTTCCAAAGATCGCCCGAAACATTCACAAACAGTTTTGCAGATAACTTTTGCGGCAACAGCAACGGATTTATTCGATATCCAAAAGTTTAAGTTGCAGCAGGTCATGGCCCCATTTTAGAGTTGTCTGTCGTGTCATCAAACCCTCCGAGATCTTTAACTCCCCCCCTCCCCCCCCAAACCCCAAATTTTACTAGTGAGACCACACCTGGAGTATTGTGTGCAGTTTAGGTCCCCTAATTTGAGGAAGGACATTCTTGCTATTGAGGGAGTGCAGCGTAGGTTTATTCCTGGGATGGCGGGACTGTCATATGCTGAGTGAATGGAGCGGCTGGGCTTGTACACTCTGGAGTTTAGAAGAATGAGAGGGTATCTCATTGAAACATATAAGATTGTTTAGGGTTTGGACACGCTGGAAGCAGGAAACGTGTTCCCGATGTTGGGGGATTCCAGAACCTGGGGCTGCTGTTTAAGAATAAGGGGTAAGCCATTTAGAACGGAGACGAGGAAACACTTTTTCTCACAGTTGCGAGTCTGTGGAATTCTCTGCCTCGGAGGGCAGTGGAGGCCGGTTCTCTGGATACTTTCAAGAGAGCTAGATAGGGCTCTTAAAGATAGCGGAGTCAGGGGATATGGGGAGAAGGCAGGAACAGGGTACTGATTGGGGATGATCAGCCATGATCACATTGAATGGCGGTGCTGGCTCGAAGGGCCGAATGGCCTACTCCTGCACCTATTGTCTATTATTCCTACACCGCAGTCTTGCATCATCTCGACAGCCCTTCAATTCTGCGTTGTCACAGAGACCCTAACCTCTAAATTCCAGCTCCGTAATCATCCACCTTCCTCCCCTTCCCTAGGATGCAACTTACAATCAACCCCATCTGCTAGAACAAGTTTTGAATTTTGTTTGATATCACTCCGCCAATATCACAGATAGCAAATGTTTGAAGGCGTATGGGCCAAACATGGGCAAATTGGATCAGTTTAGATGGGGCATCTTGGTCAGCATGGACGCGTAGGGCTTACAGCCTATTTCTGTGCTGTACGACTGTCTATTTCCGTGCAATTTATATTTTTGTGCGTTGTCTGAATCTATGACCTTGTGCTGCTGCTTCAAGCATGATATCTCAATCTACCTGTACCTCACCATGCTCTTGCCCATGACAATAATCTTGCATCAAATTGACCAGGATTGCAATTTTCCCAAGCATCTCCCAATTCCCCATTTACAATTATTTTTCGACGTTACTTGTCAAGAATATTGTAAAATATATTTTAATTCATTGGTCACCCAGCGTTGAATAACACCTGCCGCTCAATCACTGGCTGCTTGAAGCCCACCAACATAAACAACCTGCACCTCCTCGCTGGCATTGCCCCTGCTGATGTGAGACGGGAAGTCGCCAGCCGAGTAGAGATGACCAAGGCCACCAGTGATGAACGCCACCTCCTCTACGGACGTGTACCCCCGGCCCAACGGCTGAAGTCCAGGAGAAGCTTTCTCAGCCATGTCCAGCCCCTAATAGCATCACGGGAAGAAACCAGACTCCAACTATGGACAAAACAGGCTTGAGGACGACCCCCCTCCTACTGACATGGGTATCCCTCCTTCTGAAGCCCTCCCTCCGGGCTCAGAAGCACCATGGGTCCAGTGGAAGACGCTCAACCGCCTGAGAACAGGAACAGGGCGATCAAAAGCTGCCATGGCCAGATGGGGCTATGAAACTGGCCAAACCACCTGTGAATGTGGAGAAGAGGACCATACAATGCAGCAATGCCTTGTCTGCCCCCTACTACCCAACCAGTGCAGCTCAAAGGATCTTGCAGTGTTCAATAAAAACGCAAAGGACTGTGTAAAGGAATGGGAAACTGTCATATAACCAACCAGCTTCAAAGACACGAAAAGTAGAAGAAGACCTCCTTGTCTTCCCATATTAATTAAGTAGACTGCAGTTCTATAGGACCACTTTTAATTTTTTTTAAATATCTACAGAAACATGTTGTATGTTTTAATATTTAATATTTTTTAATATTTCTACCTTGCTTTACTTTGTAATCTAACTTTTCATTCGTAAATCTTTTATTTATTCAGTGCTGTTCTTTCTATAACATTGATGACCTAAATTTCAGCACTGCCTCCAGTCTGTCAACATAGTGTTCAGTTCTTAAACTAAACACTCCACGGAGTGTGGAAATACTAGTTTCACCACACACTATATACTATCGGACAATTTACAGAATCCAATTAACCTACAAACCTGCACGTCTTTGAAGTGTGAGAGGAAACCAGAGCACCCGGAGAAACCCCACACAGTCACCGGGGAAACTTTAAAACCCTGTACAGACTGCATTCATAGCCAGGATTGAGCCTGGGTCTCTGACGCTGTAAGATAGCAACTCGATCACTGCACCACTGTGCCGCCCTAGTCTTCCACCAACTGGGGAAAGACATATTCAAAGACCAATACCTCTAAAGCCAGCACCAAACCCTTAACCTACTGGGCATAAGTGATCTTGGACTTCCAGGGATGTGAACTAGCTGGAGTGAGCACTCCAGTTTCCCCCAAATTGTCTCATGCTTTGAGATGGATAGAGATTCTTATGAGGTCCAAGAAAATACTTCTAGAATGTTCTCAGAATTTTTATGAGAAAGAGTGGCATCCCCATTGATTGTCGATGACCCCTGACCCCTGACCCCTGAAGGTTCAAAGTAGGAAAGGGACCTCCCGGAACGTCTCAAGCACCTAGAATCCAAACGAGTGTAGGATAAAGAGATACATCCCAAACTACCCACCCACAAATTGACGATACAACAGAAACTGGGGTTACAGCACCGCCAAAGGTTTTTCAGCCACCTCAGTATGGATGTGTAGATACACAGAGTCTCTTAGCCAGAGTGGGTGAAGAGAACAAGAGGACATAGGTTTAAGGTGAAGGGGCAAAGATTTAATAGGAATTAAGGATAACTTTTTCACACAAAGGGTGGTGAGTGTATGGAACAAGCTGCCAGAGGAGGTAGTTGAGACAGGAACGATCCCAATGTTTAAGAAACAGACGGGTACATGGATAGGACAGGTTTGGAGGGACGAGAGCCAAACGCGGGCAGGTAGGACTAGTGAAGATGGGACATGTTAGCCGGTGTGGGCAAGCAGGGTCGAAGGGCCTGTTTCCACGCTCTATGACTCTATGACGGAACTGGAGAAGATGCAAGTCACCTTCAGCAGCAGGTACGAAGCTGCAGCAGCAACTCTGCTGTTGATAAACATGCTGGCAGCATGTTTGGTAGAGCTCCTCTCACCAGGAACAGCAACAAGTGCACGGCCCTCGAGGATACAAAAGTTATTTCTGTGCAAAATGTTTTCCACAAATTCCATCTGTTTCATGAGCGCGACCAGAACCCAAGCCAGCCTTTGCTGTCCTCGTGCATGAAATTACAAGGCAGCCCACCCGACTTGAGACCTGACAAAAACAAGTGTGGCTGGCAGATGTGAGAATGATGCATAGCCTTAACCTGGAACCACAGAGCCCAGAATACAAAGCTCTAAAGGATGTTACATCCCAGCAGTGAAGTAATTTATTTGATTGCATTACTCACTCCGTTCTCGCTGCAGTTTCTGCCAGTGTTTCCCCATTCCATCTTTCTGCTCTGACCAGAACTTTCCCAGCTTTTTGTTTCAGCTGTCAGAGTTATCATTCTAAACAGGATTTGGACCGCGTGTACTGAGGTACAATGAAAAGCCTTTGCTTGCAAGCTCTGCAATCGCGTCAGGTAATACTAGAGGTGAATACTTGACAATCTAGCTAAACACAAGTGCAACAAGTACACCAAAGAGGAAAATACCAGAGTGCGAAATATAGGTTTCAGCATTGTGGTGTAAAGAGTTCCAGAGCGGGGGAAATTAAAAGCTAGCCAGCAAATTGCTGCCTCTGGTTCATTTCAGGGTCAGAACAGGAGTGGGAAATTTATTAAGATAGTCTATGGCTTGGTTGGTTAACAAAACTGGCTAATTGACCAACTAATGGAAAGGTGGCAGCATGGCCTATTGGGTGCAGCCATGTCGGAAGAATCCAATATCAGTAATGAGGCATGTTGGAGAATCAGACTGTACCCTACTTTGGGGAAGCACCATTCAGAAGTCTGTTAACAGTGTAGAAGAAGCTGTTCTTGAATCTGTGGTATGTGCTTTCAAGCTGCTGCCCAAGTAGTGAGGGGAGAAGGAGAAGGAAGAATGCTCAGGGTAGGGAAAGGGGCTTGATTATGTTGGCTGCTTTCCCAAGGCAAGGTGCAGTATAGATGAATTCAATGGTGAGGAGTGTGGTCTGTGTGATGGATGATTTGCATTTAACTAGAAACAGTCACATCCCTTCCAACACCTAAGGACACTTTATCACCAAATAAACATTCATGAAATGCTTTCTGTTCAGTAGTAGCAACTGCTGCATGTAGCAAGCCCCCCAAATCAGCAATAAGTTAATAAATGATGAGATCTTTGAGGCATATGGATCATGTGCAGTTAAAATACATTTCAATTTGGCATCATGTTCAGAATAGCATTGTTGGTCTAAAGGCCTGTTCCTGTGTTATAAAGTTATATGATCCATGTTCCATTTCCATGATCCCCATTACAGGATGGATGTGGAGGCTTTGCGTAGGGTACAGGAGAGATTTTCCAATATGCTATCTGGATTAGAGCGTACAAGGAAAGGTTGGACACTTAGATGATTTTCTCTGGAGCGTCAGAGGTTAAGGCGAGACCCGATAGAAGTATATACAATTATGAGAGGCACAGATAGGGTTTAGGTTCATTGTCACATGTACAGAGGTACAGTGAAAGGCTACAGAGCCTTTCTTCCCCAAGGTGGCAATGTCAATGACGAGATGGCATAGCTTTAAGGTGGGAGGGGCAAAGTTTAAAGGAGATGTGCAGAGTTTATCTTTTTACACATAGTGGTGGGGGCAACTATGATGGTAGCATTTAAGCAGCTTTTGGATAGGCACCAGGATAAGCAGGGAATGGGGGGAATATAGATCATGTGCAGATAGACGTGATTTTATCTTGGCGTCATGCTTGGCATTTGACATTGTGGACCAAAGGGCCTGTTCTTGTATGTTGCATGTTCCAACTGTTATGTGAGGGATAGCCTGCTCCTCTTCAAAACCATCCCATTGCGTACGTCTTACTTGAGCGTGCAAAGAGAACCTGAGCTTAATGTTCCATCCACCTACCCTGGGACAGAGCATCAGGAAGGAAATAGAAGTTTTCTTTATAAGAGGAATACAGCGTCAAAACAGGCCCTTCGGTCTACTGAGTCTATGCATAGCCCATCGATGCTCCTTTCACACCAGTTCTATGTTATCCCACTGTATCATCTATTCCTTACACACGAGGGGATGTTTACAGAGACCTATTACCCTACGACCAGAACACCCGGAGGAAACCCACACGGTCACAGAGAGAATGTGCAAACTCCACACAGGTAGCACTCTGAGCTCAAGTTCGAACCCGGGTCTGTGGCGTTGTGAGGCAGCAGGGCCTACTGACTGTGCCACGGTGCCATCCCAGATGTAATCAGGCAATCCTTCAACAATGCATCCAACTTATACCTGAATATAAATACATGTATAACATGTATCACAAATTTGCACTAAAACAAATCCTTATAAATCACTTCAAACTTCAAAAGAACATCTTGGCACATTTTGATAATCTCTTCCATGTAGAGATAATGGGTTCGTACTTTTAAAGCTGGAAAGCCACTAACTCTTTGTTTGTTCGGCTTCCACCGATTCTGAGAAGCTTTTTAATTATGAGACAGCTTGATCCGATTAAAGCCAAAACAAGAACAATATTAAGAAGGGGCAGAAAGGTGATTGGATCAAAAAGCAACGCTAACATGGGTCCCAGTAAGTTCCTGCCGACGCCTATAAACATTGGAGAAAAGCTTTCAAGTTCCATTTAAGCTCATTTCTTTCAGAAAGGCAACCATTTAAGAAATTAAACATCTCCCTATTTGAGGTGAAATTTGCAATCACTGCATTTTTTAGTTGGAACGAGAAGCTGAAAGTCTTCAATTATGTAACGGTTAGTGTGAAGATGGAGGAACAGGCGCTGGAATCTTGAGTAAAAACCAGACCATTATCTGTTTGTTTCCTCCACAGATGCTGCCTGGCCTGCTGAGAACTGGCTGACCCACTAGAGATAAAGGATACAGGGTATAATGTTTAATGTAAGACAAAGTCCGATCAAAGATAGTTCAATTGTCTCCAATGGTGTGGATGGGAGGTCAGGACCACTCACTAATTTGTGAGAGGACAGTTCAATATGCCCTTATCTCAGACTAGTTGGTTACATCTGTCCACTAGATTCACGTGGTCTCCCTCAGACATGTTGCAATAAACGAACAAAGGGCATTTGTGATGGTGAAAGAACGGCAGATGTTGGAAACCAGGGATTAAAATCGGAAATCGCTGCAAATATTCAGAAGTACAGTCAGGGTGTGTAGACAGGCAAGCAGAGTGAGCGCAGTCTACCTTTCCCAGTGCTGATGAAGGGTCTTTGACCCGAAACATTAACCCCGTTTCTCTTTCCACAGATGATTGTTTCCAACTCCTGTTGTGATTTCAAGGAGTAAATGGTTTATTAAAATGGGTCTTGCTCCATTGGTTCTGGGCTCCATGTCTATGTAATCATCTAGTTATTGACTGAGCTCATTCCTCATCCTGACCAAGTCCAACTCTTGAGGATGATGAACCCAAACTAGTCCCTCCTTCAATACTTTGATTGACCTCAACTTTGTTTAAACGCAGTCTCAATTTCACTCGTACCGACCTGGTGTAATATGGTACGAGCAGAATATACGTCTGCTGACAGATTATTTAATTATCCTGACTCATGATTCAACAAAACAATGATGTGCTTCACAGGCACCACAATAAACATATTAGTGCCACAGAGATCGGCCTCTAACAGCTTTGTATAAATGGCCTCCACCGGATGATCGAGATGGATTGCAGTTTGACCTTGCATGGTTTCCATTTTATTATATTTTTCTCCAGAGAAAGCAGTAAAAATAGTGAAAATTGACCAAGAATTTAAAAATATTAACATTGCATCCCTTGTGCAAACTTTTTAAAGTGCTGGCAGATATAAACGGAATTGGGTTATTTAAATATTAGTACAGGCATAGCTGGGGACTTCACTAACATTAACTTAAAGCCTGGTTTACTACCTTTAATCAGACTTTACCTTGCACTAAATGTTATTCCCTTTATCCTGTATCTGTACACTGTGGATGGCTTGATTGTAATCATGTATAGTCTCTTTGGTGACGAGATAGCATGCAACAAAAATGCTTTTCACTGTACCTCAATATACCCGACAATAATAAACAAAACAAACCTACTTTGTCCAATGTTGTTATGTTGAAACTGCTCAGCAGAATGAGCATGCAGAGTTACTGGCACAGTTTAATGGCATTGCCACATTTTGACTTGTAATACCTCAAGATCCAATAACAAATGTGCTCAAGATATATGGAGGGATATGCATCTCTTGCAAGTGGAAGAAATTAGTTTAAGGAGGCATCATTCTTGCACAGACATATTGGGCCGAAGGGCCTGTTCCTGTGCAGTACTGCGTAAGGATGTGCTGGCTCTGGAGAGGGTCCAGAGGAGGTTTACAAGAATGATCCCATGAATGAATAGGTTAACATATGATGAGCATCTGATGGCACTAGGCCTATATTCACTGGAGTTTAGAAGAATGAGGGTGGACCTCATTGAAACATACAGAATAGTGAAAGGCTTGAATAGAGTGGATGTGGAGAGCATGTTGCCACTAGTGGGAGAGTCCAGGACTAAAGGTCATGACCACAGAATTAAAGGATGTTTTTTCAGGAAGGAGATGAAGAGGAATTTCTTTAGTCAGAGGGTGGTGAATCTGTGGAATTCTCTGCCATAGAAGGCTGTGGAGGCAAAGTCAGTGGATATATTTAAGGCAGAGATACTGTAGATAGATTCTTGATTCGTAAAGGTGTCAGAGGTTATGGGGAGAAGGCAGGAGAATAGGGTTAAGAAGGAGAGATAGATCAGCCATGATTGAATGGCAGAGTAGACTTGATGGGCAGTATGGCCTGATTCTACTATCACATGATATTTTATATACTAGTAATATTTGTGACATGCAGAATTCTGAATCATGTGATGGAGTCCAATAGAATGCCTCTAATGCTATTGGTATTTACTCACTCGTCCAAAGCAAAAACTGTGGGCAGTCACCACAGCATCCTGTAAGATTGTTCAAAAATAATCCATAGATTGGTAGAAACGACAATGAATTATCATTCAAAACTTCAAGGAATGGCTAGAACAGAACCTGGAATTTTGATGCACAAAATGGGGATTGCATTGTAAAATTCGAAGAACCAAAACTAACTGTGAACTTAGGACAACCTTTAAGAAACTTCTTTCTTCCCCCACAGTGAAGATATGCATTGCAGATATGTCCGAGACACTACAATTAGAAAACATTAGGCTTGTCTTGGTGGAAAAACCAGATCAATTTCTTAAGACATGGATACCCCTTACTGAATTTTTACAACAATAGTATGGTGAAACACAAATTTAAATTTAAATCCGATGCTACGATGGGTGAGAAAAGAAATAAATAAATAAATATTTAATGCAATGTAATGCAATACCGAGGTGCAGTGAAAAGCTTTTGTTTGCGTGCTATCCAGTAAAAAAGACTACACATGAATACAATCAATCCATCCACAGTGTATAGAAAAAGGATAAAAGGTACAACATTTAGTGCAAGTTAAAGTCTGATAAAGTTAACTCTCCATTTAGGTAGACGGGAGGTCCAGACAGCGCTCAAGCAGATAAGGGACCATTCAGTTGCCCGATGGCAACTGGGAAGAAAGTAGATATCGCAGCTAAAATGGAGTTATTGAGTCAGTGCCTCAGTGTGGAAACAGGCCCTTCAGCCCATCTTACCCATGCCGATCAACATGTTCCATCTATATTAGTCCCACCTGCCTGCGTTTGGCCCATATCCCTCTAAACCTGTCCTAATCACGTACTTGTCCGAATGTTTGTTTTTTTTTAAGTTGATAGCCAACAACACTCACATTAAGATACATTAATCAGTTGTCTGCTTTGAGCACTCACTTGCTGAGAAAAACAACGAGGTGCTCGGCAAAATAACTTGCTCACAACTAGTGAATCACTAGGACCTCGCATCACGCAGGGTAAGACATGGCAATCTTCTCCTCCGAAAGATAGTTTTAGCTCGACTAAATAATCCCTGTTCCCATACCTAGTTTAAGAAAAACAGTTGACTGGTGCTTGTAGATAATGGAAGAAGTGTGGGCTTATTGAGTATTGAAAGCATAGATTGCAAGGAGCTGACAGGACTTCACCTTAGGACGGTGTCAGAACCCTCAATAGACACAAAATGCTGGAGTAACTCAGCGTGATAGGCAGCAGAAGGGTCTCGACCTGAAATGTCACCCATTCCTTCTCCCCAGAGATGCTACCCGTCCCGCTGAGTTATTCCAGCATTTTGTGTCTATCTTCGGTTTAAACCAGCATCTGCAGTTCCTTCCTACACATCAGGGCCCTCGAGTTCTACACACCAGGACACTGCTGAAACTCTGTGGCAAGTGATAGAAAGACATGAGACTCAGTGCTTGGTTGTTTTGTTTCTGTTTTAATGTTGTTTTAATATGTTTCATTTTTAAGTTATATGTTTGAAGAGGTCTTTGCCCATCATTGATCCAAAACCTTGAAACTTGCTTGTATCATTCCACTGATATCTTGGTTTGTTCTCCTGTAGATTTTTTAGTTTTAGTTTAGTCACACAGCATTTCAAACAGGCCCTTCAGCCCACTAAGCCCAAGCCGAACATAGATCACCTGTTCACACTGGTATTGAATATACTTACTGAGATATGTCCGTTCCAACCAAAATATATTCCGTCTTGTACAACAATTAATTCCCTTTACCAACAATTGGAGGAATTAAGCCCCCATTTAGTCTATCACTCATCCTCTTCTTTCCATATCTGACACCCTTTTGTCTCAGTTTCACCTCTAGCCTTACTCCACACATTACCCGCCCCCTCACCTATCACTTGCCAGTTTTCTCCCACCCCACCTCTTTTTTCCAGCTTTCTCCCTCGTACTCTGTTTTATAGCTGGGTGACCAGAACTACACAATACTCCAAATGTATTTTCACTGATGACTTGTACAGCGGAACAGTTGCTGCCTTACAGCGCCAGAGACCCGGGTTCAATCCCAACTATGGTTGTCTGTACAGTTTGTACACCCTCCCTGTGACCATGTGGGTTTTCTCCGGGTGTTCCAGTTTTCACCCACATTCCAAAGACGTATAGGTTTATAGCTTAATTTTTCTTCTGTAAAATGTTCCCAATTGTGTAAGATAGTGCTAGTGTATGGGGTGATCGTTGGTCAGCGCAGACGCGGTGGGTCGAAGGCCTGTTTCTACGCTGTAGCACTAAAGTCTAAAGTAAAAGGCTCTAAAGTCTAAAGTTGGGCGGCAAGGTGGCGCAGCAGTAGAGCTGCTGCCTTACAGCGCTTGTGGCTCCAGGTACCCGGGTTCGATCCTGACCACGGGTGCTGTCTGTATAGAGTTTGTACATTCTCACCGTGACCTGCATGGGATTTCTCCGAGATCTTCAGTTTCATCCCACACTCCAAAAACGTACAGGTTTGTAGGTTAATTGGCTTGCTATAAATGTAAATTGTCCCTAGTGTGTGTAGGGTTAATGTGCGGGGATCGCTGGTCGGCGTGGACTCAGTGGGCCGAAGGGCCTGTTTCCGCGCTGTATCTCTAAATCTAAACTAAACTAAAGATGCATCACGATGTCCTTCCTTCTAAGCAAAAGTCAAATCTATCACCCATGCCGGTCATATATCTGCCTCGATACATTAAATATGAAAACGGAAGCAGATCGTATATTTAACTGACGGAATAGGCTTTTACTTCAGCATCAGTCATATCTAAACTACCTCCTCTGGCAGCTTGTTCCATGTACCCACTACTCTCTTATGAGATACAGTAGTTGGCCCTTGGCTTCCTATTAAATCTTTCCCCTCTCACCTTAAACCCATGTCCTCTTGTTCTTGTTTTCCCCAATGTGGGTAAAATAATCTGAGCATTCATCTGTCCCCTCATGATTTTAAACACATCTCTTTCATCTCAGCCTCCTGTGCACCCCAAATATTCACCTGGACATTTTCAGGTTTTATATTGAAGGCAAGACCAAAAATAACATTGATGCTTAACAAGTTTAAACAAGCACGTATTTGAAACAATATAAAACTGTTGAAGCGAACAAAATGTATGCTCAAGATTAATAGTGATGTCCAAAAGTAATTAATTTACAGCACTTTCACAAAAATAGCCACGTCAGCACATTGAAAGGCAAATCATGACTTGGATGAAAGGGGGAAATTTTCTATTTTTTCAAATAATCACTGGTTTCCCAGGGGAAATGTTTTACAAGCCTAATAAAGCAGAGTAGAGTCATGGAGCTTTGCAAAGGTCAGGCGAAGGAGATTAGCAGGTCTTTGTGTTACAACAGTCGGCAGCAAGGGCATTTAAACCCTTTTCCTTAATTCCTGCTCTAGGTTATATCGTTCATTTTTTAGAAAAGATCAGTGACTAATCTGTGTGTTTGAAGTACATGTCATAAAAGCCTCATGAATACTTTTACATTTTAAAGAGATCTGCTAATACAACAGTACAGTGTAACATAAATTGCAATAAAGTTGAAATGATACAGGGGAACCAAAACGAATTGAAACCAAGAATATTACAAAATGTTGAGGTTGTCAATGTTTACAGAGTGTGTCTCTTAAAAGCACTCCAGCGAAGGCTACAAAGACTCCATGAGCAAAGGAGGTAATTCCAGTGGCAAATAAGTCTAGATTTTCCAATTAGTAATATAAAAGAAACAGAATAATTTGCAGAAATAACAACTGAAAATCTTAAAAGACTGACTTCTGTTTTGTGTAGCACTTTTTAGCATCCTTTCTAGATGCCCCAAGGCATTTTATAACCAATTAACTATATTTAAGTGTAGTTAAAAGTAAATCCAGTTGTAATGTAGATGTAGTCCAGTCCATCACACAGACCATACTTCCCACCATTGACTCCATCTACGCCAGGCTGCCTTGGTTAAAGCAGCCAACATAATCAAAGACTTGTCCCACCCGGGTCATTCCTTCTTCTCACTGCTGCCGTCTGGCAGAAGGTACAGAAGCTCAAACGCATTCACCACCACACTCAGGAACAGCCTCTTCCCATCTGTTATCAGGCTTCCGAACGATCCTTCCAAAAGGTAGGGACTGTCGATTCACCTCTACCCCCATTGTGGATATTGGACTTTGTCCTTTGAATTGATGTATTACAATGCTGAGAACTCTTTCCCACACACTCTATCTTCCCCTTTGCTCTATCTATTGTACTTTAAATCTTTGCACTTTACATCTGCCTTTAAAAGGACATCAACACGAAGAACAGCAAGGTGACATGCTTCAACAACTACTGACAGGTGGCACTAACATCCGTGGTGCTGAAGTGCTTTGAGAGGCTGGTTATGGCACATATCAATTCCCATCTCAGCAAGAACCTGGTCCCACAACAATTTACCTACCACGATAGATTAACAGGGGATGCAATCTCGCTGGCTCTACATTTTGCACTGGACTACTTGGACAATAAAAACACATACGTCAGGCTGTTGCTCATCGACTACAGTTCAGTGTTCAACACAAAACCCCCCCTGCAAATTTGTTACTGAGCTCAGGAAACCGGGGGACTGCACATCCCTCTGCAATTGGGTCCTCTAGTTCCTCATCAACAGAATCGGTACAAATGGCAACTGTTCCTCAGGGCTATGTGCTCAGCCCCCTGCTATACTCACTCTATACCCATGACTGTGTAGCCGGACAGTCCTTGGTAATTAGATATAACAGATTGTTGTACTAAGGTGTGCAGGGAGTGGATGCAGTGGGATAACATAGAACTAGTGCGAGCAGGTGATCGATGGTCGGCATGGGCTCAGGGGGCCGATGTGCCCGTTTCCATACCGTATCTTTCAATCAATCAAATCATAATTCAACAAAGCCTGTGTCACCTTTTGTTGCATCGCAGTCTGACAACCAATTTCCAAAAGCTATCTGAAAGCTATTCCAATTATCATGAGGCGACAAGATCTCTGACAAGAGTGAAATGTTGTTACTTCCACAGATCCAAAAACACACAAACCCCACAAGGGACTTAAGTGTGAATGAGACGGAGAGAAAAATCAATTAAAATTGTTCAGCTGAGAGTGGAATTGCCAAAGGGTTGGATTAACCTCCCCATGACCCCGACAGTTATTTATTAACCGCACTTCCATTTTGTTGCGTCAACTCTCCCATAGGACGACTGCTTTCATCACTGGTCGATTCCACATCAGCTCCAGAAAAGCCATCCTATTGAGCTGGAATCTATTGACAGAGTCAGTGATCAGACCCTAACTTGGGAGACAAGAGGAATATGCAACTTACTTTGTAAAGTTTATTTTGAACATGTGAGGGATTGAGCTTCGGAAGGAAACGTAAGGAGAAGTATTCTGTTGATGGCAAGACCCTTATCGGCATCGATGTACAGAACGATCTCAGGGTCCAAGTCTGTAGCTATCTAAAATTGGCAACACGGTAGTTGGAGCGGTAAAAAAAGGCGTATGGTACGCTTGCCTTCATTGATTGGGCACCGAGTATAAGAGGCATAGAACAGTACAGCTGAGGAACCGGCCCTTTGGCCACAATCATTATGCTGAACTGTCGGGGTCAGGGCCAAGTTAAACTTGTACACAATGGCGACCCAACGGCTCCATTGGTAAGTTTCCTTCTATTTTAATTTCTGCCCTCCCCCCCCACCGGGGCCCCGGGCTGAGGTTGGAGCCGGTGTGGGGACCGGGGGTGGGAGAGGGTACCCTCCTCGAGGAGCAACTGTACAAGTACAATTTAAAATATGGACACAATGGAGTAAGACACTTGAAGATAAAAAACAGCAGATGCCGAAATTCTGAAGTCAAAACAGATACTGCTGGAAATACTCAGCAGTCAGACAGCACCCGTGGAGAAAAGAGGAACATTAACTCATTATCTCTTTCCACAGATGAGTTTCTCAGAAGACTAGAGTTCATGAGATGAATAAAACTTGGATGGCAATGTCAGTATAGTCACCAATATCTGTAAAGAAAAACCCAACCATGACAACATTGCACAGTGGAACCGTAGTAGAGTTGCTACCTTACAGCGCCAGGCACCAGGTTCGATCCGGACTACAAATGCTGTCTGCACAGAGTTTGTACGTTCTCCCCATGACCTGCATTTCCAGTTTCCGTCCACACTCCAAAGACGTACTGATTGTCGGCTTGGTATAATTGTAAATTGTCCCGGGTGTGTGTAGGATAGTGTTAATGCACTGGGATCACTGGCTGGCACAGACCCGGTGGGCCGAAGGGCCTGTTTCTGCGCTGTATCACAAAACTGAAATGTAATAAATTCTGACAAGAACAATTAAAGTTTCCTTAATGTCTCCATATTTTCCTGTACATCTCAGCAATGTGCCCTGAAAACAGGAACAAAACGTTAATGACTTGGACTGACCAGGAAACATTTTGGACAAAATCTGGAGGAAAGATTTGACAATGTTTTTTTTTTTTGGATCTTGATATTCCAGAACATCGCACCTTCCTTTCCCCCCATTACTACATTGGCAGCAGTCTCTGTTCAATTCAAATTTCCAGTATCTGCAGTGTTCGGATCAAGGCTTGTAATAATATTTAAGCAGATCGCTCAAGCAAGTGGATAAATGCTGAGTCACAACAGCCCACTCAATGGGACTAAACATTATTTTTGGCTTTGACTTTCACATGAGCAGTCAGAGCTTCCTCAAAACCAATTGTGAAGTGTGCAAGTGGATGGGAATAACAAGACATCAAATATTGGCCCAACACGCATGCCGACCAAGATGCCCTTCATTCTAGAAACAAACTCGACACCATGGTGCAGCGGTAACGTTGCTGCCTTGCAGCACCAGAGACCCAGGTTCGATCCTGACTACAGGAGCTGCCTGTACAGAGTTTGTACGTTCTCCCTGTGACCTGCATGGGTTTTCATCGGTGCTTCAGTTTCGACCCCAAAATCCAAAGACATACAGGTCTGCAGGCCAATTGTCCCTAGTGGTCCCTAGTGGTTAGATTGTCCCTAGTGTGTGTAGGATAGTATTAAGGGCCTGTCCCACTTAGGCGACTCTTTAGGTGACTGCCAGGGACTAGTTTTAATGGAATTCACCTATAACACCTGGTGACAATCTACGACAGCACCTACGACAACCTACTTCAACCTACGACAGCAAAAATTATCGTCACTGTCGCCGACATTTTTTCAACGTGAAAGATTTTGCGACAGTTGCCTGTAGTTGCCCAAAAAATCGCGGAAGTGGGACAGGCCCTTTAGTGTGCAGGTATCACTGGTCGGCATGGACCCAGTGGGTTGAAGGGCCTGTATCTGTGCTGTATCTTTAAACTAAACTAAACTGCAGATGCTGGTTTATACCAAAACTAGACACTAAATGCTGGAGTAACTCATTCTCCCGAGATCTCCATCTCGCTAACACCATTTGCCTGGATTTTGCAATCTCAACTCTCTAAAGCCTTCCTGTCCATTTATCTGTTCAAATGTACTACTACCACCTCCTCTGGCACCTTGTTCCATATATCCACCACCCTGTGTGTGGAAAAACATAGTCCTCAGATTCCCACTCACTTTAAACCTATGCCCTCTAGTTTTAGACGCCCCTACCCTGGGGAAAAGTCTGAGACCATTACCTTATCTCTGCCCCTCATGACTATAAACCTCAATAATGTCTCCTTCACTTCAGGGAAGGTATGCCAGCCTATCTAGTCTCTCTTTATAATTCAAGTACTCCAATTCCAGCAATGTCCTTGCGAATCATTTTCCCCCCTGCTCTGGCTGAAATCACACCTTTCCTATCACATAGCTATCAGAACTGTGCTGCACACATACTCCAACTGCAGAGTAAACTAATCTGTGAACAATTGTAACATGGCAGTCAAACACTTAAGGGGCTGTCCCATTTGGGCGACCTAATTGGCGAGTTTAGAAGAGTTGAAAAAATGACATGTTGAAGACCTCCTTCGACTGTACTGAAGACCTCCTTCGACTATGTTGAAGACTAGCTTTGACTAACTTCGGGAAAATTGGACACTGAATAGTGGAGAGTGAAGAAGATCTCTTTCGACTTCCCTTCGACCTCCCTTCGACTATGATGAAGACTATCTACGACTACCTTAGACTACCCTCGATTACCTATGACTAACATGCCAACCTACTACAACTAATCTCTTCAATCTCACTCACCCAGACCTGCAACGGACTCCAACTATACTTCATCCTCCAGAAGATCCACCTCTTCAATCAACGATTCCTGGCCCACCTTAACTCCACCAAGGACTTGAAATTCCTTCACTCCATAGATGCTGCTGCACCCGCTGAGTTTCTGCAGCATTTTTGTGGACCTACTACGACTAAACCTAAGAGTTAAAAAAGTATCGATTTTTTCCATGGCGATCTTTTTTTACTCGCGGGCATTTTTCAACATGTTGAAAAATACGCCATGACCGAGCTGAGGCCTCGAGTACACAGGGACTACTCTCGAGCATGAAGGAGAGTTACAAAGACCTCCTACGACCTAGTGTCGACCATGCTGTGAGTACGAGTCGAGGGCAAACTCGCCAGAACTCACGGATTAGGTCGCCCAAGTGGGACAGCCCCTTTACACTCAAAGCCACAACCATTAAAACAAATCTAGTCTCATGACAAATGAATGCCATATCACAATCTCAGACAGTAAATTAGAATCATAGAAAATAAACGCAGGAGTAGGCCATTCGGCCCTTCGAGCTAGCAGAGCCATTCAATATGATCATGGCTGATCATCATTAACATTAAACATTAGTATTTGTTTGGACAATCTACACTAAAAGTGTTTCTTCATCTCTCCATTATGAACTTTTAGTTTGGTGTTTTGATAAAGACAGGTAAAGGTATCAAATTCTATCAAAACACCTATCCATGTCATTGCCCCACATTGCTCTGGTCAATCATTTATGTATCTTATTAATTCTCAGAATGCAGTGCAACATAACTTTCCCCTTACATTTGATCTCCCAAAGTTCAACAAGTGTGTAGGGATTGGATGAGAAAGTGGGATAACATAGAACTAGGGTGAACGGGTGATCGATCGATGGTTGGCATGGACGTGGTGGACTGAAGGGCCTGTTTCCATGCTGTGTCTCTAAACTAAACCAAACCTTATTGGGGCCAAAAAATGTACTTCACTTCAAAGTCAGCTTCTCACTCCCAGATTTGTCCGCTAGAACAATACTCACATTGGAGTCACACAGCCAAAATTGTCAATAAGAACAGGGCAGCACAGTGGCACAGCTGTAGAGTTGCTTCCCCACAGCACCAGAGATCCAGGTTCTATCCTGACTGCAGGTGTCGTCTGTACGGAGTTTGTACGTTCTCCCCGTGACCACGTGGGTTTTCCCCGGGTACACCTGTTTCCTCCCACATTCCAAAGACATGGAAGTTTGTAAGTTAATGGGCTTCTGTAAATTGTCCCTAGTATGTAGCATAGAATTAGTGATCGATAGTTGGCATGGACTGGGTGGGCCATAGGGCCAATTTCCATGCTGAATCTCGAATCTGAGCATCTGACCTCAACACTGCAGCATCCATTCTTCACACTGAACAGTCATATTTCGAATCAGGAATTACTTTCACCTTCCACAGGAAGCTGTCTTTCAGCAAGTTAGCACCAATTTTGTGGATGAGTGCTTGAGGCAGCATAACCTAATCGATTTAACTAAGCATGAAGACCTTTAAATTGTCTCAATCCTTCCAGAGACTGGAGGTACACAAATCTGCAGGTATTCCTCACTGGATTTTATGGTGTTGGGTGGAAATGATTGATTTAATGTGCTTAATCTTGCCTGTGGTGGCCCTAACCATATCTATATTATTCTCATATCCCCTTACAATTCAGCCCAGCAACTCAGCACGAGACAAGAGCTTCAAATCCTAATCATGTTTATTGAAAATCCTTGCGAACAGAATTATCAATAAACCTTTTAAAAAGCAATGTGAAGAGAAGGAAGTACAGAGCACCACGTGTGAAGTATTTGTGCAGAGTATGTGTGAATCTTTATTGACCATAACAAAGAACACAAAGTGCTGGAATAACTCAGTGGGTCAGGCACCATCCCTGGAGAACATGGATACGCAACTTTTTCGGGTCAGGACCCTCCTTCAGACTGATTGTAGGGAGGGAGGGGGAGAGAAAGCTGACAGAGAGGAGGAGTGGGACAAAGCCTGGAAAATGATAGATGGAAAGAGGTGAGGGGGGTTTGGTTTAGCAGGTTTTGAGTTGGACAAAGGCCAGAAATGAAAAGACAAAAAGTGTAAGATAAGGAAATGATAGAAAAGGAGTGAAATGTGAAGCCAGTGGGGGGATCTGGGTGGAAGGTGATGGTGTAAGCAAAAGTGAGAAATGGGTGCACATCCATGTGGGGCACAAGGAAGGGAAGGGGGGGTGGGGGGGGGGGGGGGTAGGAGGAAAGGGAAATTTGTTTACCAAAAATTGGATAATTCATTGTTCATACTGTTAGGTTATAAGCTTCCCATTTGGAATACGAGGCGCTGTTTCTCCAGCTTGTGTGTGGCCTCACTCTGGCAATGGAGGTGGCCAACAACAGAAAGGTCTGTGTGGGACTGGGAAGGGGAGTTAAAATGGTTCGCAACCAGGATATCCAGCGGGCCTTGGCACACCAAGTGCAAGTGTTCGGCAAAATGCACACATCTCGCCGATATAAAAGAGGCCACATTGGGAGAACTGTGCAGTAGACTTGGATTGTTTTCACTGGTTGCTGGAGGCTAAGGGAAGATCTGATAGAAGTTTTAAAATTTATGAGAGGCATAGATAG
Organism: Amblyraja radiata; assembly: GCF_010909765.2. Taxonomy (NCBI): domain Eukaryota; kingdom Metazoa; phylum Chordata; class Chondrichthyes; order Rajiformes; family Rajidae; genus Amblyraja; species Amblyraja radiata. The sequence goes on from NC_045988.1 coordinate 7,455,952, forward strand.
GATAAACAGAATCCTGTTCCCAGGGTGGAAATGTCAAAGACTTGAGGTGAGAGCAGCAAACTTTACAGAAGATGCACAGGACAAGTTTTGTTCTTTTAAACACACAAAGAATGGTGGATGCCTGGAACATGCTGCCAGGGATGGCGGTGGAAGCAGCATTGATAGGAGCCTTCAAGAGGCATTTAGATAGGCACATGGATATGCAGGGAGTGGATCACTACAGGCAGATAAAATTAGTTTGAGTTGGCTTCATGCTTGGTCATCGCAGTCCGATGGGCCTGTTCCTGTGCTGTCCAACGTGCCTGATTATAATCTAAAGTTGTGCATGCAAAGACTTTGTATATTCTCTTTTTCCCATTACATACACCAGTTAATATTAAGTTAACCTAGCTTAGCTCACGACTGATTTATTTTAGTGCTCTCGTCAATAGATGGCACTCTGTCTATGTCAAGATACCGGATGCTAGACTCAAAGCGATATCCTGACCCTCCAGTCACTGAAGAGTTGTGTTCGTCCCAAGACAAGAAGATTCCCCCTCAGAATATAGGGCGAATGCACAGTCTTTTTCCCCAGGGTATAGTCCTAGGTACACCCTATAGGGAGAGTATTTTACCCAGGTTAGGCGACTCAAGAACTAGAGTGCATAGGCTTAAGGTGAGAGCGGAAAGATTTAATTGAAACCCGAGTGGCAACGTTTATTTCCCCACATAAAGGTGTACGGAATGAGCTGCCGGAGGAGCTAGCTGAGGCAGGAACAAGAAAAAAGGTTCTGACCCAAAACAACTTCTCTAGACTCTGGAGATACTTACTACCTGAGCTGCTGAGTTACTCCAGCATTTTGTGTCTATTTTCACACAACAAGAGATGGATAAGAAAGGTTTTGGGAGAAATGAGCCAGGCGCAGGTGAATCAGGCACAGGGTCATCTTGGATGGCATGGACAAGTTGGACTGAAGGGTTCGTTTCCACGCTGTGCAGGTCTCTGGCTTTAAATGTGACGCCCCGATACCACATCAAATCTGGGCCCAGTCTGTCCACTGCACTCTAATCCTCCTCCCATCCCCCTCTCAGCAGTTGCTTTGTGTTCGAACAGTTTATCTGGTGACCCTTCTCCAGTGAGAGTAATTCACTTGGGAAAAACCTATTCACTTTGAAAACTGACAAGAAAGTCACAAAAGGTCCCTCTCTCTCTCGATGTGGATACAAAGCTCGCTGAAGAGCTGACAACATTAGACTTTAGAGATACAGCATGGAAACAGGCCCTTCGGCCCACCATGTCCACTCTGACCAGCGATCACCCCGGAACTAGCACAATCCCACACTATTTTATCAAAGTTTATATTTTTTATTTAACCAAAGTCAATTAACCTTCAACTTTGGAGAGTGGGTTGAAATTGGAGCGCCCGGAGAAAACCCACACAGGTCATTGGGAAAACGTAAAACTCCATAAAGACAGCACCTGTAGTCAGGATCGAACCCAGGTCTCTGGCGCTGTGAGGCTGCAACTCTACCACTGCACCACACTCATGGACAGAACCACAACTTGCAGAGGATTGACAACCCAAGCCTGTTACGTCAACATTGCAGGGGCCTGATCAGCCTGACTGAGATAGGGCTACCATACCACACAATCAGTCACAGTGTATTTAATTCCTGGGAACCTGAGCAAAACTATCTTGACTCTGTGGAAAATGGAATCATACACCTTCAAATCCCTTGGTATTTTGCTGTGGCAATTCATCAAAAATGCCTAGATTTGTTATGGTCCATTTTACAAAAGAAAGCTCGTTACTCACTGTTGCAAAAGTTTTGATTTGCATAACTTCATTAGTTAATGCTAAAAGCTTGGCAAACAGATGAAACCACATTCTCAATCCACTCATCTCCTTGTAGCTTTGCACCCCTCTATCCTCTGAGGGTTTCACAGACGATTTGAAGATAGTTAAAATTTAATTATCAGCTACAGCCTCAGATGTACTTTTAATTAAGTGATATTCTCGCATTGAATATAAGTAACAGCAACAAGTTTTCAAAGATTTCCTTTGAAATAACCGTCAACTTTTCATGGACTCAAATCAAAAGCAAAGACAACATTGCCGTCCACTGGATTGCAATAGAATGACATGCTGGAAATATAAATCAGAGTATTTTGGCCATTATTTGGATTTGTGAAGAAATACAGCACATAAACTGGCCATTCAGCCCTACAAGTCCCTGTTAACCATCAACTATTTACATTTGTTCACTTTTCATTCTCCCCACCTACCTTCAAAACCCCCAGATCTGTCCTGGACCCAGTACATTGATGCAATCATAAAGAAAGATCATTAATACCTATACTTCCTCAGTAGATTGAGGAGATTCGGTATTTCGATGAACACACTTTTGAATTTCTACTGATGCATGATAGAGAGCATTTTGACTGGGTGCATCATGGCCTGGGACAGCAACTAGTGTGTGCAGGAATGAAGGAGATTGCAGAGACTGGTAGACACCATCCAGTGGACCACGAGTACTGGCCTCCCACCACCAAAGGGATCGGCAGGATGTACCGACTCAAAAAGGCCACACCACCCTAGCCACGCTCACGTTTCACTCCTGCCATTGGGAAGAAAATACAGGAGCCTGAAAATTAACAGCCAGGTTCAGGAATAGCTTTGTCCCAACAATTAGGCTATTGAGCACAATGAACTCCAACTCAAGAGGCAAAGGTGTCTTATTGTCATATGTCACGAACAAGAACAAAAACATTCTTAAAGCCCTGTCCCACTGTATGAGTTCATTCAAGAGTTCTCCCCGAGTTTGCCCTGATTCGAACTCGTAGATTTACGGTAATGGCCGCTCGTCGGTACTCGGGGCTCTCGTGGACATTTTTCAACATGTTGAAAAATCTTCACGAGTCTTCCCGAGTACCTGCCGTTAGCGTTACAAGCCGCTAAGAGACGTCCCCGAGCTCCGACGTACCCGCTACGTTCATTCTACGAGCTTACCACGAGTTTGATTTTTTTTTTTTAACTCGGGAGAGCTCTTGGAATGAACTCGTACAGTGGGACAGGGCCATTACCTGCAGCAGCACAACAGGTTTGTAGATAGGGTACTTTGTAAACACCATAATAAACAAAAACAACATATACTCTGAATTACAAACTGCCTTGATTGCATTAGGACTACGGGCTTTTATATATTTTACACATTATTATTATTTAATGTCGTTTTTGATGTGTGTTTATTATATTATTTATTCAGCACGGAGTCTACAAAATGCTGCAAGAAAGAATGTCATTGTTCTGTTTTGCTACATTTGACAATAAATCACTCTTGATCTTTGATTCTACCACTCACACACACACCTAATTTACAGAGGGCCAATAAAGGGGCTGTCCCACTGCGGGGACCTAATTGGCAAGTTTAGAAGAGTTTGAAAAAATGTCATGTTGAAGACCTCCTTCGACAATGTAGAAGACTAGTTTCGGGAAAATTGGACACCGAATAGTGGAGAGTGAAGACGACCTCCTTCGATCTCCTTTCGACTATGTTGAAGACTATCTACGACTTCCTTCGACTACCCTCGATTACCTAAGAATAACATGCCGACCTGCTACGACCTACTTTGACTAAACCTACGAGTAAAAAAAGTATTGATTTTTTCCATGGCGACCTTTTTTTAACATGTTGAAAAATACGCCGCGACCTAGCTGAGGCCTCGAGTACGCGGGGACTACTCTCGAGCATGAAGGAGAGTTACAAAGACCTTTGTGTCGACCATTCTGCGAGTACGAGTCGAGGGCAAACTCGCCTGAACTCGTGAATTAGGTCGCCGCAGTGGGACAGCCCCTTTAATCTACAAACCCGCGCATCTTTGGGATGTGGGAGGAAACCCAAATTGTCACATGGTGAACATACAGACAGCTCCCAAGATCAGGATTGAATATAAAATGTTGTATGTATATTCATATAAAAGTGAACAGATATAGCCTAGTTTGCTTGGCCTCCTCCTTTCCTGTTCTTGTGCTCTGCAGGCCACCACCCATTGCAGAGATTTTGCACAGTTCCTAATCTGTTGTTCCATTAGCAGTACCTGACCCAGCAGAGACAGCAATATACAGAAACATTCTCAAAAAAATTCTCCAGTCACTTGAGTTGTAAACAAATATTTCACCATGTGATTGCATGATGAAGCTCAATACTTGTAATCTTTAGGAGATTACTTAAGAAGACGTGTTATTTTTTTGTTAAACAGTCTCTTGATTCCCGAAATCTGTAATGGCTCTTAGAGATATATTAAATGTAATTGCACACAGCAGAAGACCCAGATATAGGCAGGCTCACTCCGAGTGACGCAAGCTCTGCCTGCTTGCACCATAAATGATCACAGCATGTTGATGCAGCACAAGGACAGCTCTCATCCAACATCGCCAGTCTTGCCACAGTTCCAGGAACATCCAGCATTTGGAGTGTCGGTCATTTTCTATTTCTGGATACTTATTGGAGACTCATTGAGACATAAAAGGATACAAAGTACAGGAATAACTCAATTGGTCAGGCAGCGTCTCTGGAGAAAGAGGATGGGTGACATTTTGGGTCAAGACCCTTCTTTAGCCTGTAAGTACGGGATGGGAGATAGGGGAGGTGGTGGTGAAGAGCTGTAGGCGAGAAAATACCAGGACCTAATCGGAGCCAGCCACAAATGAACTCAGGCAGGGAGGTTCCTAGTAAGGCCATTCAACTCTCCTTTCCTACTTCTGGAGGGAAGTTGTTGTGCCAGTAAGAACTGTTTGTTGCTTTCCCAATAACAAACCTTGGATTACAAGCAACATCAAGAGCCTCCTAAACGAGAAAAAGGAGGCTTTCAAGGTTGGCGATCGGGAAAACATCAAGAGGGTACAGCACCACTTGAAAAGGAGTATGAAGCAGGCAAAAGGGGACTATAAAAGGAAGCTGGAGAAGAAACTGCAGTACAACAACATCAAAGAGGTGTGGAGAGGAATGAAGACCATCACTGGCTTCAAGGAGAAGAGAAGCCAGCCGTCAGGAGACGTGGACAAGGCCAATGAGTTTAACCTGTTCCATAACAGGTTTGATCTGGTATCCCCTCCCACCTCTACAGGTGCAGCCTCTCCCCCACCATCACCTCCACGAGGCAGCCCCCCCAACACCACAGCTGCAGCACCTCCTATGCCGGCATCTCCTCAACTGTTCTTCACGGCGGACGAGGTGAGAGCTGAGCTGAGGAGGTTGCGCCCTGGTAAAGCAGCTGGCCCTGATGGTGTATGTCCCAGGCTACTAAAAGACTGTGCGGCTCAGCTGGCGGAGCCGCTCCAGACCATTTTCAACCTGAGCCTCCAGTCAGGGAGGGTACCAGGTCTGTGGAAAACATCATGTCTCGTGCCGGTTCCCAAAGCAGGGGGGCCGACCGAGATCAACGACTACAGACCGGTGGCCCTTACATCCCATATCATGAAAACAATGGAGCGGCTACTCATTCGTCTCCTGAGACCACAAGTCCAGCACGCACTCGACCCACTACAGTTTGCATACCAGGAGAACATTGGGGTGGATGACGCAGTCCTCTACATGCTGCACCGGATCTACTCCTTTTTGGACAAACCTGGTGGCTATGTGAGGATTATGTTCTTCGACTTCTCAAGTGCGTTCAACACCATCCAACCCCTGATTCTGAATGACAAGCTTAAGAAGATGGGGGTGGATTCCACATTTATCTCCTGGATATACGACTACCTGCCGGGTCGACCACAGTTTGTCAAGCTGGGGGACAGTGTCTCTGGCACAGTGGTGTGCAATGTTGGAGCCCCACAGGGAACGGTTCTGGCCCCGTTCCTCTTCACCCTGTATACAGCAGACTTTAACTATAAGTCTGACACATGCCACGTACAGAAATACTCAGATGATACAGCGATTGTGGCATGTGTAAGGAACGGGCAGGAGGAGGAATACAGGAACTTGACCAGTGCCTTTTGTGCCTGGAGTGAAGAGAATTGTCTCATCCTGAACACAACTAAGACTAAAGAGATGGTGGTTAACTTTGGCAGGTCCAAGCTCCCCCTTCAGCTGGTCAACGCTGCAGGGGCTGACATTGAGGTGGTGCAGACATATAAATACCTTGGAGTGCACCTTGACAACAAACTGGACTGGTCTGTCAACTCTGACTCCCTCTACAAAAAAGGCCAGAGCAGACTTTTTTTCCTCAGAAGGCTCAAATCCTTCAATGTGTGTAATGAGATGCTGCACATGTTTTACAACACTGTGGTTGCAAGTGTTATTTTCTACGCTGTTGTCTGCTGGGGCAACAGCATTAGTGCAAAAAACAACAAGAAGCTGGTCAAACTAGTTAAACGAGCTAGCTCAGTGCTGGAGGGGAGAGTAGACTCTGGGATGGATGTGCTTGAGAGGCGTATGAGGCACAAGGTGCAGGTCATCCTGAAAAGCCCCGGGCATCCCCTCCATGTAATTCTGGAGAGTCAAAAGATCACTCGGAACAACAACCGGCTCCTCTCCCTGCCCTGTAGAACGGAGCGGTTCAGGAGATCCTTCACCCCTGCAGCCATTAGATTTTATAATTTGGACCGCTAGGCTGTAGGGGGATGCATTTTGCAATTATAAATTTTTAACTGTTAATTATTGGTCTTTTTAAGTATTTATTGCTCTCAGGTAGTGTCCACATTGTATTCTATGTATTTTCTGTCTGCGTTCGTTTTGAATCTGTGGGTTTGTTGGTTGGGGGCTTCTGGACATCTGAATTTCCCTGAGGGGATCAATAAAGTATTTATTATTATTATTTTTCCATTCCCATATTGACCTTTCGGTCCTGGGTATCCTCCATTGCCAGAGTGAGGCCACGTGCAAACTGGAGGAACAGCACCTCATATTTCCCTGGGTAGCTTACAACCCAGAAGAATGAACATTGAATTCTCTAATTTTAAGTAGCTTCTACTTCCTCTCTTCCCCCTCCCACCACCCTAGTTATTTTACCAGTTCTCCACATTGTTTTCCTCTTGAGATTCCTAGCCTACAATGGGATTACAAGGCATCGCATTGCTCAAGGTCATTTGCCCAAGATGATGCCTGGCCCGCAGAGTTTCTCCAGCACTTTGTGTCCTTTTGTGCATTGAAAAACATTTGCAGTTCGTAATTTCCACCATGAGACACAGATAGGTACAGAGCATGGAGGGATATGGATCACATGCAGGCCAAGGAGTTCAATGTAGTTCCTTGTAAGTGGCATCACGTAGATAGTGGTCAAGAAAGCTCTTGATACATTGGCCTTTATCAGTCTGGTTACCAAGTATAGAAGCCGAGATGTTATGTTGCAGTTGTACGAGAGGTTGGTGAGGCTGCATTTGGAGTTTTATGTTCAATGTTAGACACCCTGCTATAGGAATGATGTTGTTAAGCTGAAAAGAGTGCAGAGAAGATTTGAGGATGTTGCCAGGATTTGAGATGAGCTGTAAGGAGAGGCTAGCTATTGCACTCAATAACTTGCCATCATGTTGGGCAGGTACATTGTGGGCCAAAGGACCTGTATATAGCATCAAAAGGAGGACATTTACTTCCACAAGAGCCAAAGGTAGTTTGTTCACATGCCCACCTTCCTGCACCCGCACATCATGGTCAATTCATGTTGATGACATTTTCATGTACTATTGGGCGACTTGCTCTGTAAAAACACTGCAAAAGATCCGGGTTCAATCCGGACTACGGGTGCTGTCTGTACAAAACCCGTGACCTCCTGGGCTTTCTCCGAGATCTTCGGTTTCTTCCCACACTCCAAAGACGTACAGGTATGTAGGTATGTTGGCTTGGTATAAGTGTCAATTGTCCCTAGTGTGTGTAGGATAGTGTTAATGTGCGGGGATCGCTGGTCGATGCAGACTGTATAGTAGGTGCTCCGGTTTCCTCCCATATTCCAAAGACGTGCAGGTTTGAAGGTTAATTGGCTTCTGTAAATTGTCCCTAGTGCATAGGACAGAGCTAGTGTACGGGTAATCGTTGGCCGAAGGGCCAGTTTACTAAACTAAATGAATTGTCTCATCTAATCAATACATTCTCTTACAAGATGTCAACTATTACACACTGCCCAGTCCACCACTGTCCAACGACACAGTGCGCCTTCCCCACATTCGTAGCATTGGCCGCCCCAAGCTTCAGTGCGCCCCTCAGCATGGTCTCCTGCACCAGTCAGCAGCATTCCCTGCCAAGTTCATAGACTCAGTCACACAGTGTGGAAACATGCCCTTCGGCCCAACACCAGATCCGCAAGTTCCTCCAGCATTGCAGCAGTCCAGAATTCGGCAACTGCAGTCTCTTTTGTAAATAAAGTTGGGACGCCGACTTTGTGACGGTTTTGATAATGTATTATGCTTTGTGTTAACGGGCTTGTTAAGCTGCAGAAAGAACGTCATTGTACCGGCCCCAGTGCATACGGCATTTAAACACTCTCGGCTTTTTGACTTATTACCGAGCTGGGATAAAGTTGGGCAACACTGCTCCCTGCCGTTGTTCTTGGATGCAGCTTTATACACGTACATGGATTTAAAAATGTAACAACATCTCCCCCTGTTGTCTGAAGAGTGTTGCACAAGTTACATAAACTAAACTACCTTATATGATTGAATTGGCTTCTTCTAAAAGACTTAATCCAGTAAAAATCATTTAAGCATACATAATCAACTTGCTTTATTGTCTCATCATTAGTGCATGGCTTTGGTGGAAGTGTATGCATTCATTGGCTGCTTTGTTTCCTAAATTACAGTAAGCATAAAACATCTGAAATGGAGTTGAGGTTGTGCAAGAAAATGCAGGCTTCAGGAGAACACAGATATCAAGTCAAGTTTATTCGTCACATACACATACGAGATGTGCAGCGAAATGAAAATATCCAACATAGGCAATGGAAGGACCGCAGCACTTCAAATTACCATCTCCTTCCCTGACCACATAGGAGTCTGCAGTTCCTACGTTGGCCTCAGTCACCTCATCTCTCAGAATAGCGGAGTAGACTTGAGTCGAATGGCTCAATTCTGCTCCGATTACTTACAAACCTCAGCAGAAGCAAGCCACCTTCCATCCCATGGGACTGCCTCAGGAGGGGGAAAAAAAAAACACGAGTCAAGAGACTACAGATGCTGGAATCTTGAGAAAACACAAAGTGCTCGATGAACTCAATGGGTCAGGCTGCATTCTTGGAGGGAAAGGCTCAAATAAGAGGGGATGTTGCATTTTATTTCCAGGCGTTCAGAGCATGCTTGAATGTTTGTCTTATGTCCGTCTGGAAATTAATTCTGACAAAAAAAAATCAGAAAAAGTGTGTTTCAGGAGACTGGTGTTATCATTTTAATGTACAACATTAAAGTTAATTTCCCAATTGACAAAATTAGATAATAAAGCAGCAAAACCCTTGGACATTCTTCATAAGATAACCCAAGTCTGTCTTTCCTCAGAGGAATGACAAACTGTCTCGATTTGAAAATTGATATTATTAATCGCATTAATTTAATGAGACTAATGAAATGTTTGAAATTAAAGAACATCGGGAACAGCTTCATCCCCACTATTACCAGTCTTTTGATCAGTCCTTTCCTAAGGTGGGGTACTGTACAATTCATCGCAACCCCAGTGAAGATATTGCACTTTGTCTATGGAACTGCTTGGTGACATATTGAATCTCTTCAATCTAAGGATGTCAAGGTGTAATTGCATCAAGTGCTGGGCCCAGGATAGATCTTCAGAAATGGGCATCCCCAGGAATTCAAAGTCGTCATTCCGTCACCATTTGATCAGATTATCAATCTCCCTCTTGTACCCCGACTCATTACCTGGCTTTACCTGTTATTCATCCAACAACAGTGGTATCGTCAGCAAATTTAATGATGGCTTTGGACCTGCATCTTGTTACACAAGCATGGATATAGAGTGAATAGAGCAGGGGACTGAGCACACATCCACGAGGTGTTCCCATGTTGATGGTCATCGAAGAAGAGGCATTGTTGTCAATTCAAACATTTTAGTTTGATGATACAACTTGGAAACAGACCCTTCGGCCCACGCTGACTAATGATGACCCATACACCAATTCTATCCTACAGTTTATGGACAATTTATAGAAGCCAATTAACCTGCAAATCTTTGAACATGGTCTTCAAAAGGACAAAGTAGTTTCTACTGCTATGAATCAATGTTTGTAATTTAGTGTAAGTTGAAGCTGTTCAATAGCAATTTAACTCTGATGAATGTTGCAATGATATTCACAAAGTGATACATTTTAAAACATTCTTCAAACTGCTCTTTACTGAAAACAGTATAAACTGTTAGCAAAAACAGACAAAGTGCTGGCAGCATCTCTGGAAAACATGGATAGGTGACATTTTGGATCGGGAACCCTTTTCCAAACTGGTGGCAGTCGAGGGAACAAATACTATCCAGGAATGTGTTGTGCATTATCAGATCTTTATTTATAGATTCACAGTGATACTCTTTCAAAATAAAACTTGAAAACAAATAAAAACTGGGAATATTAATGTTCAATTTAAGCATTTCAGCAAAAAAGTCTCTTGCTGGGGAAAACCAAGTGCAATGACAAAGACTGGCCAACAGAGGGTGCAAGATGCTGCCTTAGGAAGCAGTGCCAGAGGTTGGAGTCAGCATAGGATTCAGTGTGGAAGCCAGTCTGTGCCCAAGTCCATTCCTCACAGATCATTTTAAATGGGATCTGTCACACCTTAGTACATTTACTCTGGCCTGTATCCAAGAGCCCTGCACAGTATCCCCAGAACACTAGTTTCCCAATAGTCTAAAAATAAATTAATAATATTCTAGTTTCATCAAATCGCATCTCCTCTTCTTTTCTCTCTCAACCCCAACCCCCTCCCCTGCTACCTTTTACTCCCCGACTGGGTTACGCCAGCACTTTGTGTCGTTTCACCCTAAAACCAGGCATCCATGCTGCTGGTCTGCACCAGTGAGCCCTTCATCTGCAGCTACCGCATGGTCCGTTGATGCGGCTGTTGTTGCTTCTAACATTGTAGCCCCTGGTCGGGGGCTTTATTCAGGCAGTCGCCACCGACATGACGCGTTCAGTCACCATGAGGCTCCCTCCCCTCTCACCACCTGCTGTTTGTTCCTGTCGACCATCGCTGTCTCTTTATTAAGATCCATTAAATAATCCCCCTTGCCATTTATATAAAATAAGCAGCTGCTGGTGAGAGGGGGGAGAGCACTACAGTGACCGAGCAAATCCCATCAGTGGCAGTGGCCTGAAGTAAGCGCTGTCCCCAAAGGCTACAACGTGCTCCGCACCAACAGCAGTGTCAACAGACCATGTGGTGGGTGAAGGATTTGCTGGTGCACCTTGCGTGATGGGGCTGGTGTTTGAAGCCGGGGCTGTAAGCGGCCGGGGAGACTGTGCAAGTCAGTGTGGGTCGGCAAGTCTGTCTACTCCAACCAAAATCAATTGTAAAGCAGTTTGTTAAAACAAGGGTTTATTGTATAGCATGGAAACAGGCCCTCGTCCGCACTGACCAATGATAATCCGTACAACTAAACTAGGCTCCAAGGACAATTTACAGAAGCCAATTAACCTACAAACCTGCATGTCTTTGGAATGTTGGAGAAAACCAGAACATCCAGAGGAAACCCACGTGGTCACGGGGAGAATGCACAAACTCCAAACAGGCTGCACCCGTAGTCAGGATCGAACCCGGGTCTCTGGAGCTGCAAGGCAGCGGCTATATCGCTGTGCCACTGTGTGCATAATTTTTTTCATTACAAACCAAATAGAGCATTCCCAATGTTAATAGTTCCCCCACAGTTTGGACACAAATGTTGTCAGTTTCAGTCTCATCTCCACAAAAATGTTGGACAACCTCTGGGTGCAGTTTGCGATGGAAATTGATCATTTGTTTAATTGTCACATATACAGAGTGGAAAAATGAAATTCTTACTTGCAGTAGCATAGCAGGTCTGTAAACAGTAATCACCGATAACATAATAAACAAAACACAATCAATTTAAAACCCCAATATTAATGCAGAAAACCCAAAGTTCTTAGTGCAACTAAGACATTTCATCTGCCACCTCACTGGATTTCCTCATCTATGGATGAGGGACCAGAGTGAAACGTGCCAGCAATTTGCTTAAACATTTTAAGGGACATTCATTGCATTGGGTTCCAACTTTTTCCATGTTACTTGATCACGCTGCCAGTAGACTACATCACGAGTAATCCTGCACGTTATAATTAGCAGCTATGGTCTTCTATAAAGAGGGCGAGATGCCAAAAATAAGGGTGTTGATGAGAAGTCTAGGCAACTCACCCTGAGACAGGCAGAGCGGTGCCATTTCATCTTCACACTTCAATCCACAGTGCTCCCCCCACCATGAGTATTTTAAATCCACATTGGTTGCCCATGTGAAGACGTGCAGGGTCAGGAAACCATCTCCAATGACCGACAGTGAAGCAGTAAGTTGGACAGAATGAAGATGAAGCCAACAGGGAGTGAACTTCACTTTCAAGAAGCCTTAAACTATTTTTGGATGCAAAAGGGGAGATTTAAGGGGAACCATCGGAGCAACTTTATCCACTCAGAGGATGGTAGGTAAATGGAACAAAGAGGTGGTGGTTGCGGCAGAGAAGAACATTTATAATTCAGTTCTGTGGGTACATGAAGAAGCTGCAACATGCAGCATTGAAACAGGCCCCTCAGGCTAACACTTCCACGCCAACTAAATTGCCCCATCTTTCGATTTTAGAGGTACAGCGTGGAAATATGCCCTTCGGCTCACCGAGTCCACACTGACCAGCGATCAACCGTACACTAGTTCTATCCTGCACACCAGGGGCAATTTGCAGAAGGCAATTAACCTCCAAGCCTGCACGTCCATGGAATGTGGGAGGAAACCGGAATACCCAGAGAAAACCTACACGGTCTCAGAGAAAACGTGCAAACTCGTTCAGACAGACCCCCCCCCCCACACCGAGGTCAGGTTTGAACCATGATCTTTGGGGCTGTAAGGCAGCAACTCTGCCGCTGTGCCACCTGTAATCCCATCTGCCCACATTTGACCATATCCATCTAAATCTTTCCTGTTCATGTGCCAGCCCGTGTCTTTATTGGGAACTGGGGAGTTGAGGAACAAAAGACAGAGAAACAATGAGATGAATGTCATGTAGCGATGGTGAAGAATCTCCGAGCATCTCAATGTCAAAACCAACGATGACTTAACTTTAGACTGAGAGCTGTTGAGCAGATTAAAGGGTGTTTATGTGTTGAAGAGTCACACTTCAGCGCAGGGTCACCTGTTGCTTTCGATCAACGCTTCTATGCCCAATTTAACCTTGTCTGTAATCAGCATAATGTGTCGGCCAAACAAGAATGATTTATTGAGTTAGAAATAAAACAGGAACCACTTTGTTGGTCAAAATGGGATCAAGTCTACAGTTGACTTCATTGGGCAAGGAGCAACTCAAAAATGCTCAAAATTCCTGCCCCATAAAACCCCAAAGGCTGATCAGTCATTAGATCCAATTCTTATATGTGCCACATGTTATTGGGAGATGGACAAATTCCAATACTGTTTTGGTCAACAAAAAGAAGCAGCACTCACACTACAGTTTATGTAGCACAATTGGCAGCTGTCCATCAATTTAGCTTTTAATATTTTAGAGATGTCAGTACACTATACCATCACAAAATAAAAGCACAAGCAAAAATCTGCAGATACAGGAAGACCGGAATCTCATTCAAGTCAATGGTGTTTAGTTGTCATATGCACTGGAAATTAAACAATTAAAAATTTACTTGTATAAGAGGGAGAACTGCAGATGTTGTTTTACACCTAAGATAGACACAAATAGTAACTCAGCGGTTCAGGCAGCATCTCTGGAGAAAAGGAACAGATGAAGATTCGGGTCCAAACCGTTCATCAGACTTGAAGACATTAAATTTTTACTTGCTGCATCTTTACATTGAGTGCTGGGTGAACAGAGTGTTTCACGTGAGATCCTCCCGTTCTGCTATCACACGATTACAAAGGTGTTTCCTAATTCATCACTCGTGTTGTGTCTAATTAGTGCTGCGGAAAATGGTGTTATCACAGAGCTGCCTGTACTTGTCACTTAACTAGAATTAGTCAGCAGTTCATTGCATCAGGGGGAATCTGAAGTGTTACTCCACGATAGGCTGTGACATTATTGATTAAGCAAGGAGGATCAGAAGTTGAAAAATGCATACCTCCAGATTCAGGGACAGTTTCTTCTTAGCTGTTATCAGGCAACTGGAAAGTCCTCATTAGCTAGAGAGTGATCCTGATCTCCCATCTATTTTTTTTGGAGTCCTTGAACCAGACTTTATCGTGCCCCGATTGATAAAATACATCTCTTGATGCCCCTGAACACATCAGTGATGTAACCTGGGGTCATTGGGTGTTTCGGGTCTTTCAACATCAGACACCCTCTCCCAGGCGACCCAGCAGTGGTTGATCAGACCACGACTTGCATTCAGGTGGCATTCGCTCCTTCCGATGGACCTCCTCACCTGACCCAGAGCCATCTCGAGGCTTTCTGCACTGCCTCTGTGGTGTTCTTGATGGTTCTCTTCTCCATTCCGTTGATGCCCAGTGCACGCAAGGCTTTGTAGAGCGATTACCCTGCAAATCCTCTGCAGCCAACCTCGAAGGGCAAATGTTGTACCCTTTCCTATACACTATAGACAGCTTGATTGTAATCATATATGGTCTTTCCTTGACTGGATATCATGCAAACAACATATTTTCATTGCAGCTCAGTAAATGTGCCACCCCACGTCTAATAGCATCACGTCTAATGGATTATGTCTTATTGTATCTTGCAATCAACTCCTCTTGCCCACCTGATCCATCAGCTGCCCCGTTGACTAAATTCTCTATTCAGCCTTGAATATGTTCAATGATTGATGAATCACAAAGCTGTCTTATACTGAGCACAGACTGTATCTGCAATCATTTGGGAATAGATGTTCATAGATGACACCACATCAACATGCAACTTACAGGCAGGAGACATTAATCATCAACACATGAGCATGCCTTCCATTGGAAAGCTGGCAGTGCACAACATTCATACTGTTAGCTGTGCTGTCAACAAGTGCCGGGTGCATTTGTGCGCCATTAAACAGCCACGCTGCGTTCATCCTTTATTGACCATTGCCAGCGCACCTGAAACTCACTGAATTCCACCCCATTAACAATCCAGTATCTGCTCCTGTTAACTTCAACAAGCAATAGTGCCGCGTTGACAGATTCAAGGCCTCAAAATGCAAAACTGTTTCTCTTCCAACGTTCCTTCCCTCCTCAAAGTTAGCAGAACGGAATCCTTCCTTAGCATGTCAGATAGACACCAATTCTGCCAAACGTTCCCACACATTCCTGACGCAGTGATGTTTTCCTTCTCCTTTTAGTTATTGACTTACTCCAAACTCTCCGACTTGCAAAATCCTCATGGTTACTATAGGTTAAACGTATGGATTTTATCCTTTTCGTCCCACTAATCTCACAAACAGCACCTGCAGATGCAATCCTTTGTGTAATCTATTGCTGGTCAGATATCTTCAACCATACTTAACATGATTTATGGATGGAGTTTTATTGAACCTCTGTATTTTGTTCTGTTTATGACTACTGTCTCTGCAATATTTGTCTCTGGAAATTTTCCACCCTGGCACCTTACTAACCAAGTTATTTTCTGGCCACGGCTTCCTTTAATAAATCAAGTTATCTTCAGCTTTCGTGTTATTATAATTTTATCACAACAAACCCTGAATATTTATTTCTTCCGAATCTTCCATAAATTCACAACAGAATGATTAAAGTGAAATTTAGTGTTGTATTTGCAAAGGTGATTGCAAAATCGCATCAAAAAGGCACATTTCCCTTTTCAATTTAACTCCTGAAAAATCCTGTACTTGTTACTTTCTGCAGAACCAAATATCTACCCTGATAACAGGAAAGGTTTAGCATTAGGGCTTGTATGATGACCGGAAGCCACAAATAGCAGGCATCTCACATAAAATCTATTTCCTTTCTTTCACACATCGGTTGCTGGGGTCCTTTGCTCTCCAAGAGCCAGAACGTTTCCCTTATTATTGCACCTTGGTATTTTAGCTTTTAAGTAGCAAAATACAGAATCTTTCAGTCTGAAAGCAAATTCCCTTTCTCGGCCCTGCTCTCTCTCGCTGGTCTACCATCCCCTGTGGAGATGAAGGGGCATTTTCTTCCCAGCAACCGCAACATTCATGCTGGATATGCATGTTCTCTGTGGGTTGGGTCCAGGGCTGACAAACCAGAGCCTAGCCTTGGTGACTTTTTAAACTCCAATTATATTGTCAACTTCAAAATGCATTGAGGTGGAAGCGGGATGGTTGCCTGGGAGTTCAGTAATCACAACCTTGGATCGATGGTTGCTATATCCATGAAGCCAATTCTTTCAGACAACTTGTTGTTGTCCTCAGACTTCTTAAGCTTAATAACATTCTCCCACTGTGTCCTCTGGTTCTTACTGAGAGCAAAATTCAACTCAGACAGTCTGCTAATCATAGTCACTTTGGCCCCTCTAATCCCAAATGGGTTATTCACAGGTTAAGCCAAGTCATTGCAGACATCTGATTAGGCAAAAACAAACTCTATGCAAGACACTCACTTAGGGAGACAAGAAATCCTGGTATTGTGTACGAACTATCTACTGTCACAAAACATCAGCTCTTAAACTAGCACAAACAGTAGTTTCCAGTTTAATAGTTTAGATTTTAGTATAGAGATACAGCATGGAAACAGGCCCTTCGGCCCACTGAGTCCACGCCAACCAACAATAGTTCCATCGAATGTACCAAGGACAAATTACAGGCTAATTGACCTACAAATCTGCACGTCTTTAGAATGTGGGTTGAAACTGGGGCACCTGGAGAAAATCTACGCGGTCACAGAGAAAACGTACAAACACCATACAAACAGTACCCATAGTCAGGATCGAACCTTGGTCTCTGGCACTGTAAGGCAGCAACTCTACCACTGATCCACCCTACTAGTTAAACTAGTTACATGTTTAACCATATTTAGTTTACTGTAACACTTGTACATTTGGTTTGGAAGGTGCAGAGGTAGTTATCTGGTACTCCACACTAGGAAGTTAAAGTCAAACTTTATGAATGCAAACCCCAGCCAAAAATGATTATTTATTGAGAAAGGGAAAGGTTTTGACAGAATAAGATTGAGGCAGGGAAAGATTTTTTTATTTTAGAACACGGGAATTGTTGATTGTTTCCAATCCAGGAATAACATAGCAAATAATGAACGGTTAGCTTATCTGTAGCTACAAGCAAGCAAAGGGATTCCCTAACTCACAGGAACAAGTCAATGGATAAAAATGAGAGTGTGGTAAAATGGAAGGGAATGATAAAGTGTTGGGGTAAATGGGAAAAGATGGAATTAAATGCATCGTCCTTGTGAAGCATATGTGGAGGCACAGTATATATACACCTGTTATAAAATGAATGGCCTGTTGACTCAGATTTTAAACATTGTTCTTGTCCTTTGTATCTGACAGGTGAAGAGAGTTTCTGGAGTCAATTATCTGACTAAGCTTGCAGAGTAAAAAAAAAGGCAGAACATTTAGTCGGCACAGCAGTAGGATTAGTCTTTCAGTGCCTGAGACCCGGGTTCGATCTTGACTATGGGTGCTTTCTGTATGGCGTTTGTACGTTCGCCCCGTGACCGTGTGGGTTTTCGCTGGGTGCTCTGGTTTCCTCCCACACTCCAAAGACGTATAGATTTGTTACTTGGCTTTGTAAAAGTGTCTCTGCGTCGGATATTCTGAATGTGCAGGGATCGCTGGTCGGTGCCGACTTGGTGGGCCGAACGACCCGCTTCCGTGCTGTTTCTCTAAAACTAAACTAAAAACTGTAGTCTGATAAGAGGGAGAGAAGCTGTTCCAGAGTCATAGAGTCAGAGTGATACAGTGTGGAAACAGGCCCTTCGGCCCAACTTGTCCCAGCTACACTAGTCCCACTTGCCTGCGCTTGGTCCATATCCCTCCAAACCTGTCCGATCCATGTACCTGTCTAACTGTTTCTTAAACGATGGGAATAAATTGAGTCCCAGACTCAACTACCTCCTTTGGCAGCATGTTTCATACACCTACCACCCTTTGTGTGAAAAAGTTATCCCTCACATTCCTATTAAATCTTTTCCCCCTCACCTTGAACCTATGTTCTCTGGTCCTCAATTCCCCTACTTTGGACAAAAGTGTGCATCTACCCGATCTATTCCTCTCATGACTTTGTATACCTCTATAAGATCTCCCCTCATCCTCCTGCCAAAAGCCTTGATGAAGGCCAAAGTGCCAAAAGTCACAAAAACAAATGATACACACATTACACCTGAACTTCTAAAATAAAGTCTTGTCCAAAAATTAAAAAAATTTGTATAAAAATGTAATTAGAAAAAAGGTTCATAGCAGTTCAAGAGGTAGGCCGTGGAGTTAGGATCAGGGGTGTGTGGTTGGTTTACGAACCTGATATATGCAGGAACATTAAAGCTGTGATACAGCTCTATAACACCTTGATTGGGCTGTATGTGGGCTATAGTGTGCAGTTCTGGTTGACTCATTGGAGGATGTGGAGGTTTTGGAGAGAATGCAGAAGATGTTTGCCAGACTACTGCCTGGATTGCAGGGTATTAACTACCAGGAAACATGCTTATCCAAAAGCCTCCCAACAAAAAAATCCCCCATCATATCTACCTCCACCAACCCAGCATCGCGTCCCAGGTACCCACTACCCTCAGGATAATTTAAAAACAAAAAAAACAAAAAAAAACTTGCCCTGCACATCTTTAAACTTTGCCTCCTCTGACCCAAAAGCTATGCCCTCTAGTCTTCGATATTTTTATTCTGGGAAAAAGTTTGATTGTCGACCCTATTTGTGCCTCTCGTAGTTTAATAAATTTCCATCGTCTCCTTTCCAGAAAAAAACAAGTTGAGTTTGTCCAACATCTCCTTGTAGCTAATACTCTGCAATTCCGGCAATATTCTGAGAAACCTCTTCTGCGTTTTCTCCAAAACCTCTGCGTCCTTCCTGTAACGAGGTGACCAGAACTGCACACGTTGCTCCAAATGCAGAACAACCAACATTTTGTTTGGTATGGTGGAAACAGACAACATTTGGAGCGCAGGAGGAAACCAGAGCACCCGAGGAAAACCCGCGCAGTCACAGGGAGAACGTGCACACTCCGTACAGTCAGCACCCGTAGTCATGGTCTAACCCCATGTCTCTGGTGTTGTAAGGCAGAACTTCTACCACTGCACCACCGTGCGGTCCATTAGGTCTAGAAGCTCTATCATGACTTCCAGACTCTTATACTCAATGCCAACAGCATGAATGTTTTAAGACAAATATGCTTCCCCCCCGACCCCCTTTTGTTGCTTGGAGATTTGATTTTTTTTTCTTCGTTCAGTTGTGCTGGTTTGTTCAAGGAATGAGAAACAATTTAACTTTCCTTGCTGATAGTCTGAGCAAAGATATCCTGCTGATTTATTGCAGACGGGGCTGCTGTCAGCTGCCGTGGTTAATAAAACACAGGACCCGAGCAGGGGAGACTAGTGCAAGATGAAGGGTCGTTTGGCAGTGGGAACGCTTGGCTGCTCTCTCGTCTTCAAACAGTTGCCTATGGTCCTGCAGATAATGCCAACTAGTGACACTAGTACGAGTTACCAGGGAACATAAAGTTCTGTCCCATTGAGGTGCTCGATGAGTTGTTGACAACTTTATTGCATTGTCAAACTGAACGCCATGCGCACTTTAATGCTCATTTGCCAAACAAGTACAGCAGCCTTATGGCGCTCCTTATATGGCTCATTCGAAGAGGTCGGCGAGACTCATGTCATTCACACTTTTCCATGCACAGACTTCCTTCCTGGAAGCTCAGAGTCCAGTCTGAATTGTAACTAGGACGAAGGTGTCACAAGTGTCGTCAGGAAATTGCGTGAAAGATTTTTGCATTTTCCACCTCCGAGCCCCGGAGAGTGCACAGTGACATTGGGCGGACTGCTGCAGAGCAACACATACCAGCGGTATCTGTTTCAGTGAAGCCGTCGGCTCTCTTGCTCAGGAATTCCCGATAAAGCCGGCAGCTTTGCCGATTCAAAGCTCCACTTGATAAATCTTCAAATACAGCTCTCAGTACATGCGATTGTGCGCATGCCACAGTGACTCTGACCTGCGCAACCAAATACATGGGCTAAAACATGCCACTGAAATGAATCAATCAAATTTCAATTAGAGAACATTAGGTTATGTTAACTGTTAAAATGTGTTGGAAGCTGCAACTGTTGGGAATCAAATAACCAGGGATTAAACCTGCCAGTGGATAATAAAGATTCAATTCTTCAGCGTGCTTCCATCAATTTGACCACACAACATTGTTCTCTAAATGACAATGAGCTAGGGCGACACAGTGGCTCAGCAGGTACAGTTGCTGCCTCACAGCGCCAGAGAGACCCAGGTTCGATCCTGACTACGGGTGCTGTCTGTGTGACCGCATGGGTTTCCTCTAGGTGCTCTAGTTTCCTCCCAAAGATGTGTGGGTTTGTAGGTTAATTAGCTACTGTAAATGGCCCCTTGTGTGTAGTGGATATGAAAGTAAGATATCATAGAACTAGCGAGAACAGGTGTTTGCTGGTTGGCATGGACCATACAAGACCATTCTCCACCTCCCTTTCCAATCCAATCCCCGAATCTGCCATCACCTCCCCACCAGCTTGTTCCATCCCTCCACTCATCTGCCAATGGACACCACCTCTCCAGTCACCACCTCACCCCCCCCCCCCCCCCCCCCCCCCAAGCCCCCCCTCTCCCCACCACCTCGTTATATTGGCTATTTCCCCCCAAACTCAGTCTAGGTGAATGGTCCCAACCCAAAATGTTGTCAATCCATCTTCCTCCACAGATGCTGCATGGCACACCGTGTTGCCAGCAGCTCTCCTTTATTTTGGCTCCAGAGTCCAGCATCTGCAACTTATTCTGCAGAAATGTATTTGGTGTCTGCCTTTTGTCCATGACCCTGCAATTTATGGACCATTATAAAAAAAAGAAATGTAATATAGGTCAACACAGTGCAATCATATAATACCTAAATAATACTTCAGGTCAATGATCATTCAGAATTGATGAACTGTTGCTGTATCTGTGAATGGCCATCAATGTGAAGCATAACTGGAACATCTATGCTACACTTAAGAATCTACCCTGCATAACATGACCTTGATACATTGTTGTGCCAGCCATTGCTGTTTGTGCGCATGCCCTGTGCCAAACATGATGCTAAGACCATCGCTTATCTGCACCGCTTATATGTGGAAAGCTATTTTAAAATTTCTGTTATCACCTAACCACTAGAGGGCGTTGGTAGCAATTGATCACCTCAACTATAAAGGTTTACTATGGATTGGATCCAATGAAATTCTCATTTACACATCTTTATTTAAAGCAAAATACAATGTTTTGGAGAAACTCAGAGGGTCAGGCAGCAATTGTTGAGGGAAATGGACAAGCATCGTTTCAGGTCGGAACCCTTCTTCTGACCCAAAGCATGACCAGCCTTTCCCTCCACAGATGCTACCTGACCCGCTGAGTTCCGCCAGCACTTTGTTTCAGGATCATGGTTCTAGAATCTGCAGTCTCGTTTCTCCATTATCCTGATTTCAGAAGATGAAGCGCCATTTGTGCAAAACCTATTACGGGCCCGCCCCAACTTAGTTCAACAATTCTTTCAGCTCACTGACACTCACGTGGTCTCTGCGCCAGGCAGTAAATTTACACGTTCACAGTAGCTATTCCGTTTCCAACTTGCATAATATCCACTGTAAGCAAGGATCTGCGGGACACAGCCTTTACGCAAGTCGGGGAGTGCCTGGTATTACAAATCTTATCTTTTTCTTTACACGACACAAAGCACTTCAATCTTTCAAGATTTACACCCCCCGTCATGCATCTCATATTTCCGACCTTCTGATCTTTTTCCTCTCCTCTTCTGATGTTTCAGATTTCACTATCCCTCCCATAGAAACATAGAAAATAGGTGCAGGAGTAGGCCATTCGGCCCTTCGAGCCTGCACCACCATTCAATATGATCATGGCTGATCATCCAACTCAGTATCCTGATCCCTTTAGCCACAAGGGCCACATCCAACTCACTCTTAAAAATAGCCAATTAACTGGCCTCAACTACCTTCTGTTGCAGAGAATTCCACAGATTCACCAGTCTGTGTGAAAAATGTTTTTCTCATCTCGGTCCCAAAAGACTTCCCCCTTATCCTTAAACTGTGACCCCTTGTTCTGGACTTCCCCAACATCGGGAACAATCTTCCTGCATCTAGCCTGTCCAACCCCTTAAGAATTTTGTACATTTCTATAAGATCCCCCCTCAGTCTGGTGAACCTTCTCTGCACTCCCTCTATGGCAAGAATGTCTTTCCTCAGATTAGGAGACCAAAACTGTACGCAATACTCCAGGTGTGGTCTCCCGTTTACACCACCTCCAGTAATACCGTTGTACCTCAAGTTATTTATTTATTTTTTTAAGTTTCCCAAAACCCCATTCATTAATTTACATATATCTATATTTTGCTTTCAGAAACATTCTTAAAAAACACAGGATCACACAGATTGCCCTATCTTTATTCGAAAGGTGAATCTAGACCAGAGATTAAGCTGTACCCAGTGTTCAGAACGGCAGCAATGTAATGACAGTCAGACCTTGCAAACCTCACTAAATCCAGACACAAATGAGGATCGAGTTCATAACTCATTCCTTCTGTTTACACTGGCAATAGTAGAGCAAATTGGTGGCATGAGTTTATAATCCACTAAAGAGTAGATTTACTGTGCTTCTCCACTGATACTCATTAAACAAAACCATCTGCCACTTGACCCAATACTCAGAAAGAATAAAAAATGAGATTAAATAGGCAGTTAACCTGGAGTGAGCCTTTGGGCAAGAGGCCGCCTTCCTACCTTGTATCTCTATCATTGTTGTCATACAGCGAGCACGATTCAGATTCCTTATTCCAAAATTGATATCTCATATATCCACACGTATGGACATCTCATGGCGATTTAACATATCCAGTGGAATGCATACGATTTCTCTGCACCCGTAAACAATACGTAATCTATAAACCCTCATCCACGAATCGCCAACACAGCAGGTGGGGCAAGGATCCATTTCTGAATCAATCAACTACTTTAAAGGGCCGAATGGGACAGCAATAATCTGTTTGATTGCATTTATCAAAATAGAAATGGTGGCCAAAGTATCAAGAGATGTAGTGTTTTGTTTGAAAAATAGATCTTCTACATTCATTTGACCACCAGAAACAAAAGGCAGGATCATAGATTAATGACTCCGCTTGAAAATAGCATTTCCACCACTACGGATTAGATATAGATGTAGGTCTATAGGATATGGTCTCAGCTGCTGACGTATCTCCTGAACCTGTGACTTGCCACCACCAATGCAAGTATAAAGGCCTGATAATTACTAATCAGCAGATATTTTTACTGATATTGATCCAGAATGATAGAAAGCATGAGAAAATCAAACCCACACACCCATAAACATTTATAGACAGAGAATCTGTAGCAAGCAATTTAATAGGTATGGAGATACAAAGGAGCTGCAGATGCTGGAAGCTTAAGCAAAACAAAGTGTTGGAAGAACTCAACTGGTCAGGCAGCATCTGTGGAGGGAATGGACTGATACGTTTCAGGTTAGGAACATTCTCAAACTGATGGGGGGGGGGGGGGGAGATCTGAAAAGAGATGAGGGTGGACAGAGTCTGGTAAGTGATAGGTAGCTATGGACATGCTTCACAATCAGACATGTATGACATGTCTTTCCATATAGTTCAATGTTATTCCAATAAATTTATCCATCAAAATAGTTGACAAATCTGCACTTTGAGTTATTTGAAATTAAAATGGAGACTTTATTGGTCCAGTTCTATTTTAATGTTATCTATAACCTTGATCCAAATCAGAAGTAGCTCTTATGTATTATATATTGGCAAGAGGTAAATGACCATTTAGTCTGATAGGAACAGCTACAATGTGACTGCACAGATGTTGTTGTTCGTATTCACCAGTTTTTCCCTTGACATGTGAATGTTCAATTGATCACAATTTGCTACACTGAGATTCACTATCTGGAACATCTGTCCTTGACCAATGTCTCTTAGCTTAATTTAGGGATACAGCATGGGAGTGGGCCTTTCAGCCCACGCCGACCATCGATCACCCATTCACACTAGTTCTATCGTATCACATTTTCTCATCCACTCCCGACCCACTAGGGTAAATTTACAGGTCAATTAGCCTACAACCCCGTGCGTTTCTTTGATGCGGGAGGAAGCCAGTGCACCCGGAGGAAACCCACACGGTCACAGGGAGAACGTGCAAACTCCACAGAGACAGCAATGAGGCATCAGCTCTACCAGCTGCACCAACCAAGTTCTTGCTTTTGCTGCTATAGCAACAAATACAATACAATTACAATACAATTCAATTTATTGTCATTTGGACCCCTTGAGGTCCAAACGAAATGCCGTTTCTGCAGCCATACATTACAAACAAATAGACCCAAGACACAACATAATTTACATAAACATCCATCACATTGCTGTGATGGAAGGCCAAAAAAACTTATCTCTCCACTGCACTCCCCCCCCCCCCCCCGATGTCAGAGTCAAAGTCAAAGCCCCCGGCTGGCGATGGCGATTGTCCCGCGGCCATTAAAGCCACGCCGGGTGATGCAAGGTCACGCACCGGGTCTTGGTGTTAGAGCCCCCGGCGTGCGCTCGCAGTCCCGCGGCCATTCCATTCAAATCATTCAAATCTCTACTACCATGCATTTTGCACCGCATATCATACCATTTTGGTTTCATCAAGGAAACAAGCTCTTGTGCATTATTAACATTCACCACAATGTAACTCATGTGCACCCTTCAAAATGCCTCAGTGTTTTCATTTGCCTTGCCTCATGAGTCAAGAGTGGTCATCACATGATGATTTGTGACAAGCATCACTTTCTGTTCGAAGGGCACAGAGATGAAAAGAAATTATTTCCCCGTTGCAGTAAGCAATGGTACACGGAGTACTACGGGATCACAAGATGCTGCTATTCCAAGCCTTTGATGCAGTACATTAAGTGCTTGCCATCCCCAGAGCACTGGATAGGGTTCTGCAACCTGACCAGGGGTTATTATGGGAGCTAAATGCAAGCCTTTGGGATATTAAGTATTTTTAAATCTGTGAAAACAGAAGGATGTCCAACCAGATCAGAACAAGATGCAAAAATAAAAACCAACATCATCTTTCCAAAAATGACAACGGTCATTAGCAACAGGTAATTGGCAAGATTCCCAATGTTGGGAGAGCCCAGGACCAAAGGACATTTATTATCACATACACCAAACGGTGTAGTGAAATTTGACTTGCCAAACCAGGGGTTACAGTTTAAGGATAATGGGTAAGACATTGGACTGAGATGAGAAAAAACATTTTCACCCAGAGAGTTGTGGATCTGAGGAATTCTCTGCCACAGAAGGCAGTGAAGACCAATTCACTGTATGTTTTCAAGAGAGAGTTAGATATAGCACTTAGGGCTAACGGAATCAAGGGATATGGGGGGGGGGGGAGGAGAAGCTGGAACGGGGTACTAATTTTGATTGATCAGCCATGATCCTATTGAACAGCGGTGCTGGCTCAAAGGGATGAATGACCTGCTTCTGCACCTATTTTCCATGTTTCTAGACAAGATTCAGGCAACCTTGAACTTGTTATTTTTTATGTTACAAGGAAGGGTCAACAGTAGCATTTCTGCATCATGTCAGTCAACAAGGAACAGCTGAACCGTTGCTCTGGGGGACACTCTCTCTGAATACTCCCTCAGGCCCAACCACAAGGTTTTTATCAGTAACTCCACCAGACAGATACTAAGTGGAATGGTGGTACATTAGGAGAACGCCAAGTCTTTGGGGACGGAGAGGAAGGATGAGGAGAGATGGGCCAATGTTCCAACTCCAGAACTTGTATTCGCATTAGACTTTTCACAGCATATGCAAATCTAAATGATGGTCACCATTGCTGCACAAGTGTCAACTTGCCAAAGGCTTAGCAGAAAATTCTGTAGTGTTAGTTGAGAGAAAGCAAGGTTCAGTTTCTAAAGCATCTCTTTGTGTTTGTAAGTACAGTAAACTGTTTTTAAACAAACCTCTTTATAGTGGATAGACGTATGGAACTTCACCGCCAGGCCGGTATGCCGACTGCAGCCCCTGGACATGCCTGCCCCTTCTCTCGGCCACCCCTCCCAACACCGTCTGTATTGAGACCTTGGATGTGGAGAGGATGTTTCCACTAGTGAGAGAGTCTAGGACTAGAGGTCATAGCCTTAGAATCAAAGGACATTCTTTTAGAAAGAAGATAAGGAGACATTTATTTTATCAGAGGGTGGTGAATCTGTGGAATTCTTTGCCACAGAAAGCTGTAGAGGCAGTCAGTGGATACTTTTAAGACAGAGATGGCTAGATAGATTCTTGATTAGTACGGCTGTCAGAGGTTATGGGGAGAATGCAGGAGAATGGGGTTAGGAGGGAGAGATAGATCAGCCATGATTGAATGGCGGTGTAGACTTGATGGGCCGAATAGCCTAATTCTACTCCTATCACTTATGACCTTACGACCTTTGCAGCTTTGGGCAGGCAAGGCTTTGCTTTAATGTTTCATCTGAGAAAAGGCACCTCTACCAGAGCAGTTTTTGCTCAGCCTAAATTTTGTTGTTGTTTCCCTATTCGTGAAATGCCATATATTATTACACTCAGTTAAAGCTGACAATTGGCGATAATGGACACCATTCCCCCACTGTAGGCTTTGCTGCACCTTGCAGCCAATGAAGATTTTTGTCTGCATGCGTAGTCATGATTTTAATGTACAAAACAGACCAAATTATGCATAGAAAGACAAATATAACGATTGAGTAATCTGATCAAGTCCATGAGCAAAGTACAAACACCAGGATTTCATGCCGAACTCTTTGATTTTATTCAAGATAGTTCAAGCTACAACCCTCAGGAGTAGACAGGGCTGAGATTTAGCAGGGCATCTGAAAGGCAATAGCTCGATCCGTGCAACTCACTCTATACAGCAGCACGTTGTCAGGTTGGATTACCATCTAGTCTGGAGAAGTCTGGATGAACCAAGAAGCAGCTGATACTGGATGGTGACATTATCAAAAAATCATGTTATATTGTGTGAATTTACAAACACTTACCTGTTGGAGAGAAGAAACTGCAGATACTGGAACCTTAAGCAAACCACAAAGTGCTGGATGAACTCAGCAGGTCAGGCAGCATCTGTGGAGGACATGGACAAACGATAACCTGGGTCAGATGAATGGTCCAGGATCAAAATTTCACCCGCCCATTCCCTCCACAGATGCTGCCTGACCCACCGAGTTCCACCAGCACTTTGTGTTTTAGATCACCTGCTGGAATCAAAGACAATCTGCTATTCATGAAGTTTGCCATTATAATTAAGTTTATTTAGTTTGACGTCGTGTTAATAGATTTCTGAAGTGCTGCATTTAAAAGATTACCCTCAAAAGGAATTTCATGGCAAATGCCTGCCCATTGTTGTGTGAAGAAACATTTTCTTTGCCAACACAAGTCATTTAAAATCTACATAAAACAAGAAAATGGAAGCAACATCTTAGCGCTAAATTCACAAAATTACCATTTAAAAGAAAATACAGAAGATGCAGAAATTCGACTCGTTGTTGCACATTTGATGGAAACCAGCAGAACACACTGTTCTAAGTTTTCTAATCTCCAAGCACTGCATTATCTCTGTTCTTCATTACATTAACAAAGGCTTGACAGTTCAGCCTTGGACTGCGTCTCCATACTCATCAGCGATGCCAATATCACTTTCAAAATCAGAAACATGCTCATTTCAACATAGAATGAAATATTATGAATATCAAATGCCAACAGTTACATTTAGCGTGGAAACAACTTCAGAATCTGTATCAAAACACAGAAAACGCTGGAGGAACACAGCAGCTCAGGCAGCATCTGTCGAGGAAATGGACAGGTAACGTTTCGGGTCGGGGCCCTCCTTCAGATTAAACCTTCCTGACCCGAAGCATGGTCTGTCCATTCCCTCAACAGATTCTGCCTGAGCAGCACTGTTTTGCTCAAGATTCTACCATCCACAACTCTGTGGCTGGATCTTTTGTCGTGTTAAAGTTTGGTACGAGACATATTCCTGCATCCCCAGTCTATTGCTGACAACAAGTGTTCAGACTCTCCTACCAGGAGACCAGTTCAACCCATCACTCTCCTCAACAGCTAACATTCGTTGCTTAGCAGATGGCACCATCAATTATTTAAAGCAGACCAAGGTAAATTTTTATTAAGGGAGACGAGAGATAAAATGCACCACAATTAGTTACACTATTTCACAAACCAGTAAGCCAGTGCCCTCTAGGATCAAATCAATACGATTTCCAATGGTAATTTAAATTGATCCAACAAATTAAGAGATTAATGAGGATTGAATAATTCCACTGTAAATGACTGAGATTAATGAAGACATACAATTTGCATGAAACTATACTGCACACTCTGCATGTTGGTAGAGTACCCCCTATTTTATTCAATGGGAAAGTGACACACAGGTTACATTTTGCTGTTTTTACATTGTCTGTTTGCTAGTTGTACAATTATTCACATTTAATCAATAGTCAAGTTCTTTGTCACAGGTACATAGCTAAATGGGCAAAACCATGAGTAAACCTCCCCATCTAAGAAGAGTCACCCACCAAGCTTCTGAGCGAAAACAAGCCCCAGTGTTTAATCCCAGAACTGCCGGCCAGTGTGTGGGGCAAGCTTGTTCCCCCAAGTGATGCTGCTGCACACCAAGACTCGTACTGGTCACAGACAAGGTCAGGCAGCTATAGCTAGAGAACATGAAGTGGTGACGTTTCTGGTCAGGACCGATTGTGGCTGGTGGGGGGGTGGGGGGGGGGAAAGATAAGAGGAAAGCTGAAGAGAAGAGGGGCAAATTATGTTGATACAGGTGAGGGGGTTGGGAGTATAGAAGTTTGGGTAGCTACCCAAAATTGGGGAATTCAAAGTTCAGTGTTTCTGCAATCGACCCAAGTAGAATACGAGATGCTATCAACCAGGAGGTCCAGCAGGACTTGCTAGACCCAGTACAAGTGTTCAACGAAACAATCGCCGACTCTGTGCTCTCTTTCACCAATGCATGTATTAAGGCAACGTCGATCGGAAAAGTACCTCAGAAATTGATGGGAACCCGTCCATGAAAGATTCAACAACATGCTGAAGCAAGGCGTTCTTTAATGGACTGATTCTGTCAACAACTTCTTCAGGCGTGATGCAAATCAACTGCAATTCAAATGATTCACTGTTGTATTTTAGGGCCCGGTGATAGATCAGGCCCAGCACACCAAAGACACTTTAATACCAATTAATAAAAAAATAAAAATTAATAAAATAAATTTTAAAAAACTGCTGACAACACTGGTATTTTCTGTTTTTGTTTCCGATTTCCCACGTTGCTCACCAGACGAGGGGGAGAGAGAGAGAGAGAGAGAGAGAGAGAGAGAGAGAGAGAGAGAGAGAGAGAGAGAGAGAGAGAGAGAGATAAACAGCAAGAAAGTTTAAAGTGTTGCCTAGTGTCAAGGACTACAATTTGCCCAGCTGAAGAAAAAACTAATTGATTGAAACATTAACCATTTCCCCCTCCACAGTGACCGCCTGACCTGCTGAATATTTCTTACTTTTTCATTCTGCGCTTTTTTGTGCAAGAAGGCCGTGCATGCATGATTAATACATGACTGTACCGTTGTGTACAATCACAGGAAAAAACGTTGTTTTTGCAACAATTTGCTGACAAGACTTTGCGACCGAAATGAAAAAAACTCTACAAGAGTCGTTTCTATTCACACACAAAGTCAATTATCAAAAATCTGATTTGGTAAATTTGCAAGATTGCATAGAAAATGTTTAGATGGATATGGGCTAAAGTGAGCAAGTGGGGCTAGTGTAGATGGGGCTTCTTGCTTGGCATTGACGAGTTGGGCCAATTTCTGCTTTGTGTGACTATTACTTCCTTCGGGAAACACGGAGTTTCTCCTTTCATATCTTTGAGCCTTTCGTGTTTGATAAAGTTTCCCATCATCAAGGTTAAATGGGCTTTTGGCAACAATAGAATGACTAAAATATATTGGCCACTGACAGGAGATGTCCAATTGGAGGAACTCAACAGAAGAAACCATTTGAACTGGTGCATGGATGGGAACGTCTCAAACGGATATGGACCAAACATGGACAAATGGGACGAGCTTATATAGCCAGTTGCCATACTGCATGACTGTATGGGACAAACCAATCGCACATTCACCTCAAGTAACTAGTGCCCTGCCTTTAATGACATACCTGTAACTGTCTGCAATTACATTAGCAGCACTTGGATAGGCAACAATGTTTTGTATTAAAAATGCATATCAGACAGTTGATAACAGTACAACATGTTTTGGAACAAGTAGGGAGGAAAAAGTAAAAAAATGTTAAGAACTAGGAGTAAACAATTGGCAGCTTCCACACAAAGTTATTGTCTAATCTTTGCTTTATGTCTTCAGCCTCCTATGGGAGTCTGGAGCTCTGAATTTCTGGAAAGACATTTACATACAGGTGGAACAAATAGTGCCTCTTACTTCTGTAATAGTGTAAATAGCTCATTCTAAGCTTCCCCCCAGTCTAGTTTCAGTCAATAAAATACTGAGTCAAGCACTTGCGCATCTAAACTTTATTTTGGAAAAACACAACAACAGTTCCCCACTGCTATACCTAACCACCGCGGGTTCGATCCTTGTATCTGCCTGGCCAAGCCCTTCTAGCCTCGTGCAAGCAGAAACACTCCAAATGGTCACGCAGTCCCAAGTGTTCTTCCAGAAGATCGACACAGGACCTCGTGGGAGCTACCTTGAGGGGCCGAACCATATGGGGGGGGGTCTCTTTACAGTCCAATAGCATATATCATTAACACAGTACATGATAGTCATTTCCCTAACCCAATAATACAGTAACCAATACATTGTATTCAAACGGAGCTTCTGGAAGGAAGCAAACATGGCAACATTTGCCCAGGTATTCAAGAAACCCAGACAAGGCTCAACACTTAACCCAATCAACATCTAGCAAAGTAAAGCTTTGCAACAATATTTACAATGTATGTCTGGTTTGCATTCACCCAATCCGTTTCATGCAATTTACACCTAATTGTAAGAATCTGCAGATGTCCCATTCTTTCCCTGCAACTCTTATCTGGGATCTAGACAAGCTGGCACCATTCTGCAGCTTGTCCCATTTCTGCAGAAGGCACATTTAAATTGACTAAATGGCCTAGCAGCACAGAAGCCTTTACTCAATTTTAGTGTCCTGGCAGCTCCAATTTGTCCAGAATTAACAATTGCATAGAGAGACCACTCGACCATTGTTCTGAAATCCGAGGGATTTCTGTAAAACAAAACCACTAAAGAATGGTTAAAAGTAGATGTACAGAGTTGAGTATCACCAATGATCATGTTGAACACAGAATGGAGGAACATGTTGAATGTTCCTCCATTCATACATTTCTATAATCCATTAGGCATTTTCCCCAATGGGGGCCACCATTCATTAATTGAGAACCAATGCAGAAGGACAGTGCCTCTCCAAACCTCTCACATGAAGTCACTTCAGCACAAAGAGAAACTAGCGCATCCATCAGGATAGTTTTCCACTTCAGATGGCAAATCCCTAATCTCAAATTTCATGCATTTGGTGCAATCGTGTCTCACCATCCAATCCTGGCTTGAAGGAGATCTCATCCCCACAGCCATTTGCAATGTTCAGATATTCTGCTTTATTGTAGTCAACCAACAAGAAAAAAACCAAGGGCAGCACAGTGGTAGAGTTGCTGCCTTACAGCGCCAGACACCCAGGTTCGATGCTGACTAGAGTGCAGTCAGTACAGTTTATATGTATCCCACATTACCAGGTGGGTTTCCTCCCACATCCCATAGACGTGCAGGTTCGCAGGTAATTGGCTTCTGCAAATTGCCACTATTGCTTAGGATATAACCAGCATACACCTGGTTGCTGGTCAGCATAATCTCAGTGGGCCAGTTTCCTCACTATATCTCTAAACTTAAAACAAAGCCCTGGTGAACCCGAAAGATTAACCAGTAATAGCTTCACAGCTTCTGCACAGGTGGTTCACATTACTCCAAAGTATTTAACTACAAAAGCCATTTCTCTTCTAATTTTCTCATCTTTCCTCCATTCATCAACTCGCCCGCTGCAGTCAGCTCCATTATATCACCAAATAATTAATCACTCATTTAAAAGCGTCAAAAGAGTGAAAGATGGCCCGTTCGTAGCCAAACTCAACGTTTTAGATGCAGTCCAGACTCTGCATCATTGACCCTATCTCCATTTCATTTTGCCTCAGCAAAGCAGCCAACATAATCAAAGACTTGTCCTTCTCTCTGCTCCCCTCTGGCAGAAGGTACAGAAGTTTGAAAGCACATACCACCAAACTCAGGAATAGTTTCTTGTCCTCCGTTATCAGGCTTCTGAATGTCCTTGCACTAGTTAGGGTACTGTCACGATTCATCTCTATCTCATTGCAGACATTGGACTTTGTCTATGGAACTGGTGTGCTACAATACTGAGAACGATATTCTGCACTCTGGGTCTTCGCCTTTGCTGCATCTATTGCACTGGAGTTTGACATGATCGTGTTTATGTATAGCATTGTCTGATCCGATTGGAAAGAGTGCAAAACAAAGCTGTTCCCTGTATCTCAGTGGATACGACAATAAACCTAAACAAGCAAACACTAACAAGTGACTGCAGAATCTGCGGCTCGCACTGTCCTCGGACTAAGGTGCTGTCATATCCTCTGCAATTGCAACTGCCTAAACCTAGAATGGATCCATACAGTTTATAGGTAAACTAGTTGTACAACTCCGAAGATAAAATCTGTTACCAATTAGGCACTCCGAACTTCTACTGTATCATATCCAAGCTGTCTTTACACAATGCAGCTTTATCCTTTAACGTTCAGTCAAATGTGGTTTAATACAAATCCTTCTCTTGGTCTTATCAAAACACGCCCCGAGGCAGATTAAAGACCGATGTCTCTACTTAATCTAATGTGAACGTTTGGCAAGAGCAAGACTGATTCAAGTCAAATCTTCACAAGTAGATGTTTGAAGCTGGGGCAAGGAACGGGAGAATGAGTCAGCTTTATACAATGGAGCACTGTTTATAATGGAGAGCAAAGTTTGCACCTTGTACCTTTCATTAACAGGTGGATAATGGGCATCAAGGGGTACATTTTACAGACCTCGACTCAAATAAATATCCAAAGTGTGTAAGACACATGGAACTGCAGATGCTAGAATATTGTACAAAAAGTGCTGGAGGAACTCAGTGGGTCGGGTAGCATTTGTGGGGAGGAATGAGCAGACGATGCTTCAGGTCAGGACAGTTCGTTAGTTTGATGTTGCCCGACCCATTGAATTCCTCCAGCACTTTGTATTTTGGCCCAAACTTTTCTAATGACATTGACCCAAGAGCTATTAAAAACTATTTTGTAATCACTTAAAACAGTCTTCCTAACCTGAAGCCAGAGTTGTGTTACTGAACACAGAAATAGAACAGTAAAGCACAGGAACAAGCCCTTCAACCCACAATGTCTATGCCAAACATGATGCCAAGTTAAACTAATCTCCCCTGACTGCACATGATCCATATCCCTCCATATCCATGTGTATCTAAATGCCTCTTAAACACCCCTATCATGGCACCCATCACCCTCTGTGCACCCTCTTGCCCCGCACATCTCCTTCAAACTTTGCCTCTCGCACTTTAAATCTATGCCCTCTAGTCTTTGATATTTCCACCCTGGGGGAAAAAGGTTCCGACTGTCCACTCTTTCTATGCCTCAGGGTTGCCGAGTTTCAGGGCTGCCTAAGCTATAAGTGGCCTCATTAGTAACTGACCAAGCAGCTCCCACAATGTCTGAAGCTCACATTTACAGGTGACAGCTACAACTTCTGCCAAGTTCCAAACTGATCGCATTGGATCAAGGCTCCCTTTATATTGCCCTGTTTGTGCAGTTCCTTGATCAACACAAATCTATCCAATTGCTTGAAGAAACAAAATGGAAAGACTGGGAAGTCAGAGGAAGGAAAGGCAATGATTGCTGCAATTGAATGTGAAATTACCCTCCTGGGGATTATCCAGTTCTCAGTGTGCCAGGTTCCAAATGGGTGGGTTATATCCCAAATTGTTGGCAGGTGAAGTGGATTCAATGCGAGGCTGTCTTGTATCCAGCAGCTCCATTCATGGAAGTCCATCAGGATTTGAGGACAATGCTCCAGGCAACGGCCTCTGGCATTGTTCTGTGGCCAGGAAGTCCCCTCCAATCTACCAGTCCCATGTTCAGATAATCGTGGTTCAGAAACCTAGCTGCTATAACCACAAATGCCAGTATTGTTTGCATGTGGAGTGGACTCATCCAAATACAGTTGGCCTACCCACTTGTCCATAAAAGATCTGATTCTTGCTGTAGTCAAGTACCCCGAATACACACACATACATGTGCACCAAACACACGTGCTACTTTGAACAGCACAGTGGTGCTGATGTAGATCGGTTGCCTCACACCACCGGAGACCCGGGTTCAATCGCGACCGCTGGCGTTGCCCGTGGAGTTTGCGTATTCTCCCTGTGACAGCATGGTTTTTCTGCAGGTGCTCCGGTTTCCTCCCACATACTAAAGATGTGCAGGTTTGTAGGTAAATGGCTTCTGTAAACTGCCCCTAGTATGTAGGATATAGGACTAGTGTCTGGACGATCAATGGTCGGCATGGTCTCGTGGGGGCCACAGGGCTCGTTTCCACGCTATATCTCTAAACTATACTGTCACTATAGAATCCGGTCAATGCCATAAAATGAGAGTAGTCAGACATCCAGACTAGACAATCTTCAGGCAAGTGCAACACTAGAGCTTCCATCTATTTTACTGAAGCACCATCTCAGGCGGCAATATGGATGGCCCACCATGCTGCCTTTCATTGACTATCATGATCAGAGATTGAAAGGTGGGACAGAAATGAGTGTCTTTCATGGTCCAGACTTCTAGTTGCACCGCTGAAAGTAGCAGCACCATGTCTTTCATTTCAACTCGGGTCACATATATTCACACAGGCAATTGATTTGCAAACAGTACCTTATCAGAACTACCTGTTGGAAGATAACACAAAACATGCTAAAATCAAAATCAGCAATATTTTTAGTTAAATGTATTTTTCATTTTGATCGTTGTTTGCCATTCCAAGACCTTGTTTAATAACAATGAATATCTTTTGGAATGGTAATCCTGGCATTCTACCCGAATGTTAATCTCCGGTGAGGCTCTCAGAAGGTTTTCCAACTTTTCTCATCTCAGACCTGTCATCTCATGGGAAGACGAGAAACAGCTACATGTTGGCAGAATTCCTTTGGTCAAGGAAAACTGAGTAAATGGCATCAAATATATAACGAGCACCCCTGCCACCTTGGAAGATCATTGTTCTTCTGCATTTCCCCACCCCTCCTCCTCCTAACACTTCACATTTTGTCCAAGTGCCTGTGCCGCACGTAGACTAGTTCCAGTCTGGCAGGAAGTTTGCTGGAAATACGATGTAGCATCGCGTTGAGAACAATTAAAAATAGTGAGGCAGCAACGATGCTGCTGGTATGGATCAAATCCATGGGAATCTGTTCAACCTACGTCACCACCACTCCAGAGCTTGGATTATTGATTGGAATGGGCAAGTTGGGCCAAAGGGCCTATTTAGAGTTATAGAGTGATACAGTGTGGAAACAGGCCCTTTGATGTGGATAGAGAACTGGCTGGCAGACAGGAAGCAAAGAGTAGGAGTAAACGGGTCCTTTTCACAATGGCAGGCAGTGAGTAGTGGGGTACCGCAAGGCTCAGTGCTGGGACCCCAGCTATTTACAATATATATTGATGATTTGGACGAGGGAATTGAATGCAACATTTCCAAGTTTGCGGATGACACAAAGCTGGGGGGGCAGTGTTAGCTGTGAGGAGGATGCTAGGAGGCTGCAAGGTGACTTGGATAGGATGGGTGAGTGGGCAGATGCAGTATAATGTGAATAAATGAGAGATTATCCACTTTGGTGGCAAAAACAGGAAAGTAGACTATTATCTGAATGGTGGCCGATTAGGAAAAGGGGAGATGAAACAAGACCTGGGTGTCATGGTACACCAGTCATTAAAAGTAGGCATGCAGGTGCAGGAGGCAGTGAAGAAAGCGAATGGTATGTTAGCATTCATAGCAAAAGGATTTGAGTATAGGAGCAGGGAGGTTCTATTGCAGTTGTACAGGGTCTTGGTGAGACCACAACTGGAGTATTGCGTGCAGTTTTGGTCTCCTAATCCGAGGAAAGACATTCTTGCCATAGAGGGAGTGCAGAGAAGGTTCACCAGACTGATTCCAGGGATGGCAGGACTTTCATATGAAGAAAGACTGCATAGACTCAGCTTGTACTCGCTAGAATTGAGAAGATTGAGGGGGATCTTACAGAAACTTACAAAATTCTTAAGGGGTTGGACAGGCTAGATGCAGGAAGATTGTTCCCGATGTTGGGGAAGTCCAGAACAAGGGTCACAGTTTAAGTATAAGGGGGAAATCTTTTCGGACCGAGATGAAGAAAACATTTTTCACACAGGGAGTGGTGAATCTCTGGAATTCTCTGCCACAGAAGGTAGTTGAGGCCAGTCCATTGGCTATATTTAAGAGGGAGTTGGATGTGGTCCTTGTTGCAAAAGGGATCAGTGGGTATGGAGAGAAGGCAGGTACAGGATACTGAGTTGGATGATCAGCCATGATCATATTGAATGGCGGTGCAGGCTCGAAAGGCCGAATGGCCTACTCCTGCACCTATTTTCTATGTTTCTATGTTTGGCCCAACTTGCCCACACCGGCGAACATGTCCCAGCTACACTAGTCCCACTTGCTTGCGCTTGGTCCATATCCCTCCAAACCTGTTCTATCCATGTACCTCTCTGTTTCTTAAACACTAGGATAGTCCCAGCCTCAACTACCTCCTCTGGCAGCTCGTTCCATACATCCACCACCCTTTGTGTGAAAAAAATGACCCCTCAGATTCCTATCAAATCTTTTCCCCTTCACCTTAAACCTATGTCCTCTGGTCCTCGATTCCCCTACTCTGGGCAAGAGACTCTGTGCATCTACCCAATCTATTCCTCTCATGATTTTATACACTTCCATATGATCATCCCTGATCCTCCTGTGCTCCATGGAATAGAGACCCAGCCTACTCAAACTCTCCCTATAGCTCACATCCTCTAGTCCTGGCAACATCCTTGTAAATATTCTCTGAACTCTTTCAACCTTGACAATATCTTACCTATAACATGATGCCCAGGACTGAACACAATACTCTAAATGTGGTCTCACCAACGTCTTATACAACTGCAACATGACTACCAACTTCTATACGACACTCATAGTTCCATGCTGTATGACTGTGACACTAAGACTCCATAAACTAATGTCTTATTTGCATTCAAATCCTTTTTGAGTAAAGAGACAAGAATGCCACATACCAAGTCATAGCTGACACGTTATTTACAAAAATGGGAAGTAGTGGCTGAGCTTTTCCTGCTCGATTGTCGAGAGTGGTGGAGTGCGAGGAGGAAGAATCACACAATGGAGGAGTGCACAACAGCTGAACGATCATTGACTTTCACATCACGAGCTGCATTCTGCATCTGGCCACTTAACGCCAGGAGAATGCATTCAGTTTTAACGTAACTTTCAAAGGCATTGTGGAGTAGAGACACATTTCAGCTTTAGACTTGAGAAACAGTGCAGAAACAGGCCCTTTGCTTACCAAGTCCGGGCCAAACAGTGATTATCATGTACACTGACACTATCCTACACTCTAGGGACAATTTTACAACTTACCAAAGTCAATTAACCTACAAACCTGTACGTCTTTGGATTGTGGGAGGAATCGGCCACAGAGATAATGTACAAACTCCGCACAGACAGCACCGATAATCAGGATCGAACCCAGACAGGTTTGTCTGGCATATCCCTGGAGCAAATGACGTGTTAGAGGTTAGATCGTGAGGGGCATACATTATGTGGATTGTCACAGCTAGTTTCCAAAGGTAGAAGGGTCTCAAACTGGAGTTTAATGTACGTGGGGAAAGATATAAAAGGGCTACCCGATGGTGGTGGGTATGTGGAAAGAGCTTCCAGAGGAAATGGAGGCAGGTACATGTATCGGAAACGTTCAGAGGAATATAGGCCACATGCAACTAGCTCAGAAAGGTATGGAGTAGTTAACTTCAAGCAATCAGTTTATAATATTCACAGGGGATCCAAAGTGACTTCAAACTTCAGTCCAGAGGAAAGTTGTATTTTGTGACAAGCCCAACGTACAAGACACCCTCTGGAAGTCAGTCGCACCACAGTTGCATCTAATATGTTAGGTAGTCCAGTGGTGAAGACTATGTTACTCAAACCAGATCGAGTTATGCACTAGCTATTTTTGCTAGTTTAAGCACAAAATTCACAGCTCACTCCCCACATCAGCTCAACTCACTTGTCGCATGCTCTGCTCGATAATGAGGTCAAGAGGATTCAATCCCTCCAACCACTGTCCTGTTCCAACCCCACCACTCACTGACAAGCACCACCCGAAGTTGACAGGAGTTAACATGCACCTTACGGACATAATTAACATGGAGTGGTTTGGAGTCATACCAGGACCTGCATTTGTTGAAAAAAATGGTTGTACAATTATGGCCTTTGAAAACAGCAGAAAATGGTTCAAGATATTAGTTCATGCGTCAGAAAAATAACTGTAAAAACAGGTTTAATTTCTTTATAACTATAATCGGCAGCTGCGTCTTCAGCTGTCTTGGCTGAAGGTGCTGCAATTTACTCTAACCTTTCGCTTCTTCCGTTCTCCATCCAGCACCACATTGACCAAGCTTTTGGACATCTGGTCTCAGCTTAATTTACGTGGTCCAGTGTTAGTTTTTGCTTGAGAATCGAACAACACAGAAACAGGCCCGATGTCCATTACAACCATTAAGTACTCCTCCATACTAATCCTATTCAAACCACTTGCTCTGCATTCTTCTGTATGTTAGTAGTCCAAGTGCTCGTCCAGATACTTAAAGGGTTAAGAGAGCACCTGCCCCCACCATTCATTCAGGCATTGCATCTGAACTACCCAAGGATGAAAAAAACTCTTCCATAGATCCATCCCAGACCTCTTACCCTATAACAATGACCTCAGAAATTGAGAAGAGTTTCCATACCATCAACTCCCCCACTAACTATTATATACCTACACTCTTGTGGAATACCTTGATCTATTTTAACCACGTTATAATATGCTATACAAGTGCAATTTATTTTCCACAATAGGAACTGGTACCAGATCTCGAGTGGTGACTCGAGATCAGAAACACGGTCAGAACCACAGCTTCGGCGGCGGCACAGCGCTGGAGCAGTATCGCGGAGCGGGCAATGCTTTGCCCGGGTCGTCGCGCTGGAGCTCCGGAATGTTGGGTCCGCCGATTGGAACATCGCAGAGCTGGGGGTCTGTGGAGCGGCCAGCCGTGAGTGGCGGCGCTGACATTAACACTCCTGGGATCTCTCGCCGAGATGGGCAGTGGTGGAGCTCCGTCCAGCGCAGCCTGTTGGCTTCGGAAGCCGCGGTCTCCGGTAAGGAAGCGGCCGTTACAGGTATCCCAAGCCGCTGAGAGGGTTCTCCCGACGCCGGAGTACCATCTGGCGAGAAGGGCCTGAAATATGGGGCCGTCGTAGAGGCGACTGCCGCGGCCTCAATAGGCCCGACTACGGGTGGACGAGGGGATGGGGACTGGACTTTGTGCCTTCCCTAACAGTGGGAACCATTGTGGGGGGATGTTTTTATGTTTAATGTTAAATGTCTTTATAATGTTATGTTGCATTCTTATTAATGTGGTGCAATGGCAACTTGAATTTCACTACACCAATTGATGTATGTGACAATAAATGAACCTTTGAAATGAAATGAACCTTTGACTGTGTGGAGTTTGCACGTTCTCTGTGACCATGCGGATTGCCTCCAGGTTCCTCTCATGTCCCAAAGACATGTGGGTTTCGAAGTTAATTGATCTCTGTAAATTGCCCCTAATGTGTCGGGAGTGGATGTTAAATTAGGATAACCATAGCACTCGTGTGATGGTTAGCGTGGACTCGGTGGGACGGAGGGCCCGTTTCCAAGCTGCATTTCCAAACTGAACTTTTT
Organism: Amblyraja radiata; assembly: GCF_010909765.2. Classification (NCBI taxonomy): domain Eukaryota; kingdom Metazoa; phylum Chordata; class Chondrichthyes; order Rajiformes; family Rajidae; genus Amblyraja; species Amblyraja radiata. The sequence continues at coordinate 7,496,473 of NC_045988.1, forward strand.
GTCGTCAAGTTCCATTAATTAATAATGACAGATTTTCAAAGGTGTGAAAGGCAGATTAGTCAAACCCAGTTTACACTGCGGTAACACTAATTACTTTCGACTGCAAGTTTAAGCCATTGCTTGGTTTCGGACTAAATCCAACCTGGCCGGTTTATATTCCGAGGCATGGATTTATTTTGTCTTCATCATCCAGAGGTTGAAGGTGGCCATCTGCACGGTCCGGTGTAGGAACTTAAACTTCTGATTTCACAGAGATTAATGAGGAGTCAGCAGCTGCAACACACAAATCTTCGCCTGTCTCCTGTCTCCACCAACCCAGCCTGCCTCTACATACAGCTGAAACAACTTTGAAGTCAGGAATGTCAGAAATGTCTGTCTGTAAACAAGGCTGAACTCATGGAATAAAACTCACAGCTGATATTCAATTCCTTTGATTTATTCTAGTTTTTTTTTAAATATACTTTAGCATATATTTTGAAATTGCTATTTAAAACCCCTGGAGCCAATGGCCATCTAATTTATCTTTTATTTAGAACACTTACATTAACTGTTTAAAACTGAGCCAATTTCACCATCGCCTCTCCCTTAATTCAGAAATAAACAACTATTTCCAATTCAATCTCCAGCCAAACTCACGAGTGTCCCAATACAGTTACTTTTCCAGCACCACTTTGCTCAGAGGGGGAAACTACAGACCCATTTACAGGTCAGCGTGCCACACTTGCACGACTCAAAGGCCCCACATCTACCAGGTAAAGCCTGAAAACTGCACCATCGCCAATAAAAACAGAAAAAAAGACAACAGGGCAGGATAGGTGATGCCCAGGATAACATGGTGAAATATCTTCACAGGGGCACCAAAGTTTGTATTGGGGCTGGTTGGAAGGAGCGAGACACTGTAGATGAGTCTGAAGGATGGAAGGTCATTGTGGGCACTGCTTTACTGTGGCACAGGGCTGAGAAGAACAAAATGTTTAGAAACTTGACAAATGTCAACATTTCACGTCCCTGGGAATTGTACCAGACGCACGTGTCAGCAACAATGGAAATCGCCCAATCCAATTTCCAGAGTGCAGTGTCATGCTATACAGAGATAGTGGGTTTGGAACTTGATCGTGTCGCACTATTTATTTCATTGAAAATGTACTTCTCACCGAATGAAGCAGTATCAATGCAAAACGACCCAGAAATGGTCAATGTCACATTTCAATGGCAATCAATTGAATAGTGCAGTGCTGCCTCCAAACTCACAGCCCTGAGCCACTGGCATTGACCGATACGGAGCCGCGATGGTGGTTCCCAAACCCGACAAGCAACCAGCCGCGGAAACCACCTGGAGTGGGTCTGACGCTCATCTCCCACTCAAAGACTGGAAACGGAAGGAGGAGCGAGTCGATGACACCAGCCGAATGGCCTACTCCTGCACCTAATTTCTATGTTTCTATGTTTCTATGTAAACAAAGGGCCGGTAGGAGGAGGTCAGGAGGGAGGGTGAGCGGGTGTGGTCTAACCTCCCGCACCTTAAAGGTTAACTGTAGGAGGTGCCCCCACCCCCCGGGGCATAGAGACTGATGGGCCGGGGAGGAACCGTATGAGGGGGAGATGCTGTCAGGAGGAGGACAAGCGCAGAAAGTCGGTCGAGCCACCGAGAACAAAGTGGGACCATCGGGAACCTAATGAATACTATTGCTACATTGTCGGCACCAGATACGCGACGACTTTGCGTACTTTGTGTATCGTATGCCAGAAAATAATTTTACTGTACCTAGGAAAAGGTGACAATAATGCATCATTGCTGTGGTGCATAATCTAGTTTCTAACCCAGAGTTCTGCACAGTGTAATATCACACCAAGCTCCCACTACAACAACTCACATAGTTACATAGAAACATAGAAAATAGGTGCAGGAGGAGGCCATTCGGCCTTTCAAGCCAGCACCGCCATTCATTGCGATCATGGCTGATCATCCCCAATCAATAACCCGTGCCTGCCTTCTCCCCATATCCCTCTAGCCCCTAGAGCTCTATCTAACTCTCTCTTAAATCCATCCAGTGAGTTGGCCTCCACTGCCCTCTGTGGCAGGGAATTCCACACTTCAGACCCTCCCACACTACCCACTTCCTCCCAACCAATTGGCCCTAACCCCTGACCATTCCAGAGCTGCCCTCCAACTAAAATGCTTCACCCCACCACCTTCTTCCAGAGCAGTGCCTTCCAAGGCACTTGACCCAACAATCCCACGAGGTACCCCAAAAGTGATTCTAATCTCCACCCCACACCTGTAACTTGCCTGAAGTGTCCACAATTGTGATTCAAGATCACTAGTAGGTATGTTGCAAAGCCTACCTGAAGCGTCGCTGAAAATCTGTCGCTGCGGGTGTGCGCGATTTTGGCGCCGTTTAGAGGGGGGCGGGTTTAAAACACGATTTTCTCTAGGCTGTTCAAATCGAAGATGTTCAGCCTAGTTAATTATTAACGAAAAATCGCTGGAAGACCCCGTCGCAAAAGCTATTATTAGTTTTAAAGGCCTCGTATAATAGTTATAGTAGTTTAAAAATCAATCTCTAAACCCGTGACCACCAGCAACCGCAGGGTCTCATAAAGCAAATAATTGAAGGTAGGCTGCATATTTTTACATTAAAAAGGGCTTCTTAAGATCCCTTTATACAAAGTTTACTATTGCGAGGAGTTCATTTTGGGCCCATTATATCCCGCTGTATTTTTCTGGGCATTTGAGGGCACAAATCTACCGCAATGTGAACGTTCTAAACCAGCGCGTTCACAGGATCCCACTAGAAAGCCGATTTAAAATGGACTTTAATTTACAGCAATTGAACACTAAATTCCTTCCATTTGGCCTATAAATTAATGTAAATGAGATTTAAAAATCATGTTTTATTGTGAATTATTTATGAATATTATTTGGACACTTAGGCTATTTAAAAATGTTAATCATTTATTAAGAAATGGATAGATGTTTAGATCTAGTAATTGAAGTTTGAAATTAGCTACACATGGGTAACTAACTAATTATATGCTTTAATTTCAGGTCATCCAAGTAAGATTATTTTATATTTGTTTCAGAATGGTTCAATCTACGATAACTGAAAATTTCATTCAGTTCTCTTAATTTTTAAGAAGGTTATGGGCTTTTGACTGTCCACGATCACAGCTTTTTTGTTATGTCCATAGAAAATCAATAGGGAACAAGATGCTAATTTCCGAGTATGAAAATGGCCATAACCTTTTAAATACTTGAGATATGAAAGTGAATTAGGTGTCAAATTAAACCTCTTTTTATGCTTTATCTGATGGGATAAATTACAGACTTGATTTTTTAAATCTCAAAATTTTGTAACATTGCTATCACTAGCCTTCTTTCCCAACCCACATATCATCTCTAATCCCAAATCTTGTATTGGCATATCTCGTCAGATCAATCCCTGATCTTGTCTTCCATAATCTAGTCATTAGAGCATTGCTGCTTTATCCAACACTGGAGTTCCTTTTGTTAGGAACAGTCAGAATAGCCTTCTACAGATGTTAAAAGTCTTTAGATGTTAAAAGTATTTTATATAAGAGTACAGATTGTGAGGTTGTTTTGAACGGGGCAGCTCATCCTGTGAATGTACTTGCGATTGTTAAGGCAACTTGACAGTTTAAATGAAATCCAATACAAGACACTCAACAATAAAAATAAACTTTTGAAGAGGTTGAATTTAAATCTTTCCCACTCTCCAACTCCTGGATAAAGTGTCACAATCAGGTCCGGTGACCTCTTGTAACCCAAGGTGCTGGGAGGCAGCCTAGACTGCCAGCAACGAGAACACCAAGTCCAGTCCTTGTCTTTCATCGTTCACCAACTGGTGGTGCCCAACAAGTGTCACTGGACACCAACACACAGGAACATTATTGCAAGCATGGAATTACAAAGTACACTTTGTTATTTAAGATATTGCTGGAAGGACATGTTAAAAGTAACCCCCTTTGGATGAACAAAGACATGCATAAATGCTATAGGGAACCACTGCCATTCATTTTTTGGGTTACTTTGCACTGATTTTGTGAACCATATATGCTCATTATATTTAACATATCCAATTCCGATATCTAATAATGTACACAAGAAAATTTGAGGCAATGTTAACCAATGGTAACCTGTCACATTAGTTGGGTGCAAACTACAACAGAGCTCAGTTGATCTCTGGAAAAGAGCTGCAGATGCTGGTTGAAATTGAAGGTAGACACAAAATGCTGGAGTAACTCAGCGGGACAGGCAACATCTCTGGAGAGACCCTTCTTTAGACTCCAGAAATGCTGCCTGGCTCGCTGAGTTACTCCAGCATTTTGTGTCTACCTTCAATTTCAACCAGCATCTGCAGCTCTTTTCCGACACATGTTATTCCGTGTATCCTGGCCAATATTTCTCACTCCTTCAACGCCATTTGATAGTTATATCCGGCTGTGGGGGCCTATTGTTGGTAACGCCTGCCACTTTTCCTCCATTACAGCAGCAACTACACTTCATCGATGCCCCATTAACTGTGTAATATTCTGGCCTCTTAAGAAATGTAGTGTACTCCTCACTCACAGGATTTCACATTCAGTTGACGAGATAGTGGTTTAAATGAATAAGATTATTATAAGCAGACGTTCAATCATGGAATTTAGCTTTCATCCCACTACTGAATCAATTAATCACCAATTCATTACAAGTCTTCAAATTATGCCGAGTCCTTCAATACAGCAAGTTCATCTGTGTCACTACGTTTCTTTAAGCAGCTCATCAGATTTGCTCAGTGGCCCAAAGACATCAGGTAGATGGTTTAAGCTATGAACATTTCCCAGAGCCTGCAGTCAGAAAGAGTTGTGTGGTTTGCATTCATTAAGGGTATTAAAGGCAAGCTAACTGCATCAATTCTATTTTTTATTTTTCAAATTTCAGACATTTTTGATTAACACGTTATCTGCAATTCCCTGAGAACTAATTTCAGGCTCTCCAAACCAGGAGTTAGATTTTACATAAACCTACACTTATACAATTGTGGTGTAAACACCAACCACGTCACACATGACTACAAACCAGTAGCATTGCACTTGCTTCAGGAGTGCAGATAAACAGTGAATGAAGAGGTTTATTTGACAGCAAATTGTTAAATGGGTCTTAATACAAAATGTGACTTAAAAGTGCAAAAAACCATTTTCAAACATCTTGAAATTCAAACCAAATCATCACAAGCAAACCAAATCCACCAATGTGTTTCTATTCATTGTTTCTAACATGAACATTAAGTACATTGGCATCTCTCTCAAAAAAATGAACTTACGTTAAATCTTTACCTATTCAACACAAAAATTCAGAATTGTAGCAAGGACTTACCTCAGAGAAGAGGAGCAGGCCAACCAAACACCCAGTATCCAAACTAGCACATTAATATTAAAGAGCCCAACTCACTACTAAAGTGCTGGTTTAAATGAACAATGCTCACAAGACTCACGTTAAAGGTAATAGCTTGCAGCTGAGCCAGAAGTGGTTTGGGGGATAGAGAGGAATTAGGGCTGGGTGGGTGGTGTTTTGGTTGGTTGGGTGGGTTGGGGTGGGGCGGGGCTGAGTGGGTGGGTTGGGGTGGGGCGGGACAGGGCAGAGCGAGAGGGTGGGGTGGATTTGGACAGGTCAGGGTGGGGCAGAGTAGATTAGGATAGTATATGGGGCAGATGATGAAGTGAAGATCTGAGCAAATGAAGGTCAGGGTGGATATTGGATGCTAAGGAAATGTGGACCGGCATGAGGGGCAGGGTGGAGTGAGGCTGGGGATGGGGAAGCATGGGGTAAATAGGGACAATGGAGGGGTAGTGGTGTGAGTTGTGCAGAATGAGGGTGGGTTTTAGTGATTGGTGTTGAGTCTCAAAGAGCAACACAAGCAACACTAATACATTTAGGCAGGTTTAAGAGAATTGAGGAGAAGAAAGATTGGATGAAGTGTTGGGACAATGATGTAGCCTTGCCTGAGATTGACTCTATTCATTAGAGACATGACTTGCACGCAAATTTAGGATGAGTAATTTTTCATGCCAATTGAGTTTGAGGAGGTTGTCCACTGAAATTGAAAGTCTCAGGCCATGATTAGATTAGATTAGATATAATTTATTGCCACACAGCCAGGCTGGTGGAAATTTGGGTTGTCTGCAGCGATACAATAATAAAGAACACACAACCACAATAAAACTGTAACACAAACATCCACCACAGCATTCATCACTGTGGTGGAAGGCACAAAATTTGGCCAGTCCTCCTCCATTTTCCCCCCGTGGTCAGGACCAGAGTCCAGAGTCAGTCCAGGATCGGCTCTTCCTCACCGGAGACCGCGGCTTTAAGTTGTTGTAGGCCACAGGCCGGCGGTCAAGATTTAAAGTCCCCGCCGCAGCCAGAAGCACCGTAGACTGCAGGGCCGGCGGTCGAAGCTCCCCTCCAGGGGTGATGGTAAGTCCATGCCGGACCCGCGGTAGAAGTCGGCCGCGGGCCGGCAGTGATGGCTTCTTCTTCCCCCGGGTCCCCAACGTGAGATCCCGGGCTGTAGACGCCGCACCAGCTGGAGCTCTGCAGACCGCGGCTTCAGGCTGCGACTTCAGGCTGCCGGCTGCCCCGGGCCAGCGAAACGGAGCGTTCCCCTCCAGCGAGGGTTCACCCGCTCCACATCGAGAGTCCACGCTGCGCCCGCCGCTGAAGCCCCGGGCGTGTCTCCGGGAAAGGCCGCGTCGATCCTTGATGTTAGGCCACGGGGAGGCGACCTGGAAAAACTCGCCTCTCCGTGGAGGAGGCGACCAAAGCGGTTTCCCCCTCACACCCCCACACCACCCCCCACATAAAACACACAAAGAAACATTAAATACACACTTTAAAACATACTAAAAAAATAAAAAAAGGTTGAAAAACTGACGAGCTGCATGACATGGCTGCTGCCAGAGCAGCGCCCCCTACAGGCCTGCCGGCTGTTTGGTGGGATGACTCTTCAGATTGGTAACCTGTGGGTTCTGGGATCCATGTGGAATGGATCAGTGATTATTGGGTAAAAGGTGCTGTACAGTTAGACTTCCACCCTGCTTCTAAAATAAGTTGTTCTGGAGTGAGACTATCATAATTAAGTATGGCTCTGGTGAACCAAATCCCCACTGGAACTAAATCCTACACATGACTGTCATGGGCCAAATGAGTTCATTATTTTAAACAGGAGATACATTTTTAATTTACATTTGATAGCACAGTGACGCAATGGTAGAGTTGCTGCCCAGCGTTGCCAGAGGTTAAGGTTCGATCCTGGCTACAGGGTGCTGTCTGTACGGAGTTTGAACATTCTCCCTGTAACCGCGTGGGTTTCCTCCCGTTTACTCCCCCATTCCAAAGACGCCGGTTTGTAGTTGAATTGGCTTTCGTTGTGTCGGATGCAAAACTGGGATAACATAGAACTAGTGTATGGGTGATCATTGGTCAGTGTGGACACGGTAGGGCTGAAGGGCCTGTTTCCATACTGTATCTCTAAACTAAAGCAAACTAAACACAATCTTTTGAAGAAGTTTAATCCAACTAGTTTGGATCCCCCGCCTCACTTCATTGTTTGTTTAGCTCAGATTGGAAGAGGATTTGTCTATAATTTTCAGCATGTGCATCCCACAAAATACCAATCCAACAGCATCCAGTGATTACTCAATAACCCCTTAACGTCATCATGTAAAAGTATTCTCCATTTTATCCCCAAAGCATATACAATTGCCATTTACAGAGTCATACAGAACATCAGTTCCCATCAGCCCATCCAGGCTTTGTTGACTATCAGGCAGCCATTTGCACTAACCCCTCACTAGTATTTGATGCAGAAATGCCCTCTGAAATACCCACTCAATTCAGGGGCAATTTGGAACGGGCAGTAAACGTCTAGCCAGCAACTCCACATGAATTAATTAAAATAAACCTTTCCCTTCCTGCTCTGTCAGTATTGCAATTTTCGAGTCCTTATCCTGAGGGACAGTTGCAAACAAGTCTCAGCGGTAAGAGAAATAAAAACCTGCTCCATGGTTAATTTGTCTTTATTTTCTTTCAATTATGTCTTGAGAAAGACCAGAATTAAATCAAGTTTCATGGAAAGTTGAAGTGCCTAAATTGATCTCTTGCAGAGAGGAAGCAATGGTTGCATTGTGACCTGTGGGAAGCCAGAACATGCACAGACACAGAGTGGGAAAATGAACAAAACGCATCGAGGATTACATGGTGTTGCATTGTTCCTGAATCTCGGATAAACAGCAGGAGCAACGGCAAAGTTACTTACTGGGGATCAGTAGGCATTCTTGCAAGCACAGAGATCAGATCAGCACCTTTACATATTGTGCCCCATGACTTGTCTATTTTAGATATTAATAATATTACAATATTTTCCTCATACGTTAATGTTTATCTAAGTTATTTGCACTATTTTATATGCACTTTCTCTGCAACATTATTATATAAACAAAGAACTGCAGATACTGGTTAATACATAAGAGGACAGCAGGTTAGGTAGCTTCTCTGGAGAACATGGACTGACCTCTCCATCGATGTTGCCTGAGTTTCTCCCATACTTTGTGTCCTTTAGATTTAACGCTATATTCTGCCCTCTGGTTCCTTTCTCTTTGTAGTTGTGATAGATACAAAATGTTGGAGTAACTCAGTGGGTCAGGCAGCATCTCTGGAGATAATAGAAAGGTGACATTTCGGGTCGGGACCCTTCTTCAGACCGATTGTAGTAGGGGCGATGGGGAAAAAGAACTGGAAATACAAAAAGCAGAACAAATCAGATCGGCAAGGAGGTTCCCTGATAGACTTATTTTTGGATAGAGTCAGGTGCGTGTCTAAGATGGATACATTGTTGAGAACTGTGGAACTGGTTAACGGACTTTACTGGACTGCAGTCGGACTTCCTCTCTTCTTTGAAGATGGTCATAATAATGGCATCTCTGAGATCCTGGCATATCCCCCTCTTCCAAGATGGGCAAGACTAGTTGTAGACATTGGACTGAACTTCTTCACCATTGAGTTTTAGGGAGAGTGTCTCCTCACAAAAACCTTTTTGTTCTTTAATTGGCAAGCGGCCTCTTGAAGCTGTCAGTCAGGGTTGTGAGTGGGACAGACTGAATAGGATGCTGGTCTTGTCAGGGCACGCACGCCAAGGACTTAGTCACAGCTGAAAGGACTAAGATTTCCTTCAAGCAGTGCTGACTGCCTCTCTTGTTCTTGTTAAGAATATCGTCTATCTTAGTTACTGAAATCACCAGAATATATTTTGCATAGGTTTAGAATTCTATTAAGCATTTAACAATGAGTGAATTTGAGTTTAGTTTATTGTCACATGTACAGAGGTACAGTGAAAAGCTTTTGTTGCGTGCTAACCAGTCAGTGGAAAGACAATAGATGATTACAATCGAGCCATCCACAGTGTACAGATGCATGATAAGGAGAATAACATGAATAACCTTTTCTCCAGAGATGCTGCTTGACCTATTGAGTTACTCCAGCATTTTGTGTCTCGCCTTTTCCAACCATAGCATCAATTATTTAACAAGTAACTATCGCTCTGACACAATATATTCCCGTGATACAGGTTTCAATTTTCAGGTAATGAAAGCTTTGCCCTTGAAATGAAATTTCCAGAACAACTCCTTTTCTATCACAATAAGAAACCAAATGAATTGACCGATATTAACTGCTGGCGGCACTGTGGCGCAGCAGTAGATTGGCTGCTTTAGAACGCTAGACACCTGGGTTCGATCCTGACCACGGGTGCAGTCTGTACGGAGTGTGTACATTATCTCGGGTTCTCCGGTTTATCTACAGATGATTCGGTTTCCTCTGGCACTCTAAACACATACAGTTTTTTGGTAAATTGGCTTTGGTCAAATTGTAAATTGTTCCTAATGTGTAGGGTAGTGCTAGTGTACGGGATGATCGAGGTTTGGTGCAGACTCGGTGGGCCGAAGGGCCTATTTCCGCATTATACCTGCAAAGTCTGACGTCTACCGGCTTTGGGGTAATTTTATAAAGATAATTAAACACAATAGCTTTATGTTCTGCTAATAAATTTTAAGAGGACAGACCTATAAAGATGCCACATCATTATTTCCAGACACAGACATGAAACTGATTAAGATGCCCAATGATAAAGGCGAAGGCATCAACTCCATTACGCAAACAACCGCGGTCTATCTATTTAGCACCCGATGTGCCCCTGTCTTGGCCACTTTACATTTCAATGTATTTTCAGATTTATTCTTGGAAAAGGTTGGACTCCCACTCTCCCCACCAAAGAACAACTAAATCCCATTGGCATTTCTTTAATCAGGGTTCCAACTCCTGTTTTGCCAAGTCCCTGACAGCTGATATCCACGTTGCTGGTGATGACAGTATGTAAGATTAGCTTGCTGGTTGGTGTTACATTTCGAGCTGGAAGTTTTTTTTTTTGCTGATACCTTTCCTCTTTCCAGGACCTTGCACCCTGCTGCTTCCATTCGTGTGTCCGAAATAGACCCTGTCTCAAGTTGGTGACCATCAAAGTCATCACGGGAAGATGGTGCAAATCCAACAGGTACAGTGGTTCCCCACAGATCATGTCCACCATGAAGACCCTCCAACTCTGTGTCAGCACCGATCAACTGAAACACGTTTTACTTTCATATGAAGCAATCCAGAGGTTGTGGAATTGAGATGAACAAACACAGTGTGTAAGCCTTCTCTGATTCTCTCATTGGGAGGAATAAAGTTTGTTGCAGACTGCCTTACGAGCTGGGTTGGTTTCCCGAAAATTGACATGTTTCAGGAGCAAGATAAATTAATGGTTTAACCAAATTACAATCTCAGTCTGAAAGCATGTCAACAATTCATGTTCATGTCATGGGAGCAGAACTAGGCCATTTGGCCCATTAAGTCTACTCTGCCATTCGATCATGGCAGATCTATCTTTCCATCTCAACCCCTTTCTCCTGCCTTCTCCCCATAACCTTGGACACCATTACTAAAAGTACATGTCAATCTCCGGTTTAAAAATACCCAAAGACTTGGCCTCCACCGCCACCGTCTGTTATTTCCCAAAACGTGGAACATGTATCTTTGAAAGAGGAAAGAATTTGCATTTATCTAGCACCTGGCACAGCAACAGGACACTGCAAAGCAGTTCACAGCCAACCAAGTATTAAATGCAATGCTGTCACCGTTATAATGCAAGAAATGCAGCAAATAATTTGCATACAGCAATCTTATCGTGACCACCGATATCCAAAGGTTTTTTTATTCCTCTTTTGGGACAAGGTGATGCTGATAAGGCTAGCATTCTTCCAAATCAAGGGTTTCACTATATCTTGGTACACTTGACAATAATAAACCAATTTCTAATCCTGAAATCTACTCTGTCCATTTCCCTCCACAGATGCTGTCTGACCTGCTGAGTTACTCCAGCATTTTGCGTTTTGCTCAAGATTCCTGTTTCTGCAGTTCTTTGTGTCTCCAATACCAGCATTTATTAACAGTCTGTAAATGTCCTTGAGAAGTTGGGAGTGAATCATCTTCTTGAAACTCTGCAGTCCTTCAGGTAAAGCTGTCTTTTAAAAAGGGAGGGAGAGAGAAAACGGGGAATTACAGACCAGTTAGTCTAACGTCGGTAGTGGGGAAACTGCTAGAATCAGTTATTAAAGATGGGATAGCAGCACATTTGGAAAGTGGTGAAATCATTGGACAAAGTCAGCATGGATTTATGAAAGGTAAATCATGTCTGACGAATCTTATAGAATTTTTCGAGGATGTAACTAGTAGAGTGGATAAGGGAGAACCAGTGGATGTGTTATATCTGGACTTTCAGAAGGCTTTCGACAAGGTCCCACATAAGAGATTAGTATACAAACTTAAAGCATACGGTATTGGGGGTTCAGTATTGATGTGGATAGAGAACTGGCTGGCAGACAGGAAGCAAAGAGTAGGAGTAAACGGGTCCTTTTCACAATGGCAGGCAGTGACTAGTGGGGTACCACAAGGCTCAGTTCTGGGACCCCAGCTATTTACGATATATATTAATGATTTGGACGAGGGAATTGAATGCAACATCTCCAAGTTTGCGGATGACACGAAGCTGGGGGGCAGTGTTAGCTGTGAGGAGGATGCTAGGAGGCTGCAAGGTGACTTGGATAGGCTGGGTGAGTGGGCAAATGCATGGCAGATGCAGTATAATGTGGAGAAATGTGAGGTTATCCACCTTGGTGGCAAAAACAGGAAAGTAGATTATTATCTGAATGGTGGCCGATTAGGAAAGGGGGAGATGCAACGAGACCTGGGTGTCATGGTACACCAGTCATTAAAAGTAGGCATGCAGGTGCAGCAGGCAGTGAAGAAGGCGAATGGTATGTTAGCATTCTTAGCAAAAGGATTTGAGTATAGGAGCAGGGAGGTTCTACTGCAGTTGTACAGGGTCTTGGTGAGACCACACCTGGAGTATTGCGTACAGTTTTGGTCTCCTAATCTGAGGAAAGACATTCTTGCCATAGAGGGAGTACAGAGAAGGTTCACCAGACTGATTCCTGGGATGTCAGGACTTTCATATGCAGAAAGACTGGATAGACTTGGTTTGTACTCGCTAGAATTTAGAAGATTGAGGGGGGATCTTATAGAAACGTACAACATTCTTAAGGGGTTGGACAGGCTAGATGCAGGAAGATTGTTCCCGATGTTGGGGAAGTCCAGAACAAGGGGTCACAGTTTAAGGATAAAGGGGAAATCTTTTAGGACCGAGATGAGGAAAACTTTTTTCACACAGAGAGTGGTGAATCTGTGGAATTCTCTCCCGCAGAAGGTAGTTGAGGCCAGTTCATTGGCTATATTTAAGAGGGAGTTAGATGTGGCCCTTGTGGCTAAAGGGATCAGGGGGTATGGAGAGAAGGCAGGTACAGGATACTGAGTTGGATGATCAGCCATGATCATATTGAATGGCGGTGCAGGCTCGAAGGGCCGAATGGCCTACTCCTGCACCTATTTTCTATGTTTCTATGTTTCTATGTTTAGTTTAGGCATAGCATGGAAACAGGCCCATCGGCCCATTGAGTACACACCAACCATCACCAGTTCTCAATAGACTCATGTCGTCTTACTTTCTCATTCATTACCTACACATTGGGGGTAATTTTACAGACACCTATTAACTTACAAACCCACATGTCTTTGGGATGTGGGAAGAAGCTGGGGCAACTGGAGTAAACCCACGCGGTCACAGGAAAAACATGCAAACTCCACACAAACAGCGTGGAGATCAAGTCAGCATCGAACCTGCGTCTCTGGTGCTGTGAGCAGCATTACTACCAGCCGTGTCACTGTGCTGCCCAAATTTGGGGAGGGAATTCCATGATTTAGAGCCAGTGATGACAAAGGGCCGGCGATATATATTCAACCTGTGTGGCTTGGAGGGGGACCGGTATGTGGCAGTATTCTTCCATGCCTGCTGCCCTTGTTCATCTTGAGCAAGACCATGAGTTGGGAGGGAGCTGCTGGATTAACCCAGGTAAATAAATGCAGTGTATTTTGGCACACACTGCAGCCACAGAGCATTAGTGGAAGGAATGAATATTTTAAGTGGTAGATGGGTGACCACCCAAAGAAGGTGGTATGTCGTGAGTGGTGTCAAGAGATGGTGAGGCAGATCCAAGTAAGACGGTGCACAGCTTGGGGTTGTCGGTGGTGAATCACTCACCACAGGACACCCAACCCTACTATAGTCACTCTGTAGAAACAGTCACTGCATGAAATAAGTATGGTTATTTTATGGAGGGAATGGACATAGAACGTTTCAGGTCAAAACTCTTCTTCAGGCTGAATCAGACTTGAAACATCGCCTGTCCATTCCCTCCACAGATGCCACCTGACCCACTGAGTTTATCCAACACTCTAGCAATTGCTCAAGATTACAGCGACTACTGTTTCATTTGTCTCCGTGGTTATTTTATACCGTGGCCAATGCCCAAACTGCTTAATTACTCAGAGTGACATTAAACATCATTAATTATCATTTCTGTTAGAAACCATCGCCTTGAAACTGGATTCGAGCTTGATTCAAGTGAACCCTTCACTGCACAAAGCAGCCTGGAGGAAGAGTGCAACGGCCACTGCGTGGTGCACTGTTGGCACCTGGGATCTTAAGCGGTAGCAAACCACAAAGGATGTCATTGTTGGAAAGAGTTCAGAAGAGATTCATCAGGATGTTACCAGGGCTTGCGGGCTTGAGCTACAGCGAGAAGTTGGATGGGCAGGACTTTTTCTTTGGAGTGTAGGAGGCCGAGGGGTGACCTCATTGAGGTGTACGATAATATGGGGGACATGGATAAAGTGAACCCTCACAATCTTTTTCCCAGGGAAGAGGATTCCAAAACTAGAGGGTATGAGGGGAGATATTTAGGACAGACCTCACAGGCAATTTTTTCACGCAGAGGGTCATACATATCTCAAATTAGCTGCCAGACCAAGCTATAGAAGCAGATAAAATTACGACTTTTAAAAGACATTTGGAGAGATTGTTTGCACAGAAACAGGCCCTTCGACCCACCGAGTCCATGCCAACCAGCGATCCCCGCACTAACTATCCTACACACACTAGGAACAATTTTACAATTATACCAAGCCAATCAACCTACAAATCTGTACATCTTTGGAGTGTGGGAGGAAACCGGAGATCCCGGAGAAAACCCACACAGGTCACTGGGAAAACGTACAAATTCCGTACACACAGTCACCCCTTGTCAAGATCAAACCTGGGTCTCTGGCGCTGTAAGGCAATAACTCTACCGCTACGTCACTGTGCTGCCCATGTATGGATTGGAAGGGTTTGGGGGCTTCAGGTCGAATGCAGGCAAATTGGTCCAGCCCAATATGCCACTTGGTCAGCACCAACAAGGTGGGCCTTTACAGATCTATGACTGAATCAATTGGAGTCTGCTTCTAACCTCAGACATGACGCAACATGAGGAAGCTGAGCCAACCTGAACTAAACCTGCACACAGGCTGGACTCAACATTGCATCCGCAGCTAATCTGTGGCCAGAGGAAGGTAAATGAATTCTGTCCAACTCATTCAGTCAGAAGCCTTGGCAATGTTGTCCCGCTAAATTAAAGATGACATAATAGAATCCAAACAATTGAACCCTTTCAATCGCGCTTGAGTTCTCAACTCACAAATTAATCCCACGTGAACATTTTGGTGTCGATTATTTTAATCAGCTCCTGGCAATCGACACACAGCTTATGATCATTCGTGAGTGGCTAATTTACTATGGAAATAAATCTGGATCAGACCTGCAGTGGACATGGGGTCGACGTTTTATGGCTTTTGTTTGAGCAGTGTGCCGGTATTCCAGCGCAGCTGTGCTGACAGGAAGTGGTTCGATGTCCCTGCAGACATGGCACGTACGTTTCTCAGCATCTGTGCATGGGAAGAGAAGGCTAGTGACCTCAGGCATGGATGGGAAGGCCATTATTCCACTGAAACAAGCACAGACTGCCATGTCTCCGGCTGACCTTAACATGATCCATCAAGGGCAGAATTTTCTAAGCAGGCAGAGGAACTCGTATTTGTATACTGTCTTTTGGGCAAATTGCAGGCAAAAGGGACTAGCACAGTATGCAAACTTGGTTGATATGGACAAGGTAGGCCGAAAGGCCTGTTTCTATACTGTCTAGCTCTATGACTCTCTGACTCTAACTCTAAATCACACATTTTTGCAAAGCTACCTGTATTTCCACTTTCCAAACAACCAGCTACTAACCCAACATTAGATAATCTTTGTGGTTCTCAGTGAATCCTCAGTCTAATATACAAGAGAGAAACGACATTTGGTGTCAGGGGCAGGTGATAATAGCGTAATTATTTCTGTTCAGCATAATAAGTAAGGAATATTGTCCGAAGTGCCGCGTCCGTGGAACTGGGATCCCGTTGAATGATGCGACCCGAAGGCTTGGCGGGCCGTGGAACCAAAGCTACTAGAGTGGACTAGTATCTTTGGTGGAACCAGGAGGGAGCCACCGGAGAGACACACGCAAGGAGCAAGGGCCGATAAGAGAGTGAACCGGGATAATGCCTCCAGCGCTTTCAAGGTCAGCTGCAGGAGGCCCCACCCCGCCCACCCCCGGGACACAAAGATGGCCGGGCGAGGAGAAGGATGGCAGTTCGCGGACCGATCCGGTTGAAGGCGACGGAAGAGGCCCGACACACCATTCACTGTGTAGTTCCCGCCCTTATTAGACTTCCCAAAATGCAGCACTTCACTTTTGTCTGCACTAAATCCCATCAACCATTCCTCAACCCACCTGGCCAATCGATCAAAATCCTGCCACAATTTTTCACAACCATCTATCTGCAAAACCACCCACTTTGTATCAGCTGCGAACTTGTTAATCGTGCCGTGTAGTCAAAGTTAAATTTATTCGTCACATGCACCAACTAAAGCAGAGTGAAATGAATTTGCCATGCAGCGACACAATTGATGTTCTCATCCAAATCATTGATATAGTTGACAAACTATAATGGGCCCAGCACTGAACCCTGAGGCACACCACTAGTCACAGGCCTCCAGTCCAAGAAGCAACCTTCCGCCATCACCCTCTGCTTCCTTCCATGAAGCAATTGTTTAAATCCATTCAGCTATCTCTCCTTTGATCCCATGCAATCTAACCTTCCAGAGCAGCCTACCATGATCTTCGGTTTTGTCCCATACTCCAAAGGCGAACAGGTTTGTAGGTTAATTGATATAAATGTAAAATTGGTGTAAATATAACATTTGTCCATAGTGTGTGTAGGATAGTGTTAATGTGTTAAATGGGATCGCTGGTCGGTGGGGACTCGTTGGCTCTAAGGGCCTGTTTCTGTGCTATATCTCTAAACTAAACCGGTACATGCCTTCTGTCAGGGCCTGTTTGCACTTGCAGACAACTCTTTAATGCAGGATCCTGCACAAAAATTAGTTTCTCAGAATCTGTCAAAGCACTGGACTAATCTCTAATTCTTTCTTCTGGCTATGAAACAGTCTCATTATCCTCAACTTCCCATCAAATCCTGACAATAACAAAACACAATGATTAGTACATGAAAATTGCTCTGCTCTGGGAATTTTTTTTATTATTCATTTAGCCAAACATAATATGCCTGTTCCAGCTTTGAATTTTTTCTCATTTGAAAATTGACAATGTGAAGGGGACCAGATCGCTAACTTTCCTGAGGACTCAAACTTAGGCAGGAAGGTTAGTTCATACAAGATCGAGGTTGATAAAGTGGGTTGACAAATATCTGGCAAATTAAATATATTGTAAAAAAAAGAATGGTGAAATTGTTCTTTTTGACAGAAAAGGGAAAAAAGAAGCATTTCTAAATGGTGGGAGATTTGACATTTTTTTGAAAACTTCAGCTGAAATTAAAATCTGGCATAACACTTGGCATTGGAATCAATCTTATAAATCCAGAACAAATGGAACAGATTGTGTAAGATTGTAGATGCTGGTTTACACCAAAGATAGATACAAAATGCTGGAGTTACTCAGCGTGCCAGGCAGCATCTCTGGAGAAAAGGACCAGGTGACATTTCGGGTTGAGACCCTTCATCAGGCATCAGTCTGTTGAAGGGTCCTGACCTGAAACATCACCTATTCCTTGTCTCCAGAGATGCTGCCTGACCCGCTGAGTTACTCCAGCATTTTGTGTCTAAATCTTTCCAGTGGCTGCTAGTTTCTCCAATTTGAGAGCCATGAATTTCCAAACAGCAACTCAAAAGACAAACATAACGTTTCAATAGGTGGCAATTCGACTGGCCGTTGATATAATCAGTAGCCATGAATGAATTGCAAAAGGCTGCTTGTTTTAGAAAAGGGGTTAACTTTTTCCCACAGTTGGTCACTTGCGATACATCTCGTGATCTCCCTAAGCCTTGGTAAACCTTCCATTCTCCGCAGTTAGCAGATTCTACTCCGAACCTCAGTCCCAAACCGGCCACCTGGCCGCATTCCCCATCACAGACTCCAGCTGTGGGAGAGATCAAACATGGTTATCAAACGATGACACAAAGTCTTTGCTGTTTCACCAATAATTTGTTCCGAGTCATGGAGTGCGCTCTTTCTTCCTGCTGCCAAGTTTACAATTATTCTTGCACCGACTTCAATGCTCAATCTTTTTGGGAACCATTTGGAATGTAGCCAATCATCACAAATCATCCCATTGCAGTGAATGGTGCTTGTGTTTTTTTTGGTCAAAGTGCATGTTTTAAAGAGCATCTTAGAGAAGGGGGGAGAGCCAGGGAAGGAATTCCAGAGCATAGAACCGTGCCAACTGAAGGTACAGTCGCCAATGTAAAAGCAATTAAAATCAGGGAAGCTAAAGAGAATTGGAAAAGAATAGTTAACTCTGAAGGTAGGCACAAAATGCTGGAGTAACTCAGCAGGTCAGACAGCAATTTTATATAAAGATGTTTTGGGTGATGTTTCGGGACAAGAACCCTCGTTAGAAAGGTCGAAACATCGCCTATTGCTTTTTTCCACAGATTCTGCCTGACCTGCTGAGTGACGTCAGCATTTTGTGTCTATCTTTGGTAGAAACCAGCATCTGTAGTTACCTTCCTACACGTTTTGTCTGCTAACTCTGAAGAACTGGAGAAAGAGAAAGATTTGCAAATAGGATGAGAATATAAAAACCAAAGTGTTGCCAAACTGAGAGATGGTTAAGGTCACTGATCAGAATGTAGTGCGTGATCCTGCACACCATTCTCATGATCTGGACTGTCATCAGTGCTCATAGACCACTGACCTCCCAACAGACCATTCTTCTTTGTTATTTGGAATTCAGCAGCACATCAAATGAGTTTAGACATAAGGAATTGCTGGGATCGTGCATTGAACACACAGTGGTGGAGTAACTCAGCAGGTCAGTCAGCATCTCTGGAGGATATGGATAGGTGACATTTCAAGTCAGTAGCCATTATTATCTAAATGGTGGCCGATTAGGAAAAGGGGAGATGCAGCGAGACCTGGGTGTCATGGTACACCAGTCATTGAAAGTAGGCATGCAGGTGCAGCAGGCAGTGAAGAAAGCGAATGGTATGTTAGCTTTCATAGCAAAAGGATTTGAGTATAGGAGCAGGGAGGTTCTACTGCAGTTGTACAGGGTCTTGGTGAGACCACATCTGGAGTATTGCGTACAGTTTTGGTCTCCAAATCTGAGGAAGGACATTATTGCCATAGAGGGAGTTCAGAGAAGGTTCACCAGACTGATTCCTGGGATGTCAGGACTGTCTTATGAAGAAAGACTGGATAGACTTGGTTTATACTCTCTAGAATTTAGGAGATTGAGAGGGGATCTTATAGAAACGTACAAAATTCTTAAGGGGTTGGACAGGCTAGATGCAGGAAGATTGCTCCCGATGTTGGGGAAGTCCAGGACAAGGGGTCACAGCTTAAGGATAAGGGGGAAATCCTTTAAAACCGAGATGAGAAGAAATTTTTTCACACAGAGAGTGGTGAATCTCTGGAACTCTCTGCCACAGAGGGTAGTCGAGGCCAGTTCATTGGCTATATTTAAGAGGGAGTTAGATGTGGCCCTTGTGGCTAAGGGGATCAGAGGGTATGGAGAGAAGGCAGGTACGGGATACTGAGTTCGATGATCAGCCATGATCATATTGAATGGCGGTGCAGGCTCGAAGGGCCGAATGGCCTACTCCTGCACCTAATTTCTATGTTTCTATGTTTCTATGTCACAGTGTGTGAAGGACCTTTTTTTCTGAGATCTTTATACTGGTTATTTATGTTTAAAAGTTAGTGTGAGGAAATATGCGGGAGGAAACTGGAGCACCCGGTGGAAACCCATGTAGTCACAGGGAGAATGTTCAAACCCCATGCAAAGAGCACCCAAAGTCAGGATCGAACCCGGATCTTTGCCGTTCCGAGGCAGCCACTCTATCAGCTGTGCCACTGTGCCATCAGTTGAGACGTCATGTTACAACTGCACAAGACATTGGTGAGACCACACTTGCAAGTTCTGATCGCCACCTATGCAAAAGTGCAAATAGCAGATAATGGGCCACCAATAATCAGAGTTTTATCTGCTATTTGCACTTTATCAGTTTATTTGTTTATGTGTGTATATATTTATATTGTGGTATATGGACACACTGATCTGTTTTGTAGTAAATGCCTACTATGTTCGGTGTGCTAAGCAAAGCAAGAATTTCATTGTCCTATCAGGGACACATGACAATAAACTCACTTGAACTTGAACTAGGAAGGGTGTGATTCAGTTGGAAAGGGTGCAGAAAAGACTCATAAGAATATTATTGCCTGAGGTAGGTGGTAGAGGCATGCACAAATAAAATAATTAAAAAACATTTGGATAGAAATGATTTTGAGGGAAATGGGCCAAATGAGGACAAATGGGAATAGATTAGATAGGCATGGTCCAATTGGTCTGAAAGGCCTGTTTCTGTGCTGCATAACCTAATGATTCCGTGACTCTTTATGCTGATTAAGGAATAAGTATCAGCCAAGGCCTCAGAGGCTAATCTCCTTGTCAAAATCTCATTGTGATATTTTTAATATCCACCTGGGATAAAAGACAGGGGCTTGGCACGGAAAGAAAATCCCAAAACAGGAACAGATGACTGATAAAATACACAATTTACAGAAATCAAGAACTAAAAGGCATAGGTTTGTAAGAGCATATGGCTATACTGTAATCATATGTTGTCTTTCCACTGACCAGTTAGCACACAACGAAAGCTTTTCACAGTATCTCGGTACCAATGACAATAAACTAAACTAAGTTTAAGGTGACAGGGAGAAATATATATTTGCTAGGAACCTGAAGGGCAGCATTTACACACAGAGGGTGGTGGGTATATGGAATGAGCTGCTAGAGGAAGTAGTTACAGTAAGTGCGATGTCAACATTTAAAATACATTTAGGCAAATACATGGATTGGAAAGGGATGAGGAATATGGGCCAAATACAGACAAATTGGATTAGCTTAGACATGTGTAAGTTGGGCCAAGGGGCTTGTTTTCACAGTATGTCTCCATGACTCCAATTAGATGGATCCAATGAATGATCTTCATTGTCTTCAGGATATATTTATTGAATTTTGTGTTGTTTTATTTCATTGACAATTAATATCAATGGCACAGTGGTAGAGTTGCTGCCTTCCAGCGCCAGAGACCCAGGTTCGATTCTGACTACGGGAGCAGTCTGTATGGAGTTTGTACGTTCTTCCTGTGATCACGTGCCTTTTCTCCGGGTGCTTTGGATTCCTTCCA
The DNA here is from genome assembly GCF_010909765.2 of Amblyraja radiata. Taxonomy (NCBI): domain Eukaryota; kingdom Metazoa; phylum Chordata; class Chondrichthyes; order Rajiformes; family Rajidae; genus Amblyraja; species Amblyraja radiata. The sequence goes on from NC_045988.1 coordinate 7,517,808, forward strand.
CATTCCAAGGACATGCAGGTTTGTAGATTAATTGGCTTCTATAAATTGTCCCTAGAGCGTAGGATAGAACTAGTGTTCAGGTGGTCGAAGGTCATCGTTGACTCGGTGGGCCGAAGGGCCTGTTTCCACAGTGTATCTCCTAACTAAACTCATCAAATGCAAGATTTAAGACAGAATTATAAGAGAGTGAGACAATATATAATTGTTGTGTTACACCACCAGAATATGGCACATTATTACGAGGAAGAAAGGTCCCGACCGAAACATCATCTGTCCGTTCCGTCCACAGATGTTGCCTGGCCTGTTGAGTTCTTCTGGCACATTTTGTTTTACTCAAGATTTCAGCATCTGCAATTCCTTAGTTCTTGAGGCTTCTGTATGTTTTCCCAATGTAACTGGCAGCCAATGGACATTGTGTACAATCTATGCTAACTAATGGAAGTTCTCATTTGTGATTCGGACCCAAGGAAACCTTGCAAAGCTCCGAGTTAAAAGAAACACCAATTTATGTTAATTCAGCACTTTTAATTTAGTAAAAATGTCCAAAGAAGTTCAAGTGCAAGTTTATTGTCATGTGTCCCTGATAGGACAATGAAACTCTTGCTTTGCTTCAGCACACAGAATATAATAGGCATTGACTACAAAACACATGAATAAATAAACTAATAAAGTGCAAAATGACAGATAATCGGTTATTAATGTTCAGAGTTTTGTCCGAGCCAGGTTTAATAGTCTGATGGCTGTGGGGAAGTAGCTATTCCTGAACCTGGTCATTGCAGTCTTCAGGCTCCTGTACCTTCTACCTGAAGGTAGCAGGGAGATGAGTGTGTGGCCAGGATGTTGTGGGTCTTTGATGATACTGCCAGCCTTTTAGAGGCAGCAACTTTGATAAATCCCCTCGATGGAAGGAAGGTCAGAGCCGATGATGGACTGGGCAGTGTTTACTACATTTTGTAGTCTCTTCCTCTCCAGGGCACAATCTCCAAAGATGTTTCATTGCAGCAACTATGTAACATCTTACAATGAGATGCATCAGGAAAACTGGCCAAAATCTTAATCAAAGTGAATTCTAAAGTACTTCTTTAAAAAAGTAGAGAGGGTTAGAGGGGCAGTGGGTTTGGGAAAGAATTCGAGAGCTTCAGAGCCCAGCAATTTCTGAAGAGCAATCATTAAGTAATGAGAATCAGGGATGTGCAAGTGAAGGGGCCAGAATTGGGGAGGAGGACAGAAAGAGATCTGAAAGTCAGCTCATACCATCTCTAATCACATTCTGAAAGAGAAAGTGATTTATTTTATTCCTATCCTAAATACATTTTTAAATGTGCTAAAATGTTGCTTTTATATTACAAAAGGCCAGCATTAATAATGTAGCTCGGGCAAAGAACCTAGCGTGAAATATGTTCCATCGCGCGGCTGGACAGCTGCTGAATTTTAGACCAGGTCTGACCACAGTCCGCTTTAAATGAAGACACAAGGATAGGAATTGCAGAGAGTGGATTCTTCAGCAAAATGCAGCATGCTGGAGTAATTCAGAAGGTCAGGCAGCATCTGTGGAGGGAATGGACAGACAAAGTTTTGGGTGGGGACACTTCTTCAGACTAATAGCAGTAGGGGAGAGAAAGCTGGAAAAAGGTTGGGGTGGGACAAAGCCTGGCAAGTGGTAGGTGGATATGTGAGGGGGGGGGGGGGTCTGATTGGAGGATGGGTGGAGTAAGTGACAAAGGCTTGATAAAAAGGAAACATAAATGGTATCTGGTAAGGAAAGATGAGGAAAAGTGAAATGTCTAGTCGGAGCTGGAAGGCACTGGGGAGGGGGAATTTTGGGGGCTTAAAAGGGACTCAAGGATAGGAGATGAATGTACATAGGAGGGGAACTGGAAGAGGGTGACTGGAAGAGTGGGAGATAGGTTGGAGTAGAGGGGAGGGGAGGAAATGAGTAGAGAGAGGTAGGGGTCCGCTAAAGACTAGCAAGCTCATCAATCTGAAGAAGACTCTCGACCCAAAACATCGCTTGTCCATTCCCTCCACATTTGTTGCCTGACCCGCTGAGGTTCCTTGAGCAGTTTGTGTTTTGCCCACATTATATTTGTTACATCTAAAAGGAGAAATTATCACATTCAATAGCACTGGAAATTACTCTGAAGATTGGGCAAATAGTAGGATTATCAAGGTTGCTCCCACCAATCTGCAGTCACGCTCCATGTATTTATCAATCTACTAACATCTATTATTTTATTTCAAAAATACATCTGTTTATCCCAACCTTCCCTATTCCTGGCCAACATCATTCCCAACAGGTCACTACTGTTTATTCTGTCCTGAAAATCTTCCACATTTGTCTCTAATCCACACTCCTTGCATTCAATGGTTTTGATATTTACATCAAGTTTTTTACATCATGTGAAACGAGATCTTTGGCACTTAGGCTAAGAAACATTTTAATTCAATTTTGCTCCAGACTCTGAGAAGGGAGGAAGGTGATAGAGGCAAGGATGATGCCTGTCCCACTGAGTTACTCCAGCATTTTGTGTCTATCTGGGCAAGGATGATGCCTGGTCCTTAACAGTGAAAAAGCAGCAAGTGACTTCCTCACTATGTGAGAAAGATGACCATTGGCTAAGGAAGAAAGGCAATCTGGCACGTATCAAAATTAGTAAGATATTCTCAGTTGCATGCACTAAGATATACTTGAACAGTACACAGAACAGTGCCAAATATGTGGGAAGGAACTGCAGATGCTGGTTTAAATCAAAGATAGACACAAAATGCTGGAGTAACTCAGCGGGACAGGCAGCATCTCTGGAGAGAGGAATGGGTGACGTTTCGGGTCGAGACCCTTCTTCAGACAGAACAGTACATCACAGGAACATGCCCTCCAGCCCACAAAATCTGTGCCAAATATGATGCATAGTAAATTGCCGATGAATATATATCAGCGATGTTCATCATCTCTATTTTACCTCCATCGATCATTGTAATGTATTTATTAATGAGATTAACAATTTATTTTTAATGGTTTTCCTATTTATGATCCCAGTGCTACAGTGCACTAGACCTTCAGTCAATGGACAGTTTAAAAGGATGAGGGGGCGATCTTGTTGAAACCTACCAAATAATAAAAGGCCTGGATAGAATGGGTGAGAGATGTTACTCTGCCATTCAATCATTGATCTACCTTTCCCACTCAACTCCGTTCTCCTGCCTTCTCCCCATCACCCTCGACACTCTTACTAATCAAGAATCGGTCTATTTCGTGCCTTAAAAATACCCTCAGAATTGGCTCCGAACCTTCCTCTGAAATGACCCACCTCAGTTCAAGAGTAACTGGAAATTGGTGAACACTGTTGCTCTTTGCCAGCAAGACACAAACCCTTTGAACAAATAAATAAACTAATGTCACTAGGGCTGGCTCACAGTGCTGTGTTTAAAAAATCAGTGTCAAATAAAACTGAATGCTCCAATTCCAACTGGTAAACAAGGTATGGATTGCAAATTTATAAAGCGTTACACACAATTTAGTCAAAGCTGGGAGTGATTACAACTCAGTAAACTCATCTCAGGGTTCAGAAGGAATTAGAGAGCAATAGGCAAAAACCTGGACAGTCCACAGCTACCATGTGGATCAGGATGAGACCACTAACCTTTTATCTCTCTCACATACTGTAAACTATGGCATTTCACAACCCTTTTATTCCATTTTTTGGGGAATGTTACATGCTTTTTTGACCTTATCTGCCTGCATCATATGAGGTATCTGATAATAACATTCCACCCCATATAATTCCAGCAGTATATATATGATGCAGTTGCCTTGTGTCTAACCCAAGCAATAAGAGTTAATTTCGGGAAGTAACACATTTGATTTTTATTATTGTGAATAATGGCTTAATTGCAGTTACTCCGAAAAAGAATGTAGAACTGAGTAGCTCTTTCCTGCCACGTTTTAACTGAACACACTGCTCCAAGATACGTGGGGTTTGTATTTTCGTGGGATTCCATGCATTTCATGCATTCACTCACGGAAACTAGAATAAAATTCCTTTTTTTGCCCCCAAAAGAATGTATGAAATGTTTATTTGGTAACAAAGTTTGGGATTCTTATATTTCATGAAATATCAAACCATTAGCAATAAAGCATGTTCACGTTTGAACATTTGCAGATTGAGGGGAATGAATTAAGTTGCAGTCTGGCACAGCAAATGCTACTTAAGCAAAGCACACATAAGGAAATGCTTAAATCGTAATTTAATTTAAATGCAGAAATTTACTGTAATCATGGGTCACTAAGTAGACCCACTATTTAGCTTAGTTTGTTTTAGTTTGGAGATACAGCATGGAAAATGTCCCTTCGGCCCACCGAGCAAGCCAACCATCGATCACACTAGTTCTGGATTATCCCACTATCTCATCCACTCCCTACACACTAGAGCCAATGTTTACAGAGGCCAATTAACCTATATACCCGCACGTCTCTGGGATGTGGGAGGAAAATAGAGAATGGCAGTGTTGTAGAGCACAGGAATCTCGGAGTGCAGGTACATAGTTTCTTGAAAGTGGCGTCACAGGTAGATAGGGTGGTCAAGAAGGCTTTCTGCACATTGGCCTTCATCAATCAGAGTATTGGGCAGAGAAGTTTGGAGGTTATGTTACCGTTGTACAAGATATTGGTGAGGCCAAGTTTGGAGTATTGTTTTAAAGAAGGAACTGCAGATGCTGGAGAATCGAAGGTACACAAAAATGCTGGAGAAACTCAGCGGGTGCAGCAGCATCTATGGAGCGAAGGAAATAGGCAACGTTTCGGCTCCTTCGCTCCATAGATGCTGCTGCACCCGCTGAATTTCTCCAGCATTTTTGTGTACCTTGGAGTATTGTTTTCAGCTTTGGTATAAGAAAGATGTGGTTTAGCTGAAAAGTGTGTCGAGAAGATTTAATCCATATCCTTCCATTCCCTGCATATCCATGTGCCTATCTAAAAACCTCTTGAACACCACTGTCATATTTGCCTCCACCATGACCCCCAGCAGTGCTTTCCTGGCATCCGCGCGCATCTCCTTTAAACTTTGCATCTTTCACCTGAAAACTACACCCTCTAATATTTGATATTTCCATCCTAATCAAATGGTTCGGAATGCCTATCCTATCTATGCCTCTTAGGATTTTACATACTTCTATCAGGTTTCCCCTCAATCTCCAGCAATCCTGAGAAAATAAATCCACATTCGTCCAACCTTTCCTGTAATGGGTCGACCAGAACTGTATGCAGAATTGAATGATTGCTGAGAATATTTCCGAGAGGATAAAGATCAAGATTGACCGGAGTCTGCAGTTACAGAATGGTCCAGAGCAGTGAGGTTGGCAGATGTCCTTTGCTAAAGAACATTTTTGAAGAAGAATAACTTGTATAACAGTTTGGCATGACTAGTCCATTTATTTTTCATTCCAGATTATTCAATTAATTCAAGTTAAAATTTCCAACTGCAGATCAGTCCAGAAATAAGACAGTTTGATCATCGCAATGTTTAGAAAAAGTAGAAACCTCTTGGCAAATCTACTTTCTTTTTAAGATATAATGGAATTAATTGATAAGGAAAGTTCAAGTTTTTTTTATTTATTATTACTGGCCACACCTAATCAAGCACTGTCAATTTAGCTGAAGCTCAATAAATAAACTGCAGGTTTAATCAGCCTTCAAAGGTAACGGGGAGAAGGCAGGAGAATGGGGTTGAGAGGGAAAGATACTGTGGATCAGTCATGATTGAATGGTGGTGTAGACTCGATGGCCCGAATGGCCTTATGCCCCTGTCCCACTTAGGAAACCTGAACGGAAACCTCTGTAGACTTTGCGCCCCACCCAAGGTTTCCGTGCGGTTCCCGGAGGTTTTTGTCAGTCTCCCTACCTGCTTCCACTACCTGCAACCTCCGGCAACCGCCTGCAACCTCCGGGAACCGCACGGAAACCTTGGGTGGCGCGCAAAGTCTCCAGAGGTTTCCGTTCAGGTTTCATAAGTGGGGCAGGGGCATTAACTCTGCTCTTGTGACATGAGGTTTTCAAACTTGTTACTATTAACAGTCTAGTTTATTCAGAAGAGTAGGAAATTCAGAACAGATTTCAGACTGAGATCAATCCTGCATCTCCTGGGTGATCTTTTACATGTAAGCCATGCTTTCAAGATTCTCGTTCAAATCACAAAGTGCTGGAGGAACTCAGTGGGCCAGGCAGAATCTGTAGAGGGAATGGACAGTCAATGTTTTGGGTCAAGACCCTTCATCAGACTTCTTCATGGTCTAAATGTGAGCATTGCCCACAGTTATCCTCATTCAATTCTCACATTACATGGTTACAGTACCAAGTGATTCCTATCCAAATCGTTATCTCCCAGTTTGGGACAATGTAGTTCTGCAAACTATATACATTTTCCAATCCATCCATTCCCTCCACAGATGCTGCCTAATCCACTGAGTTACTCCAGCACTTTGTGTTTTGCTCAAGATTCCAGCATTCCGTGTCTCCTTTCAATATTCTCTTCCGTTTAACCAATATGACCGCAGAGATGAAGTAGGCAGCTTCAGTGTGAACAGAAATAGACACAAGGTGCTCGAATAACCCAGTGGGTCAGGCAGCGTCTCTGGAGAAAATGGATAGGTGACTCTTCGGGTCGGGATCGTACTTCAGATTTGACCCGAAACGTCACCAAATTCATTTTCTACAGAGATGCTTCCTGACCCGCTGAGTTGCTCCAGTACTTTGTGCCTATCTTTGGTATAAACCAGCATCTGCAGTTCCCTTTTATCACACACAGGATGAACAGGCCAGAAGAGATAAAAATAAATTGGACCTGCTTGTACATTTCATCATGCATTAGATTAGATCACCTGGATTAGATCCCTTACAGGTAAAATCGCGCACATTAGGAATCAGGCTCATCTTTACTGTACATGATTCATTTTATCATGATGGTGCTCTCCTGACGTTGGTTGGGCACTGAATGAGATCACGGCTCACACTGCAGGTAGTTCCTGCAACATCAGCAGAAATCTAACAGAAGCAGGTTTCCACAAGAGCCTCGTGGTTTCTTGGCTGATGATTAAATAGTTTGTCTCTTAAGGTATTGACTATCCAATTATTATTGTTGGGGAATATAGGTTGGACTAATGACATTGGAGCTACGGCCAAGAAAGCTCACCAATGCCTCTTCTTCCTCAGAAGACTGCGGATGTCCGGCATGTCTCCAACAACTCTTACCATCTTCTACAGATGTAACGTAGTAAGCTTCCTATTGAGATGCATTGGTTTGGCAACAACTCTGCCCAAGACCGCAAGAAATTGCAGAGAGTTATGGATGGAGCCCAGACCATAACACAGATCAGACTTCTCACTATTGATTCCATTAACATTTTACAGTGCGCAAGTACCCTGGTCATTCCCTCAAGTACCCTGGTCATTCCCTCTTCTCCCTGCTCCATTTGAGCAGTAGGTACAAAAGCTTGAAAGCACATACCACCTGATTGAGGAACAACTTCTTCCCCTCTGTTATCAGACTACTGTACGGTCCTCCCAGAAGCTAGGGTGTACCAATCTTCCAACCTACCTCATTACGGGTCTGCGACTTTTTCTCTGTAACTGTAACTCTCTAAAACTATATTCTGTACACTGATATTTTTCTCTTCACACTGGATAGCATGCAAACAAAGCTTTTCACTATACTTTGGTACACGTGACAAAAGTAAACCAACAGTAGGACCGTTATATTTCTGGACATGCCTATTTCCTTTCAACCCTGTGTCATTCAACCACTTGCTTCCAACTTCAACCTCTACAAACCACCATTCAACCATAAATTACCTTAGTGGATGAGAAAGTGGGATAACATAGCACTCGTGTGAACGTGTGATCGATTGTCAGCGTGGACTTGGTGTTCCTGTTTTCATGCAGTATCTCAAAAAATAATACTAAAACTGACTGGAAAAAACTTCAAGGGCTTCATCTGAGATCTCAGCACCTCCATCAGAAAAAAAATAGTGCAAACATCTGCTTTCCTCCTGCAAATAACAAATGAGTAAAACAAAATAAGGCAAAGAAACCAGTTGCCTAGTTGACCTGGAGGCACAAGGAACCGAAGATGCTGGAATCTTAAGCAAAACACTGTGGAGTAACTCAGGCAGCATCTGTGAAGGAAAATGGACAGACGATGTTACGGATCAGGACCCTTCTTCAGAGGGTCTCGATCCAACACATCGTCTTTCCATTCCCTCCAAAGAAGCTGCCCGACCCATTGAGATGATCCAGAACTTTGTTTTTTTGCCAGTTGACTTGCTCTCTTTATTACTGTAATGAATGTGGCCATTTGTTAAATCCGTCTTTCAGGCTGGGGGGAACTGACCAGGTTGGTGGATTTCTGTTGGAAAACAGTCTTTCAGGGAACGGATGGTGGAATCATCAAGTCATGAAGCCAATGGATAGAGAAATCAGAAGGAGTTGCCGGACTGCTGGCTCCACAGACGAGGTTAGAGTCAATGTCTCTAACCAAGGTTTGGCCTGACCCTACCTCTCTTTTCCAGCTCTCTCCCCTCTACTCCATCAGTTTGCAGAAGGGTGCCAACCTGCAACATTGTCTGTCCATTCCCTCCACAGGTGCTGCCTGACCCGCTCAGTTCCTCCAGCACCTTGTGTTTTGCTCAAGATTCCAGCTTCTGCAGTTCCTTGTATCTCCCTCCAGGTGCTGGACTGCCAGTGGATGAAACATCGGGGAGCTACCAATCCTTTTATATTTTCTTCTAAATAGCGTATATCCAGAATTTGGGGGCGGATACAAAACTAGTCTCTTCTCACCTGAACTGTCAGGTAGTGCGATACACATTTAACCTCCCCAGCCTAGGTTTTGTTTAGATTTGTTACTGTCATGAGTCCTGAGGTACAGTGAAAATCATCATTTTGCATGCTATCCAATTGGATCAGATAATACTATACATAAGTGAAAGTCAAAGTCCAATTTATTTGTCACATGCACCAACTAAGGTACAGTGAAATGAATTTGCCAGCAGTGATACAGTTGAAAAAAGAACACACAATACACAATAGAAATTAACATAAACATCCACCACAGCATTCTTCACTGTGGTGGAAGGCAACAAAGTTCAGTCAGTCCTCCTCCTTTTAATACAATTAATCCAAACTCAAATACAATAGATAGAGCAAAGGGGAAGGTATGGAGTGCAGAATATAGTTCTCAGCATTGTAGTGCAACAGTGCCAGAGACATGTCCAATGTCTGCAATGGGGTAGAGGTGAATTGGACAGTACCCTGGCTTATGAAAGGAGCATTCAGATGCCTGACAACTGAAGGGAAGAAGCTGTTCCTAAGTCTGGTGGTGTACATTTTCAAGCTTCTGTACCGCTGCCCAACAAGGAGCAGAGAGAAGAAGGAATGACCGGGGTGTGACAAGTCTTTGATTATGTTGGCTGTTTTTCCGAGGCAGCGTGGTGTGGATGGAGTCGATGGTGGGTAGTCTGGTCTGCGTGATGGAATTGACAGAATTTCTGGAATAAGTTTTTAAAAGGATCTTTCAATTCAGGAAATCAATTTGCTGAATTCAACTTGGCTTCACTACACCCTCAGGAAGTGCAAACGGAAATGTTTATTGATCCACTGGACCCAGTCAGAGCGTATTATGTTCACGTCCCCACATTAAAACACGCATATTTTTTACAAGTAGAACTTTCAGCAAGGTTTATGAATTCAACACAAGCTTCGGATTCTCCTGCAAACTGAGGCAACAACAAGATTACTGAAGTCTGCAGCAGGTTTGCTGATGTGGTCTTTCGCACAGGCCTCTGCATCCAATCATTAGAACACAACGAAAATGTAACATTTTTCATTCCCAAGGCATGACTTTTTATGGACAACAGCCTTAAAAGGAGATTCAAATCCAAGCAAGACAGTGCCAAATAAGATTTCAGCGTTCTCTGATCAACAGTGAATCTCTGTCATTTCACGGAACATTATTTAAAGTTGCTTCACTGCAACCCAATAAACTTTACCCAATTAACCTCCCTCTAAATGCAGTCCTAGAGAGCTCTCAGCATTGTGCAGAAAGTGCAGGAATGTGATGGAGCAATCAACGAGCTGAGATCCTCCAGCTGGATGACAGCACAACTTGTGGGTGACAATTTAAGGCGAGAGGGGAAGATTGAGAGGGGGACCTGAGGGGCAGCTTTTGCATTCAGAGGGTGGTGGGTATATGGAACGAGCTGCCAGCGGAGGTAGTTGAGGGAGGTGTAATAACAACATTTAAGACATTCGGACAGGTACATAGATAAGAAAGATGGATACCTCTAGAGGGATATGGGGACCAAAAACAGACAAAGCTTGGATGGGGCATTCTGGTCGGCATGGATGAGTGGGACTAAAGGGCCTGTTTCCATGGGTATGAATACATGTCAAGAGTTAAGAGTTAAGAGTGTTAACCTTTCTTCGTTCATTTATGTCATTGGTCTAAGTGTGAGAAGCAAGTCAGCAGTAGCATTGCGTGGGACGACAGATGGCACAATGGGCTAAGTGTTCGGCTGGCAACCGGAAGGTAGCTGGTTCGAATCCCGCTTGGAGTGCATACTGTCGTTGTGTCCTTGGGCAAGACACTTCACCCACCTTTGCCTGTGTGTGTCCTTGGGCAAGACACTTCACCCACCTTTGCCTGTGTGTGTGGATGTAATTATGTGAAGCACTTTGGGGTCAATGCAAGTTGACTAAAAATGTGCTATATAAATAAAGAAATTTTATTTAATTTTAATTTACTTTTTCTCTCAGCCAAAACATCTTACAGCCTTGACATAAAAAACCTTCTCCACACCTAAATTATTAGTTAATATAAGAGCACAGTGAATATTATCAGTGGGACCATGGAGGGAGCTCCAATGTGTAGTTTGTCAAGGCCTTAGTTCAAAGTCATGACATAATCCAATAATCTTCCATAAATCTGCTGAACATGAGTTAATATGATCTCTCCTCTAGGACCACAGTCTTAAATTAAGTGGTGAGAGGGTGAATGAGGTGTCTGGGGTTGAGGATTTCCTACTAGCTGTTGGCTGATCCAAGATAACGACCCTGGATGGCTACGAGTTAAGACGAGGTGTCTGCTTGGACAACTGCCTTGCCACATTGCTGTTACAGGATTGTTACAGAGATCGCTTATTGCAACTACTTTACACTGATTCATCACTCGTTGATATGAATGAATGGCTTAGATCATAAGAGTTATCCTTCATCCAAAGATACTCTGTGTCCAACTGAATGTAATGGGAATCTGATGCAATTTATTCAAAGAATGTTTCTTACAGCCCTTCGAGAGACATCGCTCATTGACCAAGTAAAGCAAACACACTGGCTACGGCTAAGACAGCAGGTTAAAAATGAAAGGTAATCAGTATTGAGTTACACCAAATATTAATCACTTTAAAACCATCCACATCACTCTACATCAGGAAATAATTTTGTTCTGAGGAGTATAGGATCTTGCCACTCAAAACAATCACCTTGGCAGGAGAACCAAGCATCAATTTTCTGGTCATTTTTCACTTCTTGACTGACCCAACTAATCTGGTTTTTTTTTAAACCCTCCTTTTCCAACTGTTTTTCATTTGCGGCTGATGAATTTGATCAGTTTTGAGTAGCTGTCAACTGAGATTTTGAAAATTTGACTTTCTGTAGGCTGAGCAGCAAACTCAGGCTGAATGCTGAAACACGGGCCCTTTCAAATGTTGACAAATTGATCACAGAAAGCCTGGGTCAGCATTAAAGAAAGGATTAATTTAGACTAGAAATGCATTATCCGTGTTTATAAAAGGCCTGCTCTGGATAATATACATTCACAGTCTAAATGCCCAGCAACATCGCTGTGATTATCTGCAGCCAGCATTTGAAGATAATTGAAATGCAGGAGATGAGTGGAGTCAAATAAGATTAATTAATTAGTTACACTATTTTTCAGACCCCCAAGTTCACCCAGTTGGAACATAGAACGGTACCGGGCCCTTTGGCCCACAATGTCTGTGCCAAACATGATGCCAAGTTAAATGGATCTCATTTGCCTCCCATGATCCATATCCCTCCATTCCTTGCACATCCATGTGCCTATCTGAAAGCTTCTTAAACATCACTATGGTACCTGCCTCCACCACCATCCCCGGCAATGCATTCCAGGCCCCCAGATACAGCGTGGAAACAGGCCCTTCGGCCCACCGAGTCCCGGCCGACCATAGATCAGCCATACACTAGTTCTATCGTAGACACTAGGGACAATTTACAGAAACCAATGAATCTACAAACCTGCATGTCTTTGGAAAACCAGGACACCCAGAGAAACCCACGCAGTTATAGGAAGAACGTACAAACTCTGTAGAGACAGCACCCATAGTTAGATCAAATCCAGGTCTCTGGCGCTGGAAGGCAACAACTATACTGATGGGCAACTGTGCTGACGTTTTGTTCAAAACTTGCCCAGTGCAACTCCATTAAAGTTTCCCCCTCTCACCATGTAGCTATTATACCCTCTAGTCTTGGACATTCCCACCCAAAGAGACTGTCTACACTATCTGTGCCTGTCATAATTTTATGAACACTTTTACGAGAGGAATAGGAGATACGCTGTCTAACAGGAAACATGTGAGCACTAGATGTGACGAGTGGTGAGCCAAACTCAACTTTTAACAATTTACATAAATGACTTGGATAGTCACCAATGGTGTGGCTGCTAAATATGCTGATGGCACAACATTAGGTGGGGAAGTAAAATGTGAAGAGAACCTAAGGAGGTTACAACAGATACAGTTAGTGAGTGGATAGGGATTTGGCTAATGGAGAACAATGTGGCTAATGTGAATTTCTCCATTTTGGTATGAAAAGTGAAATAGGAAAGGACAGTGGGTATATGGAACGTACTGCCAGAGGAGGTAGTTGAGGTAGAAACTATAACAGCATTTAAAAGACATTTGGACAGGTACACGGATAAGAAAGGTTTAGGATTTCAATGGTTCAATAATGCTTTAATGTCATGTGCGCACTGCACAATGAAATTCTTTTTGCAAAGAACACACATGTACGAGTCCCCATATTTTGGCGTGATTTACAAAAAAGTCCAAAGTCTGGCCCATGCGCCCAATGTAAGGGAGTGGCTCCTGATCCAGGTAGGCCTCAGGCTGCTGCTGGTCCTCCTCCATCTCCCTCAACAGGCTTGGCCCGCCAACTGACTTCCTTCTCCTTGCCCGACCGCTTTTGTGTCCCGGGGATGCCTCCTGCAGCTGGCCTTGAAGGTGCAGGAGGTAATAGCCGGGTCCCTCTCTTACTCCTCGCATCCGTCGTCGCCAGCGGCTCCCTCATCCTCGGCTCTCTAGTCTTCAGTGCCCAGCTCGGCTTCCCCTCTGCAGGTTGTGGCCCGCTGGATCTTTCCTCCTTCATGGCGGCGAGCCTTGTCTGCTGCCGCATGTGGCCGCGGAGGGCTCAGCGGCACCCCCTACTGGTCACGGCCCGCTGGGTTTTCCTTCGTCTGGCCACCGGGTTCCAGGAGCCTTTTTGCCATCGCGGGGCATCCCAGGAGCTCTGTGATTCTATGACTCTACCAAGTCAAAAACAGTTGATAGTGCCCTAAGTCATGATGTCACCCAGGTGAAGAAGCATTTAGACAGACACATGAACCGGCAGGGAATGGCGGAATATAGACTTATATGTATGACTGCAGGCACAAAATTTCGTTCAGACCGTAAGGTCTGAATGACAATAAAGGAAATTCTAATTCTAATGTGCAGGCAGACATACAGTTTAACTTATCTACATGGTCAAGCGTCAAGCGTGCTGTTTGTGTGCTGTTCCGTCCTACGTTCTATCAATCTTCAGACCAAGAAGTAAGCAACATCAAAGACCCAAACATAGTTAATAAGATCCAGGCATCTGAAAGCAGGCTAACAGACCGAACCTGGAATTCCTCTGGATATGTGTCGAGTGTAGCAAATATTTATGTAAGAATATAAGTAAGCCATATGATTATGTATCACAGCGATATCATCCTACACATGACACAAGCACGTGTGTTATTTTTTATTAGTCCGCAAAACTGTTCTCTATCTCTTGGCGTCTCCTGGACATTATTATCGTTGGAACTTTCCAGAAATGACATGCTGGATTGCAGAACACCGCCAAGCTTCTTTTCATTTATTATATTGTTTGCAGAATACTATGTATACATATTCAGTTGTGCTGCTGCAAGTAAGAATTTCATTGTTCTGTTCGGGACATATGACAATAAAACACTGTTGACATGAAAATACCTTCTATCCTCCCAGTGTCCAAACCCTTCGCTGCACTGGGTTCCTGTGGAGAGATGTTGTCTCAGTGAACTGTTGAAATATCCGCTTCAGTAAATGTTCCCCAATCACGATAAACAGCACCTCATCACATCAGGAGTTCCTTGCAGAACTGTTGTAAGCTATTTGTGGTCCTTGTGTTCCTATGAGCCAATGTGGGAATTGAGTATGTTGATAGCAGATATTTGTTATTTATGTTCTGTGAGAGGATATTCGTGAACTGCCTGAACAGCAATCTTTAATTCTGGACAGGCCCATGGTTGGAATTGATCCAACAATTCAAAGTATTCTCTCTGAAATGTGGCAATCCAATTGCACTTCAACTTACATAAAACAAGAAACTGCAGATTTCACCTGCCCCCCCCCCCCCCTTCCTGAACAGTTCAAATAGGCATCATGGTCGACACAAACATTGTGGCTTGAAGAGCCCATTCTTGGGCGCTACTCTTCTATGTTCGATCTTCTATTCAGACTAATGTTAGCTCGTGAACATAAATAGTTTTCTGCACCCTGCATCAACTGCTCCTTGCATCCAGAGCAGAAGTAGCTTCATTAGGGAATTTCAGTAAGGTATTCAAACATGTTTTCCATTTCACAAAGCTATATTGAAATTGTGTTAGTTAGTTTACAGCTGTACAAAATGTTGGCGAGACTGCACTTGGAGTGTTGTGTTCAGATTTGATCACCTTGCTGAGGGAAAGGTACCATTCAAATGGAAAGAGTGCAGGGAAGATTTACGAGGATTTGCAAGGACTTGCTAGCTATACTTAAAGAGCGTTTGTCAGCACAGGGCCTGTACTCGCTGGAGTTTAGAAAAATGAGGGGGGACCTATTTGAAATGTACAGAATAGTGAAGGGCTTGGATTGAGTGGATGTGGAGAGGATGTTTCCACTAGTGGGAGAGTCTAGGACTAGAGGTCATAGCCTCAGAATTAATGGACGCTCTTTTAGGGAGGAGATGAGGAAGAATTTATTTAGTCAGAGGTTGGTGAATCTGTGGAATTCTTTGACACAGAAGGTTGTAGAGGCCAACTCAGTAGATATATTTAAGGCAGAGGTAGATAGATTCTTGATTAGTACAGGTGTCAGAGGTTATGGGGATAAGGCAGAAGAATGGGGTAAGCAGGGAGAGATAGATCAGCCATGATTGAATGGCAGAGTAGACTTGATGGGCCGAATGGTCAAATTCTACTCCTGTCACTTATGATCTTATAGGGAGAGCTTGGAGCACAGGAGGCTGAAGGGTGATCTCATAGAGGTGCATAAAATTATGTGAATGTATAGGATGAATGCATGGAGTCGCAAGAGTCCCAGACTCTGAATCATGAACCAGAAGACATAGTTTTAAGGTGAGGGGGAAATGATTTAATACAAACCTGAGGAGCAACTTTTTTCACACAGATGGTGGTGGATATATGGAATGAGCTGCCAGAGAAGGGAGTTGAGGCAGGTACAACAACAATATTTAAAAGTCTCTTGGCCAGGTACATGGATAGGAAAGGTTTGGAGGGATATGGACTAAGTGCGGGCAAAAGGGACTAGCTTAGATGGAGCATCTTGGTCAACATGAACGAATTGGACCAAAGGGCCTGTTTTTGTGCTGTATGACTCGATGATTCTGACTTGAGGGAATTAAACTTGAAGGGTTACAGACATAGAGGGAGGAAAGGGACTATTGGAATATGGAACTATTGGAATATATGAATAATGATAGGGTGAATACAAAGAGTCTTTTACCCAGGATAGGGAAATCAAGAACTAGAGCACATAGGTTTAAAGTGAGAGGGGGCAACCTTTTCACACAGAGGGTGGTGGGCATATAGAACACGTTGCCTGAGGGAATGGTTGAGGCAGGAATGATAATAACATTTAAAAGACATTTGGGCAGGTACATGGATAGGGAAGGTTTAGAGAGATATGGGCCAAGCGCGGGCAAATGGGAGTACCTTGGATGAGGCATCTTGGTCAGCATGGATGAATTGAGCTGAAGGACATGTTTCCATTTTGTATGGTCCTATGCATTTGCCTGGTTACCTTGACAATGCTTGAGTGTCCCGCTATAACATATTCCGTAATAGATTCTCACGATTCCCTCGGACAGATGTTATTCTCAGTCGACTAATTTAGATATTCAAACTCTCCTCGTGACACCACAAGTGTCTACACCAAAATAATCAGCTATGTTTATAAATAATTAGAAGCGTTGTGAATGGACATTTACATCAGCACGGTTATTCTGACTCTGTAGTTCTGAAATCTACTTTGTTACTTACCGGATGGTCAATTGACACGATTTCATGGCTGCCTGCTGGTTAGTCTCTGTGCTTTCCATCTTCCTGCTATTCTCTACACAAGCTACAGTACCAACATCAAACGGAAAAGTAACATGAATCTTTGAAATTCACCAATAACAAACTGCATCACAAAATACATTTAAAAGTGGCATACTAAGACCAGAAAACTCCTTTTTGAAAATCACCTGGTTAAGAGATAAATTTATTATCAGCTTCGAGAAAAATGATTGGATAGGTTTAGAGGGATATGGGCCAAACACAGGCAGGTGGGACAAGTGTAGATGGGCATGTTGGTCGGCATGGAAGGGTTGAGCCAAAGAGCCAGTTTCCACACTGTATGATTCTATGACTTTAATGTCAATGTATCCAGATGGTTAATTGCTCGAAGGAAACTTTGGAGTAACTCAACGGGTCAGGCAGACCAGTGGAGGGAACAGCTAGATGAAGTTTGGGTCAGAACCCTTCTTAAGAAGAGTCCTGACCTAAAAAAATGTGTTTGCCCATTCCTTCCACAGATACTGTATTGCCTCTTTTTGCTCGAGATTCCAGCATCTGCAGTATCTTGTGTCTCAACAAGTAACCTTTGACAGTTTGGCTGAATTTGAGACTAGACTCTTGAGTTCAGCTGGTTTGAAATGGTGGACAAAGTGCTAAGTGCAAAGTGTTGCTCTTCTGTGGCCACGGATCTCAACTGACCTTTCTCCATTGCATGTGTTTGGTTTGTTCCATCGTCTTCTTGGACTGCTGTTGCTTTAGTAAACGTGCAGATGTTAACAGCTGGGAAGAGGGCTGCAGCTGTTGCTGCTGATATCTTCCACCCATTGCTGGACCTTCCTGTGACCGTCAACAGCACTCAGCTGGCTCCACGCAAAGAATAATCACAACAACTCACTAGAAAGATCTTGTCATCTTGCCACATACTAATGTGTTCTTGGTGAACAGCCAATAAATTGATTTCTTCTTGCGCTATATTCCAGTAATTGGGAACAGAAACTGCCAAACCGGAATCTCATTCTAGTTCCATGGATTTTCTCATCTATCACAATTAACCTTTCTATTTAATCCACACCTCTCACCACCTAACAGTCTGAAGAAGGATCCTGAACCGAAACATCATCTGTCCATTCCTTCCATTGTTGTTGCCTGATCTGCTGAGTTCCTCCAGCACTTCGCTTGAGGTTCCACCATCTGTGTCCCTATTTTACTGCTACACTGTGATAATCCTTCAAAGCAGGGAGGGAGAAGTTTGAAGAAATTCACCCTCCTCTCTGCTCCCCCTCGGTGATTGCTGTCATAGTTTCACCTTTGCTCCCATGAAACTGAACCATTTCTTGAACTGGTTGAATTGGAGTGCCAGTCCTCCATTCCAGGAATTTACCCGAGATATCTGTCAATCACACCTGTTTTTTTATGTAGTTAATTGAGCCTTTATTGATGAACCCTAATTGATGTAATAGGTCAAGAGGACTGCTGCTCTCCGAACCATGTTCTGCCCTAGACTCATAGTCTAAAGAAATGTCACCTGTCCATTCCCTCCCCCAAATGCTAGACACAAAAAGCTGGAGTAACTCAGCGGGACAGGAAGCATCTCTGGGAAGAAGGAATCGTTGACTTTGCCACCTGACCCGGTGAGTTCTTCCAGTACTTTGTGCTTTGCTTAAGATTCCAACATCTGTAGATTCTTATGCCTCCCTTCCTTTTGTCTTTCTATAAACTAAATTTCCAAATATTTTATTATTTCCTTTTGACCTGTTGCATCAATAAGGACATGCATTGGAAACCATGCAACAAACAAACTTTTCACTGTACCTCAGTACATATGACAATAATAAACTTAACTAGACATTGACTTTGCTGTACATCATCACTAAATAAGAAGAAATTGCAACTCTGGTCAGTGGTGCTGAAGAGGTGGATAGTGTTTGTGATCAATGAAGTCCGTTTTCGGCTTATTGATGTTATTGTGCTGTAAAGTGGGCAGGTACGTCTGGCACCTGATGAGCTGGAGGCCCCTGTGATACCTCTAAATGTTCTGTGCATGGCTACACAGTTGAATTTGAGCTGCCTGCCTGATTCACAAACATCCAACAACACATTCCCCTTGCTCGATAGTAGCAACGTCAATCATCCAAAGAATCCGCGTGACCCCACTCTGTAGCGTCAGCAATAACGTCAGGAGGCGCAGGTCTGCATTTGATGCTGCTGTGATATCTGGTCTGTGATCACCAGCCCTCTTCATTGATAACGGTATCTCCGTCAGTGAGCTCCACTCCTTACGTAACAAAGCCGAAGAACAGTCTTGTTTTACAGGGTCTGAGCTGAAAGATGAGATTTACGTGGCAGCTGTTGTTCTAAAGGGGGCTTGCTGTTAGAATAGATGCATCAGCTGTAATAGTTGGCACTTAGGTTTCAAGAGTGTTTAATTGTCATACGTGCCGACAATGGAACAATACTATTCTTACTTGCTGCAGATCCACAGGCGTGTAAATACAGCAACACAGATAATATATACAAATCAAAAGTACATCAAATTAATAACAGTAATACTAGGTAATGGTAATAGTGCAAAAAATTATGTCCATGGTGCGACTAAAGACAAAATCCGTAGAAGATCTATGTTCTCCAGAGAAGCTGCAAGACCTGCTGAGTTACTCCAGCACTTTGTGTCTTTTTTTGTAAACCAGCATCTGCAGTTCCTTGTATCCATGAAAATCATAGTTGCTACAGCAAGGACACGACCGATACATGGTCAAAGTGAAATTCTTCTCCAGTCGGAGAAGGTGGGAACTGGGTAAGCTGGGTTGTATAAGGTAACTGAATGGAAAAGTGCAAATTGTTAATCTACAGTATACCTGTGCTGGCTGGATCAAATCTTGGTGTTTGGATTGTGTAGTACAGAACAAGATGAAGCTACTTGACCCTCCGAGTCCATGCTGACATTCCAATAGTCTCTTTCCACCCCTCCATGTCTTGAACTTTAATTCCCTTGTGTCACAGAATTATAGAATTAATCAGCATGGAAACAGGCCCTTCAGCCTAACTCATCCATGTCGATCAAGATGTTCCACCTAAGCTAGTCCCATTTGCCCGCATTTGGTCCATATCCTTCTACACCTTTCCTATCCATGTAGCTGTCCAATAATTTTTCAAACGCTATTGTACCTGACCTCTGAGTGAAAATCATGCCCCTTAGATTCTTATTAAATCTACTCCACCCTGAGTATATGACTCTGTCCATTCACGTAAAGAATTATCCTCATGATTTGATACACCTTTTTAAGAGGAATGAATATTATCTTAAGACATACAAAAGGAAAAATATATAAATCAAAATACAAATAATGTCCAGTTGGATTATACAATTAAATTGGCGTGAACAAATTAGGTTGAAGGGCTTGTTTCCAAGCTGTACAACTACATGACTAGGTAGACAAAAGTGCTGGAGGAACTCCGTGGGTGCAGCAGCATCTATGAATCGAAGGAAATAAGCAACATTTCGGGCCGAAACCCTTCTTCAGACCATAGATTTTTCCATCGATGCTGCTGCACCCGCTGAGTTTCTCCAGCACTTTTGTCTACCTTTGATTTTCCAGCATCTGTAGTTCCTTCTTAAACAACTCCATGGCTAGATTATTTTAGATTATTTTAAAGAACTCATTGCAAAGTAATCTTTCTAATTGTGTCCAATTATGCTCTAATAGAAATCTAGAAGAAGAACCATGGGTTAATGGATTAATACTGTGGTTGTGGCTCAAGGCCCCACTATTTAGCAAAAGATGTTCTCTTAATCTGAGCTAAAGCCAGATTCTGAGCAATGTGCTTCCACAGACATCCAGTTCAATAAGATACTTTTTATTTGGCAGTAGCAAAGAAAATGACAACATATTTAATTACTAAAATGTCTGGGGAAGGATGATCGAAATGCAAGGTTGAGACCTGTCTGCAAGTTTAGTACATTTTGTATCAGATTATGTGCGTGCTTCCAAACCGCTGCGTAGCCAAGACACATGCAAGTCATCTGAAATGGGTCATAATTGACCCCAGCATCCCAGTGTGAGCCTGTTACACTCTGTTCGCTCTTCAAGATATACATTTTCAGCCACCCAGCTATATATTCAGGATAATGAGAAGCAGAGGCAAGTGCAGTCTACTTGCGTAGTGAAATGAATAGATAAAGCACATTATTATGGTGTACCTGGAATAAGCTACTCCAAACTCTTTAGAAGATGACGGGGGACCTCATTGAAACTTAGTGAATAGTGAGAAGCCTGGATAGAGTGAATATGGAGAGGATGTTTCCACTGGTGGGAGAGTCTAGGACCAGAATCCATAGACTCACAATAAAAGGACGTAACTTTGGAATGGAGATGAGGAATTTATTTAATCAGGGGGTGGTGATTCTGTGGAATTCATTGCCACATACAGCTGTAGAGGCCAAGTCAATGGTTATTTTTAGGGCAGAGATTGACAAATTCTTGATTAGTAAGGATGTCAGGGGTTATGGGGAAAAGGCAGGGGAATGGGGTTGTGAGGGAAAGATAAATTAGCCATGATTAAATGACGGAGTAAACTTGATGGCCGAATGGCCAAACTCTGCTCCTATAACGTATGAAGATCAGGAAGTTATAGCTATTTAAATGCTATTTATCAGGAGACACAATAGGCTGCAGATGCTGGAATCTGGAGGAACTCAGTGGGTCAGTCAGTATCTGTAGAAGGAAAGTAATGGTCGTGACCCTGCATCAGAAACCAAAATATCGACTATCTCTGTATACTATCTCTCGAAGTATTGTTTGTGTAGGTTTTTGCACCACCTGAATTCAGAACTCTAGCCAAATCAAGATGATGTCCTAGAGAGACCAAGCCCAAGCGGATTAAAAAGCAAAATAATGCAGTGGCTAGATATCCGAAATAAAGCTGAAAATGCTGGAAATATTCAGACAGTATCTGTTAGCATTATTCAGGTCATTGAAAGTAGCCTGTTTCTTTCTCTGTGGACACTTCCTGCAATCCTGATTTACAAATACTATAGCCACAATTTATGGAATAATTTTACAAGAGTCCAAGATAATCTGCACAATATGTAGCAGCAAGGCCACTGGATGTGACCCATGTGGTTTAGTTTGGTTTGAGAGAAGTTTTATTCCATCATTGACACCGATGGATAAAAGGGATGGAAGGTCTTCATTTCTCCTTCTCAGATCTTTATCCACATTAAATATCTTAAATCTCAAAATATTTTTAGCTTGTTTTTCATTTCTCTTTTTCAACTTAGATCTTTAGCCATGTAAAACATCCTGAAGCTAAAAATATTTTCAGATATTATTAGCTTGTTTCCACAGTGAGAAAATAATCTGAAAATACGTCAAATATCCAGGATAAATTTGTATCAATTATTAAATTAAGATCCACACATACTCGTGTTATATTTTTATAGCAAACCAACGTTTATCAAGCAGGGATCTAAAAGAAAGTTGCAAGGTAATTTTGGTTGCAATGTGCTCATGAATGGAATCAGTGGAAAATTGGACTCCTTATCCAAGTAATCAATTCCTGAAGATCACTGTGAGGTGGTGCTTGGGAACTTTTGTTTGTCATTTCATTTTTCTTCCCTGCTTCAACCTCTCAGACCCAGAGGTCAAGAGGACCAAATTTGCGTATTGCAGCTTCTGGATTCAACAATTTTAGCATGATGTTCCCATTTACACCTCCTCTGGACCCATTTTCTGTTTCTTCGCTTGTCCCTTTGCTCCTTTAACCTGCTCCATCACCCCTTTCTTCAATCGGGCTCTTTGGCATTCCACCAAATGACAGAACTATTCATTCCTCCCATTCTTCCTTTTCCTGCAACTTATCTCTAACATTCCCCATTTTGGGTGAAAAGTCGTTGACTGGAAACATAACCTATGAATTTCATACTCCATTGTTATTACCCGACCTTTTGAAAATTATAGCTTTTGGTTTTATCATTGTGAAATGTCCCCATCAGGATTTTATAACACAGTCACTTTTTGGGGGTCATTATACTAGTGGCAGCTCCCTTGAATTAGAATCTTACTATGCTACCTATTGTCGAACAGGTCACATTGGTGGTAACTTGTTTCTGTAACACATGACATGCTTGAGTAACATTGGAATCCAAATGGCAAGGATTTTTAGTTTAGAAACACAGCAAGGAAACAAGCCCTTCAGTCCACCAAATCCATGCCAACCATCTTTACATTAGTTCGACATTATCCCAATTTTGTATCCACGTCACACAACAACACCTAACGTCAGGATCGAGCCTGGGTCTGCGGCAGCTCTACCCACTGCCCTTTTTAATGAGAAAAGTTATACTAGCAAATGCATTTAAACCACTCTCCATCTTACTGCATATCAGGCAGCATTAGCAAACCCGGAGTTTATGTGACCTTTTTCAACCTTTTGTTTACAGTTAAAAGCCTGGCATTTAGGACTTCCATCAATCCCAGTTCTCACATAGAGAGTTTTCAGCCCAGTCCAAAGACAGAACTCAAAAAAAGCTTTACAAGCCAAACCAGGATGAACTTCATTTTACTACAATGCAAAATAGCTAAGTGCACGTTTTTGAAAAATCCCAAATGGAATGTCACACAGTCCTTATTAAGTAAATCACTTCTGAATTGTTTCCTTGGCTCGAGCAGCTTGCTTATATCAGTGCCATTGTAGACGCAGAAAGCTGCAGACTAAAGAGTCCCCTGACATTCGTGAAATCCAACTGACACCTGTGGTCTGAATTAATTGAAGTAAAATGTCCGGTTTATAAGGAGAGGAAAAGACCCGATTTGAAGCATCTGCTAACATTCCTGCATTCCAACTCAGTCAATTTGAGTAAAAAATATGTTCCCTTGCTATTAAATGTCAAAAACTCTGCAAGGACTGGCCTATCTATTTAAATGCTAGCATATGGCAGTAAACACACATTCTTCGCTGGTCATATTTTATACTTGCACTATGTAAAACAAGATCCAATAGTCTAATTTAAAAAATCATGACAATTTTTCTCTCCCAGACTGAGCTACATAGAATTTATATGCTGTTTTTTTGGTTCATTTTTGGAATGTCAACATCGCTAGAAAGACCATCGTTCATGGTCTATCCCTTATTGCTCCTGGACAGAAGTGGGCCACTGTCAAGGCAAGTCGGGTTCATTGTCAGAGACACAGGTATGGTGAGGGACAGGTATAATGAAAATTGTGCTTGCAGCAGCATCACATGAACAGTCTCAGACAACACACAAAAACTGAAATTGTGCTTCCCAGAGGAATTTGGTATTATTTAATGAAAAACACAATTAGAAACCCCCATGTAGGGGAAGACATCGTCTGTAGTGTCCCATTGTCATGGTAGGATTAGGGTTGTGCAGGTGAGTTCAACAACCTCATGATTGCAGGAGAATAGCTGTTCCTGAATCTGATGTGGTGGGACTTCAGGCTTCTGTACCTCCTGCCTGATGGTAGCGGTGAGAAGAGGACATGGCCCTGATGGTGAGGATCCCTGATGATAGAAGCTACCTTCTATATGAGGAAGTGCCTCATATAGATGCTTTAGATGGTGGGGAGGGCTGTGTAGATCAGTGCATATCCTTTTACATGGTGTCAGAAGTGGGATTCGAACCCACGCCTCCAAAGTCCGGTACGGAATTGATCAGGGACGTCCTGGTATACGGTCTCCTAAACTCAAAGCTGCGCGAAGATCTACTAATGAAACCCGACCTCACGCTAAGGGATGCCATGCATTCTGCTCGTATGGCCTCTGCTGTCGGCTCCGTTTCCCACCCACAGTCCCAGGACATCAACTTCACCGGTACCGTTGGCCGCCGGCGGATCAATAGCCCACCTCGCCCGTTCTCCCCCGCTTCTCCCGCTAAGGTCACCCCTCGTCGTTGCCCAAATTGTAATTTCTCCTCGCACCAGAACAACGTTTGCCCGGCGCTGGGTAAGACTTGCAACTCTTGCGGGAAACTTAACCATTTTTCGTCAGCCTGCCGTTCTCGTGGGAAACCGATCCCTGCTCCTAGAAGGAGTCTAAACATTATTGCGGACACTGATAGCGCGCCTGGTTCCCAGTACCAACCCGAACTCCCTGATTCAGATACGATTTCCTCCCATGGTGATCCGACTGTGTTTTCGCTCCTGGGTGCACCTGGCCCGATAACGGATCCCTCCATACATGTTACTGTGAATGGACACTCCTTCTCGGCCAAGGTCGATACTGGTGCGTTTGCAAACATTATGTCTGTTCGCCTCTTCAAACAGATAAGCTTGGGTGAGAGAGTGCTTCCAGATAGCTCCCGCCTTCATGCCTATGGGGGAGGTGTTCTGGTCGCAGTGGGGAAGGCCACTGTTATCTGCACTGTTCTCAAGACCTCTCGGCCCCTCACTTTTTTCCTGCTGGACTCTGATAACGTCACCCTGCTGAGCAGCGCTACGCTCAGATCGAGAAGGAGCTCCTTGCAGTGGTTTTCGCATGCTCCAAATTCAAAGACTACATTATGGGCAACACTTTCACCATTGAAACGGACCACCAGCCGCTGGTTTCTATCTTGAACAAGCCTATCCATGCGGCCTCCTCGCGGTTGCAGCGAATGATGCTGCAGCTCCAACGATTCACATTCAACATTGTGTACCGCAAGGGCAAGGAAATGTTCGTGGCCGACACATTGTCCCGTGCGCCGCTCCCTTCCGTTGCCCGTCATCCATACGAATCGTCTGACCTGATGGTACTGAACGTTAACATTGTTCCCTCTTGGCAGATGCAGTCCCTGGTCGAACACACTGCCGCTGATCCTGCCCTACAACAGCTTGCGGGCGTCATCCGCCGTGGCTGGCCTGACCGACGCTCTTCTCTACCGGCCGGTGCCGTGCCCTACTTCCTGGTTCGGGACGAATTGGTGCTGCACAGCGGCGTGGTGGTGAAGGGCCACAAGGTCGTGGTGCCGGACGCTCTGCGTGACCACTACTACCAAACCGCACACAGCGGTCACCCCGGGGTGGAGGCCACTTTGTCCCGGGCCCAAGCTCAGTTTTTCTGGCCTGGCATGATTCCGGAGATTCATGACAGGGTCTCCGCCTGTGCTGCCTGCAACAGCCTACTGCCTCATCAACAACGCCAACCTCTCATGCAGCAGCCGGCTCCAGAGCTGCCGTGGATGGCTGTCGCCACTGACATTTTCGAATGGCGTGGCAAACACTTCCTGGTCCTGGTGGACTCCTACTCTAGCTGGTTCGAGGTGGACCAGCTGCCTTCCCTCACGTCTGTTGCCGTCATCGGGAAGCTTCGCCGCCACTTTTCTACCTTTGGTTCCCCGGTGACTCTCCAATCCGACAATGGCGGACAGTTTTCCAGCGCAGAGTTCGCCGCTTTCGCCGCCCTATGGAACTTTCGCCACATCACCAGCAGCCCCGAATACCCGCAGAGCAACGGCCTTGCGGAACGCGCTGTCCGCAGCGCCAAGGAGCTGCTGGAACATTGCCGTCTGTCCCATTCGGACTTCTATCTTGCCCTCCTCAACCTCCGCAACATTTCCCGGGACCCCGCACTTGGTTCGCCTGCCCAGCGCCTCATGTCCCGCACCACTAGACCCCCTCTCCCGGTTTCTCAGCAATCTCTAACGCCCGCTGTCCTAAGCCCTGCCGCTGTCAAGGAGCGCATCATCGAGAAACAGGTCATCCAAAAGCGCTCCTTTGATAAATCTTCCCGACTACTTCCCCGTCTGTTCCCAGGCCAGGTTGTTCGGATGATGTCCTCCTCCGGTCATCACCGGCTGGCCGTTGTCGTTGGCAATGCCGACTCTCCCCGGTCCTACCTGGTTAATTACGAGGGCACCGTGTACCGTCGGACACGCCAGCACCTGCTGCTAGTCAACGAGCCTTCTCCGCCTCCCGCGGACCCGTTTTCGCCGCCTGTTCATTCCCCGCCACCTGTCCAGCCCCCGCCGCCAGTCCATTCACCGCCGCCTGCGACTACTCCTGCCCCTGTCACTCCTCGCATGCCACGGACCCTTCCCTCTCAGCTCATGGTGCCCAGCCCGCACGGTCCCCCTTCTCCTCCTTCTCCTGCTGTGGATCCCGTTCCGTCGCCTTGCTCTCCTCCTCCACCTGGGCTTTCATCTCCCGGTTCCCCTATCTCTGTCCCTGCCCCCGTTCCTGTTGCTCCTGCGGTGGAAGGGGAAGGCGGGTTGCGCACCCGCTCTGGGCGTTTGGTCAAGCCGCCTGTCCGGTACGGAGTGGGCGAGTAGTCTGCTTCATTATGTTTTCCAACTGTTCCTGGTTTGCCTCTAGCGTATGAGCCATGGTCGCTTTGTTTCCAAGAGAAAGGATGTAGATCAGTGCATGCTCCTTTAACATAGTGACCTCACCACTACTAACCACGCCCCATTGTCTCCTGTATAATTGTAGCTTCCCCGCCTCTAGCTCTCTCTCTAGTCCCAGTGATGACCACGGACAGCTAGGGCATAATGTGTGTAGTGAATGAATAAAGATACTTGGTAAGAGACTTTGAGTGTTGGATCAAGTCCTTTTACAGGCTGTGCCCATGATGGGCCGGGCTGAGTCCACCACTGTCTCACAGGTCTGTGAGCTGAAATTTCCATACCAGGTCATGATGCAACCATTCCTGATACTTTCTACAAGTTCATTGGAGTATCCAGTGACATATCGAATCACTGACAGGATTTTGAGGCGGTGATATGTCAGTGGGTAAAGGAGTTCAACAGGACACAGGCTAATCAGACAGGATAAGGAAGGAACTTTCTTCAGTTCATTTAGACCATGCTTAATCAACCCTTCTTGGTCTGTAACATTCAATAACATGATCTTAGAAAAGTATGTATCTGCATTAGCTTTAAAATGAATATGCAGCTCTACAGCTGTCGAGTGCTCTACATTTCTAGTACTCTTTGTATAAATGTTAACATTACCCCACATGTCCCTGTGTTAGTTCTGACCACTTTATCTGAACTCCCCCAACATGAGAAGTATTTTTATAAAGGGCATGAATGAACTATGTCTTTCTATTTTTTTTAACAAGTTTGATAAACTTCATGACTAATATTTTACTGGTTCTGGTTTTATTTTATCTGCTGAATTTTAAATCAATTTCAAATTCACAAAATGCCATGCTGGGATATGAACACACATTCCCAGGTCTATTAGTGCTGGCCTCTGGATTATTCATTTAGTAACATTAGCACTGCACTCCCCTACACTAGTGTGCAGATTCAAACCGCAAGAGTGTTGGCTTTCTTAATGTTTGTAGAGCCAGTAGTCTCATATTTTTTTGTTTCCTTTGGGAGACATTAAAGAGTGTATAACATTACAGAAATATGCTTTTCACTTTTCCTGTGTGTATAAAATGCTTCCCTCTCATGTCCAGTTATAATACAATTGACGTATGTGAAATTAATGTGTACATATACGGTTGCACAAGAGAAAAGGCTAAACAGATTGCCAAACTTTCAAATTTGTGCTAAAACTTTTACTTTTCAATTGGTTATGGAAAGGACAGTATTGTGCGCTAATTTCTGGAGAGTTACAACAGTAAAAATTGTTCAGAGGGAAGAAATTTATATATTTACACGCTAATGGGGATGTATAGAATAACTTCATAGTAATAAAAAAAGCTTAACAATTTAGTTGGCAGCAATGAGTAACCTGAATTGATGTTTAAATATAATTTATCACACCGACGTAAACGATTCTTTTTCAGTGTTCTCTGAGAACATTCTTTGACTGTCTCCATTGTCATTACATCCTGCAGGTGCTGTTGAGATATGACTTTGCAATATAATTTGTCTCAATCCAATACATCTACTTGGAGACACAAGAAACTGTAGATGCTGGTTTACAAAAAAGAAATAAAGTGCTGGAATAACTCAACGGGTCAGGCAGCATCTGTGGAGGGAATGGACAGACGATATTTCGGGTTGGGACCCTTCTTCAGATTCCCATAGCAACTGTCTCCTCACCCGATCACAGATATTCTCCCTGACTTTTCACCACTCTCCTTGCCATTTAAATGTAAAACTAACCTATTATCTCTTTTTCTTCTACTTGAAACTTGTTTCAGTTTCTGAAGAGGCTGCCAATCCCCCAAATGTTTGCAGCATTTTCTGTTACCATTGGATTAGCACCAGCATGCATGAAGCTTTTGGTGGTGACCAAAGGAAATGATTTTTAACACATTTTAATTCCTCTGTCATTTGTAACTTTGCATTGCCCCTCTTTAGGTCCCGTGCATACATTGATCTGAAGATCTGTCCTGGACCTACCACATTGCTGCATCATGAAGAAAGCCCATCAACGCTACCACTTTCTTAGAAGATTGAGGAGATTCAGGATGTCAACAGATATTGTCTTGAACTTAAAAGGTGTACAGTAGGGAGCATATTGACTGGTTGCTTCACGGTTCGGCAACTCGAATGCCCAGGAACGAAGGAGATTGCAAAAAGTGGTGAATACTGCCCAGTCCATCATGGGTACTGGCATCACCACCATCAAAGGGATCTATAGGAGGTGCAGCCTCTAAAATGTAGCCAGCATCATCAAGGACCTACAGCACCCTGGCCATGCTCTCATTTCACTACTCGCATCGGGAAGAAGGTATAGGTTTCCATGGAGAACATGGATAGGTGATAATTCAGGTCAGGATCCTTCATTTCCTTGGAAGTTGTTTAGAAATTTTTTTCAGAGATGGACCATCTCTTTTGTCCAGAAACTCGTTCTGGTGTTGAGTCAGTAAAGCTGTTGGACAACGGTTGTGAATAAAATTGATCAGAGTATCTGACACTCATCTTCAAAGCTTTATTTATAGAACTTTAATGCACAATATACACCATAAACTATAACTCTATTACAAAATCTGACCACATTGTTCTCCATACAGCAATGCATTTTCAGGGTAAGTCATGAAAGTACAGACACATCTCAGCTGATCCTAACTGTTGCCATCTGCATGGTTTTCATCAGCAGTCAAGTAATCACCTGTGTAGCATTCTGCTCCATTTTCCTTTCAATTAACTTCATTGGGTAGAGTGTAAAATGTGTGAGTAACTTACTGGTTCCCACTTTGGGGGAATGGTTAAAACTGGCTCCGTCACTCCAAGGCTAGTGGGAGACAATGTTTCATAGTTGACAAGTTCACAATTCTTAGAAGCGGCAGGCTTGAGTTTTACAACTGGGAACTCTGACTAGACACTTATCTTTTGAGACAATTAATAGCTATAATTGAACATGCTCTGCATATTTATGCAAACAGACACGATATCCATGGTTACCCAATAATATCCTGATGCAACACAGTAGCATCTAACTGACGTGTCACTTTGGAAAAACAGAAATCTTAAAATAGCAGCTTGTGCATCTGTCAGTGTGGATTTCCATTATGTTCAACCTGCATCATGCTAGTGGGTTCCACTGTAAAGCACTTCAGCTTCTCATCAACTGCGATGGACTTCAGCATCACCATCAAGCTTTTAAATTCTATTTAAAGCTACTTTGAAGCCTGGTCTATCTTCTTTTCAAGCACGAGTCAATTTCTTCTTTTTACTCCTTTACCCACAAAACTACAATAAGTCTAAGCCTAGTGCATGGATTTCAATGTTCCACAGATAAGATTCAATTGAGTATTCACTCTTCATTTTACAAACACAGCAACCCTTTGCTTCAAGATGGTGGCAGCGGTGAACGGAGGAAGGGGGTGCTGTCGACGAAAGGGCTTAGAGCTCACCTCCCCCGCCCTCGGAAGCGCTCTGGGTGTTCGGAGATCGGTTGCAGGAGACCCCTGGGACACAAAGGCTGGCTGAATGAGACAAGGGACGGCGTGCTTGCTGGACGACGTGCTCGGATCGTTGCGTTGGTGAGGTGGGCCGTTGGAGACCCTGCAGCAGCCTGGGGCTTGATAAAATCGAGTGCTGCTCCAAGTGGTCCAATGCATGAACTGGAAACGGCCTGCAAAGGCACGGAGTGGCGGTGGAGGACACCAGCAAAATCGCCGGGCCGGGCCAGGCCAGGTCGACCCTGCAGTGCCGCCACCAGGACATTGGGTCTTTATGGCCAGGTTAAGACTCTATCATTTGTAGCTACTTTGAACTTGAAGGGTACAAGATGGCTCTGAAAATGTGGTGACTCTTGTGTACTGCCTCAACAAAATCTACTATTCTTACACTCTTGTATTTGTGCATAATTGTGCCTATGTATCATATTATTTTTACTGAATTGTATGCAAAAAAAGAATTTCACTGTACCCACGCACATGTAACAATAAAATACCATTGAACCATTGAATTGAGAATGGGAAAGAGAATGCAACAAGCAATACAGATTATTTGGGCCAATCCTGCCCTTGATCCAATTATGTCTGGCTCCTGCTGCTTTTCACATTAATCATATAAAGCTTATGATTAGCTGCACTGATATATGAAACTACTTCTTGTTGAGATCAACCTTAGGGACTACATATATAAGGAGTAACAACTCTTGTACCACCTTAATAGCTAGAACAGGTTGTTCCCTGAAAGAGGTTTAGACATTTAGTCTTTTAATAATAATTAATCCTCCAGCTCAGAAAATTTACGGCTGTATCTGACTCTGCATGAGTGATGAAAAGGTCTGGAAAGGCTAGGAATTAGGAAATGGAGCAGGTGAGAATCTGGGGGAGACAGGATCAACTTGAATTTCCTGAGTTTGGGTACGTGGATTTATTGTGCATGGGAGTCCCAGTTGTGTCTATTGGGGTATTAGTGTGAAAGAGAACTAAATTTCCACAATTTGGAATGTGTGTTTCTTTACAAGCATGAAACCCCTGGATTTAGCACGTGCTTAAGATCCCAGAAGAAGCTTACAGGAATTGGTAGTCTAGCTCCATAACTGTTTGGTTATTCAACATAACACTTAAATTAAGCAAAACTCTCAAAGTCTGCTCTGTTTCTAAAGAAAATGGCAGGCACAGTTAGGTAGAGGAAAATGATGAACAGAGAATTTAATGGAAGGTGCAACTTTGTATTTGTGCTTTGATTCTGTTCCTTATTTCAGTCTATGTCCATAGAAGACGGACTTTCATACAAGCTAAAAAGACAATATTTAATATCTAATGCAGAATGGGTTGAGGCACCTTTTCTATTTTCAAGATAATTCAGTTTGCATTAAGTAACACCCAACAATTCACCACCACAGCAGATGGACATAGCAGCAGATGGAAGAGAGGGACAAGATCAAATAGTTACAGCACTGTGTTTTATCCTGACAGGAAGCATATCTTGCTCTGTATTAGTTATTATTTACAAATGTCAACCTTGGAATGAGGAAACTGCAGCACAGGTTGATAAATAATTAACCTGCATTAGAATAATAATTGAGATGGAAAATACAATTTTTCTTATACACTTTTAAAAGCCGCTAATTAAATATCAAATTCACAGAAACATTGCAAATGCTCAAAACGTATAATAAAAATGTTAACTGCTGTAGACACTCAGCAGTCAGACTGTGGAGAAAGGACACTGAATGGAAACATTAATGGTGCTGCTGAGTATTTCCAGCATTGCCATTTCACATCAGTTACACACCTGCAAGCAGTAGTTCTCATACTACAGCTTCTCTCAATGGCCAAACATGCGCGTTGCTCAAATGATTCAACAAATTAAAAAATATGTGACAATTAAATAGGTTGCCTCTGAACAACTATATCTGGATTAAAACAAAGCTAAGATTGGTGACTTCTGTTCTATCCGAGGCCAAACTGTGACAGACAACAAGGAATAGCTCTTAGTCACCATGTTGTACTAAGTATGGATTGCAGCTTCACATTTTTTTCTTTTTGCTTGGGTCATAATTTTAAAAATCCTTCAATGAGTTCCCCAGCTAAAGGTGCAGCGGAAACCCATTTAACATGAAAAGAGAATGTCTTCCACATTTGTGTAATCGAAATAAAATAATTCTGAAGAATTTCATGGACCTGGTACCCCAAAAAGTGCTAAACAGTAAGTGCACATTGTGCTAGTATTTCTGTTTTAGGCAGTGCTTTTTGTAGATAAAAAGTTGCCAGTACGCACGATTAACAAACATGCGTGTCACATGACTGGAAAACAAAAATAATGACGTTTGACTTCTTAAGAGATACTTTATACCAGCATGTACCATTGCAGAAAAAGCACTGGTTTTAGGAATGTTTGAATAAATATTTTAAATTAGTGCATTTATAGGGTCTGGTCTTGGCAGCACAACCATAATAAAGCAGCTTAGTCATTTACGTGGATGAAATGTGAGAAGGAATGATTGAGAAGACTGCTGTATACACCTACCTCCGAGGTGTTGGCTTCTGATGAATGTAAAGCCATTTAAAACTCACCTATTTGAGTCGTGTTAGTTTTAACAGTATTGCACGTTAAACGTTACAATGATCTTGATTTCTCTGTACACATTTTATCCACTGAAGAAGGCCAATACAGTGTAAAATAACCCTTCCAGATCTTCTCTGATGAACAAAGCTGAGCGCAGTGCCAGATAATTTCTAACATGCATTACATTTTCAATAAATAGCTCATTATTTAGTGCATTCATTTTACTATGAAACTAATGTTGAAATGTAAAGAATTTAGACTCAGAATTGATCTTGCATCCACTTGTGCAAAACGACCTTTATCTGATCTCTTTTCACAACATCCCAGCAATATTCTTGAGATACACTTCCTTTGTATTCAGTTGATGGGTGGAGATGGTTCTTGGCTATACAAGAGAGAAAAAGCTATAAGTAAATCCAGAAAAAAACAACTTTATTCCGTTGTTGATAAATAAATACCACTTTACAATTCTGGACAAATTTCACAGGTTTTAAACTTAAATAGCCTTTAAACTGGAGATGTTGGCGAAGAAATGTATTTCAATGATATGCAAGAAAATAATTATCTGATTACAAATTGGAATGTAACCATAACATAGCTTGCAGGTACAACTGTTTTTTCTACTAATGGGTTCATGGCTGAAAAATTGTTGATGTGCCTCTTCCAAACTGCTAATGTGAAGTAAAACTAGAAAAGACATTTGGAATTTATTATACAATAGACCTGAAACGTCGTCTGTCCATTCCATCCACAGATGCTACCTAACCTGCTGAGTTCCCCCAGCTATTTTGTGTTTTGCTGAAGTATTTCAGCATCTGCAGATTTAGTTTTGTTCATGATAGTCAAAATAGGCAGATGACGGGCATTGACATTAGAACATCAGAGAAGCAAAATGCCAATGAGAATATTCGCTAGATCGGCCACTTACCTCATCCCAGCATTTTCTCTGAGCTTCCTGAAGCAGAGGTCAATAGAGACTTTTGGAACTCCTCGTTGGAAGCTTCTGGGATTAGGAAGTCAAGCAGGAGATCCCACATGCAGTAGACCAGATGTCTATTAATGGAGAATGTGCAATGATTGCAGAGTTACAACAAGAATTAGGCAACATGATCATAAAGGAATAGAGATATTCTCAAAACAGCTTTCTGGATAAGCATTGTGAAGTTATGCTGCAAATACAGAGCTGCAGGTAACA
This sequence comes from Amblyraja radiata, assembly GCF_010909765.2. Lineage (NCBI taxonomy): Eukaryota > Metazoa > Chordata > Chondrichthyes > Rajiformes > Rajidae > Amblyraja > Amblyraja radiata. The sequence continues at coordinate 7,552,009 of NC_045988.1, forward strand.
TGACCTTGGGTGTGAAGGCAAGAATGTGGGAAGAAACCGGAGTACCTGGGGTAACCCACATGGCCAGAGGACAAAAGTGCAAACTCCGAACATCTACTACCCGGTCAGAACTGACAGTCTGGTTTTCGCCCAAATTCCAAAGACATGCCATGTGGCAACAGCGCCAACCATTGTGCCACTGTGCTCCTCTGTGTTCCTTCACCTTATATCTAGAGTCCAGGTTGTGGTTACACATGACATCTAGAAGATGCAAAACACAATCTAACCCACTGTGGTACATTTTAGTTTCGCAGAATTTGAGATGTCCCTCAGGCACTGAGTTGAAATTTTAAAAATCCAGCAATACCCACAGAGAGTCTCGAAATGTGTTCGTCTTTGAGGACTCTCAAAAAAAAGAAACAATCATTATTTCTGAACGCTGTACACAATGCCCTCAAAGGCTTAGGAACAAAAGGCAGCTTTACACCATATGGTAGTTAGACTGAAGGCAGAGGTGTGTTTGAAATCTTGACAGTTCTTTGAATGTAGCTGAATTTCAATTTTAGTCCAAATAAAAGCTTTAGGTATTTTTGATTAAAATGCAATACGGTGACTGGAATCGTGTGCCAAATACTTGCTGTAGATGACGTCCAACTCCAATTTAATTGGCATTTGGATCGCCTTCCTGGAGGCAGTGGATGCAATCCAATAAAAATGTTAAATGACTTTAAACATGAACGCAATCTATATACACATATACCATTTATTTATGTGGAAAAACCACTACATCTTCTACTGATTTATTTATACACTGATATCTACCCAGCAATGTGGAACATTGCCCAGGTACATCCTGTTCACAAACATCAAATCTGGTTAATGTCTACCCAATCAATTGACTTTCAGTCATGAGTAAAATGATGGATGATGTTTTCAACCTTCTTTCAGGTAGCACGTATTCACACCAGGCTTCCAAACCTTATGGCCTATTCCAAACCCTGTTATGGAATACCAGACAGACAAATGGAAAGATTCAAGGATGTGTTCAAAACCTCCTTGTGAAAATGACCTCTGTGATTCCCCTGTGCTTGACCATTCAACGTGAAGAAGGATCATTTGTGATGGCATTGAGAACCCTGACACCACAGAAGCCATACATAAATGACAGGAGTGCATCACCTCATATACCACTCATCCTGCCCAAAGCGCCTTCTTCATCATATGTGCCAGCTCAGAGTCATTCAGGAATAGCTTCTTCCCCACACCCATCAGGCTATTAAACTGAACTCAAACAAAGCTCTGATCGTTAAATAGCCCATTGCACTTTATCTGTTTATTTATGTGTGTATATATATATTCAATGGTATATGGTCACACTGATCTATTCTGTTCTGTATTTAGTTATGCCTACTATATTCTGTTGTGCTGAAGCAAAGCAAGAATTTCATTGTCCTATCTGGGACACATGACAATAAACACTTTGAATCTTGAATCTTGAAACCAATGGTAGTGGGCACCTTAAAACACTACCATCTGCAGTTCACAACCTCTCCAAGCAGCACGCCAACCTGACCTGGAAATATATTGTTGTTCCTTCATCATCGCTGGAACTTCCTATCTGATAGCATTATTAAAATATAGTCACTAGAAGACAGCTGACTACTCATCTTCACAAGACAATGAATGATAACCACATCTACTATATTAATTCTTTAAAAAGGACCTTCTACCCAGCAGAATATCCTGAAGCACGTCACAGGACCATTATAAATGAATTTGAAACAAACCACAAAGTTTGATCGTGAGGTTTTCATAATAAGTGAGGGAGGGAATACCAGAATGTAAGACCTGGTAACTGAAGACATAATTATCAATGGTAATCACATTTGGAAATGACAACAGAATAAAGGACTGACAAATATTACAAAATGAGTGAGAGGTAAGAATATATAAAGAGACTTTAAAACAAACATGCAAATTTTAACATTAACATGTTGTTTAACATTGAGTCAAATAAGGTCAGCAAGCACATGGATGGTGATTGAATTGGAGTAGGGCAGAGGCAGCAGTGTCTTAGATTATCTGAAATTTACAGAAAGTGGAACAGGGCATTGGAACAGTCAAACCTTGGCAGGAAAAGCATGGATCAGTCGCAGCTGACCTTTGGTTGAGGCAAAGTCAGGCAGTATTATATTAGTGTCTTTGTGATAGCAAAGATAAATTGATGGCAAAGATAAATAGTTGAGGCTCAAACTAGGGTCAAATATGACACCGAGGATTCAATCGATCTGGTTCAATGAAAGGGAGAGAATCAGCGAGGGAGCAGAGCTTGAAAATATGAAATTAATTAGAAGTAAGTAAGCTAGTGTGTCAACATCAGTTATAGTGAAGGCATAACAATCAAAGACTATTTATCTTGCAGTAGATTATCTTTTAAAAAGAAGCATCTTTGACCCTTGGCATCAATATTTATGGAATAACACAATTTGGCTTCATTCTCAATGTCAACCAGGCTGTGGTGGATGAGAAATCAATGCACCCATACACATTTTTCTGATAGATCAAAACTTCCCTGTCAGAAATCAGGCATTAGCTTTAAAAATAAAAGTTATAGGGAGGAATGGAGGTAGACTATTTGACTTGCTGAGTATCAATACATCTGTAAGAAGAATTTCCATAACACATGGTAATGTCCCCTTTTCAGCTTTCAAAGTACAAAAAATGCATTGCAAAAATGTCATACCAAACCTTTATGATTAACTTGAAATAATAAACTGTTGAAATCAATTTGCTGCACACAATGAAGATGAAGGACAAACAACTAAATCATAGACACTTGGTCCTTTCAAAATAATGTTTTAAACTGCAAGTGTATTCAATATTTTGCCCAGAGCAGGTTTCATTGATTGCCACAATGAGTTTCTATCTGGAATATATTTTATGTTCTTTATGCTCAATAGTATTTTATCCATTACTTACTCTGTAATACAAGTTGAATAAGTGATAAAAACATGCACCACAGGAGAATACTCAAAATTATTTCCATTCACTAGTCGTGGCCAGTGTACTATTATAGCTTTCGGAAACCAACTTTACTACTTCCCAGCAAGAAACACTAAAACAACTAATATTTATATTATTAACACTATAGAACAGCAGAGGAATAGACCCTACAGTCCACCAGTCATGTTTATTTCAACCATAATGCTAAACTAAACTAATCAAATCCACCTGCACATAATCAGTATCCCTCCTTCCCATGCCTGTTCATGCGCCTATCCAAATGTCTCTTAAATGTCACTTTCGTATCTGCTTTCACTACCCCCCCCCCCCCCCCTCCCCCACGGCAGCGTGTTCCAGCGCCTACTGTTTGTGTAAATAAATATTTACCACGCACAGTCATAAAGCTGTACTGGTCCATTACAGGAAGGATATAGAGGCTTTGGTGAGGGTGCAGAACGGTACCAGAATAGTGTCTGGATTAGAGAGTATTAGCTATAAGGAGAGGTTGGACTAACTTTGATTGTTTTCTCTGGAGCGTCGGAGCCTATGGGGAGATTTGATAGAAGTACATAGAATTATGAGATATAAATAGGGTAGACAGTCAGATCCTTTTTGCCCAGCGTGGAAATGTCAAAGACTAGAGGCATAGATTTAAGATGAGGTTTTTCCTTTCTTCTCCCCACCCTACATCAGCCTGAAGAAGGGTTTCGGCCCGAAACATTGCCTATTTCCTTCGCTCCATAGATGCTGCTGCACCCGCCGAGTTTCTCCAGCACTTATATTTGAACAATGTAGTTCAGAACAAAACAACGTCCGAGGTCCCTCGTGCAACCAGAACAGTTCGTAGTTCAGCATTCAATTGCAGTATGCATTGTTCAATAGCCTGGTGGTTGCAGGGAAGCTGCTCCATTTTTCGTAAGCTATGGACGTGAACCACAAAATCTCTCTGTACTTAAGGGGTCCAGCCGTTGACTGTATATTTGCCTTCTTAAAGTGCAACACCTCACACTTGTCTGGTTTAAACTCCATCTGCCAATTTTCTTGTCATATCCAAATGATCAATATCCTGCTAAACTCTTTGGCAACCTTCTTCACTATCCACCATTTTAATATGTCTTACTAATCAGCCCATCTACATTTTTATCCAAGTTTCCATAAATATCGCAAACAGTAGAAGTCCCAGCACTGATCTTTGTGGAACACCAACTCCAATCCTCCAGTCAAAGGAACACTCCTCCACCACCAACCTCAGCCATTATGGCCAAGGAAACTTTGAATAGTAATAAAGAGAAACATGGTTTTCAACACTTTTAGTGAAAACATGTGGAAACTGGCTCGCATTGTCTGGAAGTATGAGTCAAACATCAAAAGTTGAGACTGAACAATCATTGTACTGTTACTGATTAGTTATATATGTATACTTTTGAAATCAACATTGGTATAAATCAATGTTGAACATCTTAAAATGTATTATGGTAGCTAAGTCCCCGAGACCAGATCAAGTGTGTCCAAGTACATTGCGAGAAGTTAGGGAAGTAATTGCGGGCACAATTAGAGATAGGCACAGGCAAGATGCCAGAAAATTGAAGGGTGGCGAATGTTGTGCCTTTATTTAGAAAGGCTGTAAGGAAAATCCTGGGCAATGACCCTTATAACTGGTGGGTGAGTTACTGGAGGGGATTCTCAGACACAGGAACTACATGCATTTGGGAAGGAAAGGACTGATTAGGGATAGTCAGCATCTCATTGTGAGTGGAAATTGTCTCATCTATTTGAGTTTTTTGACGAGGCGACAAAAATAAGATTGTCTACATGGACTTTAACAAGTCCTCCAACAAGGTACCTGATGGTAGGCTGGTCTGGAAGGTTAGATTGCATTGGATCCAGGACAAACCACCAACTGGATAGAAAATTGGTTTGAAGGCAGGACACAGCAGATGGTGGGAGAGGATTGTTTTTAAGGCAGGAAACCTGTAACAAATGGTGTGCCGCAAAGATCAGAACTGGGTCCACTGTTGTCTGTTAGTTATATTAACAATTTGGATATTATGGTAGCATGGTTAGTAAGTTTATGGATGACACAAAAATTGTAAAATCAGAAGGTATGGTGAAAACATAATACCTGGAACATGCTCCCAGGGTTGGTGGTGGAGGCAGATACGATAGTGGTGTTTAAGAGGCTTTTAGATAGGCACATGGAATATGCAGGATATGGATTATGTGCTGGCAGAGGAGTTTAGATAAATTGGCCTGTTCCTGTCCTGTGCTGTTCTGTTTTCTATGGTAGGTACTGGTGGGAGACATGTAGTCAGAGGAAGGTAAAGGGAGATAGAAGGTCTGGAGAAGTGCTAGAATTCAAGGTTGTTGGAATCCGCAACCATTGAGGTCCGAAAGGAAAAGAAAATATAGTCAAGGCTACAGTGCAACTGCAAACCACACTAGATTTATGATAGACTGAGTCAGGATTTATCCTGGGACCTAGTTACCAACAAAGACCAAATTCCTAGACTTAATACTTGTTAATGCTGTTGGGTATGCATAAAGTGGGGAACTTGGGATTTCGATTCAAAATATTAGATCAAATTTGGCAATGAAAGTGTACATTTGGTATGCATTTCCTACCAATTTTTTGACAGAACCCTAAAAATCTGTTGCCTGCAGCCAGAGTCTCCCCAAGAAATGCACTATTTAAAGCAACATAAAATCATTCATGGTTTAGTTGGCTTGCTTAAATGCAATCCAGCATGTGGAAAATGTGTCCACTATACCTAAAGCGATTTCTAATCATTTTTTATAACATAATATATACAAAGATTTTCCAATAAAAAGGTGACAAGTAAATGGCTCCAGATCTTTTCATTTGTATGAGATTTAAAAAAAGATATTTTATGAGCTATGGGTCACTTGAAAAATATATCCTGCATTGCTTTCCAAGACTGAGCTACAAAGCAAGGCTTTTTTCCCTCATTTTCTAATCCCGTGAGATGCCACCATTGTGCTGATAGTGCCTACTGGGAGCCAAAAAGGCTACAAAAAAATTAAATGCAGATTTCATTTGGTCTCATAAAGATTGGCAAAGTAGACAACATTGCTACCAAACATTTGGTTCAAGTTACGTACAGTAATTTTCATTCAATTTGATATTGACTGAATTCTAATTGCAGCTGAGACTGGGTTTTCTCAAGACTTCTGTACTGAGAGATTCTGCAGTCAATTTTCACCTTAAGCTTTCAGTATAGGAAGCAATATTAACATCCTCCCAGTATCGCCAGTGGACATGTAAAGCATTTTACCTGTTACGCCTCAGTACATTCTATTAGAAAGGGATTGTGCATTTCCAAAGCTGTTGGGCAGCTTTGTTGCCTTAGAAAGGTGGAAAATCTGACACTTGCTCAGTTCATATGCTTGAAATCAGCTGAGCAAATCTGAAGAAGTCAAGAGCACTTGTTAAAATATGAGGATTACGAGGAAGTAGTAAGAAGTTGATAATCAAACATATAAAACCATAAAACAACAAATGCCCTCCTGTGTTGGACATTTCCGCCCTGGGAAAAAGGTTCTGACTGTCTACCCTATCTATGCCCCTCATAATTTTATAAACTTCTATCGTTCTCCCTCAACCTCCGATGTGCAAGGGAAAACATTCCAAGTCTATCCAACCTCACCCTGTAGTTGAAACCCTCTAATCCCGGCAGCATTCTGGTCAATCTCCTCTGCACCCTCTTTAAAGTGTCCACATGTTTGTATGCAATCTTTCCTGCAATCGGGTGACCAGAACTGCATGCAAAAATCCAAAGACAGAAAGTCTTGTTGCAGCTTTGATTAAGTTGCATTCAGAGCATTGTGTGCAGTTCTGGTTGCCCCATTGCAGGATGCATGTGGTTTTAGAGATACAGATCTAATTTTAGAGATACAGCATTGAAACCAGCATTTTGGCCTACTGAGTTCATGCCGACCTGTTCACACTAGTTCTATGTTATTTAATTTTGCATCTGCTCCCTACACACTAATGGTAATTTAAAGAGGCCAAATAACCTATAAATTCACACGTCTTTGGGATGTGGGAAGAAAACGAACACCAGGAGCAACCCCACGTGACCACAAGAACGTGCAAACTCTACATGGCCAGCACCTGATATCAAATTTTTGTCATTGTTAATAATTAATTTCAGTGCTTCTGGTGGCTGCTGCTTTAGTGAGTAAACAAAGTCACTACTCAATTTGCCCAGCTTACAGCCCAGTGGTACGAATATTGATTTATTTCACTTTAGGTAGCCCCGGCATTCCCTCTCTCTCTATCCCTCCCCTGCCCGTCGCACTAGCTTCTCGTTTTCACCTTACAAACAGCTAACAATGACCTGTTTTCTTTATCATCGTTACTTTTTTGCATATCTTTCATACATTGTTCCTTATCTCTCCACATCATCATCTATATCTCTCGTTTCACTCAACCCATAACCAGTCTGAAGAACGGTCTCGTCCCGAAACGTCACCTATTCCTTTTCTCTAGAGACGCTGCCTGTCCCGCTGAGTTATTCCAGCTTTTTGTGTCTATCTTCTGTGAGTAATAACCAATTTTGTTTCTTCAAAAGAGCAATGGACAGATTTTAGATGGAACACGAGGAGTTGAATCAGCTTTTAAAATGTTTGCATCACTACCGTTTCCACACTGATAACCTGGGTGATAGGGAAATTGAGAAGCTTCTATTATCTCATACGTTATTAAATGGATGATAAATTATGTGTTTACTGGTCATCACATCTGTAATGCACTTTAAATCTCAGTAAGATTGGAGCATACAGTAAGTGAAAAACATTATTTTCTCATTACTAATTATTCAAACATATAAAAATACAGTAAAAGTGATCTACAAGGACATTGCCAAGAACAAATCTTGACTATTTCTGATAGATAAGTATTAGAGCAGGATTTGAGTTGTTGAGTGCATTTTTCTTGTTCAGCAATAGTTTTCATTAAACATACTAATCTAAGAATTTTCTTCTTACGAAGGTGAGCTCAACAAGGCATTTCAATTCAGAGTGGATTCTCATTCTGGCAACTCAACCGAAGTACAAAACTGAACTTAGCAAATCTAAAGGTCTGTCGTGGACCAACCTGTTTATCACAGGATCCTGCAGAGATTCCAGAACTAGTTGCCAACTTTTCTCATAACCTTCTTCACCAAGAACCTCAGGAATCAGAGCTGTCAAAATAGAAGAAAACGTGTTTAATCAAAAGGTATAGAACTAGTCATTAGTTAAGGTAACTTGGCTTCAAAAAATGTTCCCAGATACTGTATCTACCTTTCCTCCAATCTGTAAGACTTGGAGATCATTCGGGATGAGCTGTCCCTCAAGTAACATGCGATATCAAGTCCAATCACAGAACTATCCAGTGAAAATCAAGTTGCCTGCTCGCCCATTCAACACAGCCCAGAAACGGGCCATTTAGTCCATCATATTCATGCCAACCACTGCATGTATCTGTACAAATCCCATTTTCCCTTATTAGGTTGGTAGTTTTCCATACCTTGGCTATTCTTACCAATCAAATTCCCCACCATCGCATTGATATTTTATTACAATAGAAGAGGCTGTTCTTTGCCCATTGATGACAGCTCTCAAAGTAATCCCATCAATCCTATTTATTCACTTATCTCACATGCCCATTAATTTCCCACACACTTGTGTTGAAAACCAGCAGTACCACTTGCTGCAGTAGAATCATAGAGTCATACAGCATTGAAACAGGCCCTTTGGCCCAATTTGCCCACACCGACCAACACGCCCCATCTACACTCATCCTTCATTTGGCGCATGTTAGTACACCTACCAGGTATCATCCTTTGGGTCACATTAAATAGCCTAGTCGTTTAATTGTATTATCACCAAAAATATGTGAAGCTGGGTACTCTGTGGCACAAAATACATCTCCTGCCTTCCAAAATTCTTCTGACATGTCAACAATACAATGGAATACCCTCCATTGCCAGGATGAGTGCAGTTCCAACAACACTCAAGATGTTCATATCCAAGACTGCGGTCACTTGGTTGGGATCCAAAGACTACCATTTTCCAAATCCACTGCAACAACTCAGCAAGGCATTGTTGACAATTTCAAAACCATGACCTCAGATACCCAGAAGGTGAAGGGAGCACTGCAGAGGAAAGCAACCATTTGCAAGCTCTCCATCAAGTTACACATCGTGACCTGCAAATTTATCACTTCTGGGTCAAGATCCTGGGAAGTCCATCCAACAGCACTGTAAGGGCACCTCACTGACTCTCTGCAGTAATTTGAAGGGGCACCACCTCAGTTTAGCTGATGATGGGTAATAAACACTGACCTCACCGCTGGGGTGACCCCACCGCCCAAATTGTATAAAAAGTAAATCGCACAAACTACATCAATGTAAAATTCAAGTCTATGCATCGATAATTCAAGGATCATGGCTGGAGTAAAGGAATACATTTCTTCATCTTCCCAGCCATCAATCCCAATCCTCAGTGCATAAATAAGTATCCTTCTCTTTCCAAGGTGGAGCAGAAACATTTTATTATTATAGAATCATAGTCATACAGTACAGAAGGAGGCCCTGCAGCCTAACTCGAAAATCAAAACTGGTATTTAAACTACAGTATTCAATAAAATAAATCAAGGTAGGCACAAAATGCTGGAGTAACTCAGCGAGACAGGCATCATCTCTGGCGAGAAGGAATGGGTGACGTTTTAGGTCGAGACCCTTCTTCAGACTGATCTCAGGGAAGTGGGCGGGACAGGGATAGAATGTGGTCGGAGACAGTAAGACTGGTGAGAGAACTGGGACGAGGGAGGGGATGGAGAGAGAGGGAAAGCAAGCGCTATTTGAAGTTAGAGAAGTCAATGTTCATACCGCTGGGATGTAAACTACCCAAGAAAAATATGAGGTGCTGTTCATCCAATTTGCACTGGGACTCACTTTGACAATGGAGGAGGCCCAGGACTGAAAGGCCAGATTGGGAATGGGAGGGGGAGTTAAAGTGCTGAGTAACCAGGAGATCAGGTAGGTTAAATCGGACTGAGCGGAGGTATTCAGCGAAACGATTGCCGAGCCTGCACTTGCTCTTGCCGATATACAAAACAAATAAATCAAGGAGCAGCTGTAATAATTAAAATTAAATTCCTTTGAGAAAAAGGAAATAAAAGCTGTCAGCATTTGTTACTCATTTGATAAGCCACACTAATCAACAATGAGAATTTCCTTGAGAAGCCAATGTCATTCTAATCAGCAAGGTTCTGCCGAACATCGGGATTAAGAGTCGTAGAGTGATATAGTGTGGAAACTAGTCCTTCGGCCCAACTTGCCCACACCGGCCAACATGTCCCAGCTACACTAGTCACACCTGCCTGCGTTTGGTTCATATCCCTCCAAACCTGTCCTATCCATGTACCTATCTAACTCTTTCTTAAATGTTGGGATAGTCTGTGTCTCAATTACCTCCTCTGTCAGCTTGTTCCATATACCCAACACCCTTTTTGTGAAAATGTTACCCCTCAGATTACCATTACATTTTTTCCCCTTCACCTTAAACCTGTGTCCTCTGGTCCTCAATTCACCTAGTCTGGGCAAGAGACTTTGTGCATCTACTTGATCTATTCCTCTCATGATTTCTGACATAGATTCTAAAACGTGGCAGAGCCAGAACCAACACTAACCACAGAAAGGCCACAGAACAGTAAGTCTCTGTTATAGGAAGTGGCTTCATGCTGTGATATAGGAAATCTCATTTTTCCCCTTCAGATATAAAATACATATCTTAAACTGACATTTTTAAAAGGACGCTGAAGATTTTATTTTATTTAAGAAGTTAAAAAAATATTACACTGAATGCCATTGCATACAATTATACCCCAATGCTAATATTCCCTATCGTCAGTGAAATTGATTACGTTTTGTAGAAATGAATTTGGAGGATTAACCTTTAGAATATGTGTTGCACAAAACAACCAACCCCTCTATTATTTAAGCAAATATTTTCAATTGGTTAGCAAATGCGTGAGACCCAATCAGTTATATAATATAGTAATAGAAAAGGAGGGCAAAGGAAGCTTCTAAATGCAATTATGAAATTTTGTTTTAGTTCAGTTTTAGAGATGTTTATTGCAATTTTTGGTTAGTTTGCCTAAATTCTTTCAAAGATTTTTTGACTAGAATAACTCCAATTGCAGAAAATAATTGCTGTTCAGAAGGATATGGAATCTATTTTGCAACCATTGTCACAGGTGCAAGTCAATGATATTGCTTCATCTGTCACTTAGAGTCACTTCAGATTGAGCGAGAACCCTGACCTCCCTCGAAGTTCCCTGAATTATTCTCTAAAAGCTATGAATGTAATTCTTACTTGTAGGCACAAGTGTGCAAATTAATGCTACATTTTTCAATGCAACAACTTTGATGGGACTTCAAAATAACAATTGCTCTGACACTCCATGAGACATGCGAGGAGTAGGACATCAAAATAGCAAAACACAAAGAAGGAGAATGGAGTGAAGGAAAAAGAAAATGAATAATGTGCACTTCCATGTTGTCTTACAACCAAACAATACCTAGCAGTCATTATAGCTGAAAAACGTGACCACTAATCAGCACACAGAGTTCCCGAAATGAACAGTAAAAAAAGCAGCCAAGTAACGTTCTAGAGTTATTGGTGAGATTAAAGTTGGGGAAAATCACAAGGAAATTACTCTCACTCTTCTTCAAATTGCAGGAGGATCATTATTTTCATGTGAGACAGGACTTTTTATTTAAACATCACTGGGTTTGGTGCTCAGATCTCTGGAGTGCAACATGGACCCATAATTCAGACCCTGAGACTTTACAATTGATCCAAGACTGCCACCTAAAGGCACTAAGCATGTACACATTTACTGTCTATTGCTTTAGCAAACAAAAATGCATAATTTAAAAGCCAAATTACATTGATACGTTTGGATAATGTGGCATTGTTGGATAACAAAGAGTGAGCTTTATTATTAACAAGTGAATGCTGGAAGGCTAATACTTACAAGTTCAATCATTTAAGCCCTTCAAATCTTGAAAAAACAAAATAATATCTTAAAAGTGTTACAAAAAGCAGGCACTTTATAAAGTGATTTATAATGTGATTTATTGTATAAGATTAAGAAAAGCAGGCCTTCCAAAACAAATGATAAGCAGTGCTTGGAACTCAAGATATGTTTTGTCTAATTGTAAAAGTCTCTCCACAGCTAAATGAGGCAAATCGTATTGCTGATGCTAAAGTATAAATGGTTTACATAACTGGAAACCAGCAGAGAGATATGAACTTAACCATAAAAGTGCATCTTGGCAGTTGTTTTAATAGATGGGATGCAGAATTGATGAAGCAGCCAAAAGTGGAACACTGGGTCAAATATTAATAGAATTTATAACCAAACGACATTTTGAAGATCACAGTACAACTTCTTTACACTGCCTCAACAAGGCAGAATTAATATATTTATTTGACCTGATTTATATTGTGCACAACATGCTAATAACCATATAATAACCATATAACCATATAACAATTACAGCACGGAAACAGGCCATCTCGACCCCTCTAGTCCGTGCCGAACACATAATCTCCCCTAGTCCCATATACCTGCGCTCAGACCATAACCCTCCATTCCTTTCCCATCCATATAACTATCCAATTTATTTTTAAATGATAAAAACGAACCTGCCTCCACCACCTTCACTGGAAGCTCATTCCACACAGCTACCACTCTCTGAGTAAAGAAGTTCCCCCTCATGTTACCCCTAAACTTCAGTCCCTTAATTCTCAAGTCATGTCCCCTTGTTTGAATCTTCCCTACTCTCAGTGGGAAAAGCTTTTCCACGTCAACTCTGTCTATCCCTCTCATCATTTTAAAAACCTCTATCAAGTCCCCCCTTAACCTTCTGCGCTCCAAAGAATAAAGCCCTAACTTGTTCAACCTTTCTCTGTAACTTAGTTGCTGAAACCCAGGCAACATTCTAGTAAATCTCCTCTGTACTCTCTCTATTTTGTTGACATCCTTCCTATAATTAGGCGACCAAAATTGTACACCATACTCCAGAATTGGCCTCACCAATGCCTTGTACAATTTTAACATTACATCCCAACTTCTATACTCAATGCTCTGATTTATAAAGGCCAGCACACCAAAAGCTTTCTTTACCACCCTATCTACATGAGATTCCACTTTCATGGAACTGTGCACAGTTATTCCCAGATCCCTCTGTTCACCTACATTCTTCAATTCCCTACCATTTACCATGGTACCATGGTACTAATGTTCTTTAGAAAGGAAGTCTAACAACTAAGCCAATGTCAGCTTAGACAGTTTTATGTACGTGGAGAGATGGTTGCAATGTTCTATTAACAGTGGCAATTGCATTTCAAGCAACATCTTTAATACCATTCTTAAATAGATTTCCTTTTTTATTTAAAAAAAGTGCTAATTGCATTGTTTTCTCCATACTTTTGCAAATATTTTGTTTATGATGATGAAAGTTTGCCGTAATGAAAAGCTCAAATGTATTAAGGAGTTAAGTGAGGGAGTATCATTAATTTGCTCCAACCCCATAATTGACCCAAAAGTCTCCCATGCCAATTATGAAGATAAAGTTGTCAATCTGAACATGTATTCAAACATACCCAAGTTATAAAAGCAAAGGATAATAAAAACAAAGGAAAGGACAAGCAGAAATGCATCACAGTTAATCCTACACTTTATTACCGAATTCAAAGTTGAGCTCCAGAGTAAAAAGGTTTACAATTCAAAAATAATTTCAAGGTTCATAAATCCCTGGAGTTATACAGCACAGAAACAGGCATTTCAACCCAACTCGTCCATACGCTGCCCCATTTGCCTGCGTTTGGCCCATATCCCTTGAAACCTTTCCTATCCACGTACCTGTTTAACTGTCTATCGGATGTTGTCCTTGTATCCTTCTCTACCACTTCATCTGGCAGCTCTCTCCACGTCTGTGAAAACTATCCCTTCAGGTCTCTTAAACCCATGTCCTCTAGATTTAAACACCTCTACCATGGGAAAAAGTCTATGAATATTTACCATACCTACAATCCTCATGACTGCTTCTACCTCCATAAAGTACTTTTATGTACTTTTAGAATAATAAACTCACAAACTTCAGTGGCAGCACTGAACAGGTGGTGTGGGGTGACTTTGGGCTTCTGTACCACCTGCTTGACAGTAGCAGCAAGAAGGGAGCAGGGCCCGGATGTGGGGATCCTTTTATGTTAGATGTCGCCTTCTTGAGATAACGCCTCATACAGTGAAGGAATAGAATGATGTCTGAAAATTAATTTTAGTTTCTAATTCTGTTTTAGCTGCCTCATTCGTAAGAAGTTTGAGGCACAACTGTACATTGACAGATTGGTTGTTATTTAAGTTTTAATTTCAATATGGTTATTCAAGGAAAAAAAACCCTTTCTCATTGCCACTCATTAGGAAGCTCAAGTGGTTTTAAACGTGGAAGATGTTGAAAATGTAAATACTGCAGGTTAGAAACATGAAATAAGACAGTTATCTGATCTGATTGGAGAACATGCAAAATAAAGGTTTTCACTTTACCTTGGTAAACATGACAATGATAAGCCTAAACCTAAACGTTGCCTGACCTGCTTTTCTGCAAAAATCTTTCTTAACTACATGTTCTCGGGATCTCTAAATCCAAATTTTATTAGTTATTTATGTTATGACATCGGTTGGGAGCTGCATACCAAATCCGTTGCGCTTATGTGCAATGACAATAAAAATATATTATTATTATATTATTATTATTATTATGTTGAGATCATTGACAAGGTGAGAAGGAACAACAGAGGTCTGGTGAATGGGGCAGCGGAGGGAGCTGCAAGATGGTAGCGGGGATTCAGTGAAGGGGCACTGAGGAAGCAGCAGGTAGCTGCAGAGTGGTTGTGAGTGGAATAGTAAGCACAAATTACGTGGAACAGTGAGGAGACAGTGAGTGGAGTAATGAGAACTACAGCACTTGAGTGATCAAACATGTCTAAAGATACCAGTGTCTGGCTATGTGCAATTAAAACCTGTTCCTCTTGAATGGTCTCTGGATTGGTTTGCAAATCTGGTCGGCATGAAAAAGATAAGCATCATTGATCTTGAATAGACTACATCTTTGTCCTGTTATTTGGTTAGGGAGAGTGGAGTCACATGTTTGTGGCTCTTAAGATAAAGTATTTTTTACAAAATTCAATACACACCTCGTTATTTGGGCTGCTGATTCCTGTAGTAAGCGTTTCATTCACAATGAACATATTCAATTTATCTTCAATTTGCACATTTATTCTCTTTTATAAGCCACATAGCAAGTATAGAAAAACCATTCTTTAGCACAAGGCAAATCTGGTTAACTCTTGCATTTATTAAAAATAAAAATATATTAACCTGGTAGCATCTTCATGAGACATTGTAAGGCCAGCTCCTGGGTCTGCATTTTCTGCTCTTGAGTTCGAGCAGGTTTTGGATATTTAGGTAAAGCTCCTCCAGGCCAGATAGCCTCTTGTAAAAGCTTGAGGTATACAACCCAGTATTGAGTGCTCGTCAGGTTAATAATCTGAACTTCAAGCCACCTGTAATGAGGAAATATATAATCACATTGCATAATCATCACAAATAATATTTGAACAATCATACCAATCATAAATACAACTAAACAATAAGTTTTTTTGGCTAATACAGAAATATTACGAACTGTAGGGTATACAACTCAATACTACATAATGAAGCAAGTTCTATCAGTGTGAAGTGCATCCTTTTCTTCACTAGGTTAGCAAGGTAATATGTTGATCTTCAAAGAGAACATATATTAGGCATATAGCAGAGAGTCTGCACCATAAGAGCAGCCAAGAGTATCTTCGATGGGTTGCTGATGACCATACAACAAGTGCACAAGACTGGAATACAATTTGTTGGAATGAAGGCAACAAGTTTTGCTCATGAAAATATCTGGTAATAAAATAGTTGACTCAGGGGAACCCTACAACCTTCAAGGATCTAAAAGCTGTATCCTCTGTTTATTAGTTATCTCCAAGGAAGGTGATGAAGGTTTTTTTAGGAAAATATGACAAGTTATCAATTAACTAAAGTAATTGAAAAACAACAAAAAGTGAAATTGGTAGAAATCTAAAACAAATACAGAATATTCTAACAATACATAGCAGGTCAAGCAGGATCTATGAAGAGAGTAATAAAGGGTTATTTTAGATCAAATGATTTAGGTCAAAAACATTTATCAGAAATGGTGGAGCTGGTTTACTGGAGAAGGAAGGCAAGGGAAACGCTATTGAACTCAAGAGTGGAATGATGGGTGAGATGAGAACAGCAGTGCATAAAAAGGAACAGATACGGCTGAGAGTCCTATCAATGCTGTTGGTGAGGAAACCATTGTTAAGAAAATAAGGAATACATCTCGAAAACAGTGTATAGAAAACCACATCAGAGGTGTAGTCAACCTGTAGGTATCTAATGGAATTTTGTCTCTGACCAAAGATGGAGATAAAGGGAAGGAAAGAGTCAGAGATCGGCTGAGAAAGTGAGAACAGGCTTTGACAAAACACAGTAACAGAACAGCATATCTGGGACTATCATATATTTTTTAATGTAATTTTAACATGTCTAGGGATTCGGATTAAAGACCAACCTGATTTTGAAAGGTTACAGCAAGATATTTCAGACAACCCCACACGTGATAACTATTTCTCACGCAGAATGTTTTCCAATTAATTTTAATTGACAAAATCTACGGTATTCAATATTTTTCTTTACACAGTAGTATTCTGTAACTAAGTGGTGCATATTTAAATTTATGGCATGAATGAATGTTGAAGCTTGCTATTTACCCTAAATATTTCAAATAATCCTTAACATAATTACAAATTTAATTTTGTGACCAAAGTGTAGAAAACCCCTATGAACTGTATAGTGAAATGTAGATTCTATGGCAATAGTTGTAGACAATTGCCTTGCAATATGCTCAGTTTTCAGGAAAAAAAGTAACCACTAATACCACTCAATACCACTACAGCAATATATATTTTTCAAAACATGCTGCTCCTAAAGCATCGGCACCAAATATCATTAGATTTGGTCAGCGTGGACAAGTTGGGCCTGTTCTGTGCTGTATAACTCTATGGATCTAGATTATTTAGATCTGTAAGCATGTTACTAAAGAGAACAAAATGACAGTAAAGGGACAAGAAAATTCCTTCCCCTTCATCTGATGTCTTTGCATGCCATCTGATAGCAAATGTTCATAATTAGTCATCAGGAACATAAACTGACCATGTTTTCAATGAACAGCAGGGTAACGACTAGATCGATTTTCATAATTTGTATTGAATATCTATTGTAGTCTCACTAGGTTATCAGCAAGTCCAGGACATGGCCTATTATTTGACTGCCATGAGAACACCCGTTGTTCTTGTCTGTTTTCATTCCACTTGAGAGACCTAATAAGTTGTTATATCAATGCCAAGTTCTGCCTTTCTTTTCTGCAAATGGATTTCTCACATTGTTATCACACCCATGCGCTATAATTTTACTTTGAAGGCGGCTAGACGGAAAATGATTACCAAACCTCTGCCATGTAATGGCATTATCATTATGAATGTGGCATTGGATAAGGCTTTTGTTATTTCAATAAACTATTCATTCTGGAAACAAAAGCATTTACTAAGAAAGAAAACAAGAATTGAAAATGTGATCTAAAGTTCAGATATCAATGTTCACACAAAAACCCGATCTCATGTAATTTATATTGTACTAGCACCTGAATGATCAAAGGAGCTTTTGGAAAATAATGTATTCTTTTTACAACATGGTCTAGAATGGCTCTCAAAAGCAACTGCATAAATTTTGTTTAATTCAAAATTATCTTAAAGTTTAACAATATCAGGATTAAAATCCAAACTAATTTTATTTCAATGATGGGAAAATTCCGATGGTGGCCTGCAGGCACTCACTGACCCACAAAGATTATCCAAATAAACTGATTAAAAAGTCAATATATACCCAATGACTTAGTGTAGAGATATCAACGTTCATTAATTGAGTCTTCATGTTTAAATTCTGACAGCAAAATTAACTTATTACTTACTATTTTTGATTGAAGGCTTCCTCTTTAAACTGGTAAGTGAACAACGCCAAAAGGTCTAACTGTTCTCACCACAAATATTTTTGTAGCCGGATGAAAACGCTTCAGCACTTGGCGCTTACTACAACTTCAACTATTGACACAAGCAATCCATGTAACTATGGATTCCTAATGTATCTGCATTGCCAACTCATTTAACTTGTGTGCACTCTACATTAATATAATTGTATTAACAGCAGAGTTCAGATATGTATTGTAATACTAAAAACCCTTCATATTATGGAATTGCATGGCTTTACATGAGGAGGATGCTGGCTGGATTTAAGAAAAAGATCACTGAATGCAATGTTACATAACAAAAATAAAATTGTTGAAAGAATTATTCAAATAAAAAACAAAGCTTTAGAAATTCATTGTCATTCAGTGAATGGTATTTTTACTCCCTTTTTGAATTTGTCCAGTCACCTGAAATGTCTGCAAAAAGCCAGCAGAACCATCAGCTTTTATCTCTGTAACAGTAAAGAAGAATTTTCTATACATGTAGGAAGGAAGATGTTTAGAATAACTTGAAGGCATAAGTTGGTGCTGGAAACCTGGCGACTTTTTGTGTATTGCCTCAGTGAAGTCTACCATTCTTACACTATAATCTTTGCACTTTTGTACTTATTTATGATTGTGCTTACGTATAGTATGATTTTACTGAATTTTATACAAAACAACAGTTTCACCATATCTGGGTGCGAATGACAATAATATACCATTGAACGATTGAATTTCCAAAACGCAGACCACCAATACCCACTGGGTTCCAATACTAAAGACCACTCATTGATTTCAGTGTCATATCAGAAATCTCTGCTATTTCCTGGTTCCAAGCTTCTCAGCCCCACAATCCACTACTGGAGGGGGAGAAGAAAAGTCATGTATACAAGGCTACTTGGGTAGCACTCCCACACCTTGAACATTCTGCACCTATGAATTTCTCAGGAAGATATTCATTCGTATGGCAAAAACTAAGAGCTGAAGCTGTCTTTACAGACACAATCAACTCCAGTATGCTATTGCATAGCTGTCATCTATTTAGAGCTTAAAACAAATTAACAAGATGAGAGAATTGCCATGTTAAATTAAACTTTAGCACTAATTAAAATCAATGATAAGCTCAAATATTTCAAAAACCTGTTTGTCAAATATACAGTTATGCGACGGTGTAGAGGCCTCTAGCATTTCTGAAATGACATGAATTCTGAAAACAGAAATCTCCATTATTTATCACGACTTTCTCCGAGACAGTATTAAAATCCATGTTCACCATCATTCACCTTGGTGTTCTAGTGGTTACGATTCAGCGCAAAACAAAGGGCGGCATGGTGGTGCAGTGGTGGAGTGCATGAGCGGTAGGGTGCTGTCTGTACGGAGTTTGTTCCTTCTCCGTGTGACCGTGTGGGTTTTCTCCGAGATCATTGGTTTCCTCCCACACTCCAAAGATATACAGGTTTGTAGGTTAATTGGCTTAGTATAAATGTAAATTGTCCATAGTGTATGTGTAGGATAGTGTTAATATGCGGGGATCGCTGGTCGTCGCACAGTCGTTGGGCCGAAGGGCCTGCTTCCACGCTGTATCTCCAAAATAAACTAAACTAAACTAAATCATACAAAGGTTTCACCTGTTCTGAAAATTGTATTCGGTATGAAATTTATAGAGGTCACATTCCTTCCCTTTCCCTTCCTCTCTGCTGCATTGTTTTCAGACATGTCATCAATTAGATTAAATGCATGTGGCAGAGAAACACAACCACACAATGCCTGCTGATAACTGTAATAATGCCTTATTGCACTCATGCAACCATGATAATAAATAACATTAATCTGCACTGCACCCAATCAGCTTTACCGGATCTTCCCCTGAATAGCTTTTCCAACTAAAACTTCAGTGTGATGTTATTAAAAAAATGAAAAACGTACATTGCTAAGCCATCTATATGGTCTGGTACGGCAATTCCAACACCGAGGACGCATGAGGCTGCAGATTGGTGTACTCCGCCCAGTCCATCATGGGCATAGACAGACTTTCTATCAAAAGCACTTACATGAGCCGATGCCTCAAGAAGGCGGCCTCTATCATGGATCCCCACCATCTGGGTCATGCCCTCTTCACACTACCAGGCAGGAGGTGCAGAAGATTGAATTCCCACACCATCAGATTCAGGAACAGCTGATTACTATCAGATTCTTGAACCAACCTGCACATCCCAAATCTTACCTCGACAACGGAACAATATGGCTCACCTCTTGCACTATAATGGATTTTTTTTCCTAATTATATTTCTGCACTAATGTCTCATTTTTTTGAATGGTCTTTTTTGTTTTTTGACATTTATGTATAATTTGGGTTTTTTTGTGCCTGTGATGCTGGTGCAAGCAAGATTTTTCTTTGTACCTGCACCTCACTGTACTCGTGCACATGACAATAAACTTGAATTTAAATCTGAACTTATAAGTAACATCACAAAGTACTTGGCTTTTTTGGAAAACTTGACTAAATTTTAATGATGTTCTGCATGGGGAATAAGCAAAGACCTGTCACAAAGGTGCTGGAGGCAGTGGGAGGGATCAATGAAGCTGAATGATATCCAAGGGTGAACAAGAGGATGTGAACTGGAAGGGATAAAGAATAATCGGACTGAAAGGTTCTGAGGGAGGAGATGGGTTTGGGGATTGTAGGTTTTGAGGTATCCATCAATGTGACGGAGGTACACAAAAATGCTGGAGAAACTCAGTGGGTGCAGCAGCATCTATGGAGCGAAGGAAATACAGTGGCTTGCAAAAGGTTTCATACCCCTTGAGCTTTTCCACATTTTGTCACGTTACAACCACAAACGTAAATGTATTTTATTGGGATTTTATGTGATAGACCAACACAAAGTGGCGCATAATTGTGAAGCGGAATGAAAATGATACATGGTTTACAAATTTTTTTACAAATAAAAAACTGAAAAGTGTGGCGTGCAAAAGTATTCAGCCCCCTTGAGTCAATACTTTGTAGAACCACCTTTCGCTGCAATTACAGCAGCAAGTCTTTTGGGGTATGTCTCTACCAGCTTTGCACATCTAGAGACTGACATTTTTGCCCATTCTTCTTTGCAAAATAGCTCAAGCTCAGTCAGATTGGATGGAGAGCGTCTGTGAACAGCAATTTTCAAGTCTTGCCAGAGATTCTCAATTGGATTTAGGTCTGGACTTTGACTGGGCCATTCTAACACATGAATATGCTTTGATCTAAACCATTCCATTGTAGCTCTGGCTGTATGTTTAGGGTCGTTGTCCTGCTGGAAGGTGAACCTCCACCCCAGTCTCAAGTCTTTTGCAGACGCTAACAGGTTTTCTTCCAAGATTACCCTGTATTTGGCTCCATCCATCTTCCCATCAACTCTGACCAGCTTCCCTGTCCCTGCTGAAGAAAAGCATCCCCACAGCACGATGCTGCCACCACATGTTTCACAGTGGGGATGGTGTGTTCAGGGTGATGTGCAGTGTTAGTTTTCCGCCACACATAGCGTTTTGCATTTAGGCCAAAAACTTCAATTTTGGTCTCATCTGACCAGAGCACCTGCCTCCACATGTTTGCTGTGTCCCCCACATGGCTTGTGGCAAACTTCAAACGGGACTTCTTATGGCTTTTTTTCAACAACTGCTTTCTTCTTGCCACTCTTCCATAAGGCCCGATTTGTGGAGTGCACGACTAATAGTTGTCCTGTGGACAGATTCTCCCACCTGAGCTGTGGATCTCTGCAGCTCCTCCAGAGTTATCTTGGCTGCTTCTCTGATCAATGCTCTCCTTGCCCGGCCTGTCAGTTTAGGTGGACGGCCATGTCTTGGTAGGTTTGCAGTTGTGCCATACTCTTTTCATTTTCAGATGATGGATTGAACAGTGCTCTGTGAGATGTTCAAAGCTTGGGATATTTTTTTATAACCTAACCCTGCTTTAAACTTCTCCACAACTTTATCTTTGACCTGTCTGGTGTGTTCCTTGGGCTTCATGATGTTGTTTGTTCACTAATGTTCTCTAACAAACCTCTGAGGCCTTCACAGCTGTATTTATACTGAGATTAGATTACACACAAGTGGACTCTATTTACTAATTAGGTGACTTCTGAAGCCAATTGGTTGCACTGGATTTTATTTAGGGGTATCAGAGTAAAGGGGGCTGAATACTTTTGCACGCCACACTTTTCAGTTTTTTATTTGTAAAAAAATTTGAAAACCATGTATCATTTTCCTTCCACTTCACAATTATGCGCCACAATTATGCGCCACTTTGTGTTGGTCTATCACATAAAATCCCAATAAAATACATTTACGTTTGTAGTTGTAACGTGACAAAATGTGGAAAAGTTCAAGGGGTATGAATACTTTTGCAAGCCACTGTAGGCAACGTTTCGGGCCGAAACCCTTCTTCAGACTGATAGGGGGTGGCGGGGAGAAGGAAGGAAAAAGGAGGAGGAGGAGCCCGAGGACTGAGGGATGGGAGGAGACAGCCCAAGGGCTGAGGAAAGGGAGCAGACAGCAAGGGCTAACAAAATTGGGAGAATTCAATGTTCATGCCCGCAGGATGCAGACTCCCCAAGCGGAATACGAGGTGCTGTTCCTCAAATTTCCGGTGTTGCTCACTCTGGCCATGGAGGAGACCCAGGACAGAGAGGTCGGACGGGGAATGGGAGGGGGGGAGTTGAAGTGCTGAGCCACCGGGAGGTCAGGTAGGTTCTTGCGGACCGAGTGGAGGTGTTCGGCGAAACGATCGCCCAGCCTCCGCTTAGTCTCACCGATATAGATCAGCTGACATCTAGAGCAGCGGATGCAATAGATGAGGTTGGAGGAGATACAGGTGAACCTCTGTCGCACCTGGAACGACTGCTTGGTTGGGTCAACCAGCACATTGACAACGGTATTCAGTACAGGGGTTGTTAGAAGGTCAGGAAGGTAGGGTGCTGGCAGATCAACAGTCAAAGGACTAAAAATCTGGTGTTTAGTAGTCACTGGGCAGGGAGAACATCAACATAGAGCTGGATGCAAGGAAACCCACCTTGACTCGGTGAACCTAGTTTACCTTGGCCAGATGCCCTTTAAGTAAACATGGCATGCCGTCTGTCGAGTGGATGGAGATCACAACCACATTTCTTCTATTTCCCCCATGTCTGTTCTCACTCCTCTCCCCCATGACAGAACACGTCCTCGTGTAATCACCTTCCACCCAGCAAGCTTATGCACACAACATATCATCTTTTGAAATTTCCGCCAGCTGCAGCATAATCCTACCACCTTCTTTTCTCCTCCCCATCCGCATTTTGCAGAAACCACTCACTCGGTGACTCCCGTGACCACTGTTCCATCCCCACCAACTTGTGAAAACTACAAGGCAATTTTGTGGCAGCTGCTTTCATTAATGGCGAACAGTTCAAATATTTTCCATCAACAAACATCCCAAGTTCCACCAAGTGTTGTAAACTTAAAATACATCAGATGTATAACATTTTACTTTTGTGCTCTGTGGTCGAGGTATGATTAAGGTAAGAATGTCCACTGCGCTTGTTGTCTGTAAGAATCCTAACGGAAATTTGCTTTGAATGTTTAAATCAATTTCTTGTACTCAATTGGACTCAAGCACCAGACTACAAATATTGTTGGCTTGCTACCACTTGATGATTGGAACGGAAATGGATAATAAGTAGGCGGATGGAGAAACACTTTTTCAGACAGATGTGCGAGAAGTTTGATGTTATCACAGCTGCCCAACATAAAAAATGTCTCGATCTTCAATGCAATCATCTCTCCTAACATGCACAAGACAAATGAGTAAAGTTAAAAATGTGCACGTTAGCAGTCATTCAAATTTCTGTGTTGCATGACTTAATGTTGAGAGTTTTTTTGGGATAGTTCAAGTTAATTTTCCTCGCAAGTTAAGTGTGGCTAACATGCACATTCGTTCCTTGATCACCTACTAACAATGTATGATCTCATTAAAAATGCATTAGTTTGGATGTTACATTGTCCAAAGAGGACATTACGATTGTGAGTAATAGCACACTTGTTAATTTTTGTTATTCTTCCATTTTGCTGTAAGACATTAGTACTGAATTGAACTCTTCTGGTCAAACTCAAGGTTCTGTGACTGAAGAAGAATGAATGCACTTAACTAAAATCTCAACCCCAAAGCAAGGAGCAACAACCTATTTAAACCTCTTCACGTGGATGACTCTCACGTTTCTCCCACACAGACTGAATACCCTCAGCAACACCTTGCGAGCAAGTAAGAATTACTGCCAGTCTAGTCTGTGTTTATTAACTGAATGTGGTGTAACTTATATTGATACCAAAACAGTGGATTTCACCATTGCAGTTTATCGTCAGCGATTGCAATACCTTATATCAATGTTGATTTATTACTTTATATTCATGATCTTGCTCTGATGCTTTTTTGACATACAATATATCTTTTTCAATATGTCTATTTGTCACTGCCACGAACAGAAATAATCAACAGATAGAAAGCACTATCATAACATTTAAGAGACATTTGGACAGGTACATGGATAGGATAGGTTTAGAGGGTAGGTATGACTCGTGTAAATGGGGCATGTTGGTTGGTGTGGGCAAGTTGGCCCGAAGGGCCTGTCTAGAGGACACAGCTTTAAGCTAAGAGGAGGCAAGTTTAAAGATGTGCAACCAAGTTTTTTTTTTTTTACAGAGAGTGATGGGTGCCTAAAATAGCTGGATGGGATGCAGATCCATCACACAATAGTGGGGTTTAAGAGGCTTTTATATAGGCACATGAATGTGCAGGGAATGGCAGTAATGGATCATTTGCAGGCAGATAGGATTAGTTTAATTTGGCATCAAGATTGGCAGATACCCGTGGCCAAAGGGCCTATTCCTCCGCTGTGCTATTCTATACTCATACTAAATTGTAAAACAACCTCAAGCTTGAGCTCTGAAAATGCTTTACAGGAACCAAGCCTACGTCACCTCATATTCCACTCGGGTAGCCTACAACCCAGTAGCAAGAATACTGAATTTCTCATGTTTAGGTAATTCACACCCTCTGTATTCCTTTAAATTCCAACCTGGTTCTCTTTCCCTTTGTTCACCTTTCCCATTTACCCACCTATGCACCTAACTTATTTTCTTTCACGGTCTACTCTTCCCCTCTTTCATCTAGTCCCATTTGCCTATCATATCTGGTTCCATTTATATACTTCCAGCCTGTCTCTACCTTCTCCCTCCTCTCATCCATCGGCCCATTATCCCATATGTCAACTTTCCACCTATCACCCATCACCCCCTATCTCACCCCTCCTTCTCAACTCTCTACTATGTATTTTCCATTTATACTGTTAGTCCTTATGCAGGGTCTTAGTCTGAAACATCGACCATCCACTTCCCTCCACAGATGCTGCTTGGTCCGCTAAGTTCCTCCAAAAGTTGACTTTGCTCCAGATGCCAGCATCTGCAGTCTCTGGCATCTCCTAAACCAAAGCATACTTTCTAAAACATAAACATACTTAAGATATACAGCAGCTCCACAGTGAAGTCATCAACTATTATTCCAAGCCTCTCCAATAAAATAATGTACTTTAATAGCTTAAATGGCTGTATTTACTCTACAAACACATTTATTGCTTGCGTAGAAACAAACTGTTCTGCAGCCAAGACTTTTATTGAACACACAAAACACGTTTATTACTTTGAAAGTTTGGCAGGATCACGATACCTTGCTTAATCATTTGAAAAGTCCAACATGAGACATGGATTGAAATTGAAAGGCAAGTAGAACAGTTTTAAAATGAGTTAAAGCATACTACTTTCAAATTTTTTACCTGGTTAATCACATGTTTAGGAGTTTAACTTGTAGCTCCTGGGGACCTATCACTTCATGTTATTTTCAGGTGATTTACTCGAAAACTAGACATTTAACAATGCTGTAAATTGAAACATATTGGTTTTACGGGACTTTATTGGGAATTTGACGATGATATAAATGAACACCACATTTAGAAATGAATTCCAGCAGTGAGATGACAGTGATTGGCCTTTGTATCAAGGTAACAGTAGCAATGGAGAAGGCTAAGGACTGACAGGTCAGTGTGGGAGTGACGTGCCACTGGAAACTGAAGATGGCCATTGCGGACAGAGCCTACATGCTATGCAAAATAGCGCAACTTTCTACAAGGTGGTGTTAGGGTGGCACAGTGGCAGAGTTGCTACCTAACAACGTCAGAGACTCAGGTTCGATCCTGACCACTGATATGGTGTTTGTATGTCCTGTGACGATGCAGAATTTCTCCAGGTGCTCCAGGTTCCTGGCAAATTCCAAAGATGTCTGCAGGTTAATTGCGGGTTTGTATGGTGATTGGATTCTGTAAATTGTCCCTGGTGTGTAGGATAGAAGTAGTGTATGGATGATCGTTGGTCCTCCTAGACCCATCGGGCTGATGGGCCTGTTCCCACGCTGTATCTCTAAATTCTAAACCCTTTACGTGTTGGTCTCAGAAGAGGATCTACTATCATCCAGTACAATTGCTCCAATCTTAAATCTCTATTCCATTTGGAAATCTATCAGCATTTTCTATCCGTACTCTGAAAAATAATTCTACACTCTGAATTTTCCTCTTTACTCTAACTGTTGTATTTGTGTATGTATTGATTGCATTCATTTATATTATCTGACATATTGATTGGATAGCAATCAAACAAAGGTTTTTTCCTGTATCTTGGTACATGTGACAATAATAAACCAATACCAATTCCATTGGGAAGGAGATCCCAAACGCAAATTGGAAGAATGACATCTCACATTCCACTTGGGTACTTACAGCACAATGGTATGAAAATTGCATTTTCGACTATCAGGTAATCCACACCCCTTGTATTCTCCTCCCCCACACACACACTCTTGTTCACCTCACCTCCTTCTCCCTTTCTTCGTCTTTCCCATCCCCAACATCCACCTGGTTCCATTTGCCCATCATCACCCAATATCTAATGCATCTATCAGCTACCCGCCTCTATTTCGCTTGCCCCCCACAGCAGCCATCCTCCTCCCCTCCAAATCCCTAACCGCTGCATACTGAGTATACTAGAAGCCTTTCCTTATCATTCTCAGTCCTCATGCTAGGTCGGGTCTCCCTGCACGGGAGACCCGACCTTTTCTTTGTCGGGTCTCCGTTGTCGTTGGGGCTGCAACGAGGAGCGGCCTCCAACAGGAAGACCGGGGGCTCTGGTGCCGACTACTCACCTCACCGTCGCGGAGCTGGCCGAGTCCAGAGCGGGTGGAGCTGTGGTGGACGCTGCTGCGACCCGACCCCCGGAGATTCGGTGGCTGCAACTGCGGGTTTGGCGGACGGCACCGGGAGCCCGTGGGTCCCTGGAGGGAGACCGCTTTTCGGGGCTTCCGCAGCGGCGACTTCTCCCGCCCGAGTTGCGGGGTTGAAGAGCACCTGGAGCGGGGCCTTACATCACCGCCCCGCGCGGCTTGGAATGGCGGCGGGTCTCTGCGAGCGCACGCCGGGGGCTCTAACACCAAGACCCGGTGTGCGACCTTGCATCACCCGGCGTGGCTTTAATGGCCACGGGACAATCGCCATCGCCCGCCGGGGGCTTTGACTTTGACTTTGACTCTGACATCGGGGGGGAGAGTGCAGTGGAGAGAGAAGTTTTTTTGGCCTTCCATCACAGCAATGTGATGGATGTTTATGTAAATTATGTTGTGTCTTGGGTCTATTTGTTTGTAATGTATGGCTGCAGAAACGGCATTTCGTTTGGACCTCAAGGGGTCCAAATGACAATAAATTGAATTGTATTGTATTGTATTGTATTGTATTGTATTGTAAACCCAAAACATTGACCCACACCTTTTGCTCCACCCTCCATTGCATTCTAAATTTCAACGCCCGCTGGTTAAAATAATTCTTCCTCATGTCCTCTCTAAATTTCCATCCCTTACTTAAAATCTTTGTCCCGTGGTCACGGGCATTCCTACTAAAGGGAAGAGTTATTCATTATCTTGTCTATGTTCATCAACATTTTGTATACCTCAAGCAAAACTCAAAGGTCTGAAGAAGGGTCCCGACCCAAAACATTGCCTATCTATTCCCTCCACAGATATGCCAGATTTATGCCAAACACCAGCACTTTTGTGTTTTTCTCAAGGTTCCAGCATCTGTAGTTCCTTTATCTCCATTTTGTTTACCTCAATCACGTTGCCCCTCGGCCTTCTGCCAAGAAAACAATCCTGGCCTGTCCAGCCTCTCCTCTTGATGTCAGACAAGAGCCATCTGCAAGAAACACTGCACAACTTGTCAATGACTGACCACAAAGGAAACTCAAAACACCTATCTTTGGGTGGAAAGTTTGCTCTGCTGTTCTTTCACACTCACTGCTACATTACCTTTCCAAACAGGCTCTCATGTGACCATGGCTCCTTATCACTTTCATTTGATTATCCTTTCACTCTTGGAGTATCTGCTGGAGTATCCTGGAATGGGATGCATGCATGGCCTGTATATCAATTGTGATGGGCTAATCAATTGCAAGCTCACCTCAATCAGATTTGATATCACCACTATTCACAACTCACATACAGGCCACCGTGAGTAAGCATAAAGTATGGGAACTGTGCTTTTTCCCCACTTCTCCAACCAAAAATGCTGAGACTGCTTATTGTATTCCCGTTGCCATCACAACCTGCACTTACAAACTCAGCAGAAGACAGCAATCAATAAAGTAACCTTCAAATCTAAATGTACGTCACACCATCACACCATGCAGTGCATTTAATTACATCAAAGAATTAATAAGGTCCTCTCTGCCAACTTGTCTTCCTTGCCAAAAGAAATCAATTTAATAGCATTTGATTGTATACTAATAAAACACTCTTTAATTAGAACAGACAATGCCCAAGAGGGCAAGGTGTGAAATGCTGATTTAATTGCTGCAGACTATATTACCATACAAAAAAAACAGAAAATGCTGGAAGCACACAATAGGTCAGACAGCATCTATGGAAAGCAAAGCAAAGTTGTCATTTCATGTTAAACTCCCTGTGTCAGAACTGTGAGAGGGAAAAATCAAGTTTGTTATGAACTGCTTTCCCTTCTTTTTTACAACCAAACCTACTGGGTATTTTCAACGTTTTCTGTTTATATTCCAGGCTTCCAGCATTTGCATTTTTTTAAACTTTTGTTATACAAATAGGGTACAATGAAAGTAATAACGCAGTACTTGGTTCTGGCTGGGAACTCCCAAGACAATGAAGATAAGGTATGTACAAGCCACAAGTGTGTAGAAAATAAGGCAAAGGAAGTTCAACATAATATGCTCAGCATGTTTTACATGGCTCATAGTGCTGGAAATTAGTTCACAAGCTAAAGATCTTCAAAATGTTTTGGTCAAGAAGAGTCTAAAACCAAGACATGGTCAAATGGGCAAAACCACAATCTTGTGTCGAAACTGAAAGGAAGTAGCAAGAGTAATGAGTCAAGAGTGTTTAATTCTCATATGTGTCAGCAACGGAACAATGATTTGCTGCTGTTTAACAGCTGCAGCCTGCTTTTTGATGAAACACGCAGATAAATACATAATAGCTAAGAATACAATAAAACAGTCACCATAATATTAGGTTACCATAATAGTGCAAAACTGAAGCAAGGAAACATAGTACAGGAATGGGCTCTTTGACTACAATGTTTGTGTTGAACATGATGCCAAGTTAGACTGATCTCATCTGCCTGAACACGATCCATATCCCTCTATTTCCTGCACTTTCATGGTCCTATACAAAAGCCTCTTACACATCACTATCTTATCTGCCTCCACCACCATCCCTGGCTATGCATTACAGTCCCCCACCACTTTATATGTAAAAAAACTTGCCCCACACATAGTCATTAACCATTATAGCTCTGCCCTCTAGTGTTGGAGATTTCCACCCTCAGAAAAATGCTCTGACTGTCTGCCTTATTTATGCCAAGAAAAGAATGAAGGCTCTTAGATTATTGAGGAATATCATCTCGAGATGGGTCACAGAGCAACAGTAGTTGGGGCATTTTCATGCATTTTGATTCATGAAGAAGAATTAATGAGTACCCCAAAGTATTCTAAAAGTCAATGTAGGCAATGGGAGATACATTTTCTGTTTATCGCTAACACTATACCCACATAAGCATTGAACTCTGGATGTACACACCTCAATAGAAGATTTGTAGTTTAAGATATTATGCTGCAAATATTGTGCATGGGTCGATAGATACATAGCAGTGTCCTGTATTGGTATTGGTTTATTATTGTCACTTGCACAAAAATACAGTAAGAAACTCGATGCTATGTGCTGTCTAGGCAAATTATACCTTACTTGAGCAGATCAGGTAGTGTAACAAGGTAAATTAACAGAGTGCAGAATATAGTGTTACAGCAACAGAGAATGTGCAGATTTATAAAAAAGTGCAAGGGCCGCGACGAGGTAGATTGCAAAATCGGGAATTTATCCATGGCATAGATCATTCAATAAACTGAATACAACATTCGTAAATGCTGGTAGTATATGCTTTCAAGCTTTTGTATTATCTGCCCAACGGCAGAGTAGAGAAGAGATAATGACCAGGGTGTGAATGGTCCTTGATTATGTTGGCTGCTGCTTTCCCCAAGCCTGTATGAAGTGTAGATGGAGTTGATGGTTGGGGCAGAGTGGAAGGTGGGGGGGGTCTTGGGAAGACTAGTTGCTATACCAAACTGTAACTGATCCAAATGTTATGCTTTCTATCAAGCATCTTATGGCGTTACATTAGTGCAGTGGCAGAATCGCCATCGTCAGAGACCCGGGTTCGAACCTGACTACGGATATCATCTGTACGGAGTTTGTATGATCTCCATGTGACCACTTGGGTTTTCACCGGGTGCTCCGGTTTCCTCCCACATTCCAAAGACGGGTTTGTAGGTTAATTGTCTTTTGTAAATTGTTCCATGTAAATAGGATAGAACTAGTGTTCGTTGGTCAGGGTGGATTCAGTGGGCTGAAGGGCCTGTTTCCATGCTGTATCTCTAAACTAAACTGGTTATAATAATAGTGCTGATTTTCCATTGTCTTCAAAGGTGTTGATGAGCTTTTTTAGCCGTAGCATAAATATGGTTGGATCAGGACAAATTGTTGGTGATATTTACATTATTTTCACTTTAGTACCAATGATACAGACTGAGACATGCATTTCACTCCACTTCCTGGAGTCACTGACCAGATCCTTGGTTTAATGCAAGCTTAATATTTCAATCTGCGTAGTAATATCATGAGAGAGCATTTATAGTTGTTACAGGTCTCTAAAAGCAGTCTCCTCGAGGGGTAATTCTAGCCTTAGTTGCCTGGAATTGTCTACATTTGCATGTTTTAGCTTGCTCACTGCATACAGAGAGTGAGATTGGCATGTTTTTGCTTACCAACAGTTGATTCTTGCTTGTAGTCACAACCTGTTATCATTTCCATGTAAAAGGATTAATGATTCTAGTAACTGCTCTAGTTCAGTGACATTTTTTCTGCAGTTGATTACCAGGATACATTTTTTATAAAATTGACAAGATTTAGCTTGCTTCAAACTTGTTATTGTGAAGATTATACTGATGTTCAAATAGTACACAAAGCTGACAAAGATGAAGTAAATTCAGCAATATCGGTATTCCAACTGTGCAATGGTTCACTCCTCTTCACCACATTCTTAGTGCAACATTTTACTTGACATACATTCCACTTTGGATTTAATAGCACTTCAGGAAATAGTACTACTGGAGAATAGAGAACAATTTGAATAGGAAACACAAGAAACTGCAGATGCCAGAATCTTGGACAAAAAAAAAGCTACTGGAGGAACTCAGTGGGTCAGGCAGCATCTGTGGAATGGATAGACACACTGAAGAAGGGTCTCAACCCAAAACGTCTTCCGTTCATTTCCTCCAGAGATTCCTAACCTGCTAAGGTCTTCCACAGCTTTGAATTTGAATTGAAACTTTCTGTCTATAGAATTTATTCAATCATTATTGCACAAAACACCACCTTGTCACTGGATCTAGTTCAGCTGGATTTAATTTCAAATTGCAATGTGAATCATGAGAAATAGAATGCATTGGTCTTAATATCACTTGCAGTGATTGGAGAGGTCCCTGACTTGCCCAAGGACATCCAGTAAAGAGTCTTCAATAATCATAATTCTCATAACCCTCTTTACATTTTGGTTTAAGTCTCAATACAATTATCAACCGTATCACAAAACAGCTCAGACAAGTTAAGAAGACCAGAGTCCAGGCATTGCTGAATGATTTGCTCATTCATTAGAACAAGATTATCAGCACAACATATGAAGATGAGACATTATGCACAAACTCATCCTACACCACACTTGAACATTTCTCAGTACTAAAGTAGGTCTGATTAAGGTCTGCGAGTGTGCCAGGAAAAATATTTGTAAGTGCTTTACTGGCATTGTTAAAAAAAACTATACACTCATAACAAAACCCAATGGGATAGGTACTCCAACAATATTCCTGCAAAATGTCAAGAAACTTGGGATATCTCACATTTTCAATAGAAGATGATTCAGGAATTGGTCCCAAAGGATTAGTGGCGTCAGTTTTGGGCAGCAATGAGCTTCTTCTGTATTTCCCTTTCCCAAGAAAAATAGGAAGATAAACCATAATTTTCACTGAAACCGTCAGTTTTATCAGATAAACATTTACAGTTCCTTTAAGCCAATATCTTTTATTTATACTACATACATAATTTATTGTTTTCTTCTATTTTCTGATTTTTTTTTCTCCTGCAAAAACTTCAAATTACTGCAGTTTATCACAAACCAAGGCTGTATTTACACAGGCAGCAACAATCTGTCTCTTTCACCTTTGCCTTTTTCTTCTGGAATTCTGGCTGTAACACCCATGAGGAATAACATGATTACTGCCAGTTACTACTGTTGCTATGTTATTACTTAAGACAAGCAACAATGCAACATTACGGCATGTTAGCGTTATTGGTGCAAATGAAGAGGGCACTTTTGACACTTTCTGGTCTTTACTAAGAATGTAAAGGAAGAACTTACTTTGTTCTGGGAACAGAAAGGATTCTAGTCATATTGAGTGGGTGCTGCTGCTACCTTATTCAAGTTATGTTTCCCCCTCAACCCGAATGAGCTCCATTTCCCATGATACTATTCCCTGATCCTATGCTTCCTTAAGGTATATTCTGTTCAGATGGATGTGTGTTGCACATTTCCCCATGTCAGTTATTGGTAAGGCTCCTTCAAATCTGAAAACAGATCTTCTTGCAGCACACAAATTCTTTATCCACAAACACTTCAATGCTCAAGCTATGAACACGGGGGTTAACAGTGAAATCTGATATAGAATACTTAACTAGACATGAGTGTTGGCAATCAGACTTGTAACTGTAGGAGGATAAAGTAAGCATTCAAACAGACATGGGCTACCAGTGGTGGAATCTGTAACTGTAGGAGTGTGAAGTAAGAATGTAAGCTGTTACACTGTCTATTCCTTTTCCATTTTCATGAGAAATGACTCGAACGACTTTCTGGTCAAAAGAGATGGCAACCAAAGTGAACATAGGTATACATGAACTTGACCTCAGCTGAAATCTACTCCCTCAGGTAATTGGGATAACTGCAGTGGCTGTATTGTGATACAGTGAAACCATTGTAAGACAGGCGTGGTGTAAAATATCCAAATCTGCGAGATAAGAAGCTCATTAAATCCGTTAACAATTAGTCATTTTTATGAACCACAGCCAGACGCCCTTTCTACACCCAATATGCTTCTGCTAAAAGAAAGGATTTTTGAGTTCACGGTTCCCTTTGCTTCTCAATATGTTATGCACGTACAATCTGTGCTATTATATGTGGTTATGTAATTTCTGTGCTTGGTTTTATTTATTACAGCTTAATTTATAATGATATTTTGGCAACCAAAACAATTTCTGTTACTCAATAGGGGCTTGAGATTTCTTTTACCCAGTTAACAGAATTATTTCCTAATACTTGAAAAGTCAAAATCTTCAAGTGCTGAGATGAACATCAGCAAGATGGTAGCGATTTGAAAACATCTAAAATTGTCACGGTAATGAAAATATTAAAGATAAAAACATTAATGAGAAGAATTTTGAGCAAGCATTCTATATAATAATTAAACAATTTAAAGAACAATTCTTTCTCAAACTATCGCCACGCTGTACATGGAGGTGATGCAATCAATGCTTCCGATTAATTCTAAGGATTAAAGGATTAAATTACGAGGACAGGCAGCATACATTTAGTTTGTAGTGAGTTGAGAAGAATGCTGACTGATCTATTTGATTTAGTTTAGTTTGGAGATACTACATGGAAACTGGTCCTTTGGTTCATGCCAACCATTGATCAACCGTTTACATTTGTTCTGTTTCTCCACTTTTTCCTCCATTCCCTACGCACTAGGAGAAATTTAAACAGGCCAATTAACCCACAAACCCACATGTCTGAGAAAACTGGAGCATCGGAAGAAATACACGCCATGAAAATTCCACACAGGCAGCACCCGAGGTCAATGATGATTGACATTTCATAAATGGAGAAATTAAATTTTATTGTCACATGTACCTAGGTACTGTGAAATGCTTTGTTTTGCATACAACCTAGGCAGTACACAAGTGTTGTCAGGTTTTGGCACTGACAAAGTTACAGAAGTACCGAACAATCCTATCTGAAGAAGGGTCTCGACCTGAAACGTCGCCTATTTCGAGTCTGAAGAAGGGTCTCGTCATGAAACGTTGCCTATTTCCTTCGCTCCATAAATGATGCCTCAACCACTGAGTTTCTCCAGCATTTTTGTCTACCTTCTATTTTCCAGCACCTGCAGTTCCTTCTTAAACAAACAATTCTATCATATCTCCCCCCCCCACCCCCCACCTCTCCCCAGTTCCCCCTTCCTTCTCGGCGGCCCATATTATTCTCAGCGGTCCATCTCAGTCTCGACATCTACCTCGCTCTCAGTCCTTCCTTGCTCTCGGTGTTGCGATTCCCGTTGATACCCATAGCTTGGGCCAGAATCAGAGTCTGTGGGGGGCAAACCAGGCCTAGCAGTGGGTCCTCCATCGTCAGTCTGCGGCGGGCGAGTCTCAGTCTGCGGCGAGTGGGTCCTCTGTCGTTGGTCCACAGCGAGCGAGTCCTCCATTTGCCAGGACACCTCATTACACCAAGGTGTTTCATAGACACCAGCGTGCAATATTCACATGAAGCTCATAGAGTAATATTCTAATAATAAATAATATTTCATAGAGTAGCATGGAATATTCACATGAAGCTCATAGATGAAGTACAACAATAAGCACAATGTGATGCGAAGATTGTACTAGTACAAAGTAGTGCAACATCTACAGTGCATTAACAGAATAACAATAAGGTAATGAGCAAGATCATGTGACAGCACCTCTGACAAAGGGGTGTAATAGAGACAAACGATTCAGGAATTTGTTATCACGAGGGAGCAAGCTGTTCGTGTTTGGATGTACAAAATTTCAAGCTCCTGCATCTTCCCTTGAAAAGGGAATGGCCAGGATGGCAGGCATCCTTGACAATACTTGCAGGTTTCCTGATGCACCAAGATGAAGGACTGGATGAAAGGAAGTGACAAGCCTGTGATGGTCTGGGCTGTGTTCACCACTCTCGACATGTTCAGGTGGTCAAGAGCACAGCAGTTGCCATACCAGGCTGAGATGCATCCCGTCAGAATGCTTTCCATAGCACATTCATAGAAGTTCAAGAAAATCCTCGTGGGCATCTCAATTTTTTTCAGATGCTGAAGAAAGTAAATACACCTCAGCAGTGTAAAGGGGCCAGATTAGCTTGCTGGTGAATATGGATGCTTAGGAACTTGAAACTTTCCACCTTCTCTACAGCAAATCTGTAATGAAAACTGGGTTGTGTTCACCACCCCCATTCCATGCTTCTTTCAGTTAACAATCAACTCTTTCATACTGATGGCGTTAAGGGCTAGATTTTTTTCCTGACACCATTAAATTAAACCAGAAGATGATGGAAATCCTCAGCTAGTCAGGTGGTAACAGTGAACAGAGAAAAACAGAATTTACAGAGTTAATGCTTCAGGTTGACGGCCTCCCATCAGGACAGTGTTCCGTTATTGTTTTGTTTTTTACCTATCCACTCATTGGATGTTTCGGCATTTATTGTCCATCCCTAACTTCTCCTGACTTTCTGAACCACTGCAGGAGGCAGTTATGAGTCAACCATTGTGCTAGAAGTCTGGAGACTGAGACTCGCCCGCCGCAAGTTGGCAAAGACGGCAAATTTCCTTCCCCGAGGAAGAGTAGTGAATCAGTCGGGTTTTTAATGACACTGTTCCATGGCCTCTATTCCTGGTTCTTTCTTTTTACTCTTCATTTATTCAATTACTTGAAATTGACTTCCACAGCTGCCGTGGTGGAATTTAAATGTATGTGTTGACTCAACAGGTCTTAATTCATTCTACCATATTCTCAGATTAGCAAAGATAATAATCATTGTATTTTTATCTCAATTCCCTCAAAATAAGAAATAAACAGGCTTTGAAGAAATATGTGAAACATCACTGAAATATCTGCATGTCTCACTGTGGAATTAATTGGGTCACTCATAACGCACACATATATGCATTAACGTTTTAAAGCTTAAAGAAATTTGAAGATTATATTCTGTAATAATCCTTCTCAAGTAGCGACTCAAAGCATTTTAATTATTCTGGCTTCTATTAATAATGCAACTCTCTCAATTAGTAGCCAAGTCCATTAAATATACTGTTTGGAAACTGACACTAATGCTTGGACACAGAGTTGAAGTCTTTAGTGGAAAAAATTATGACTTGTCATTTTGGGGTATTTGGAAAAACGCTGGAATAGTTGATCTATGTGCTGTGCTTTTGTACTTTATCATCCTTTTGTACTTTATTATGGCAAGAGGCTGCAGTATAATAGGGGCATATTAGAAGCTGAATAGCTCGAGAGTGGATCTCAGCAATATTCCATTTCACCCTGCACACAGCAGGAAGTAAATCATGTGTGGCTTACTCCCTGCAATTGACAATGTTGACAATGGTTCCCTGGACACCTGACAGGCATTAAATTGTTAAATGGTGCGAGGTTCTTCTTAACTTGTTTTTTAATATTAATTTTTGACTGGAGTTACAGAGCTTTGGATTATGACCGGCCAGGAACTAACCATGTTAAAGCAGAGAAAGCAAGGAGAATAGATTGCAGAATGTGATACAGCATTTTAATCTTTTTACAGAGCTCTGTAAAGGGCTACAGTCCACCAAGTTCTTCAATGAAGAATGAAGAGTCAAGTCAAGAGTGTTTAATTGTCATATGTACCGACAACTGAACAATGAAACTCTTTCAAGGAAATATTAGTTTAATGCATTTTTGAAAAATGCAAACTTACCCGGTTTTAATTTGTGGAATCCGTGCTAGTCAAGCAGCATTTATATAAAAATCTTCATGTTTTACCCTCATGTTTTGAAAGAGCTGGCAGTTAATGACACATGCACTCATTATTAGTTATTAGTTTACTGATCTTTATTGTGTGTTATTAATAAGTATTGTGTGCAGAGGCCTGGTAAGCTGCTGCAAGTATGAATTTCATTGTTCCGTCCGTCATGGATTCATGACAATTAAACACTCTTGACTATATTGGAAGTTTTTCAGTACCTGATCTGAGCAGTCTGCTCTCATAGTGATCAAGCAGTGTGATCAAGAACAGGAATAACTGCTAGTTCTCTCTTCCTCATCTAGCTGAGCATCACATTGAACCTAAAGGGCCTGTCCCACTTGGCCGTAATTCGCGCGCCATTTACACGACCTGCTAGCGTGTGGGTAGCGCGTGACGGGCGCATGGAGTGGTGTGGAGGAGTGTGGACTTCGTCCTGCACAAAATATTCGCGCGCCACCGGCCTGTCGCGTAACTGACGGCCAAAGTGGGACAGGCCCAAGACCCTGGCGCGGCGCAACGTCTCACCTCTAACAGCAGCAGAAGCAGGCAAACGATCGCCGAGCTCGGCCTGGGGCTCACGGCCATTGCGGATCCGGATCCGCCCCCACTCCTACTCCCAGAGCGGGCCCAAGACGATTGGAGATAGACACAAAATGCTGGAGTAACTCAGCGGGACCGGCAGCATCTCTGGAGAGAAGCAATGGGTGACGTTTCGGGTCGAGACCCTTCTTCAGACTGAAGAAGAGTCTCGACACGAAACATCATCCATTCCTTCTCTCCAGAGATGCTGCCGGTCCCGCTGAGTTACTCCAGCATTTTGTGTGTATCTTCAAATGACGTCACGCGCTCAAAACGGCTGTGCATGATGACGCTCGCGACCGTCGCGCATCAGTCACTACCGGTCTGTCGCGTAAATGACGGCCAAGTGGGACAGGCCCTTAACACAACTGTTCATACTTACTCTCACTGTACAGCTACTGCACAGCAAAAGAAACACAACCTAAATTTACATTGAAACGGTAAAGCACAATTGTGATGATCTACTGCCACCTAATGTATACTATCATTAAATACAAGTCATAAGTTAAATCATGCGTTCAGTCTTCCCAAAACATTTGAGTTATATCCAGCAACACTCCTTCACATTAATGATGCTCAAATGTTTAAACACTTAGCAAATGATCCAATGCTTACTCAGTTTATCCTATCACTTTCAATAATTGCAACATTGTGAAATCCAATTAGAGAAACATATTTAATGTTCTTATGTGTAATATACGTGATCTTATGAATTCTAACGCCGACAACCGTCTCACTCTTTCTCACTGATATGTGTGTACATGTTGAATTAAACAGAATATCAATGATCATGTCTTTGGAACACCTCATGCACGAGAGTCATGATGATTAATGCAAATGGTACCCTGGGGACTGAAGCAAAAGAGAGATCTAAATCAGAGGAGCCCAGCCTGCCAATGGGAGAGTTAAATACTTTATTAGAAAGTCTAGGACCCACAATGGAGCACTGCCTCAGCCAGGGTTCTGCATGTAAAACATCAGTGATAAGTAATTTACCACATAAATGTCATGTTTATTGTTAGCATTGGGAAAAGTATCTGTTTTTGAAAATGATTTTATTTGCTTTAGCCAAAATTTCACAAAAACAAATCAGTGGTTTTAATGCATTACAAGCAATGAAGTTCCTTTAGGCCAAAGCATGACAAGTATCAGTTTGTTTGAAAGACAATGGGAAAATAATCACAGCTAATCAAATGTCATTGACATAAAGATGTGCTATCATGCTGCAACCGGTCCACAGATCCGCATCAAAATGCTTTTGCCTTCCAAATACATTATTTTTGTCCTATAGAATATCTGTAGAATAGCACATGAATACGTTCATCAGACCGTCATGTCTGTGCCGAGCATGATGCCTCAATAAACTAATCTCCCCTGCCTGCATGTGATCCATATCCTTCCATTCCCTGCATCTCCAAGTGCCTATCGACAAGCTTCTTAAAGGCCACTGTCGCATCTACTTCCACCACCACCCATGGCAATGCTTTCTCGCATTCACTATTTGCTATGTAATAAAATTGCCTTGCTGATCTCATTAAACTTTTCTCCTCGGACCTTAAAGCTATGATCTCTAGCCTTTCACATTTCCATCCTGGAATGAATCATTAGAAAAAAAGGCTACCCAAGGTATACAGAATTGGGTATCAATGGGTATGTCAGTCTCACACTACGGTTTCTTTGTCTAACTGACCTCTCATATTATAACATTCACAATCCATTGATGCAAATCAGTGGCCTGGAGGATTCTACTTTCTATGTATCTGCCTCCACCACCAGGAATTACAAAGGTTGAAGAGAAAAGACAAACGAAAGTGTCCTTCATGACCAAAGAATTTTACAGCCGGGGAAGTAACTGAAACAGTGCAAAGCTACTGTATTAAAGAGAAAATGTACATTTCAGTATGATTCCACAATGATCAATGATCTACATTCTAATCTTGTGACTGAAGTATTTGTGATTTTGAGTATTCACTATATGGAGTCATCTGCATTGCTTGAGCAAACTTAATGTTAGATTGTAGAAACAAAGAACTGCAGATGATGGTTTACAACAAAAGACACATGTGCTGCAGTAACTTAAGAGGGTTAGGCAACTTCTCTGGATGACATGGATAGGCGATATTTCATGTTGGGGCCCTTCTTCAAACAGGATTTATGTCGGATTGCTGGGATTACCAATTATCTAATCATTTCCCAAGAATTCTTTTCCCGGCCGTTTCAAGATTATGAACAAACACTAAAGAATTGAGCAAAAATACGTCATCCACACTAATAAGTCTTAAAGAAAACACATTATAATAATCCACTAAAATTAAACAAGAATGACCTTTAATAAATGTTTATACTTGCAACATGAACAGAATAGTATCTCCAAGAACTGTAAAATCATTGATTGTGCTGTCTTCAACATACCAAAATTAAAATGAAGCATTCTTCAGTTATCCAGCATAAAATATCAATTTTTTCCCCTTGTGGGGGGTTATTCTTTACTAAGAAATAAAATAAATTATCAGCATTCTTAAATGATGTTGTAGTTTGGTGAAATTTTGATGTAATCTCATGACGGACAAGACAAAATGTAAAACTCTGCAAATTTAAGGTTAAGGGGGAAAGATTTGTAATGAACCTGTGGGGCAACTTTTCTTACACAAAAGGTGGTAGGTATGTGGAACAAGCTGCAGGAGGAGGTAGCCGAGGCAGGTACTATCACAACGTTGAAAAGACATTTGGACAGGTATATGGATAGGAAAGGTTTAGAAGAATACGAGCCAAATGCAGGCAGGTTGGACAATTGTAGATGGGGCTCGTTGGCCGGCATGGACAAGTTGGGCCGAAGGTCCTGTTTAAGTGTGAGTCTAATCCGCTATCCGGCCATTTGGAAGTCCGGATGGTTTTGCTCACTGGTAAATGTTTGCTATTTCTACTTACCTGGGCTCCGGCACTCTCTTCTGCTCACCAAATCCCCGGTTCCCATGCTCCTTGTGCACTCACCAAGGTACAGGTTTCTCACTACAATCTCTCACTGGGGCTCGGGTTCCTGTGCAACCCACACTTACCAGGACACTGGTTTCTGCGCTTTCCGACCACTCGAGGAAGCCTAGTTTCCATACTCCCTTTAAATTCAAGTTTTGCGGCCCTTGATGGTTCTGTTTCTTGCATTTCCTTCAGATGGTCAGTGGCAAATCCAAAACCTTGACTGTTTCTCTTGCTACAGATGCTGCCTGAACTGCTGAGTGTTTCCAGTCATTGCACCAGTCATCGGTGTAATCTGTGCTTTTGTAACAAGGCATTTTTGCATTTATACAAGTTCCTACTAAGATATGCTGCAAATAAACTGCATCAATTTTTTTGTTTTACACCAATCTATTTTATATAGTGTCAATGCACATAATCTCAAAGTGGAACTTCCACGAGGAAAAATGTGTAGGACTTCTGTCGGGAAACAAAACCATGCACATCACTTTCTTTCAATTTGCCTTCTAAACATAGTGAGACTAAAAATGGAAATAATGCTCCAGAGGATTTGATGCCAGTACACTCTAAAGATTATAGGACTAGCGATAATTTTCTATAAAAGTAAAGTCATGCGACAAATCTGATTACCTCATGAAGAAGAACTGAAATTCCAGTATACCAAAGAGAAGCATTTCTGGGCATTACAATCTGTGTTGCAATTACACCACGAGAGATTTATAATTTCCCAATCGTTCTATCATACGCTACTATTAAGTCAGCTCTGAATACTGTTGATCTCAAACTGATATTATTGTACCTGTAGTATTTAACCAGTTGCATAATGT
Source organism: Amblyraja radiata (assembly GCF_010909765.2). NCBI lineage: Eukaryota > Metazoa > Chordata > Chondrichthyes > Rajiformes > Rajidae > Amblyraja > Amblyraja radiata. Next base: position 7,594,090 of record NC_045988.1, read on the forward strand.
TAGATATCTATCTAACAGAAATGCCAATATCTCAAATATACTAATTTTAGTTCTCTAGAAAAAGTTACAATTAAAGATTAAATTACTCAGATATTTTCTGATTTTTAATGATTCCATGTTACTCATTGGGGATGGACACCAGAAGTTGCAAACACATACAGTGGCAATTTTGTGGCAGAAAAGACTACTTTGCATCTTCAGCTCTGGTGCAAAGTAAAGTTATGGTACTCGGCATCAATTATTTGTCTGAGAATTAAAGACACTGGACATGCCAAGAGAGTTTTATAGATTTTAAACCTTACTGTGTTGGAGATCCAAACTCATCAGTATTCAATATGCAAGACTTGACCAGTACTGGAACAGTGTAATATAGTAAATCGCTCAGCATGAGTGGAGAATAGATCAGGACTGTTTCACACCACAGTCCCACTGCCTACCTAGTTGATCCTATCACAACATTCACAATTCGCTGAATTAAATCAGTGGCCTGGAGGGTTCTACTTTACTGAAGGAATCTAGGAAAATAAACTGGACCTTACCTGGCAAGATGGCGGCGCCTCGCGGCAGCGGCCTCTGCAGTCTGTCCGTATTTTTTTTCTTTTGTCCTGTTAAGTGTGTTTTGGTTTTGGTTTTTATATTATTTTTTGCAGTGTATATGCGGGGAGGGGGGGAACTCTTCCCTGTACGGGACCCGACTTTTTACTTGTCGAATCTCCGTTGGTGTTGGGGCCTAACACCGTGGAGCCGGCGGCCTCCAACCGGAATCGACCTGGGGCTCCAGTCGCAGAGCCTGCGGAATCACCATCTCGGAGCTGGCCGACTTCGGAGTGCGGAGCGCAGTGTTGGCGCGCGGCTGCGACCCGTCTTCGGAGTTTCGGAGGTTTCGGCTGCAGGCCCTGTGGACGGTAACATCGGGAGCTCGCGGGTCCCTGGTGGGAGACCGCTTTTCGGAGCTCCCGCAACGGAGTGGGGCCTTGCATCGCCTGGCGCAGCTTAAAACGGCCGCGGGACTTACCATCGTCCGCCGGGGGCTCTAATATCAGCTGCTTGACTGCGGGGAGAAGAATAAGAACGGAGAGCAGGGAAGAGATAAGACATTTACCTTCCATCACAGTGAGGAGGTGTTTAGAGTTTCACTGTGATGGATGTTTGTGTGGAATTGTGTTTGTGTGTTTGATTGTATGTTTTGTTTTTTTTGTTAGTTGGACTGCAGGAACATAATTTCGTTTGAACATAATTTCGTTTGAACCTATGTTTGAATGACAATAAACCTGCTTCTGATTCTGATTCTATTTAGTCAAAGTCAGGCGTTCCAAATGGGAAAAGAAGTGGGAAGTTCAGATTGAAATTATTTTTCATACATTAGGCCACCAGATGAATTCCTTTCCTGTTTTCTATCATATACTTCAGTTTAGAGAGAAAAATTCCATGCGGGACATGAAACACAAATGAACTCCAAACAGAAAGTAGTGAGTGCATGAATATAGACAGAGTAATGAAAGATACGTCCACACAACAGGAAATTGCATCCATTGTGGAAGCTCACTTTCCGATTCAAGATTGCACTGCAATATCAGTACTAATGCCAAGTAAAGGCATTGGTATTGATGTAACCAATCTAATCTACTTTCAACTGCCATAAACAACATTGCTTGGTCACAGAAAATCAATGAATAGCAACTAATTAAACCAATGGAAATAAATGCTGGAACAATGTAGAACATGTGTACACAATTATATGCTGCTGTACAATTAGTAGCATCGATAGTCGAAAAAATTCTCAGTATTAATACTTTGGGATAATGTACTTCCCTAGAAATCCTCTGCTTGTCAAAAGTGCTAATAGCTTTATGTGTGTATTTCACTCATCCTTCACATGAAATTATGTGAGGAATGAACAAAATACATACATAAATATTTTTTAAGCCAGAGAGATTGCCATTCAGTAATTATAGTGTTTTTGGACACTATTGGTTATATATTGGCTCCATAGCAGAAGCATCCACATCGCGGGCCTGGAAACTGGAAGTATCCTCAGCTAACTCTGCTACCACCATCATCTATTGCAACAAGTGATGGCTTCCACTGATTGTCGCCGGAAGCTTGCATCCTTTTCAGGACAGACGATGACAGCAATGTCAACATTTGAAACATGGAAGATGGACACGAAAGAAGAAGTTAAATATTTGATTGGTTGGAGAAAGTCGTAAGCAGCAAAGCCTGCAACAATCTCAGAATTTACGTTAGCAATTTTGGGCTTTCAGTATCAAATATAAACGTGGAAATTGCAAAATTGTGAGCAGATTCTCGGGATAACAATACCAAACACTGGTAGTTTCACTGCCTTAGGGGAGAAGAGGGAGTGACCAAGGGTGAGACTGGTTCTTATGCTGGTGGCCTTCCTGAAGAAACGTGAAGTGCGGATCAAGTCAATGGAAGGGAGATGGCTTATGTGATGGTCTGGGCTGCGTGCACAACTCTCTACAATTTCTTGCGGTCTTGGTTGGAGCTGTTCACAAACCAGACACGATAAGATGCTTACTCCAGTGCATCTGTAGATGTTGGTGAGAGTTAGAGACATGCCAAACTTCCTAAGCCTTCTAAATAGATGCTTTGGCGTTGGTGTGCTTTCTTGCCCATAGCTTTGATATGGCTGGTCCAGGAAAAATTGCTGATGATATTTATTCAGCTTTGAATTGAAGCGTTCAACTATCTCCACTTCAGCACCATCAATGTAGAATCTGTGGTGTGAGTACTGTTTCGCTTTGTGTAATCAATCACTATCTCCTTTGTCTTGCTCACATTAAGGGAGAGGTTGTTGTCTTGGCACCGTTACAAGGTTCTCAATCTCCTTTTGTACTCAGTCTTGCCATTATTCGCTATCCGCTCCACTACGGTGGTGTCATCTGCATACCTGTGTCTCCAAAGCTTTCAATACAGTTCACATGTTGCATTTTGTTTGTGGAAAGTAAGTGGGACTTTACAAAATGAACGACCATTATTTCCATAGTTTCTGAATACTGTTGCTTTTCTTCCAGTTTATTTGACGACTTTTGAAGTATTTTGAAGATTATAGAAGACAAAACATCTGACATATAGACACATAGATGAGTCTGATATTTTCATAAGCATGTTTTGTCAAACTATTCAGGTTATTCGTGCTTGTAAATCAGTCTGCGGAGTTCACTGCCACTGCTCAGCAGGAGATGGGATTCATCTCAAACTTCAGGTGAATTAACGTGGCATCAATTTCAGATGAACTTCACTTTAAGAGTATCACGTTGCTATGAACTCTTAACGACCTTATAAAAATAACAAGGCTCTTGTCAAAACTAAAACACAGTATAATGCTACTTAGGAAGCACGTCATCCAAATCTAAATGCTTCTTTTGTGCCAGTCAAATGGATATAAGGGAGGCTAACGTAACTTCATCTGCCTAAAATTGGATTGGAGGTAAGAATTTTCTTTAACTACCATCCTCGCCAAATGTCAAATAAAAATTATAATTGTGAAATATACTATTTTCCATTCCTTAAGAGGCTAGCAATGCCGAAATGTTGCTTCGTAACCATGACGTTTAGTTGCAGACTGGGTTGACCTTGTAGTGGTCAACGCACATGCAAACTAAAGCAAAACAGTGCACTTCCAGTAAGTAAGAAGTCAGCTTTTAAGAGGAGAAAGTAAATCACAGCTGAATAAAAACCCTTGGCGTTGAACCAAAAACGCTTTTTTTATGCTGCAAGAAATGCGAAGTATTCAAACGTTGAATGTTGCTTATATTGCCCCGCTGGCCAGGGTGCTTCCACCGTACAACAAGTGACATCAAGTGCCTCTTTCACAGAACAATACCATTTTCGGTCAACAGATTACTTGAGCAGCAACGAGACTAAAAATACACACAAGATTAATAGAAACGGCCTCATGGCAGAAATGTTCCCGCAGTAACTCTCCCTGGGAAATAACCGACAGTGGTGCGAATTATCTGTTGAAAAAAGCATGCCCGATATGAAGGAACATGACTGTGCTGTATTAACTGATGACTTCATGTCAGCTAAAACCTGAGGCCAGTATATATTCAGTTGACTGAGCTAATATTATACATGCCAGATCATGTTGCCAATTGCAGACTCCAGATTGCAATAATATCCAATCTCAGAGTTCATCATGCCTCACAACTATAAATCAAAACAGCCTTACTTTTCAATTAAATAGATTTGACTAACACCACGACCGATATGTGTTGTTCTCGGTGAAACATGCCTTAATATACTAGGGTTTTTTTTCAGTCTTGCATGTAAAACCATAAACTTTGCAACACTACTATCTAACCATAAGCAAGAGATTTATTTCAGGATGACGACTTGATTTAGGCATGCAATAAGTAAATATCCTGAGGTGAAGTTCATCCTAGATTCTATGCACCAAATTCCTGCACATGATGTTCTGAAGTTCAGTTCTTGAATTTCAGAAGTACATGCATTACCACATCACATGCTTGTACAGACAACAGAGCAGACTTCGACCCTGCATTGTGAAGATCTTGTAAGTTTACATCCTTTCTAGATCTAGATCTAATCATTTGACGCTCTAGATCTAGATAAAACATTTTCAATATCATGAGAGCAAATTTTGTTCATATTTATCTGCACGTTATCTGTAGCTGTAACACTCTGTTCTGTATTCTGTTTATTTTCCCTTTTGCACCACTTGTTGTGCCCATGTACGGTATTATCTGCCTGGGAAGTATGCAAAACAAAGTTTTTCCCCGTATCTCGATATACATGACAATATGAAACCAATACTGATAGTAATAATAAAATTGGCTGTTTATGATACATAGATACATAGACAATAGGTGCAGGAGTAGGCCATTCGGCCTGTCAAGCCAGCGCCGCCATTCAATGTGATCATGGCTGATCATCCACAATCAGTACTCTGTTCCTGCCTTCTCCCCATATCCCATGATTCCGCTAGCCCTAAGAGCTCTATCTAACTCTCTTTTGAATGCATCCAGTGAATCGGCTGCCATCCACTGCCTTCTTTGGCAGAGAATTCCACAAGTTCACAATCTGTGTGAAAACGTTTTTCCTCATCTCAGTTCTAAATAGCCTACCCCTTATTCCGAAACTGTGGCCCCTGGTTCTGGGCCCCCCAACATCGGAAAATTGTATCTAGCATGTCCAATCCCTTAATAATTTTATATGTTTCAATTTGATCCCTTCTCATCCGTCCAAATTCCAGTGCATACAAGCCCAGTCGCTCCATTCTTTCATTATATGACAGTCCCGCCATCCCGGAAATTAATCTCATCAAGCCACACTGCACTCCCTCAATAGCAAGAATGTCCTTCCTCAAATTTTGATGATAATTAATTTAACTAGTGAAAAATTAGAAGAGCACCATACGTTATCCATTCATTAGAATTCAGGAAAAATTGCATTAACTATTAAAACTGCCCTTTTTACAGGTAGCTTATTAACAGACACATAAAATGGTGCAATATAGCTGTATATTACATTACCCGTAAATCCTATGTAAAATTCAAATTGTTTTTAATTTTAATCTTCAATAAAATTACATGAATTATGAAGCAAACTAATGTCTTATCGTGGATGGTATGTTTAATCTCACAGTTTGCATGGCTGAAAAGTTTAGAGAGATTAAGATCTTGTGTTTCTCCAGTGGTGTGACTGCGCCATCTGCTGGTGTCAGAATGAGAGAAGATCTTTCCTCCATTTCAGATAATTTTCTAGCCATGCAAAACTGAACTTCCTCATGTTAACATTTGATTTTTGTAAAAAGCATACTCAACACAGCAAGGTGGGAACATAGTGCAGAAAAATCAACAAGACCATTGATTGAATTCACAATATATGAATTCAAACTGCATAACACCGTTGTTATTAGTACTTAGAGCTGTGTTTGCTTGGCCTCCCGCGTTGCCTCAGCAATATCGGCTTGTATGGACACAGAGCTCTGGAACTGCCTGTCTCTAGCCTCACAGAAGAATACAAATGCACCAATGTGGGGCTGGACATGACCCGGGCCGAGCCTCAAGATGAGCGGTGCGAGCGGCTGCTCCCAGACTGGCAACTGGGAGGAAGTGGACCCCATCGGAGGCTGTACAGCAAACAAAATCTGCTCTCAAACATGGAGACATTGTTGGACAGGTGCAGCAGGGAAGAGGTGTGATTGGACTCGGGACAAGTCGACCCACATGGCACAAGGCAACATCCACCCAGAGAAGAAAGCTGGTAGTTGCTGAGGTCCGTCAACAAGAGGAGGCAGAGAGATGTGCAAAGGCAGTCTCACAGTCCAAACAGGGCCACTGGACTACCTGGGAAAACATGGAGCATCGTAAGCATACCTGGAAGGATCTGTGGGAGATGGAAGGAAGCCGTCTTAGCTTCATCATCAGAGCCACCTACGATGTTCTTCCCGCTGCACCTGGTGACACGATCAGGTCCTGCGACAACTGGCTTTGGAAGAAAGGAGAACTACCACCAATGCCCTCCCTCCCCCAGCGCCTGGTTTCTCGAGCACCACCTCTTTTGTAAAGGCAGGACAACTTCCAGAGAAGCCACTTGCAAAAAAGGAACCGACTCTCCTGGACACTGCCCGGGACTGGAAAATGCAGGCTGATCTAGACCAGAAGCTCATCTTTCCACCAGAGATCATCACAACTAATCTCTGGCCAGACCTGATCTTGTGGTCAACCTCACAGAAGTCCCTGTACATCGTGGAGTTAACTGTGCCTTGGGAGGCTGCAGTTGGTGAAGCACATGAATGCAAATGTCTGAAGTATTCAGACTTAGCAGCCGAGGCAGAACCTGAGGCTGGCGTACTCAGGTGCTCCCTGTAGAGGTTGGTTGTAGAGGGTTTGTAGCCATGTCAACAACCAGACTCCTGAAAGGAATGGGAGTTCGAGGACAGACCTACCGGCAAGCCGTCAGGTCGCTGTCAGAGGCTACCGAGCGAAGCAGCAACTGGCTGTGGCATAAGAGGAAGGACTCCAACTGGGCTGCAAAATGACCAGCAAGAGGGGTAAAGGAGGGGAGCGCACCTGGGACGTCAGGTGTTGTTGTTGAGCCCTCTGGAGGTGTCGTGGGCCTATCAACAAAACACCAAGGAAGGAGGGTCCCACCTGATGACCCCAATGAAGTTTTTACCCCTACCCCCACTCAAGATAGTAAGAAGGTGCCAATTATAGTAGGGATTGTAATATCAAGTCCTATAAGCCCAACTGATAAGCTGGAGAAATCCAATGACTGCTGTGAAAGTGCAGTTGACAACCAGGGAAAGACCATGTGACGGCGTGGAAAGACAGCTGACAGGAGGAAAATACCCCAACGGGGCTGTCATGAACTAGCTATCCATGACGGCAGGCTCCGTCACTGTGAATTGTGAATAGGAGTCACCCCTCTTGGCTACGATAAATTAAAAGTGGAAAATACCCCGAGTCTGCGAGAGCGGGGGCGGAAGATGACTCATCGGATAATAACCCGGTAACTGACCCTGGCATGAACACGACGATGAAGAAAATAATTGGCATGGCACGTACAACATCAGCTGCAGGACAAGAACTCCAAGTGTGTAGCTGCGGCTGGTCCAAGGTAACATCCATCAGAGGCCTAAAAATACATCAAGGGCGGATGAAGTGCTTGGAGGTGAGGCCGGGACCTCGCATTGATTAGTATTTCATGAGAGAAAGATCAAATCAGTCGAGTGAAGCTCAGCGGCAGGATACAACCCACAGTCCAACGAGCATCAATACCCCAGTGGCTAAAGAGAGTAATTCAAGCACAACATCTGAGAACCCGGAATCCAGCCAGACTCAGCCTGCTTTGGAGAAGAAGATGCAAGGCCACAGACATCATGTGAAGTGGCCAAGATCCAGCAGCAAGAAAGAGTGGGCAACAATCGATGCAGACTTGAGTAAGATCCTAGACGGACTTCAAGGAACAGTGGAGAAGAAACTGGAGAAAATGAGTGATCTGATCTACTCATACGGGGCAGAAAATTTCTGAACCAAAAAGAAGGAAACAACAACCAAGCTCAGAAGGCAGCGAGAAATCGAGTGCCTAATCAAAGAGAGCAGGGACCTGAGGAAACGCTGGAGGAAATCCTCACTGGAGGAAAGAGTGGGCATCAACCTCCTGCAAGCAGATCTAAAGGAACGCCTGGGAAGACTGCGGAGAGCAGTAACCCCCAGAACTCGACGCAAGAAGAAGGAGAGGGCAAGAACATCCTTCTACAAGGATCCCTTCAGATTTGTGAAAGGACTCTTCACAAAGGAAAAGAGAGGGTCACTTAAGGTGTCAAAGAGGGAATTGGAGAACCACCTAAAATCAACGTACAGACAACCAAAGATTTGAGTAGAGGGGGGTACCTCCAGACATGCCACCCATTCCTCAACCAGAACACCAGTTGGACGACAGCTTCCCAAGATGGAGCAAAGTCGAGAAAGCCGTAAGGAAGGCAACGGCAGCTTCAGCTCCAGGACCAAACGGAGTTCCATACCAGCTGTACAAAAATGCTCCAAATGTTCTACGGTTCTTATGGAGGCAAATGAAGGTAGCATGGAAAAAGTAAAGCATCCCAAAAGCATGGCGAAGAGCAGGGGGAGTGGTGATCCCCAAGGAAAAAGATGCCTCAAACATCGACCAATTACAGCAAATCAATCTCTTGCATGTTGACGGGAAGATCTTCTTTAGCATTGTTGCTCAAAGGATGATAATCTACCTGAAACAGAACAACCCGATTGATACGTCGGTACAGAAATTTGGTATGCCAGGCTTCTCTGGATGCTTAGAGCGCACAAGCATGATATGGCATCAAATCCAGTCTGCAAAAAGGGAAGGAAGAGATCTGCACGTCTTATTCCTGGACCTAGCCAATGCTTTTGGATCTGTTCCCCATTCTCTCCTCTGGACAGCCTTCGAGTTCTTCCATGTGCCAAAGACCATTGCAAACCTGGTCAGAAATTACTTCCAAGACTTGCAATTCTGTATTACAACAACAGAATACACAACATCATGGCAATCACTGGTAGTGGCAATAATGGCAGGTTGCACCATCTCCTCGCTAGCCTTTACCATGGCGATGGAAGTGATCATCCGAGCTTCCAAGTGGGTCGTAGGAGGAGCGGCTGCAGTCTGGGCAGCGGCTACCTCCCATTCGCGCCTACATGGATGACATGACCACCTTGACTTCAACCATTGCATGTACCAAGCGCCTGCTGGAAAAGCTTCATGTGAACATAACATGGGCCCGGATGAAGATGAAACCCAGCAAATCTAGGAGCATATCCATCATCAGAGAAGCGATTCCACATTGATGAAACACCCATTCCGATGGTGTCAGAGCTGCCAGTCAAGAGTTTAGGACGGTGGTACAATGCAAGCCTCAAAGACTCAGACCAGTGTGATCAACTGAGGGGAAAAAACATCAAAGGCCTTGCTAGCATAGACAGACCTCGCTTTAATCACGCCGAAGCAAATAATGTACTTACAAGAAGTGAAAGAAAAAGAGAGAAAATGCTGCAGGAATCTCACCCCTAAACCAATGTCAGTAAAAAATGGCCCCGGTTGTCAGTACTTGTCTTTCCTCTCGTAAAAAAATTGTGGTGGGAAGCAGGTTTCTGTAGAACAAGGGTATTTCAGCTTTATAACACTACGGGGCAATCAAAGAGGAAGCAGTGCATTGTGAGGCAGCAGAAAGCTATGCCAGTGATAGCAAATAGAGCTTCAACCAACAGCATTTCTCTTCACGTATTCATAATTACAGTTGACTAGCATCTGGTTCAGTAAAGAAGTCGCCTAAAATAATTAAAAACACATCTTCACCTTCAGCTCCATCAACAACATCTGTCTCTCACCCCCTTCCTTCTCCAGGCACCACAGCCTGCTTGCGTGCCACTGAATCTTTCTGGACAGAGAAAAGTGATTGGCACGGATACCACCCTGAATGTTTAATGAGGCAGACCAGAGGTACCGCAGGGTTGTTTTGTGGTTCTTTTCCTTGTTCATGTTACAAGCAATACTGCAATTTTTTTCACTGCTGTTGAACATTTTGGTGTCCTTGATTATAAATACTGGTATATTTTAATACACCTATGACATACTAACTAAATTGGCATATTTGCAGTGCTATGTGGCTGAATTTTCGGGTGCACCCTTGTCAGCCTCGGGTGCGCCTGTACCCACGGTTACTGTAGCAGATGTAATAGTGGTAAGTGGCCTTCCTGAGAATTAATCCACGGATAGTAACTGGAGTCCATGGCCGCATTCTCAGCATCTGTGCAGATCAGCTGGCAGGCATATTCACAAACATCTTTACCCACTCACTGCTCCATTCTGAGGTCCTCACCTGCTTTAAGAAGACCACCATCAAAGAAAAGCAAGGCAGCCTCCTAAATGATATCCACCATCATGAAGTGCTTCCAAGACTGGTGATGACGCACAGCCTCCCAGGCAGCCTTGATCTACTACAGTTTGCTTACTGTTGCAACAGGTCTACAGCAATCGCCATCTCCCTGGACCTACACTCATTTCTGGAACACCTGGACAACAAGGGCTCCTACGTTAGACTCCTATTTATTGACCATAGCTCCATCTTTTGCACAGCCCACAAATGGAGTTGCCATATTTTGACGGCGTTTACAATACAAAAAAAAGTCCAAGTTCAGTCCACATGTTGGAAATACTGGAGCGTCCCCAGGTCCAAGCAAGCCTAGGCTGCTGCAGGCCCACGACCTTATGTTCCTCATCCTCCGAACCGCCTGTGTCCCGAGGGGTACCTGCAGCCGACCTTGACGGCGCTGGAGACAATACCCCAGCTCAGTCCACGCATCCATCATCGCCAACTGCTCCCTCCTCGACTCTCTTGTCTTCGGGGCATCCGAGCTTCCCCCTGTAGGCAACGACCCACTGAGTCTTTGTTCATTGTGGCCATCGGGCCAATCCTCGTTCTCGGAAGCTGCTGGTCTTTGTTCTTGGTGGCCGGTGAGCCCGTCAGCTCTCTCAGCCGTCTGCCAGTTGTTCGTGCTGGCCACCAGGTCTGCTCTTGCATGGCTCTGAGGCGCCTCGCAGGAGTTTCCCTTCTGCACCGCCTCCAAACTCATCTCCAAACTCCGGGACCTAGTAGTCAGCAACCCCCTCTGCCACTGGATCCTCAACTTTCTGATACGTAGACCACTATCAGTGAGGATAGGTGACAATACATCCACCAGAATAATTCTCATATAGCCTGTGCCCCGCGAGGATACGTTCTCAGCTCCATACTACATTCCCTATACACTCATGACTGTGCAGCCAGATTCTGTTCTAACTCTATTTAAGTTTGCAGATGACACCAATGTAGTGGGCCTGATCTTGAACAATGATGAGTCAAGAGTATAGGAAGAAGATAAGAGTGTTTAGTAACATTGTGTCAAGGCAACAACCTTTCCCTCTATGTCAGCAAGACAAAGGAGCTAGTTAATGACTTCAGGAAGCACGATGGAATACGTCCCAAACAAAATCGATGTTGCCGAAGAGGAAATCACTGAGAGCATCAAGTTGCTTGGCATAAATATCACCAACAATCTGTCCTGAATCAGCCACATTGAAGCTACAACCAGAAAAACACATCAACACCTCTACTTCCTCAGAAGACAAAGGGGATTGGCAGGTGAGGGTCAGTTTCCTTCAGCTGGGGAATAAAACTATGGGACTTGGTAGATAAGTGATTGTTAAATCAAGCAATTTGACAGCTAAATGTTTCTTTAATCAGTTGTCCAATCTGAGCCAAGTGCATTTTTAAAGAAATTGGATTGTCCACTCTCACAGATTCAGATCAATTGAATAGAAGCCTCTCCCACAGTTAATTGAAACAAATGAAACCAACTGAATCTGTAAATACATTTTCCCAAATTATCTACACAATATTCATGATGAGATTACAATAGAAGTTATCTCAGACATTTGCAAGCACAGTTAAAAGTCTAAATGGGATCCGTCTAAGATGTAACTGAGCAGAGAAGACTCCTTATCTCATGCAATAGTTTTTCTCCATGTTGCCACACTGTTACCTCCAAGAGTCCTCCAAGTTCTTGGAAACATATTGTTCTACCTACAAAATCTCCCTCAGCAGCATCATCCAAAAACCCAGCATCAGCTCTGTCAGTACACTGGCAACATCCAGCTATATTTCAAGCCATCTCCCATCCAACGCCTATGTTGTCAGACATCCAGTACAGCTCATTACAGGCAAAATATTTGTCTGGACAAGTTTGAAAATAAAAAGTATTACAAGATGAAAATCATCAATATGGTGTGTTTTGCCGAATTGCAGTGTTTAGCAATTTGGTAAACAACTATATATCCACTTTTATGTTTATTGTTCTATCGATTTTTTTTCTGGCATCAGACATTTAGGTTTATTATTGTCACATGTGCCAAGATACAACAAAATTTTTTGTGTTTCAATCAGATTCCCTTCCATTTAAACAAACTCCAGTGCACACTGTGCTTGCTGCCCGAATCTGCAGACCATTTTTCAAAAAATATAAGAATAACTCATTTGAAATGAAGCCTGAAATTGTATTCATGAACAGTTTAAAAATGCCACTGTCCTCAATCTGATCTTCCGGCCTCTGATTGTGGTCAATTAAAGTAAATCAGGAAAGACGCAAGAAAATGCTTTAATCTAATTATGCCATTTCTCATTATACTGAGCTTTCATACTACAATTCACAAAAAAATAGAATGAACTTTACATGATTAGTTTTCTGATAAATACATTGTACACCTAATTCTTCAAAACTGTGCCAGTTAAAGCAATTACAAGTACAAATACATATAGTTGCCCGAGCATAATTTCTTACAAATTTTAAATATCAACCTTAGGAACGAAACTAAAAAAGACGTGTGGAGAAGGCACCTTCTCATCATTCTGCTGAAACACCAACCCATTTCAAGACTCTTGTGAAGGGAATTTGGAATGATTGCAATAAAATAATCCAGGTCCGTATCCATATTAAGAACAGTATTAACATTTGAAAATGAGGGACTTGCGGATCTAGACTTGTCTTTCAGCAAGATATCTTTCACAATGTAACAAAAGCAATAATCTTTCTAAGAAATACAGCCATTTTATAATTAATGACCACGTTGAGTTCCAATAAAATGTCCAATGCTGCAAGCACTATATCCCCATTTGTTTAATAGCATGCAAATTGAATTAAAAAAATTATATCAATGATGTAGTTAATGCCCAAATTTCACCCTGTAGTCCTGCCCTCAGGGATAGTTTGTCTCGCCAATGTGAAAACCAAAGCCTTAAGAAATCTATGTAAATGCTGGAATAATGTAACTGTTGAATCGTATAAGCAATTAAATACCTTCAGCATTAGTTAAGCAATTTCCACTCATTTGCAACTTCAACAAGAGCGGCCAATTTGTCTGGGACTCACAGTGAAAGCTAGTTATCACTCAACTATTCAGACTGGATTACATTTGTTAAACTTTTTATGGCTGCATAATTCAATAAAGGCATGCAGATGATCAAAAGAGTTGAAATTACTGTCAGTGATTTCATAAGATTAGCATTTATCACAATCATGTACCATTCTGGTATTTTAACAAGTGAAAATCTATTAATTCAAAATGGGTTGGGACCGCTGATGAAATAGTACAGCAAGTTACAGATGGCAGCTTAAATTCCTGATAACATATACAATTTAGGCTTGCCAGTGAATATGAGATGAAAAAATAACTGTGAGGGTCCACTATGCCCGACTTTCAGAGCAGAATCACTAAAGCAAGATACTACATGCATAACCTAAAAAAAAAAACTGTATTTACTCAACAGGTCGACAGGATTTCTGTTTGCTTTTACCTACATTTGACACCTTTTGTAACTGTCAAATGGATTTCAAAGCATTAAAGATGCCTGCCCAGTCATCCCTCAGGCCTTGAGGAGGTTGAAAGGCTGTCTGCATCTGCACTGGGTAGGTGAAGTAATCCTGGCAGGCATTACCTGGCACAATGTTTGCTGTTTATAAGTAAGTCAGCCAAGGTTTGTCTAAGATACAGATAATAGCACTGTTTGTGTTATGGAAAACAAGACAGTCAAAGACAGATGGGTCTGGTATGCTTGAGGTCAAAGTTAACAGCACAAGCTCGATCTACTAGGGCATTAAATCCAAGCAGTTTAATTTCGAATCAACTTTATAAGCCCATTAGTTTTAAAGGACTGTTTTTCAATTTTGTTAAAAGCAGGTATAATTTTGAGAAAAAACTATTTGTCATGTCTGATAATGCAGAGTTAATGATTTATTTTAATTCACTCGTGAGCATTGCATCAAGCTCAGCATTTAATGTCCACTGCTTTTGAGAAGGTGCTGGTGAATCACCTCTTGGAATCATTCCAGTCTGTGAGACACAAGTAGTCTTCAGTTGAAGTAAGCTCCAGGATTGACTCAACAATAATGAAAGAACAATCTGAAGAAGGGTCTCAATGCGAAACATCATCCATTCCTTCTATCCAGAGAAGCTGAGTTACTCCAGCATTTTCGGTCTATCTTCAATGAAAGAACAGTGATACATTTCCAAGTCATAATGGCATATGACTATTTTTTAATTCTTCAGGTCTCAAGGATCGTGAGGATAGACAAGGAAGGCAATCCCAGTAAAACTTGCACCTTATCCTGAGTCTAAAAGTGAAATGTGAAGATGACACATATTGATATTGGAACTGTGCCTTCTCAAAAACGTAACAGGCATATTTGTGTAACCGTATCAGGACAATAACCTCTCCCTCAATGTCAGCAAGACTAGGAGCTAGTTATTGACATCAGGAAGAGAGGTGGGAGTATATGCCCTAATCAGCATCAATGGTGCCAAAGTGGAGATGGTTGCGAGGTTCATATTTCTTGGCATATTACCAATGATCTGTCATAGACCAGCCACACTGACGCAATGGTCAAGAAGGCACACCTTGCCTCTACTTCCTGAGGAGACTGAGGAAGTTTGACATGTCTCCAATGACGCTTACAAACTTCTATAGATGCACTATAGAAATTATACTGTTGGGTTACGTCACAGCTTGGTTTGGGAAAAGCTTTACCTTAGACCGCAAGAAATTGCAGAGAGTTGTAGATGTAGCCTAGTCCATCACACAAACGGGACTTCCTACAACAGATTCCATCTAAACTTCACGCTTGCTCAGAAAAGTAGCCAACATAATCAAAGGCCTGCTGAACCCTGGTCATTCCATCTTTTCTCTGCTCCCCTTCAACAGAAGGCACAGAAGCATGCACTGCAAGGGCTTCTTCCCCTCTGCTATCAGGTTTCTGAACAGACTTTCCATAAGCCAAGGTAATGTCTAATTCACCTCTACCTCATTGCAGACATTGCCTTTGTCTATAGAACTGATACTTTGCAATGTTGAGAATGCTTGTTTTGGGGGCTAGTCCTCTTCCGTTTTCTCTATATGGCATGCTCAAATGGATTCCGATCGGGTGATTGACTTGGCTACTCAAGAATTTACCATTCTTTACCTTTGAAAAACTCCTTTGTTGTTTCAGCAGTATGTTTGGGATCATGGTCTTGCTGTCGAATGAACCGCTGGTCAATGAATTTTGAGGCATTTGTTTGAACTTGAGCAGATAGGATGTGTCTATACACTTCAGAATTCATTATGCTACCACCATCAGCAGTTGTATCATCAATGAAGATAAGTGAGCCAGTACCCTCAGCAGCCAAACATGCCCAGGCATGTTTCCCATACTACAAAGATAAATATGCTGTTCAAGAAAGAAGTCAAAAGACACACAGTGAAGACCTGCCAGGAGACCTGAAGAAGTGCTGCAAAGTGACCAGACTTAGAAGCTGACCAAATACTTTAAGGTTCCAGCAGGATTAACCTTGCTAAATACTGTAATTGGTGAGTTTGCTCTTCCAGATAAAGATAGAAGCTTGTCTTAAAGGAGGAAACAGGTATACCATTTCTTGAGCAGGGAATATCTGCAGGTGGAGAGCCTTGTGGAGATCTTTGCTGATGAATTGGTGTTGACGCATGAGAGGAAGTAAAATCAATTCAAACAAAGATCTCAACAAGTGGAGATCAACCTCATCTACTGTATCCGTTGTTCTCGGTGTGGACTCCCATATATTGGAGAGACTTAGCGCAGACTGGGCAATCGTTTCACTGAACACCTATGCTCAGTCTGCCTTGGCGCATGCGATTTCCCGGTTGCCAAATATTTTAACTCCCCTTCCCATTCCCATACTGATCTTTCTGTCCTGGGCC
The DNA here is from genome assembly GCF_010909765.2 of Amblyraja radiata. NCBI lineage: Eukaryota > Metazoa > Chordata > Chondrichthyes > Rajiformes > Rajidae > Amblyraja > Amblyraja radiata. Next base: position 7,610,384 of record NC_045988.1, read on the forward strand.
TCCTCCACTCTCAGAGTGAGGCCACACACAAATCAGAGGAACAGCACCTCATATTTCACTAGGGTAGCTTACATCCCAGTGGTATGAATATTGATTCCTCCAAATTAACGTAATTATTGCATTCCCTCTATCACTGTCCCTCCCCCATCCTAGACGTACTGCTACTTTCACTATTTGCATCCCTTAGTTATCACTTCTTCCACAGCCAACTATGGACCATTGTGGGCTCCACCTTCCTTAGTCATTGGTGCCGTGTCTGATTTGTTCGGTACCTTTCATACCTCTAGTTTCCCTCTCCCGACTTTCAGTCTGAAGAAGGATTTCGACCCAAAACGTCACCCATTCCTTTTCTCCAGAGATGCTGCCTGACCCGCTGAGTTACTCCAGCATTTTGTGTCTATCTTTGTGGAAAACCAGCATCTTCAGTTCCTTCCTTAACAAAATGACAATGTATTTAAAAATATACATGGCAATTCCATCCATGGCATGACCTGTTTGTGAACAATGAGGGAGCTGAAATGATAAATCAATCGCGCAGGAGAGAAAAGTTCCATGAATAAAACGGTTACTCCAGTATAAGAAGTGACTGAACAGAAGAAAATCTCTCCGAAATATTTTCATTAGTTTAATTGTGGGTGTGTGAGAAAATGGTTCAAGAAGCTGGATCATGAAGCTTCGGTGTAACATGAAATGTGCCGTCAATGCATCAGTAATGGTTACAAGAGCTGCAAACAGCACACAACCTTGCCCTCTGGCGTAAGCCATCCATCCTGACCGTGATACCCATCTACACAAATCTTGCAATATTAATGACAATATTTATATATTTTTATAAAGGAGCAACAGTAATATGCAACGTTTTTGCAGAAGGTATTTGTTCTGTTATGATTGACAATACATACAAACTTTTGCTCCCCACATTCCCTTTAAAGTTGAGTTTAAATGGACCAGGCAATTCCAAGAATTATACAGCAAGTTATAATACTGGAAAACATTGCCTGTAACACTTGCATTAATCAACACCACATGTAACCTCATGCGGCTAAATATAACAAGCAATAATCAACAAATGCAGTGGTCAAATGGAGCCACAGATCAAGACCAGAGGTGATTTCAAACATTCTTTCCAGACTTAACATAAGCTAAGCTGTATTACTGGCTTCACAGAACCATGTTGTGAGAAGGAGTACTTACTCCTATTTCGTATCTTATACTCTAACAGCAGTACACATCTAAATTCAAGTGCAAGATTACAACAAATGGTGGACACTGTCCGGTCCATCACGGTTACTGAACTCCCCATTATCGAAGGGATCTAAAGGAGGCACTGCCTCAAAAAGGCAGCCAGCATCATCAGGGACCCACACCATCCCGGCCACACTCTCACTTCACTCTTGCCACTTGGGAGAAGGCATAGGAGTCTGAAAACTGCCCTCCAGGTTCAGAAGCAGTTTCTTCCCAACAACCATCAGGCTATTTTGATGCTTTGTAAGAATTTCATTGTTCCGTTTCAGTACAGATGACAATTAATTCTTTTGACTCTTGAAATCAATTTCTGGGGTTCATTATTTTAACATAGTAAACAAATCTAGCTAAATACTGAATTAATCAGCTTCTTAAAACCTGTAGGCAAATTGTAGTTCCAAATATTTAAATTGCTGTGCATTAAACAGCACGATACCCAAATCCAAGCTCAATGGAACATACTCTTCCCGTCTTAACATAATGACAGGAAGTGTTTAGACATTTACCTTCAACTCACAACGTTTCCTCATTAAAAAACATGCAAAAAAGAGTGACCATATATTATTTAAAGATTACAAAGATTCTCAGAATTTTCCTTGGTTTTACACAGTATTACCTTTAACTACATGGAAGTTCAGGATAAATCCTATCTGGCTAAAATTAAATCCCAATCAACAACAAACTAATAAAAGGTATAATTGACAGAGTAATCAAGCAAAATTTATTCGCCTACTCATCGATGCCTAGATTGGGCTAAAGACCCAGCTCATGGCTCGGATCTAATCAGTCTTTATACTAATATGGACCAAAGAGCTGAATTCTAGAAGTGAAATAAGAGTAAATGTCTTTAACAATAAGGCAACATTTGATCAACCATAGCTAAGGAACCCTGGTAAAATTGACATTGCAGTAAACACACTCTGAGGATAAAATTATTACCTCACAGAAAGGAAAATGGCAGTGGTTGGTGAAAGTTATTCATCCTCATCACTGCAGGAGTTCAATGACACTTATTGGTAAGCATGAGCAAAGTGCTGGAGGAACTCAAAGGATCAGGCAGCATCTGACCCTCTGGGAGGAAATGAGCAGGTATTTCAAGTCAGGACCCTTCAATGGATCAAAAAAGGGTTCTGACCCGAAACGGCATCTGTCCATTCTCTCCACTGCCTGACCCACTGGGTTCCTCCAGTACTTTGCGTTTTGCTCAGGATTCCAACATCTGTGGTATCTGGTGTCATCATCTTCAATGATCTTCATTTCAACAAAAGATGGGAAGTGGAGATGTTCATTGATGATTTCACCAATTCAGTTCCACTTACAACTTCTCAAAAATTGAAAGGCCGTGCCTCCATGCAGAAAACTCATGCAGACCAATTATTAAACATGTGGTGATAAGTGGCACATTTGTGCCATCAAATCGGGCAGAGACCATCTCCAACAAGGGAGAGTGACATTCAATAGCATTACCAGCAGAAAGACTTCCATTATCAATATCTTGGAAATCACCATTGACCAGAAACGCAACCACAGCAGGCACATAGAGACTGGCTGCAAGAGATGTCAGAGGCTGCATATCCAGAGGTGAGTGACTCATCTCCTGACACCCCAAAGCCTTGCAATCATCTACAAGCAGGTCAGGAATGTGATGGAGTACTCTTAGCTTGTGGAGGAGGGCAGGAGGGGAATTTTGAGACAGAGGCTGGTAGGTGATAGGTTGAGACATAAGATATAAAAATTAGCTGGCGCCAGGTGGGGGAGGGGAAGGCTAGAGACGGAGGATGACCGGTGATAGGTAGAACCAGAAAAGGGAAGGAAGATGTGCAGATGGAAGCTGGTGGGGAAGGAGATAAAAAAAGGTGATCGAAAGAAAAGGAAACCTAAGTAGATAGGTATATGGATGATAGGCAGAGAGAACCAGGCGTGGGTGGTCATGAATTTAGGTAATGAGGGAGGGAAGAGTACAAAGGGTAGAAACCCTGATGGACTGGTGGGAGTGGGAAAGGAGCACAGGGGGAGTGAGTTACCTGAAAGTGGAAACTTCTACATTCACATTATTCCAAGCAGAATAAAAGGTACTGCTCTTCTGAGTTTGTCTTTGGCCTCATCAAGACAGAGTAATCAGTGTGGGAATGGTACGGGGAATTCAAATGACATGCAACAAGAAGCTCTATTTGGCCATAGCAGACAAAGCACAGGTGCTCTACAAAGTGATTGCCTAGTCTATATTTGTTCTCACCAATGTATCGAAGGCACATTGAAGTGCAGATAATAGAGGAACAATTGATCATGTACAGGCAGATGAGATCAGTTTAACTATGCATCATGTTCGACACAAACAAGGGCCCATTCCTGTACTATACTATGCTATGATCTAACGCCACAACTTCAGCACCAAGTGCAAGAGACTAAGTTGGAGGAGGTGCAGGTAAATCTCCATCTCAGCTGCAAGGGCTGTTTAGGTCCCCGGTTGGTGGCAAGGAAGGAGATATAGGGATAAATGTTCCACCTCCTACCATCGCGGGGAAAAGTGCCAGGGAGCGAGGAGGGATGGGTTGGAAGGGTGAGTGGACTGGGAAGTCACGGAGAGAGCGATCCCTATGGAAAGCAGGGTGGTGGAGAGGAGAAAAGGGACAATGTGGCTGGTGGTGGAATCCTGTTGGAACTGGTCGAAGTGACGAAGGATGATACATTGGATGTGGAGTAGGGTAAAATGTGTGGACCAAGGGAACTCGATCTCTGTTCCACCTGGACAGAGGATGTAGGAAGAGAGAGGAATCAAACAAGATGTTGTTGGCATGTTGTTGAGGAAACATAACTTCCCCTCTGATGTGCTCACCAGAGCCCACACTTGCACAACTGTTCCCAACATCCCCCACTCCACTGCTCCCCTTTGCTTCCATGGTGCTGATTGACCTGCTGAGTTCTTCCAGGAATTTATTTTTTGCTCCAGATTCAAACATTTGCGGAATCTTGTGTCTTCATTTTACAGCATATTTGTCACTGGTGAGGATATTTAGGTCATTAAACTTTTCAACTGTACATGATCCTTTGGATTATGAAACTCTTATACCAAGCTACATAAGAGGGTGATTAAATCGACCTGCAAATGTATATCAATAAAATCTTTGTTGCTATTTTCTTCCTTCAAATCAGTCTCTTGCTGGGGACTTGGAAGAGCATTGAGTTCTCTGTATTGGCCAACAGCTATTGCTCAAATAACACTTCCAAAAGAGATTAACTAGCCATTTCTTATTTCATGCTGATGTTGTGTTTGCTCATTTTTTCACTTGGTAAATAACCGTGTCTAGACTCTTGAAGTCAGACACTAGCTATGAAGTGTTTTAGGAAGTCCCAAGTACATGTACAGAAAGTCAAGCTTTTTCTTCCTTTACATCTGGGCTTCCAGTTGCAATGGAGCCAGGTTCCAGCTTGTGTGCAACACACGAAGGAAGATGGAGCAACTTCAAAAGCTTGAAAATGTTAAAATGTTCACCAAACTAATAGTGGTGAACCCAGGACAGATCTTCAGAGATATGCACAATGAGGACCTTGAAGCCATTGACTCTCTCCAACGCCGTCCCGTAGATGAAGACAGGCTCACGAATCCCCAGTTTAACCCCCACCCCCATCCACCCTAAAATCAACAATAAGCTCCTTGTTAAGATTGAGTTAAGGTTTTGTTCTGACACCATTCAATGAGATTATTAATCTCCCTCCTGTACCCTGACCTGTTTCTCGTTCAACAATGGTGGTATCATCTGGGAATTAAAAGGTTTAATTGGAATTGGCTACTGTTCCTTGAACTTACATTAGGCTTTGTTGGAAGTGTATAAGTGCAAACCTCCTTAGTTTGTTATACTGTGTCTGGAAATCCATTTACTGAAATCATGACACTTTTTAATTCCTCGTTCTGGGGTAGAATAAGGCTCAGGTCTTAGTGAAGTCAATCAATTCTATCAAGCAGTAGTTGGTGAAAAAGTATTGATTAATGCTTTTGGTCCTATTTAGACCAATGTGAACCCTGTTTATATCACATTGTACCAGTGGAGTAATTTAAATTGGAATTGTCTCGGGAAGAGACTTGTGAGCTGGCAAGCCAACTTGTCTAGGAACATGTATGGATAAATTAACACCTCTAACCAGATTTAATGGACAGGGGATACTTAAAAACATCTGGATTTTCTAAAGAAGTACTGTACATTTTATCTAAGGTAAAGTTTGTATCAAAAAATTAAAATATAAAAAGTTTGGTTCTAATTTACTAAAGTTTTCAATTTGAATAGTAAACACAATACTAATACTTCCAGGGTTTTACATACACAAAGTGGAACTGTCTGGTGTATTATAAATTCTTACTGAACTTGACAAAGAGTTACACACCAACGTCTGCAAATATTGCCAAAACTACTGAGCCAGCATCATTTATCGAAAAACTGATTATCCATGTAAAACCATAAAACTGCTCAACCAAAATCATGGAACTCCAGTTTTCCAATGCTTCTCATCAGAAGTAGTCTCTTCTGCAGAAAGATGAAACCAGGGCACAATAGGCATTTTGTATACCATGGCACTGGTTTAATGTTCAAGTGAGAACAGCATGCACCAGGTTTTAGACATTTTTCTCCTTGGTATCTGACTAATCACCAGGCTTATTCCTGGGATGAGAGGGTTGCCTTACCAAGAGACTTTAGACAACTTGGGTTAGTATTCCTCAGAGTTTATAAGGATGATGGCTGACCTTATTCAACCATATAAGATCCTAAGCAGGCTTGACAGGTAGATGTTAAGATGTTTCCACTGGTGGGAGAGTCACGAACAAGAGAATAAAATATAAGACCACTCTTTTAAACTGAGGTATATAGAAACTCTTTCTCCCAGAGGGGAGGGAATCTCTGGAATTCTCTGTCGCATGGGGTGATGGAGGCTGGATCATTAGAAATATTTACGGTGGAGATAAATAAATATTAAAGATCAAGAAATTAAGGTATATGGGGAACTGGCACAAAAATTGAGTTGAGGCCAGAGGTCAGCTATGATCATACTGAATGGTGGAACAGTCTTGATGGGTCAGTTGCCCACTTCTGCTCTTATTTCATTGTGTTTTTGTGTTCTTGTAATCTATCCAATACAACATTTTAATTACAAAGAACTGTAACCTCTCATTTTGATATGGATCTATTAACTATAATGCCACATGCCAAATGATGAGACATAACATAAATATGCAATCTATAGCTTGTTTATATTGAGCATTATTTTGTCAGGAACAGAATCCCCATAAAAACACAGTTTTCCCATCGCCATGTGAACCACAGACACTGTAGGCTTGTGCTTTAATAATAACTTCCATGGTCTCAAAACACCCTAAAAGTGCACTGCAACAAATTACAAGGCAACAGAGAAAGAGCAGGAGAATAACTTATTAATTGTTTGAGATTTCGGCATCATTGGCACAGCCAGCATTTATTACCTAAGGGAGGCAATGGAAAACTATCACTAACTGGCAGATGGTATTTAAAGTCCAACACATGGAGTGTGTCTGAAGTATGTACAGGTCAGATGGTGAAGATTATCCCCCTTGAAGGGCAGCGGTGAACCAGATGTTGTGTCAAACTAATAGTTATTTTGGTGGTCATTACTAGTGACTAGTTGTTGTTCTTTTTCCAAATTTCAAACCATTAGCTGAATTTAAGGTACACAACTGCCATAGCAGGATTTGAATTTGGGGTTCTGGATTTTTGAGGGCCAGACTTGTGGATTCCGAATCCATTAATTTGAGCGACAACCTACGTCATCTTATTGACAACCTACGTCATCCTGGCAGCAGCACCTACGTCAGGCTATGATCGTTGGCGTCAAGCCCACAGGCACCGAATGTCGCCGAAAAGTTTTGAACATTTCAAAATCCAGCTGCGACCAGAAGAAAAGGTACGACTCTTTGGGCGACTGAGGGGACCATACAGGCAACACCCCGGCGACCATGTGGTGACAGCCTAGTCGCCTAAAAAATCGCCTAAGTGGGACAGGGGCATTAGTAGTGTGGTTATGACCCAGAAAACAACCATAATCCAGCGCAGCACTGGAGAGACCATGCTTCTGCAAGATTGCTCAAAGACTGGCTTCCCAACAGAATGTGGTCCAAGTTTTTCAATAATGTTACATAAGAAGTGTTGTGGCCCGAATGTGGAAACAATGCTTGGGGTGGGAGGGTGACTGACACCAGGAAGCACCTGTCAAATTTCCAATGTGGTACAAAATGATTCAGAAATGTTCTTTATTACATTTCACTGAGAAAAAAGAGATCAGTTTCAGTTGAAAAAGAAATAGGGCATTATACTATTGAATTTCCAATCAACGATTTCCTAACAGTAAACAATCTGTCACAAGAGAAAAAGAAAATTAAACATGGAAACTAAATCCCAAGGTTTAAGTATAGAATCTAGAGCTTATTAAAGCTTTTATTAAACTAAATGGACTTATAGCAGATGTTGAAAATGGCTCTTCCCTCAAAGCATTTATTATATATATGGAACCAATATTAAGACATTTATTTTTGCGTGTCACTGTAATAATCTTCAGTTAATATTTGCTTTTAACATTTCTGTATCACAATGAGGAATACAAATGCTGGATCCATACTCCATCCGTGACTGCAGGTTTCACCCACACAATAAGCCAGCGTCCCCAAACACTGTCCTTCATGTAAAGTGTCAGGGCTTACAAACATTTTCTATACTTTTTTTGTCCAATTTCACATTGATCAGCCAACCTTGCAGTGCTTACACTTTCACAGAGGGCTTTGTGGAGGGATGAGGCACTATAACATTTATTTAGCAGTAGGTCCATCCAGAAGGACTGGAATGTACAGGTACATGAAACTAAGAAAACATTCTCTGCATTACTTCAGTGAATGTTCTCAAATACTCTCCATACCTCATAAACCACGTGTAACTGAGGCCCACAAATTCTTACATTCAGTTCTAGTATGTGTGCACAATACATGACAAAGGTTTTTTACAATGAACATGAATATTTGTGGTGTACTTGTTATAAACAAAGCACTTTATTTATCTACAATTTCTAAAGACCAAATTAGTTTGTTAAAAGACACTCTGGTTAGGCTTTAAAGATTTTTTTTGTCTGTTATTGAATTAAAACCAGACAAAGTCTGTTAAAATGAGATCTGGAACAGGTTTCTACAATAAACGCACACATTTTTAAAACAAGCATTGTTTCTGCTAACTTGACCGCATTTTTAGCTTCATTCTTGGAGGAAAGTATGCTCACATCTGCCTCAATCTCTTTTCTCTCCACCTCTTAATTAAATCTGTATCTTATTTAGAATGCAATTGAAAATATCATACAACCTCATTTTTCCCTCAATTTTTATTGGAGTTTTGAATAATTATGGCACGATTTGCTTGGACCAAATATCAATTCCTGCAAACTTTGTAGAAGTTGTATTTATCATAAATAATTTATGAAATAATTTATGCGCTAATTACAAAATAAATTTTGAAATTATCTTCAGCAAAATACCTAATTTTCAAATTCAATACACTTATACTGGCTGGTAGCACATTGAGAGAACATCCAGGTACGAGGGGATTACATGAGATTTATGTTGTCACCCTCTATTTTGCATTCACTATCATTTCAGCTCTAGATTTCTTTTCAAAATTCAATGTTTGCTTTAATATATTTAATCACAAGTATTTGGGGTGGATGGATGAAAGCATCTTACCTGTGATACCAATACCAGGCCAATACCCTTGATTAATGTCAGATCATCATGTTTTGGTGTGTAACCTCTGATGTAGGTGCAACATAATCACAAGTAAACCTGATAATAATGCATATTTCTGTGGTCATAAATAACTATCGTACGTGCACAAACCAATTATGAGCAACAACCCACTAACCTTTCTATCAGGGTCCCGCACAGCAGTCGTATAAACTTTTGCATGTTCTCACTACACACCCAGCTCCAGTGGTCTTTCATCAATAAGCACAGGAGATCCAGTGCTATATCTGCCAAGACTGTTTCAGAATCCTCTGTCCAAAATGGAAATGAAAATAAATGCACTTTACAAGATGACAATAAATAAACAAGATGACAATAAACATAATTTTGTTTGAACTTAGGTTCAAATGACAATAAACGTTATTTTATTCTATTCTATTAAAACATCTTTAATTAAAAAAAATATTTTTATCATAATGTGAGTGTTAAGAAACTTTTCAGAGCTTACTTCTAATAGGCACATTTAATAAATGTGTAGTCTGCTTACAAGTATTGAATTTATTTGCTAAGAATTTAACATAAAATGACTGAGAGTCAAGACCACAGATAACGTGTTAATACGTTCTAGGAAGTGTAATAAATTCAGGCCTCTGACAAGAGATACACAAATTGCATTTGTTTGCATATAGTATACTATGTATAAACACAGCTATAATTTCTACAAAGTGAAACCAAAAAGTATTAAAAATATTCTTTAATAAAATCAGACAATGTGCACTTTAACCACATGTGATATTTTTAAATTACAAATCTCAAATTGTGGAGTACAGAGGCAAATAAATAAATGATGGGACTTTGTCCCAAATATTATGGAGGGCACTGTACTTACCTTCCAATAAATGTTAAAAGCAGCCCTCTAGGGGGTTCATAACCCCAATAAATAAATCACCGAAAATTGAAAATGGGAAATAATTTCAAAATTATTTTGTCAAGCAAGCTCCTTTTACTGAATGCTGTTGCAGGGAATAACATTCTAAGGATAAATGGAATCTAATTTACCTTTTTTGAGGGAGAGACAAAGATGTGTTAAAATAATCCAAAATTGTAAAAATTCAATGAGAAATATTTAATCTTTTTCTATGTGTGAAAAAATATGTATTTATTAAACTTCCTGAATAATAAATAACATTTGGACAAAATAGGAGGAACTATTTGAGGACATGGTTTGTGTCGTTCATTATGTTGAATGCCTAGCTTGGTAAGAATAGTGTTATACTTCCACCTAATGGTATTTGGGGGATTCAAATAAAAAAACTTACAAAGGTGTTTATTATGTGCAGGAAAGAACTGCAGATGCTGGTTCAAATCGAAGGTATACACAAAATGTTGGAGTAACTCAGCGGGCAGGCAGCATCTCTGGAGTGAAGGAATGGGTGACGTTTCGGTTCGAGACCCATCTTCAGACGGATGTCAGGGGAGTGGACGGGACAGACATAGAATGCAGTCGGAGACAGTAAGACTGGTGGGAGAACTGGGAAGGAAGAGGGGATGAAGAGAGAGGGAAAGAAAAGGCTACTTGAAATTAGGGAAGTCAATGTTCATACCGCTGGGGTGTAAGCTACCCAAGCAAAATATGAGGTCCTGTTCCTCCAATTTGCAATGGGCCTCACTCAGACAATGGAAGAGGCCCAGGACAGAAGGGTCAGATTGGGAATGGGAGGGGAGTTAAAGTTTTTTTTTCAATTTGCAGCCAATGAAATAGTTTTGAAGTCTACTCTCTATTCAAATCTAGAAGTCACAGCCCCTTCTAATATCTAATCTAATATCCAAATCTAGAAGTGACATGGCAACCGACAAATAGCAACGTGGCAATTGGCATATAAATTCATTACAATAGAGAGGTTAATAAAATAGCAAAAGCACTTGCTCTTCTTTGACATGTTGCCAGAAGTTCAACATTCATCTACTGCAACTTTAAACCAAGTTTCATTTGAAAGTTCACACCTCAACCAGCACATTCCTCACTTCCACACAAGACCAGTTCCTTAGCACATTACCAGAATGTTAGTCTAAATGTTGATGCTTAATCCAGAGCCTAACCCAGAGGCAAGAATGCTATGCCCAGAATTACTGGTCACAGTATTAATCAGTGTCACCATTTCTGATCTTTCGTGTCCCCAAAATGTATCAGGCCAGTACAAATTATGAGTTAACTAAAATAAAATGCCATTAAAGGCTTTGCTACAGTTCAAAACAATATGGAAGGACAATATCAGAGCTAGTTCGCACACACAAGACTCAAGAAATTGCATGTTGGAACTATTACTTGCAGAACAGAGCAGCTGCTGAAAATCGAAACTAAAGAGATTCATGAAAATACCAAGCAGATCAGGTAATATCTGTAAAGTGAAAAAATATTGAGTTGTTTCAGGTGGTAAACGAAGTCAGAACTTTTCAGTTCTGATACCAACAGGAAAGAATGGCTTTTTGAAAACGTTGTATTCAACAGTGCATCCCAAGGCAACAACATTCGTAAATCGAAGACGAGGAATTATCTTTGAACTCATGTTGATATTTTTTGGAACAGTGTAGGAAACCATACTAGACAGGCCATAAGATCGAATTCCCTATGTAAAACTCTCCACCTCTACACTTCTCTTATCACAGTCACCATACTTCTTAAAGCCCATCTCTTTGTCTAACTTTTGACTAGCACAAAGTTATTGACTTTTGACTTACACTTATGCATAACACAAAGTGCTGGGCGAAATCAGTGGGCAGGCAGCATATGTAGAGAGAATGGGCCTGTCGACATTTCGGGTCGGAACCCCACCAGACCTGCAGAAGGGTCCCAACCCAAAACGCCGCATGGCCATTCCCTTTACATATGCTACCTGACCCCCGCTAAAATGCTTCAGCACATTGTGTTTTGCTCAAGATTTCAGCATCTGCAGTTCTTTGCGCCTCCATTTATTTATGTAAGTGTCACAATGCTTCTGCAAATGACCTTTGAATGCCGTGCTACATTAAAGGTCCTATTTAATAGCTGCTATTGTTGAGCCAATGCATAACAATACTAGTAGTTATGGTCAAATGCTTACCACAATTAAATTGCTGGTTGGAAGATGGCTCACTGCTTTTCAGCTTCTTGTCTGAGTAATTATGTTCTTTAAATGCATCCCCTTTGGACACTTTTCCCTTCACATTCAGGTGCGTTCTTCCCAGTAGCTTTCCCTGTTCCAGGATGAAGTCCTCCATACCTGCTACGCAAAGACCTTCGGATAACTGAGTAAAACCACAGTTACATAATAACAAGATCATACTCTGACAAAATTATTCAACAACACATTTCTCCCAAGAGTTAATATCTATCATTTAAAAATATGTAATGTGACCAATAATGTTAGCAATATGCGAGCATGTCTATGTGTACAATAAGAGTGAAATACTAGATAATGGGCAATCTAAATTTACGGAGTGGCAATACAAATTCAGTTTTACCAAAGCTAATTATACTCTGCTCATTCAAAAATCTTATGCAACCATTTGAGTACATGGTAGAATAAGTCATGATAACTACTTAACAGCTGAATATTCCCTTCCAGAAAGTATTTTGTTTCCACTGAAAAATATTTGTAACTCTCCTTGCTAAATTACAGATTTTAATTCCTTGCATTTCCACGTGCCTATCTAAAAGCCTCTTAAATGCCACTATCGTTGTGAAGTTCAACTGCCTCCACATGTTCCATTTCCTTAACTCCCTGCATATCCATGTGCCTGTCTAAAAGCATCTTATATGCTACTGTTGTCTCTACCTCCACCACTATCCCTGGCAGCACGTTCCAGGCACCCACCAAAGACCATAATCAGTCAAATGCTACCTTGGAGTCAACGACAATCACTTTGATTCCAGGATTCAGTTATAATCTAAGCACCTAGTTGTAACATTGTATTCAAAAGAGGGCACACCAGACCACACATCCTAAAATACTGTATTATCCCAAATACTATGTACAAGTTCTGAAATGGAACTTGATTTCCGTGCCTTCCAATTCAGTGATAAAGGTGTTATTCTGAATTAACCTATATTAACCTATACAATTCCAATCAATTTGCAGCCACATTCAATTCTCAGCATAAAGCATTGGAATGCAGCAATTTAATTTAATAGTCTGAGTTTATCCATGAAAAATACATGTACACTTGCAGCTCATTTACTTTTTTTTTTTAAAAGCTCAGTTAACAAGGACGGGGTTGAGTTCATTGCCCTTTCTCCCTGCTAACTGAGGTGGGAACAATGAAATAAATCAGAATGGTCTACAAAGGCTGAAGGTTCACAGACAGATTTTCAAATGGATGAACTTTCCCTGACTGTATCCAGCGGCCATTGTGACGTCAGTGTTGACGCCAACAAGCTGGATTCCTCTCCTCCAGTTTATAGTTGCCTTTTGATCTTTATTGACTGTTAAAATGATTTATTTCTCTTGTATTCCAAATGCCTTATTACATATGGCAATGCTCAATGCCTTTCAGACTGTGCTTGGATGCTGAAATAATCATGAAACAATTTTGTTAATTCCCCACATTATCTTGAAACCATCGCTTTTAAATTGGGACCAGAGAGGACAACAACTATGCAATGCTTGGAGATAATATCCTAGGTGTTTAATCAGTGCAGTAACCAAGCAAAATTTGACACTGAGCCTGAAGGAGCTACCAGACTCATGGCTAAAGTTTTGCTCTGAGTTCTGTTCAGAACATCGTTTTTGAGCTCCATTACAGCTGGCATAACATATTTGGCTGAATGGCGTAATATGCTACAGGCAATAATTAGAGAGGTAGAGAGATGGAGTACTATATTAAAGGTATGTTTTGACCAATTGGGGCAACAATATCATCCAACAATCGCATGGTGCTCAGCCCCTCTAAATTTCTCAATTGTTTTCTAATGGCTGGGGATGAGCTCTGGGCAAAAATAATTTCCAATCCAATCAACTGAATGTTTTGCCCACCATGTATTATTTGTATCACGTTAGATGTAAATTTTGAGTTGTAAATTTGCCAGGCAACCCTTTTTTACTGGGCCCAAGACTCTTTCACTGTGCACTTTTTTTCCATCTCAAGCCAATCTTAATATTTAAATTTTAAGCCAAAAGAACCATTCCTCTTTCTATCATTTTTACGAACATAATGAACAATAAGGAACAGAGGGGTCACAAACTTTACCCACGTGTTGGTTAATAAATCATTTTCATTGCGAACTAAATTATATGAACACACACTAGTATCCACCTTCATTACCCAATGTATGAGCACGTTATAAGGCACTAATCAAGTATAACATGCGTTTCAGATCAAAAATCACTCAAAACAAACAAGCCCAACCAGTAATTTATATCACCAAAGGTTCAATACGAGTGGCATATGGAATATACATTAGGCATGTTGTAGATAAATACGCTGTATTAATAGCATCACCGGTACAGTCAATAAACACTGGAAGGCTTTTCCAGTACCAAATAAAACTTTATTTGTTCTGAATGCAAACCAAACAGATTTTGCCACTTGAGCCAGCTCGTGAAAACAAGATACTTAATACCACAAGAAATGAAAGCAAGAGAAATTGTTGGAATACAGATGGAGTAAAATATCCAAAGTCAGTGCCACCTGCAACCCAGACGGCCCAATGATCCATTCAGGAAACATTGGATTATTCAAAATAGTGCTGCAACATCTAAAAAAATGCACCAAACTATTTTTCCTCAGCAATATAACCTCTACAGTTCTTTCTGATTGTTTTCTTTTTGCATTTTGCAAATACAATGTTGTAGAACATTGGATTTATGCCTGAATTTTGACTGTAAAAATGTATGTATAATATCTATTCATACATCACAAAATCCTACAAGGCGATGGAGTGAGAGCTGGGAGTGGAAGGAATCTAAATCACACCACTTTGGCTGACATGGCACATTGGGCTGAAGAGTCTCATATTGTGCCATAAATTTGTACGATACTATTACACATAAATTAACACAAATACACAGCCAATTTGTTAATTATCATCATCTCATTGAAATATGGAGCATTACACCTACTTTGGCATTCGTAACAAACTCAAAAAGCTAACTCAGTAGAACACCCTGTGTGTAAGTGATAGTCTTGAAGAACAGTTTATATTTTGAAAAGGAGTCCTGTCCCGAAACATCGTCTGTCCATTCCCTCCACAGATATTGCCTGACCTCCTGAGTTCCTCCAGCACTTTGTGTTTTGCAAAAGTTTATATTTACTGCCCTTTGGTAACGTGCCTGTTTATTAAGAGTTGCATTTTTCACCCTCTGTAACTCCAGACATAAAATACTTTCTGGAAATGTAGTATTTAATTTATAGTTCATTTTCTGCAAATGTCATTAGATGAAAATGTCTCTTTTAAGTTAACTCATCAAAGCCTGAAGCTACGTGTACCATTGATACCATCAGAGCAGACACTTCTCCCAGGGCAAAGGCAATGTCATTTTACCAGTGGAGAGGAGTGAAAGGAGAATGCACATTTCCTCAACTAAAAATGTTGCCTCCTCTTTTTTAAGGAAAGCTGAGTTGATCAATTTTGGGGATTTAATATTGGGTTTGATTGTATTTACTATCTGATTTCAAAACTCCCAATGTTTTGGCATCTGGTTCAATAGAAGATGGTAACCTTTCAGGGTTAGTTCTGACTACACAATGGACAACACAAGTCTCTCTAGCTATAATAAGTCTGGTATATTTTTCACTAAACTGCCTGGCCAGCGTTCAAGCCAAAGGGTAATCTAAACAAAAATATACATCATGTGTTTTAAGTATATTCGGAATCCAAGTGAGCAACATTATCTGGAAATGAAATAAATACCAGAAACGACTGATAATATTATTTTTGGTCAGATCTTACATGGACTGTACATGGAAATAATGAATAACTTTCAACGTTCAGTTTTATTGCAGAAATATAAAAGAAAACTGGAGACTTACAGCATTTTCATTGTAGCAGTATGTGATTTTTGCTTGAATGTCTCCAACACTTAGTACCGGAGCAATCTTACTGGAGGCAAACCTTAGACGGGATCTGAAATAAATAAATTTAACAGTTCTTCAATTGGAATAAAAGTATCAATTTCTGTGGGGACAGGAAAAATCTGCAGATGCTGGAATATTGAGCAAAAAAACAAAGTGCCGGGGGAACTCAGCAGGGTAGGCAACATCTATGGAGGGAAAAGACAGATAACGTTTGTCTGAAGAAAGGTCCCGACTAGAAATATTCCTATTACTATATTTCTATAATTTCTATATTTTCCTTTCCGAAGACAGACACAAAATGCTGGAGTAACTCAGCGGGATAGGCAACATCTCTGGATAGAAGGAATGGCTGACATTTTAGATTGAGACCCTTTGGGTCGAGACCTTTCTTTAGACTGGTCTCGAGCCAAAACGTCACCCATTCCTTCTTTGCAGAGATGCTGCCTCTCCCGCTGAGTTACTCCAGTATTTTGTGTCTATCTTCGGTGTAATCCAGCATCTGCAGTTCCTTCATACACATTTCTCTTTACGATGTCTGTTAACAGCAGCCTCAAATTGGACGGGAAGCGAATCTCACTGCTAAAAACTCACAACTAACCAGGAAGTAACATGCACGATTTGTAATTCATTTAAAAAAATATTTTACAGCACAAAATAAAGTCTGGAATATGCACACATGATTAACACAGAAATCTTTATGGCTTGAAATATTTAATGAGAGATTACAATCAGATAAAATATTTTGTTTGGTGCATCGAGGTTGTTAAGTGACAAATGAAAATGTACTTTTGCCTCTTGCAATAAAGCAGAACATTTTTCTGTTTGTTTTTGTAGAAACAATGAGAAAAACGAACAATCACTTGAGAGATGCAAAAATCTGCAAATATGAAAAGTTCTTTGTAGAAACAAGGAAAAGCAGATGCTGGTTTACAAAAGACGACATAAAGTGCTGGAGTAAAGCAGCGGGTCAGGCGGCATCTCTGGAGAACATGGACCCTTCTTCAGTCTCCAGATTAAGGATCTTTAATGTATTTTACAGATACCCACTTGTTGGCTTTCTTTCCATCTCCTTGGAACTTGCAATCTGCTTCGCACTCTCCCAATTCCTCAGTAGGACTCTGAGGGTCTGTTCGGGGGAATGCTGTCTTCAATGTATCCACAATTGCACTAACGACAATCTGCAAGAAAGACAGACCATGCTAATACAATCCCCTGGCAAATGGTCTCATCAACTCAATTAAAATTCATCACTAACATGAACCCCTAATGCTGAGAATGGCCCAATCAGACAATCAGCAACTATTTTGGATTTCTCCATAGCCACATTTACTTTTCATTGTTCTGCAATAAAGCTGGATGTTGGCTGCAGCAGCCCACCCTTGTGATGCAGTTATACCCATTAACAATTAACTTAATGCGTCAGATCCTGAGGCTGCATCTCTGGATTGCCTCGATGGCCTTTGACAGTCTGTCAATGGCCTTTGGACCTTTGGACTGTTCTTGGTTATCTGATAATGGGAAATGTTCGCAGACAAATCAAATAGATTTTTTTTAAATTAAACAATAAACTTACATAAAAACATCTGACAACAACGACAACTTAAGTGATAAAATAAAATTATGATAAAACAAAGAAGACTATAAAAACCAGTCAAGGTCAGTGACTGCATTCAAATGCTGTTGTCACACATTTGTCTGCCATCCTCAGTGCAAATCCAAACTGCTGGACCTCAGGTCTGGTCCGCTACTCAGATAGGTACATGGATAGGAAAGGTTTAGAGGGATATGGGCCAAACATGGGTAAATAGGACTATCTTAGATGCGGCGTCAAGATTGGCATGTTGGGCTGAAGGGCCTGTTTCCTTGCTGGAAGACTCTATGACAGGTATGGAGTGCTCTATCCCCAGACTTGGTGATAAATCCACTGGTGGAGCTGCATCTGACTTCCAATATTCTTGGTATTTCCATCTATGCTGGCTCTAACAGCAATCCCATTGCCTGTCTTATTTCCCTGTAACCTATTCTTATTCACCTCTGCTTCTCAAACCATCTGCTGATAATGGGAGAAATGGAATACAAACCAGCACATCTTTGGGATGTGGGAGGAAATAGGAGCATCGTTGGAAACCAACATAATCACAGGGAAAACATATAAAATTGCTACCGAACACCAAAGATTTGGATCGAACCTTGGTTCACTGCAGCTGTGCCACCTTTAATCTTGTTTCTATGCCACAACATTTACGAAGAACTGACCTGCTGGAAGGACATCAGCAGTTCGATTTGGACCCAGCAAAAAAATAAACAAGTACATGTTGACCTCTAACTTACAGCTTTCCGTTAAAAGGATATAAATAAAAGGGCTCTCGAAGAGAGGATGATCAATAAAAATGTTCCCAAATAGTAATAACCTTGTCAATCCTGGACACAAAGGACTTCTTCACAAAAGCAATCCTGGCATCAGTGTTGAGGGCCAGGAATTCCTGCATCTCCTCAGAGTACGCACTTTCCGGAATGGCACAAAGTTGCTGCATTGGAAGAAGAAAACCTTATTTTCTTGCATACTCCATACATAATACAAAAAAGTTATAACACAAGTTAGCGACCGCAATTAGAAAATATAACCTTTCCTTAAGTTTCAGTTCCAAAAAATAGTTCACAAAAGTAAACTATGATAAGCAATTTGATACATAAGGAAGCTGTAATTAAATACAAAAATGGAAGTAAAAATTCCCCCTCTGACTGCTCTGCTATTCAATATAATAGTTCAATATTAACCAAGCCCTATATAATTGCAGAAAGGTTTTATTTATACTTCAAGTCCCCCGTTGGCTCCAGGGAGACTATCTTTCTATGGATGGAGTCCAACATAAAAATTCCAAGAGAAATCATCTCTCACTATTACTCTTTGTGCAATGCAATGATGCAGGCCAGATTCCAGTAATATTGTTGAGTATGCTGAGAGAATGGAGCAGCTGGGCTTGTACACTCTGGAGTTTAGAAGGATGAGAGGGTATCTCATTGAAACATATAAGATTGTTATGGGCTTAGACACACTAGAGGCAGGAAACATGTTTCCGATGTTGGGGGAGTCCAGAACCAGGGGCCACAGTTTAAGAATAAGGAGTAAGCCATTTAGAACGGAGACGAGGAAACACTTTTTCTCACAGAGTGGTGAGTCTGAGTCAGAGGGCGGTGGAGGCAGGTTCTCTGGATGCTTTCAAGAGGGAGCTAGATAGGGCTCTTAAAAATAGCTGAGTCAGGGGATATGGGGAGAAGGCAGGAACGGGGTACTGATTGGGAATGATCAGCCATGATCACATTGAATGGCGGTGCTGGCTCGAAGGGCCAAATGGCCTACTCCTGCACCTATTGTCTATTTTTGTAAGCCACTGTTTGTTCAGCCAAATTGTTAACAAGCTGATTAAAATGGCCATTCTAAAGTGTTCTGTGATCCGAATTTAGATGCTCTATGCAATTTCTACGACACCATTAAACACAGTCTGTATGAGAAATTCCTGTGGGAGAGTGGGTATAAGTCAGAAGAAGGGTCTCGACCTGAAACTTCACCCAGTCCTTCAATAGAGAGATGCTACCTGTCCCACTGAGTTACTCCAGCATTTTGTGTCTATCTTCTGGGTATAAGCCTTGATGGGTGACCAGTAGGAAACACCTCCCTCATCAAGGATGATACATGCATTAGTTTGTTCCTACCTTCAGAAATGTCTCAAGGAGACTTTTTCGAGCCTCAACTTTATCAGTGTCCATATTTCCAAATGGCAAATCTGGAAATAGTTTCTTTGGTCCTTTGATATCTGGAAACCAACAAAAATCTATTACTGGGAAAAACATAATGAATCCCCATTGAAAATAATTTTAATAATTTTGCCAATAGTAATTGATGACATTTAGATCTATTATACTTGTGTTCAAATCAGAAAGCATCAAAATCTCGTTGCTTAAAAGTATAAGCAACCACACAGACAAAATTAGAGAAAAGAAAGTCAGATTTGCATTGGTTTCTTGGGATGTCCCAATTTAAAGGCATTAAAATATTTCTGCCACAAATTTAGTTTTATATTTAGAGATACGGCGCAGAAACAGGCCCTTCGGCCCATCGAGTCCACACCGACCAGCGAACCCAACACATTAACACTACCCTACACACATTCGGAACAATTTACATTTCTACTAAGCCAATTAACCTACAAACCTGTGCGTCTTTGGAGTATGAGAGGAAACCGAAGATCTTGGAGAAAACCCACACGGTCACGGGGAGAAAGTACAAAATCCATACACACAGCACCCGTAGTCAGGATCAAACCTGAGTCCCTGGCGCTGCAAGTGCTGTAAGGCAGCAACTCTACTGCTGCACCACCGTGCTGCCCTTTTGGTAAAATGTAAGATCAGAAGTCAAACAGAACAGTGTTGCAGCTGGTAGAGATGCTGCCTCATAGCACCAGAGAGACTCTGGATCAATCCTGACCACGAACACTGTCTGTGTAGAGTTTGCACATTCTCTGTGACCGTGTGCTCTGCTTTCTTCCCACATACCAAAGATGTATAGGTTTGTAGGTCAATTGGCCTCTAAAAAATATAGCGAGTGGATGAGAAAATGGGATAACATATGCATAACATAGACCTTGTGTGAATGGGTAACTGATGGTCAGTGTGGACTCAGTGGGCCAAAAATCTTTAAACGAAGGTGTGTGGGTGTGTATGTATGTGTGTTCCATTTAACAAGTTAATTAAGCACTGTAAATTGCCCTGGTGTAGATGGATGGTCGAAACTAGCCTCCTTCTATGTTATAAGGAAATATGAAATATGGAAAATGATCTGTTCCTCCACCAGCTCATTCAGACATCCTGTTGCATTGCTGTGCTCTTACTTTTGATGATCTTACGAAGTTCTGTCTTTTCCTCCAGCCTGGTTTGCAAATTCAGGAACTCGCTGTAGCGTCGATTAACTGTGTGATATGCCACCTGCTGGAGGGTTCCAGGATTGTCAGTGTC
Source organism: Amblyraja radiata (assembly GCF_010909765.2). Classification (NCBI taxonomy): domain Eukaryota; kingdom Metazoa; phylum Chordata; class Chondrichthyes; order Rajiformes; family Rajidae; genus Amblyraja; species Amblyraja radiata. Next base: position 7,631,439 of record NC_045988.1, read on the forward strand.
CAGTGCTGTCTCATACTGTGAACCAACAGCAATGTATCCGTCAGTGCAAACCAAGTGACACACCAGCCAAGCACTCACACACAAATGCAATTTATTCTCTGTAAATGCCACATTTAAGAAAACCAAGAACAAATATATATTTTTCATATTCTTAAACTATAATGAAACTTTAATATTGCATATTAATAAATCGGCTAATTTCAAAACATATTATTTTCTACATATTCCCCTCTTCCATTATGGATGAGGCTCTCACTAGGGTCTCCTCAATATCCCGCAGCTCCGCTCTTGCTCCACCTCCCCCCCAATCGTAACAAGGACAGAGTCTCCCTTGTCCTCACCTTCCACCCCATCAGCCGTCCCATACAGCACATAATTCTCATTCAACATTTTCGCCACCTCCAACAGGGATCCCATTACTGGCCACATCTTCCCATCTCCACCCCTTTCTGTTTTCCGCAGAGACCGTTCCCTCCGTAACTACCTGGTCAACTCGTCCCTTCCCACCCCCTCCCCAGGTACTTTCCCCTGCAAACACAGGAGATGCAACACCTGTCCCTTTACCTCCCCCCTCGACTCCATCCAAGGTCCCCAACAGTCTTTTCAGGTGACGCAGAGGTTTACTTGATCCTCCTCCAACCTCACCTACTGTATCGGCTGTTCCAAGTGTCAACTCCTGTATATTAGCAAGACCAAGTGCAGGCTCAGCGAACACCTCCGCTCAGTCCGCTTAAACCTACCTGATCTCCCGGTTGCTCAGCACTTTAACTCCCCCTCCCATTCTCAATCTGACCTTTCCATCCTGGGCCTCCTCCATTGTCAGAGTGAGACCCAGCGCAAATTGGAGGAACAGCACATATTTCGCTTGGGTAGCTTACACCCCACCAGTATGAACATTGACTTTTCTAACTTCAAGTAACATAGAAACATAGAAAATAGGTGCAGGAGTAGGCCATTCAGCCCTTCGAGCCTGCACCGCCATTCAATATGATCATGGCTGATCACCCAACTCAGTATCCTGTACCTGCTTTCTCTCCATACCCCCTGATCCCTTTAGCCACAAGGTCCACATCTAACTCCCTCTTAAATATAGCCAATGAACTGACCTCAACTACATTCTGTGGCAGAGAATTCCAGAGATTCACCACTCTCTGTGAAAAAAATGTTTTTCTCATCTCAGTCCTAAAAGATTTCCCCTTTATCCTTAAACTGTGACCCCCTTGTTCTGGCCCTTGCTTTCCCTCTCTCTCCATCCCCTCCCCAGTTCTCTTACTGTCTCCGACTACATTTTATCTCTGTACTTCCCACTCCCCTGACATCAGTCTGAAGAAGGGTCTCGACCTGAAACATCACCCATTCATTCTCTCCAGCGATGCTGCCTGTCCTGCTGAGTTACTCCAGCATTTAGTGTCTACCTTCCTTTTCTACATAGATGTGGGGTTTAGTAATAGTCTCTTAAAATCATCTCTTTACCTAAAGTGCTGGAGTAACTCAGTGGATCAGACAGCATTTGTAGACAATGTGAGACTTTCTCTACAGATGCTGCGTGATCTGCTGAGTTACTCTAGCACTTTGTGTTTTGCTCAAGATTCCAGCATCTACAGTTCATTATGTTTCCAATCTCTATCTAGTTTGGTCTGCTTATTTAATTCTGTCACTGTTACCCTAACATCACTCAAGTCCTTCCAACATGATTTTTCAAAAAAATATTTATTGCTAGATATTTCAATGCCTCTAATCTTCCATTCTTTGCAAAATAGCTTGTATTTTTCTAAAGATATATAATTTAATATTTCACACATCATAACTTAGCTCTTGATTAAATCTCCTAAATGTCTTTTCTCGACCCAAAACTTCACCTATTCCTTTCTCCAGAGATGCTGGAGTTACTCCAGCTTTTTGTGTCTATCTTTATGGTTTTTTACCAAACTAATTTGGATTTCCTAATTTTCTGGGAGGCAGGGGCTGGGAACCAAAGTTGTATTTCAGAAATTATAAGTGGTGATGGGAAGGTAGAGGTTTGGACCAGTTAGTTCAAAGGGAACACAGACAGGGAGGTGAAGAAAAATGGTGATGTTGATGGGCTGAAGTGTGTTTATTTCAATGCCAGGAGCATTGTGGAGAAAGCAGATCAACTTAGAGCCTGGATCAGTGCTTGGGACTATAATGAGTTGGCCCTTGCAGAAACATGGCTGCAAGGGGAACATAACTGGCAAGTCAAGTCGATAAGCATGGTTAAGAAGGCATATGGTTTGCTTGTTTGCATATGTCAGAGCATTGAGTATAACAGTCAAGAAGTCATGATGTGACTTTATAGAACTTTGGCTAGGCCACATTTGGAGCATTGCGTGCAGTTATGAATAAGTGGAAATTACAGTATAGTAACAGAACTACTTTGTGACCAATTAAGCTCAGAGATGTATCGCGGGAATCACAAACTCTCAACACAGAATTTGTTGACAGAATAACAACACAGTATTTGGTCGTGATTCGTTTTATCATCCAAAAGGGACTTGCCTTGATAGTATATAATGTGTAAGGATGAAATCCCCCTCCTCTGTGTTCTTTTGCTGTGATTGTTCCACTGATCCGTAGATTGTGAATTACCACGGGTGTATCCGGACTGCAAATTGGTTCAAAGCTGTAACTGGGCAGACTCACTGATGTAGGAGATGATGTCTGTGTAAGCGCTGTAGACACAACCTCTAAGGAGTTGCAGGTTGAACCATCTGCTGGAACAGGTTCCTTTTCCTGAAATGAATGTCGTCTGGAAAGAATCCGGATAGTCTCCTGAGCCAGAGCGGATGTGGAATTCTCTAATTTAGCTAAAGTCTCTTCTTTCACATCACTGTCATTGACAACATGCTCAAGCCCCGGAGAAATTGGATTTTGGTCAAACGTGGGCAAGATAGCATCTGCATCCAAAAGTGTGGATTCTCCAATGACTAGTTCGTCACTGCTTGCATCTTCTGCTGCATCTGAAGCATTAGTTAATTCTGTTGGAGACAACCTGTCCACAGCCAGTTCATCAGTCATCAACAATATTAAAGATTCAGCGGAATCTTTTCTCATAACAGAAAGGGGAGATTCCGGTTCAAATTCCTCACATGAATAGAAAAGGTTTAATTTATCCGGTCTTTGGTAATCAGAGCGACAGCTTATATTTTCCGAAGATTTATCAACTTTATCATTTGATTTAATCACAATCCCATCTTCGGATGCAATAGTCTCCTCCATATTAGGTTCCAAACTATCAACAACATCATTACTGAGAGAATCGGTAACTTTCGGAGATGGTAACCTTTCATCAACTGTCTCTTTTGGGGGTTTCAAGAGTAGGGAAGTTGGTACCTCCAAAGGCAGAGGCTCCTCCATCACATCAACAGTCTTTTTGCTGGACTTTGTGAATATTTCTATTATTATACCATTTATCCAATCTGGGTCTGACATTTTTCTTATAAGGGGCAGAAGCACATTGCACATGATCAGCTCCCTCACGACAAACCTCCCAGTCCGTGTTTCTAGGTTGGGAAAGGGCACCAGTACATGCAGCAGCAAATCAACAATGCCCCGTGCGTAGTTCGCTTCAGTTGCCGGGCTCTGCAAGGCAATATGAGGCTGGCACAGTTTGCAATATGTCTTCCACGTGGAGTGAGCATCTTGGCGGGCGGTCCTCTCACAGGTTGCCCTCTTTGCCCTCATGTACACCTCCAGGTGGCAGCCGGAGAGCAGGAGCACATTCTGTGCCAGCGCTTTCCTGTCCACCCCCTCCATCCTCTTCTGCAGTTCCAGTGCCATGGCACGCATGGCAGCCTGCACCTCCTCTACAAACTCTGGCTCCTGACTCACTGTCTGGTACCAGCAGCTGACAAAGTCCCTGATGATCTTGCTGATGGTGCCCTCCACCTCCAGGGCTAGACGCTGCCGGGAGTTGGGCTGGATGGGCCAGGGCTCCAGGCTGAGGAACCTCTCCAGATGCACCAGGCTGGAGGGACTGAGCACCAGCTGCGACCCTAGCCACCCCCCTAGCAACAGCAGCAGCACCCAGGCGCATAGCAACCAGATGTTGAGCAGCAGTTGGAGCAAGAGGCAGGCCAGCAGTAGCAGCCCGAGGCCCAGCCACTTTCTCTGCAGCACCAGTGGAGCCTGGCTCTGCCGCCGGGCCTGGTCCGGCCCCAGCCCCGGCATCGCGCCTTCGCCGCGGGTCCGCAGCTGCGGCCTTGCTGCCCGACGTTGGGAAAACACGGCTCCTCACGCCGAGCGTCGGCCGCCGACTGAAGCCGGGCCGGGCAACCCGCGCCGCAGCGCCACCGGCTGGCCCGGAGGACCAGGACACGGTGCAGGAGGACCGCATCCGCAGCGCCGCACACTGGCCTGGAGGACCTGGTGCAGGACGACCGTATCCACAGCGCCGCACACTGGCCCGGTGGAACAAGAGCACACTGGTCTGAAGAAGGGTCTCGACCTGAAATGTCACCCATTCCTTCTCTCCACAGATGCTGCCTGTCGCGCTGAGTTACTCCAGCATTTTGTGTCTACCAAAATATTCCAAATGGAATTTAAACTGGAGGTGGTGAAGGGAGGACTTAAGGCAGAAAGGGTTATTGGGAAGAAAGAGATACTTTACCCTAGAGGTACCTAGAGGTACTCTCTAGAATTTAGGAGATTGAGAGGGGATCTTATAGAAACTTACAAAATTCTTAAGGGGTTGGACAGGCTAGATGCAGGAAGATTGTTCCCGATGTTGGGGAAGTCCAGGACAAGGGGTCACAGCTTAAGGATAAGGGGGAAATCCTTTAAAACCGAGATGAGAATAACTTTTTTCACACAGAGAGTGGTGAATCTCTGGAACTCCTTGCCACAGAGGGTAGTCGAGGCCAGTTCATTGGCTATATTTAAGAGGGAGTTAGATGTGGCCATTGTGGTTAAGGGGATCAGAGGGTATGGAGAGAAGGCAGGTACAGGATACTGAGTTAGATGATCAGCCATGATCATATTGAATGGCGGTGCAGGCTCGAAGGGCCGAATGGCCTACTCCTGCACCTAATTTCTATGCTTCTATGTTTAAATTTAGTTGCATCTGGTTGGGTAACTATAGTTGGGTGGAGATTATTCCATGCTTTAATTGTGCGGGGGAAGAACGAATTGCTGTATAGGGGGGTTGCACGAAAGGTCACTGGGTCATAGGGCTCGATGCACGGAGCCGCTAAATCCAACTGGAAGACATCCGTCACTTCCGGTATATGTTATTAATGCTAGAAACGTGTACTTTCCTACCTGTTAAAATCCGCCAAAATGTTGAATTTTTGCGCTGAAAAAAATTGTGGGAGTCGAGGTAAGTGTGAGAGACATGTACCCAACTTTAGAATTCCAAACGTGAAGCGAGATGAAGGTATAGAGAAGCGAGAACTGAAGGGACTACAGCAGCTAAAGTGCTTGGTAAACATTGAAAATATTGGGAATTATCGCATTTGCGCACTGCATTTCATCAAGTAAGGCATTATTTGTGTTTTTTCTTGATTCCTTTGGTATCTAAAAATTCTCAGAAGTGATAAATCTGGTTGTAAATTTTTCTTCAGATGCGTTTTCATTTTGTATGTAAAAACCCACGAGAACCATGGGCGATTTTTAAAAATTACAGCCAGATTTATCACTTCTGAAACTTTTTAGATGCCAAAGGAATCAAGAAACACAAATAATGCTTTACTGTTGATGAAATGCAGTGAGCAAACGGCCAATGTTCGCCAAGCACTCTGTCTGTTGTTGTCCCTTCAGCTCTCGTTTTTATCTACCGTCATTTCTCCTCACTTTTGGAATTCTGAAATAGGCTAAATGTCTCTCACGCTTATCCCGATTTCCATAATTATTTACAGCGCAAAAATTGACACTTTCAGCGGGTTTTAACGGGCCCGCTACGCTGGAAACAACGGTGTGCCTACCTGCAGTTCATCGCGTGTAATCCATTTGGAGTAGCGTAGCAACAGTACGGGTCATGGGTCGTGACCCGACTGCCGTGAAACCTCCCTATACATCTGTCTTTGTAGCTGGGATCACAAATTGGATCGAATGCTACTATCTACTAGAGGGGAACAAGGACTGGGAAGTTCCTGAACTGGTGCTTGCCTTCCATCCCAGCTGGACCCTCAGGCCACCATCTTCTGGTCCCCTACAGATCTCATCGCTTCAGCTCTCCCACCCACATCTATCTCCACCCCAAGAACAATCACAGGAACGTTGTTTAAATTTCACAAAACAAGTTAGTTTCAAGGTTTAGATGTTCGAATACTCAGCTGTTTTTCATTAAGAAATCAGACCTACATCTCATATCCATCTCCCTCGTGGAATCATTCCTAAGCAAGAGATAATTTTGACATGTTTCTTCATATATATTGTTATTGGTCAACTTTATGTTTACTAAAAGTGCATGTTTTTGTGAGATGTAAACAAAACTTGAAGTTGGAGAACGTGAACAAATCCTCACCCCAAAATCCTAAAAGGAGCAATGAACTTAGACAACTAGTCTCTTGCTCAAGAGTCCCTCATGTGTATCCTCTCCCATTTCTGCCCCCATTCCCCATAGAACTGCCTTCTATTGAACAAACTGGCTATGTTGACCAACCTCCTCTTTGTAAGGTGAGATAATAAAATAAAGCTCTGAAAAAAGTCCCATTGGAGGCAATTAATTACTTAATTTGCTTATAATTTATTTTTATTTCAGATCTGGAACATTTTGAATCCAAACACGTAATTGTGCACAAGCAGTTATTTAATCGTGAACGAATTGTAAAATTCTAGTTAGATCACACACACCTTGAACACAACAGTAAGAGAAATACCCAATGAGTTGTGTCTGGTATTTATTAATCTCACTGACATGTCTGGGGTTATCTTTTCACAGATTTCGAACAATCAGCTGTGCAATGCAGGAATGTGTCATCTTGGGAGTCCGAAAATTAATAGTATGCTGCCACAATTATACTTTTTCTCAGATATCAGTGGCCAAAATGATGTATCCTGGTGTATTCTTGACTCTTGATCATTTTACAATTTGAGGATTATGAGAAATAACAACAATGCCATTAATTATGTCCTAAATCTTAATGATTTATAGATTGTGTTTGCAGCATTAACCTGAATTTTCACACGATGGCTGAAAGTGTAGGAATTTATATATCATGAAGGGGCAGTAAAGCAGGGATCTTATCTCTGATTTTAATTCATATTGGTGAATACCTTGAAGGTCTGGAGTTTTACTTGAAGATTATATCTTCGACATTTGCAGTTGGTATTGTACCACAATGATTCTTATGTTGGAATGCTGGATAATTAAAACATTTTAGAACAGTTTGTAAAAAGTCAGATGTGGAAATAGATATTTGGATTCATATTCAGTCGATAAACCAAAGTTACCCAAAATAAAGTTGAGATTTTTCATCAGATCACCAGAATACTCCTGCGTGGGGTGGAAGATCACCTTCACGTGGTCCGCCCTGTTTCGACTAATGCAATCAACTCGACGTGCACAAATAGAAGATCAAATAGAACAAGTTGTCCAACAACTTTAGGCTGTGCACTCCACACGAAAGAAGAAGAATACACCTGCGTCAGTGAGTTCTGATGAAAAGTCTTCAACCAGAAACATTAACTTTCTTTCTTTCTCTACAGATACTGCTTGACCTGCTTGGCAGTTCCACATTCTGAGCTGAAGAAAATATACCCAGTGTTTGGCTGTCCACAGGGAAATAGCAGCCTTGATTCCACCAAACCCTTTGGAAATGTACTTGCTCACATAGTTGCAGTGAAATCTGTTCATCTGTGTTTCAAACTGCTTACAACCCAATCATGTGTGTGGGAGCTGGACTGTATGCACCTTGCAAAGACCCACAGGCAGAACCTATTTCCTGCACAAATGGGAACAGAATCCTCCAGCTAATTATTGAAATTATCTTCATAATGAAAAAGAACCATACACATTTAAACTAACAGGAAGCTGCACGCAAAATACAGACAGGGGTAGTAATTAGAGCTCCTTTGAGTGGCTGCCAGAGTGACTTGTAATGAGAGTAGGCCGGAAATAGGAGGTGGTTATATTTTGCAGCTCTTGCAAGTTGCTTTAATTTTATCTCAACTATCAAAAATGAAACAAAAATCACTGTGACCATCTGATCAATCCACACCCACGACCCCACCTAACCAATAACATCATCACTATCTTATCATGTGTTTGGCTGTAATCTGTAAAATGATTCTTTCACATTCTATGAGGGTCAGCTTGCCCGGTGTTTCCCAGTGACGTGGCCTAACCCTACAGTACGATTGTTACACCTAAGGTACTGGAAGAGAGAAGGTGGGAGACAGTGAGAAAGGGAGGGAAGCATGGAATGCCAACGTCCCCGGGTGTTGTACCTCTTGTGAACAGGTTCACCCACTTAGAAGCTGTCGGGACAGAAGGCGTGTTTACACTGAGCGGCGGACTGGCTTGCGATGCGAATAGGGCTGTTGAGCCAGAACCAAAAAGGCCTAAGGCAGGCAACGCCATTGTAGTGGGAGACTCCATTGTGAGAGGTACGGACAGGGGTTTCTGCGGCAACAGACGGGATGCGAGGATGGTGTGCTGCCTTCCTGGTGCCAGGATCCAGGATGTCACGGACAGAGTGCAGAAAATCCTCAAGGGCGAAGGTGAACATCCGGAAGTGGTAGTGCATGTCGGCACAAACGATGTCGGAAAGAAGGGGATGAATATTCTGCAGCGTGACTTTAGAGAGCTCGGAAAAATGCTGAAAAGCAGGACCTCCAGGGTTGTTATCTCCGGTTTGCTTCCAGTTCCTCGTGCTGGCGAGAGCAGGAACAGGGAGATACGGGACTTGAACGTGTGGCTGAGGAACTGGTGCACGGGGCAGGGATTTAGATTCTTAGATCACTGGGATTTGTTTTGGGGTAAGGGGGAACTGTACAAAAGGGACGGATTGCATCTTAACAGGTGTGGGACCAGCATTCTGGCAGGCAGGTTTGCCACTGCTACACGGGTGGTTTTAAACTGAATAAGGGGGGTGGGGTGTCGAATGGGATAGTGGAGGATGGAGTTAAAGGGAAAGGGTTTCTTAAATGTGTGAGCGTAGAGACAGAGGGGTGTAAAATGAGGGTAGAAGCAATAGGTAGCAAGGTGAAAAGTAAAAGTGGCAGGCAGACAAAACCAGGGCAAAAATCAAAAAGGGCCACTTTTCAACATAATTGTACAAGGGGTAAGAGTGTTGTAAAAACAAGCCTGAAGGCTTTGTGTCTCAATGCAAGGAGCATTCGTAATAAGGTGGATGAGTTGAATGTGCAGATAGCTATTAATGACTATGATATAGTTGGGATCACGGAGACATGGCTCCAGGATGACCAAGGCTGGCAGCTGAACATCCAGGGATATTCAATATGCAGGAGGGATAGAGAGAAAGGAAAAGGAGGTGGGGTAGCGTTGTTGATTAGAGAGGAGATTAACGCAATGGAAAGGAAGGACATTAGTTTGGAGGATGTGGAATCGGTATGGGTAGAGCTGCGAAACACTAAGGGGCAGAAAACGCTGGTGGGTGTTGTGTACAGGCCACCTAACAGTAGTAGTGAAGTTGGAGATGGTATCAAACAGGAAATTAGAAATGCGTGCGACAAAGGCAAAACCGTTATAATGGGTGACTTCAATCTACATATAGATTGGGTGAATCAAATTGGCAGGGGTGCTGAGGAAGAGGATTTCTTGGAATGTATGCCGGAAATAGCAGGGGACCGCGGGTCAAAGGAGTTGGAGGAATTGAGTGAAATCCAGGTTAGCCGGGAAGTGGTGTTGGGTAAATTGAATGGATTAAAGGCCGATAAATCCCCAGGGCCAGATAGGCTGCATCCCAGAGTACTTAAGGAAGTAGCTCCAGAAATAGTGGATGCATTAGTAATAATCTTTCAAAACTCTTTAGATTCTGGAGTAGTTCCTGAGGATTGGCGGGTAGCAAACATAACCCCACTTTTTAAGAAGGGAGGGAGAGAGAAAACGGGGAATTACAGACCAGTTAGTCTAACATCGGTAGTGGGGAAACTGCTAGAGTCAGTTATTAAAGATGGGATAGCAGCATATTTGGAAAGTGGTGAAATCATTGGACAAAGTCAGCATGGATTTACAAAAGGTAAATCATGTCTGACGAATCTTATAGAATTTTTCGAGGATGTAACTAGTAGCGTGGATAGGGGAAAACCAGTGGATGTGGTGTATCTGGACTTCCAGAAGGCTTTCGACAAGGTCCCACATAAGAGATTAGTATACAAACTTAAAGCACACGGCATTGGGGGTTCAGTATTGATGTGGGTAGAGAACTGGCTGGCAAACAGGAAGCAAAGAGTAGGAGTAAACGGGTCCTTTTCACAATGGCAGGCAGTGACTAGTGGGGTACCGCAAGGCTCAGTGCTGGGACCCCAGCTATTTACAATATATATTAATGATCTTGTAGTGCGTGGGTCTCAGAATGAAGCACAAAGTCGTGTTTTGAGAGGCACTTTTTATTATGTTCCTCCCAGTTGTAGGGAAGACCAAACGAGAGGAAGATGGCACCCAAACCCCTGTCTTTAAAGCCTCCGGCTAAGGGCCGCCTCCGGACTGAACCACTCCTGTGCCGTTGGGTTCGACACTATGATGGCACGACCCTTGGGAGCCGCCACAATCTGGATGAGGGAATTGAAGGCAATATCTCCAAGTTTGCGGATGACACTAAGCTGGGGGGCAGTGTTAGCTGTGAGGAGGATGCTAGGAGACTGCGAGGTGACTTGGAAAGGCTGGGTGAGTGGGCAAATGTTTGGCAGATGCAGTATAATGTGGATAAATGTGAGGTTATCCATTTTGGTGGCAAAAACAGGAAAGCAGACTATTATCTAAATGGTGGCCGACTAGGAAAAGGGGAGATGCAGCGAGACCTGGGTGTCATGGTACACCAGTCATTGAAAGTAGGCATGCAGGTGCAGCAGGCAGTGAAGAAAGCGAATGGTATGTTAGCTTTCATAGCAAAAGGATATGAGTATAGGAGCAGGGAGGTTCTACTGCAGTTGTACAGGGTCTTGGTGAGACCACACCTGGAGTATTGCGTACAGTTTTTGTCTCCAAATCTGAGGAAGGACATTATTGCCATAGAGGGAGTGCAGAGAAGGTTCGCCAGACTGATTCCTGGGATGTCAGGACTGTCTTATGAAGAAAGACTGGATAGACTTGGTTTATACTCTCTAGAATTTAGGAGATTGAGAGGGGATCTTATAGAAACTTACAAAATTCTTAAGGGGTTGGACAGGCTAGATGCAGGAAGATTGCTCCCGATGTTGGGGAAGTCCAGGACAAGCGGTCACAGCTTAAGGATAAGGGGGAAATCCTTTAAAACCGAGATGAGAAGAACTTTTTTCACACAGAGTGGTGAATCTCTGGAACTCTCTGCCACAGAGGGTAGTCGAGGCCAGTTCATTGGCTATATTTAAGAGGGAGTTAGATGTGGCCCTTGTGGCTAGGGGGATCAGAGGGTATGGAGAGAAGGCAGGTACGGGATACTGAGTTGGATGATCAGCCATGATCATATTGAATGGCGGTGCAGGCTCGAAGGGCCGAATGGCCTACTCCTGCACCTAATTTCTATGTTTCTATGTTACTCCAGCATTTTGTCTTTAATATAAAACAGCATCAGCAGATCCTTGTTTCTACATTGCCCAATGATCATTATCTCACACATTTAAAAGTAGTTCTAGATTTTTTACCGTTTTTGAAACATTGGGTAAGAACCCATTGTTTACTGTATCTTAGCACATGTGACAATAATAAATCAATATCAAATCAAGGTTTGGTGGAACCAAGGATGCGACTTCTGTACGAACGGTTCACAGAACAGGCTTTACAGAAAGGAACGGTTCAATTAGGACCATGTTTGAGATCGAATCAACACTCTACTTTCACTTAATTTACAACATTATCTGTGTGCAGGTGGAAAAAGTATGTAGTTTTTGCTTTGTCGCACTGATAATTTGAGCGATTAACATCACATGCTACCCAACTACGTTCACATAAACTTACAATAATACACCTAGATTGTGAATTTGTTTCTGTGGTTTTACATTTCATCAAAACAGCCTTCCAATTCCAGTAAATCTCCAAGAGGTAACTCAAACCCTGCAGCAGATGCACCCGCTGGAGCAAGGCCGCTGAACCCATCCGGTAATGTTCGTGACTGGTCAGAATGCGGAGCGTGGTGACTGGGGAAGAAAGGATTTTCGTGGCTCATGGGCGCAAATGATAATGGATCGATTCGAGATGCGTATGTCTGAAAGAAAGATAGACAAAATGCAAAAGTTAATTCTGTTGACAATTTTAAATGCATCCCAAAACAATTAAGCTGGCCCAACTATGGCAACTGCACAATGAAGGCGTCAATTTAAAGCAGTTTAATTGAAAGTTACTAACTGCAAGTTGTTAAGAGTTTATGTTTATTGTAGATTTTTAAACAAGCGCTATAAAATAACTAAGAATTTCTGTTTCGAATAAAATACATTTAAATTTAACTGCTCCTAGCAATTAAAATGCAATAAACCAGCAATAAATCTATAGTTTTAACTATCAAATAGTAGATTGCTAATTGGTGCCATTGCCCTTCACAGATGCTGCCTGTGAAACAGTACTAAGCTCCTCCAAATGCTGTTGTTTTTTGCAGCTGATTCCAGCATCTGTCTCTTGTGCCTTCATTAGAATGTCAATCTCTCTTTGCTGCTGAGTGCAGTTTCAAAACTAACAGTATGCATTGAATATGTATAAAAACCTGAAAATATAAATGCAATCTGACAGCCAGAATTAATATCCTCAAAACTATCCAGTTTAAAAAAATTCAAATCAAAATGTTAAATTATTACATAATGCCTGGGTCATAAAATTAAAGTAATTTTTATTCTGCAAAATGGCATCCATAATATTTTAATATTACAACACAGCAAATCTGAGAAACACGATAGAGCAAGCATTATATTGGTGCTATAATTATCTCTAAATGAGTGACTTAAAATACATCCGACAATGATCAAACCAGAATGGTAGCCTAATCACACCCAGGCTGTTTTAAATACCGTTTCTACTATTAATGACAAAAAACTATATTCTGCAGCAGAGGAAACGTTCAAGAGTCATCAATGTATAGTGTCGCTGTATTTACACATCAACTGCAGGTGAGTTCAACAAGTCACAAGCAAGGGTGATTCAGTAGATTCACTAATCAATGAGCTCAAAGGGAAAAGGAGTAGCTGCAATAAAAATAATTAAACTTATATTTTGCAACTATCTTGTTAGATGACAACTGTAATACATTATTATTTTCTTGCATTGTGCAGTGTTAGATTTTGCGATGTGATTAGGAATGCAGTGAAATCATACTCACCATTTCTGGATGGGTGCCCTGGTGAATATAATAAGAGACTCGGCCCACCAGCTCCTCCACAGATAAACCTGAGAGTGTGCTACCATTTTCCTCCTTCACTTTATTAATAAATAAGTGCAATCCGGCTCTGTAATATAGAATAGATAAAATTAGTCTAAATACAGCCAGGCAAAATGCAAGCAATAAAGACTTTAAAAGCATTAAAATCATTGAGCACCATGTATGGTGCATCCCAGTGCTTTCATTGTCATTGTATGTCTGGTATGGCACACCGACATCTCTTAAAAAGTTACAACTAGATTCTCAAATTTTAATATTACAAAAAGAGTACAAAAGTTACAAAAATAAAATGTATTATTTAAATTAGCCAGTCAGGCCCCTAAACAGTTTAAGCAGTTTATAGGACGACGATTTATCAGAAACACTAACAGCAAAGAATGAGACGTGTACCGGCACATTTTTGTTCTCAAAAAGAAAGCACTGGTATATCGCTAATCAATCAAAATATCCTGGAAAGGTATTGTACTTATATAAGGCATAGAAGCAAAATTAGGCCATTCATCCCATTGTGTCTACTCTGCCATTCAATCATGGCTGATCTGTCTTTTCTTCTCAACCTCATTCTCCTGCCTTCTCCCCATAACCCCCGACACCCATACTAATCAAAAACATGCCAATCTCCGCCTTAAAAATACCCAAAGAACCAAAAATGAACTTGTGAAGTTTTCTTACTGTTTCTCAGCAAGGCACTTTCTTCAGCTGACAGATACCCAAATTCTAAACAATCATTGTTGTTACAAAGCCAGTTACTAGGACAACTGGGCGGCAAGGTGACGCAGCGGTGGAGTTGCTGCCTTACAGCGTCTGCAGCGCTGGAGACCCGGGTTCGATCCCGACTATGGGTGCTGTCTGTATGGAGTTTGTACTTTCTCCACATGACCTGCGTGGGTTTTATCAAGAGATCTTCGGTTTCCTCCCCTGCTCCAAAGACGTACAGGTGTGTTGGTTATTTGGCTAGGTGTAAATGTAAAATTGATCCTAGTGTGTGTGCGGGCATTGCTGGTCGGTGCGGACTCGGTGGGCCGAAGGGCCCGTTTCCGCGCTGTATCTCTAAGCTAAATTAAACTGCTTCCATCCAAGCAGACAGGGCTGAAGCCGTGGGCACATGCCTACAATTATATGGGATGAACCTGCTGGTTTCCACAAACTCTCACCTGTCAAACCTGTGACTACTGTGCAAGAGGTCACCACTGCCTGCAGATTCCTCACCAGGTCGCATCATTGTTCCTTTATCCTCTACTTCCTGAGAAGATTACGGAGAGTCGGTATGTCAAGGCTCTCTCTAACTTCTACAGGTGCACAGTAGAGAGCATGCTGACCGGTTGCATCGTGGCTTGGTTCGGCAATTTGAGGGCCCAGGAGTGGAAAAGACTACAAAAAGTAGCAAACACTGCCCAGTCCATCATCGGCTCTGACCTCCCTACCATCGAGGGGATTTATCGCAGTCGCTGCCTCAAAAAGGCTGGCAGCATTCATCAAGGACCCACAACATCCTGGCCACACACTCATCTCCCCGCTACCTTCAGGTAGAAGGTACATGAGCCTGAGGACTGCAACGTCCAGGTTCAGTAATAGCTACTTCCCCACAGCCATCATCCTATTAAACTCAACTGAAACAAAATTCTGAACATTAATAGACCATTATCTGTTTATTTTCACTTTCTCTGTTTATTTATTCATGTGTGCATACATTTATATAATGGTATGTGGACGCACTGATCTGTTCTGTATTCATGCCAACTATATTCTGTTCTGCTGAAGCAAAGCAAGAATTTCCTTGTCCTATCTGGGACACATGACAATAAACTCTCTTGAATCTTTGTGGATTCTAAACCCTGTAAATCCATACCCTACACCATGGTGGGAGTACTTTACTAGAATCACCTCTGCATTTCAAAGTGCCAATTCCCCACCAACTTCCCAAAGGCAATTAGGGATGAGCAAGGAATGTAAATGGGGCATCCTGAGAATGTATCTGTATTGTTCATTTTTATGTCACTGGATTACAACTCCAAGATTCACATGGCATTTCTGCTAGATGGAAGCTGAATGGATCCAAGCAAAGTTCTTTCTTTCAACACGATGCAAGATATTTTTTTAATGGTTGTTAGCAAAATAACTTACTTGTTTATTGTAGGAAACTTGAAGAACAGTTGCTCCATTACAGCATGATAGGATGACCGAGGCTCATCGGACTGTGAACTGCTGGCACCGGATACACCACCAAATGCCTGGAAATCGTTATTGGCATATATAACTGGCTGTGCAGACTGCAAATGGTTAAAGTGTTTGTTGAAGGGTTTAATTTGTGTACCATAAGTCTCAAAAACGTTGTTATGTGGATTCCCATGAACCCGTGACGTATGTAACCCAGAGAGGGATGTATCTGGGATTTTTACAGGTTTTGCTTCCATTGAGGGATTTGGCATTTCCAAACCACTGGTCATCAGCTGGAGAGTTCTGTCAGGAAACGGCTTCATCCCAAATTCCAGATCAAGATCAAGCCGGCTGCAATCACTGGGTGGAACAGGCTGTGCTGCTTGAGGTTTGAAGTAACTGGGTGGCCAAGCAGTTGGCATGTAGGCATCTTTTCCTGTCCTTGGTGACATTTCTGCCTCAACGCCACGAGTTCTGGATCCTGGTGAATACCAACCAGCCTCAGCAGAGGCAGATTTTCCAGCAAATCCAATTTTATTTGCCATTTCAGCCCTTGTGGGAGGTGATGACAGTCCCTGCTGCTTGTTCACAGATCGGAATGGAGGTGGCATCAATGTACGGGAATCCATGTAAGGTACACTGTCACTATCTCCTCCTGTCTCCTGGGTCCAAGAGGCAGCCTGAGCAAAATACAGTCATTAAACTCCTGTCAAATCCACCACAATAGGCACGTCTTTTAGAGCATTTCAATTTCAGATATATTTGATGAGCTAACTCGTACATCATTATGCAGAGACTTAATACGAACAGGTCCGAAATTGGGTTTAGTAAAAACAGTCCAAAGGTAGTGTAATAGCGGGGTTGAAAAGAAGAGCGGTGACATTAGCAACGACTTGTGCCAAGCGTGAAGATAAAAGAAGTTGTGACATTAAAAAAATAATATTGATAAGAATCAATGGGTCTTTGGGAGAATTGTGTGGAATTTCTGAGTGGTAAATGTTTCACACAAAGAGTAATTGTTATCTTGAATGAACTTCCAGAGGAGGTCAGGGAGGCAAAACAGAAACAACATTTAAGAGGCATCTGGACAAGTACTTGAATTAACAAGACATGGAAGAATATGCAATCGATGCAGGCAAATGGGATTAGTATAGATAGGCATGATGATCAGCATGAACATAGTGGGCTGAAGGGCCTGTTACAATACTGACTACAACCACAGTGTTAAAGGGTTTGCAGACAATTCAGGTCTGGGGTGCCAGCAGCGATAAGATTACAGAAGCAGAGGAGTAATAGTCAGAGTAAAGAATAAAATGAAAACCGCCATGCAATTTATACTGTACTTACAAATCTGTCAATTATCTTTTATTGCTGAAAACTGAGAATTTTTAAATTGACAAAAAAAAGCAGCTCACTTTGATTAGAGTAATTTGTCCTTGAATTCCTTTCAATCTTTTTTCCCACATGTCACAGCTAGTGACAACGTCTGGAGAATGTGCCCTCCTTTAAAGATATATTAAGGGATTACTTTACAGTCGAGCAAGAATCAAGTATTCCATTCATCTTAATTCATAACTCATAACATTTTATATAAAGGAAGGGACATTAGTCTTGCAAGTGCTGGCCCATTGCTAGTTATGTTTCTTGCCTAATACAATCAAATGCTGTATGTCTACCACGTTTACACTGCATCATTCTGCTGTGGAAAAACATAGAAGCAGTACATGTCCACGAAAACCAAAATAATAGTGTTCCACACTGTACTTTGCTGTCGCTGGTGATTCCATGGAGAACTGCCGGTTAGGTTCTGCGCATCTCTATTTTGAGTGTAGAGACTACTAATGATTGAAGTGTTTGTTAATGATTTAGTTTCTGTACCATAAGTCTCTAAATTCCACATAGCAAAGCACAGGCAGGAAAATAAAGGAGTGCAGACTTACTGAAGAGACGGCCCAGTTGCAAGTGCATTAGACGCCTCAGCTTTATGTCAAGGATCCCTGGCATAAGCAACATCGCCCCTAATTACCTAATCCTGTTTTTTTCATTAATTGCTAGTTGTCTTAAGTATTTGTGATAACACTTATTTCCAGGTTTTAACAGTAACCTCCGGATCCATCCCAAGAAGAGTCATAAAAATCGTACAGCATGAAAGAGGCACGTTGGCGTAACTTGTCTATGCCGACTACGATGCCCCATTTAAGCTAGTCCATTTTGCTTGCACTTGGGACGTACTCCTCTAAACCTTTTCTATCCATGTACTTGTCCAAATGTATTTTAAATGCTGCCTCAACTACCCCTCTGATAGCTTGTTCTATGTACCCACCATCCATAGTAAAAGAAATTGCCCTTCAGGTTCTCATCAAATCTTGTCCCTCTCAACTTAAACCTATGTCCTCTTGTTTTTGATTCGCTACCCTGAGTAAAAAACACTATATATTCATCCTAGGTAGACAAAAATGCTGGAGAAACTCAGAGGGTGAGGCAGCATCTAAGGAGCGAAGGAAATAGGCAACGTTTCGGGCCGAAATCCTTCTTCAGACTTCAGACTTTTGTCTACCTTCGATTTTCCAGCATCTGCAGTTCCTTCTTAAACAAATGTATTCATCCTATCTGTTCTCATGATTTTATACACTTCTACAAGATCACCCCTCAGTCTCCTGCGCTCCAAATAAGTCTGAACATGCCCAACCTCTCCTTCTAACTCAGGCTGTCAAGTCCTGGCAACATCCCTGTAAATCTCTGCACTCTTTCCTGGTTTCTAGCTGCTGGTTTGCAGATCCTGAGGTCACATTGGTCTGCCCTCTGCATCCCTAACTGATTAGTGGAGTTGCACAGGCACTGCGGTAGCAAGTTCAGACAAGCAGACACAGGATGATCTAGCCTAATCAATTTGACAGATGCTTTTCACAATTACCATTAGAAAATAAATAGTACACTGCAAATAGTGAAATGTGTACTGAAACTTACTGAGCTTTCTGTGCTGTATAAAACTTCACATTTTCAACAGCCTCCTGATGCAGGCGATTGAGAAAATACAACTTTGTGTGTTTCTTCCATTCCAGAATCTTAGTCTGTAGCAAGAAATTAAAGTATATCGATGTCCATGTTACCACTTTTAAATATGTTAAACAATAAAAGAGCAAAGGACTGATTTTACTGTCTCTTATTCAGATGGATTTTACTGTCTCTTACAGTACTTATTCAGATGGACTTCGAATTTGGCATCACCATTCTTGAATCTTCTAAGGGGAATGCCATGAATTGGCAAGGACTGCGTTCAAAATGAATGTTACAAATCCATTTTTTTTTAAACAATATAATATAAATTCAACTGGATGGTCACCATAATTCCCCAATGTTTGCTGGGAATACAGGCTATGCTCCAACTTTATAAAGCATTGGTCAGAATTTAGCTGGAATACTCCGTGCAGTTCAAAGGTCACTACACCACAGGGAAGACCAGACCTAATAAATCCAGACCCAGATGTAGATTTAGGGTATAGGATAAAAGATACCTTCAAAAGCACTCATTTTTTTCCCTCCTAAGAGAGGAGTACTTGGAAAGCACTGCCAAGTGGAAGCAGAGGCCCCAGCCATGTCTACATGAGCAAAGCTTTGAAGGTATTAAAGATTCAGTGTAGAAACAAGCACTTCGGCCCATGCCGAACATCGGTCACTTTCCACACTCATTTTATGTCACCCCACTTCCCCACTCACTCCCTGCACAATAAGTGCAATTTGCATAAGGCATATTAACCTACAAACCCGCACGTCTTTGAGATGCGGGAGGAAACCCACATGGTTGCAGAGAGAACATGCAAACTCCACACAAACAGCATCCAAGGTCAGGATCGAACTTGGGCACTCTGGCACTGTAAGGCAGCAGCTCTACCAGCTACGTCACTGTGCCACCCAGTGTGTTGGAGTGAAACTATAAATCTGATTTGACAGTCCAACAGTCACAACCTGTAAGTGCGCCATAAAAAGTGAGATACTGCTTTATTGCCTTTTCACGGCCAAAATCCAATGGAAAGATTCAATAAAGAAGCTAGTCAAGTTTGCTACCAGGCCACTCCTTTAATAAAGCTATATCAGGGGATGATTTGTTGAGCAAAGGAGAAAGAAAATAGATATTCCACACGATAACGCTGAGCATATTAGAGGTAAGCTATTCAAAACAGCACAACCATTCAAATATTATTGGTGTTGATTTATTAGTGTCGCATGTACTGAGATACAGTGAAAAGCTTTGTTTGTGCGCTATCCGGTCAAATCATACTATACAAGAATACAATCAAGCCACACACAAGTACAACAGGTTGTGCAAAGTGAAAAATACTAGACTGCAGAATATAGTTTAACAGCGGTATAGTGTTAGAGAAAGTGCAGATGAAAAAAAATAGGTGATATTTGAAATTAGATTTAAACACAATTCATATTAAATGTTCAACACTCCATACGTATATGATACACAGCATATTCTCTATGCAACATATGCAATCATTCTCAATGTTTGCAATCATTCTCGATAATAAATACCTCAACAGATAAGAGTCTGTTTGCTGACTCTTTGCCATTTTCTTTTGCTTTGTCACACAATTTCTGCAATTTTTTCTTGTCACTGGCCTGTTTTTCTCTGAAATTAATAAGCATTTTGATGAGGAAAATCTCATAAGGGTTGGCTGCAGCTGAGTATATCGTGCAACTAGGTTCAAAAAACCTTTACAACAATTTTCAATATAAAAAACTTAAAACAATTATTGTGCAGCAAGAATACCTTCTTCCTCTTATTTTCTGAATTTCGACATCAATTTCAGGTAGAGTTTTCTTATTTCTGAAAAGAAAATTCACACTTAAAATGTCTAAATATTCCTCATTTTGCTTTAATCAAATTACATTAGAATATATTAAATATTAAAGAATATTAAATCAAATTACATTAGAATATATTGCAAGGTGCATTAAATTAAAAACATGGTCAAGGAGCTCAGTCCCATGTGTTGTGGGGTCTGCAGCATGTGTGTTTTCCTTTGTGTGCCTTGGCGTCTTGCATTGCCACACTGGCTTGAACAAACGGACACAAAGTGGTGGAGTAACTGAGCATTTCTGGAGAACATGGATTGGGGATGTTTCGGATCGAGACACTTCTTGATATTGGAGGTATGATTCACAAGTTTGCAAATAGGAAAATTGGTGGTGTTGTGAATAAGGAAGATAGACGGGCTACAGAACGATATTGGTGAGTTAGTAAAATGGAATTTGTTCCCGAAAAATTAGATGTGATACATTTGGGAGGACTAACAAGGCCAGGGTTAATCACTGCTATATACTGGAGCTCATCTGAACAAGCAATCTTAAATTGCAGCCTAACCTTTTAACAATTTAAGTGTAACATAATTGCCATGATGGCATAGAAACATAGAAACATAGAAACATAGAAAGTAGGTGCGAGAGTAGACCACCAGGTCCGTCGAGCCCGCACCGCCATTCGCTCATGGCTGAACACTAAACAGACACACTTACCCACAAACAGTAGACACAAGACACAGAACACAAGACACTACCCTCCCCTTTATACCGCTATCACCCCTCTCCACCCCAAGAACCTCGTGATCTCCTGGGGGAGGCAAAAAACCGGATAAAAACCCAGGTCCAATTCGGGAAAAAAAATCCGGGAAATTCCTCGCCAACCCCAATCCAGGCGATCTACACTTGTCCAGGAGATCACTCAGGTCTTACTATACTAACCATACCTAGGTCCATATCCCTGCCCTCTCCCCGTAGCCCCTTATCCCCTTGGCAGCTAAAAAACCATCTATTTTAGACTTAAATATATTTAACGTTTCTGCTTCCACTGCTCCCTGGGGCAGTGAATTCCATAAATTAACCACCCTCTGGGTGAAGAAGTTCTTCCTCATCTCAGTTTTAAAAGAGCCCCCCCTTATTCTGCAACTATGTCCCCTAGTTCTAGTTTCCCCGATCATTGGGAACATCCTCGGTGCATCCACCCGATCAAGGCCCCTCACGATCTTATATGTTTCAATGAGATCGCCTCTCATTCTTCTAAACTCCAAAGAGTAGAGTTCCAGCCTACTTAACCTTTCCTCATATGTCAATCCCCTCATTGCAGGAATTAATCTTGTAAACCTTCGCTGCACTGCCTCCAGGGCTAGTACATCCTTTCTTAAGTATGGACCCCAGAACTGTACACAGTATTCCAAATGTGGTCTCACTAATACTGTGTACAGCTGCAGCAAGACCTCCGTGTTTTTATACTCAATTCCCCCTAGCAATAAAGGCCAAAACTCCATTGGCCTTCCTGATTGCTTGCTGCACCTGCATACTAACTTTTAGTGATTCATGTACTAATACCCCTAGATCCCTTTGCGTTGCATTACAACGCAGCTCCTCCTCATTTAGAAAATAACTTGCCCTATCATTTTTTTTCCCAAAGTGAATGACTTCACATTTATTAGTATTAAATTTCATCTGCCAAGTTGTTGCCCACTCACCTAGCTTATCTATATCCTTTTGCAGACTCTTCCTATCCTCCTCATCCCCTACTTTTCCTCCCATTTTTGTATCGTCCGCAAATTTTGATATATTACACTTGGTTCCCTCCTCCAAATCATTTATATAAATTGTGAACAACTGGGGTCCCAGCACCGACCCTTGCGGAACCCCGCTAGTTACCGGTTGCCATCCCGAGTATGAACCATTTATCCCCACTCTCTGCTTCCTATTTGTTAGCCAATCCTCTACCCATGCTAATATATTACCCCCAATCCCATAATTTTTTATTTTTAGCAATAGTCTCTTATGTGGCACCTTGTCAAAAGCCTTTTGGAAGTCCAAGTATACCACATCCACCGGTTCCCCTTTATCCACCCGGGTTGTTACTTCCTCAAAGAATTCGAGCAGATTCGTTAAACAGGACTTCCCCTTCACAAAACCATGCTGGTTCTGTCCGATGAAGTCATGTTTATCCAAGTGCCCCGTTAGTGTTTCAAATGGCAAGAACATTTATTGTTCAATTTGCAATTTGGAGAAAGGAGCATTGGAATCATACCTTTCTAAATTATTCTTCAATGGTTTAAGTTCTTCTTGTAGCACACCAAGTTCTTGCGATTGAATTTCTCTCTTGTCACGTAGTTTCTCTTTTGCAGAGGCTTGCTGTGTCTTTACTGTTGAAAGCTCATCCCTCAGTTTCTATTATAAAAATGTAGAATGCAAGAAACAAGAAAAGATGTATTTAGTATCTATCATCTAAAAACAATGCCAAACATTCATTCTCCAAACCATTAACATTAGGTTAGAGATTGTTCCTGAGGACTTCAAGGTGAAGCATAGGCTTCACCTTGGTGTCCGCCTAGGTGCTCAGTTTCCTTCCACATTACAAAATCTTGCAGTCAATTAGAATTTAAAAACTGCAAATGCCAGAAATTGAAAATAGTAACAGAAAGTACAGTGAAAAACCAGGTCAGGAAGCATCTGCTGAAACAGTTAACATTTCAGATCATGGACCCTTCATTAGACCCAAGAGGGAGATACAAGGGACTGAAGAAGCTGGAATCTGGGGCAAAACAAACGGCTGGAGGAATCTAGTAGGTCAGGCAGCTACTGTGGAGCCAAAGGGGCGGTTGACGTTTTGGGTCGAGACCCTGCATCGTGACAGAGAGTGAAAAGGGAAGTACAGAAGTAAGAGGCACTTGTGGTAAGAATTTCATTGTGCTATTTCAGCAGATATGACAATAAAACACTCTTGACTACACTTGAGGCAGGGGCTGGTAGGTGACAGGTGGAACAAGGTAAGGGATGATGAATGGATCGAGCCAGGTGGATGTTTAGTCAGGCAGGTAGGAGATAAGTGAAAATAGTAAAGGAGAGAAAAAACATAAATAGGCAGATGGAGTCATGTGGGGAGAGGAGAGTGGGAAGATACAGCCAGAGGATGAAGGGATAAGTCGAACCAGATGAGGAAGGGGGTAATGTTTAGGAAGGACCTGCAGATGCTGGTTTAAACCGAAGATAAAACACAAAAAGCTGGAGTAACTCAGCGGGTCAGACATCATCTCTGGAGAAAAGGAATAGGTGACGTTTTGTGTCTGGAGAAGGGACGGGGGTAAGACGGATAGACCAAATGATGGAGAGATGGAACCAGATTGTGGACGGTACCTAGGGTTGGGGTGAAATGGAAAATGTGAACAAAAAGAAAGTAAACCATGTTGGATTAGGAGGAGCAGAAATGGGCATCCCTTCCTGCTCCTAGGTTCTCTCTCCCTTTGTTCACCATTTTCCTCCCCTACCCTAGATACCTTACCATCTGCCATCTGATCCCCCTGCCAAACACTCTTCCTTTATCTGGATCCACATCACCTTCCAGCCTCTGTCTGTGTCTGCTTCCACGACCCCCTCTCTCCCAGCCACCAACTTCGACTCCATCTGCCCACCCTCCCCAACTTCACCTGGTTCTACCCATCACCTACCAAGCCTTGACTCACCTACCAGTTATTTACCAAGATTTTAAATAACGATATCACTACCTTCTCGTTGAACAAAAGCTGCTCGTGCTTTTCTTTGAACGTTTTGATTTCGTCCTGAGTACCAGAACAAAGTTGGTCATACAAATTTTGTGATTTCTCAAAGCTCTTCAAAAGTTGAGCCGTTTCATGGTATAGTATCATGAAGGTTCTCTGCAAATTAAACATCACCAAAATGTACAATTAATATAATTAGCATTTTGTTCAGATGCTCACCACATAATTATGCAATTATGCAAATAGAAAAATATTACAGGTGCATTATTCAATACTTTATCACGAGGATTATGACTTGATCACAAAGATTACAAACTTTTGGAAAACAATGACAAAACCTTAGAAATGTATTAATACTCTCTGGCCAATCATTTTTGTTGGTTTTCTGGAAGTCCTTTCCATTTGGAACCAACCCAGATTTTCATAAAACATTATTTTCCTTTTGTACCATCCTAAAAGAATAAAATTATACAGAGAATGTGTCTTTGAGAGTAAACCAAAATAAAAACTGAAAATGCTCCAGGTACTTATCGACGGACAGATTAACAGAGTTTGTGTTTCATTCAGAAGTAAAAAAAACACAATTTTCTAATTTTACTTTGGATTTACAGCGTCTGCATATTTTCTTCATTTCATTTACAGAATATATAAAGGTTAACACATTAACACTGTCACAATTCTAGACTTGATTCCATTTAAAAGAAATGTATAGTTTGGCATGAAAGGAATCCTGGTAACATGCAGAATCTTTAATAAAAGATGTACCTAAAGTTTCTAATTTTACCTCTTTGCTTTCAAAGGGTTTTATTGGATCAGTAAGTACTGCTGCATCACAAGTCTTTACGTTCTATGAAAGGAATAGAGAAAAGGAATCAATATATCATCTGCAAATCACACAGAAATGGATACAGACAGCATTCGAGCTGCAATGTAATGCTAGAGGCAAATAGCACAGAAATATTGAAAATACATGGGGTTTCTTTGAATTTGGTAGTTTCCCAAACAATAATTGAATGTGCGTATTTTAACTATGAACTTATCAACTTCTCACCAAAATTAGTTTTTAATGTGCAAAAACAATTTTTGAACATCAATACACGGATCGCATGGGAAATGTTCAATTGGGCATGTGACTGGCTAAAATTTTATTGATTATTGACTTGAGGCGCTGCATAACTTAAGTCTGCCTTTTTTTCTTATGAACATGATATTTTCTCCTCTACATTAAAATAAATGATTTCACAGCTCTGGGAACGTTACATGGAGGAGGATGTACAAAGATCTGTTGCTTCGTATTGTTTCACAGCACTTTAGCCATTGCAGAATTCAAATTACCATTCAACAGTGTAAAATTATGTGCAATATAAAGTGTTGTGGGCATTTCTGCTCAATGTTTCATCAGCCAAATGAGAACCTCTTAAAAGTCAATAAAAATCCATGTATAATGAATCTTCTTCTTATCGAGTCCACACACAGGATTAGAAGTTGTTCAGCCAGAGCTGAACACACCTCTCGGCATCTGCATACAATGGTGTCTGTCTTATCGCTTCTTGTGCTTCTTGTGCGTGGTGGTGGAAAGATTGGTGGAAACAGGGCCGCGACGTGAACGCTCTTTCTTTGACCCCGTATAATGAATGATTAAGCCAGGAAGGTCTCACATCTTCAAGTGGATATCATACTTGAATTCAATTCAGATGGCTGCTGTAATTAGGGAGAAGCTATTCCTGAACCAAATGACACAAGGCCCAAAACAGCAGATTCAGTCATTGTTTTCAAGAAGGAAACATCAAACTCATCTTTTTGCCCTTCAGACTAAAATAAATCACTCAGTGAGCAGCTGTACAGAAAATTTGATGTTTTCAGCACTCATTTATGGTTTAGTTTTGGCACAACTTAGTAAAGCTGCAAACAATCACACAGGAGCTAAATAGGAACGACGATGCAGAACAATCATCAGCAATGATCCTTGTTTTTTGACCCTCTGATCAACATATTTTAAAATCTAATACAACATATATATAGTATCCAACAAGATCATTATTAAAACACTTCACAATTCACAATTTGACACAAAGACAGGTAACTTTAACATTACTTATAGCTGGAGAGGACCAAGTAGTAGAATCTAAGAGTCACATCAGGCCTAAACATGCAGATGTGGTCAATATTTGAAGCTTTCTTCTCTAAATAAATAATGATGCTGGGTTCATTGTTAATGTTGCAGCTGACATGGATGAATTTTTAAACAATGTATTCAGGGACAAGCAAGGAGGGGTGGAAGATTGAAACCTTCACGTGGTCCGCCGTTTCGACTAATGCAATCAACTCGACGTGCACAAACTAAAGATCAAATAGAACAAGTTGTCCAACAACTTTAGGCTGTGCACGCCACACAAAAGAAAGAAGAATACTCCTGCGCCAGTGAGGGACAAGGAAGAGAAAAAAAAGATGCAAGGAGTTAGATCACAAAATTACCACAGTGAATGATGAACCTGCTTGAGGGGTAAATGGCCAACGTAACAAATTAACAAAAAAAATAGCAGCAAGTGAATTATATGGGACATAATTAATTTCCTCATTGTCAGCACTGCTCATTGTACAGCTCTGCTGACTTTCACATTTCGATCAGAGCCATCTTGCTTCCTTTCATATCTGAAAATTAATTGGACTTCAATATATTTTTGTTACTGAGGAATTGGGTGATGAACTATTTTGTGCCAATCCATTTAAATTATTCCTTGCATATTTTGCAAATGAAGAATGCAGTGAGGTTAAAGCGGACTGTGATGTATCAGGCTCAGCAAACAACACAAGATGTTCCTAGTTTTTCTGACATATTCCACTTTGTTTAGGTTTGCATTTAATCTTTCTATTGTAACTTGAACTCACATTAATTGAGGAGAGTTTATCCTGAAGAACATCATCGACATATATGTTGGCATCCAAGTCTTCAATCTTTTCCTCTTTTGTTAGCCGTTGACAATATTCTGTCATCTTAGCATCCAGGTAACTGTTTTCATGCACTTTCGCTGGTGCCTCCTCCAAATTCCTGAAAAATATATTTTATTGTTGTTTATCTCTGACTGTAGACAACCATAACTTCAATGAATAATCCAAAGTGCAGATAACCTAACAAAGAATTGAGAACTCACCCTTCAACCAACAAATTAAAATATATGCATTTCAGACAAATATATTTCAGACAAGTATTACTATTGAAAATAACAACTGCTGTTACCTCCGCAGTCAGTTCCCATTAAATATTACCATAGTTTATTCTAGACTACATGTAGAATGATGCTGGATACCAAATAAAAGCTCATTCTTGAATCTAGAAACTGCCTGCCGACTTGAAATTGCCAATTTCAACTATACTATTCTCACATTTGTGAATTGGCTTTGGAATACATATACAGCCTAACTATATATTTAAAAGAATGAGAGTTGAAAGTAAAATGTGGCAATGTTTTCTTCTCTAGTGCCATTGTTGCGTTTCTAACAGAATTGTATTGTAAATACAATTGTGTCAACGGGGAAAATTGGGTTCTTTCCCTGCAAGATTTTCAAAAAATAACAGTATTTGTAGTAGCTATGTTTTTTTTGTTACACCAAACTAAAACTTCTAAAGGCTGCATGTTACATAATGTAATAGGGTGTCATTGCACATGTCAATTTCTATGACCATTTCTTGTTCTGCCAGATTACTACTGGAAGGTTACCAGGAATTTATTTCCCCCCCCCCCCCCTTATACTTTTACTTCAGGACAGCTTTTTCTTTCCCGCTTGTCAATTTATAGCTTTCACGTAGTTCTCCAGTTCCCAATTAAAGCTGCATTATAACAGGCATAATTCATCTATTGTGTTACATCCAATTTCTGGTAAGGAAACACATTCCAGCAGAACTATCTGCAATAAGAGTTTAACAGGGCAGCTAGAGATGGCCAACAGTCCCATTTAAACTCATAAATGCACAATGTGCTTCTGGTCAGTTGCAGGGACACCAGTCAAGCACAAGCTGCAATCAACCATACCAGGTACGTGTAGGTGGGCAGGAGAAATACGCAGCAAGTTAGATTATCTCAGTTCAGCTATTCATCATTAACAAACTTTAAATTCTTACCCGCTTTTATCATTTTTTATGCACTCATTTGGAGGACCTACATTTTTCTGAAAGTGGGGAAAAAGACAAATAAAATTTTGAATGTTTTAATTAACAGATTATATCATGTAATAATTAAGATACTGAAGAGCTTTTCTGCAGAAAGATTTGCAAGAACAATTATTATTTTTACACAGA
This sequence comes from Amblyraja radiata, assembly GCF_010909765.2. NCBI lineage: Eukaryota > Metazoa > Chordata > Chondrichthyes > Rajiformes > Rajidae > Amblyraja > Amblyraja radiata. The sequence continues at coordinate 7,659,914 of NC_045988.1, forward strand.
CAGCAGAAGGTGCCTGAAATGCAATGCCTAGGAAATAGTGAAAACAATACGATAGCAATGTCCAAGGGGGATATATACGGGCACATGAAGAGACAGGTAATGGAGGGATTTAGACCAAGTGTAGGCAGATGCAGTTTAAATTGGTCAGAAGCCAGGTCCTGTTCTATGCTATATTACTCTTTGCAGCTTTATTCCAAATATTTGAGATAACAGCACCCAAGTCTTTAATAATCAAAGGTTCAAAGGTATTTTATTGTCACGTGTACCAATTAAGCTATACGAATGCTAAAAAAAGGAACAAGACACACAACTACATAAAAGTTAGCATAAATATCCACCACAGCGGATTCCACATCCCTCACTGTGATGGAAGGCAATAAAGTCTAATCTTCTTCCCTCTTTATTCTCCCGCGGTCGGGGCAGTCGAATCATCCGTAGTCGGGGTGGTCGAAGCCCCCAGCAGCCCGGAGCTCCCAAAATCAGTCCCTAACCAAGGGACCGTGAGCTCCACGATGTTGAAGACCGCAGGCTCCCGCGGTTGGACCTTCCGAGGTCGATCCCCAACAGGGATCGCCAGCTCCACGATGTTAAGTCTGCAGGCTCACGCTGTTGGAGCTCCCAAAGTCAGTCCCCAGCATGAGGCCGCCAACTGCACGATGTTAGGCCGCAGTGCGGAAGGAGATACGATACGGAACAAGTCGCGTCTCCATCGAGGTAAGAGATTAACAAAAGTTTCCCCCAACCCCTCCCACCCCCCCACATAAAAGAAGCTAAAGAACACTAAAACATACATTTAACACGTACTATAAAACAACAAAGAAGGAAAAGGACGAGACAGACTGTTGGCGAGGTAGCCACTAACAATTTCTACCCTTTACACAATGCCAAGGATAGGTGTTGAGACTCAATTAGTAATGGTCACCGTCTAGCACGTCTGTGGCGTGAATGGTACTTGCCACCTAATGCCCAATTTCCAAACGTTGTCAAGATCTTGTTGCATGCAGTTTTAAACTACTTAATTTGAGGAGTTGTGAAAGGAATTGAACATCTTCACATGATCTTATGATGGAAGGGTAGTCAAACGCCTATGAATGAAGGAAATTACAAAAAGTGATAACACTGCCCAATCCATCACGGGTACTGACTTCCCCACAATTGAAGGGATCTATAGGAGGCTTGTCTCAAATAGGCAGCCAAGGACCAACAATCCATTCTTGGACATGGACTCTGAAGATCACAGCCAAAGTAGATCCTTGCTACCTTCAGTCTTCCTTCTTCAACGTATTTTCCGGCATGAAGAACTACTAGTTCATGAGGCGAGGCAGGCTGTTGGGTAGCATTTAGGAGGAGGAATCTTTACCACATTTGACAATGTCACATGAGCTCATCTGATATGGAGCCACAGTTTAAGAGATACTCCCTTCCACTTGCATACCACAATGCCATCGACCCATCTGAGTCTGTCCTGCCGGTGGGCCAAGACTTACCAGGGATTGTAATGGATTAGTCCAACACACTGCCTACAGGTTATGATTTTGTGACAATGGTAATGCTAGATTGCTCTTCGACGGTTCTGAGGTAGAGGTCTTCCGATTTGGGCTCCAGATGCTTATATGGACTTTGCACGATTAAGTGGATGTGGAATGACTGTTGTGTCCGGGTTTGGTGCAAATATTCTGGCCAGTTTCGTTCTTTTGTTTGTGGTGGTTACAGCTCAGAAGGCACTCGAGAGAAAACCTTGATGGTCTGCGGTCACACAATTGGCAAGGCCACATAAAAATGACAGACGGTCTTCCTTGATGGATATGAATGAACCAGATGTATTGATATATCAATATGGTTGTTTATGCGGTTATTCACAATTCAACTGAACAATAATTATACTATGAGGAAATTGATCAATGTATTTTATAATTAAATTAATGTTTAAATTGAAGGATCTGATTAGTCAAACATTAAGGAAAACTTAAACTACCTTGTTTTTGACTTCCTTCTTTCTGGCTCCAAGTGTTTCATCCTGTTTGAAATTCACAAAAACAAAGTATATTCAGAAGACAACTGGATAAAGAATATTAGTAGAGAAGGGTCAAGACTCAAAACGTCACCTGCCCATTTCCTCCAGAGATGCAATCTGACCCACTGAGTTACTTCAGCACTGTGTGTTTTACTAAAGAATATTAATGATTGAACAAGACATTGACAGACTTCATCTAAGAACATGTACTGTCATTGAAAATTATGCCAGCAAGAACCCTAGTTGTAGAGTAAAAGTGTGAATAATTGCAAGTGTTATTTCCATTTTTAGAATGTGGAGAGCCAGAACAGAAGCCTTACATATTTATAACACATTTATATTCAGTGCTTTAAATTACCAATCTAATGCTTAAAAATTAGAACCTCAAATATAACATTGGCTTTTATCATTATGAACAGCATTTTCTCTGATGCTTGTGGAAGGACCAACATTCTGCAAGGGAGATAAATAACATTCACCTTCCCTCCGTGTGTTTTATAATTGCACTTCAATCAACTGATACAATCCTGTTTTCACACAATCACCACATCTTCATTATAATGCTGTTTCCACAGTACTTACTTTACCCTCAACTGCAGCCAACATCTATAGTTTCACTACATCTCAACATGAATTTTGAGGTTAGCACTACACTGATCTTTATTTTTCTTCCAGAAATTAAAACTATCTGGCAGTGAACCATGGCTCTTATTAGCAAGGGATATGCCACTAAATGGATGGAAAAGAGATATGTACTGTTGCTAATTTAAGTTTTATGCTAACAAATACATTTTATACAGGATGCATAATACTCCCAAAACATTAAACATTGTTAGAGTGTTGTTTCTAATTTCGGCAACTGTTTAAACTTCTACTCCGAAATAGGTGAAGGAAAAGGGGAGAAAAATACAGCTTTAATGCAATATTCTTACAATTAAATTAGAACAAGATATTCACTTTACCTTCAATTCACTCTGATCAGGCTTTTTGTTTGGGGCATCTATATTAAAAAGAAAAAAATGATCACAAGTTATCAGGCTTTGCCCTTGTTCTTGGAGCCACAGTATTAAAGATCTAATCAACATCACTCTTCTTTGATGTTGCTTCATTTTAAACTTAGAAATTTGTGCTGAAAATGTTGACATTTTTAACAATTTTAATGACGCAAGATTCTCAAAACAAAACCGATTTGTGATCAAGGTAATTCCAATTAAGGGTCCTGAAGTGCTCCCCCCCCCCCCCCCAGAATTTCATTAATAAAGACAAAAACAAAAAAAACTTAAACAGTGTAATGTAGCCCATCATTATCAGATGCTGCAGCTTAAGCTGCGTCTTAAAGCGACCACTGAAGGCCACTGAAAAAGCAACAGAGAAAATGTTTTATTCTCAAAACCAGCAGAAGGTGCTCCAGTTACCTACAATGGAAGAACTCTGGCTTGCTCTTGGCGTACTCAATCCCCTTTCCCAAGATCTACTTTTCCTGGCCTGACTCAATGACTGAACAGACCTGTTAGGTGGGAATCAGCCAATTTCCTGCTCATTCGCATCGAACAAGATGCAAAAGATGCAGCCTTCTCAAATCCCAACTAAGCAGTCAACTCCACACTCCTTTGATCTTTTCCCCCAACTCACATGCTAATCTGGCGAAAGCATATAACCATCATGCTAAGAACCATCAAGTTCTCCGTGTTAACAAAGTGGTATAAATAAGGTATATTGCATATGAATAGTCAAGATGATTGTTGACATACGTAACTGTTCTTAAATTGCTCACCAGTTTGTTCCTGGTGGATGTTTGATGACGGTTTGCCTGGATTTTGATGCTTCTTTTCTTTTTTTCTGGCAATCTTCTTCAAGTTTAATCTAAACATAGAAACACAGCCAATATTGACCATACATTCTAAAAATGCTTAAAAAAACTATTTATTGAGGTTAAAATGATGCAGTTACTTTCTTCCATAGAACAGATTCCCGATTCAATAAATATGCAATTTTACTTTGTAGCTGCAATGATTTTGGTTTTCTCATTCTGTGCTTCCTCACAGGTGAACTTAGGCATAGGGACACATTAAAACTTTCATGAATTACGTTGAAAACCACTCTCTGGACCTGCCTGCAGAATAAGTCTTTGATACCAAGGCAAATGATACCAAGCCCAATTCAGGGCTCCTTCTCCAACAGAATTCCTGGTGAAAGGCAAGCTGTCAGTGCTCACCACTGGCCTCCATTGAAAGTATTGACTGGTCTTGCACTGTTCCCGTACTGCATCAGCTGCACCAAGGCATTGCATCTGCAGTGGCCTCCAAAATGTATTGGTATCAGGTACATGGAGTCCAGAGAAACCAATCCACAAAGACGCAATAGAACTGGTCCATCTAAGCCCTAATGCAGAGAGCTGGTGTATATTCCCCTGACCTGTCAATATGTTCTTTGAAGGTAATATCGGGGTGGGTGTGAGGTGGATGGGCAATTACCACATAGGACTCTCAATGGATTCTGTGAAGTGCCTGGGGTCAAAGTATAATTTGGACAAAAAACCTACAAATGGGCCATTCCCATCCTCTGTGTTTCCGTTTTCAGTCATAGATAAATGTGAAAGTTGCTTTCAGTTATTCACTGCAGTAAGCCAAAGTTTCACCATCATTTCTCTGCAAAATGGAGGCCATGCTAACTATGAAATTGATTGCACTAATCCAGCTAAGCGACTAAAGTACAGATAACAAATTTGTGTGTACTACATTAGAGGGAGAAGCTGGATTGTGAAGGACGAGCAATTTAGGGTGGTGATATAAACCATCAGGACCCAGGTCCCCATAGCCATGCCACTCCTGTACGCTTCACACAACATTCACAACAGTTTGAGGGGGTAAAAAATCCTCCTATTTTCAACAATAAATCAGTACCAACAAGAACCAAAACTTAAAGTTTGGGGCCATGTTGATCAGCACCTGCAAAGTTGTACAACATCAAGGTGGCGGCAGAAGAACAAGCCCACAAATATAGCGTTCCAACACAATACAATACAATACAATTTATTTGTGTCATTTGAACCTCATTGAGGTTCAAACGAAATTTGGTTTCTGCAGTCATACACACAAGAAAAAGAACCAAGACACAACACAATTTACACAAACATCCATCACAGTGAATCTCCTCCTCACTGTGATGGAAGGCAAAGTCTTATCTCTTCCCTGCACTCCTCATTCTCCTCCCGATGTCAAAGTCAAAGCCCCCGGCGGGCGATGGTAGGTGTCCCGCGGCCATTAAAGCCGCACCGGGCGATGTAAGGTCCCGCTCCAGGTCATCCTCAACCCCGCAACTCGGGCGGGAGAAGTTGCCGTTGCGGAAGCCCCGAAAAGCGGTTTCCCAGCAGGGACCCGCAGGCCTTGCCCCGATTTTTCTGTCCACTATTTGTTTACAAATTTCAATCATTTCTGAATATTGTACTCTGAATTTGTATGTTTATAAAATTACTCAAATTAAAGTTAATAATTGAACTTACAAGTTACCAGTCTGTTTGTTTGCTGTATTCCTGCCACTTTTATTCTCTTTTGATTTGGAACCTTCAATCTGAAACAGATATAGAGTGTGTATAAGTTGCTAACTTATTCCATAATAAAGTCACCATTCTAAGTCCGAAAACTTGTTGCTGAATTCAGGAATTTACTACAAAGGGAGTAATGTACTTCCTCTTTACAAATTGTATAATGCAATCTCATTTTATAACGTGATCGCTACCTTCAAAATGTCATGTGTATCACAAGGATCTTTTTTTAATATGTAGTGATTAATGGCTAGATCAGTATCCCTAATTGCCCTCAAAATACGTGAACAGCTAAGTGACTTCAGTGGGTAGTTAAGAAATATGAAACCCAGACAATGCGGGATCTGTAAAGGCAAGATTAAGTGAGGAAGACAGGTTTGATTTCTAATGAACATACATCATTTTTTTCTTGGAATTTTCTTGTAACTGTTCCATGATTTTCTTTCTCTAGTAAAAACACTTCCCACCTTGTGATTACATCCTAATGGAATCCGCTACATTGCTGGAATCATAAATTACAAATCCTTTCACAGTAACAGCTGAGAGTTTAAGCTGTTAGGCTAATCACTAGCTGTTTATGACACAGCTGAGAGTTAGAAACATAGAAAAATAGGTGCAGGAGTAGGCCATTCGGCCCTTCAAGACCGCCATTCAATATGATCATGGCTGATCATCCGACTCAGTATCCTGTACCTGCCTTCTCTCCATACCCCCTGATCCCTTTAGCCCCAAGGGCCACATCTAACTCCCTCTTAAATATAGCCAATGAATTGGCCTCAACTACATTCTGTGGCAGAGAATTCCAGAGATTCACCACTCTCTGTGTTAACTTGGCATAATGCCTGACACAGACATTGTGGGCCAAAGGGCCTGTTCACGTGTTGTTCTATGTTCCATGACACCTGAGGGCCTGGAAACTCACCGTCTTTTGCCGTGAATCCTGAAAAATGTCGACCTTCCAGATACATCCCATACAGTCAGGTGTAAGGCAGTCCAAACCCAGAATATCCTGCAACATTTCAAGCAAAATCAGTTTTAGAAGTAAAAGGTACACTAGAGGCAACTGTGGAGGCCTCAATAGGCCCGACTATGGGTGAACTGGGGTTGGGGACTGGACTTTGTGCCTTCCCTCATAATGGGAACCATTGTGGGGGGATGTTTCTTATGTTCTAAAACTCTTATTAATGTTATGTCTGTTCTTTCTTTATGTGCTGCAAAATGGCAATAAGCATTTCACTACACCTAGTGTGTATGTGACTAATAAAATACCTTTGATACCTTGATACCTTTGATACTAAATACATTTACTTTTATCATGACATTAAGCAGGAAATAAGACTATCGTTAATCTATGATAACAGCACAGACCTGCAATCTGGTCATACCCCCAGATTCTCTGGCCTTTCAAAGCATTGTTTTCAGTCTCATATCTTTGTTAGAAAAATTATCTAATCTGACTGTAGCCAATAGATGATTTATCATTTGAGTCCTTTAATGCACTACTTCCAAACAGAGAAACATTGCAAGAGACATGGAAAGCATTTTGCTCAGCATGGACATGTTAGGCCAAAGGGCCTATGTCCATGCTGTATAACTCCTATAAATACTTACTTTTTCAATTTTATCTTGGAACTCTTTAATTTTGCAGCGTTTCCAGCAGTATAAATGGTACTCGATACGGCAATCATAGCTGCAATGAACTCGGACAAAGCCCTGTAGAAAGAGAAAGTACAACTTTTAATAACTCTATACAGTGTAGTCAGCCACCTAGTATCCCTCGGGTGTGGGGATAACTGATTAAATGAGAATTGCTAAAAAAGAAACTACTGTAAATCACAAGTACTGTATACTTAAACCTTTAAATAAAGTACTGGATTCCATCTCATCTGCCTACCTTTTTAAATAACAATTTTAATACTACAATAAAGCTGAACAGTATTAATGAACATTTTTTTTTAAATGAAAGACATCACAAAGCGCTTAGTTTTAAAATGGAATATTGTTGCTAATCAGCCTACAACTGTACAAAAGGACACAAAGTTCTGGAGTGATTCAGCAGGACAGGCAGCATCTCTGGAGAACATGGATAGGCGATGTTTCAGTTCGAGACCCTTCTTCAGTCTGATTCTTGGGGAGGAAGGGGTTGAGTGAAGAAAGCTGGAAAAGGTCTACAGCACCATAATTTAACACGGCATTTCACAACTTTGACTTTATGACAATTCAAATGAACATCAACCTATCCCTGACATTTACCGGCATATAAATTTAAAAAAATCCTACCTTGAAATCAGGATCGGACCTATAAATGTCACATTTGTTGTTATGGGCGCTACAGGATCGATAAAGGCAAACAGCATCAGGTCTCGGTGGACACAAACACTCTTTAAGAAGCGAGTTCAACAGGTCCTAGAACATAAAATACAACAAGGTAATTTAGCACAAAAATAATTACAATTAAAATTGCAAGCTATAAATAATAATTGTTTTGTTACAACAACAAAAAAATCTGCTCAGGGCTCTTCATTGCACGTTTGCTTTTAACTGGGTTTTGAGATTACAGCATGGAAACAAGCCCTTCAACGCACCAAGTCCACAATGACCATCGATCACCCGTTCACACCAGTCTATGTTAACCCACTTTCACATCCACTCCTTACACACCAGGGGCAATTTACAGAAGCCAATTAACCTACAAATCTGCGCATCTTTGGGATGTGGGAGGAAACTGGAGCACTCAGAGGAAACGCACGCAAACACGGAGAACATGCAAACTCCATACAGACAGCATCCAAGGTCACAATCCAACCCGGGTCTCTGTGAGGCAGTGGCTACAAGTTGTGAGGCAGCAGCTCTACCAGCTGCGACACTGTAAATACGGTATAATTACCAGACTTCCACAGGCACCAGCTGTGCACACATTTAACAACAGAATTACTTTAAAGGAAACACTTTTAACCCCCAGACAATGGCAAATTGGTTTATCCCTGCTCAGTCACATTGCAATTTCAATGAAATAATTCAGAAATCAATTATGCCATCAGACCAGTATTGGAATTATTCCACCCAAGCAGGACGAACTCACAGCAACCAATGCATAACCTTGTTGCTTGTGGCATCCTGCGACTGAGTAGAACAGAATTCTGAAGCTAAAGCTGGTTATGGCCTAACCAGTGTTGTACTCTGCACCAACCAGTTGGTCAGAAGAGGTCGATAGGCCTCATCAACAATAATTGTGTCAGCCACTGATGCCCATTGTATCCCCTCAGGCAGATTTGACTTTTCATCTTGGATGTCAAAGCACCTAGACCCACTGGCAAAGTCTCAACAGTCAATTCTGGAAGGTGAATATAGCCAGTTTATTCAATTTAATGGAAATAAATGTAACTTGAGATACAGCAATATTTTTCACATAATTAATAGCGATGGAATGGAAAAAACTCTGTTTCTCAAATGATCCCACCCTATGAATATCTGTCATGGAATTTATTTTAAATGTAGCTTGTGTAAATAAGCAATGAGCAAGTCTATGATGAGCATTTAATCTTGAACAAGGAATCTATTGCACAAAGGGTAGGATTGAGTAACTGCAAATTCCTAAGAGTCCTGTTCAAACAAGCCCCTCGAGTGGTAGACAACTGAAGAGAAATCCAGTCAATCTTTATCCCCAGGGTTATGAATTACATGTAACTAGATGTTTGAACAAGTCCACCAGTAACTTTCCTGATCAACATCTGATTTCAGACACAAAGTGCTGGAGTCTCTCAGCAGGTCTAGCAGCATTTCTGGAGAACGTACACTTTGTGTCATCCATGTTCTCTGGAGATACTGCCTGACCTTTTGAGTTACTCCAGCACTTTACGTCTTTTTTTGCAAACTAGCATCTGCAATTCCTTGTTTCAACATCCAAATCCACAGCACTCTGCCCATAAGTGTTTGAAATTCTAATGAGGATATCGGTCCAAAAAGCTATCACTGGAAAAAGGGAAGGATAGTCCAAATGCTGTCAGGGTCTAGAGTCCTGGTCACTTTCTACTGTTTCCCTTTTGATTGGTGCCTCTCTGAATAAACTTACATCTAAAATGAATATGTGGTGTAGTTTGTTTTCTATGGCATTGCATCCCTTGCATCATCTCCATTCTGTAAATATCCATGTATCAAGCATTGAGCAAGTGTTAAACTCCAAAAAGTGTTAAATTGCCAAAACCAAAAGTCATTTAGAATAATATGAATGTATTTTTTCTTGTTCACATCCAATCTGGATGAATTTAGCTCTCAAACTCACCCACTGCGTACTTTTCTTTCAAGAGAAATTAGTGTTTCTGAATCCTGGATTGTCAGGTCACCAAAAGTATTTCATTCCCAACTGGTTTTTAACCAGCTCATAAAGAATACAGCATTCCAGAAAATCCCACGCTTTAAATATTTTCTAGATTTTTTTTCAAACGCAGCTTGTGCAAACATTACAGCAAATAGATGTAACCACTATGTTATATTAAATATCACTAACTTTATTTTTCTCAGGGACCCTACTCAAATTATTGATTACCCAGTCATGCTCTCAGTACATTTATGCACAGGAACACTAAACTTGAAAGTCAAAAATATATCAAATAACAAAATTCAATTTTATTCAGCATGGATTCTAAGAATGTAACATTATTTAATAAAACAACTTTTCACTTACTGAATATACTCATTCAGCAGCTCAGATTGCAATGATTGTGCACCACAAAGGCATCAGCAAAAATAAAAAGGAATGTAATTTTTTACATTCAGAAACAAAACAGAATATGCTGGAAAAATTCTGCAGGTCAATCAGCATCTGTGAAGGGCAAAACATTTATGTTACTGGTCTGCAATCCTTTGTCACTTGCAGACTCAAAAAATAAATAAACCACTGAGAAACCATTCCTCAGATACTGCATTTTTTGTTGAATTTGTTGAATCTTTCCAGCATTTTCTATTTTGGCTCAAAATTTCCAGCTTCTGGAGTTTTTCTTAGAATCGTATAAAACTTTATAATCCTACATAAATCTATCATGAGTAAAAACTATTTGGACTAACACATGGGCATTCCTTACTTTCAATACACCATCCCTGGTTTCTTCAATGACAGTATCTGTGCCTGGCCACGTCTGAAGCCCTGGGACTAAACCACTCTCAACCAGCTTCAGAGACTCCTCCACAGATGATCTTGCTTCTTTATATCTAGAAATAAATTATCGAGTTAAATGTAACAAGGCAGAAACATTCTTGTATTCCTGTTCCTTTGCGAGACAAAAATACAAAAACCAGAGCATCCCCCTGTATGCCTCCATTGTATTCAAGATAGTCTGAATATGTTGGAGCGATGCTCTGGTTTTTGTATTTTTGTCTCACAAAGGAACAGGACTGCACCCGAGGACACGACAACATTTTCCTCCTCTCACCATATGCCCTCTAGTTTTCTACCATGGGGTAAAGACTGTGAGCATTCACGTTAACCAGGCCCATCATGATCATGTATACTTCATTAAGTTGCTTCCATTATTCTGTGAGTTTTGGAGGAGGGTGATTAGGTCTATGCTGGACTCACACACACCCAGTCACATGAAGTATGTGATGGGAGGGATGGTGGATTGCTTGGAACCTTGTGATTTGGTTATATTCTTTGTGCTTAGCCTGAGCATACAAGGCAAGGTGCTCAGTGCCTTCTTTGATGTTCATTTCCATCTTAGTGCCTGCTTCCAAAGGATTCATGAGCTCATGGAGACATTACATGTTTTCAAATAGACACTGTGAATGTTTAAAGTGTTTCCTCTGTCCCCCTAAGCAATTTTTGTAGTCAGATTGTTGTGGTAACTGTTCATAAATCTCACTATTTCTTCTGCTAATCTTTTTCCTTGGGTTGAGGATCACTTGCTTCCAATGTTCTATGGATTCTGAGGTGGCTGGTGAGGTCATGTGGGATTCACAAACTCAGCTACAGGTGAGATAAATGGTCCTTGATGGGAAGGTGAACTTAATGTCAGGTATGCAGACAATATGGCACGCTCCTGAAATTGCTGGAGTGTGATTAGAGCCTCAATGCAGGAGATGCTGGCTGAGGAAATAAATCAGATGTTGTAGAATAGGCAAACTCATGGATTTGGAGGATTTTGCAGCAAGGGCATTGGCAGTATTTTGAGCTGCCCATCATATGTTGTCTGATTAACTGTTGAAGATGATAGGGATCAGTGCTGTCTATAGAAAGAATCAAACACTTTTCCTCAGCCAGCTCATGGTTGTGCTGGCATAATGAAGACAATAGTGAATTTCATCACTGATGCATGCCTTGAACAAGTATGAAATTTCTCCAATTAAAATTACATGAGAAAGTAAGAGAAACCTTTATATTCCACCTGGACTGGCTATATTGCTAATTCCATGAAATGTAAAGATCGCATGATTAACAAGATTCTCCTATTAACATATCATCGTTATGCAAAGTAACACTAAATTGACCTTTACACATGTATGATTTTCTCACCATATATTTTAAAACACCAGTCTTGCCTTGTTAAAATACCGAATTTCTCTGGTTTTGGAAAGGAATTTTTGAATAGATGACAGTTCAGTTAATTTGGTTCTTGGTCAAGATGGAAAGTCGACAGCAATAATATACGACCGTCTTTAAAATCTGACCTATTAGTTTGCATTGCTCAGAGTGCTACAAAAGTCTTTAATGATACAGCTATTCCATGAGCCATTTGGAAATGAAAATCAAAAATTTCCATAAGTAAAGCACATACCTGTTCCATCGGATGTGGACACGGCTTAGACCATAATACGAGAGGCAGGTGAAGTGGCTGGAATCTTCATCACTGAACTCATCAAAAATTTTCTTAAAGTGCCGTTCAGCCTCTAAAACATCCTAAAACCATCAATAAATTCAGGAGGAGAAAAAAAAATCATGTCTCACCCTCAACTTCATAACTTATTCTCTACTGTAAGAAGGTAATGCATTTAGCCTACAACAGTTCACTTGGTACTGTAGTATATTTTATTGATGTTGCTTTAAAGTATCGTTCTTATCCAGTGACTTAAACCTATTACAAAAATTCTTTATCAATTATTTATCAATGCAGCAATATTATTTTCTTGCCATGTACGCAGGGGAAAATTTCCCTTCTTGTGGCTCCAGTAAAAATGGGAAATGAAATTAGCCACCAATACCATCTAGCAATTCTGTTGTAGAACAGTTTGTATTAATATATAGCATATCCAACATCCTCAGGATAATTCCCTGCAGAAATAGCAAATAACGTTTTATACGACGCATATAAAGGAGATATTGGACTGGATGGCTTGTTCAGTGATAGGCTTTGAGGAGTCTTAAAGGAGGAGGGAGAAGTGCCAAGATGGGTTATGGGAAGTAATTCTATTCACCAAATTATTATTTTGTTTAATGATGGGCGATAGATCAAGATTCAGAGGTAAACTTGGTGCTGTCATCAATGGAAATTATATAAAACTGTACTGCATGTTATAATCTAGCTTTCATTTAGACAAAGTTTGATGACTAGACCCATCCCACTATCATCGAAGAATAAAAGTTCACACCTGAATTAAATTATTTCCCAGAAAGGCCAAGCCACAGGCATACTCAATGAGTATGTACTCCATGGTAGTCAAGTTGTACACCTGTAATGGAAAATTAAATGAAATTAATAAATAGACTAACATCTAATATTCTGTTCAGACACACAATAAACTTCAGATGCTCGAATTTGGAGCAATAACAAAAGTTGGAAAAATTCAGCAGGTTGAGCAACATTTGCGGAGGCAAAAGAATGATTGACCTTTCTGGTCGAGTTATTGTATCAGCAGTGAGTGCAGAGGGAAGATATTGAAGACTCGACTCATCATTCTCCCCCAAATCTAAGCATATAATCACCCCATCATGCTTCCACACATGTTTTCAAGGATCCAACAAGAAAAAAAATCATAACCTTTTTAAAATGTACTTAAATTTATTTTGTTTGTTGTGTTATCTATAAGTAATGTTTACAGACGTGTTACGCTGCTGCAAGAATTTAATCGTTCCGTTTTTGGTACATTTGACAATTAAACACTCTTGACTCGAATCTCTTGATAATCTATGCTTTGCTAACAATCTGAATGCCTCCCAAAAGAAATCTAAATTCCTTCAACAAAAAAACATTTTCCACGTATTCTAGCTGTAATATTGCCTTTGCAATGTTCTTTTTTACCTCTATCCAGTTCCTTTTCCCGCAAATAATTATTTTGCCAAATCGGTCTCAGTATCACTTTCATGTACAGCCTCTTTTACTAAATAATGGCACTTAGAAACAAATGTGCAAATTAATTAAATACTCAGGATCTTTAGCATAGTCACCTGTACATGATGGTGGAAAGAGCTGCAAAGAACAAGGAGAAAGCCAAAACTGAGCAGCAATCAAATTAGAGGTGCTAAGGGTTCTTGACACATTTCATCATTTTTAGATTAAATCAATTCCAGGGAGCATTTCATGGATAGAAAGGAGTTCAGACAATGGTTCAGAATTTTTATGACCACAAAAGACTTTATTTCCTTTCAACTATTGTCGGAAGGATATAACCCAGTCAATGCTGAGAAAAGAAAACAATTCTTCCCGGTTGCAACAGTCTGGACTGACAACTTGACCTTTCTACATAAAAATGTAAAACCACAAAATAGCAAGATTCAGATATTAGGGAAAAACATAAATGACTGAACTTTCTATCAGCGCCAAGTATAGCTTAGAGATTTTCAAGTACAGTCATCTATAAGGAATCTGGAACTGTACACTGCAGTCTCTACAAAGAAATTTAAAGATAAACTAAATTTGGTGCCTATATAAGAGCAATTGACTTCTATTATTCAAGGAGAACACTTCAATAGATTTGCTGCTTTGTCCAAACAATGCAATGTAATATTACTGTGTTGTGTTATCTATAAGCAATGTTTTTGCAGACCTGTCACGCTGCTGCAAGTGAGAATTTAATCGTTCTGTTTTTGGTATTTCTTATCAAAGACTGCATTTGCAAAATAAGGAATATGTCAATAGTATTTAAAACATCTCTGACAGTGAAACTTACTTTCTTTTCTTTTATTAATTTAAGGGCATGCAGATAGTTTTCCTGAGCATTTCTAAAATTAGATGCCATCAGGGCCTCAGAAGCTTCTTTCAATTTGCATTTCAGCAATCTTTCTTCCACCTGCAAAATAAAGAAATGAATCAAAAGCTTAAAAATGCTTAACAAGTAGATAATGAGATTATTCTTGTCTCACTGTCCAAGAAAATTGCTGTTTTACATTGTCACTAATACCACAGAATGCGTGATTCCAATAAAGCAGCACAATGCTATCTGAGCTAATATTACATACAAATTAATATTACTTAAATGGCAAGTTTTAAAAGCCAATGCATTTTGAATACTAAATCCACAACGTAAAAATAAATAAAGCGTCTTTTATAAAAGGTGCATATGTATCATTTTCCAATGTTAACATCATGTTTCTAATCCTTACTAGCCTCTCGAAGTAAAGTGTTCATGTTCCTGAGCCAGGCCAGTGAAATGTTGGTCACCTTAAAATACAACCATGAAAACAGTGCACAGAACGAGATAGATCACAGTTATCTATCTAACACCGATTCCAGTGGATTAATTGAACTCAAAACTTCAATTTTTATACACGTGACCTCTTCCAGAATACAGAGGTATTTAAGAAAATCGTGTAAGCCAAAAACAGAAGTTGGAGATCAACTATCCTGTTGTCATACCTACTGCAAGACAATAAAAAGGATTTTGAGAATTTCCCAGATATTCCACTGTAGAAATAATCAACAGCTCCCATTATTAAGTTATACTTGGAGGAATTCAATTCAATTATACTTTATTGTCACATGTACCTAGAAAGTACCTAGGTACAATGCATAGCTTTATTTTTGCATACAACCTGGTAAAATTATAAAGCACACCTCACCTAGGCAATACCTAGCAGTCACCATGTTTCTGGCACCAACAAAGTTATATAAATGCACTGATTGATAGTCACTCAGTGAATTTCAGAAACTGAAATGGTCCCAAAGGTAATTTTGTGCGTTCAGTGTAAGGTAATATTCAACAACTGTAGCAACTTTTCTTTCCTGGATAAGAAGTTACAACATCTCTAAATTTAATCAGAATAATTTCTATTGATTTCAAAAAAGACTGAAACATGAGAATTTAATTGTTGGACCTGCTGGACAATGATTCCAAAAGATTTGTTTTCGCCTCGGCCATTTTAAATCTGAAAAGTAGAAGTCAGGCCCAACACTCATCAAGAAGAGGTTGTGCGATTTCAAGCGTGTTCCTATTCTCGTAAATTTCGTAGATATTCTCATAAATCCATAAAATATTTCTGCTCTTGAAGCAATTTTGCAACAAATTGATGTTTAAGTTAGTTCTCCACCCAGACATCAGACAATTTAATCTGAACAGGATGAGGAGGATGCGACCAACGCATGCATACGCAGAAGACTAAACAAACCGCAATATTTGTATTGGGTTAAATTGAAGTCAACTATTCCGAACTATACATCAGATCAGAATGTCTGGAATACTACTTTGAAGCTGCCCTAACTGAATTCCATCGTTGTTGAGATATATAGCCAAATGATGGATAATTTAAAATGTTTGCCTTCATTAAACTCTGTTCTTGCCCTTATTTCTCAAAGACCAAAATTAAAAAATGATTGAATTCAAAGTCAAGGTCATTTTGTTTGACTTCTTCACATAGCTAATCTCTGATCTAAATCTCACAATCCCAGCACAAAAGTGTGGTAAAGCACCTCCAATGCATGTTGTGTACGAATTTCAGGGTCTTTAAGAGGGTAAAGATCTAGTTAAGAAGTAATTATGAGGGTAACGATCTTGTAAAATTTAAAAAGCTAAATTATAGCAGTTCAATTGCAGACAAAATGCTGTCTTTTCATTGGAATAAAGGCTATTGGCAAAAAAACAAAAGTTTAAAAAAATTAACAAAGATAAAAACTGAGCATGATGAAAAGCTTATGTTTGAAAGGTTAGTGTAGTGCCATACAAATATTATTTGAAACTTTGGGTTGAAAATACAAGAATATAAAGCTTCCCTCTCACGAAAGAGAAAAATAATTGGCATCAAATTTTAATTAGTTTTCCAATTGTGCATTTTTTTGAAATTGCGTATTGCCTCAAGTATTGTCAGGGTGTAGGTGGAGTTTCATTATAAATATAGTCCACTCCAACATTCAAACAAATGAAATCAGAAGAATCTGCTCGACAGTGCAAGTAAGCCAAACTTTCAAATTTGCTTTGGGAATATTAACATTTAATAATGCATTGTAAAATTTCCTCATTCATCAGCTTAATCGGAAGTATCTCATAAGAGTAATGAAATTGGAAATAATGTCGTACATGATTTACAGCTGTTGTTGCTTTGAAATGCCTCCAAGATATCAATAATAATTGCTAAATATTTTTTTTCTAAGCATCATATTTGTAATTGTCTATAAGATCATTTAATTTTACAGCAACCAATCAGCCCGCTGAAAAAAATTAACTTTTGGTCTATCCCACCTCTCGGCGAGGGTCTCTGCTTCAACTTTTTAAGACAGTTACTTGCAGGCCACAGCCTCCATTCCCCTCCCTCAACCCACGCACAAAACTTTCACTCATTGGGTTAGGATTAGCCTTGCCATGGTCACCAAAGTGAGTGATCAAAGCACTTTCTTCCGTGACAGCCCAGATTCTATGATCTTCCTTTTACCTCCTTAGATGCAATGGATAGTCCCTCAGTCCTTGCCCACCTAAATACACAAATATCTGATCCCATCGAATAGTCTCTAGTAACGTTCCTACCGCAGATGTTAAGCTCACTGGTCTCTAGTTCATTTGCAACCCTCCACTTTCCCAGCACCTCACCTGTATTTAATCCAGTAGCTGAATCGAGAGAGAGAGAAATGCTGAGGTTGTAGCAAAGCCAACAATTAATTTAACTTGGATAGATTAATAAGCATTCAATCTGTCGTATGCTGGATATTCTATCTTTTAGTGTAACTCGATTTTGAAAAACATATGCATTTTTTTTACTGAACAACTTCATTGCTAAAACTAACAAGAGGCAGCCCAAGATTACAATCGTTTACAAGTACAGTGGCTTGCAAAGGTTTTCATACCCCTTGAACTTTTCCACATTTTGTCACGTTACAACCACAAACGTAAATGTATTTTATTGGGATTTTATGTGATAGACCAACACAAAGTGGTGCATAATTGTGAAGTGGAAGGAAAATGATACATGGTTTTCAAATTTTTTTACAAATAAAAAACTGAAAAGTGTGGCGTGCAAAAGTATTCAGCCCCCCTGAGTCAATACTTTGTAGAACCACCTTTCGCTGCAATTACAGCTGCAAGTCTTTTGGGGTATGTCTCTACCAGCTTTGCACATCTAGAGACTGATATTTTTGCCCATTCTTCTTTGCAAAATAGCTCAAGCTCAGTCAGATTGTACCTCGGTACACGTGACAATAAACTAAACTGAAACTTAACTGAGTTGTGTCTTGCAGATATAAAATACAAATCAAACATTGACTTTCAAAATTTTGCACAAATTCTTGCACAGCATTAATTTTATTTTACTTTTCCTACCTTTGAACTCATTACCAGTGTTGGTTCTTCGTGCTGTTCTGTGGTTGTGTTGTAAGCTACATGCTGCTTGCTCTCACTACTTACTTGTTCCACTTCCTTGAGCTTTACCCGACTGTAATAAAAATAATTGCTTGTCACATTTGTTACAAATTTTTTAATAGTATATCATGATTCAAGGACATGCAAGTTATTAAAAGAACATTTTAAAGAAACGCAAATGCTGGTAATAAGATAAATATACTTAAGGTAGGTGTAGTACAATGTGTGATGGACAAATTATGTATAAAAAGTGGTAGTTGTCAATTAGAACAATCAAAATTTAGATACCCACACTTCCGAAAGAATAATTTAGCAACCTAGATTAAAATCTGGAAGCCAGAGACGGCAGATAATTATTAAAAAATACTTGATTTTAATAGAACACAAAGCGTGGAGTAACTCAGCAGGTCAGCTAGCTTTCTCCCTTACTACAATCGGTCTGAAAAAGGGTCATGACCTAAAATGTCACCTATCCATTCCCTCCACAGATGACTCCTAACCCGCTTGGTTACTCCAGCACTGTATTCTAAACAAGATTACAGCATCCACAGTTCTTTATCTAATTTGAATGCTTTACCTTTCATCAGGTGATGGCTGTGCTGCAGAAGATACAGAGGAGTTCATGCCCTTTCTAGGATCAGTAGGAGATGATGATGCAGTTGTTGCAGTATCAGTAGAAGGTGTAGAAGCATCTTTTCCCGTGTCTATACCCAGGAACGATGGCGTTTTTGTACCAACTGCAAGTATACATTTTTCTTGGTTGTCAGATTCCACAGAATTACGTGGAACTGCAAAATCTCCTTGGTCTTCTTTCAAACTGGAGTCTGACTCGGAATCAGAAGTACATCCTCTAGATAACATCTTTGATCCATGACCTTGGTTCAATCTGTCAAAGTTATCATTTCCAGAATCAGAGCTGCTACCACTGAAGTTCATTGATAGGAAAGGAATCTGAAAAACAAAACATATTATTTGATAGAATGGCTATAAAAATGAAACTATATATCACCAGTGAAGTGAATGCAAAATATTTTATCCAGAAGTTTTGCTGTTTATACAGCACACTGGGACCATTTAACCTACTCTTCCAGTATATCATTGGTAAAAAAATTGTCAAAATATCAAAGCCACTTATTGTAAACTTTCATTCTTTTGCATTTTCCCCTATTATTCTTTTGGAGCTCTGTATGATTCTGTAGGCACACATAGCTTATCAAACTAGGACCCTGTACAGCAAGCAATTGCAAATATGTCACCATTATTTTACGTAAATGGTCAATCCAGGGAGCTGGCACTCAAAATAAGGTGAAAATTCATTACTCATCACCAGCAGCTCAAGGTAATGAAGGGGAGACTCATTTTTTTTAACAACAGTGGAAGTAAAATGGTGAATGACGAAATAGTTGCCATGGTAGTATTTTGCAGCACCTGTGGCCCTCTTCTTTCTCAATAGTGTTTTATGACAAATTAGGTTGCACCTCCTGATGAAACAGGTGGAAAAAACAGCCATCTACAAATAAATGAATGAGTTACTTTCCTTACACCCATTTGGAAACGGAAACATGTTTTTAAGGTCAGTTTTTAGCTTTACTGAACCAGCATCACTTATCTGTGAGCTCAACCAAATACTACTTGTCATTGCAAGGATTTCACTCATTATTATAATTCATTTCCTCATACTTTACTTTGAACTTGCTAAATCTTGAAACCCCAATGTAAACCCCCACCCACTTACAAACTACTAAAGTACAATGTGATGCACTGTTTATATCAGCCAGATGCTTGTACATTGGGGTGTATCTTTAACCTAACTTTTCAACTCGGTGGCCGATTTAAATGGCTTAGACCATTGCATACTAATTTAAAACCACCCTTCAAATTTTGCATTGGTATTATGTAAAAAACTATTTTTCATTGCCATGAAAAAATTATTTATTCAGCACTTTGTTCGAAATTGTAGTCAAACAATTCTGCTTGAGTGTCAATGCTGCTTAGATAGGGGTTTATGCAATGAAGTGACTCCTATTACAGCAGCATGCACATAAGTGGTTACCAGCAGTGAAACAGACCGAGGTGGGGAAAAGAAGACACATGGAAAGATGAGATAGCAGCTGAATAATTCAGATAGGTCCTTGGAAAGTAAATGCTGTCATAAAGGGGTTTTCTTTGTATGAACAGACCTCGATTTAGCAGCATTTAACTTTACTGGACTAACTGGCATGGATTAAGAAGACGGATATGCAACAGGGCGCTGAAATGTTGAACGAAGAGCAGCTATCCCGTGACTAAGATCTGCTAATTCAACCAAATATCATGAATCTATGCCCTTCGCAGACAAAATCTTACCAGGATAGCATTTTGTATATTTATTTGGTAATTCATTAATCTGGATGTGAGTAAGATGGGGTGGATGACAAATTCCACTCACAGTCACACCTGGAACTTGTATGCTCTCTTCAACAAAAATATATTGTTAACCCAAGTTACTTCAGAAGATTGAGTTAGATCTAACTATTAGACATGGGAGTAGGACATTAGCCCCTCGTATCGTTGCACCATTCAGACAAACTGTGGCTAATATTTAGCATCAGCATCACTTGCCTGCACACTCCCCATATTCCTTAGATTGATAATATCAACAAATCTCCATGACTGAGTGTTCAGATTCTTTCTGGGTAGGCCATTTCAAAGATTCACTATCCCCTGATGAAGACATTTCTCATGTCTTGAATAGATGAGCTTTTATTTTGGAACAGTCCAGCTACAGCAAACATCAACTTAACTTCGAGCCTGTCAAGTCCTGCCAGATCCATTAGCTTGAATGAAGTGTACCTTGGTAGGACCTACCCTGTTGGGTTGGCTTATATATTTCATATATAATGTCAGAGATCAGATAGCATCCCTGCCACTTCAAACAAGGCAGACATGGTTTAAGGATCTGAATTAAAAAGATTCTGAGACATACAGAATGGAAACTGTCCCTTTGGCCTACCCAGTCCACACTGCCCATCGATCACCCGAACACTAGTTCTATGTCCTGCACACTAGTGGCAACTTATAAAAGCTAATTAACCTACAAACCTGCGTGTCTGTAATGTGGGATGAAAGCAGAGCGCCTGGAGAAACCAACGCAGTCACAGAGTGAATGTACAAACTGCACAGACAGCAACGAGATGAGGATCGAACCTGGATCTCAGGGGCTGAGGCAGCAGCTCTACCAGCTCTGTCGCTGTGCTGCCCGAAAACTCAGAAATAAGCAGTCCACTGGAAGGCCCCCTTAAGATAGTCCATCATCATAGGAAGTTATATGAAGATTTTATTTCATCTTAATGTGTTAAGAGCTCCATATGTCTCAATGACAATAGGGATTGCTCAAGAGCAGCCCTCAAGGCACTCACCATGGGAACCACAGGCACATAAACGAAAATAGATAATAGCAATGCATTGGGAGGTGATGTCGTGTACATGTTGCCTTAAATAAATATATACAATGGAGAAATTAAATTGACAGGGTTGGGAATAAGAGCCAAAAAAATAAAATTGCAAATGTCTATTTGGTGCAAGTATAAATCGAGAAAGCGTGGAGATACATATAAGCAAATTCAATATTTTACCCACAAAATAAATAGATGAATATCACTGTTCAATTTGACATGTTGTGATCAATTAAACTAACAATATGATTTTATGTAATAAAAGGAATTTCCGATGCTGGTTTATACCAAAGAAAGACACAAAATGCTGGAGTAACTCAGCGGGTCAGGCAGCATCTCAGGTGAAAATGGATGTTTCGTATTGGGACCCTACTTCAGGCGATATGGTGTCTGTTACAGCCCTGCTGCATATTTTAGTTATTGAAGTAAATAACTCCTCTGTTGGAAACACCAATTTATGTTGAATAAAGCTGTAAAATCTCACATCTGCCACTTAACCTGACCAAAATAACTACAGGATTAAATTTTATGATGACAATTTTTGGGAGGAATGCAGCCGGCTGAATTAAATTAAACAAGACCTCAGAGATATATTGTGAACTTACATCAAAAGGCAGAGGATGCTCATTTTGCTCCTGTTCAGCCCGATCATTATCTTTAGTATTTTCCAGCCATGCATCCATACCACCAACTGAAGGGATCACATCATCTTCTCTAGATTCATCCTCTCCATCCTCATCATCCTCTTCAGGTGTGGAACTCTCAGTATCAGTGCTTTCTTTCAAACTAGATATGAACAGTTTCCAAACATTAGTATAATTCATCGATACAACAAGGAAACAGACCCTTCAAGCCACCGAGTCCACATTCTATCATTCATACGTTCTATGTTAATCCATTTTCTTATCCACTCCTTACACACACTGGGAAAATTTAGAAAGGCCAATTAACCTACAAAACCACACGTATTTAGAACGTGGGACGAAACTGGAGCACCTGGAGGAAACACAGTCACGTGGAAAATGTGCAAACTCCACACAGACAGCACCCATGGTCAGGATTGAACCCGGGTTTCTGGTGCTGAGAGGCAGCAACTCAACCGCTGTGCCACTGCGTGGCCCTAGATTTATGAACATTATAATAAATTACTTAGGAGATTTAGCCAATCAG
This sequence comes from Amblyraja radiata, assembly GCF_010909765.2. Taxonomy (NCBI): domain Eukaryota; kingdom Metazoa; phylum Chordata; class Chondrichthyes; order Rajiformes; family Rajidae; genus Amblyraja; species Amblyraja radiata. Next base: position 7,682,787 of record NC_045988.1, read on the forward strand.
AAAGACATCATTTTTCAAATTAAATCATTTAACTTAGGACAATAAAAAAACAGAAAAGAAAATGTAAAACATTCTACCTGTCACTCTCCGTTTTCCCAATTTGTTTCTCTGAACACAAGCAGAAAATATGTGGAATTAGGACACACTTATTCATTAAATCTCAGTTTCCAAAACAGGTGCTATTACATTGTCCTTCGTAAGTATTTACACAAACTTAATCAGTTTGTGTGTGACCGGATATAACATTACTATGTCAATCATAATTTCTTCCTGAATAAACTAAAGTATTTCAGGGCTACATATAGACCAAGACACAAAGTGCTGGAGGAAGTCAGCAGGTCAGGCAGCAACTCTAGAGAGCATGGATAGGGGGAGGAGGGTGAAAAAGGAGATGGAGGTTGCTGGTAGGTTATTTATCTGAAATTGGAGCATTCAATGTTCATGCTGGTTATAATCTACCCAAGTAGAATATGAGGTGTTGTTCCTTTTGCGTGTGGCCTCACTTTGAGACTGGTGGTGGCTCAGGACGGAAAGGTCAGTATGGGAATGGGAAGGGGAGTTAAAATAGTTAGCAACCAGGAGATCCAACATTCCTTGGTGGATCGAACGCAAATGTTCGACAAAACAGTCACCTAGTCTCTGCTTGGTCTTGCCGATGTACAGATATAAGTCTTTCAGCAGAATACAAATTAAGCGTCAAAAACTAAGTTATGGAAGATAGGTTTTCACTGAATGCTATCAATTATTCCTTAACTTTTATTATTGCTTGAATGGATGCTGATGCCGCAATAATTGTTTTCTCAAGATTTATTTTGTTGCAGTCTATCTACTGATGCAAAATACCGCTGCAGCATGCAAATACACCAAGTGTGAGAATTTTGACAAACCTTTCGATGAAAGTAATTGTTCAGTTTGAATCAGTTCTCGCTGTTCTGTCAAACCTTTTATGTTCAGTCCTTTCCTCTGACAGTCTCGAATACCCAACGAATTAGCCTTCAAAGCGCGTGTATACCATCCTTTTCCACACTGCGCTCCGGCAAACAGATAATGGCCCTAAAAGAGAATAAAGAAACATTAAAAGGAACTGTTGTTACTGAGGCCTTTTGGCATCAAAAGCGAAGGTGAAGAAACTGTGATCCCAGAAGGTGAGTGATCCTTCTAAAATTTCGTTCCACTTTTTTTTAACATAGTTTCGAATATTAAAGTTTGCAAATATTTGGGATCATTTAGATTGAAGAGCAGAGGCATCACTGATACTTTGGGCTTGCTTTGCCAGAAACGGAAACTGAGTAAAATGTACCAGGTTTACATACCTCAATAGAATGAGGTTTCAGGACAATGCACCGCTTTGCATCACTCCATGCTTTTCTGTGAAGCAACAGGCAATGCAATGTTAACTATATAAAATGCAACGTGGTGATATTCATCATGACATTAAATGAATAAAATATTGTCCATTTTGAGACAGAACACCACTATGTATACTTTTACGCAAATAAATTAACAACAGAATACTTTTAAATTCTCAGAACAAAAAATCCTAAAACAAAATAAAAGGCCCAATAGTCTCCTAATTGTCTGTAAATGAAAATACTTTGTTTCTAAGTGAAGAGACAGTAGTTTTATGTAATTAACCAGTATCAAAACATGATTAACCAAATGTTCCAAAATAGTAAAATTAGCTAGATCTGAAATTACACTAGATCAAAACAAAAATGAAGTCATATAATTCCCTGGCAATCTTATGCCAGATACCTTAAATCACGTTGCTTTAATCCTTTATCAACAGACATAACCAACTTAACTTCAAAGGATACCCCAATACATCCCATCCCCACATATTAATAAAATACACAATCTGGAATTACATTTTATTAAAGAATGAATGTCCAGAAAAGAGCAGAAGCAACTTACTTGTATTGACATAATTGCAAATAGCAATATGATCTTTTCTCATACAACAAGTGATTGAATGCACTGCAAAGAAAAATATGCACAAATCAGTTTTTAGTACTGAAACATTTCACAAATTGCATCAACATCATAACTCATATAGCATAATAATTTATATTAACAATAAAGCACCATAAAAATAATGAATGCAAGAAAACAAGACAATTTTCATATGAACTGTAAATGTTCTAATACATAACCCAAGTGTTTAGTTGTCTTATGAAATTCTTTTTCACAAAATCACAAAAATTTTGTGGAGAACTGGTAGAAATCTCACATAAAAGAAAAAGTTCCAGGATTTTGTGGTATCGCGTTTTGTTCATTAATCAGACAGAATGAATGTTGGTTTTGACAAGCTAGATGTGGAGAGGATGTTTCTCTCATGTGGGAAAATGTATAACCAGGTGGCCACCGTTTAAAAACAAGGTCTAACCCATTTAAGACAAATATGAGGCGAGTTTGATTCTCTCAGACGGTTATGGGTATTTGGAACTAGATATTCTTGATATGTAAAGGAGTCAAAGATTACTATCGGTAGGTGGTAGTTCGAGTTTGCAAAAAGATATATCATGATCGAATGTAGTAGCAGGGTAGGCTTGAAAGGTTTACTGCCCCACTCCTGCTCCTAATTCACATGAAACCAAATACATGTGCAACCACTACAATTCATTAGTCTCATTCACAAGTATGACAAAACTTTTTACACCTTGCATAATCTCAGCATGGAAATTCTTACCAAACTCTTATTGCTTCATTTAAAGACTTCACCGCTAATTCATAATGTTGTTTTTTCAAATCTGCTTCCCAAAGTTCATGAAATATTTTTGCTTGCTGAAAATTAAATAGGTAATTTTCATGTCCAAATTTAAAAAAAATCAATTTCTATAAATCTACCCCACTTCATAAGCTTTTTCTACAAATTTAGTTTGATATCTTTACAGTCACATTGGAGAACCAGCACAGCACATTGCAACAAATCAGGATTCAACAGCAATGGTTCAAAAGGGATGAAATTTTTGGCAAGAACATCTTATGTTATTTTGTAGGCTTTTAGACTTTAGAGATACAGCGTGGTAACAGGCGCTTTGGCCCACCGAGTTCACACTGACCAGCAATCATCTGATACAATGCACTATCTTACACACTAGGGACAATTTACATTTTATTACCGAAGCCAATTAACATACCAGCCTATATATCTTTGGAGTGTGGGAAGAAACTGGAGCACCTGGAGAAAACCCATGTGGTCATAGGCAGAACGTACAGACTCTGTATAGACAGTACCTGTAGTCAGGGTCGAACCTGGGTCTCTGGCGATGCAATCAGCAACTCTACCTCGGCATCATTGTGCCGTCCTGTTTCACCATCCATGAGATAGATCTGATTCTTATGTAAATAAAATAGGATTGAACATGCAAGGGAGCAGTTTAACTTCAACACTGGCCCAAACCTTTTGGACTTGTTAACAACTTGGATGCAGTTCAAAGCAATTAATAAGCTAGTTCGGTATTCCAAAAAACGCAAGGAATCATGGGATTCGTCAAAGGACACCGGCCCGTTGCAGTGGCGACCCAGGCTACAGCCGGTGCGGAGAAGAAGCACTAACTCCAATTCTCCGGACCCGTCAGTCCAGGGCAGTCGGTTAACCTAGCGGGACAGGCAAAGTTGAGCTGGAGTTAGCGCTTCTCCGTGCTGGCTGTAAGCCTGAGCCGCCACTGCAACGGGCCGGTGTCCTGTCAGTCCAGGGCTGTCGGTTACCCGGCGGGACAGGCAGAGTTGAGCTGGAATTGCGCTTCTTCTCCGCGCTGGCTGTAAGCCTGGCCGCCACTGCAACAGGCCGGCGTCCCATCACTCCAGGGTCACCCCGGACTTCTCCGGCCACCCCCGGACAGGGATGGGACACTCGGGAGGGGACGGTTCAGTGGCAATTCAACATCGCTTGCAGCAGCAGGTTCAATCCTGACTACGGATGAAACGCAGGTCTGTATTCATGCAGCAGCACAGTTCCGAGAATGTATATCGCGAGTGACCTATGACCTAGGCATGTACAGTCGGACTACCAAACTTGCTTATTCAAACAGGTTTTCTTATTTCTTGGGCAAAATTTTTATAAAATCTACCTTCTTTTACAATTGATTAGCATTGCTAATGTTGGCGGAAGAACAAATAAATGATACACATTTCTAAAATTACAACATTGTGAACTTTAAAAGGATAAATTATTACTTTTACGCAGACCAGTTGAATCGCTTACCTGCTTTTCCTGAACGCACTGATCTTCAAATTGCTCAAACAGATTCTGATCAATAGAATACTGCTTTATCAAATTAAAATCTGCAACAAAAAAATGTGAAAATATATTTTCATATCAGGAGCTGTTAGCTTTCATGTTCCTCAGAGTATTTAAACATGTACAAGTGGTACGTAACAATTGATGTGGCTTCTGTGCTCAATTGCTTTTGTTGAGAGTCTATTTAGCCCATAATTTAACAAGCTCATGTGAACAAATTAAATTACAATCAATCAGGACCAAATCAGTAATTCCAAAAGTTGCATCGATCTTGTATTTCAGTTTTAACTCCTGCTTCGCTGAACAACTGGATGAAGCTGAATAATGAAGCTGAACAAGTGTCCATTCCTCACCAGCCCACAAGTTGCTATGATTCACTACTCTCTAACTTCCCATTACATCAATTGCTTTATAATCAACTTACAGACCACTGTTTGATATCTGTTTTCCCCACTCCCACCTTTCCAAATCAATGAATCATTTTTACTTGCCTAATCAGAGATTAGCCAGCCTCAAGACATATCCCAATAATCTGATTATTCCAACCAGTGTTTTTGCATATTCTGGCACATTTCACACTCTGGTCCTTTCCAGGGCCAATTATTTGCTGCTCTACCTTTTCCTGCTTTGACATGGCAGTTGTCCCTACTAGCTTGTCGATCTCCGTACCACCCATGAAACAGTAATCAAAAGGAATATGACAAATTTGCAAATGAAACATTTCCTTGATTATTATGTATCCATTAACTTTATAAAACAATCACTTTCTCAACATTAACCCTTCCAAATGTTCCTCTCCCAACTCTGCTATGCAGAAAATAACTAATGGCTGACAAAACCTAAGCCTCCTATATAAATTCAAAACATGCCACGAGACACAAAATGTATATCACAACTAAAGTGTTATACAGTGGCAGGTGATGTAAAAGTACCAATGTTTTCATGCTGATTATTTTGCCAACCAACATTTAAATTAACTTTTTTCCAGCAAAAATCCATTAAAAATAAATCCTCATGTGCAATCAGAAATTTCAAACAGAGTTCAGAATTCTTAGTTCCAGTTTAGTTTATCATATCATGTGATAAGAGTAGAATTAGGCCATTCGGCCCATTAAGTCTACTCCACCATTCAATCATGGCTGATGTATCTCTCCCTCATAACCCCATTCTCTTGCATTCTCTCCATAACCTCGGACAACCGCCTATTGTCAAGTGTACCGAGGTATAAGTTAGCAGAAACACAATACATTATTACAATCGATCCATTTACGGTGTATTGATACATAAGGGATAAGGGAATAACGTTATGTAGCACCAAGCAGTACTCACAATGAAGGCCGGTAAGTGCGAGGATTGTAGCCACTTGCATTTTATTTCCAACTGTTATTTCCCAGGCATCCCGAAAAATCTTCTGCTGCTTTACAACCTTTATTGCCTCTTCCAAAGTGGAACACTGAAAATAAGACCTTTAGCTTAGAAATGAATATGCCCCAGGAGATAATGACAGAAAAGAGAATCAGCTTTCATTTAAAAATGGTAAGCACATGTTGTTCCATTCAATACACTGTACACTACCAGTCAATTCTTTCAGAATGGATATACTGCTGCCGTAAAGCACTATTATTTGTTACATTAGTCTTTGAATGAAAGATCCCTTTATATTCCGCAACAGCCATGATTCTTCATTTTACAGGAGTGAAGAATCTTTTTCTTTAGCAAAACAAAGCGTGGGATAAACCAACAGATCCAACTCTATTTTTTAAGTTTAGTTTAGAGATGCAGCATGGAAACAGGTCCTTTGGCCCAGCGAATCCGCACCGACCAGCGATCCCTGCAATTAACACTACCCTACACACACGAGGGACAATTAACACTTATAACAAGCCAATTAATATGCAAACCTGTACATCTATAGAGTGTTGGAAGATCTCAGCGAAAACCTATGTGGTCACGGAGAGAAGGTACAAACTTCGTACAGACAGCACCCGTAGTCAGGATCGAACCCGCGTCTCTGGCGCTGCAAGCACTGTAAGGCAACAACTCTACAGCTGCGCCACCATGCCGCCCAAAGTGTGGAGAAATGAACAGGTGACGTTTCAGATCAAGAGAACTGCTATATCTGATTCTTTGTTGTTGTGCTGCTTGAAATATTTCATCACAGAGCCATTTAAAAACACAAAGGTAGGGATTGATCATGTCTATTCTCTCCCTGTCTGAACTGCTGTGCTCCTCCCACACTTTGAGTTTTCCCTCAAGATTCCAGTATCTCCTTGTGTCTCAAGCATTTTTTTAGGTTTGTTGTGAATAGCCAGGGAAGTTACATGCTACAGAGGAAAAGGTGTTTCCCTTCTGAAAATGGACTTAGGTGTAATTAAAATAATGGCCTTTAGGACAATGGAGATTATGACCACACCCTGGTGGAGGATATTGTGGTTGTCCACCTGTTATACATTTTGATCCATTTTACTTCGAGAACTTCTTAATTATGTACTTTGTCTCATGCTTTAAAACAGCTCAACAAAACTAGAAAAATAATTTGGTTTTACCTGAACAAGGTTTTCATTAACAACACGAACAAACTGGATCAGCAGTGGTCGCTTCAACTACAAGATAATTAGAAAATAAATCAAAAGACACCAATTAGGAGACCAGAATGAGACATTATAACACCAGGCCAAGTTTTAGATACTTACAGCATATACAAGCAGGGCTCTATGTGCAGATTCCAAAAGTTCTATGATCTTCAGTGTTTTGAGATCAAAGTCTTGAAGTTCACCACAACTACAAGAAAAATAGTTACATGAACTATAGTTACAAGAAACTTACAATGCTGTATGCAACGCATTTAAAAAGTTATCATAGAATCATAGTCATAAAGCAAGGGAAATGGTCCATTGGCCCAATTCATCCTTTCCAACCAAGATGCCCAATCTTAGCTAATCCCATTTGCCCACATTTGGTCCGTATCCTTCCATGTACCTTCCACCAATCCATGTACCTATCCAAGTGTATTTTACATTTGATTATTGTACCAGTAATGAGGCGACCAGAACTGCATGCAATACTCATAAGCAGCCTAACCAAAGTCTTATGGAGGTGCGTCATAATTTCCTAACTCCTGTAATCAATGCCCTGACCAATGAAGGCGAGTATACTTCTTTACCACTCTACCACTACTGTTTACCAAGCTGCCAGATATACTGTATAACTTACTCCTCAGGTTGGATGAGCTTTGCTTCAACAGCCCAGTTCCTGTACAGTTCATCTGTGTAAGGCCGACCAAAAAGAATAGGGCTCATGAGCTGGACTTTTACAATGTGGCAATATCTCTTTAAAACTGATGTCCTCAGGTAACTCCATTGGTTAGGGATCAGAACTGCAATTAAGAACATACAATAATTTAGAAAAAGAACAGCAACTGTATATCCCAATCTAATTAATCGCCAACACAAAGCTCAGTAGAATTGGGCTAAATAGCAATAATATAGCAGTGAATGTGAAATGCTGTATTTTCCACCCCACTGCATTGTCAGGTTAGCCGGGAAGTGGTGTTGGGTAAATTAAATGGATTAAAGGCCGATAAATCCCCAGGACCAGTTAGGCTGCATCCCAGAGTACTTAAGGAAGTAGCTCCAGAAATAGTGGATGCATTAGTAATAATCTTTCAAAACTCTTTAGATTCTGGAGTAGTTCCTGAGGATTGGCGGGTAGCAAACGTAACCCCACTTTTTAAGAAGGGAGGGAGAGAGAAAACGGGGAATTACAGACCAGTTAGTCTAACATCGGTAGTGGGGAAACTGCTAGAGTCAGTTATTAAAGATGGGATAGCAGCACATTTGGAAAGTGGTGAAATCATTGGACAAAGTCAGCATGGATTTACAAAAGGTAAATCATGTCTGACGAATCTTATAGAATTTTTCGAGGATGTAACTAGTAGCGTGGATAGGGGAGAACCAGTGGATGTGGTGTATCTGGACTTCCAGAAGGCTTTCGACAAGGTCCCACATAAGAGATTAGTTTACAAACTTAAAGCACACGGCATTGGGGGTTCAGTATTGATGTGGATAGAGAACTGGCTGGCAAACAAGAAGCAAAGAGTAGGAGTAAACGGGTCCTTTTCACAATGGCAGGCAGTGACTAGTGGGGTACCGCAAGGCTCAGTGCTGGGACCCCAGCTATTTACAATATATATATTAATGATCTGGATGAGGGAATTGAAGGCAATATCTCCAAGTTTGCGGATGACACTAAGCTGGGGGGCAGTGTTAGCTGTGAGGAGGATGCTAGGAGACTGCAAGGTGACTTGGATAGGCTGGGTGAGTGGGCAAATGTTTCGCAGATGCAGTATAATGTGGATAAATGTGAGGTTATCCATTTTGGTGGCAAAAACAGGAAAGCAGACTATTATCTAAATGGTGGCAGACTAGGAAAAGGGGAGATGCAGCGAGACCTGGGTGTCATGGTACACCAGTCATTGAAAGTGGGCATGCAGGTGCAGCAGGCAGTGAAGAAAGCGAATGGTATGTTAGCTTTCATAGCAAAAGGATTTGAGTATAGGAGCAGGGAGGTTCTACTGCAGTTGTACAGGGTCTTGGTGAGACCACACCTGGAGTATTGCGTACAGTTTTGGTCTCCAAATCTGAGGAAGGACATTATTGCCATAGAGGGAGTGCAGAGAAGGTTCACCAGACTGATTCCTGGGATGTCAGGACTGTCTTATGAAGAAAGACTGGATAGACTTGGTTTATACTCTCTAGAATTTAGGAGATTGAGAGGGGATCTTATAGAAACTTACAAAATTCTTAAGGGGTTGGACAGGCTAGATGCAGGAAGATTGCTCCCGATGTTGGGGAAGTCCAGGACAAGGGGTCACAGCTTAAGGATAAGGGGGAAATCCTTTAAAACCGAGATGAGAAGAACTTTTTTCACACAGAGAGTGGTGAATCTCTGGAACTCCCTGCCACAGAGGGTAGTCGAGGCCAGTTCATTGGCTATATTTAAGAGGGAGTTAGATGTGGCCCTTGTGGCTAAGGGGATCAGAGGGTATGGAGAGAAGGCAGGTACGGGATACTGAGTGGATGATCAGCCATGATCATATTGAATGGCGGTGCAGGCTCGAAGGGCCGAATGGCCTACTCCTGCACCTAATTTCTATGTTTCTATGTCAGTAGCTATTGCAGTGCATAGTTAGTTTCACGACATTTTCTCACACAACTATTACATTTCTTATGTAATAACAGGCAAACAGTTTTAAACTATCAAGCATGAGAGATATGCAGAACCCATCAATTTCATGGCTAAATATGACAGAATTTAACTCGATATTTCAATGATGCTTCTCAGAATGGAGGCCTGTGACCAGTGGTGTGCCACAGGGTTCGGTGCTAGGCCCGTTACTGTTTGTCATCTACATCAATGATTGGGATGAGAACATACAGGGCAAGATTAGCAAGTTTGCTGATGATACAAAAGTTAGTGGTTTTGCAGATAGTGAAGATGGTTGTGAACGATTGCAGCAGGATCTGGATTTTAATACAGGATGTGTAAATTAATAGAGAAGTGTGAGATGTTGAATTTTGGGACGTTGAACAAGGGCAGGACCTACACACGTCTCTGGGTAGTGTTGTAGAGCAGAGGGATCTAGGAGTACAAGTGCATGGTTCCTTGAAGGTCGAGTCATAGGTAGATAAGGTGGTCAAAAAGGCTTTTGGCACCTTGACCTTCATCAGTCAGAGTATTAAGTAAAGAAGTTGGGAGGTTGTGTTGCAGTTGCATAAGATGTTGGTGAGACCGTATTTAGAATATTGTGTTCTGTTTAGGACACCATGTTATAGGAAAGATATTGTCAAGCTTGAAAGGGTTCAGAAAAGATTTACGAGGTTGTTGCCAGGATTAAAGGATGTGAGCTATAGGGAAAGGTTGAGTCGGCTGGGTCTCTATTCCATGGAGTGTAAGAGGATGAGGGGAGATCTTATAGCGGTGTACAAAATTTTACTCAAAGTGGGGGAATCAAGGACCAGAGGACATAGGTTCAAGGTGAAGGGGAAAAGATTTAATAGGAATCTGAGGGGTAACTTTTTCACACAGATGGTGGTGGGTGCATGGAACAAGCTGCCAGAGGAGGTAGTTGAGGCTGGGATTATCCCATTGTTTAAGAACAGGTATATGGATAGGGTGGGTACACACAGTTGCTGGGGAAACTCAGCGGGTGCAGCAGCATCTATGGAGCGAAGGAAATAGGCGACGTTTCGGGCCAAAACCCTTCTTCAGACTTGGACAGGTTTGGAGGGTTATGGACCAAGCGCAGGCAAGTGGGACCAGGGTAGCTGGGGCATTGTTGGCCGGTGTGGGTGAGTTGGGCTGAAGGGCCTGTTTCCACACTGTATCACTCTATGACTCTAAGCGCCTGACAAATAATAACACCAACATAAAAATCGTCATAATTATTATTTTATAAATATAAATCCCCCTCTTTACATATTCAGAATGTTAGTACAGTATTATGATGTGCTAAGCTCACAATTTAGCTCAGTTCTTTCACCTCAGGTAAAAATTCAACAGAGGAAAGAAGCTAACTTTAAATCAGCAGTTTTGTTCCAGTTGGCACACCTCAAGTTGTCTTACCTTCAAGGCTTAATTTCGGTGGTTTAAATGGAGGAAACCATAGTCTTGATTCCTGCAAAAACAATGTCATAGTTCCAGCAAATCTATTAGTGATTTATGAATTACATGTCAAATAATGATCAATTTACCCAGTAAGATAGGACTAAAGTAAGTATTTACTTTGTACTCAGGAATTTAAAAAAAAAATAGTCTGCTTTCAGTGGGAAGAAAAACTGGTTTTGGAATAAGCAGTGAGTCATTTAGGATGGGCACAAGCAGAAATTCCCTGAGTCAGAGCCTTGTTGAACTTTGGTATTCTATACCCAGTTGCTAATGAATGCTCAATCAGCAGATAGCGTTCAGGCTGAGATGAACAGATATTTATGTTTTGTATATGCATATATTTACAAATGGAATAATTCTTTGATAATGAACAATATACAAATTAAAATAATATGCCACTGCTGTTGTGTTCCATAGTAGTCTATCAAGTCAGCAGATTATTCAGAAGAGGATGGTAACCCACACAATCAGAGATTAGGGGATCTTTATAGTGGTATTGTTGTCATTAGGTAACAATACTATTTTTTAATATTGCAGATTCAAGGTTCCAATAGTCAAATAAAAAGTACTTTTATGAGAAAAAAAATAGCCAGTTCTACTCTTTCGTAATGACTTACCTCGTCAGAGGAAACTATATCAGGTAAATCACTTGAATCAGATGTAGAACCATCATCACTGTCCCAAATCTCTGGGTTCATAATTGCAATAAAGGAACTGGAGTATTAAAATTCGACATTTAACATTTCCCAACACCTTCTGGCAACCAATTTTCTCCTGACAAAACAAAATTAGATAATCAACAATTTCACGCATGCAATATTATTAAAACTCCCACTTGTTTTCACTGGGCTATGCACGCACTCATTTGAAAATTAACCTGCAGTTGAAATGTAAACAAAAATAAAATGCAAATAACAGCATGAAACAAAAAACTATCACCCCTTGCAAAATAAACTTAACCCTGCGTGTGGCCACATGCACACTTGCACTTACCCTGGCACTTAATAACACAAAGCATTATGTGAATGCTGCTTTAAAAAAAAGCAACAAACTGCTTAAAGAACTCAGTAGATCAAGCAGCTTCTGTGGAAGCAGAGGGATAGGTTAGTTGACCTGAAAAAATATCTTCTGTTCCATACCTATGCAAAAAATAAGAATTCATAGAATACCTTTCACTTGTCAGATCACTACTAAGTACTTAAAAGCTACATGGTATATCTGATGTGTGGTCACTGTTTAAAAATGCAAGGAAGCAAGCTCTCCCTCCAACAGCAATGTGATAATAAAAATTATTCCCCTCTGTTATCTGTTAACAGTCCTTCCATTAACTAGGGTACTGTCCAAACCACCTCTACTCCATTGCGCCTACTGGACTGTCTATGGAACTGCTGAAAACTATATTCTACATTTTGCATCATCCCCTTTGCTTTACCTTTTGTACTTGAGTTTGGCTTGTTTGTATATATGTATAGTATTATCAGATCTGATTGGATGGCATGCTAACTGTGAACAATAATAAACCTAAGCCTAATTCTGGTTTATTGGTGAAAAAAGACAAAGTGCCAGAATAACTCAGCGGGTCAGACAGCATCTCGGAAGAACACGGATAGATTACTTTTCCTTGCTCAGACTGATTCCGATTAATTGATGCTGATTAAGATATAAATATTGACCAGGAAACTAAGGTGTTCTTCTCTTGTTCAAAATACACCATCCAAAACATCCAAGTGTGGCATTCCCCCATTACTGCATTGCTGACAGTACTCATGTATGATGCAGTTTGCTCAGCCCTGCCCCTCCAGCAATGCAATAATTCCTTGTTGCTGTACTTTCAGATCAGTGTTTAGTGCTCAGGACAAGGGGTTACAGGGGCGGGCTATTGGGGGAGTGAGCACATGGGTTTTGGGGGAGGGCTACTGGGGCGGTTTATTGGGTAGGAGGGCACAGGAAATTGTTATTGGGAAGGGACACGCAGGGAGGGTTATTTTAGGAAGCAGTACGGGGGGGGGGGGGGGGGGGGGGAGATGAGGGATACTTGTGGAGGAGTGCACAGGAGAGGGTTATTGGCTTAAGGGGCCAATATTATTGGGGAAAGGGGGGGAACAGGGGAAAGTTATTGGGGAAAGGGGGGGACAGGAGAGGTGTATTGGGGAGACAGGGGATTGTTATTGGGGAAAGGGGGGACAGGGGAAAGTTATTGGGGAAAAGGGGGACAGGAGAGGTGTATTGGGGAGACAGGGGGGGGGGTTATTGGGGAAAGGGGGGACAGGGGAAAGTTATTGGGGAAAGGGGGGACAGGAGAGGTGTATTGGGGAGACAGGGGAGGGTTATTGGGGAAAGGGGGGACAGGGGGAAGTTATTGGGGAAAGGGGGGACAGGGGAATGTTATTGGGGGAAAGGGGGACAGGAGAGGTGTATTGGGGAGACAGGGGAGGGTTATTGGGGAAATGGGGGAGATAGAGGAGGGTGAATGGGGAGGAGGTCACGAGGGGAGAGGGCATAGGGTGGGATATTGGAGAAAGAAGTACAGGAGAAGATTGTAAGAGGAAGGGAGCACAAAGGGTGACTGGAGGAAGGGAAGTGGGAGGAGGGGCAGTGCGAGAGCTTTGGAGGGTCAGGGTTCGATATCAGCGGCCGCTCTCCTGCTGTCCTCAACTAGACTTCAACCGGGCCGCAGGGACCTCTTGCAGGGCGGCGAACGCTTCCAATAGCGCCCACCGTCGCCCCAACAACCCGATGCGGCCGCGAACACCCACCTCAGACCCGCAGCCACCACCGCCTCTCCCTTCGAGCACTCACCGTCCGCCGATAAGATGGCGGCCCCACCACCCATCTCGCGAGAATGGACCGCGGGGCATGCTGGGGATTGTAGTCCTCCCATCACAATCAGCCACCAAGGGCTTGGCAACAAATGACTCCAAATGGATGGAATATTAACCTTGGATAGACACAAAAAACTGGAATAACTCAGCGGGACAGGCAGCATCTATGGAGAGAAAGAATGGGTGACGTTTCGGGTCGAGAACAGGTTCAGCTTCTTCCCTCTAGCCATTAGACTATTAAACACTACAACCTCAAATAAGCTCCTAACTACATAGACTATTATTGTTATTATTGCACTATTATTGTTTGTTATCATGTGTACATACATTACATATATATATGTCTGAAGAAGGATCTCGACCCGAAACATCGCCCATTCCTTCTCTCCAGAAATGCTGCCTGTCACACTGAGTTACTCCAGCATTTTGTGTCTACCTTCTATATATACACACACATATGGTAGACACAAAAAGCTGGAGTAGTTCGGCGGGACAGACAGCATTTCTGGAGAAAAAAGAATGGGTGACGTTTCGGATCATAGAAACATAGATGCAGGAGTAGGCCATTCGGCCCTTCAAGCCAGCATTGCCATTCAATTTGATTGTGGCTGATCATCTTCTAAAATCAGTGCCCCGTTCCTGCTTTTTCCCTATATCCCTTGATTCCTTTAGCCCTGAGAGCTAAATCGAATTCTCTCTTGTAATTTTCCTAAGTGTGAAGAATAGTGCTAGTATATGGGCGTCAGCGTGGGCTCGGTGGATCAAAGGACTTGTTTCCATGTTGCACCTCTAATCTAAACTATCTGAAACTACTTTTTTAAAGTATTTTTAATCTTTAGGATTTTCAACACAATGCACGGTTAATAGACACATTATATATTTGGTAATTTACACAAATATAAATTGATGTACAAGATGCACAGTGGCTTGGTGTAAAATGCACGGGAATCACTTTGACTTGGTCATAGAAGACAGAGGGTTGTGGTGGAAGGAAGATATTCTGGCTGGTACATTCTTCTGAATATCTCTTCTGTGACATGTGGAGTTCTGCAGGGATCTGTGCTGGGACCTCTCCAGTTTGTGATATATATATAAATGGCTTGAACATAAATGTAAATTGTTTGGTGACAAAAGGTCTGCTGGCGACACCAAAATTAGGGGAATTGCAGACAGTGAGGAAGGCTGTCAGAAGATACAGTGGGATATAGATAAACTGCAGAAAAGGCAGATAAATGGCAGATGGAGCTTAATCCAAGCAAGTGTGAGGTGTTGTACTTTGGGAGGTTGAATATCAGGGGGTGAGTATACAGTTACTGACAAGACTCAGATTGGCTGCCAGTGACTAGCGGAGTTACGCTGGGGCGGTGGAATATCGTGTAGCAAAGTGTGGAGTCATGCATTTTGGTAGTTGGAATAAAGGCATAGACTATTTTCTAAATGGGGCGAGAATCCAGAAATTGGTGGTGCAAAGGGACTTGGGCGTGCTGGTACAGGATTCCCAAAAAGTGAATCTGCAAGTTGAAAGAAAGCAAACTCAATGATAACACTTATTTCAAGAGTGCTTGTAAACACAAAACCGAGATGTATTGCTGAGGCGCTATAAGGTGCTGGTAAAGCCGCATTTGGAATATTGAGAGCAATTTTGGGCACCATATTTGAGGAAGGATTTGCTGGCTCTGGAGGGTCCAATGGAGGTTTAGAAGAACGATCTTAGGAATGAGTAGGTTAACCTATGATGAGTGTTTGCAGGCACTGGGCCTGTACTCACTGGAGTTTAGACCTCATTGCAACATACAGAATAATGAAAGGCATGGATAGAGTGGATGTGGGTAGGATGTTTCCACTAGTGGGAGAGTCTAGAACTAGAGGTCATAGTCTCAGAATTAAAGAACGCTCTTTTAGGAAGGGGATGAGGAGAATTTTATTTAGTCAGAGAATGGTGAATCTGTGGAATTCTTTGCCACAGAAGGCTGTGGAGGCCAAGTCAGTGGATATTATTAAGGCAGAGATAGTTAGATTCGTGATTAGTACAGGTATTAGAGGTTATAGGAAGAAGGCAGAAGAATGCGGTTAGGAGGGAGAGATAACTCAGCTATGATTGAATGACGGAGTAGACTTGATGGGCTGAATGGCTTAATTCTACTCCTATCACTGATAGCCCTTAACAGAATTGATGTGCTGAGAGATATTAAGAGTCCAAATCCATAGCTCACTGAAGGTACCAGCATAGAAATGGTGGTAAAGAAAGCAAATGGTATGCTTGCTCTCATTGCAAGGGGCATTGGGTATAAGAGTCAAGAAGTCATGATGTAGCTTTATAAAACTTATATGTTCCATTTGGAGCATTGTGTTCAGTTCTGGTCATCCTATTACAGGAAGGATGTGGAGGTAAGGAGAGGGTGCAGAGGAGGTTTACCAGAATGCTGCTGCCTGGATAAAAGGGTTTCAGCTACCAGGAGCGGTTGGATAAACTTGCATTTTTTTTCCTGAAACGCCAGAGGTTGAGGGGAAACTTTTTAGGAATAAAATGATAAGAGGCATGGATAGGGTAGTCAGAAACTTGTTCCCAGGGTGGAGATGTCCAACACTAGAGGGCATAGCTATAAGGTGGGAGTAGTTTAATGGAGATATGCAGGGCAAGTTTTTTTGCAGAGTGGTGGGGGCCTGGAACACATTGCCAGGGGTGGTGGTGGAGGCAGATATGACAATAGTGTTTAAGATGTTTTTGGATCAGCACATGAAGTGCAGGGAATAGGGATATAGATCATGTACCGGCAGATAAGATGAATTTAACTTTGCATCGTATTTGGCACAAACATTGTGATCTGAGGGGCCCATCCCTGTGCTGTACCGGTCAATGTTCTATGTGCTGTGACACTCCTTTTCAAACTGCAAAGGAGAAGAGTTTCTGATTTCAATCAGATTTTTTCGATACCAAGGTCAAGGTTAAATTTGAGTCATATTTAGCAACATTTATTATCCAATGGACCAATATACCATTTCAAAGTACTGACAGGCTGACTCATCATGCTTAAGATAAAGTAACCTTAATGTAACACTCCTTATACGGTATGTGTGAAGGACTGAACGTGAGTGACAATGTTTTTAAAGCCTTGATTGCTTCAATGAGTGCATGTTGTTAATTTTGCTAAATACACATTTAGTAAACTACTTTCTTTCCTTAACAGAGCGAAAAAAGTTGTGTCTTCGAGCTTCTATCCCCTTTTTTCTGCTGGCAAATAAAGCAAGCCATGCAACAAATAAATTCATGCACAAATGAACAATACTCTCAAAGTACCAATGCAGTGATTTTCTGGGCAAGTTGGGGCAAGGATAAAGCTCAGTCTTTTTCCCAGACTAGACAATTCCAAAACTAGAGGGCATTGGCTTATGGTGACAGGGGAGATATTTATGGACCTCACGTGCAATATTTTTACTCAAAGCGCAGCCTGTGTCTGGAATGAGATGTCCGAAGAACCCACAGAAATGGATACAATTATAGCATGCGAAAGATATTTGGGCAGATATATGGATAGGAAGGGTTTAGAGGGCTGGTGGCCAAATTCAGGCAAATGGAACTAGACCAGAATGCCAGTTTTGTCGACTTGGACAAATTGGGTCAAAGGGCCTATTTCCATGCTGCAGAGCATTGGCTTTGTGTTCCAGTAACGCACGTTTAATTACCTCTTTTATTAAAAACTCAACATCACAAAACTCGTATCGATAGCGCCTTAACTTGATACAGCCTCAAACTTGCAAACAGTAGTTAACAAAAAACTTGTCTGAACATTTTTGACCAATTTCACCCCATCTAAACCTTTCACATTATTTTCAGTCAACATTGGGAAAAGTTAAAATCCCCTACCATGACAACTTTATATGATCTGCAGCTATATCATCTCCTGGCATATTTCTTCTAATTCCCATTGACTACTTGGGGGCCTGCAGTACAACCCCAGCAAGGTGATCATCCCTTTCTTTTTCTTTAGCTCCACATATAGCCTCACGAGATGAACCATCAGTAACATCATATCTGGCCACTGCCATGACATCCTCACCCCCATCTCACCTGAAGCACCTGTACCATGGAACATGAGAAATGGAGCCCCAATGCAATGCAGCAGAGTTGGGGAACAGCCAGCATATATAACAAGGAGTGTTCAATGCAACATTTCAGTATTGGGACATTTATGACAGGTAAATAATGTCCATCAATTCAGTTTTTGAAGAGACACACACACATCAGGGGATATAAACGAGAAGGGGATTGGGAAATAAATGGATATTTACACAAAATTTCTTCAAGGGCAGAAAATCTTGCTTATTTCCACCTTCAAGCCATTATATTTATTAGACTGGATGTACAATAAAATAAAGCCAAGCATCATCAGTCATGATCTTAATGGGGGCAAGTTGCTTATCCTATTTCTTTGTTATGTCAATAAGCTAATGTGTATTGCTAAATTCCCAGTTATTTCAGGAAATAGAAATCCAAGCAACAAATTGCCACTGAGTAAATAAATCCTGGAAAGACCAGATGAAATGTCAGTCATAAATTGTTTTCAATGCAGAAGTAGGTACTTGCAGCAAAATCTACCAAATTTAGGTGGGGCAAGATGTTCGACAACTGGAAGATTATCCTTCACCCACTACCAGCTTGGATCTTGGGCAAGGATTTTCTTCAGTCACTAAGTATTTCTCTCTGAAGCACCAGTTTAAAAAAAAAAAATCAAAAATCATGTATTGTGCAATGCCAAGATGCAAGCCACCAGATTAACCATTGTATCACTCAATTGAGCTTGCATAAACAATCAAGTAGCAATCATTTAGAAGAATTGCCACTCATCGTATATTTGATGCAGCTTGGGTCCCAGGAGGGACCTAATGTGCCAAGTATCTAGTTTGCTCCTGCAATGCCTGCACTCAGAAGGGGGAGATTCACACCAACCTTTGTTGTAAAGATTAAGGGGACAATTGAGCCCCACAGTGAGCATGACTAATGTGATAGAAATCAGTGGCATTAAGCAACAATCAAGAACTCTTACTACCTACCCATTTAATGTACATAATTGAAGACACAAGTTTAATACTCTGATTGTAGCCTTTATTCATACCAAACATTCATGTACAAGCGCATTGTTCAAATCTTGGCACTTAAAATCAAAGCTGGTTCTTTTTAATATAGTAAGAGCACTTAACCAGAGTCAAGACACTCATGACCAGTAGACATGCTGTGCATTTTAATCGACCTCCTCAATTGTTGGGCCAGATGATGCACCTGCACCAGGAGGAGGAGCACCAGTACCAGGAAAGCCCGCTGGTGGCCCACCAGCTCCCTGGTACAACTTTGTGATTATTGGATTGCAGATCTTCTCCAGCTCCTTCTGTTGATGTTCATATTCATCCTTTTCAGCAGTCTGAAAGGAACAAAAAAAAAGTTATTCATATTGCACTAAACAATGCACACTTCAAGGAAAAGGACAAAAACGCTCAGACATCCAAGGAAGATTGCTATCACAACCAGCACAGGGTTCCAGTGGAAACTACGAATGGTTAATGGTTTTTACTTCATCATTGCGAATGAATTAAAATTAACTAGCTTGAACTGCTGGAAATGTTACCTGGTTCTTATCCAGCCAGCTGATGACTTCATTGCATTTATCCAAAATCTTCTGTTTGTCATCATCTCCAACTTTGCCCTTCAGCTTTTCATCCTCAATTGTAGCCTTCATGTTGAAAGCATAGGATTCCAGTGCATTCTTGGATGTTACTTTTTCACGCTGCTGATCATCCTCAGACTTGTACTTCTCAGCTTCCTGAACCATGCGTTCAATGTCTTCCTTGCTCAAGCGACCTATAAATAAAAATTAAAAATATATAGTATAGCTTCCCACTGAACAAACAGCAAACATCTTGTTAGCTTCAATTGCTCAGACATCCAAGGAAGGTAATTGGCCAACATCCATCTCTCGATTTCTGGTGGAAACTACGAATGACTTTGGAATCCTTCATCATGGCAAAGTTAAAGGCTACCAGATATCAAAAGCGTCTTACCTTTGTCATTTGTGATGGTGATCTTGTTTTCTTTTCCAGTGCTCTTGTCCACTGCAGACACATTCAGGATACCATTGGCATCAATATCAAAAGTCACCTCAATTTGAGGCACACCCCGGGGAGCAGGTGGAATTCCAGTTAGCTCAAACTTGCCCAGCAAGTTGTTATCTTTAGTCATGGCTCTCTCACCCTCATACACCTACAAAAATATTAATTATTATAAGAAAATGGTAGAAACAAGAGTATGCAATATATTGGTGATTAAGAACTTTCAGCAAATGCTGACCAACTAATTTAACAATACTGAAAAGGAAAAGACATTGAAAATTGGGATTTACCTGAATCAGCACACCAGGCTGGTTATCAGAATAGGTAGTGAAGGTCTGCGTTTGTTTTGTTGGAATGGTGGTGTTACGTTTAATTAACGTCGTCATGACACCACCAGCCGTCTCAATGCCCAGGGACAAAGGAGTAACATCCAACAACAGCAGATCCTGTACAGCCTCAGACTTGTCACCAGCTAAGATAGCTGCCTGGACAGCTAAGGACACAAAAATATTAGATTAGTCATGGAAAATAATCAAGAAATTAGACTGTATTGTCAAATCACATTTTGTATAACATTACCTGCACCATATGCGACCGCCTCATCAGGATTGATACTCTTATTCAATTCCTTGCCATTGAAGAAATCTTGCAACAACTTCTGGATTTTGGGAATGCGGGTGGATCCACCAACCAATACAATATCATGGATTTGAGCCTTGTCCATCTTAGCATCCCTCAAGGATTTCTCTACAGGGTCAAGTGTGCCACGGAAGAGGTCAGCATTGAGCTCTTCAAATCGTGCCCTAGTGATTGAGGTATAAAAATCAACACCCTCATACAGAGAGTCAATTTCAATGCTTGCTTGTGTACTGGATGACAACGTACGCTTTGCACGTTCACAGGCAGTGCGGAGACGGCGAACAGCTCTCTTGTTATCAGTAATGTCTTTCTTGTATTTTCTTTTGAATTCAGCAATAAAATGGTTGACCATACGACTATCAAAGTCTTCACCACCAAGATGGGTATCACCAGCTGTAGATTTGACTTCAAAAATTCCATCTTCAATGGTCAAGATGGAGACATCAAAAGTACCACCACCAAGGTCAAAAATCAGTACATTTCTTTCAGTCCCAACCTATAGAGGAAAGGCAACAACCAAAGGTTAATACCCACATACAATAAACTTGCACATGCCTGGGGGGGTAAGACAAAGTTGTGGCAGATGGAATACAGCATAGTTGTGGTCATCTGTAGTAATAATAATAATAACAGGAATAAATAAATACAGATTTTCTAAATGGGGAGAGGATTCAGAAATTGGATGTGGGAGTGCTGGTGCAGGATTACCAAAAGGTTGATTTGCAAGTTGAATCGGTATAAAGGAAGACAAATGCAATGTCGGCATTTGTTTTGAGGGGACTAGAAAATAAAAATAGAGATGTATTGCTGAGGCCACATTTAAATTATTACGGGTACACAAAATTGCTGGAGGAACTCAGCGGGTGCAGCAGCATCTATGGAGCGAAGGAAATAGGCGACGTTTCGGGCCGAAACCCTTCTTCAGACTGATGGGGGGTGGGGAAAGAAAGAAGGAAAAAGGGAGGAGGAGGAGCCCGAGGGCGGGCGGATGGGAGGGTGGGAGGAGACAGCTAGAGGGTGAAGGAAGGGGAGGGGACAGCACAGGCTAGCCAAATTGGGGGAATTCAATGTTGATGCCATAAGGGCGCAAGGACCCCAGACGGGGTAAATTATTACGAGCGGTTTTGGGCCAAAATCTGATGGAAGTGCGGGCATTGGAGAGGGTCCAGAGGTTTACGAGAATGTTTGGTTTAATGTATGATGACCACTGATTGATGTTATATCATTTGAGCATTATGCTCAAGAAAGGATGTTATTTTTCCACTGTTGGCGCATGACACTCTTGACCACTGTTCCAGGCTTCTCTTCAGCCAACTTGTAATTAAATAAGAATTCTCAGTGTACTAATGTTTACAAATGGATACAACCAGATGCCGTTTGCACTACGTACCTTCTTATCCAAGCCATAAGCAATTGCAGCTGCAGTTGGTTCATTGATAATACGCAGCACATTAAGGCCAGAAATGGTACCAGCATCTTTTGTTGCTTGCCGTTGAGAATCGTTGAAGTACGCCGGCACTGTAATCACTGCATTTGAGATCGTCTAAACAAAAGAATACTTTATATAACATAACATCTTAACAAGATGCACATTTGACTTCAGAAATTTGGTGTAGCGCATTTACAATAAACACTTGTAACTGTACTGCAAACAATACCTTTCCAAGGTAGGCCTCTGCAATCTCTTTCATTTTAGTCAGCACCATGGATGATACTTCCTCGGGGTAAAAGGTTTTCTTTTCAGCCTTGTACTCAACCTCAACCTTGGGTCGGCCACTATCACTGATAACTCTGAATGGCCAGTGCTTCATGTCAGACTGAACAACAGCATCCTCAAACCTACGTCCAATGAGACGTTTGGCATCTGCAAATTGAAAATTAGTAGTTGGAGATTATTAAATCTTAGTGAACACACACCTACATCTCCACTTCATACAAAGACTTGACTACTAAAGTACGAGTGGGGGGGTTATAATTTAAGAAGAATATTTAATTTTACGGTACAAAGAGTCCGCATGACCAGAAAAACTTTTTGTATTTCGGTCTGTGGAGTAGGATTGTGGAACAGTTTGAATGTGGAGTTAAAGCAAGTTCATGTTCAAAATGACATACAAAAAACTTTTTTACACAAGGTACAGGGATGAAGGGGAGGGTTGACAAACAGGGATTAGTGTTTGTTTATTATTTATTTATGTTTTTTTTGGTTACTTCATACATATTACTTGTAAGTGTATATCAGTTGTATGTATATATGTTTGTATGCATCTCTAAAAATTGTCTGGGATATTATTATTATTAATTAATTAATTATTAAATATGGAAGGGGTGTGATTAAATAAGTTATTCTTCTTCTCACTCCTTTTCGAGCTTGTAAAGAAAAAGTGTTGGACATTTAAATTTTGCTTTATGCTTTTTATTGCTGTGCAAATATTGCCTGGAATGTTTGACTATTTCGATTTTATTGTTATTTATTCCTATTTATATCTTTACTTGTTCGGAACAAATAAACAAACAAATAAATAAATAAAGTGCCTTGAACTATGTAACTCACCAAAAACTGTGTTGGTTGGGTTCATGGCCACCTGGTTCTTGGCTGCATCACCGATAAGTCTCTCTGTATCAGTGAAGGCAACATAGCTTGGAGTGGTGCGGTTGCCCTGGTCGTTGGCAATAATTTCAACTTTTCCATGCTGAAAGACACCCACACAAGAGTAGGTTGTCCCGAGATCAATACCAATTGCTGGTCCCTTAGACATTTTGTCTGAAAAATAAAGTTAATAAAGTCAAAAATAATTTATTCAGTTCTACCCAGAAGGAAACCGCCACCCAATTCCTTCATAAGGTCAGAAACAATGACTCATCACAATGAGCTGTTGTTCAACAGATTACACAATCACTTCAAAAACCAGCAACACCTGCCACTCCACATTCTTTTCAAAGAATAAATTGCAACCACTGTGCAAAAGGATGATGGAAAGGGACTGATAGGATTGCTACTGGGGAATTAAGTTGAGGCTCATGCTCCATACAGATTATTTCCACAATCTACATGACTTCTCATTCCAAATTCTTAACTCTTGAATTCTCATTCTTAATTATCAGTCTGTCTATATGGAGTATTGCGTACAGTTTTGGTCTCCAAATCTGAGGAAGGACATTATTGCCATAGGGGGAGTGCAGAGAAGGTTCACCAGACTGATTCCTGGGATGTCAGGATTGTCTTATGAAGAAAGACTGGATAGACTTGGTTTATACTCTCTAGAATTTAGGAGATTGAGAGGGGATCTTATAGAAACTTATAAAATTCTTAAGGGGTTGGACAGGCTAGATGAAGGAAGATTGCTCCCGATGTTGGGGAAGTCCAGGACAAGGGGTCACAGCTTAAGGATAAGGGGGAAATCCTTTAAAACCGAGATGAGAACAACTTTTTTCACAGAGAGTGGTGAATCTCTGGAACTCACCACAGAGGGTAGTCGAGGCCAGTTCATTGGCTATATTTAAGAGGGAGTTGGATGTGGCCCTTGTGGCTAAAGGGATCAGAGGGTATGGAGAGAAGGCAGGTACGGGATACTGAGTTGGATGATCAGCCATGATCATATTGAATGGCGGTGCAGGCTCGAAGGGCCGAATGGCCTACTCCTGCACCTAATTTCTATGTTTCTATGGTCCATGATATACCACACAGGCCTGGAAGGTTAGATCACATGGAATCAAGGCTAGATAGTCAAATTGACACACAATGGGCCTGAAGGTTGGAGACAGAATGATGGTTGTAGGTTGTTCTTCAGACTAGACTTGTAATACATGGTGTCTTACAGGAATGAGCACTGGGTTCACTTGTCATATTAAGTTTGGATAAGAATGTAGATTCCTATGGATTGCAAGCTAGTAAATTGGTTGAATGGTCAACAGTGGCTAAACAAAATTAAAAACAAATGCTAGACGGTGGTTCCCCCACTCCTCTATTGGAGAGTAGAAATTATAATGTAATCAGGGCTGGGATGGGGCAAGGTAAATCATAAGGGAAGACCACAGGTCTTTTTTTGCATGGAATATAAATCTGGAGTGTTATCTTGGAATTTTACCGTTTCATCTTATTATCGTGAATAAGGTGAAAAGGCGGTCCTTTCCCCAGGATAAGAGAGTAAACCCGGAGGGCACTGTCTAAGGCGCGAAGGAGGTTCAGAACGGGCGAGAGGAATTTCCCCAAAAGTGGTAGATATCTGGAATCCTGCCAAAGTAGCTGAGGTATGCACGTATGGTGAAAATACTTGAAAAATGTAGAGCCGTAAGGATGCCTCACAATCTGACCATGTGGCTAATCGGCGACCCCCCCCCCCCCCATGGGGAGGCCACCACGTGTTGCGGGAGGCCGCCCGCGGCCGCTCCGTCTCACCCCGGAGGGGGGCGGAAGGGAGCGGCCGCCCGCTCGCAGACTCTTCCAGAAGAGTAGGCGGAACAAAGCGGCAGAGGACGCCCGCCCACATGGTCTCTGCAGCCCCAGCCGGGGGGGGAGGAGGAGGAAGCGAAACCGATCGCAGTGGTCAGTCACATCAACCACGGGTCGTGGGAGGAACGGTCTAAATAACGCTGATAAAGACGCACACAATACAGGAGTAACTCAGCGGGTCAGGCAGCATAGATGGATTAAAATGAAATGGGCGACGCTTCGGGTCGAGACCCTTCCTCAGACAGGGGAGAGTTGTGGATGGGCAAGGTGTGAAAACGAGACATATAAAGGAACGGTGTGCAAGGAAAACGTCGAATGGTTCATTGTTGGCTGAGGGCAAGGTGACAGGGGCACGCGATCAGTAAAATTAATCAGGACCGTGAAGCCAGTCGGAGAACTAGGGTGGGTAGAACGGAGGTAAAGTAAATGCTACTAAGTTAGAGGAATCAATATTCATACCGATGGGTTGTACGCTGACAAATACTAGGCGGCCCAGGACAGAAAGGTCAGTGTGCGAGGGGAGTTAACCGGGGAGATCAAGGCGCGTCAGCCAAGACGGACCGAGCGAAATGGCGGCCGGATGCGGAGGCCCCGGCCTGAACGAGCAGGAACGAAGGCGATGAAAGAGAGCATTAATATAAGTGACGGCGAGGGTGAGTGAAGGTGGAAGAGTGAGGCCGTACCTGTAGTTGCTTGCTTGCTTGCTGGCGGGCGGTGGTGATGTTGAAGACCGGGCTGCGAAAGAGAGCTGTTGGCCGTGTCCGACGCCGCAATGAGACCGCGCCGCTCCCGCCGCGCGCTTTTAAGGCTCACTCGAAGGTTCTAGAAAGCCGCGCGCGTCATCGCTGGGGCCCGGCCAATCAGCGCCCGATGGGTGACGTCACCGGGCGCGGCGGGAAGGCAGGCCGTCGTCTGATTGGCTGCGCGGTGGAGCCGCCCCTTGGGACCGGGCCGGATGGGACGAGACTACCTGGGCGGAAAGATGGAAGCTGTGTGTTGGAACAAACCAAAGATCCTCGCTATAGGATATTTGGAACAAACTGCAAATGCCGGGTTATATCCGGAGATTGACACAAAAAGCTGCAGTAACTCCGCGGGTCAGCCAGCAACTCGGGTTCGAGACCCTTCCTCAGACTTGAAGCTGAGATGGCGCCCAACACAGGAGCACGAAGGCGTGCGGATCGGTGTGATTATCCAAGGGCCGGGGTTCGGAGATACCCTTGGTCCTCCCGTGGTTTACACCGGCTGTTCACACGATGTTACATTACTTGTGTGTAAGCGCTTAGTTACACGACTCATCTTAACAGCCGAAGATAGACACAACAAGCTGGAATATCTCAGGGAGTACTCCAGCCTTTTGTGTCTATCTTCGGTGTAAACCAGCACCTGCAGTTCCTTCCTACTCATCCTAACCAAAGATCTTGTAGGCCTCCTGAACTGCGAAACGTGGTCTATTGTATGTTAATAGCGAGCCAGGACTCTGGCTCAAAATAGTGGAATACCACCATTGTTGTATTTATCACAAGGCAGGACGGACAGATCTTCCGCGATTTATTATCTACATCTGTCCTGAAGCATTATATGAGCCTATATTTTATGCTTATGTCTGGAGAGGAATTTCAATACTACTTGCTATAATCATTATTAGCAGAGCCACGGCTGGCACTGATGTAGGATCCAGGAAGTGTGCGTAGAAACAGAAAAATACGTGCAGGAGTAGGCCATTCGGCCCTTCGAGCCAGTTCGGTAACAAAATAATCATTAATGCAGCACAGGAACAGGGCCTTTGACCCATAATGCCCTTGCAGCACAAACCGAGATAAAGAAATACAATCTGCCTGCACACGATACAAATACCTCCATTCCTTGCATATCTATGAGCTTAAGTAAAAGCCTCTTAAACGCCACCATGCTATCTGCTTCATCCACCACCCTTGGCAGCGTGTTCCAGTCATCCACCACTCTAAAAAAATACTTGCCTGTCTCATCATTAAACGTCCCCCCTCTCACTTTAAAGCCATGCTCTTGAGTCTTTGACATTTCAACCCCATGGAAAAGGATCTGATTGTCTACCCTATGTATGCCTTATTGTTTTATATACTTTTGTCAGGTCTTCTCTTAACCTCTGGCATTCCACTCCAGTTTCTCCAACATAGAAACATAGAAATTAGGTACAGGAGTAGGCCATTCGGCCCTTCGAGCCTGCACCGCCATTCAACATGATCATGGCTGATCATCCAACTCAGTATCCCGTACCTGCCTTCTCTCCATACCCTCTGATCCCCTTAGCCACAAGGGCCACATCTAACTCCCTCTTAAATATAGCCAATGAACTGGCCTCGACTACCCTCTGTGGCAGAGAGTTCCAGAGATTCACCACTCTCTGTGTGAAAAAAGTTCTTCTCATCTCGGTTTTAAAGGATTTCCCCCTTATCCTTAAGCTGTGACCCCTTGTCCTGAACTTCCCCAACATCGGGAGAAATCTTCCTGCATCTAGCCTGTCCAACCCCTTAAGAATTTTATAAGTTTCTATAAGATCCCCTCTCAATCTCCTAATTCTAGAGAGTATAAACCAAGTCTATCCAGTCTTTCTTCATAAGACAGTCCTGACATCCCAGGAATCAGTCTGGTGAACCTTCTCTGCACTCCCTCTATGGCAATAATGTCCTTCCTCAGATTTGGAGACCAAAACTGTACGCTATACTCCAGTTGTGGTCTCACCAAGACCCTGTACAACTGCAGTAGAACCTCCCTGCTCCTATACTCAAATCCTTTTGCTATGAAAGCTAACATACCATTCGCTTTCTTCACTGCCTGTTGCACCTGCATGCCTACTTTCAATGACTGGTGTACCATGACACCCAGGTCTCGCTGCATCTCCCCTTTTCCTAGTCGGCCACCATTTAGATAATAGTCTGCTTTCCTGTTTTTGCCACCAAAATGGATAACCTCACATTTATCCACATTATACTGCATCTGCCAAACATTTGCCCACTCACCCAGCCTATCCAAGTCACCTTGCAGTCTCCTAGCAACCTCTCCTTATAGTTAATACTCTCCAATAGCATTCTGGTAAACCTCAACTACACTGTCTCCAAAACCTCCACATCCTTCCTGCAATGGGGTGTCACCAGAACAGTACGCTATTCCAAATGTGGCCTAACGTAAGTCCGAGTTCAAAAATACTTCCTATCTCTTATACTCAATACCCAGACAGATGAATGCAAGCATGCCATATGCCTTCTTTACCACTCTATCTTACACATGCTGCCACTTTTAAAAATGCACGTTTCATACTCGGGAAAGTAGCTAACATAATCAAGGACCATCTACACCTCTTTTGTTTCCTTTTTTGTCCCCTTTCCTGTTAGCCCTAGGATAAAGTGTAGCAACCTTCCCATCATGGATCTTGGACCTTTTCTCAGCAACTAACACAATAATGTTGGAACACTATATTCTGCACTTTATAATTTCTTTACATTAATGGCATAAGTAATTGTACATCCACTTGGGATAAAAGGATTTCAAGATAGTTAGAATTAGCTCTGAGGGCTAACGGAATCAAAGGTTATGGGGATAAAGCAGGAACAGGGTACTGATTTTGGATGATCAGCCATGAACATATTGGATGGTGGTGCTGACTCGAAGGGCCGAATTGCCTAATCCTGCATTTATTTTCTGCTTCTCATATCCACCAACCACTTCCCTTTTTATGTCACCTTCCCATGTAACTGCAGGAGCTACTACACCGACACCTTTACCCCATTCTTTTGAACCAACCAAGGACCAAAATTATCATTACAATTGAAGTGGAAATTGACCTGCATTTTTTTACAATCTCGAGGACTGCGTTTGGTGCATGCAGTGTGGTCTTCTGCATCGGAGAAACTAAATAAAGATTTTGTGACTGCTTTGCAGAGCACTTTCTTCTAGTCTGCATGGGTGACCCTGAACTTCTGGTTGCCAATCCCAAAGTAAACTTGAAGACATATTTTTGACTACATCACAGCCTTCAGGACTCAATATTAAATCCAACACCTTGTAACTAGCTTTCTCTCTTTCTATCAGAACTGGGCACTTCCACGGTTAGCATCAACCTGTAATTTTGAATCAGTTTTGTTTTCCACTGACACTGCTTGATCTACTGGGCATTTCTAACATTGTCCTTTCAGTTTCATTTCCCTGCGACAGCTCTCATCTGTTTTTCAGTCTTTGTTTATTGTTCCTCTATTCATTGTCATTTATCAATCAGACACTTTGTAATAAGCATATTATCATGCCAACCCTGGCCTGGCCCTATACCATTGTTCAAAACAAATTTCTCCAGCACCTGCACCTCTATGATTTTCAATTACATATATACATTTGTTATAATAGCATGAGACTTGGCATTGCAGCTGATCACTACAAAGTTTTAGAATGGTTGAGAGACCAGTTGGTCCATTTTGCTCGTGTTAATTCTTCAAAAGAGTTATCAATGAAGTCCCACATCGTATCACTGTAATTAGTATAAAGGATTAGGGGATGGGAAGAGGAGGAACACAAGGGGTACTTTACATCTTTACTCAATCAAAACCATTTGTGATTTTGAAAATGTTTATCAAATTCCTTAAAGGGCCGGTCCCACCAGCATGCGCCTGCATGCGGCAAGCGCGACCAAACCAGAAGCGGGGGCCGCGAGGAGGTTGAGTGAGTGACATGAAGTTTGAGCGAAGTCCGCGGGAAGTTCGCGAGTGACGTACGGCATCGAGGTGGCTGCGGGCCGGCGGGCCGTTGCCGAGCAGAATTTTTGAACACGGTCAGTTTTTCGGAGCCCCGCGCGATGTCGGGACCAGCTCTGCACAACTCCATACGACTCCGGCGATCGAAGTGGGACCGGCCCCGATAGGCCGTACGGCTCAAGCGACCACATTAGGTCGCGCTTGCCGCATGCAGGCGCATGCTGGTGGGACCGGCCCTTTAGGTCGCGCTTGCCGCATGGAGTCGCATGCTCGTGGGACAGGTCCTTAACTTTTTCTTCCCCAAACATTACCAGAGAATTTTATTACATTAGATCTTCTATTTTCACTAAGTATTTGCTGCGGAAAACCAAGGCATGTTATGATATATTCTGAAGAGACACAAAATGCTGGAGTAACTCAGTGGGACAGACAGCATCTCTGGAGAGAAGGAATGGGTGCTGTTTTGGGTTGAGACCCTTGTTCAGACTAGTTATGGATAAGGGAAAAGAGAGATATAGACTGATGTAATTAAAGTGAAGGGGGAGATGTGATGTAATTAAAGTGAAGGGAGAGATGTGATGTAATTAAAGTGAAGGGGGAGATGTGATGTAATTAAAGTGAAGGGCGAGATGTGATGTATTTGTAATGTACTATCATTGAATGCATCAGAATAGAATTTGTAGATTTGTAACATCCACCACTCACTGTGGTGGATGTTTATTTGTTTACTGTCTGTTCTGTTGTCTATTATTGTATGTATGACTGCAGGCACGAAATTTCGTTCAGACTGAAAGGTCTGAATGACAATAAAGGAAATTCAATTCAATGTATATGTAATGTAAATGCCAGTGCCCCTTGAGGCCAAAAGCAGAAGTTGGCAAATGTACCTGTGCCTCGTGACTGAGGTAAAGTGACCTTCTGGAAGTTTCTGTCATTGCAGATTAAACTTTTCCTACAAGATGTCGGACGTGTGTTCATTGTGCTAGTCACAAGGTCTTAAGGAAGACATTACATAGACGGTGATGTGAAGAGATAGAGTACAATGAATGAAAGATGTGCAAAAAAGTAATGATGATAAAGGAACAGGCCATTGTAAGCTGTTTGGAAGGTTGAAAATGAGAAGCTGGTGTGACATGGGTGGGGGAAGGATTGAGAGGGAATGCCGGGCTACCTGAAGTAAGATA
Organism: Amblyraja radiata; assembly: GCF_010909765.2. Taxonomy (NCBI): domain Eukaryota; kingdom Metazoa; phylum Chordata; class Chondrichthyes; order Rajiformes; family Rajidae; genus Amblyraja; species Amblyraja radiata. Next base: position 7,713,614 of record NC_045988.1, read on the forward strand.
AATCAAAATCCATACCACTGGGCTGGAAGCTGCCCAAGCGAAATTAGATGCTGTTCCTCCAATTTGCGTTTAGCCTCACACTCTGACAATGGAGGAGACCGAGGCCAGAAAGGTCTGTGTAGGAATTGGATGGAGAATTAGTGTCCAGCAACCTGGAGATCAGGTTGCTTCACGCAGAACGATCGCCCAGTCTGCGTTTGGTCTCGCCGATATACGAGTCCACATCTTGAACAGATACAGTAGATGAGGTTGGAGGAGGTGCAAGTGAACCTCTGCCTAACCTGAATACTGATCATTCAAATAATCCAAAAAGTGAAAACATAAACTAGTCCATCGTACACAGGTGTTATCTGCTGCTAATGTCCTGCTTAAATACCTGTTACTATCCATTTCTGCTGCATTGTAAAATCTTGAAAGTAGAAAATCCGAAAAGTAAACCGAGTCGAAAGAGATGATTAAAGTTGAAATATGGATAATTCCTAAAATTGGTTTAGACAACCCATTTGCTAATCTGTACTTTTTTTAATCCACATACCTGCCAGATTTTGTCCATGGAGTTAAATGGTTTTATGGGACAATCAGTTATTGTTCTGTTTGTGTATCAAACTCATCAATCCTCCTTTTGGTTTGTCAGTGAATGGCAAAGGCAGGATTAGTAGTGAAAAACACTCTCCTGGCCTAAATGTGGATGTTCTTCCTGTAGTTATGGGCATCATATTTTCCCATCCATGTGTTACTAGCGAAATAACTTTTTATTAAAGTGATTCATAGTTTAGTTAATGATTGTTACGTGTACCGAGGTAGTCAAATAAAAGACCACACAGGATTACAATCAAGCCATCCACAGTGGACAGATAAAAGGCACAATCATTAGTGCAATAGACACTAAATATAATAAACACAAAGTGCTGGAGCAACTCAGTGGCCAGGCAGCACCTCTGGAGAACAGGTAATGTTTTGGGTCAGAACCCTTCTTCGGAACTCATTTTTCTGTATCTTATTGCATACACACCTTTCTATTTGATAGCACTGTTTGTTTTTTCTGCTGCTTGTGGCAGAAGCATGACTTGTAGTTTAGTTTACAATTCTCAAGGAACAGTAAAAACATGTGTTGGTAAGATTAAGTGGGCCAAATTGCTGCTTAGCTTCATGTACAATCGTCTTAATTTAATAAATTAATCCTTTCCGTTATCCATTTACAACATAGATCTCTAATTTTATAGCTAGAAAAATTAAATTCAGTTAATTTGTCACGTATGTAATGGTGGTCATGAAATTAATGGATTGTTCCAAGCCCCATCGTCTTGAACATAACATTTTTGAAGGAGATATGCTATACTCAATCTGCTTAACTGAAATGTGACTCCTGCAGGTTCAAAATACTTTAGGTCATTATTAATTTAGGGAAGGAAATGATAGTCGTTAACCAGTCTGTCCTATATGTGACTCCTGTAGCAATTGTTTGATTCGCTGAAATGATATAGGAAGTATCTTCGCTGCAGAACACACAATAAGTCCCAGAGACCGTAATTTTATTTATTTATCTAATAACTCAGAGTGGTGGATACTAGTAACCTTGTTAAAGACAGAGACAATTATTGAGAGAGCAGATTGCATCATGATTTAACATTTGCACCTCTAAATATTTTCTTGATTCCATTTTTGGAGACGTATAAAAAACGTGCTAACATGATTCAGGGAAGCATTGAAGGTTTTCTTGAGAAATATAATTAAAACTTAGTAAAGTGGCAAAAACACTTAAATGTGTGGATGAAAGAGTGCATTTAGTTGCCAATTATGTAAGCGTAGTCTTAGCATACTCACATTGGTCACTAAACGAGGTAGCACAAATTAGACAGCACATAACGAACCAAAGATTTGATTTATCTTTTGTTCAGAATATTACTATAGAAGGGGGGTATATTTTTGCAGCTTTAAACAGCCAATAATTGTTTGTGATTCCTGTTAAGATTTTTTCACCTAACGCTGAGACATGTTCAGATTATTTATTACGAACATTTGCCTTACTTCAATGGGACAATGGGAAGGTAACACTTGGGTTGGTCAGATAAAGAGCAGCAAAGGCACAAATTGAAAAATTATTTCTGCAAACTGATTGAAACATGGTTCAGTTTGAAAAATAAATCACTGGTAAAACAGGCACCTGGCCTGTCGGGCCACACAATAGCGCCAACTAAATGAATCATTTTGGGAAAATACTGAATTCTGCAAGAGAATAGTAAATATGTTTTTTAATATTTGACTTTAACATTTCACCCTGAAATAGATCAGTCATGTAATTGTACGGTTAAACAGTAATTTGGCATATTCATATGGAATCAATTTGTGCCATAGCATTTTTATTTTCATTGGAAAAGGACCATCTTACCATGGTGTAATCCTTTAAACCAACTAAGGATCAAAGCTGTCCTTTTTGGTAGAGGGGCACAACTTGCAAAAGAGAGGATGATAAGAGGACTAACCCATTGCTGAAAATACTACTAAAGAAGGTTTAAACTCAAAAGTAGTTACTCAATCCAAATTTTAACCACCCTCTTAAAACTTAAGGGACGAGGTTAATGAAAAAGCACAAGAAGATTTAAAAATCTTGAAAATGATTTAAAATATCCAGAGATCTAAATTTTAAAATCTTGAAAATGATTTCAAATATCCAGAGATCTAAATTTTCTAGTTTGCTACTTTTAAATTCAACCTTTAATGCAACTAATCAAATAACAGAAAAATGAATTATTGTGCAAAATGACTAGTAACATGAAAATAGCACAAATAGTAAACATGAATGCTCAAATTAGAGAATTAGAACTAGAAAAGTTGAGACTCGGAAGCTGCAATGTGTCTAATCAGAAGACAATACTCAAGCTTCATTCAGAACTGTACAACATATTAGACCTCATTACCAAGTGGATAGATTTAAAATAGTATTTGCAATCTACCAAGAAAACAATGTAACATTCTGAACTAGAATTTATTTAGCCAGATGTTCACGTCTCTATAAACTTAACACATTTAACACCAATAATGGGGGGTTTGCATTATTACAGTACACAGTAACAGCCAGATTAGTGATGCATATGTTTTAGTCAACTTCTTCAATAGTTGGTCCAGATGTTCCTCCAGGAGCAGCACCAGCTCCAGGAAAGCCTTCTGGCATACCACCAGGCATGCCACCAGCACCTTGATACAACTTGGCCATAATTGGATTGCAGACTTTCTCAATTTCTTTTAATTGATGTTCATATTCATCTTTTTCTGCAGTCTGAAAAGATAATTGACTAATTAGCTGGTTGACAATATACTTATATTTTGGAACAGATCAGTCAAGACTCTTGTGCCAAAATCAAGATCACTTGAAATATCAGTTATTTAGCGCCGTTCCACAATTCCACAGGGGGAGTCTAGAACCAGGGGCCACAGATTAAGAATAAGGAGTAAGCCATTTAGAACGGAGATGAGGAAACACTTTTTCACACAGAGAGTTGTGAGTCTGTGGAATTCTCTGCCTTAAGGGCGGTGGAGGCCTGTTCTCTGGATACTTTCAAGAGAGAGCTAGATAGGGCTCTTAGAGATAGCAAAGTCAGGGGCTATGGGGAGAAGGCAGGAACGGGGTACTGATTGGGGATGATCAACCATGATCACATTGAAAGTGCTGGCTCGAAGGGCTGAATGGCCTACTCCTGCACCTATTGTCTATTTCTGCACTTCCTTCTATTTCCCCCCCAGAAAAACAAAAGATTGCTAATCATTTTTATTCCATCCTTGCTTTCTAACTGAAATTTCCGTGATTCTACATTGATCAAAAGGACATCATCCTTCTTGAAATCTGTTCTCAAACGCTCCTGTATAATAGAAATGCCACTTAAACCCATTGTACATTAGTTAGAACAATTGTAGCTGGATACAACTAACCCTTAAATTCCTTATTCTTCATTTAGCATTTCAACCTGCACCATTTCCACTAACTAGGAACAGAAGTTCCAAAATTAAGCTCACAAGCTAATATAGGCACCACAAATTGGTCTTGGCACTTAAGAGGTAAATACAATGTTATCTACCGAGTAAACTCCTGCAAGCAATGCTTAAATGCAGTTGGTAAAACTGACCCATTACTTGCTTGGTAAAATATGCAATCAATTATCTAAAGTCACCCCACAAACTTACCTGGTTCTTATCCAACCAACTTATAACTTCATTACATTTGTCCAAAACCTTCTGTTTGTCATCATCACTTATTTTACCCTTTAGCTTATCATCTTCAATAGTAGCTTTCATGTTGAAAGCATAAGACTCGAGAGAGTTCTTTGATGAAACTTTGTCACGTTGTTGTTCATCCTCTGATTTGTACTTCTCAGCCTCCTGGACCATACGTTCTATATCTTCTTTGCTCAAACGACCTGTTAATTTAATCAGAATGGTGTTCACTTTTGTTTTCAAAACTGGAACTTGATAATCAAGAGGAAGGGCAAAGAGAATACTTCCAAATTTGCATGTTTCGACTAATGTTATGCAACAAAGTAGTAGCCTTTATTAGTCTGGCACGTCGATCTCTACAAAGCTGAGGCCACGCGCCAACTCTCGGACACCTCCTCCTACTTACCCCTGGACCATGACCCCACTGACGAGCACCAGGCCACCATCTCTAGCACCATCACCGACTTCATCAACTCCCACGCCCTGCCCGACCGAGCCTCCAACCTCATCGTTCCCCAGACCCGCACGGCCCGTTTTTACCTTCTCCCCAAAATCCACAAACCTGACCCATTGTCTCTGCCTGTTCGTGCCCCACCGAACTCATCTCCACATACCTTGACTTCATCCTATCCCCCTTGGTCAAATCCCTTCCTACCTATGTTCAAGACACTCTCCGCGCATTCCATTCTCTAGGCCCTCACCCCCTCATCTTCACCATCGACGTCCAGTCACTCTACACCTCCATCCCCCACCAGGATGGCCTCAAAGCCCTCCGGTTCTTCCTCGACCAGAGGAGCAACCTATACCCAGCCACTGACACTCTCCTCCGCCTAGCGGAGCTGGTCCTTACCCTCAATAACTTTACGTTTGACTCCTCCCATTTCCTCCAAGTACAAGGTGTAGCTATGGGCACACGCATGGGCCCCAGCTACGCCTGCCTCTTTGTCGGGTACGTCGCACAATCCTTGATCAATACGTACCAGGGCCCCATCCCCGACCTCTACCTCCGTTACATCGACGACTGCTTTGGGGCCACCTCCTACACCCACACACAACTGACTGACTTCATCCACTTCACCACCAACTTCCATCCGGCACTCAAATACAACTGGACTATTTCCAACACTTCCCTACCATTCCTTGACCTCACTATCTCAATCGCAGGTGATAGACTTCTGACCGACATCCAGTATAAACCCACTGACTCCCATGGCTATCTGGACTACACTTCTTCCCACCCTGCTTCCTGTAAGGACTCCATCCCCTACTCCAAATTCCTCAGCATCTGCTCCCAGGATGAGGCGTTCCACACCAGGGCATCTGAAAAGTCCTCATTCTTCAGGGAACGGGGGTTCCCCTCCTCCACCATAGATGAGGCTCGCACCAGGGTCTCTTCCATACCCCGCAACACTGCTCTCTCTCCCCATCCCCGCACTCCCCCTAGTCCTCACCTTTCACCCCACCAGCCGTCACATACAACAAATAATCCTCCGTCATTTTCGCCACCTCCAACGTGACCCCACCACTCGCCACATCTTCCCATTTCCCCCCATGTCTGCCTTCCGCAAAGACCGCTCCCTCCACAACTCCCTTGTCAATTCTTCCCTTCCCTTCCCTCCCGTACCACCCCCTCCCCGGGCACTTTCCGTTGCAACCGCAAGAAATGCAACACCTGTCCCTTTACCTCCCCCCTCAACTCCATTCAAGGACCCAAGCAGTCGTTCCAGGAGCGACAGAGGTTCACCTGTATCTCCTCCAACCTCATCTACTGCATCCGCTGCTCTAGATGTCAGCTGATCTACATCGGTGAGACTAAGCGGAGGTTGGGCGATCGTTTCGCCGAACTCCTCCGCTCGGTCCGCAAGAACCCACCTGACCTCCCGGTGGCTCAGCACTTCAACTCCCCCTCCCACTGCGAATCCGACCTCTCTGTCCTGGGTCTCCTCCATGGCCAGAGCGAGCAACACCGGAAATTGGAGGAACAGCACCTTATATTCCGCTTGGGGAGTCTGCAGCCTGCGGGCATGAACATTGAATTCTCCCAATTTTGTTAGCCCTTGCTGTCTCCTCCCCTTCCTTAGCCCTCGGGCTGTCTCCTCCCATCCCCCAGCCCTCGGGCTCCTCCTCCTCCTTTTTCCTTCCTTCTCCCCGCCACCCTCTATCAGTCTGAAGAAGGGTTTCGGCCCGAAACGTTGCCTATTTCCTTCGCTCCATAGATGCTGCTGCACCCGCTGAGTTTCTCCAGCTTTTTTGTGTACCTTCGATTTTCCAGCATCTGTAGTTCTTTCTTGAACACTGAAGCCTTTATTAGTAGTTTGCATTACACTGTAGAAACCCTGACACTGCCATACCATATCAGATTAATTTTCTCCACTTTCAGTAAATTTGCTGGTAAATCAACCAAGTAGCAAAGAGATGTCCCCTGAGGAAAAGCCATTGTCTGAAGGAAAGGAATGATATTTTTTGCAGATACAGTTTTTATATAACAGATCAAAGGGATTATGGAAGAGGCAATATCAAAATGGCAGTTGCACAAGCAGAAATTCTGTTCCAGAGTACATTAGCTCATTCTTGGATTTCATAGTTTCAGTCAGACATAGCAAATTTGGAACCATTGAAGGTCCTACATGATAGGATGTTCAGACTGGGTTAAGCAGGTTGCTAAGAATGAACATTTTTATAATGCCCAGAAGCAAGAAATATTAAGTGATTTTTAATGCATCTCTACTCTTCCCATAGTGCTGAGGTTTAATCAAAAGTTAAAAATCTATGCCATAATAAGTCTAAAGACTTCAGAACAAATTTATGAGCTATTAATGCCAGAGAAAGTTTTGAATAAAGCATTGAAAACCAAGTGATAGCAATTTACCTTTGTCATTTGTGATCGTGATCTTGTTTTCCTTCCCAGTGCTCTTGTCCACTGCAGACACATTCAGGATACCATTGGCATCAATATCAAAAGTCACCTCAATTTGAGGCACACCCCTCGGAGCAGGTGGAATCCCAGTCAGCTCAAACTTGCCCAGCAAGTTGTTATCTTTTGTCATGGCTCTCTCACCCTCAAATACCTAAGAATACAATTTCCAGATCAGTTTAGCCAAAAATCAAAAGATCTGTATAATTTGCATTTGTAAGAAAGTCAGTGAAAAACCCGCTTGTAGTTGATAATAGACATCTTAAGTTATCAAAAAACAAATAAACTAAAGGTCCACTGATATTTTCTGTAAATAAATTATATTACATTTGGTTACTGAAAACTTGCCTCTCATGTTTAAAAGTACAGCTGCATTTTAGGGACCATTTTTAAATCAGTTGTAATGCTGCTATTTATAGTAAATATAGGTGAACTTTCAAACATTTGTGGCATGATTTTAACATTAACTGCACATAAACCACCTTCCACAGATAGATCTAATCATTAATATAAGTCATCCATAATTTTCACACGTTCAGACAAAAAATAATAATTCTTCCAGCCAGAGTATTATTGGGGCTAATGTGCATTGTCTATTCTGGCTGCCACAAATTAAAATTCCTAACTCTAAGTTTAAATGAAAACAATTCTTACCTGAATGAGCACACCGGGCTGGTTGTCAGAGTAGGTCGTAAATGTTTGCGTTTGCTTTGTTGGAATAGTAGTGTTCCGTTTGATCAAGACAGTCATCACACCACCAGCAGTCTCAATGCCTAAGGACAGCGGAGTGACGTCCAATAATAGTAGATCTTGTACATTTTCTGACTTGTCACCAGCCAAGATGGCTGCCTGAACAGCTGTGGTAACAGAACATAACCACAATATAGATTTGTCAGTGACTTAGATAAGCTACTTTTCATTATTGCAAGATTATGCTTCCAAAATGGACCTCTGCAGTTCCAAGTAGAGAGAATGAATGTTTCCCAACATTAGAGTATGAACTTGTAGTTTCTACTTACTAGTTTCAATTTTATAATCTATATTACTAAAAGTCTGATCTTGACCACTTCCAGTTGTTCTGTATATTGATTTTAGAAAAAACGCTGCCATTTACGGCTGTGTTTTTTGGCCATCTTAGAGTCCCCCTCCTCTGCGCAGGACAAGAAGAGTTATTAGTGTTTAAAAAATTGTGAGATTCTCTCTCCTGAAGGCCATGCCCCTTCCGGAGGGACTATAAAACCCGGAAGTGTTGAGTGCCTCAGCCAGTTTCTGCAAGATGGGGGAGCTAGAGAGGCACGTCCCCCCGTCTGAGCTGTGAATAACACTGAATACATGTGTACTAATCTGTGAGTGGCTTTACTGACCTGTCAGTGCCCTTAATGTGGTTTGAAAATATAGTTTGGAAATGCTAAAGCTGTGTTGCCTTTGGTTTGGAAATGCTAAAGCTGTGTTGCCTTTGGTTTCGAATTGCTAAAGCTGTGTTGCCTTTGGTTTGGAAATGCTAAGGCTGTGTTGCCTTTAGTTTGGAAATGTTAAAGCTGTGTTGCCTTTAGTTTGGAAATGCTAAAGCTGTGTTGCCTAATTAAAGTTGCCTTGCCCAAATTAAAGTTGCCTTGCCTAATTAAAGTTGCCTTGCCTTCTACATAATTAAAAGTCTAATCTTGACTACTTCCTGTTTGCGCTTTATATTGATTTTAGAAAAAACGCTGCCACGTACGGCTGTGATTTCTGGCCATCTTACTCAGAGTACCCAGCACAACAGGCTTGAGTGACTGAGCCGCCAGCCCAAGAATGCATTCGGCCCACAATGTCCATACTAGCCCTCTGGAAACCAGCCCCTTCAGCCCACAACACCCATACTAGCGCTCCATAAAGCATTTCCCCTACTATTAATGAACTTTGTTACCTGCACCATATGCGACAGCCTCATCAGGATTGATGCTCTTATTCAATTCCTTGCCATTGAAGAAATCTTGCAACAATTTCTGGATTTTGGGAATGCGGGTGGATCCACCAACCAGTACAATATCATGGATTTGAGCCTTGTCAAGTTTGGCATCTCGCAAGGATTTCTCTACAGGGTCAAGTGTGCCACGAAAGAGGTCAGCATTGAGCTCTTCAAATCGTGCCCTAGTGATTGAGGTGTAAAAATCAATACCCTCATATAGAGAGTCAATTTCAATGCTCGCTTGTGTACTGGATGATAGTGTACGCTTTGCACGTTCACAGGCAGTGCGGAGACGTCGAACAGCTCTCTTGTTATCAGTAATGTCTTTCTTGTATTTTCGTTTGAACTCAGTAATAAAATGGTTGACCATACGATTGTCGAAGTCTTCACCACCAAGGTGGGTGTCGCCAGCTGTAGATTTGACTTCAAAAATTCCATCTTCAATGGTCAAGATGGAGACGTCAAAGGTACCACCACCCAAGTCAAAAATCAGTACATTTCTTTCAGCACCAACCTATAACAAGAAAATACAAATTTTGCTAAAAAGTGCAGCTTTGTTTATGTGCAGCTTACCAAAACTATATTAATGAGCTGAACTGATTATGCTTCAATTACCCTGCCATCTAGATCTCAGCCCTGTAACTTTCTGCAACCCTGTGAGCTAACTTGCAGGCTCCTTTACTGCAGCATCGTGCAGTCCTCAAATACCCCAAGGTTCCATCGCCATGGCTCTTTTAGTTTAGTTTAGAGATACAGCGTGGAAACAGGTAATTCGGTCCACCAAGTCAGCGCCGACCTGCGATCCCCGCACAGTAATACTATCCTACACACACTAGGGCCAATTTCCATTTATACCAAGCCAATTAACCTACAAACCTTTACGTCTTTGGAGTGTGGGAGGAAACTGGAGCTACCCGGAGAAAACCCACGCAGGTCGTGGGGAGAACATACAGGCTCTGTACAGACAGTACCCGTCGTCAGGATTGATTCCGGGGCTCTGGCACTGTAAGGCAGCAACTCTACCGCTGTGCCACTTTCAACAGTTAAATTTGACTGAAGCTGACAGCAAATTATCAGACATGTATACTGTTCAAGTAAAAACCATTTATAGACAATAGGTACAGGAGTAGGCCATTCGGCCCTTTGAGCCAGCATCGCCATTCAATGTGATCATCCCCAATCAGTACCCCGTTCCTGCCTATCATCTTTAGTACCTTTGATATCAGAAATTAACTATTTTAAATCATGATCAACTACCCCATTCAAGTCAAGTGATGCAACAGACTCAACTTAAAGTGAGGTCTTGGGTGCACATTCCATGGATGGCGATTGTACACATGAAGCCCTGCTTTGGCATTCTTTATTTTTATTTTAGAAAGACGTTCAAGAATGTTATCTGAGACCACCCTAGTCTCAAGCATAATAATTAGACAGCCCTGCAGCAAATATAGATTGGCTCAAATGCCTAGAAAAGTATGTTAAATGCAGTAGGAATTAAGCCGCGTGTTATTAAGATATTTGCTATTGATATACCTTTTTATCCAAACCATAAGCAATGGCAGCAGCAGTTGGTTCATTTATAATACGGAGAACATTAAGTCCAGAAATGGTACCAGCATCCTTTGTTGCTTGACGTTGAGAATCATTAAAATAAGCAGGAACAGTAACAACAGCATTTGTAATAGTCTGCAAGATAAATAATTTGAATTGAATGTTATCTATTGCACTGATTGTAGCACAAGCAAAGCTGCTCCAAAATGTCAGAATTTGCTCCAAATTATTGATTTCCAATTTTTACTGTTCTAGAGAACCTTTTGAAAGCATCACCATTAAAAAGTCAAACTACATTTTCCTTGAAATACAATGACCATCCGTTCATCTTGTGCAGACCAATTGGGATGGAAGTTACCAATCAGTTTACTTAGTGTATTGACTAATATTTAGACATGATATATGCATTTTATTGCAAAAAATCTTTAAGACTAGTTTGTTGTTTAATCGTTTAAAATTAAAATCACTTGCAAACATGAATGTTCAGCATCAAATGGCAAGGCAAATCCTTATTTTAGCACAAAGTTAAAGGTTACCTACTTTTCCAAGATAGGCTTCTGCAATTTCTTTCATTTTTGTGAGCACCATTGAAGAGATTTCTTCAGGATAAAAAGATTTAGTTTCACCTTTGTAGTCAACCTGAACTTTGGGACGACCACCATCATTTACTACATTGAAAGGCCAGTGCTTCATGTCAGCTTGAACAACAGTATCTTCAAATCTACGTCCAATCAGGCGTTTGGCATCTACAAAATTCACAGGATGATGAATATTGAGACTTACAAAAAACATTTATCTGCCACAAAATGGTTCTACACTTATGTTGCTCCACATCAGCATTTTCCAAGCTGATTAGGACAGATAGACACAAAATGCTGGTGTAACTCAGTGAGTCAGACAGCATCTCTGGAGAAAATTATAGGTGGCTTTTCAGGTCAAAATACTTCTTCGGACCAGGACAGAAATCTACACCAACAAATCACTCAACTCAGGGTAACATAACCGCAAACAAAATGCTCACACAAGCAATAGCAAATTACTTCACCTCTGCAGCGTGATACAAATTACTCTGCAAGTGAAATGCCAATTTGGTTAGCAGTTCTTTGCATGTACAAGTTTCTCCAGTTGCGCCTTTACCGCCACAACAGTTGATGCCATCTCCCTGGCCCTACACTAATTCCTGGAACACCTGAATAAGAAGGATACCTACGTCAGACCTCTATTCATAGATGACAGCTCTGCTTTCAATACCATTATCCCAACGAAGCTTATCTCCGAACTCGTGGAACTTGAGTCAGCACTCCCCTCGGCAACTGGATCCTTGACTTCCCGACTCCCCGAACAGACCACAATCAGCGAGGATAGGTGACAAATCATCCTCAACGATCCCCTGCAACGGTGCCACGCAAGGAAGCTTTCTCTGCCCCCTACTATGACTGTGCATCAAACACCAATCAAACTCAATTTACAAGTTCGCAAACGACACCACCGTCGTGGGTTTGATATTAAGTAATGAAGAGACAGACTACAGGAAGGAGATTGAGAAAATCGTAACCTGGTGTCAAGACAACAACCTCTCCCTCAGTGTCAGTAAAACAAAGGAGATTGTGATTGACTTCTGGAAGAGAAGCAGTACACATACCCATTGATGGCGCCAAAGTAGAAATAGTCGAAAGCTTCAAGTTCTTATGAGTAAATATCACCAGCAATTTGTCCTGGACCAGCCACAATGATCTATGGCCAGGAAACTACAACTACTGCTTAGAAGGCTTAGGGGGTTTGGCACATTCCCAACAACCCTCACTAACTTTCTTGCGTCGTAGAAAGCATTTTATCGGGTTACATCACAGCATGGTTTGGGAACAGCTCCTTCCAAGACTGCAAGAAATTGCAGAGTTGTGGAAGAAGCTTAGACCATCATGCAAACCAACCTAACTTCCATTAACCACGTTGCCTCGGCCCCGGTCACTACCTCTTCTCCCCTCTCCCATCAGGCAAGAAGTATAGAGGTTTGAAAACGCATACCTCCAGATTTAGGGACAGTTTCTTCCCATCTGCTATCAGGCAACTGAACTTTCCTCTCACCAGCTGGGGTGCTCCAGACCTCCCATTATCCCATTGGAGACCTATGAACTATCTTTAATCAGATTTATCTTGCTCTAACTTGTATCATTTATATTTGTGGATGGCATGATTGCAATGTGTAGTCTTTTTTCTTTGACTGGATAGCATACAATTAAGATTATTCACTGTACCTCGGTCCACGTGACAATAATAAACTACACTTTAAAAGGTGCAGTATAATACCACAAAATACTGCAGTTTAGAACCTTCATTTACATTGCAATAACTTACCAAAGACAGTGTTGGTTGGGTTCATGGCCACCTGATTTTTCGCTGCATCACCAATGAGCCTTTCTGTATCAGTGAAGGCAACATAGCTCGGAGTAGTGCGGTTGCCTTGGTCATTTGCAATAATTTCAACTTTGCCATGCTGGAAGACACCTACGCATGAGTAGGTTGTCCCAAGATCAATTCCAACTGCTGGTCCCTTGGACATTCTGCCTGCAAAATAAATCGAGTGGTTTTAGTTTTAAAATAGGTATCAACATAGAAGTAAACAAGCTTTATTAATTTCCAACATGATTGTTTGCAATCTAATTGTCCTTGTTAAAAGTGGCAAACTCCTTGCTTTGAACTGTGGTTCTTCTGGTAAAGTACACTTTCGTGATGGCTGGGTAGAGTTTCAGGTTATAGACCGAGTGATAAGACAAACTATTATAAAACAAAATGATATGCAACTTGGGAAGGGATTCTGCAATTGTTATCTTGTTCTTCTAGGTGGTAAAAATTGCAATTGCAGTGTTGTCAAAAGTGATCATGACAAGTAACTGCAGCACATTTTATGGGTGTTATCAGCGGCCATTGTATTGATGAGATAGATACTGTCATTACCGTATATTTGCATATTTTTAATAATTCTCAATGCCAAGCAATAAAAGTTGCCGGAATATAAAGTTGAGATGGTACCAAAACAGTGATTGGCACAATTTTGATAGACAAGTAACAGAAAGCTGAACTATGACAGAAATAAAATTGAAATCCCACCATGGGCAGCTATGTCCAGTAACCTGAGCAGCCCTTCCAGGTGAGACAGGCAGAGATTCTCTTCCAACCTGGTCTACTGCATTTAATGCAGATGGCGAAACCTAGCACAGAACAGGAAGTCCACCTAATTTTCTCCTCCTTCTGTTCAATCATCTCTCCCAACCTGTTCCCCAATTGCCCTTCATTCCTCTCCCCACCCCACTTGTGTCCACCTATCAATTGCCAGGCTGTGCCTTCCACCTCCCCCCCCCCTCCCTACCAAATCTGAAGTAGGGTTCAACACAGAATATATTTGTCTATTCCCTTCGCAAATGCTGGCTGACCCACTGAGTTCCTCCTGCACTTTGTTTAAAAAAAAATCAGGATTGAACCATCTGAGCCACCTGCCATCCATACCCAACATTTTCCATGACCTGCATGAGATGGGCATTGGACAACACTGAACGGATGGCCATCCTACCTGAAGGACAGATCCCACGTCAGTTTATATCAGATTAAACTGCAGTCAGCACTGGTTACTGGAACCAAAGATACTAGAGGAGAGCTCCTCTAGTATCTGTGACTGGAACAGCTCTATCCATCCCCAGTGGCGACCCAAATACATCTGAGAACCGAGGGGATGAGTCATTTGAACAACAACAGGCATTCTTTAACAAATAAAAACACCTAGGGTGCAAGGCAGCTTTGTGGTAGTTATGGGCAACAATTAACGAAAAGGCTTATGCTGTGAGGTGCCCTAAATACCGCTTGATCCCATTAACTGAAGCTTAGAGGTCGACGGCTGACAGAAAGACGCTGCTTAAACGCCCGGGATGGTGGTGCGGCCAGGCGATGGGTGGGAGACCGACGGGCGCCTTCACTCCCCTCCCCATCTCAAACACAAACGACGGCTCGGGAGCATTATCCGCAACAAGGACACCTCGGGGTGCGCCGATTAGCAGTAGTCCCGGTGATGAGTCAGCCCAGCTCCCCCGTCATAAACTGTTCGCAGGCGCAGGGAGTCAGTGATGGAAACGGGAGCGTCAGTGATGGGGTCGAGGGAGTGTCAGTAATGGGGAAAGGGTCAGTGATGGGAGACACGGGAGTCAATGGTGAATAAAGGATGGGATCAGTGATGGAGAAGGGACGTGACAGTGATGGAGAAGGGAGGGTCAGTGATGGAGACACGGGAGTCAATGATGGAGGCAGTGATGGGAATACAGGGGGAGGGTCAGCGATGGAGGTCAGGGATGGAGAAGGGACGTGACAGTGATGGAGAAGGGAAGGTCAGTGATGGAGACACGGGAG
This sequence comes from Amblyraja radiata, assembly GCF_010909765.2. Classification (NCBI taxonomy): domain Eukaryota; kingdom Metazoa; phylum Chordata; class Chondrichthyes; order Rajiformes; family Rajidae; genus Amblyraja; species Amblyraja radiata. The sequence goes on from NC_045988.1 coordinate 7,728,631, forward strand.
TCAATGATGGAGGCAGTGATGGGAACACGGGGGGGGGGAGGGTCAGCGACGGGAACACGTTGGAGGTCAGTGATGGGGACACGGGGTGATGGCGACGCTCCGGGCATTAGCGGGCCGGTACTCACTCCCTGCTCACTTCAGCAGCACCGCCGATGATATCCCAGCGCGTGCGTCTCTCCGCTCTCAAGGTGCGCAACCTAACCGGCCGCCAGAAGATTCTGGAAAGGACCGGCACCTCCCGGCCAATCAGAGCGCGTCCGCCGAGGGCTCGTCACTCCGCCCCGCCCCGCTGGCGGGAGGACAGCCAATGGGAGCGCGGCCGGTCGCCGGCGGCAGGGGGGGCGGTTGGCGGCGCGCGGACCGGCGATGGAAGCGTCTGGAAGGAGCTGGAACTTTCCCGATGGCGGCGGGCGCAGAGCGAGTGAGTCTCACAGGTTAACAGGGAGAGATGTCTAAACATTCTCGCAGGGCGAGATCTCACAGGGAGAGATGTCTAAAACATAAAACTCGCTCCCGCACCGATTCCCATCGAACTCGCCTGCAGGACATTGCCCGCTAACAAATCCATATCAAATTATCACATATCAGTATCAAACCAATAAAAAAAAGAATATGATATCAAATTAATCATAAATCAGTAACAAATCACTATTAAACCAATAAATAAAATCAATATGATATAAACTAATTGTATCAAATCAATAATAAATCAATATATGAGTAAGTTTATGAATAAGTTTATTGGCTAAGTATGTACACATACAAGGAATTTGCCCTGGTGCTCCGCTTGCAAGTAACAACACGACATACAGAAATAATTAAGAATGACACATAAAACATTAAACATCAAACTAATAATAAATCAGTATCGAATCTAATAAATCACTATCAAATCAATAAATAAAATCTATGATATAAACTAATTATGTATCAAATCAATATCAAACGAATAAATTCAAGATCAGTATTGTTAATATCAAATCAATAAATCAAATTAATAATGCCTCAGTATCAAATCAATATCAAATTAATAAGCCAATAAATCAATTGCACTGAAACAAAATATTTCCATAAATGCTTTCACCCACAATATAAATTCTGCACATGCTTGATATATTTGTTAGAGTATGGAATGTTGCTTCAAATGTCTTGAATTTATTTAAAAAACAAAAACATCTTGTTCCTTTTTTTGGATTTCACAACAATCTTGCACCATTCTGCTGTTTTGCACTTGTCATTCTGTTTATTGTATTTATCATCACATTAGCAGGTGACACTTGAAAGGAACTTGAAAGACACTTGGGCAGGTATGTGCATAGAAAAGGTTTAGAGGGATATGGGATAAATGCGGGCAAATGAGAATGGTGTAGACGGGACATCTTAGTCGGCTTGGGCGATTTGGGGCAAAGGGCATGTTTCCGTGCTGTTTGAAACTAGGTATACTGTATGCTCTGCAAGCGTTATATGAACCAGGACTTTCAGTGCACCCAGGTGTATGTGACAATAACCTTATCTGGTGCCCTGATCTTTGGGGAAAGTTTCGGAATTGACCGAAGAGATCTGCCCTCGTTGTACAGCTCAAGGTGATCCCTATTTCTGGGTGCTTATCCCATTAACGGAATGAGTGTGGGATTACTTTGGCCACTCAGCGTCAGCCTGTATAATGCGATTAAGTGTGAAGCCTAAGTGTTCAATCCTGCTTGCGGTCTCCAGCAAACACACCGTTCCTTAGAATAAACTGCATGAATTTGGCTGCACAGATTCAAGATTAAAAAGATTCAAAATTAACTTTATTCAAAGTAAAACACAATACATAATAAAAGTGAAAAACTTTTAATAAATTCTTAGTATGTACAAACGGTGTTGCAGATGTTAGTTAATACACAAAATGGCGCAAGAAGGGTCGCGACCCAAAATGTTACCTATTGAGTCTGAAAAAGGGTCTCGACCCAAAATATCACCTATCCATGTTCTTCAGAGATGCTGCCTGACCTGCTGAATTACTCTGGAACTTTGTGTCTTTTTTAATACATTCTTAGTGTTGGTCTCATGTGTTTTTTTTATACATGGTTGATTTAACACATCTGATTTTTACGTACCACCATGTGACACATACGGCTTCCTGTGGCGACACCCTTTTTGTTTGAGATATTTACCCACCGTACTCAGCCCCTCAATGCAGCAAAGTGATGCACAAGCAGGCCACTGAGTCTATGTGCTTGTGATGCTGCTGCAAGCAAGATTTTCAATGTACCAGTATCTTGTGCATATGACAGTAAACTCGACTTGAATGCAATGACAGGGGAATGTGGGTATCCTTTAAACAAGTCTTCTGTCCATGAGGAGTAAATCACTCCTACTTCCTTTACCTCGGGTATGCAGACAAGCATCTGCTGCCTGTGCCTGGCTGTGATGTCATGACGGACTTGCAGATGCCAGTAAGCAGAACAAAATGTCCCTATAGACACAGCTCTGCAGTTTTATTGAAAGCTACTGGCCATGATTTGGAAAAGAAAAGTAAATGTGCATAAGCATTTAATAGTTGGTGCAATCACCATGGGTGAATGGGCATGTTTTCATATTGTATGACTGCAAATCCTAGACGTAACAGCTGATCACAGCCAATCTCAATGCCATTCAATGTCCTTGTAAAATAATTGTATGTACTTTGAGTGAAAGTTTCTTTACATCCTTGAGTCTTCTTTGTTCGATTGTTCAAAACCTAGAACCAGAAAACTGAGAGTGAACTGTTTCTTAAGTGAGAAGAGATGGATCAATGAACTAAAATCTCTCTGTAAGCCAGACAGAGAATGGCCAAAGCTTGAGCTGGGATTTGAAATCTCTGCTAATGATCCGGACATTAAATCAAACCTAACGGTGAACTTTATTGCTAAAGATCCTGTTATTCTTCTGAAGGATTTTCACACTTCAACATTGCTGTTACCACACATTCATGAGTTGATTGGACATGGAGGAAGACGTTTCATGCTATCAAAGCTCTGGACTATTATGTTTTGAACTATATATTGAACGTCATAAAATGCCTGATTTTAAGGGTTTGGTGCACACGGTACGACTTTGAACTAAAACCAGTGTTATAGTATGATTAATAACCTAGTTATGCTTGCTTCTAGAAGGCGAAAGTGAAGATGGAAGAGTTGATGAAGAATTCTGATTGCGGATATATAGTGCATGCATTTTTTTCCTTGTTGGTATAGTGTTTAGTATCCCCGCCTGTCACACGGTAGACCGAGGTTCAATTTCCCGACGAGGAGCCATGGGGTTCAATTCCCTGACCTTTTGCTTTTTGATATATGTTAAGCCTTCATGGCTACTTTTTTGATGTTTATTAGTAATTACCTCGTTATATACTCGGAACAATTATGGGCCGGTATGTAGTGGCCATTTTGCTTGTTTTGCATGTCATTGATGATGGCATGTGCCTTTAAATTTTAGACTACCCGTTATATTGTAGGTGGGATTTATGACGTATTTTTGGGTGTGTTTTGGGCTATGTAGCTTGAGCAGAAGTCAAGTCAAGTCACTTTTATTTCTATAGCACATTTAAAAAACAACTCTCGTTGACCAAAGTGATTTCCATTGGTGGAGTTTAGTTTGGTCTAGTTTAGTTTAGTTTTTAGTGTAATTTGGAGAGACCATGGAGAAGGTTTACCCTTCGACCATGCGAGGTGTAAAGGAGATCATGCGAAGTGTAATGGAGACACAAGGAGTTTTCTAAAGTTTAAAGTAATAAGCTGGAGTTCGATGAAGATTATAGTAACGAGTCGGAAGAAGTTTGGATGTACTTTATTGTTGTCATCAACAATAAAGAACATTGATCAAAAGACTGTTTTGAAGACTTATTTGTGAAGAAGCTCTGAAGGTCTCTGTGGGTGAGCTCGCATGCGTTTCGAAGATATTCCCCTTAACCATGCTCATCTATTTAGTGGCTAGAGAGTTAATTAGACATACACTAGACCTTGTTCTCTCTCATGGCTTGTCTGTGTTAAATTTGGAAATCTCTGATAGTATGGTTTCTGATCACATGCCTGTATTATTTGATGTCAATTTCACCAGTGCAGCAATTATACCTGTAGTGTCTGCTCGGCCCTGTCGGTCTTTTAACCCTTTTACTGCTGGCAAGTTCTCTGCTGCTTTCAATCAGCTCTGCGCCCCCTCTGCGTCCACTCCTCTCGATATGGAGGAGATTAGTTCGTGGTTTCACTCCTCCTGCAGAACTATACTGGACTCTGTGGCTCCATTAAGATCGTTGAAGCCGAGAGCTAAACCCGAGCCCTGGTTCAGTGACGTAACTCGTACAGCTCGAAGGGAGTGTCGCAGAGCTGAGCGAAAGTGGAGGAAGGACAGGCTGCAGGTTTCACTTCAAATTCTAAGGGACTGTTGGCGTCATTACCAGAACACTGTTAAAGAGGCCAAAAGAGAATACCTGTCTAAAATTATTGTGTCTAAGCGTCACGACCCTCGTGTACTATTTAAAATCATTGACTCTGTTCTAAATGCCCCGCAGCCTGTCTGTCTGGAAGCTTCACCCGAATTGTATAATGACTTCAGACCCTTCTTCAGACTACAAGGTAAAGCTTAATGGTAGAGCTAGGTCCCGATAACTCCCCCCCCCCCCCCCCCCCCCCCCCCCCCCCCCCCCGAGGTCAGGTCGGGGGGAGTTCCCCCTGCCACGGGTACCATGTAATCCCGTGCTACCTGCTCCATGGCCAGATAGTTGGCGACTAAACTGTCTCCCCCACCTAGTTTGGCAGGCGAGGAGGGGGCTGTGGACCCCCAGCAGGACCAAAAACAAGACCTGTTAAAGGGCGGATGAGCTTTTAGCGAGCCAACGGCCATCCACATTTCAGTAGAAGTTGCGATCACTGTCGTACATAGCATTGTAAGGAATGATGATAAAGAACACACACCAAAATCCTATACTTCCAGCGGCGGTGTCCGCAGGAACTGGAGGATACATGTGTGGTGCGTCCGTCACCGTTCCCGTTGGAAACCAGCACAACTGCGTTGCTAATGTTTTCAACGATGATGAATACTCAAATATGCAATTGAGAGGATAGATTGCCGTTCATATCATCCTGTCGTGGCTTCAGGATATCCCAAGGTGGTTCACAAAAAAAGCAAATATTTTTGGAAGTGTGATGACTGTTGTAATATAGGAAATGTGGCAAATAATTACCCAAAGTAAAGCTTATTTAAACAATAGTAAGATTATCTGTTTAGCAACAAGCATTGGACAAATCATTTTGGAAATTACCCTGGTTACATGAAAATCTGCACACTTCAGTTATTATCTTCACAGAGTTTTGAACAGGATAATGAGATAAACTCTTAATTTTAAAATAACTGGGGAAATTTAAATCAACTCAGTAGGAAAGATTAACTTATTTAAAAGAAAACACCCTTAACTCTGCAGCATTCCCTTAGCACTACCCAGAATCTTAAGTCAGATATTGTGATGATGTTTTTGGAATAGAATTCACACCACCCCTTTATGATCACAAGAGAAGAGAAACTAAAACTAAAGAGAAAAGAAACTAAACAATGATATGTGTGTTAAAAAAGCATATAAATTTAAATTTTGTTAATTTTATACCACTGTGAAGTCACATTCTGTATTCTTTCTCTAATTAATGGCAGAAAACTCTGAACATCCCCACTTTTCTCCCACTGCTTCTATTCACCTCCATATCTATTGCTACCTCCGAATTATTTTCACAGAGTAAATATTGTTTCCCCCACTGCCATCTCCCCCTCCCAAAGACCCCATGTGATGGTGCTGATGAAGGAGCATTTTCCACCCACATGACCAAAGTGTAAGTAGCCTGTCGCTAGCCATCAGCATAAATAATGAAATAGGAATAGTCTGAAACTAAGAATAAATGGTGAAGGGTAGATGGAAAGCAGGGTGGTATAAGAAACTTGGGGAACAATCAGACTGTACTGAGAGGCAAAAGGCAGAGATAAGAATGATACATTGAAGGCTGGAACGATAGAAGAGATGTGGCTGGTTATCGAACGTGGGAGCAAAAATAAAATTAACGAATGTGAAAGGTGTAAGTCTGTGTTCCCTACTCCCATTTAACAATACTTTGCTTCCAGAATCGCCAAAAATCCTCACACCCTCACACAATTTGATTTCAGAAAAGGAAAAAAATGTATTTAATGTGCAAATAGCAATAAATATGTGCAATTCATATACAAAAATCTTTTAAACATACATTTCACAGTTTGGAACAAACATTTTAAAGATATATTTCTAATTCACATTCAGTTAATTGATTCAGTTTTTTTATATACAAACTTGTCCTCAAAATATATGTTGAAATAAGTAACAAAGATTTTTAAAAAAACAACAAAAAATCGATTGATTTGCCTGACAACAAAATGAATTAAACTGTACTCTCTTGTGTTTGATCTTCAGGTATATCATTACAATACTGTTTTACTCGTTCCTCTGAATTTGTATGGACTATGTATTGCGTTTGAAGATTAGAATCTGTAAAGGAACATAAAGTTGTAATTGTAACATAACATCACATGTTTAATAAAAATAACAATTTCAGTAGTAAATGTAAATTTAAAAAACTGAAGATGATAAAAATATGAAATGAATAGAAAATGCTGCATGCTGATTTTTCATCTGAAATATTAACAATGTTCTCTTCCCACAGATCCCCACACCTACTGAGTGTTTCCAGCATTTTATATTTTTATGAAAAATTCAGCACATTTAAGTTTTAATATTGTGATTTAGCAAATTTAGTTCAATTGTAACTATTATTCTTATGAATCCTGGTGATAACAGTACGTGGAAAAATATTCAGCTAGTATTAGTTCATTCAAGTAGTGGAGGACGTAGACTTAATTTCAATGCCTCATATTGTTCCTATACCCATCATTCCCAATGATGAATTTGTAAATCATCTGTGTTTTGCAGCAGCTCAGAATGCTTTCCCCAGATGCAAAGGAAGAATTTAATTGCACTATGAATATGTTTCACAAAACCAGTATTAAACTTTGTGAAACTCATTAAATGGTTTTCAGCCTGTAGAGAAAAGCCAATAAGGATGGGAATCAACAGCTGAGATAACTCACTCAAAGTACATTGTTGTGACCTGAATACTAAATTTAAAGAACTTTTGAAAAATGAGCAGATTTTCACCTGTCTGGTTACTCTGTGATAAAGGTAGTTGTAAACAGTAAATTAACCGGAGCAGATCCTATAAAAATTTTTGCCAGTGAGTTAGGTAAGTATGGATTATGAATAGAGGTATAATTATTTTGTCAGGAACATTGGTCATTATAAATTTGTCATCATTAATTCATTACCTTTGCTGAGGCTAATGTGCCAGCAAGTGTAGGGCAGTGTACTTAATATGTAATTTCCATACCTCATTATTTGTTTTAATGTATACATGTTAATCTGGGTATATACTATTAATAAACTACTACTATTGTTTGAAACTAATTTAGGTACACTCTTCTTCAATAATTTTGAGGCGCTTAAATTATAAGAAGGGTCCTAACCCGAAACGTCATCTATCCATATTGCCCAGAGATTTGACCTGCTGCGTTACTCCAGCACTTTGTGTCTTCTTTTGAATTTTAACCTTGTCATCACTTTGTGTTGCTTTACAACCTTGGTAGTATCTCATCCTTTAAATCTTGGTTTAGCTTCTAATTTCTGAATTTAAGGACAATTTTATAAATATTATTTTTATTTTTTAATTCTATTTCCATAGTTTCAAAGATGGATTCTCCAATTTAAAATTGATCAACTTAAGCAGCATTGCACATAGAATACTTCTTAAATAATGTTAAGTTTGAAATGGCCTCCAGGATATATTCTGCCCCAAATTACCTTGGTTATCATTTTCTGCTCGAACATTTTCTTCGTTACTTGACTTATTTGATTTGTTACTTTCCCCTGTGATATCAAATTCATCTTTTTCTGCAATAAAAGAAAAAATAATTGCCATCAATATCCGTTATTCCTTCCCAAAGGAAGGCTAATTTGAAGAACGCAAAGATGGGAGGCAAAGCTACATTAGTGTGGATTCTTTGAGCAAGACATATGTCAGGGCAACCATAAGTAGAACTCTCAGTAAAGAAGTCAGTATTTTGATGCTAAGGTTAGCAGGGATTCTTAGATGTTAATAATAATGTAAGAAATTAGCTTACGCTTTTTCCACTTTAAATGCTGTTTCCATAATTTTAGCACGAATAATTGGAAGATGATGAACAAAGCACAAATCAGGAAAGATACTAGAATCAGTAATAGGGCTCCATTCTTCTTCATTTGTTGTTTCTCATATTTTCCGTTATTTTCTACTGTAGGAAATATAAGAAACATTATTAATGACTTCTCACATAGTATTTTTCTGGTCTTTACGTTATTAACAATGAGAATAAGTAGGCCCACACAATATCTTTATACTATGAAAAGTCTCGTCTTGTTTATCTGTCTGAGAGATCAAGGAACTACGCCAAAACGGTACACAATAGCGCAAATTGTTTGCAGAATCTTACTCAGCTTTTTCCCGTGGTTGATAGTATCAAGTTTCTTCACATTTGATGTTATATTTCACAATATCAATATTTAAAACTTTGAAAAAGCCAACTTAAAAAAATAATAACTGCCTGTGAGTGGGAGACTTTTCTAGCAGCTTTCAGTGATGATGTCACAATGGCATCTCACAGTCGTCCAATCACAATGGGATCTCATTTACACAAGCTGCCGTGAAGATTCCGAAAACCGAAAATGACATCACAATGGGATCTCAGGCACACGCTGCAGTGAACATTCTGACAACCGAAAATGACATCAATGTGATCTCTGCTGCCAATACAGAAGCTATGATAGTTGACGGAGTGGGGGATGGGAGGAGACGCATTGGGGGACGGAGCCCAATGGGTTCCACTTGGTCTAGTAAAACATAAAATTCGGAGTCACCATTTATTGGATGGTATGAAATGCTTGCTTAGAAATTCAAACACTTTTGTTCAGTGCAATGCAACTGGAAATTAACTTTGCCCAAATTGAATCAAACATTTTATGGATGTCTTGTGCCTCCAGAAATCAAACTGGCACTTCCCAGTGTGAGTTACATTTGTACACCTGACATGACTTCTGCGACAGCCATGTGTGGGATGAGTTCATAGGTAATGCGTGGTCCTTTTAGAACATTGCAGAGACTTTAGCAGAGGTTTTGCAAAGCAGTTTCTAACTTGCCATTCATAGCTCTGGCTACACTTACAATATTCAAAATCATCTGACATTGTAATCTACCCAACAAGGCCCAGGGTATTATTCCAATACCCATTACTCTGATATACTCAAACATACTCAATCTCCAAAGCCCAAACCGAGTGATTACTTCAAGGGTGGCATGCAACCCCCCTCCACCACCACCAAAATGTAGTTGCATGCCACCCTTGATTTGGGAATAAGTTTAGACAAACTTACTGGTTAAATTGCTTTGACATTTTATTGTCAATGTTTTTTCACTGTCAATGGATGAGGTATTTGCTTTATTCCAGGTAACGGTAGAATTGAATGTAGTCCGTTCTGAAAAATAAATGCAGGATTGAACATAATGATGTAAAATAATTATTGATTATTGGATATGGAACAGTATGAAGGTATTGTTCTATAAGAGGAGAATTCAGGTTATGCTGAATCATGAGAGAAAACAATTAACTTGATCTGGTTCAGTGTTAAACTCTTATGTAATTAATCATTTGATTTCTAACATGGCTTGGGTAAGGGGGTTACAATGGCTATCCTTATGCTTAAGGTGTGTGCTCATTAGGTTGAACTATTTATTCATGCAGTTGAGATAACTTAATCTTAAGCAATTAAATAAATATGAAATGGAAAGCTAGTGATGATAATCATAAGCACTAATCTTTCATTAAAAATCAATCTAATTCACTAATCTTGTTTAATTTAGTTTGGAGATACAGCGCGGAAACAGGCCCTTAAGCCCACCGAGTCCGCTCTGACCATAAATCCTCACACACCCATACTATCCTACACACAAGAACAATTTACAATTTTACCTAAGCCAATTAACCTACAAACCTGAATGTCTTTGGAGTGTGGGAGAAAATTGGAGCACCCGGAGAAAATTCTTGCAGGTCACAGGGAAAACGTAAAACTCCTGACAGACAGACAGCACCCATAGTCAGGATTAAACCTGGGACTCTGGTGCTGTAAGGCAGCAACTCTAGCGCTGTGCCACCATGCCGCTCTTCAGGAAAATAAATATATTGTACTTCCCCAGCTAATGTGTGACTACGGACCTGTAACAATGTGGTTGTCTTTTAATAATGGTTTGTAAAGACTCAGCAGGCCACTCTGTTAAGGGGACATTTTGGTCTGGACAACAAATAATGGCCTTACCAATATTGTCCAGATCCATGAATGAACTTTTTTTCATAATTTATGTTTTATTTTGAACACATGACTTGAAGAGTACATTTGGGTTACCAGGTGAAATATTCTTTATTCTGGAAAGTGCTTGATTTTTTGTGAATGGTAACTCCATGCTGCAGCTTGATTTAAAAAAAAAGCAAGGTTGGATGTGAAGAGCTTGGAATGACCAAGGTTTATAAAAGATGATTTATAAAAGTAACCTATACTTGTTTAAACGCTGTCCGTTACTTTGGTGCAATACTGAAGGAATTCTGTAATTTTAAGACAGTCTTTTTTTGTAAGAAGCATTTGTCAGATTTGAAAGTTAATTTGGGTGTTGAAAGGTCTCAATAGCCTATCCAAAACAAGGCAGAGCATAATTTTTCAATATTTGGACTTTGATCAACACCAGCAAAAAAACAAATTTAGTGGGCATCACTTTTCCAAAATCATCCTTTAAAGAAATCATGTCTTGTATGGGTATAAAACTGTGATCACCATCTTTCAAAATGTTATGAGTATTGGTTAAGCCATTTTACTTTCATTTCAGATGCAGATTCCATACATTGAAGAGTAATTTTCATGATATTGCTAACTGCCAAGACTCAAGATTTCATTACTCATGCAGAAGGGACAGGACATTGAAGAGGTAAGTACAACTTAACTACAACTAAACACAACAAGGACTGTCATCACATGACATAACTAACTATACATCTTATAACCAACTAAAAATAATGAAGAGGGAAAATAAATGGAAAAGGTGATTCCTTCTCCATCAAAGCATAACAGAATGCCTGTTTTTCCACAGTAAATACTGTACCTGCATCAGGTATCAGACATGGCTGTAATTCTTTCAGCTCACAGAATCTTATAAAATCTTCCTTACAAAGGTCTAGGGACTGGTGTTCAAATTGGGAGAACTGTCTCACACGCGTCAGGCAACAATGTGGCGTGATATTGCTCACAGATACCTTAAACAACATGACAGGATAGACCCATCTTGTGTATGTTTCAAAATTTCAAAATCTACAATATTTTGCTTTTGGACTTGTCAAACTAACAAATTGAAATGAAACCTAAGCATAGAGGCATTCTCCCCCGTGTAAATGTGCATGCTTTTCAAAAGTCCATTTTATTTTGGTCATTGATAGTAGACGAGGAAAATAATTCTACCCTTCTACATAAGTAAAGTAGCTTCAATCCTTGAGTCATTAGTTTAACATATATATCTAGATAATTTAACACCACTCAATACCACTCTCCTGCTGTCTACTCAAAACCCTTGATGATTATAGTGAATATAAAATTAACCAATTTTAAACAATATATGATTTGACTCCCCCCCCCCCCCCACTTAACCCCTCCCATGGCATGTCACAGAGCTGTAATCTGAGCCAAATAAACATAGTAAAAGTTTGTTAAAGAGGTGAGTTTAAAACCAGTTAGATAGCCTAACAGGCTAGATAGATGGAGGAATGAAGAGAGGATATTCTATAACATAGGGGGTTTGTTAGTTGATATGGCTGAAAGAGTGAGGTATAATCAACTGTTGAGTCAATTAAATGAATATTATAAAGTGTAATTGAACAAAGAAAGTTAGACTGGCAAAATCATGGGGGGATTTAAATGCAAAGATGAGAACACCAACGTGAGCACTTCAGAGCTGGTGGCCAATTCTGTTAGCAAAGGCATGTGACCTATGACTTTTTAATTTGCAGATGCTTAGAAAGGTTGGAGACAATTCCACAGGGAAACATTGTAAGATTATGAGTGTACAAGTCAGACTAACCGCCCTATAGTTCCCACTATTCTGCCTTGCTCCTTTTTTGTGCAAAAGGGTAATATTGGCAATTTTCTTATCATCTGGGATCACTTCCGACTAGTGATTCCTGAAATATCACTATCAATACCTCCACAATCTCTAATGCCTCCTCTTTCAGAACCCTAGGGTGCAGTCCATCCGGCCCAGGTGACATCCACCTTCAGCCCTTTCAGCTTCCCAAGCACCTCCCTGGTAATAGCTACTCCACTAACTTCCACCTCCTGACTCTCCTGAATTTCATCTTTTCTCCCCGTATTATCTTTTTAGTTACCCTCTGTTCTTTAAAAACTTCCCAATCCTCTGGATTCCCACTAATCTTTGCTATGTTATATGCTGGTGTCTTCCACTGTGAAGACTGATGAAAAAATGTTATTCAACTCCTCTGCCATTTCTTTATTCCCCATTATCACTTCTGTATCATTCTCCAGTAGTCTGATGTCCACTCTTGCCTCTCTCTTGCTCTTTATATAACTTATATAACTCTTGCTATCCTCTTTTATATTATTGGCTAGCTTACCTTTGTATTTCATATTTTCTCCCCGTATTGTCTTTTTAGTTACCCTCTGTTGTTCTTTAAAAACTTCCCAATCCTCTGACTTCCCACTAATCTTTGCTATGTTATATGCTTTCTCTTTTAGTTTTATACTGTCCTTGACTTCACTTGTCAGCCACGGTCTCCTCTTTCTCCCCCTAGATTTTTTCTTCCTCTTTGGAATGAAAAGATCCTGCATCTTCCAGATGACACTAAGCTGGGGGGCAGTGTTAGCTGTGAGGAGGATGCTAGGAGACTGCAAGGTGACTTAGATAGGCTGGGTGAGTGGGCAAATGTTTGGCAGATGCAGTATAATGTGGATAAATGTGAGGTTATCCATTTTGGTGGCAAAAACAGGAAAGCAGACTATTATCTAAATGGTGGCCGACTAGGAAAAGGGGAGATGCAGCGAGACCTGGGTGTCATGGTACACCAGTCATTGAAAGTAGGCATGCAGGTGCAGCAGGCAGTGAAGAAAGCGAATGGTATGTTAGCTTTCATAGCAAAAGGATTTGAGTATAGGAGCAGGGAGGTTCTACTGCAGTTGTACAGGGTCTTGGTGAGACCACACCTGGAGTATTGCGTACAGTTTTGGTCTCCAAATCTGAGGAAGGACATTATTGCCATAGAGGGAGTGCAGAGAAGGTTCACCAGACTGATTCCTGGGATGTCAGGAATGTCTTATGAAGAAAGACTGGATAGACTTGGTTTATACTCTCTAGAATTTAGGAGATTGAGAGGGGATCTTATAGAAACTTACAAAATTCTTAAGGGGTTGCACAGGCTAGATGCAGGAAGATTGCTCCCGATGTTGGGGAAGTCCAGGACAAGAGGTCACAGCTTAAGGATAAGGGGGAAATCCTTTAAAACCGAGATGAGAAGAACTTTTTTCACACAGAGAGTGGTGAATCTCTGGAACTCTCTGCCACAGAGGGTAGTCGAGGCCAGGTCATTGGCTATATTTAAGAGGGAGTTAGATGTGGCCCTTGTGGCTAAGGGGATCAGAGGGTATGGAGAGAAGGCAGGTACGGGATACTGAGTTGGATGATCAGCCATGATCATATTGAATGGCGGTGCAGGCTCGAAGGGCCGAATGGCCTACTCCTGCACCTAATTTCTATGTTTCTATGTTTCTATTATTCCCGGAAATTCATGTCATTGCTGTTCCACTTCAATTTGAAAATGACAGAGCACGTTGCTTGCCATGCACATAATAAATATTGTGAAATATATTTTATTCATGCAAGAAAATATTGATTACATACCATTTCTCTCTGTGCTGTTTTCATTTGAATTGAGTGGAGTGCTACCATATCCTGAAAAAAATAGTAAAAATAATTTTAAAATATATTGTGGCCATATGATTTATCTTTTTTAAATAATCAACTCAAGTCAAGTCAAGTTTTATTCGTCACTTGCACATAAAGTGCAGTGAAATGAATTAGCCAACAGCGGTACAATAAAAAAAGAACACACAATACACAATAAAAATGCAACACAAACATCCACCACAGCATTCATCACTGTGGTGGAAGGCACAATAGTTGGTTAATCCTCCTCCAGGGTCAGGACCTCAACCCTCCGCAATCGCCACTGCGGGCGTCCAGATGTTCAGACAAGGTAAGTCCAGGTAAGTCCTGAATCGGTGCCGCCCCACCGGAGACCGCGGCTTCAAGATGGTGTAGGCCGCAGGCCGGCGGTCGAAGATCTAAAGTCTCCGCCGCGCCGCAGCCAGAAGCACCGCAGACCGCAGGGCCGGCGGTCGGAGCTCCTCTCCAGGGATCCCCGGCGAGGGACCCCGCTCCGGATGGTAAGTCCCCGCCGCGACCCATTTAGAGTAGGCCGCAGGCCGGCGGTCGGAGCTCTTCTCCTACCGCGTCCCCAACGAGTGATCCCAGGCTCCGGGCGCCGCGCCAGCTGAAAATCCGCAGACCGCGGCCTCAGGCCGCTGCGAGCCAGCGAACGGAGCTCTCCCCTCCGGCAACCCCCGGCAAGGGCTCGCCCGTTCCACAACGAAAGAGTCCTCGTTGCGCCCGTGGCTGAAGCCCCGGGCGCATCTCCGGGAAAGGCCGCACCTATCCTCGATGTTAGGCCACGAGGGAGGCAACATGGAAAAAGTCCCCTCTCCGTGGAGGAGGCGACCGAAGCGGTTTCCCCTTTACCCCCCCACACCACCACGCACACAAGACACACAATGAAACATTAAAAACACACATTGAGACACACTAAAAAAACAAAAAAAGTAGTAAAAACTAACATGCTGCTGGCAGGGCTGCCGGCTCGCAGCGCCCCCACCGACCTCATTTCCATTTTGCAATAACTAACTCACCGATGAATGAACCTGCTTTTGTCTTGGTGCTTTTTTGAATTTCTGTGATTGGTAACTCCATAATAGGTGTAGAGCTTGCATTCAATGTTGTGTCATTTTCCACTGGTTGAAATAAAAATCAGATTTTAAAAGTCAATTAATAAAGAAGCAGCAAATGTATCAAAATAAATAATCCCTTCCTGAAACTATGTTGCATACAAACTGAAAAGTTAGAAACGTTGGATTCTTGAAATAAATTAATGGCTAATCCATTCTTGACCTCACCGCCATTTTCCTGCTGTCCCTTTATAGCTTTTAAACGCTGCGATGAATAGATAATCAGCCTCCCTGTTCTCACACACAATGAGAAGATTAACAATTTCAATTTAGATATGAAAACTAAATTTTGACAGAGCCCAAAACAAAATAATTATCTTCGGAATTATTTTGCAGTTGCCAGTTTTTCACCCCGAGGGCGGAGGTTGTACGGAATGAGCTGCTAGAAGAGGCGGTAGAGGCATAAACAATGTTTAAAAGGCACTTGGGCATGTACTTGGATTGAAAAAGAGTAGAAGGATACAGCCCTAATGCAAATAAATGGGATTTGTATGGACAGGCAATACAGTCGGCATATATGTGTTGGGACAAAACGCCTATTTTTATGCTCTACAGCTCTATGACTCAATGGGAAATGTGACTGCAGTTTCTATATTTATGGAATATTCCATGTCTCTCTATTCTGAATTCTCAATGAAAGGTTTTCCTCAATTAAGATAAACATAATTTAAGAATCAGACGTTTGAATATTTGTTAAGTTTCAAATTTGTTAATGCAAATAAAAACAATGTTCTACACAAACAAATCCTGTGTTTGCATTCATTATTTTTGTATGTACGAGGTGAAACAGTTTAAAAAAAAATATTTGTATGCTTGATTCCTTAATTTTCATATTTCAGCGTAGTTTATGAAGGTAGGTTCATCTGTTAGCTGTTATTTTAACTGAACTGTAATATAATTCCATCAGCATATCCTTAATTATTAATAAGAAAGGAGCATACAATTTCAGATTATCAGAACAGTTGTTTTAAAGCATTTGTAAGATTAAAGTAGTGAGGTGGAACATTGCATAGTGCTTTTGCATGGTGGAGTTATTGAAAATGTGATTATTCCCACCATTTTTACATGATAAATATATTTCTGTTAGAGATACGTTAGCATGCAAAAAACAGGAAAAAATATGAATCACCAAGGCACAAGCACCCTACTCCCTTCACCCAGTCCCAGAGGCCGGGTATAGGGTATGCAATAAAAATCGTGCAAATGTTGGAAATCGGAAAAAGAAACAAGAAACTCTTGAAATAGTTAGCAGGTTAGGCCATATCTGTAGAAAGATAAATAGTCAACATTTTGGGTCTATGCCTCTTTGTCAGACATTCCCCAGCTGCTTTCTGATATGCTGTGTTCTCCAGCATTTTTGTTGCCTATCAAACCAAGGAGACAGGGTGATGCCCTCATTAAGTCAAATGAAAATAAATTAGAATAAAATAGAAAGAACAATTAAAGTAAGTGGCATTAAAAGGACAATGACAGCATATATTTGAAAATGACTGAGCAGTCATAGAATAGGACTGAATATTTGTCAGTTTGAAGTACTGTTCAAAAATGTTGAAATTAGGGTTCTGTTGATATACTGCATATCTCTTCCTCATGGTTCTGCAAATCCAAGGTGCTAAGCGTCCACACCATCCTGCCTCATCCCACAGTCCCATTCTGCAACCATTGATTCCCTACTCTCCCCTCTCAAATCATTCCTTACTTCACCTGCATTCTGATTTTCCTCCCCAGGACATACATCACTTTACTGGTAACAATCCTTCCCCCACACACCTCTGAAAACTGATGGTTTCCTGCCATTACAGTTCCCTGTAATTATGCTGATACTTTTAATTTAAATCATGTGTCCTATTTCCATTTATGTCACATTTCATTCAGTTTTAATCTCTTCATTCCATTGAACTCTGCTCAAATAACAGCTTTTGCTATTAGCAGAACAGGATTAAAGATTAAATAATGACAGTTGTATTTTTAGTTGTGCTTTTCTAAAGGAGATTAGTGCAGTACTAATTTCTGTCCAGTAAAGTAGAAGTTACTGGTGCTATCTCAAGTGCTTAAGATTAGAATGTCATGGAGTCATGGAGCTACACCACAGACACAGACCCTTTGGTCCATCTCGTCCATGCTGACCAAGGTGGCATACCAGGCTAGTCCCATTTGCCTGCGTTTGTCCCATTGCCCTCTAAACCTTTCCTAGCCATTGTCTGTTGTCTGTTAAAAGTCATAACTGTATCTGCTACTGTAGCTTCTTTGGGCAGTTCATTCCAGATATGAACTACTCTCTGAGGAAGAAGGATACTATTACCTAACTACACGACCTACATTTTGCATTGGTGTTTTCTGACTTAGGTTATTTCAGCCATTGAATAAAGGACAATTGGTACATTTTCTAGATATCTCTTTTATGAGAATCCCCCAAAATTTACATTTTAATTACTCTTTTTAGCTTAAGCAGAATTAATTACCATTTGTATGCAACGTTGAATCATCTGTTGATGTGAGGAAATCATGTTAAATGGGAAGGAAATTAATATTTACACTTTATTTAACATAATGTCAATAAGAATGTGTATAACCTGCATTAATATCATTTATTTGACAGGCAACTTGTATATAGATATATTTTTGAGGATTTAGATATCATGGCAAAGCGTATATTAATCACATCTCTAATTGCCCATGAAAAGGGGGTGGTGAGCCACCTTATATATATTTGGGTGAAGAGTGAAGGTGCACAATGCTATTGAAGGCAGAGTTAGACTCAGTGATGATCAAAGAATGGTAATAAATTTCCAAGTATTAAAGATGTGTGACTTGGAGGATCTGCAGGTAGCGCTCTTCCTATGTGCCTGAAGCTTTGTCCTTCCTGGTGGTAGAGATCATGCCTTTTATGATCGATGGTCGGTGTGAACTTGGTGGGCCAAATGGCCCATTTCCATGCTGCGTTTATAACCTAAACTTCATCAGTTGAGGAAAGATGGTACATAGTAACCAGGGGTTTCCTGGAATTTATTTGACCTGATAAAAGATTTCATGGAGTTGGAATCAATGTTGGGAACTCCCATGGAGTCTCCTACCCTCGCCAGATGCTGCCAAACCTGCAGACGTTGCTCCAGCATTTTGTGTTTTGCTGAGGATTCAAGCATCTGCAGTTTCTACTGTATATATTTGAACCTTAGACATGTAAATAACTGGGATTAATTGAAGATTTTATTTAGAAGTGTTTTAAAATTGGCAGATGTAGTGTAGGGCATTCATAAAACTACTTACAGATATTATTCCTAAAATCAGTGGAGTAAATGCAGGGTATGTATTTAACTGCCAAAGTAATTGAAACGTTTACACAATAAAATAATTTATGGTACAGATCAGGGCATTCAGCTTGTGATCTGTGCTGATGAATTTGACCTGGATGGGCATTTTGGCCTGGATGGGCACTTTATGTCAAGAAGCTCAGCAGCAATTCTTTCTAATCCTCATTCCTTTTTGCATTCTCCTCAAATGCACAAGTACTGATTGCCTTCATACTCACATTTAGTTTTTGGAGTTTCTCGGGTGTAAAAGTCCTCCTTGTCTAGGTCAGGTTGCTCACTGTCCAATGTTGGTTCTGGACTGGTTGTAGCCACATCTGATCATTAAACCAAAAAGGATTCAAAAGTGAAGCAAATTGAGTCAAGCTTAAGCAGTATTATTCACAGGTTGGTAAAAAATCTGCAGCTGAGTTTATACACATCAAGTTAATTAACTAGTGCACTGCTGTGTAAATGCAGGCCAGACCTTGATTTTTGGAACTGCACCATTTAATTTGGGGATTAATCCAAGTGGGATGATAAACAATCATAAGAATAGTACACATAATAAAATTAGCTAACATGTCCCATTGGTGTGTTGATAAACTCAGTTGTGTGAAGGCAGTGAAGATAGACTCAAAATACTAGAGTAACTCAGCTGGGTCAGGCAGCATCTCTGGAGAAAGGGGATTGCCCTTTCTTAGATAATCTGTAATTCTCTAATCAGTAGGAAGACTACAAGATTTTGAATAAAAGATTTTGAATAAAAGATACATACGACTAATCTTTTGAGTTTATTAGTGTACTTCCTGGAATTTATACTTGACTGAGCAAAAAACACTTTTTTTCCTTTACTGTAGCACTTTTGCTATTGGTTATCTTATGTTTAACCACAAGGTGGCGCATTTCAGAAGTAGGTATATGTCATAAGATACAGTCTGCGCCATAATCAATAAGGTTATGGTGTGCGTTCACTTTCCTGTCTGTTTCTTATTATCCCATAGTTCAAGTGTCAATCCTGGCCTTGAATATATTTAATGATTCAGCCTCTACAACTCTGGAAGAGAGAATTCCAAAGATTTATTCCCATTCATCTCTATTTTACGAAGCAAATTCTATTTCTGAAACTATACTCCACAATCCTAATCCCTCAAAAGGCGAGAGCAGCACCCTTTTGTCACATTTCCTCAGAATCTTATCTGATTCAGTAGGATCACCCCCGATGCTTCTAAATTCTTAAGAGTAAAGGCATAATCAGCTCTATTTTTCTGCATAGGATTAAGGAATATTATACATATGGTTCTAAGTGTTACAAATAACTAGCTTACAGATGACCCATTAAGTTATCTAATAATTGAATTAGGAAAACACATTTTTGTACATCCTTTCATGGAAGTGTGGAGTTTTTGAAAAGCTTACATAAGGTAAGATTAGGTCAGCTAGGGTCACAATGAAGGGTAAAAGATTGGCTTGATATTTTCCTTGCATCATTCTTGTTGTCTACATATTTGAGCCATTAAGCTCAGAGTGGGAGAAGCAGTTTAATGAGGATGTGAAGCTATGTATCTTCAAACTACACCCACATAACCACAGATGGAAGAGAATTTGTATAGTTCAGTCAGACTGACAGGATGAAGAACTGCGATTGAAACTAAAACTCACCACTTGCAGTTGTTTGTGCGTATGATTCAGTTGGTCCAAATAAATTGTCTGTGGCAAACAAAATATAAATTAGTTACAGGCTGCAGTCTCATTAAACCTCATTTGATATTTGGTAAATATTCAATATTTCATAAATATATAAGGTCATAAGTGACAACTACTTTTTGTAGTCAGTATATATCTATCATTTAAAAACATACCTCTCAAAGCACAAAAGCATTTATGATGATGAAAATTCTACTCACAATTGTTATCAAATCTGTAGGTTGCTCTAAGAGTTCTGTTCATTAATGCTTCATGTCGAACCAAACAGTCAATTCTGGAATTCTTGTTATGTCGTTTGATTTTCAATATACTGATTGTTGTATACTTTGCACCATTATTTTCTTGTTTATATTTTGTGCGCCCTTTGTTGTTTTTAAAGAGAAGATTTGTTAGATAAGTTTTAGTAAAAGCACGGAGCAATACGCGCTGTCACATACTGGAATGGTAGTTAATCAATATGAAACTACTCATAATCTATTTATTAGCAACTACTATAGTTGGACCTATAGTAGACCCCACACATGGTGTAATTTGTTTGTTATTTGGGCTCTTTCTTTTACCAATGAGAATTTGTGTCTACATTATATCAGTTGTTACTTAAAACTGCATTGATATTAGTTATTTAAGAGATATTGATATTGATATTAGAGTTATAAAGTTATTAGATAAAATCCCTACAAAATGATTATATCTTTGAAATTATATAAAGTATTTTAAAGCATTTTAAGTATAAAGTATAAACAACTAGGTGACGATGGCAAGGCCGTAAACATTGTGTATATGGGCCAGCAGGACCTTTGATAAGGTTCTGCATGATAGGCTGCCCTGGAAGCTTAAATCGCGTGGGATCCAGCTACCTAACTGGATGCAGAATTGGCTTCATGGAAGGAAGCAGAGTGTGGTGGTGGAAGGTTGTTTTTCAGACTGGAGGCCTGTAACCAATTGTGTGCATCAGGCATCGGTGCTGGGCTCATTGGTCTTTGTGGTTTATATCAACAATTTGAATGAGAATGTACAAGGCATGATTAGTACATTTGCAGATGATACAAATGTGGGTGGTATTGTTGATATTGAAGATGGTTATAAAAATTACAGCAAGCTCTTGATCAGTTGGGCCAGTGGGCTGAGGAATGGCTAATGGAGTTTAATGCTGATTACAAGATGTTGTAGTTTAGGAAGTCTAAAGGACCTTCACAGTGAATGGCAGGCCTTGGGGAGTGTCGTGGACCAGTGGAATCTAGGAGTATAGATGCATAGTACCCTGAAAGTGTTGTCACAGGTAGACAGGGTGGTAAAGAAGGCTTTTGGTACATTGGCCTTCATCAGTCAGGGTATCGAGTATAGAAGTTGGGACATTATGTTACAGTTGTACAAAACATTGATGAGGCCACACTTGAAGTGCTGTGTTCAGTTTTGGTCACCCTGCTCTAGAAAGGATATAATTAAGCTGGAAAGAGTGCAGAGAAGATGTACGAGGATTTGCCAGGACTGCAAAATCAAAAAACATATTATAAAGGAATTCAAATCTGAATTACTTAAAATGTTCTCACCAAGTAACTCCACTCTGTTGTTCAGGAGCCAGGTTACGTGAGGCTTTGGCTTGCTTCCTTTGGTGATACAACGGACCACCTTCTCTTTCAATGAATGTTTGGTAACACTCAACATAGGGGTTGAAGGTGGTGCTGCAGAGTTGAGAAAATATGCATATTGTTTTGAAATGATACATACAAAATACATTAATTCTTTAGCATGGACTTTAATTCTGCCAATCAATGATTAAAGATGTAATGTGTAGGAAAGAACTGCAGATGCTGGTTTAAATTGAAGGTAAACACAAAATGCTGGAGTAACTCCGCAGGATAGGCAGCACATCTGGAGAGAAGGAATGGGTGACGTTTCGGGTCAAGACCTTTCTTCAGATTAAAGATGTAATAACTTATTTTGAACTTAATTTTAAAATCCGAATATGAGGCAAGTCTAATTTTGATATTTAAAACTTTTAAAAGTTGTTCGGGAGAGTCTGTTTGCAGATAAACAGTTTTCAAATATGGAAGGGGCTAACAGATAAAATGGCAGAGATAAGTACAATCACATCATTTAAAAGTTGCTTGAACAAACACATGGAATGGGAAGGTTTGGAGGAATATGGGCCAAAGGCAGCAAGTGGGACTAGGTACATGTAAGTTAGGCAACTTGGTCAACATGGATGAGGTGGGCTGAAGGGCCTATTTCCATACGACTATATAAGTTTTCATCTTAGCAGTATACATACCTAAAACAGTGAGGTGCACTTGCTTCTTTATTATTTTATGAGCATAATATAAGCAGCTATAGATGCCGTCATCATCCACTCTGGTATTGCGAAGTGTGACAATTAACTGTGAGGTTGAGTAATGAACTAATTTGAATCTGTGATCCCTTAGCGCTGTTGGTAAAATAAATTTATAATTACAATCTCAATAGTATATAGTACTTGCTGTGCCACCGCAGATCACCATCATATAGAAGTTACCAAAGACATTTAACATGCACTGGAATTTTTTTTTTTTTTTTGCCATTTTGTTTTAATTGAATTTGTTGATAGATAAGGTTAAACAATTGGGCATTGCCTGAGCTATCAGCAAACATTTGGTAAGCACCTCTCAATAATTACCACACGGTAGAATTCAGTGTAAATTCATTCCAAGAAAGCCTATTATTGCTGTGTTTTAAAATTCGAGAGATTTTTAGAGGTAAGGTTGTTACGAGGAAATGACCCAGCCAGGTAACTGATTTCAATAAATTCCAGAACTGGCTCAAGATCTGACCAATGTACTATTGTATATTGACGGCAAAGGCCTTGCTTACCTTTCTTTTTGTTAAAGTATAGAATTTGTTGCTTTGGATTTTTCCATTCAATATATGATCCTTCACTTTTTTTCATTGTACAATTGAGAACTGCTGAATTTCCCTCGAGCACAGTAATAAATTTCCACCGTAGGCTTTGTGAACTTGCTAGAAGGATAAAAACAAATGGTCTGTGAACATTATTAAATGAGGAATCTAGTTTCATGCATCTCACAGTGTACCACCTTATTGTTAGCATTCAGCCTCTTCTTCCTTTGGTTCACAATGATATGTTTCGAGTAAGTGCATGACATTTCGTAGTTGAAGACATGGAACAGATATTGACATTCAAGGTACTAATTAATCTAAATATACAGAGGAAGTGACTTTTTGTCTTTCCTTGATTCACTCTAAGGGTCTCAACCCAAAATGTCATTTGTCCATATCCTCCACAGATGCTGCCTCCACTTTGCTTATCCAGCACTTTGTGTTTTGCTCAAGATGCTAGCATCTGCAGTTTCTTGTGTCTCCACCTCAATACACCATATTTTTTCCCAGATCCGAGGATATATGACATATTATGACTTTAGAAATAGATACTTCAAAATACATTCTTCAAGCAAGATTCCCTGATCGAAATATCCTTCAATTCGGATAAAATATTTTATGAACTTATAATCAGTCAATCCTTCTCTCACCCCTTTGTGTTTATTATAGTAGTCATTGGAGTTCATGATAATGTCATTATGTAACTCATGCATTATCCTGTAATCATGTCTCTGAGAAAATGTTAATCAAAATTCAGTTATTCATTGCTTCATGAAAAATCATAAAATTGTCTCACCGTTGTATTCCTTACAAAGCCGAGATAGCTCTGCATTGATTTGCTATTTATCACAGTGATTTTTGGTCACTTAACAATTTCCAAAGACAAAGCTCTACTGTTAGTGCTACAGAAGGCTGTACCATCAGGATAACCAGCTGTTCTGAAATCAACGCACCTCTCCCCATTGCTAAAGGTTTCTGTAATTCTGAAAGATTATTCCAAATCTTTTCATATTCCAGCAACAAAAATATTTAAAAAATTAATTTCTGCTGTATGCAGTTCCAAATTATCCCCTAACACCACACTAACCACCTGGATCTTCAGTTATCTCAGTCAAAAGACCGAGAATGTTAAGGGCTTGTCCCACTTTCACGACCTAATTCACGACCTATGCTGAGTTTGCCCTTGACTCATGCTCGCAGCATGGTCGTCACGAGGTCGTAGGTAGGTCGTAGGAGGTCGTAGGTAGGTCGTAGGTAGGTCGTAGGTACTCGTGGCATCAAGTAGGTCGGGGCGTTTTTTCTAGAATGATGAAAAATGTCCACGAGTAAAAAAGGTCGTGAATTAGGTCGTGAAAGTGGGACAGGCCTTTTACATTTCTCCATGCTAAAAAAAATCAGAGGGCTTGGGGATTACTTGGCAGAGTGGGTTTATTGATCTTATTGAATTGCAGGCTGGCGGCCCATGGGCTGCTAACTGGTATTTTTTGTGTTTTTTATGTATTGTTTTTATCTACAAACAATGCCAGAAGAAAGAAGATTTTCCAATGATTGTTTAGGAATGATCAATTTAGGATTTCCCAAGTTTTTACAGAGCACCAAAATTCACTGTAACTTGCAGAAGTTCTAATTTACTAAGTACAAATTGTGTAAGACGATGAGAGGAAGTGAAAACTGAAACAGACTTTTATGGTAGTATGTGTAGATTGCCTGTGAAAAGTTTTAATGTGACAAATGTTCAATCTATGACCTCTTAGACAATGGAACACAACGAGTCGTGCAAGAGGATTGTAACGTTCAATGCTTTGATGTTTTTGGCTGCTGTATTGTGTGCTTTCTTCTCCTACACTAGACTCTGTGACCTCAGTGGTCTTTCCGGTGTGAAGGAAACTGTAAAAAGGCATGATTCACTAAAAAGCCCCTTATGGAAAGTTCATCAGATGTTCACTTAAATAAACTTCTGTAGCCTTTAGCTTACATTATCCACATTTCTACTTTAAACATGAGTGACGATTCACTGTTGGGTAAATGTCTAACATAAGTGAATCATAAATACCACTAAGTAAACCGCAAGCCATACAGTAACTTCACAGTGGAGCAGTGGAGTCTTTGATAAAATTAACTCAAATGATATATTTCCAAAGGTTCCACTGAAATTATTGCTTTGCTGTAATATCAGTTAACTACAAGGGATGTTCCAAGCAATGGTTCTGTCACCCTGCCCCCACCCTGGCCATACCCAGTATATTAAGAACAATTCAAAAATGTTATAAATTACAACAACAAAAAACTACTACCCTACAAAACTCCTATCCTACATTTCCAAATTCATATTCTACACTTGCTCTGAAAGAAACAACCTGGCCAAAAACAATACATCAAATTAATGCGTTCATGCTTTATGAGCAAGCTAAGGTATTATGAGCAAGCTAAGGTATAAAATAAGATATTTTAATGAGCATATAGTCTTTTTTGTCAAGTGAAACAAAGGTGAGAAAAATTCTTAAGATCAAATATAATAATATTCATCTTGGCCTGATGCATGGACAAATATTGTTCCGTTATTGTAAAAAAAATGTTCTTGCTAATTTTCTCTTAGGTATTTCTATCTAGTAAGACTACAAACTCAATTATTTCCAGTATTTTCTTAATTTTTAAGGAAATGTTGAACAGAGAAAATCTCCAAAAACAAATTGAAGCTGACTGAAGCAATTTCATACCAATAACGGCCAGGGACATCGGGCCTCCGTAGAGGCAATTGCGGTGGCCTCAATAGGCCTGACTTTGGGGTGAACATGGGGTGGGGACTGGACATTGTGCCTTCCTCCACAGTGCTATCCACTGTGGGGGGATGATTTTTTTGTCTAATTGTAGTCTTGTAGGTCTGTGTCCAAGATGGCTGCCGTGAAGAGAGAGTGGACGCTGGCGCGCTTTGGCTGCCGCTGCTCCCTCTTCACACTGTGTTTTTGATTTTCTGTTTTTGGATTGAATCCTGTTTTTAATTTGTGTCTCTGTGATGTCTTTATTACTTGTTATATTCCGATTATATGTTATTCCGATATACTATGTAAGGTGTCCTTGAGATGTTTGAAAGGCGCCCATTAAATAAAATTTATTATTATTATTATTAATAACTGCTTGAGAAATTATTTGAACAACTTAACATTCAAACCTAGCTGCCTTGATTAGAATAAACTCTTTACATCTCAGCAAAATATAATCCAATCCAGGAGAGGAAAATCTGAATTTGTTGATCTTTCTGACAAGTATGTTAAATAATTTTGACTATATAAACCATGTGCGAATATTTAGAGTTATGTAATAATTCCATTAACTTTCCTTCTCATCTGTAGTAAAAGTTCAAAATTTGATAATGCAGAAGCAATGAACGTGATTTACATTGTTTTCTTCCAGATAAACCACAATATATTTGATCTAAACCAAACATTTAGATAAACCTCATAAAAAAAACCCCAATTAAAATCTCCACAATGATATCAAGGGGAGAGATGTCTGTGAAATAACCTTTCCTCTGTGTTGGACATTGTAAATTGCTATGTTGCAAAAGTGACATTACTTCAAAATAACTTAATTGGCTGAAAAATGTTTTGAGATGGTCCAAAGGGATTAGCATGATGCTAAACAGTTAAGATTATAAAGAACATGTTTATGTGAGTCATCATGTAACAATTGTATAGGATGGTACAGAATAGAAACTTCCTGATGTCTTATGACACTGGAATTTAGGAAGAAGTTGAACATAATAGATTTTAGACACAAACCTTCTCGCGCTAAATTACATTGAATTGTCATTGTAATATCAATACATATCAGCTATATGTTAATCATAAAATATAAGGAAAGTGGAGATTAAAACTTTTGTGAACCCGGGGGGTTGTAGGGTTGATGAAGGACTTCAGAGTTAGGACTAATTAGTTATCTCAGGGGCTGAGAATGAAGTCCATCCTTTTACAAAGTGTTTTCCTTCGGACATGTTAACTACCAGTGAACAGAGTGATATTTGTAACTTATACAATTTTATTTTTGCAGCAATTTTACTCGTGGTGAATTTAGTAATAGCTCCTCCATAACTGAACAAAATTGAAACCTCATCTTGAAAATAAAGAAATCAAACAAAAAAAACAAAATTGCTGGCAGCACTAGGCATCATTATGTCAACCAGTATCTATAGAAATAAAACTGCTGGGAACATTCAGTAGGTCAAGCGTATCTGTGGAAAGAAAAACAGAATTAATGTTTCAGATTGAAAACTCTTGGAAGGATCTTTTAAGTTGAAACATTAACTCTGTTTTGCTTTTCACAGATGCAGTTAACCTTCTAAGTGTTTCTGACTGTTTTATGCCATATTTATTTAACTGTGAATCATGTTGCCTGCTGTCTGTTCAATGAGACATTGCAGTTCTTAGTGAAAGGAAGAACTTTCACATTCTAATGATTACTTTCTAATTAGTAAGACAAGTTGAACATTTTCACTGTTATACAATAGCTTAGATTCAATTAAAAATTAAAACAAGATCTACTTTAATCCGTAGCATGATGCCACTAATTAGAATGCTTCCTCTATATTTACATCTGTCAATATAAGTTAAACATTTGTATTGCAGCTTCATATAAATCAATATAATTTCATTTAATGTACCATGTAAATTGATTAACTTGAATTAAAGATTGAATAAATAGTTTCTCCATTTCATTTCTTTAAAAATAAAACCTTCCCCACTGTTGAGATTGTTTATGTTCTTCAGGATTGCGCATATTTTAAGTTTGTGTAACTGTATCAAATGTGAGCAATCATATCTCCTGTTCTGTATACTGTTGGGATTGACTACATCACTTGGAATCTAACTTAAGTGATCAGTATACTCTAAGACAGGGCAAAATAGATGCTTGTTATCCAGCCATCATTTCTCCCCAACATACTACCATTTGTTTTGCTCCACGGGTAAAGTTGAATTTCATCCTTTGGGCATTTCAGTCGGACAGTACTGGACAAGTAAAATACAATCTGAACATATATTTCAGATTTAGGAAACAATTTTCATTTCCACCCCTGTGTTTGCAATGGATCTATAAATAGCATTCTTGGTTGAATCAGAATGACATGCAGCTTGGGCAGACAGCTCAGTGAGGTCATGGGAATGCACTCCACAGTCTATTTTTTAGATGAGATACTAAATCATGGCGGTGTTGTGTATTTTCTCCAGAGAAAAGAAAATCCCAAAACATCTCAGGTAAAAGACAAAGGGGAATTATCTCAGGTTTTCCAGGCCCTCCATAATGTTTAATTGGATCTAAGCTATTGTATAACAGTGAAAATGTTCAACTCACAGCGCCCTCCATAATGTTTGGGACAAAGACCCATCATTTATTTATTTGCCCCTGTACTCCACAATTTGAGATTTGTAATAGAACAAATCTCATGTGGTTAAAGTGCAAATTGTCAGATTTTATTAAAGGGTATTTTTATACATTTTGGTTTCACCGTGCAGAAATTACAGCTGTGTTTATACATAGTCCCCCCATTTCAGGGAACCATAATGTTGGGGACACATGGCTTCACAGGTGTTTGTAATTGCTCAGGTGTGTTTAAATGCCTCCTTAATGCATGTATAAGAGAGTTCTCAGCACCTAGTCTTTTCTCCAGTCTTTCTATCACCTTTGGAAACCTTTGTTGCTGTTTATCAACATGAGGACCAAAGTTGTGCCAATGAAAGTCATAGAAGCCATTATGAGACTGAGAAACAAGAATAAAACTGTTAGAGACATCAGCCAAACCTTAGGCTTACCAAAATCAACTGTTTGGAACATCATTAAGAAGAAAGAGAGCACTGGTGAGCTTACTAATCGCAAGGGGACTGGCAGGCCAAGGAAGACTTCCACAGCTGATGACAGAAGAATTCTCTCTATAATAAAGAAAAATCCCCAAACACCTGTCCGACAGATCAGAAACACTCTTCAGGAGTCAGGTGTGGATTTGTCAATGACCACTGTCAACAGAAGACTTGAACAGAAATACAAAGGCTACACAGTAAGATGCAAACCACTGGTTAGCCAGAAAAATAGGATGGCCAGGTTACAGTTTGCCAAGAAGTACTTAAAAGAGCAACCACAGTTCTGGAAAAAGGTCTTGTGGACAGATGAGACGAAGACTAACATATCAGAGTGATGGCAAGAGCAAAGTATGGAGGAGAGAATGAACTGCCCAAGATCCAAAGCATACCACCTCATCTGTGAAACATGGTGGTGGGGGTGTTAAGGCCTGGGCATGTATGGCTGCTGAAGGTACTGGCTCACTTATCTTCATTGATGATACAACTGCTGATGGTAGTAGCATAATTAATTCTGAAGTGTATAGACACATCCTATCTGCTCAAGTTCAAACAAATGCCTCAAAACTCATTGACCGGCAGTTCATTCTACAGCAAGACAATGATCCCAAACTGCTAAAGCAACAAAGGAATTTTTCAAAGTTAAAAAAATGGTAAATTCTTGAGTGGCCAAGTCAAATCACTTGATCTGAACCCAATTGACCATGCCATTTATATGCTGAAGAGAAAACTGAAGGGGATTAGCCCCCAAAACAGGCAATACAGGCCTGGCAGAGCATCACGAGAGAAGACACCCGGCAACTGGTGATGTCCATGAATCACAGACTTCAAGCAGTCATTGCATGCAAAGTATACGCAACAAAATACTAAACATGATGACTTTCATTTACATGACATTGCTGTGTCCCAAACATTATGGTGCCCTGAAATGGGGGGACTATGTATAAACACTGCTGTAATTTTTACATGGTGAAACCATAATGTATAAAAATGGCGTTTATTAAAGTCTGACAATGTGCACTTATATTACAAATCTCAAATTATGGAGGATAGAGGCAAATAAATAAATGATGGGTCTTTGTCCCAAACATTATGGAGGTCTCTGTATCTTTCCACCAACACACGAACCATATTATTTGGCTATTCCATGATTAAATGTACTGCTCTTTTTTCCTGTTTTACAGATAAACCCTGAACTTCAACACTACTCGTTGTCTACCAAGCATCTTTGGATATCCTAAAGATTATGTTGCCAAATATTGAGGTAAGGTTTCACAATCCATGGATAATCAAGTGACAATTATTTAAGTGAATGCCTTGCCACCAAGTAAGTCAAGAAGCACAAAAACTCATCTAGCATACATACATATCAAAGTTTGTTAGCCAATACCATGTTATAATCAATTTAATCTTGCACCTATTTATAATACTCCAACCAGTATGCCAACAAAAAAATGTAATGGAAACTGATGGCTCCTTGCTGAATGGGTTCTAATTTCACAGGAAAATATTTAAATGAGGAATCATGAAATACACATCATTCATCGATTTAGATGTATTGGTTGAACTACTGTTGTATTAATCCTGTGGGGTGGCTCGCAGAAAGACTAAGTTGGGGGAAAATGTAACGTGAAATATGCTTCCGGATGGAAGTCTGAAATGTGGAAGATACTTCTCAATGCAATTCACTACAAAATAGATTTATTTTGCCATATTCTTGAAAGACATATCAAATGAAAAAATATTGAAAATATTTCAATTAAATTGAAATATAAACTACTGCAACAAACTCAGTGATTCTCCCCAAATCTCCTTATCTTGCTGAACTGTTAACAAATGCTCTTTCCAATAAAGACAAATCCCCTTCATTGAAGGCAAACATCATTTGTTTTTGTTGAAAATGCAAAATGGACAAATGTGTTAATGTGGTTAAAAACAATACCTATCTATTACCAGGCTTTCATGTTTTTGAACAAAAATGTATGAGGATTATATATTTAGCACATTTCACTTTGGGACCATTCCGTCGAGGTGCACTGTTGAATCTTTAGCTGGTATTCCATTTATTTATTTATTTTTAATTATATTTCATTAATGGATATGGGCATCACTGGCATGGGCAATGTTGGTGCTTCACTTTGGGACCATTCCCTCGAGCTGTGGATTGGTTTGGGAACCCCATAGAGAAGCCGGTATTCAAGAGCAAGTCCTGAGGGTTGAATGCCAGTAATATATTTTTCCATGGAACATCATGGTTGCTGAATTTAATCCTGCTCTCATTTGGTGTACATATTAATGAGGGTGATAGCAATTGGTAATTTGAACCATCGCAAACTTTTCTGTTCTGACTTACGCACATACATCAATTAGAACATCCTGTGTTGCCATGTCTCACAAGAGTATAGCAGTGGACTAACAAATCAGAAATCCAAATTAATGGTCTGAATTCTGGTCTATTCATGCCAGCTGGGTGTGCCATCTAGAATTAACATTTTTATCACAAGTTTGCTTCCAAGAAGTCAGATAACTATTTTGATTTAAACACTAAAAGATGCTGGAGAGAACAAAGTGAATGTTTCAGTTTGAAGCCCCTTCGTCATATCTTTAAGTTGCAACTCTGTTTTTCTCCATAGTTTCTACCTAACCTGTTGAGTGTTTCCAAAATTTTCTGTTTTTATTTTAGAATTTCAGGGTCTAAACAATTCTGCTGATCTTACCTGGCCTGGCCATAATGTGGTTGCCGCTTAACTGGCCTCTGAAATGACCTTGCCAGTCACTCCATGTTTAGACATCAATGAGGGGTAGCAACATTGCCCACGCCAGTAATGCCCATGCCCATTAATGAAATATAATTAAAAATAAATAAATAAATGGAATACCAGATAAAGATTCAACTGTGAACCTTATTGACGCAATTTGTTCATTTAATGTTTAAAATAACATTTTGCTATCAGAATGATTTTACAAATTGCAAGTTGCATTTCTTTGAGGAACATTATCTCAAAGTAGACAGTCGTTCAGATAAACTACAATTAACCTTGTTGATTTACCAGTTTTATTAGTGATCTTTTATTTTTATAATTGAATTGTATATGAAATCAATACAATCTCAGTAATTATACATGGTGTTTCTCCAGAGAATCTCATCTAGCTTGGAAACTTCTCAATATTGAGTATCAAATACTTTCATGTAAAACATCCCCAGACAGGATGTCAGCTCGGTACATCAACAATTCACGTTTTTTAAACATTTTACACTATAGTTTCTCAGCACAATTAAAAACAAGGTTACTTCAATTTTATATCAAAGAGGTTAAGTAAAGCTTTTGATTTACCTTGAAGTGCAGCAAAGACCAGAAAACACAGTACTGAATGAATAGCCATGGTCTATGAGCAGAACAATATCGGACTGGTCTACGAACAGAACAATATCTGACTGGTCTCTCTCTGCTTCTGTATTTAGTAAAGTAACAGGACGTGGGTTACCATGACGTCACAACACCATAAGTAGTAAAACGCATTCCACCTAGTTTTAATCCTCGTGGTGTAGGCATTAACTGCCGTGAACATTACAACGTTTTGAATGTAATTTGTTTTGAAAAGCGTGAGATATCTTTCATTTCATTTTCAATGTTACGAAAACATGACTGCAATTTTCCTTGTGTTATTCAGTGCATGCATGGTAAAATTAAATATGTGCAGCATAAATATTGAAGAAACTTGGGTATAGGGTATATACAAATTCAAATTCCTCAGAATCAATATCAATAACAACTTTTCCTGGGCCATCCATATTGAAGCAACGACTAAGAAGGCCCACCAATGCCTCTACTTCTTTCAAAGATTTCAAAGGTCTTTTATTGTCACATTTACCAATTAAGGTACAATTATGCGAATTACCATACAGCCATACGGAAAAAAAAACAAGACACATAACTACATAAAAGTTAACATAAACATACAGCGCAGTGGATTCCCCACATTCCTCACTGTGATGGAAGGCAAAAAAGTCCAATCCTCTTCCTCTATATTCTCCCGCAGTCTGGGCAATCGAACCATCCTTCGGGGCGATTGAAGCTCCTTCAGCCAGCGGTCGAAGCACCCGCATAGGGGCGATCGAAACTCCCGTGTCGGGAAGGTCGAAGCTCCCGCGTCACGGCGATCGAAACTCCTGCGTCGGGGTGGTCGAAGCTCCTGCGGCTTGTAGTTCCCGAAGTCGGTCTCTGACTAGAGACCGAGAGTTCCGTGATGTTAAGTCCGCAGGCACCCACGCCTTCAACCATCTCTACTTCAGCACTATCAATGCAAACCAGGGTATGTGTACCGCTTGGCTTCCTGAAATCAATCCCACGGTTGGAGCTCCGAGGTCGAGGCAAAGGGACCATGGGCTCCGCAATGTTAAAGTCCCGTAGTCACCCACAGTGGAGCTCACCAAAGTCGGTCTCCAGCAAAGGCTGCCAACTCCTCGATGTTAGGCCACAGTGCTGACGCAGGTACGATACGGGAAAAAAATCGCGTTTTCGTCAAGGTAAGAGATTAGAAAAAGTTTCCCCCTACCCTCCCCCCCAACCCCCACATAAAACAAGCTAAAGACTAAAAAAAATACATATAGCACATACTATTAAAACTCAAAAAAGAAAGGGACAGACAGACTATTGGCGAGGCAGCCTTTGCTGGCGCCACCCACTTATGCTTAAAACACATTTCTAAGGATTAGTTATGTTATTAATTTTATTTGGCCTTTATGAACCCAGCAGTTGCTGTATATTTAGCATTTCTCATGTGTAAGAAAGGATTGCAGATGCTGGTTAAAATCAAAGGTAGACACAAATTGCTGGAGTAACTCAGCAGGTGAGGCAGCATCTCTGGAGAGAAGGAAACATCTCGACTCGACTCGAAACGTCGCCCATTCCTTCTCTCCAGAGATGCTGCCTCACCCGCTGAGTTACTCCAGCATTTTGTGTCTACCTTTAGCATTTCTCATCAGTCTTCATGATAACATACACAAGAATTGAAGGTCCTTCATGATAAAGTTCCCTTAAGCTGTTTGCCAAGAAATTATAGGCAGCTAGCACAGATGCACCCTATGGATGTTGGCAAGAACTATTTCAGCAATGGATCAGTGCTGTCAACTATAATGTCTAATGGGGTTTTTGTGTTATTTCTTACTAAGGCAGAAGGATCACTACATCAGTGGCTGGTACATCATTATATCAAATTCAAACCATGTGGTGCACTCAGTTCTGAAAGGACCCTCATACATATTCAACACACATTCAGAAACTTTAGTAGCATCTGAGGCGCAAGGTACTCCTTTCTCAGGTCTATCCCCCACTGTGTTTGACCAAACCCACACTTGTATCTCCTCTATTTCCCGCTCTTCTGTTCTCACCCCACTTCTACCAGACAGAACTGCAGTAGCGTTCTCTTCATTCTTACCTTTCACCTCAACAGCCTCCATATTCAGTGCATCATTCTTTGACATTTTCACAAGCTACAACGTGAACTCATCTTTCCCTCCCCAGCCTTTTCTGCTTTCTCTGGTGGAAGTCTCCAAGACTTCCTTGCTCTCTCGTCTCTCCCTACCTGTCCTTCCCCAGGCACTTTCCCCAGCAACTATAGAAGGTGTAACACCTTCTTTATCACCTCCATCCAGGGACTTAAACATGCCATCCAGGTGAGACGGAGATCCACATGTACCTCCTCCAACCTCGTCTATTGCATTTGGTGCTTCCAATGAGGCTTCCTCTGAACTGGTGAGTCAAATGCAGACTTGGTGATTGCTTTGCCAAAAGCGGTGTTCTGTCCGTTGTGGCCATCTATATCTGGTTGCCAGCTATTCTAATTCCCCGTCCCACTCCCACACTGACATATACGTCGAAGGTAGATGCAAAATGCTGAAGTAACAGCGGGACGGGCAACATCTCTGGAGAGAAGGAATGGGTGATGTTTTCACAACAGTTCTTTCCTGACATATACGTCCTTGGCCTCCTCCATTGCCACACTCAAACCCGAGTAACAAGCACCTCATATTCAGCCTGGGTTGGCTTCAACATGAAGCATGACCTTTAAATTCTCCAGTGTCAGCTAACCTGCATCCCCTCAGTCCTTTACCCTCTTCTCCAGTTTATCTTGGTCCTCTGTCAAACCACCTTATTACCCTCTTCACCCAGACTCCAAATAAAACTGTTTTTATTCCCCCTCCCCCACACCGGCCACTAGATGCTTATTTCTAGACCCTTATTTCTTACCTTTCACCCTGCTCTCCCTCTGTCACCACCCTTCATTAACTTCCATTCTTCCCCTCCCATTCCTATCAGATTCCTGGATCTGCAGCTTTCACCTCTGTTGCTCTATTTCACCCTTACCTCCCCCTTCTAATCATTATTTACCATTCATCTCTCCCTCCAAGTCATTATACTGGCTACTTCCCCTCTACTCTTTTGGTCTTGATGAAGGGTCATAACCTAAATTGTCGATTGTCCATTTCCTTGCTTTCAGATGCTGCCTGACCTACTGAGTTTCTCTAGCTGTTCTCCTTGTTTTGCTACAGATTTTAGAATCTGCAGTCTCTTGTTTCCACATAGTATTGTTATCTCACAGTTCCAGCAACCCGGGTTCAATTCGACCTTCGTTGTTCTTTGTGCAAGTTTTGCACGTACATCCAGTGGCCTTGTGGGTTTTATATGGGTGCTCTGGTTTCCTTCCACATCCCAAAGACCTGCTGGTTGTTAGGTCAATTGGCCACACAAAATTTCCCATTGTGTGGGTGGGTGATAGGACAATAAAGAACTTGTCAATTACATAAAGAAAGAGTAGCTCACAGGAAATAAATGTGGTCGAGAGGGTGATGGGATTTCTCTAAGACCTGGCATAGATTCAATGAGCCAAACCGAGTAATTTTGGAGGGTGGGCAGTCATGTCTGAAAATTCTGTTGCTAAATTAGCTGCACCTTAGGAGGATCAAGAGGAATTACAGAGAGATCCAGAGGATGTCAATGGTATTTTAGGTTACACTCAGTTAGGTCTTGCATGTCCCACTAATGGATATTTGGAAAATACTAACTTGACCAGCATTCGTTTAAAGGACAGCAGATGGCTGGTTACCTACAGATGAATAGAACATCAGGCCTCTTAAATGGTTCTTCGATTTGCACCCGAAGCTTTCCTCCTCTCCTCCAGCCCCACCCAGCAAAGAAACCTTGTATTTCATACTCCCCCTTTTCATCCAGTAAACTCCTTCCAGAGTTAGTGGATATTTACGAATAAATATATCATTTATTTTCTAAGTGGTTGTGCAATGGGTCCTGTAGGTTTGTAACCATTATTCTTTGACAATCAATATTCATAACAAGGAAAGAAATGAGTGAGGCTCGCTAAAATTGGAGGGCTCTCAGATTTTTTTTTTTACAGAATTTCCCTCACGCAACATGGAAACTGGACTTAAGTGAAATGCCCACACTAGGTTTTACATGTGTCTGTGGTTTGGAAAAAACAGAAAAGGCAGCAGCGCATGTAGAATAATTTTGAAACTGATGCAGGTGCTGGTGGTGTGAACCACTGACCACCACTGACCTTAAACGATGCCCACGTGATAGAGTCAGAGCTAAGTTTAAAATCTGGAGTGGGATGAAGCTTCACAACATCGTCTACTTCTTACTAAACAATCTTGCAGCCCACAAGGGAAAAAGACTCAAGCAGATCATGCTGGGTTACTCATGAATGGGGGCAACCTCTTCATAGCAGACTGCTTCCTGTTGTACATTTTGATTACATGCGTACAATGTGTCTGGTTGCTTTTGCAAAAACAAAGTGAACTATATTGTGACATTAGCTTTAGCTGACATTGATTTAGCCAGTATACTGATTGATAAGTTGGTGGTTTTGCAATTCTTCCGCACCTACAGGGTAGATTAAAGTCAGAAACCTCTTGCTTTTGGATATTAAAGTAGTAAAGGGATTTAGGGTTATTACAGGAAATAGCACCGTGATAGTCGATCAATCGTGATCCTTTTCATTTTGTTTCTTTCTTATTTTTTAGCTCAATCCATAATGCCTCAGTAGACATACAATCCAGTATGTCCTCTCCTATTACTGCCACAATATTCTCCCTGATTAGTAAAGCAACTCCTCCACCTCTTTTTCCTCCCAATGTATCACGTTTGAAACATCAAAACCCAGGCACATTGAGCTGCCAGTCATGTGCCTCTTGCAACCAAGTTTCATTAATGACCACAACATCATAAATGCACTGATCCAGGCTCGGATCATCAGCTTTGCCCACAATACTCCTTACATTGAAGTAAAAACATTTCAGCCCTTCTTTATCCCCATGTACATGAACCTCTCCCTGCCTGTCCTTATTTTAAGACACTTTTCACAACTACCACTTCTCATCAGTTCTTCCATTTGCTGACCCATTGCTCTGGTTCGCACCCCCTTGCCATTCTCGTGTAAACGCTCCCGAGTAGCACTAGCACACCTCCATGCAAGGATGTTGGTTCCCCTCTACTTCAGGTGGGCAGATGCATGGCAGATGCAGTTTAATGTGGAGAAATGTGAGGTTATCCACTTTGGTAGCAAAAATAGGAAGGCAGATTAATATCTAAATGGTGTCAAGTTGGGAAAAGGGGAAGTACAACGGGATTTGGGGGTCTTTGCTCATCAGTCAATGAAAGTAAGCATGCAGGTACAGCAGGCCAGTGAAGAAAGCGAATGGCATGTTGGCCTTCGTAAAAAGATACATGAGTAAAGAGGTCCTTCTGCAGTTGTACAGGGCCCGAGTGAGACTACACCTGGAGTATTGTGTGCAGTTTTGGTCCCCTAATTTGAGGAAGGACATTCTTGCTATTGAGGGAGTGCAGCATAGGTTTACAAGGTTAATTCCCGGGATTGCGGGACTGTCATATGCTGAGAGAATGGAGTGGCTGGGCTTGTATACTCTGGAATTTAGAAGGATGAGAAGGGATCTTGTTGAAACATATAAGATTATAAAGGGTTTGGACACGCTAGAGGCAGGAAACATGTTCCCGATGTTGGGGGAGTCCAGAACCAGGGGCCACAGTTTCAGAATAAGGGGTAAGCCATTTAGAACGGAGATAAAGAAACACTTTTTCACACAGAGAGTTGTGAGCCTGTGGAATTCTCTGCCTCAGAGGGTGGTAGAGGCTGGTTCTCTGGATACTTTGAAGAGAAAGCTAGATAGGGCTCTTAAAGATAGTGGAGTCAGGGGATATGGGGAGACGGCAGGAACGGGGTACTGATTGGGGATGATCTGTCATGATCACATTGAATGGCGGTGCTGGCTCGAAGGGCTGAGTGGCCTACTCCTGCACCTATTGTCTATTGTCTATTGTCAGGTGCAACCCATCCTTCTTGTACAGGTCAGCTCATTTGCAGAAGAGATCCAAATGGTCCAATATTCTGAATACCTGTTCACTGCACCAACTCCTCAGCCATGCATTCATCTGTCCTATCATCCTATTGCTACATTCACTATCACGTGGCACTGGTAGTAATCCCGAAATTACCATCCTCGAGGTCCTTCATTTTAACCTTTTACCTAACTCCCTAAAAGAGTGACAGTCATATTGTACCATGTACTTCATACACAAAATGTCCATAGTACCTTTCATGATGTTTGTGTTCAAGAAGGAACTGGCAAATGCTGAAGTACCTTTCATGATCTCAGTTTACCACCAAATGCTGTACAGTCAAGAAATACTTTGTCAAACTTGATCACTGCTCTGCCATAGGAAATGTGGTCATTCAAGCAGAATGTGGTAATGGCCAGACCATCTGACTTGATGTTAGCCAGGATACCTTGTATGCCTATTGTTTAGAGAACAACCTGCATCTCTCGAAGGTCAGCCCTCACTAACCTCAGTACCATGTTGGAGTGAGAACAGATATATCTATGCCCAATTTCCTGGAATGGAACTTTGAATCCATGAACTTCTGATAAACAGGAATAAGTTTTATGAACTGAGCTACAAATTTGGGAGAAATGAAAATGGGAAAAAACGCTTAAATGAAAATTTGGGGGAATAAAACAACCTTGTGATGTGCAATTCAATTAGAAACATGAAAAGGGGAAGCTGAGAGATTAGGCTTTAGCTTGTAAGAAATATGTGTGTCGTAGTTAAAAATACTTCAACTGAGAAATATATTGAACGTGACTAATTGCAAAGTTCCAGAAAGAGATATCACATCCATCGAATAAATTGAGAATTTTCTTTGAGCAAATGAATAAATGTTTTCTTCAAATGTTAAAACCTGATTAACAAATTAACAATTAGTTTATTTCTGAGAACGGCAGATATACCAAAATTAGATTCAAGAAGCTAAAATGGTTTATTAGAAAAATGGAGGTACAGAGAGTTTTTTTCTTAAAAATAACTTTTTGGGGGGAGAAAAAAAAAAAATTCTCTCGTACCTCCCTTAACTACCAGATACTCCATGTTTTTAGTCCAATGAAGTTCCTTTTGAAATATAGTGATGAAAATAAAGTATTTATTTAGCTCATGGCAACCTTCTTTAAAACCAGATCATTAATTTTATGTGTAGACTGGGAGATAAATGTTGGCCAGGGCATTGTGAAGACCTCCAACCACTTTCCCAGTTACTTTTGTCAAATTGTGCCGTGGGTTCTTTCATGTCCATCTAGGGAAGTAGAAGGGACTTCTTTAACAGCTGAAAGCAGTAGCATGAATAATGCAACACTCCATGGCAGGTCAACCTATTTTTGTGCTTACACGTGGACTGGGATTTGAACCCGTGACCTATGATTGCAAAGAAACTGAGTCACAGTTGTTTGATAAGTAATGAAAGATTGTTTCTTATTGGTTGTGACTCAGGCACAAGACGCATGGATTGAGAAATACTATTAGAGGAATGAAAGGAGAAATGAGAATACTGTTCTGATAGATTTAGTAAAGCTGATCTTGAAGAGCTAGGGGGATGGGGAAGATAAAATGAGCAACAAAACTAGGAATAATAATGGAGAACAATCACATGAAACATTTAAAATGTATATTCTGGTGATAGGAAAGTATAAACTAAACACTCATGAGACGAGAGATAAGAGGACAATAACTGGGAGTAAGGAAATAAGTCTATATTAGTAGGTAGACAAAAATGCTGGAGAAACACTGCGGGTGAGGCAACATCTATGGAGCGAAGGAAATAGACAACGTTTCGGGTCGAAACTCTTCTTCAGATTATTACCACAGCCAAGTCTATATTAGTGCACAGATAGCAGATGAGTGTATGATAACAGAGTTAAAAAAAAAGGGGATTGTTGGAATGTATTCCTTGGAGCGAAGGAGGCTCAGGGGTGATCTTATAGAGGTATATAATATCATGATTGGAATAGATCGGGTGAATACACAGAGTATTTTATCCCGTAATGGGGAACCAAGAACCAGGTGATATAGGTTTACGGTGAGAGGGGAAAGATTTAATAGGAATCTGACTGACATTTTCTCGCAGAGGCTGGTGGTTATATGGACCTAGCTGTCAGAGTTGAGGCAGATACTATAACAACATTTAAAATATATTTTAATAGGTACAAAGATAGGAATGGTTCAAATGGGCATGCCAAAGGTGAGCAGGTGGGTCGAGTGTAGATGTGGTATCTTGAGCAGCATGGCAGGTTGGGCCGAACGGCCATTTTACATGCTGTATGACTTTGTTGAAGGTTTTGATAGAGTTGTTGCAGAAAGGACATTTCCACATAGGAAAAAGCATGACTCGAGGACATCAATATAAAGGGGTCACTAAGAAATCCAACAAAGAATTCAGAAGAAACTGCCCATCTAAAAGAATGGTAATAATGTGTAACTTGCTCCTACAGGGAGTGGTTGAGGTGGATAGTTTAGATATATTTAAAGAAAGAAGGGAGTAGAAGGTGATGCTGACAAATTTAGATGAGAAAAGATCAGAGGAGGCTTGAGTGGAGCATAAATTATGTTATAGACTCTGAGTTAATCTAAAATGGAAAGGGTGGCACGGTGGCGCAATGGTGGCGTTGTGCGTAGTGCGTCACTGACCTAGGTTTGATCCTAACTAGGGGTGCTGTCTGTACGGAGATTGTGCGTTCTCCCCGTGACTGCGTGGGCTTTCCATGGGTGCTCCGTTTCCTCCTACACTCCAAAGACATAGTTTTTTTGGGTTAAATTATCTTCGGTAAAAATTGTATATTGTCCCTCGTGCTGGCATACGGGGATCACTGGTCAGCATGCACTCAGTGGGCCGAAGGGCCTATTTCCACGCTGTATCTCTAAACTAAACTAAAACTAAACTAAAATTGTATTGGAAAAGAATGTGGTTTAGATCG
The DNA here is from genome assembly GCF_010909765.2 of Amblyraja radiata. Classification (NCBI taxonomy): domain Eukaryota; kingdom Metazoa; phylum Chordata; class Chondrichthyes; order Rajiformes; family Rajidae; genus Amblyraja; species Amblyraja radiata. Next base: position 7,769,905 of record NC_045988.1, read on the forward strand.
AGTGGGTTGGAAAGAGGTCATTCCCACTAAAGAGCAAGTTGGATACAACTGAAGAGTGTTTGCACTGATCTGAATGAGCGCTTTCAATCCCTGATTTAGTTGAATCTCTAAGAAAGTCTGAGATTGAACTCAGAAGTCTGAATGTTTACTGATGAAGTCAGGGGAGGTCTCCTACTTCCAATAATCTCCCAAATTAAAAATCAAGTTAGGCCGCTTTTGTTGGGTGGGATACGACAGGTGGTCCTTCTTATTTCTGTGTAAAGATTACATAGGAGTCTTATTGATCCAATAGCAACATCCTTTACATCTGAACCAGTGGCGAAATGTATAAAATAATTACTCATGTATCTAGTATGACAGTTAGGAGGAACTTCTGTAACTACCTTGGTTAGAACTTACTACCTCAGGGAATGATTGAGGTGAATTGTACAGATACATTTAAGAGGAAGCTAGGTCAGCGTGAGGGAGAATGGAATAGAAAGTTGTAACCAAGCCAAAAAATAGTAATGAGAGGAAGCTTGTGTGAAGCATAGACATCACTTTGCACTTGCTGGATTAAACAGCCTGCTTCTCTGCCACATCACAAGTTTCCCGCATGACACCCTGGCCATCCTATTTCCGAAAGGAATGAGCATGATTGAATTGAGGCAAGGGTGTTTTCATGCTCTATTTTAACTTTGGCCCATCCCAGTTTATATGTGACAGAGCGAGGTTAAAAAATTCCAACTAACTCGCAATGCAATCTCATGAGTTACAGAGCATAAGCATGCAAACCTTTCACTTCTGGAAATTAACAAGTATTTGCTTTACAGTTCTTATTTCTTCCTGAATTACAAACTATTTCCTGTAAAACAGCTGCAGTCGACCTCCTTTCAACAACTAAGCCTTCACTGTTGTGGTAGACTTCAGGCCCAAGTCTAACAGGAATGGGAATGATGTAGGCATTTAAGGAGAGGGAGAGGGGCAAGATGAATGTTAAGCTCTTTCAATGCAGCAGTGGGAGGTTCTCCAGGAGCCTTTTTATACTCTTGCTTTGAATGCTTGGTTAGAATGGCTGGGAAGTGGCCAATAGTCATTGGAGGGGCAGGAGAATTTCAGACATTAAGTGTCTGCTAGTTGGCTTCAAAAGGAACAGTTGTCTTCAACAAGGAACATTATGAAGTGCAGGTTTTCGTCGAACACAATGTTCTGCAAGGATTCTGCCATCCTTCATTGAAATGTTTTATCTATAAACTCTGGAATTCTCTTTTGAAGTATTCTTTCAAATATTCCTTAAAAGCAGCCTCTTTCACCAAACCTAATTTCTCACCTCAAAATTGGGTGCCTTGAGGCACCTTGGGATATTTTGCTTTGTTAAAGGTGCATTCTAAATCATAGTTCTCTTTTATGGTAAATCAGTGAAATTAGTGTTCTTATGACATTGTTAGGAGTGCATGAGCACTCTTGTGAAAGTTATGAAATTCCAAAACAACTTTATTAAGTTTCAAAGTCGTTGAAGTCTAGAACTATGTTTAACGTCTTTCTCAGTACTCCTTTGGAAATACCCAACATTTAGTTTCTATAAGGAACAAATTATAATTTGGTAGTGTGAGCATGGTGGGAAAATGTGTAAAATAGAAGAACTTATAATTCTTTATTTATAATAGGAGAACCCAAAAACACAGTTTTAGGGAAAAAAATCATGAATGTTTTGAAATACAAAACCGTTAACTAAGAACTGATCTTTGCTTTACTATAAATATATTTTTGTTTCAAACGTTATGGTTATCAATGTGCGATGGTAGAAAATGTTGCAACTTGTTTGTCTGTTTGTAAAAGAATGGCCTTGAAGGGTGTTTATCAGGATGTTACCAAGATGAGAGACTTGTGTAAGCGGACATTAGGAAAGTTAATATTGTTCTCATTGGAACAGTGTTCACACCCAAGAGGTATTCAAATCAACCAAAGGTTTAAACACAAGTAGAAAGAGAGAAATACTGACAAATATGACAAGACGGAGTACAGCAAAGAGATCAGGAACCTTATGTCATAAGAAGGGTCTCGACCCGAAACGTCGCCTATTCCTTAGCTCCATAGATGCTGCCTCACCCGCTGAGTTTCTCCTGCTTTTTTTTCTACCTTTGATTTTTCCAGCATCTGCAGTTCTTTCTTAAACAACTGGCCCTTAATGTCAACAAGATGAACGCATTGGTTGTTGGCATAAAGAAATTAGGGTGGGATGAACACAACTCTATCCTCATAATCGGAACTGCTGTGAAGGTGGTTGACAGTTTCAAGTTCCTAGGTGTCCATATTACCAGCAACCTAACAGGTCCCTTCACAGTGATGCGATGAATAAGAAAGCCACCAGCTTACTAACTTTCTTAGATATCTGAGAGGATTCTTCATGTCCACAAGGATTCTCTTGAATATATTCTGATAGGATGCATCTCAGCATGGTATAGCAACCGCTCCGTTCTTGACTACCTGCACCAGCAGTGAGTGGTGAACACAGCTCAGTCCTTCCATTCAGTCTATCGTCACGGTGTGTTGCATCAGGAAGGCTGTTTGACCTTATATGGTCTTGGTGACTCTTTGAAGAGCTATCCACAACTATAAGCAAACATTTGTTGTCAAGCCAAATTCCTTGTATGTGAATACTTATTCATTTATTCATTTTATGTTCTGTCTTTCTCATTCCAACATATTTCTTAAAACTATTCATGGAATCGGCTTCCCAAATCCTATCAAAAATAGTTTCATATCCCAGTAACTAAAGTGAAAGAGGTCTCTCCTCATCTTCCTGGATCTTCTGCAGCTGATTTTGAATTGATCATTTTTATTCAGTTTCAGATCAGTGTATCATCAAGGCTACCTGCCACCCTAGCCATTCCCTTCTCTCTTTTACCTTCTGGGAGCTTCAAAGCCCAAACTTAATGACAGGTTCTTCTCCTCAGCTATCAGACTCCTGAACCAGCAACCTCCATCACACATGCTTCCCGGAGGTACTGCCGCATACTCTTAATCTTAACTCTACCTTATTAATTTATTCCTTTATTACACTTTCATTTTTGCACTACAGGGTACAATACAATCTTTGTAGTGGTTTACTGTTTTGAACTTGACATTGGATTTATCATTGTATTTATCATTATCATTTATATTGTCTGCTGTGTGAGCTTCATGCGAACAAACGTTTAATTACACCTGGTTAATCGGGCAATAAACTGATCCCAATCTGACTAAAGGTGATAAATTCAAAATCAGCGGCTAAAGATCTTGCAAGATAAGGAGAGACATCTTTCACTTTCACTGTTGCGATATGGAAATTATTTTTCTGATAGGTTCGGGGAAGCTGAATCCATGAATAATTTTAAGAAATAAATCAAAATGAGGAAAATAGAAAAGAGTTTACAGACTTGTGGGATAGCTCTTCAAAGAGTCAACAAACATAGAAAAGGCCAATTGGCTTTCTCCTTTGGTGTGATTGTTAAAAGTGTATGAATACTGTGTATAAGTGTATATTACAGTGATACATTTGGCTACATTTGGTCCAAATTCTCAATCTTTTTTCAAAATCTGCTTTTTTATCTTAGTTTTTGGTTACTCTCTCATTGCCTCATGTTAAGAATGCTGCTTAATGACAGGTTTTCATTGAAATTGATCCGCTTGGGGTGGCCGGTTCCATACTTTGAACACAATTTAGTGGCAATACAGGGTGTAAGAAGGTGGCAGTATATATTCGATGTACAGAAGGATTGCTTATCAGAAGAACATAGCGCTAGATTTCAAACAGGAAACCACAGTGCAATACCTTTTTTGACTATGAGCCATTTCCTGAGACGCTTTACATGCTGATCTGTAGTTGCACAGTGCAAAGTTTGAGACTTGAAGCAGCCAGTTTGCATTTGTACATCACCAGACCATATGATTACAGTTCAACAAAATATCCTGAATTACAATTTAAATTTCATTGACAAATACTCAAAACGCTTATCTGCATTGAGAGAGACAGTTTTGGGTGTAAATATCTATTTTGAGTACAGTTTTCTCCATGCAGCCAACATGATAATCTAAGTGTTATGTGTTGGCTTGGTGACCTGGTGGTTTCAACACTATATTTAGTTTTAAGCTGAAATGTGCTTGATGCAAACAGAACACTGTTTTGATGTTGTGTATCTGTATAAATAGAAATTAATGGAAAAACACCAGTTTCTCCACTGAGTATGAATATGACCATTTGTTTATCCGATGCAATACCCTTTTGCATTTTAGAGTTGTAGAGAGATACAGCATGAAAACAGACCCTAGGCCACCAAGTCTGTGCTGATCATCAACCACTCATTTTATTGAAATCAATAAACTTGTGGCAAAATACGTGTGTACATGCAAATGCACGCACAGCAAGAAAGAGCATTGCAGCCTGAGAGAGTAAAACCTTTTCCTAAACTGTCAAGGATGAGGTTGAAAAAGAGGAGCAAGGAGAGGAATATTAGGTGAAGAAGGGGAAGGGGCAGAGAGAGAGTGAAAGAGCCCAGAGGAAGAGTTTGGAGGGATAAGGTGGTTTGTGTGATGTATCAGAGTTGGATTGCGTAATGTACTGGGTTGCATCCACAACTCTCTGTAATTTCTTGTCGTCTTGCGCAGAGCATTTGTCAAACCAAATGGTGATCCATCAAATAGAAAGCTATATATGGCGTGTCAATAGAAATTGGGAAGAGTCATTTGAGACATGCCGAATTTCCTTAGTCTTCTGAGCAAGAATAGGCATTGGTGTGCTTCCTTGGCCGTAATGTCAATATCACTGGACCAGCACAAATTGTTGGTGATATTGATGCATAAGAACATGAAACTCTCACCATCTCCACATCAGCACCATCGATGTAGAGTTGGGCGTGTATTCCACCAGCTCTATTGAGTTCATGAGGGAGAGGTTGTCTGGATACCATGTTACTAGTTTCTCTATCTCCTTCTTTTAATGTGTCTCCTTATTGTTTGAGCTCCGACACACAATGGTGGTGTCATCTACAAACTTCTAAATGGAATTAGAACAGAATTTGGCCACACAATCATGAGTGTATACGGAGTATTGTAAGAGGTTGAGAATCCAGCCTTGTGGAGCACTGGTCAGAGAATTATAATGGAGAATGTTTTGTCGCCTATCCCCACTCATTGTGGTCTGTGGGTCAGAAAGTCTAGGGTCCATTTGCAGAGGTGGGAGTCCTTGGTCCAGGAGTTTGGAAATTAGCTTATTTGTAATTATGGTGTTGATGGCAGAGATGTGGACAATGAAGGAGTCTGAGGTAGGTGTTATCTAGGTGTTTGGAATGTAAGGGATGAGTCTCGGGACAGGGAGATGGCTTCAATTATGGACCTGTTGTGGCAATAGGCGAATTACAATAGATAAGATGGATCAATTTTCAGATAAAGGCAGCTTGCAGATTTTTTCCAACATCACGTTTGTCTCAATTCTGTTGCTGTGAAAATAAATCAGCAACCTTAAATCAAAATTAACTTAAAAAAACAAAAACATTAGACTTTACTTTAGACTTTGGAGATACAGTGTGGAAACAGGCGCTTCGGCCCACTGAGTCTGCACCGACCAGCGATCACCCCGTACACTAACACTATCCTAGACACTAGGTACAATTTTTACAACTAAACCAATTAAATTACAAACCTGTACGTCTTTAAAGTGTGGGAAGAAACCTAAGCACATGGAGAAAACCCATGTGGTCTTAGGGAAAACGTAAAACTCCGTACAGCCAGCACCCGAAGTCCGGATGGAACCTGGGTCTGGCAGTAACTCTACCGCTGCTCCACTGTGCCGCCCTTGTTGGAAATAAATGTCATCAAGCACATGGACAAAGAAAACTGTTATCAGGAAATCTGTGGGACGTTTCTGTGTATAACTTGGAAAAACACTTGAAACTGAATTGCAATTAAAGTATGTAAAAGGGTTTTTATACAGAGGCATGCAGGACATTTGAGGGATTTACTTGATGAACCACGAGAACATTTATTTCTCAATGTTATGGCAGTCATGGCTTGGCAGAATAAGGAATTTCACACTATCAATCAAGCTCTCTATCACGGTTTTGCATTAAGCCTATCTGGACATATGTACACTCAAAGATGATAGGTTTCAAACCATTCAGAATTCTCAGACAAAGTCACTGGAGATTTTGGAGCTTGCTCTGATTTCAAAATAGTGCAAGGTGATCTCTCTTGCCCTCTAGTGTTTATGTTGAAAACATTATTCACATTAGAAGATGTTTTGGTGTTGTTTGATTAACATCAGGACATTGTAGATGTGGATAGATTAAAATGGTCAGTGATTCTATTTTATAAATGTGCAACAATGTTTCGTTGCTATCAATGAATTAGCATATGTGATGTAAAATTAAGGTAATTGTAAAACATGTGAATCTATCTTGTTAAAAGGTATACTTCATTTTACACAAGGTGCTAGAATTTATTGTGTTTCTATTTTGTACCTACAGCTAGCTTACAACTCCATTTTACAATGGCCCCATTTCAGAATGTGTTCATTCTGGTTCCTCTCTCTTCCTCCTCACTCTCCAGAACTTAAAAAACCCCAACTATTTTTCTGATTTTTCCAGATCTCAAAGTCGTCAAAAGGGCTAATATTACATGTGTTGGGAAAAGCATTCAAAATAAACTAAGGACAAAATAACCTTATACTAGTGTTGTTTCAGTATTGCATCATCCCCCCCCCCCACTGGTTTATCATCATTTGAGAAGAACTCACCAAGCAATTGAAAAAGATGGATATCAAGCAGTTCACAAAGTGGATATCACTTCAAGGAGACGAATAAAGATCATAACCTTGCATCAACATTGCTTGAAGTCACAGCGAGAGATCGCAAAGTTGGTGGCGGTGGGTCATGGTTCTGCACCTGGGATTGTCATGCAAGAGTCCAAAACTGGATCACTATTGTGGTGGCACGGTGGCGCAGCACTAGAGTTGATGCTATACAGTCTCGGGTTCGATCCTGACTACGGGTGCTGTCTGTACGAAGTTCGTACGTTCTCCCCGTGACCTGCGTGGGTTTTCTTCGAGATCTTCGGTTTTCTCCCACACTCCAAAGACATATAGGTTTGTAGGTTAATTTGCTTGGAATAAAATGTTTAAAAAATTGTCCCTAGTGTATGTAGGATAGTGTTAATGTGTGGGGATCGCTGGTCGATGCGGACTCGGTGGGCCGAAGGGCCTGTTTACGCGCTGTAACTCTAAAATAAACTAAACTATTGCCCGAGAGGACATGTAGGTGCATTCACAACAGGCAGACAACTCCAAGAGATGATGCCTTGCTGATTTGGCAATGTAACAAGCATCCGGGAAAGACAAGCAATGCCCTAAAGAAAGACTTGGAGGCAGTGGGAGTCTCACTAAGCTCAAGCACCATGCACCAACATCTCATAGAAGTCGGTCGTACAACCCGAAGACCTGTGGATAATATGGCTTTTAACTGCTGTGATAAAGATAAACCGATATCAGTGGGCCTTAAAATATATAAATTGGACATGTGAGGGCCAGAGCTGGAGTTGGAAATCTTAAATTAGTAAATATTGTTCATTCCCTGAAAGCTCTAGTCACATGTGTAGAATTTAAGTGACTGCATTTAGTTTCTGCAGAAATATTGTGTGTGGATTTTTCTTTCTATTTCTTTTGGTGTCCTTGTGAAAGGAGACAGCTAAAGCAGTCATATGATGGGAAGTGGGGCAGAGAGCCAAGGATGATAAACAAGCTGTCATCTGTTGTTTTGAAAGAAATAATCATTTCTGGAGCTTCTGTTCATATTCTTGCTATGCCGTAAAGAATCAGCAGAGATACTGTTTGAGGAAAATGGCTTATTTTTAATTTTGAGCATTCCTAAATAACAGAGTAGAGAGAGTTGAGATCAATGAAGTTACAGGTAGAAAAATGGGTTTATATTTATTCATCTATTTCTGCTTGGCAAAACGCAATAAAATATTTTTAGTTTTGGCTTTGAATTGCTTTGCACACAAGGTTTGCATACAAAAGAACAACATGAAACAGAAACAGTAACAGTTGCTTCACTTTTCATATAACCCGAGTGCACTGAAATTAGAAAGAACATTTGAATGATAATTTTATTTTATGATTTTTCTTTTGTGATATAACCCAGCGACTCAAGTATAGAAATTCTTTGTTGCCTGACTCTTACCTTCCTGATTTAAGTTAATAGCAGACTGTCCGTGCCTTTTCACCTGCCAGTCTAACTGATATATTCTGGAGAAAATTGTTGAGGGAATTAAATGGGGGTGAAGGAATAAAAACTGATTTATATCTCTCCATCGGGACACCTTGCTGCTGTTCACAGCGTTCCTCACGAGAAATTCTTGGTTAGTCATTTTATATTTGCTTGAATGCAAACTTTAACCTAATCAACCTTTGGACATTGCAGCAAAGTAAGGATTTTCCAGGAATCCACAATTACCAAAATATACTGACTCAGTAAAAAGTTCTTGAGAGCTGTTGTCAGGTTCTCACAGTGCCAACCCTGTGGTGCTGAAGCCAACCTGTTAAATGATGATGAATGAACTGATGCTGATGAATAATGCAGCTGCATTGTAATCCAGATATTAGAGCCCTAATGTGGTACTGACAAAGGGTGGTTGAAAGTACCTCTAAGAAAAGAGAATAGTTGCAGTTTTTTTAAATTAACAAGTTGAACATTCTGCCTTTTTGTTTCCTCGTCATATGCATATTACCCTTTTATATTTTGGAGAGAAAATTATCATTATTTATCATACATTTATTATATATATTATAAATTTGATCATTATTTTTCTCTCGCCTTTTGAGGGCTTGGGCCAATTCTGCTTCTTCTGGTTGGAGTGATTTGTGCAAGGCAAGGTGGAAAATGCTGGTTATTCTTATGTCCTTAAATTATTCACCAGAAGGTGACTTTGTCTTTAGTGCTCTGACAGAAGATTAATAACCTGCCTGTTTGTACTATAGTTGGAAATAAAGATCTGATTCAATGTTGTTCAGGGTGCATAAAGGGGCTGTCCCACTTGGGTGACCTCATCGGCGAATTCTGGCGAGTTTGCCCTCGACTCATACTCGCAGCATGGTTGACACGAGGTCGTAGGAGGTCTTCGTAACTCTCCTTCATGCTCGAGAGTGGTCTCCGTGTACTCGAGGCCTCAGCTAGGTCGTGGCGTTTTTTTCAATATGTTAAAAAATGCCTGCGAGTAAAAATAAGGTCGCCATGGAAAAAATCGATACTTTTTTTACTCGTAGGTTTAGTTGTAGTAGGTCGGCATGTTAGACGTTGGTAATCGAAGGTAGTCGTAAATAGTCTTCATCATAGTCGAAGGAGATGGAAGGAGGTCGTCTTCACTCTCCACTATTCGGTGTCCAATTTCCCAGAAGTTAGTCCTAGCTAGTCATAGCTAGTCGAAGCTAGTCTTCAACATAGTCGAAGGAGGTCGACGGAGGTCTTCTACATAGTCGAAGGTGGTCTTCAACATGTCATTTTTTCAAACTCTTCCTAACCCGCCAATTAGGTCGCCCAAGTGGGACAGCTCTTTAAGGGATGAAAGTGTCAGGGTACAATTTAGGTGACTGTTGTTCATTTCTGTATTATATTGCATTTACATTACATGGGTTTAAATTTTTTTGATGTTCTTGTGAAATGAGACAGCTAAGGCAGCATGCGTAATTTTCCTGTAAATCTACAAACTAAATCTGTTTGATGAAAGTGCGGGGAGAGAAAGCAGGGAACTATAGACACATTAAACCAACTTCATTGTTGGAAAAATGCTTGGGTCTAAGGTAATAAGATTTTTTTAAATCAACAAGATTGTATAAATTCAACATAATTTTCAAAAAGGAAATCATATTTGACAAACTAGAGTTTTTGAGAATACAATTAGTGGAATAGATAGGGGAGAAGCAGTATAGTGTATTTACTTTTACAGGAAGATTTTGATAAAGTTCCATAAAAGATGCATTCAAAGTTAAAGTACAAACTTAAATAATTTAGTACTTCTTGTAATGTATTGGCATGGTTAAAAAAAAAGTTGACAGTTAATGAGCAGGTGGTAGGTTTTTGGTGTTGCTGATTATAACTAATGGGCTAAAGGAGGATCAGTGCATGGGCCTCATTTATTCATAGTGTTTATCAATGGTCTATTTCCCCTGTAGCATCTGTACCCTGGAACATTAAGCTGCCAGCCCTGTCCCTCTCTTAGCCAGGTTTCCATAATGCCTACAACAACCCAGTCTCATGTACTTACGCATGCCCTGAGTTCATTCAGATGAATAAATAACTGCAGATGCTGGTTAGTACATAAAGGACACAAAGTACTGAACTAACTCAGCAGATCAGATCTCTGGAGAACATGGAGCACAGGACCCATCACTGAATAAGCTGTTGTCATACCATGCAATGTTCAAGGAGGTTGAGGAGTAATTGAATAGAGTTGTATAAAATCACGGGGGGAATAGATTGGGTGAATTCCCGTGATAGGGAATCAAGAACTAGAGGCATGTTTAAGGTGAGAGGGGAAAGATTTAATGAGAACCTGAGGATGAAGCTTTTTAACTGAGGATGGTAGGTGTTTCAACTGAGCTGCCAGAGGGAGTAGTTGAAGCAGGTACAATAACACCATTTAAAATACATTTGGACAGGTATATGAGGAAAGGTTTAGAGGGATAAGGGGCAAACGTGGATAAATGGGACTAGCTTAGATGGAGCATCTTGGCCGGTCTGAATGAGTTGGACTGAAGTGCCTGTATTTGGGCTGCATCATTCTATGACTCTTTGGTGCACTCAGTGTAAGGCATATTGTAGGCTTCAACATCAATGCTTCTAGTAAACTAAAATGCCACCAGGACAGTTCGCATAATCTTTATATACAGCTGGATATTTGTTCAGTTACTATTTTTTAACATTATTCCGATTTATGATGCTTGTTATATAACTCTGTGGCCTACATAATCCTTTCATGGTATGTTCACAACACAAGGGGATTTTGGCTCCTGATTGAGCCACAGACTATGGGTGAGTTTGTTGCTTTTAGCTTCTGCTTCCTGCAACGCTGCGATTACAGCTGGTTCAGTCAATTCATTGTAAAATAATTCATTGATTTCAAGCTTGTGATCTAAATGGATGGTCACTCATAAACCCCTAAAGATATTCGCCATTTAAGTCTATCTTAACCTATTGAATGAAATTGAAATAAGAAGGTGAAAATATGGAATGTCCAAATTATGTTGATTTTTGGTACTGCATTTTATATCCTGCTTAAAACCAGAATTCTGTGGAAGGGAACAGCTCAAGAAAAGCAATATGGGTACCAGGGACCACCTATTCAGAATAGTACTGTGATGATTGGTGGATTGTGTGGGGTGGGAGGACGCCTTTGCTCCTCCCGTGCAGCAGGTGGCGCTGCACAGGACAAAGGGAGATGTTTTGGTATAGGGATGTTTCCGGCAGTCGGGTCACGACCCATGACCCGTACTGTTGCTATGCTACTCCAAATGGATTACACGCGATGAACTGCAGGTAGGCACACCATTGTTTCCAGCGTAGCGGGCATGTTAAAACCCGCCGAAAATATCAATTTTTATGCTGTAAATAATTATGGAAATCGGGATAAGCGTGTGAGACATTTATCCTACTTCAAAATTCCAAAAGTGAGGAGAAATGACGGTAGATAGAAGTGAGAGCTGAAGGGACAACAACAGACAGAGTGCTTGGCGAACATTGGCCGTTTGCTCACTGCATTTCATCAACTAAGGCATTATTTGTGTTTTTTCTTGATTTCTTTGGCATCTAAAAAGTTTCAGAAGTGATAAATCTGGCTGTAATTTTTTAAATCGCCCATGGTTCTCAAGTGGGTTTTTACACAAAATGAAAACGCATCTGAAGAAAAATGTACAGCCAGATTGATCACTTCTGAGACTTTTTAGATACCAAAAGAATCAAGAAAAAACACAAATAATGCCTTACTGTTGATGAAATGCAGTGAGCAAACGCGATAATTCCCTATATTTTCAATTCCAATATCTGCACGGCCAATGTTTACCAAGCACTTTAGCTGCTGTTGTCCCTTCAGCTCTGCTTCTCTTTACCTTCATTTCGCTTCACTTTTGGAATTCTAAAGTTGAGTACATGTCTCTCACACTTACCACGACTTCCACAATTTTTTTCAGCGTAAAAACTCACAATTTTGGCGGTTTTTAACAGGTAGGAAAGTACGCGTTTCTTGCATTAATAACATATACCGGAAGTGACGGATGTCCTCCAGATGGATTGAGCGGCTCCATGCGTCAAGTCCTATGACCCTGTGACCTTACGTGCAACCCCCCTATATAGTTTATCCTGTCTGTAGACAGTGTGTGCGCAGCCATTTTGAGTTGTCTTGCTGCCAGCATTGAGTAAAACATTAAAGACTTCTGTTGTAAATTAAAGACTCAAGTTTTGTGCAGACTTAGAAAACGAACATGAAAAATACTGAGGGACCCATTACCCAGCACCTACATATTAACTCTGGTTGGTGAAGTTGCAATGGTGTTGGCAAATAATTAGTCATTTGGAGAGCAGGAGTCGGAAGAAGAACAGTCAAATAGAGATTAATGTGGTGGAAAGAGTTTATGCACGAGCCAGTTGTTTTAACTTTAAACACGTTGAGTAAATCAATCTCAACTCTTTGTATACTGTAATTCCAGTTTATCTGCAAACGGATTAATTCTTGCTTCTTTTCAAACTAATTAGCCAGACCTCATTTAAAAAAATACGATGCATGAAGCACCTCCAGAATCAAACATATTGATCTTTCTTATTGTTTAGTTAATTGAGTAGCTTCCTCCGTTATTTGCCGAGTCCCCATTCACTTCTATCAACCTTGCATTCTCAGAAAATACAATCAGGACTTCCGGTGGCGCCATGCTGGACTAGCAGTCGCAACTTTTAGCTCCGCTGCTGTAAAATGGCGATTTTTCGCGTTAAAATCGGGTCTGGAGGTCGGGACCAATTCAAAAACTCACCGGAGCCCCGGGACGTCGTGCTGATGACGTTATCTGTAAGCGCTGCGATTTAAAACGGAGGATAAAGGATTTTAAATGAAAAAACCGTCTTCAGCTCAGAGCCCTCAGAGAACAATCTCAAAACTGCTGAAAACACAGAAAACCGAAGAACAGACCTCTGAAGTGGATTCTGGAATGGCTACAAGGGCAAGGACTGAGATGGCTACTAAGGAGAAAAATGAAATGGAGGAGATAAAGAACTCGGTAAGAGAACTGAGAAAGGATATTGAGGCTGGAAACTTAAAAATGATGGAAAATATTAATGTCAAATTGATGGAAAATATGTCGAACATTAATGCTGGTAATCAAAAAGTTATTGACTCCATTGGCATTATACAAAAACGAATTGAGGATGTGCATGAAGAGCTAATGGGGAGAATTAATAAAGGCGAAGAAGAATCTAAGAAGAAGTTTGAGGCTGTGCATGTAATTGTTTCTTCACAAGTAACTGCAATGAAAGACATGGAAACAGTTGTTGATCAAATGGCTGAAGATATGCAGGGAATGAAGCTAGAACTAGACAGCCTCAAGAGTCAACTGTCGAAAGTCTCAGATAAATGTCTTGATCTCGAAGCTTGCTCAAGGCGCCAAAATTTACGAATACTGGGAGTAACTGAAGGAGCAGAGGGAAATAACGCCCGTGAGTTCACTACCAACTTAATCAAAAAGGTACTCAATTTACCTGTGGAACCGGAAATTGAAGTGGCACATCGAGTACCTAGATTTAAGCCAAGATCACAAGCAGATCCAGCCCACCCACGACAGATCATAGTCAAACTTCGGGACATTTCAGCACTTGAAGAGCTGATGAAAAAAATCAAATATGGAGTGAAGATGACCTTTGGAAACGACACTATCAAACTCCTCCGGGATTATCCCTATGAGATCGTGCAAAAGAGAAGAAAGTTCGCACAGACAAGACAGATTCTCCATGGAGTTAAAGATGTCAGATGTGGCGTTTTTTTATCCGGCCAGGATGCGCATTACTTTCAAGGGAAAAGAGAAAACTTTCACTAATTCGGACGCATCTTATAAATATGCCCAAGAGATTGTGGCAGAAACAGAAGATTAATCAAGGCAGCGGGACGATATGGACAATTTCTTTCCTTTTATTACTTCACAGAGAACACCCGAAGATAAGGGAAGAAACACTATTCTCTAAAAGTTTAAAATGGAAGAGCATTTCCACGTGCGCCGGTCTAGACACCTTATCTCCTTTGGACGCTTTGGAATTCAACTCAAGGACATTCTTTGTTCAAAATGAAGGAAAGACTGATAAGCAACGCAGAGACGAACAGCAGAGCCGAATGTGGAAAACATCACAAGGACAAATGGCGGTTTAAGATCTTAAAACAGCTTTACAAAATATAGAGAATTAACAATAATTAACAATACTAATATAGAAATATAAATGGAAACTAACCTGAACTATATAATGGGCAAAATGTAATAATGTGCTAAAAAGACTGACTAGCGCGTATATAGAGATAACAAATTTTAGAATTAAAGTAGATAATACTGAATGTTTAAGTGTTATGTAGTTTGTGTGGGGAAGGGAGGAGACTCAGACACCTGGCATAATTCCAGGATATACCATTCAAATCAAAGAACATTATATCAGATAAGGAAGGGAGATATCTTATAGTTACAGGAGAGATCCATGCTACGCCAATCACCTTGGTAAACATATATGCGCCCAATTTTGATAATCCTCAATTTTTTAATAAAATCCTGAATACAATCGCAGAATTTAACTACCAAAATGTTATAATTGGAGGAGACTTCAACTGTGTTTTAGATCCATACTTAGATAAATCGATGCAAAAACAAAGAGGTAATATGAAATCTAAAACTAGTGAACTCTTAAATACATATATAAAAAATACAAATATAGCAGACGTCTGGAGGAACGCGAATCCGACTGGAAGGGAATACTCGTTTTATTCAATGGTACACAAAACATACTCACGTATAGACTACTTCCTAGTGGATACAAAACTATTCCCTTATACTATGAACCCTAAATATCACACCAATACGATTTCAGATCACTCCCCGCTAACTTTCGTTCTAAAATTAGAAGGAATGTCTACGAACAAATCGTTCTGGAGGTTTAACTCGCAAATTTTGAAAGACCCACAAGGGAGTATATATCTACAAAAACAGATGGACCTATTTTTTGAAACAAACGATACACCAGATATATCGCCCACTTTATTATGGGAATCCTTCAAAGCATTTATTAGTCATTATCTCGTATCAAGCTTTTCAAAACAAAAAGAATAAGAATGAACAAAGACAATTAGAAGAACAAATCAGACAACTAGATATAGATAATGCTAAAGATCCAACTATGGATAAACATAATAAAATTTTAATACTGACATTTAAGCTAAATAAATTATTATCAGAGAAGGTTATAAGATTATTCCAAATTACAAAACAAGAACATTTCGAATTTGGGGATAAACCCCATAAACTTTTGGCACGCCAACTGAAAAAACGGGAAAAAGATAATGCAATTTTAAAGATTAAATCAGATAGAGGGGAATTATTAACACTACCTAATGATATCAATAAAAGATTTGCTCAATTTTACAAGAATTTATACACATCAAAAACGCTAATAGACAATAATAAAGTTTCAGAATTTTTGGACAATTGTAACCTTCCAAAACTAGAATTGAAGGAACAAGAGGAACTGGGAGCACAAATTACATCTAAGGAAATAGAAGACACAATAAACACACTTAAGAATGGAAAAACACCAGGACCAGACGGATTCAGTAATGAATTTTATAAATGTTTTTACGACATAGTTACACCACGTCTACAAAAAATGTATACATATGCTTTTAAAGAACAAATCTTACCTGAAACACTAGCAGAATCAACGATCACATTAATACTTAAAAAAGATAAAGATATAGAAGAACCAGGCTCATATAGAGCTATTGCTTTGTTAAATACGGATCAAAAAATATTAGCGAAAACACTAGCTAGAAGACTAAGTCAATATGTTAGTAAATTAATAAATGAGGATCAAACGGGATTTATACCTAAGAGACATTCATTTAATAACCTGAGACGTCTGCTTAACATAATGCACCCTCACAAACCTCAAGAACAAGAGTTATCTATCATTTCATTGGACGCAGAAAAAGCGTTTGATCAAGTAGAATGGGATTATATGATTAAAGTATTGCAAAAATTTCAAATGGGAGAGAACTTCATCGCATGGATAAAATTATTATATAACAAACCCACGGCTAGAATATTAACTAATAATATACTATCTACAAAATTCCAATTAACAAGGGGCAATAGACAAGGATGTTCATTATCACCGCTGTTATTCGCTCTGGTAATTGAACCTTTAGCTGAAAAAATTAGAACACACCCGGATATTTACGGTTATAATACAAAATATTCAAATAACAAAATATCCTTATATGCAGACGATGTATTACTGTATATCACAAAACCCCAAATCAGTATACCAAACATATTAAATCTAATTGAGGACTTTGGATCTTTCTCAGGATACAAAATAAACTGGAACAAAAGTGAAATTATGTCGATAAAACCGAAAGACTCAACACATCTCTTGAAATTCCCCTTTAAAATAGCCACAGAAAAATTTAAATATTTAGGAATTGAAATCACTAGAAACTATCACGCTATGTTTAACGCCAATTATAGCCCCTTACTTAAGAAACTAAATAATCTAATCAAATTCTGGAAAACGCTCCCGATGTCTTTAATAGGCCGAATAAATGCTATAAAAATGATCTTTTTACCACAAATCCTATATTTATTTCAATCAATTCCAATATATCTTCCAAAAAGGTTTTTCAAAAAACTAGACTCAGACATTACAAATTTTATATGGGATTATAAATCCCACAGAATACAAAGAGCACACCTTAGTAAACCAAAAGAGATGGGTGGCCTAGCGCTCCCTAACTTTATGTACTATAATTGGGCAGTAAATATTAAAAATATGACTCACCTGCTGGACAACTCTGCCCAGCAGGTGGACTGGATTGTAATGGAGAGAGAGGACTGTTCTCCGTGTAATACATGAGCGACTCTCCTCTCACCAATGAATCTGAATAACAAAAATTATAATAAAAATCCAATGATACATAGCACAATTAGAACTTGGAAACAAATAAAACAGAATCTAAAATTAAGAAATCTATCTCTTTTAATGCCAATAGTCAATTACCCGTCGTTTAAACCTTCAATTATAGATAAATCATTTACACAATCGGAAAGAATGGGAATCAAAACGCTCGTAGACTTGTATGAATTAGGAAAATTATTATCATTTCAACAATTACAACTGAAATATAATTTGAAAATAATCAATATTTTATATATCTTCAAATCCGTGACTATCTGAAAAAATACACAAAAGACTATCATAACATGCCCCCAGACTTATTGGATGAAGCCATGAAGACAAAGGCTGAATCAGCAAATCTAATATCATACTTATACAACATTATTTTAAATATAGAAATACCTACAACCGATGGTATTAGAAGAGACTGGGAACAAGAACTAGCTATAAAAATTTCAAAAGAGAGCTGGGATAAACACTTACTATATGTGCATAAATGCTCGATCAACGTACGACATACTCTAATTCAATATAAAATAGACTATATTATTAAAAAACTAAAATAAATAAACTTTTCCCCAGTGTCTCACCCATTTGTGATAAATGTCAGTCACAAGAAGCTACCATAGCGCACTCTTTTGTTTTTTGTATAAAAATCCAAAAATTCTGGAACAAAATATTTGAAATCTTCACAAAATTATTTAAAATAAAACTTGTACCAAAAGCAGAATGGATCATTTTTGGAATATCGGAAGGTAACCCCGAATTAAACGTGTTTCAAAAGAACTTACTTAATTACGGGCTAATAATGGGAAAAAAGCTTATACTCAAATTTTGGAAAAATGCTCCAATACCAACAATAAAAATGTGGATTTCAAACATGTTCGAAACACTACACTTGGAAGAGATGAGACTCCTCCTAGCAGGCAAAGCAGACCACTTCCAAAAGACGTGGTCTGCATTTATGGAACTATTACAAGCATAAGGTGCAATAGTAATTTAAAATATAAATGGTACCAGGATCTGGTAACGGGGGTAATAAATAAATTAAAAAAAAATAAAATACGGTTGGTATATCCTTTTTTGCGGAGTTTTGTGTTACAATAGAGCGATTGTTTTTCCTTTTTTTTTCTTTTCTTTCCAGGGTCTTATTTCCTTTCTTTACTTCCTTCTCTAATTTCTTCCCTAAGGGGCTTTCTTCTCCCAACACTTTCCTGCACCTTCACGATTCTTGCTCACTTTCCTTACTTCTTTTATTTCTATCTTTTTTAAAGCTCGAAAAACGAAGTGGTACAACAAATGTAATAAGATATATCTGATGTGTATTATTGTAATTTACTGTACTTCTAATAAAAATAAAAAAGAAATAAAAAAGAAAAAGAAAATACAATCAGGTATTATTTGTCTGCATTATTTATGGAGAGGACAATTAGTCTTCACACAATAATTAGACTTCTCTTGCGTTGGACGTTGACAGTACTTTGGTAATGAAGGTAAAGGGTTATGTTGGTTTGAGCTTCAGGCACCCACTCAGCCACCCACAATATAAGGGGACTGTTAGCAGAGGACAATATGGCCTCATAGCTCATCTGCAAGCGAGGCAGGATAAGCTGCAGTAATTAATAAACTGTCAGAAACTGTGGTGATGAGGTGCTCACAATAAACCCATCCTCAACTGTTAGATGATATGAGGTTCAGGTGCATTTCTGATGACCTTCTTAAATCCAGACAAGAGCATCTGTTATTTTCTTTCTGTCAGCTTATGACAACTGTCCCACTGTAAAACGAGTGCTTTTCTGCCTTGTGGGAGTTCCAACACCTAGTGACAGCTCTTTGCTGATTTAAAAAAAAAATAGTGTGTCATCAGGAATACTTTATTATATGGTGCAAAGTTTTACCACTTTACAAAATTATAATAACTTCATTAGAGTGTTCAGTAATAATGTAGCCTTTAAGGCTGCCATATCCAGCAACATTTTTGAGTTTATGGTCTAGTCATCATAAAGTTTTACAAAAGCTAAGTATGATCCATCCATTTTTTTTTCTTGTCCCTTTTCTGTGGAATCTTTAAACCATTTCTTTTAATATCTTTACAATTTTCTAGTTATAGTATCTAGTTAATAATAGTTACAATAATGTATTGTTTGAAAGCTACCAATGAATTAACAGTCAATGTTTTTTGATTGAAAGATACAGCATGTCGACCCACCTAGACCTGTTTCCACTTTCTCATCCACTCCCTACACACTCGGGGTAATTAACAGAGGCCAATTAACCTACAAACCCGGATGTCTTTAGGAAATTTATATTGATAACCGTGCAAGTCCGACCATTGCTATTGCAGCTTTGACAGCTCATGCCCATTTGAGTAGCACTCTGTTAGCATGCCACCAGATCTGTTTGCTTAAACAGTGATTATTTTGTTGCAACTGATTCTTGCTGGGCTGCAGTTCCATTCTCTCCATTCTCTTACACTTCACCATTTTGACCATTCGTCATGCATGAATGAGTGTCCAACAGGCTATAATTTTTCAGTCTGACGAGGACAGTTATCCCCAATGCTAACATAAAGTGTCTTCTTTCCAACCAATAGGATTGGTTACTGGAGGACATACGCCCTTTGACTTTCCGTTCTGGTTGATATTTGAAAGTTTATTGCAGGCTGGGAATTTTACTAGCATCGATTTTCAACTTTATTGCCAGTTTTCATTCTCTTGGTTACATTGAAAATTAAGCAACTTCTAGCTCAGTGGGGACTGTACCTGTCAGGTTACTGCCCAGGCAATATAGATGAACATCTTCCATATTCCAGATCCATTATCTGCATTGACATTAATGTTTCATATCACAATGTAATGGTCAATTCCTCTTGGACCTGAACACCTGTTCTCGGTCCCCATGCACGCTCACTTTGTTCAGATTTTAAGTGCTGACACTCCATAACCAATAAGCATCTATTCAGATAGAATAAGTATATAGTGACCTGGCTTCAGCCATTATATTCTGGCATCTAAAAACAAAATTCAGGTCACAGAATTAGTGAGAACTTTAATTTTTATGCACTGTTCTTAACATAAAAAGTTATGAAAAGCCTGTTACTTTTATGTATACGTGGGTTTTCTTTGTTTGCTCCAGATTGTTCCCACATTCCAAAGATGTGCAGGTTTGTAGGTTAATTGGCTTCTGTAAATTACCCCTAGTGTGTAGGATACAAAACTTTCAGGTTTTGGATGCATAATATAGAACTCATGTGTGGAAGAAGAAACTGCAGATGCTGGTTTAAACTGAAGATAGACATCAAAAAGGTGGCATAACTCAGCAGGACGGGCAGCCTCTCTGGAGAGAAGGAATGGGCGACGTTTCGGATCAAGACCCTTCTTCAGACTGGTTAGGGATAAGGGAAACGAGAGATCTAGATGGTGATGTGGAGAGATAAAGAAAAATGAATGAAAGGTGCAAAAAAGTAACGATAAAGGAAACAGACCATTGTAAGCTGTTGGTTGGGTGAAGATGAGAAGCTGGTGCGGCTTGGGTGGGGGAGGGATAGAGAGAGAGGGAATGCCGCCGCTACCTGAAGTGAGAGAAATCAATATTCATACCACTAGGCTGTAAGCTGTCCATGTGAAATATGAGATGCTGTTCCTCCAATTTGCTCAACTCGTGTGAACGGGTGAATGTTACTCGGTGGGCCGAAGGGCCTGTTTCCATGTTGTATTTCTAAAACTAAACCAAAAACAAAAACCAAAAGTGGAGGTTTTTTGAATGAGGTGGAACTGAGTTTGTATTGGTGTAATTCCCACTAAACTACTACTCTGGCCCTGAGAATTCATGTTTACCTGGAATATTTGTAAATTTCACACATCACCAAATAGATGATTCATTTTAATTGTTACGGTATTTGATTTCCAGACTGTTGCTTTTGAGGGTGGTGATGACGGTATTGTTTAACCTCCCAAAGAATGGTAGTGAGAAGTTTACTAGCAATGGTCTTCTCATGCATTCACAGAGCAAAGATTAAGCATTGCCGAGAGATGTCCAAGCCCAGACAGGGTTGTTAACCACTAGATGGTGTTGTTACCTTTCTTACAAGCTCAACCAGCCATCAGTTTTGAAAGATGTTCTTTTATTCAAACACTGTAATGGTATCCCATATCCCTATTGGCTGTGATATTCAAACGGACCAAAGGCTGCAGGATAATTGTAATTTTAATGGTATTCCTAGGAATGTATGATTCAAAATGGTGTCTTGGCTGCAGATCATCACCCAGTTTTCATTCCCTAAGTTGATTGTGCTCCCTCTCTTTCAGCTGACTTCTACAAACCTGATAGTTTTTACCTATGCAGCTGTTTGATCCTGTGGGCTTTCCTAGATGATCTGTTTAACCTGATTTCGGATAATGTTTACTTTCCTCTTCAACATGCAAGGGATGAAACATGTCTATGTTGTAAAATCTTGTTTTGGTTTGGTTTGTTTTGAGTTCTTAAAGTGACATTTAGGCTTGAAAATGTGATTGAATGCAAACTATTAGAATGAAACTATGACCATGCTGGAAGTGTGAGTCAAACTGTCTGGTGAGTTATGCCCTGGTCTACTGTTTGATCCCAAGACACAATTCTGTAGAATTGTTCTTCTTAGTGTCCTAGTCCTCGTAATTAGGTCTGCCAAATCTTATCATGTGGTTATCTGTGCACAGTTCACTGCATAATAACCGTGGCCATATTTCAGAAGTGAAATGTGGGTGGCACAGTGGGACTTCTGGTGTTCCTGCTGTGACAGGATTCAATCTTTATCTTTATCTTAGGCATGGAGTTTCCATGTCACCAAGCTTCCGCTTGGTGCTTTGGTGTCCTCCACCATCACAAAGTTTTTTAGTTTGGAGATACAGCGCGGAAACTGACCCTTCGGCCCACCGAGTCTGCACCGTCCAGCGATCCCCACACATTAACACATTGTCCTACACACACTAGGGACAATTTACACTTATACTAAGCCAATTTACCTACATACCTGTACATCTTTGGAGTGTGGGAGGAAACCGAAGATCTCGGAGTAAACCCATGCAGTCACGAGGAGAACGTACAAACTCCATACAGACAGCCACCGTAGTCGGGATCGAACCTGGGGCTCCGTCGCTGCAATGCTGTAGGGCAACAACTCTACCGCTGCGCCACCGTGCCGCCCCAGTTGTGTGCATTGGCAGTTTATTTGTCCTAGTGCATTGCTCCTAGTGTTTAGGTGGACCTCTGAATCTAGGGTTATTCATGGGAATGTGGGCAGAATAAAAAGTGGAATTAGTGTAAATGGGTTCTTGACACAGGCTGAGCAGGCTAAAGAGCCTGTTTCCATGTGACTCTACAAAGTTCGCCGGAAGGAGTGGCACTAGGATGAAACAAGATTGTCGAAAATTTCTTCTGTGATTGAGTGTTATCGTGGCAGTCAAGGCACTTTACCCCATATCCTTTCATTAGCATAATTGTGCATTTTTACTTCAGTTTTTTCTACATTTCACTCTGGTCACGTGTTTTCAGGCCTTTCAGCAATGTTGGCAATTGGATTAGAGCAAGCTGAAGCAAACCACTTTTAAAGTGAAAAATATTTTTAGAACAAAATAAATAAAATGTTTTGTTTCGGGACTGTTCACCCTCCCATAACAAGTAATAAAAGAATATTGCAATCTTAATTCAATTTTGTGGTCATGTTTTAAAATGTATTCATGTTTTTTGTGTTTTTCCAAATCCTGAGTGTTTCTAATCATAGCATCAATTAGCATTATTAGAATAAATGATTCCCATTCTAATGAAATGCTTTGACTGCCAACATAACAGCAAATGTGCCAACTCTCCGAGGGGCTGATGCAAAGCATCCAAATAGCAATTATTTCCAACTTAAAATTATTAATTACTGTCAGAAGTTGTGATTGAAGGAACATGGAAAATAAATGATTACACTCATTACCCAATGGAAACAGAATAAATTGCTTATGTATTGCACCAAGTCTTCACCTTTTATTGTCCTTTCAATCTCTAAATGGGATGTTTAGAACAAGTACATTTTTCTAACCATAATTGTACTAAAAATGTGACCGGGAATTAAATTGTCAAACCATAATGACTTTTATTAGATTGGGGAACGGCGGGCTGAGTAAAGAATAACATCATATAGAAAATTCTCCAATCAGCCTTTATAGTGCCTGTACAGTCATAAAATACACATCACTCTCTAGCTCACTGGTAACTGGGTCCCTTTAGAATTACACCATTTGACTTTGCATTTTGCCCAGTTTATCTTGGGCTTTGTGAATATGAAACTGGAAATGGTGCAAAAAAGATATATGAGGATGTTACCAAGTCTTGAAACATCCTTGTAGATCTATAAGAAGAGGTCGGATAGTTTGGGTCTTTTTGCCCTGGAGCATGGGATACTGAGGATTGATATAAACTAGAGGTATAAAATAGAGAGATAAGGTTAACAGCCACAGTCTTTATCCTTGGGTAGGAGAGTCAAAGTCAAATAATGGAGGGAATAGGTTTAAGGTGAGAAGGGAAAGATTTATAAGGGACCCTCATGGCAACGTTTACACACAGAGTTGGTGCACATATATTATGCTGTATGAGAGGAAGTGGTAAAGTCAAGTATAATTATGACATTTAACGGACATTTAGACAAGTTAAAGAATAGAAAAGGTTTGGAGGGATAAGGGGTAGGCGCTGGCAAGTAGGACCAACTCAGTTAAGCAACTTGGTCGGCCAGGGCGAGGTGGGCCAAAGGGCCTGTGTCCATGCTGTACAGCTCTGTGACTACAGTTAGCCATTGACATCTGAATTGTTTACTTACACACAAGCATATCCTCGATAGCATTTCAAAATGTGCCATTCCATTTATAACAATGGTGTAAATAAAACATGTTTGCACAGAATTTATGTGATCCTTAAAAATAACTCCCAAATCAGAAGTAAATATTATTCAAATAAATTTAAATCTAAATGGCTGGAAATTGTACACAGCATAAAAAACTGGGATTAAACTGGGGCTGTTCAATGACTGAAAAGTTTTATTGCAAGCAAAAAGCATTTTCAATTACACAACATTATACATAGTATTGCAATGAGTTCCAGTAAGGATCCTACTATTTTTAATTACACTTCCTCAATATTCATCCTTTATTTCTTTTCTTGGCTCATTCCTGTACAATAAAGGCTATCTAATCTAATCTAATTCCCCCCTTTCCCTTTCAACATCACTACTTTCGTTAAAACCTCTCCTCCAGGTCCAACAGGGGCCTTTTCTCCCAGAAGCACGCAGAGGGCCATGTTGTCTTGAATCATTTATAATCCTTTGGTTTAAAAGCTACTTCTTCTGTGTCTCCTAGTCTGTGATATTTTCGTGCAGGTTCTATTGTACATCTTTTGTTTAGCCCTATGTCCTCTGATTCAACATGGGGGATGAATAATGAATAGTTTCTCTCTCCTAGTTTTCAATTTTTCATCCATGTGTATGTGTAAGACTGTCAGCCAGCCTTGTGTCAAGTGTGATTATCTGTGATTGTCTATCTTCGGTTTAAACCAGCATCTGCAGTTCCATCTTACACACGTCAAGTGTGATTTGTTTTCTCGTGACGTTTACACCCGTGAGCTGTTTTACTTTGTGAGGAACTATTCAGCAGTGGTGAATATGAATTCTTCCCAATGTGCTCGATCACCTTGGATACAGCTGTTTCCTGTACTAACCTGTTCCAAATAATTGACACTCTGTACTCATGGGTTATCCCTTAAGATAGCAAAACACAAAGTTCTGGAGGAACTCAGCATGTCAGGAAGCACCTGTGAAAGGAAAAGGACAATCTGAAGAAGGGTCTCGACCCCAAACGGTGTCTGTCCATTTCCATTCACAGACGGTGCCTGACCCACTGAGTCCCTCTAGCACTTTGTGTTTTCCTTTCATTCTGAGACTGAGTGGATCATGAATTTAAATAACACCCAAAAACCTGAGCACAAAGTCTAGAAACACAAAACTGAGGTGCTGGTTTACAAAAAAAGACACAAAGTACAGGAGTAATTCAGTGGGTCAGGCAGCATCTCTGGAGAACATGGATAGGTGATGTTTCAGGTAGGCACCAGGGCTCTCTAGTACCGTGGTGAAAGTGTGCTGCACCATTCGATCTGTTGTCTTTCAGATGAGACATCAGAGTCGCCAACTGAGTTGTTCCAGCAGCTTGAATTTTCCTCACGATTTCAGCATGTGCAGTCTCTAGTCCTCTAAGGCTGAATGGGTCCATACTTTAACATTATCATGATTGATCAATGCTGGCCTCAACTGCTTTTCTGTACCAGTTCCTCATAACATTTCTCGATCTTTCAAATATTTACCTATCTGACTTTATGTACTGTATATCTAATGATCTGTCATCCATCACCTTTGGGGGCAGAGATATCCCTGTGACCTCAGTTTTAATGACCAGTCATTATCTTGCAGCTATGTCACCCTGTTTGTGACTCTTCTACCAGTGAAACACTTCAACATCTACCCAATCAAGGCCTTCAGCGATCTTTAAACAGTCATTGTAATATTTTTAAATGCCACTGATGATTTAAATAATGAGAAAGCTAAAAATAGTTATGGTTATTATGGGAGATTTCAACATGCAGGTAGACTGGGAAAATCAGGTTGGAGAGGGAGAAGGGTGAATCGGAGAGGGAGAAGTGTAAATCGGAGGTGTCAGTGTTAGTTGAACAAAGGGGATTATGGAGCCATGAGGGAGGAGCTGGCCAAAGTTGACTGGAAAGATACCCCAGCAGGGATGACAGTGGAACAACAATGGCAGGTATTTCTGGGAATAATACAGAAGGTGCAGGATCAGTTCATTCCAAAGAGGAAGAAAGATTCCAAGGGGAGTAAGGGGCGATCGCGGCTGACAAGGGGTCAGGGACAGTATAAAAATAAAAGAGAAGAAGTACAACATAGCAAAGATGAGCAGGAAGAAAGAAGATTGGGTAATGTTTAAAGAGAACCAGAAGATAACTAAAAAGGCAATACGGGGAGAAAAGATGAGGTACGAAGGTAAGCTAGCCAAGAATATAAAGGAGGATAGTAAAAGCTTCTTTAGGTATGTGAAGAGGAAAAAAAATAGTTAAGACCAAAGTTGGACCCTTGAAGACTGAAAAAGGTGAATTTATTATGGGGAACAAGGAGATGGCAGATGAGTTGAACAAGTACTTTGGTTCCGTCACAAGGAGGACACACACAATCTTCTTGATGTACTAGTGGCCTGAGGATCTGGGGTGATGGAGGAACTGAAGGAAATCCACATTAGGCAGGAAATGGTGTTGGGTAGACTGATGAGATTAAAGGCTGATAAATCCCCAGGGCCTGATGGTCTGCATCCCAGGGTACTTAAGGAAGTGGCTCTAGAAATTGTGGATGCATTGCTGATAATTTTCCAATGTTCTATAGATTCAGGATCAGTTCCTGTGGATTGGAGGGTAGTTAATGTTATCCAATTTTTTAAGAAAGGCGGGAGAGAGAAAACGGAATTATAGACCAGTTAGCCTGGCATCGGTGGTGGGGAAAATGCTGGAGTCGATCACAAAAGATGAAATAACGGCACATTTGGATAGCAGTAACAGGATCGGTCCGAGTCAGCATGGATTTACGAAGGGGAAATCATGCTTGACTAATCTTCTGGACTTTTTTGAGGATGTAACTAGGAAAATGGACAAAGGAGAGCCAGTGGATGTAGTGTACCTGGACTTTCAGAAAGCATTTGATAAGGTCCCACATAGGAGATTAGTGGGCAAAATTAGGGCACATGGTATTGGGGGTAGAGTGCTGACATGGAAAGAAAATTGGTTGGCAGACAGGAAACAAAGAGTAGGGATTAACGGGTCCCTTTCAGAATGGCAGGCAGTGACAAGTTGGGTACCGCAAGGCTCGGTGCTGGTACTGCAGCTATTTACAATATACATCAATGATTTAGATGAAGGGATTCAAAGTAACATTAGCAAATTTGCAGATGACCCAAAGTTGGGTGGCAGTGTGAACTGTGAGGAGGATGCTATGAGAATGCACGGTGACTTGGACAGGTTGGGTGAGTGGGCAGATGCATGGCAGATGCAGTTTAATGTGGATAAATGTGAGGTTATCCACTTTGGTAGCAAAAACAGGAAGGCAGATTATTATCTAAATTGTGTCAAGTTGGGAAAAGGGGAAGTGCAACAGGATCTGGGGGTCCTTGTTCATCAGTCAATGAAAGTAAGCATGCAGGTATAGAAGGCAGTGAAGAAAGTGAATGGCATGTTGGCCTTCATAACAAAAGGAGTTGAGTATAGGAGCAAAGAGGTCCTTCTGCAGTTATACAGGGCCCTAGTGAGACCACACCTGGAGTATTGTGTGTAGTTTTGGTCCCCTAATTTGAGGAGGACATTCTTGCTATTGAGGGAGTGCAGCGTAGGTTTACAAGGTTAATTCCAGGGATGGCGGGACTGTCATATGCTGAGAGAATGGAGCAGCTGGGCTTGTATACTCTGGAATTTAGAAGGATGAGAGGGTATGTTATTGAAACATATAAGATTATTAAGGGTTTGGATAAGCTAGAGGCAGGAAACATGTTCCCGATGTTGGGGGAGTCCAGACCAGGGGCCACAGTTTAAGAATAAGGGGTAAGCCATTTAGAACGGAGATGAGGAAACACTTTTTCACGCAGAGAGTTGTGAGTCTTGTGGCATTCTCTGCCTCAGAGGGCGGAGGAGGCCGGTTCTCTGGATACTTTCAAGAGAGAGCTAGATTGGGCTCTTAATGATAGCGGAGTCAGGGGATATGGGGAGAAGGCAGGAACAGGCTACTGATTGGGGATGATCAGCCATCATCACATTGAATGGCGGTGCTGGCTTGAAGGGCCGAATGGCCTACTCCTGCACCTATTGTCTGCTGTCTATTGAGAGGTAGAGAGCTTACAGTAGATCAAAGGGAGTTTTCATTCTACAATCTTTCCCACAGAGGGCGGCTGGAGTCTAGAATGTGCTGCCTGAAGAGGTGATGGAGGGAAACTCTCAAAAGATTTAAGATGCATTTAGACAAGTATATGGATCACCAAAGCATATAGGCTACTGATTCCATGTGGGTAAATTAGATTGGTGTAGGTAGTTAAAATAATCAGTAAGGTTGATTTCAAGAGAGAGTTAGATTTAGCTCTTCGGGCTAACGGAATCAAGGGATATGGGGAAAAAGCAGGAATGGGGTGCTGAATTTGGAGGATCAGCCATGATCATATTGAATGGAGGTGCTGGCTCGAAGGGCTGCATGGCCTACTCCTGCACCTATTTTTAATGTTTCTAGGGATGCCAGGAGCCGAAGGGCCTATTTCTGTACTGTACAACTCTCTGACTCCATGATAATGATTGCATCCACCTTACAGTTCTCACTCCATGGGAATTTATCACCAATATTTTCTCCAGCATTTTCATTTACTAATACTAATTTCCTTTAATCCCTACTGTTCATTAGCCTCTTGGTTTCCTGCCATTTCTAGGGAATTATTTTTATCGTCTTTGTAAAGTCAGAATAAAAGTACCTGCTAAATAATTCTGCCATTTCTTTGCTCCCCGCGTAACCACAGCAAGGAATTATTGTAACCACACTATTTACATGAAGCTGATTTTAAACAACTACCAGATTTGCAAGGAAGTCGAATATCTTTTTCAATAATTTCCCCTTTTTCTGAATGTCCTGGAATAGTTTTAATGGTTTCTCTTGTAGATTGCAGTGTTCTTTCAGTAGAGGGCACTAGAATACCATCCTTCCTCTACTGTTATTCACGTCAGGTCTCTGATTATATTTGTCAGTTTTGAAGAGTTTCAAAGATTACATGGTCAGAAACAATACCTAGTTTTCATTTGCTGGTCCCCTGCTGGCTATTTTAATGGTAGGCTACACATTTAAATTTAATTAGATAAATACCTCTATTAAAAAAAGTGAATGAGAAATGTTATTTGAATATATTAGGTCCTACCTGTATTTGCTGCATTGATACAATTTCTGTAATTTTGAAAATGTTCTTGGTAATGATCAGAGTAATATATTGTCTGTTCATTGCAAATCAGTCTAGGAAATGAAAATATGTAATAAGTGCTGTGAAATAACATTTGAACTGTTATTTGTTTGCACTCCTTGATGATCTGTCAGAATATTATGACCCCTTTCCCGTGCCTACATCACAAAGGGACTTGTTATCAGAAAATCATGTAAACCACTGTTCCCTGGACCTGCTAATTACACTGAACCAAACAGAGAATGCTGAAAAGACCGCATTTCAGGCTGCACCTGTAGGAAAACAGAGGTAAGGTTTCTGGTTGGAGACCCTTTGACAGAATTTAAAAGGAGACAAAAGGAGGATGGAGGGGTGAGGATATCTTTGATCAAGAATTTTTGGGTCTTTGGTGATATTGGATGCCTTTTTGAAGCAGTACTTCTGTAATCCCTTCGATGGTGGGGAGGTCAAAGCTTGTGATAGACTGGGCCATGTCTACCATTCTCTGTAGTCTCCTTTGTTCTTGGGCATTTGAGTTGCCGGACCAGGCTGTGAAACAACCTGTCAATACGTTTATGTATACCTGTAGAA
This sequence comes from Amblyraja radiata, assembly GCF_010909765.2. Lineage (NCBI taxonomy): Eukaryota > Metazoa > Chordata > Chondrichthyes > Rajiformes > Rajidae > Amblyraja > Amblyraja radiata. The sequence continues at coordinate 7,799,714 of NC_045988.1, forward strand.
ATCCAATAAGAATATTCATCGGTGTACCGAATCTCCTTGGATAAAACCCAGGTGACCATGGAAAGAAGATGTAAACAAGTGATATGTGATTAATGAGTGAAAGGGAGCAGTAAGAGGCAATGAGTGAATGCGAACAGTTATTATCATCATGTAGTGTCCTCCTTAGCCAGATGTGCAGCAAAGGTGGCCCAGTGATGCAGCAGGTAGAGCTGCTGCCTCACAGCCCCAGAGACCCAGGTTCCATCCTGGCCTTGGGTGCTGTCTGTGTGGAGTTTGCACATTCTCCAGTCCCTGTTTCCGCTGAGTACTCTGGTTTCCTCCCAATTCCAAAAACATGTGGGTTTGCAGGTTAATTGGCATCTGTAAATTGCCCCTTGTGTGTAGGGAGTGGATGAGAAAGTGGGATAACATTGAACTAGTGTGAATGTGTGATCGATGGTCAGCATGGATTCGGTGGGCTGAAGGGCCTGTTTCCATGCAGTATATTTAAACTAAACTAAAAAATGCTTAGGAGGATGGTACCAGAGAAAGATAGGCAAGACAGGGAACACATGGTTTCTGTGGTTTTCTGAAAAGAAGGCTATCATTATCAATGCTATCAATGGGGTCTGCGGCAGGAGCGAAGAACCTGTCCTGTTAACCATAAAATTAAATGGGATGCTGTGACATTTTGCTGTGCACTGTTATCCTGGCAGCTGCTGCATTTGGACGGAGCATGTGTGCTGACTGACTGGTCGTAGGTTTCAGTCGGAGTCCAAATGGCGCCAGACTGCTGTGAAATGAAACGAGAAGACTCAGCGCCAGATTCAGTTGTTTCTGATTGTTCTGGCTTCTTGCCACTTCTGATACTTATGCAGAAACATCTGATGGTCAACATGAAGTAGTCATGACTTGTTAGCCATCTGATCAGTGGCTGCTCTCGGCATACTGATGTTGCTGGGGATCCACTTAACACATCCACACATCTGTGTACTGTGTAGAGGAGCATTACTGCTATCTGTGATCAGCAAGATCTCTGTATAACATTCAATTCTTCAGCAATAAACAGCAAACCCTGTCCTCCCAGTGCTATTTCAGTTGTTAAAACGCCTACTAATTGTAGATCACAGCTGATTGTCAGGATAATTTCTTCTAGTGCTTTACTGGATAGCCTGCTGTGTAGATGATAAAATGGATGTTTTAGTTCAGCTCCAGGACACTGTAAAATAGGGGAGGGCTAAGAAGACAGTTTAATATCACCATAAGGAACAATCCATTAACCTCTCAGTGGCATGCAGACAATGCACTATTCAAAAATATTTAATGGGGGTGAGTGCTAAAACCCCCTCATGGAATAAACAGTACAATAATGGTCTGGAATTTGTGGCTGTAATGGCATAGAAGCTATCAGCAATTGGTGTCATTACTCTGAACTGACAGCGTCTTCTGGCATCTGCACATTAACAGTTAACCGTTGAAGCTCTGTGAGTTATACTCTCCTCCTCTATAGGATTCACCACAGAGGCTTATGCAGATGCATCAGCACTGAATAAGTAATTTCCCATTTTTACATTATATTCTGCCTATGAAAACTTAAAATTGATTGATTGAAAGACACAGCATGGAAACAGGCTCTTCGTCCCACAGAGCATGCTGACCATCGATCACCTGTTGAATGTTATCCCTCTTTCTGATTAACCTTTAAAACCCACATTTCTTTGGGATGTGTGGAAACCGGAGCACCTGGAGGAAACCCACACAGTCGTAGGAGAACATGCAAACTCCACACAGACAGCACCAAAGGTCAGGATCAAACCTAGGTCTCTGGTGCTGTGAAACAGCAGTTCTACCCGCTGTGCCAATGTGCCGTCTCACACAAAATAAGCCTTATCGAATGAGATATATATATCAAAACAAAATGACTACAGACAATCTCTCTGAGACTCTGACCCTGAATAAAGTGACCTTATCATTATGGATGTTATTGACATTGAGTAAAATGTTGAACTTTTAATTGTTCCTTTTAAAATTAATCGTACATTGATATTGTGTTAATGTGGAAGCACCTGTCATAATTTAATGCATGTGTTTTAATCTTTACTTCACTTTCTGTAAAATACTTTGATAGATAAATAAAATTAATGGTATTTGTAGAGACAAGGAACTGCAGATGTTGGTCTACCAAGGAAAGACAAAAAATACTGGAGTAACTCAGCGGGTTAGGCGGCATCCCTGGAGAATCAGGAAAGTGATGTTTTGGGTCAGGGCCCTATCAGTCTAAAGAAGGGTCCCAGCCTGAAAAGTCACCTATTCTTGTTCCCCTGTGATGCTGCCTGATGCTTTGTGTCTTTCCTTTTAATTGTATTTAATGGTATGCCAGGTTTGTTCTCTATGAGAAATGTGTTTGGCTCTCCAACCACATGATGACTTCCTGTTGTTGAATGCTTCACGTTCCCTAGTGCTGATCTGGCATGAATTCACGTTGGAAAGATGATCTCTTTAGTTTTGATTAATTATAGTCAACTATCTTAAGTTTGGCCATTTCATATTTTAGAAAAGCAATTATGTTGGTAATTCATTGGGAATAATTTACTTTAAGCTGCACTATTTCACATGATGGTTAGGATGCTCTAGACTTCTTAATCTCGTGGAATGAAGTGAAATTTGCTCTCATTTAATTGGAACTGTCGTATTTTAATGTTTTAAAGATAGTTTTTCTCACTGAAGTGTTAGTATTTGCACAGTTAAGTGTGTCGTTTTATCTTACTGGATTTACTCGTTCCACAGGGCCAAGTGCATTAGAATGATGTCATAGAGTCAGAGAGCATGGAAACAGGCCCTTTGGCCCAAACTTGCCCACCCCAACCAAGATGCCCCATCTATACTACTCCCACCTGCTAGCATTTGGCCCATATCCCTCTATACTTTTCGTATCCATGTACCTGTCCAAATGTCTTTTAAATGTTGTTATAGTAGCTGCCTCAACCACCTCCTGTGGCAGCTCATTTCATATACGTAGAAATTGTCCCTCAGGTTCCCATTAAATTTTTCCTCTCTCAACGTAAACCTATGTTGTCTGGTTTTTGATTCCCCTACTCTGGGCAAAAATGCATTCACCGTATCTATTCCTCTCATGATCTTATACACTTCAATAAGATCACCACTCATCCTCCTGCATTGAAAGGAATAAAGTTTTAGCCTGTGCAACCTATCCCTACAGTTCAGGCCCTCAAATCCACGCAACTTCCTCATAAATCTCTGCGCTCTTTCCAGCTTAAAATAATTGCATTGGGTATGGTATCAAACAGGAATTGCATTGGGAGATGGTATCAAACAGGAAATTAGAAATGCGTGCGACAAAGGCAAAACAGTTATAATGGGTGACTTCAATCTACATATAGATTGGGTGAATCAAATTGGCAGGGGTGCTGAGGAAGAGGATTTCTTGGAATGTATGCGGGATAGTTATCTAAATCAACATGTAGAGGAACCAACGAGAGAGCAGGCTATTTTAGACTGGGTATTGAGTAATGAGGAAGGGTTAGTTAGCAGTCTTGTTGTACGTGCCCCCTTGGGCAAGAGTGACCATAATATGGTTGAGTTCTTCATTAGGATGGAGAGTGGCATTGTTAATTCAGAAACAATGGTTCTGAACTTAAAGAAAGGTAACTTTGAGGGTATGAGACGTGAATTGGCCAAGATTGACTGGCAATTCATTCTAAAAGGGTTGACGGTGGATATGCAATTGAAGACATTTAAAGACTGCATGGATGAACTACAAAAATTGTTCATCCCAGTTTGGCAAAAGAATAAATCAGGGAAGGTAGTGCATCCGTGGATAACAAGGGAAATCAGGGATAGTATCAAAGCGAAGGATGATGCGTACAAATTAGCCAGAAAAAGCAGCATACCGGAGGACTGGGAGAAATTCAGAGACCAGCAGAGGAGGACAAAGGGCTTAATTAGGAAAGGAAAAATAGATTATGAAAGAAAACTGGCAGGGAACATAAAAACTCACTGCAAAGGTTTTTATAGATATGTGAAAAGAAAGAGATTAGTTAAAACAAATGTAGGTCCCTTGCAGTCAGAAACAGGTGAGTTGATCATGGGGAACAAGGATATGGCGGACCAATTGAATAACTACTTTGGTTCCGTCTTCACTAAGGAAGACATAAATAATCTGCCGGAAATAGCAGGGGACCGCGGGTCAAAGGAGTTGGAGGAATTGAGTGAAATCCAGGTTAGCCGGGAAGTGGTGTTGGGTAAATTGAATGGATTAAAGGCCGATAAATCCCCGGGGCCAGATAGGCTGCATCCCAGAAGTAGCTCCAGAAATAGTGGATGCATTAATAATAATCTTTCAAAACTCTTTAGATTCTGGAGTAGTTCCTGAGGATTGGCGGGTAGCAAACGTAACCCCACTTTTTAAGAAGGGAGGGAGAGAGAAAACGGGGAATTACAGACCAGTTAGTCTAACATCGGTAGTGGGGAAACTGCTAGAGTCAGTTATTAAAGATGGGATAGCAGCACATTTGGAAAGTGATGAAATCATTGGACAAAGTCAGCATGGATTTACAAAAGGTAAATCATGTCTGACGAATCTTATAGAATTTTTCGAGGATGTAACTAGTAGCGTGGATAGGGGAGAACCAGTGGATGTGGTGTATCTGGACTTCCAGAAGGCTTTCGACAAGGTCCCACATAAGAGATTAGTATACAAACTTAAGGCATATGGCATTGGGGGTTCAGTATTGATGTGGATAGAGAACTAGCTGGCAAACAGGAAGCAAAGAGTAGGAGTAAACGGGTCCTTTTCACAATGGCAGGCAGTGACTAGTGGGGTACCGAAAGGCTCAGTGCTGGGACCCCAGCTATTTACAATATATATTAATGATCTGGATGAAGTAATTGAAGGCAATATCTCCAAGTTTGCGGATGACACTAAGCTGGGGGGCAGTGTTAGCTGTGAGGAGGATGCTAGGAGACTGCAAGGTGACTTGGATAGGCTGGGTGAGTGGGCAAATGTTTGGCAGATGCAGTATAATGTGGATAAATGTGAGGTTATCCATTTTGGTGGCAAAAACAGGAAAGCAGACTATTATCTAAATGGTGGCCGACTAGGAAAAGGGGAGATGCAGCGAGACCTGGGTGTCATGGTACACCAGTCATTGAAAGTAGGCATGCAGGTGCAGCAGGCAGTGAAGAAAGCGAATGGTATGTTAGCTTTCATAGCAAAAGGATTTGAGTATAGGAGCAGGGAGGTTCTACTGCAGTTGTACAGGGTCTTGGTGAGACCACACCTGGAGTACTGCGTACAGTTTTGGTCTCCAAATCTGAGGAAGGACATTATTGCCATAGAGGGAGTGCAGAGAAGGTTCACCAGACTGATTCCTGGGATGTCAGGACTGTCTTATGAAGAAAGACTGGATAGACTTGGTTTATACTCTCTAGAATTTAGGAGATTGAGAGGGGATCTTATAGAAACTTACAAAATTCTTAAGGGGTTGGACAGGCTAGATGCAGGAAGATTGCTCCCGATGTTGGGGAAGTCCAGGACAAGGGGTCACAGCTTAAGGATAAGGGGGAAATCCTTTAAAACCGAGATGAGAAGAACTTTTTTCACACAGAGAGTGGTGAATCTCTGGAACTCTCTGCCACAGAGGGTAGTCGATTCCAGTTCATTGGCTATATTTAAGAGGGAGTTAGATGTGGCCCTTGTGGCTAAGGGGATCAGAGGGTATGGAGAGAAGGCAGGTACGGGATACTGAGTTGGATGATCAGCCATGATCATATTGAATGGCGGTGCAGGCTCGAAGGGCCGAATGGCCTACTCCTGCACCTAATTTCTATGTTTCTATGTTTCTATATGACACAGAAAGAAGTCATTTGGTCCCACTATCATCCATCCTTCACTTGACTTCCTTTCCGTTAATCTATTAGCATTCTCCACAATCATCTTTCTCTCATATACTTGTCCAACCTCCTAAATACGTATGTGCAGTAAAACTGATAAAACTTTATCCAGTTATTTTGAAAATCCAGTGGTTAGCTATTTGGCTTACTTACTTAATCCAGAAAGTGAGCTGGGGGGTCCAGATTCAAGGGTGCAGACTGTTGACGGGGGGGGGGGGGGGGGGGGGGGGGGGGGGGTTGGAGTGCAGACCGGCTATGTGGCCAGAGCCAAGGTTTGCTCAGGAATGTGAGATGTCAGAAATAGGAGGAGGTTTGCAGTCAGAACTGGGATCCACAATGCTGTTATGTTTCAGCTTGTTTTAACTCATTTAATGGGAAAGTTTATTATCTTACCATGTGATAGGTTAAAAAGAAAATGGCATAAAAGTGTGGTGGTGCCATTCCATAATCTGGGAACTCTGCTCGTCACCATAATGCCCCCACAGCAGCAGGTGCTCACAGTGTAAATAGCTCGTTCTAAGCTTCCCCCAGCCTAGTTTCAGTCAATAAAATACTGATGCACTTGCGCATCTAAACTTTATTTTGGAAAAACACAATAACGATTCCCCACTACTATACCTAACCTCCGCGAGTTCGATCCTTGTATCTGCCTGGCCAAGCCCTCCTAGCCTTGTGCAAGCAGAGACACTCCAAAAGGTCACGGATACTAAGCATTCTCCCAGAGGATCGACACAGGACCTCGTGGGAGCGGCCTTTTATAGGTCCCCGAACATTGAGGGGCCGAACCACATGGGGGTGGTCTCTATACAGTCCAATAACAGATATCAATTACCACAGTACATGATAGACATTTCCCTAACCCAATAATACAGTGACTAATACATTGTATTCAAACTGAGCTTCTGAAAGGAAGCAAACAAGAATAAACATTGAAACATGTGCCTGAAATTCAAACAGTTTCTCCAAGGCTCAACAGTTCGACCAATCATCCACCAACAGGATGACCGTCTCACAACATTATTTATACTATTTACAATGCCCTTGCAGCGATCCAATTGAAATGATGCATTTAGGGTTCATTTGCAAAACTGCTATACAATTTAGGAGAAACAAGGAGAACACTTGGACCCCTCACCATCATGCATATCAGTCTGAGCCTAGACTGGCTGGCGCCATCCAAAGCCTGTAAATTTCAGCTGACAGGGGTTAAGCAATTCTGGCGAGTGCATGGATCCTCCATTTTATGGTGTCTTTAATTTGGCCAGTATTGACAACAGTTCAATTGTTTTCGGCTCAATCACTTCCTTTGGGAGTGAGTTCTACCTTCCCACCACCTTTGTATTGAGATATTACTTCTCCATTTCTTTGTGGTTACTGATCTTTAATTTCTGGAGGTCAAAATGCCAAACCAAAATCAGATGTCTTTCCCTATATGGTAATTATTTGGATCAATCTAAACCAGCATTCAGTGGAAAAAAAAATATCCATAATTTCAGCAGTAACTTTGTGGGTTGGTTCAAGGTAGTATAGTGATCCAATTATTGGAGCCGAGCAGCTCTGGGTTCAATGCTGACCTCCTGTGCTGTGCGTGTGGAGTTATACATGCTCCCTGCATCTGTGTGCGTTTCCTCTGGGAACTCCGATGCTCGTTCATGTCGCAATGACACGCTGATACGTTCTTTTGACATTTAGTTGGGTGATGGGAAAATCTGGGTAATGCTGATTAACGCTTGAAAGGGAAAAGATAGCAAGGCGGGGGGTGATAGTTTTGATGGGAGAGATCTGAGCCCCATCTAGACTCTTGAGCTGAATAACGTCATCCATTTCATGAGCAAATGTGGGAAAGAGGAAATGTGAAAAATAGTGTAATTCTACTTATTACGACTGTGGACTGCAAGTCCATCCATTGTACATTCGCACATACATACAGTACATTCATTTTAAAACGTTTTTCTGGAATTGTATTTTTCCTGACAGATCTGTTCACAGCACACCAGATGTGAGCTAATCTGCTTCACTGCAGTATACCTTCTGCCCTGGAGTAATCTAGTTTTCTAGATACAGCAGCCTGCATTTCCCTGGTTATTATGATTAATTTTGAAAACCTCTTTGTTTAAGCACTGGGATGGAAATCACTTGGTCCTGGAAATCGGTCCTTCTTTCATACTGTTGAGTTGTTTATTGTTGAAGTTGATGTATAATTTATTTTATGTGTGTTGTCTCTGTCTATGTGCCTGTGACGCTGCATAAAGCAAGTTTTTCATTGTACCTGTACTTCACCGTAATCATACATATGACAGTAAACTCGACAACTTTAATTTTGATCATTGCAAGTTCTAATGTAAATATTGGAGAAAGATAACCATTCAGCTCTTTTACCAATTCCTTGATTTTGTTTACAGTATAATTGTTATCCATTTTTATTGGCACCATACTGCTTCTCATCAGCCAGTTTTTGATGTATATTTATACATTTTTGTGCTGATTTTGTATCCCTTGCTGTTTCTTTCATATATCTTTTCTGTAGCCTTTACTATGTTATCATTTTTTGCTGATCTTTGTTTCTTTCTCAGGATCTGCACTTTTTCATGCCTCTTGTGTGCTTTTTCATTTAGTTTTATGTTGACACTTACCTCTTTAATCACATTTCTTTTGGCAAGTAGAATGCTTGCTTCTTATTCTAAAGAAGTTCTATATTTTTGTCCTTTTCCCACCGATTTTCCCAATTGTCTGTGAGATGGTGTCTATCTTGGCACATGGAATCATGAAGTTATACAGCATAGAAACAGGCCCTTTGGCCCAACCTGTGCATGCCGTCCAAGATACACTAGTTACATTTCCCCGCATTTATTCCATATCCCTCTAAACCTTCTAAATGTTTAATATTCTGGAACTTAACAAGGTATCAACAGTTCCACACAGTAATGACTGAAAAAATGTCTGTAATACCAAACAGCCTCACAGTACCCTCCATAATGCTTGGGACAAAGACCCATCATTTATTTATTTGCCTCTGTACTCCACAATTTGTGATTTGTAATAGAAAAAAATTGCATAAATGATGGTTCTTTGTCCCAAACATTATGGAGGGCACTGTATACCCTCTCTAATCATGAACTTGATTTCATCTTTAATCAGCTACTAGACTAAGTGGGACCTGTTGGGAGGGGATATGGGTGCGGGGGAGGGGGTTGTGGGGGCGGGGGAGGTTGTGGGGGCGGGCGTGTTGTGGGGACAGAGTTGTGGGGGCGGGGGTTTGTGGGGGTGGGGGTTGTATGGGGGAGGGGGGGTTGTATGGGCAGGGGGGCTTGTGGGGGGAGTGGTGTGTGGGCGGGAGGGATTGTGTGGGTGGAGGGGGAGTGAGCTTGGAGAAAAGACGGGGGAAGAGCCTTGGGGGAGAGGGGGCCATCATGGGGGAGGGGAGGGGGGGGGGGTTGGAGCCAGTGAGGGGGACCAGAGGGGTAGTGGCTGGAATTGGCAGTGCAATGGGAACTCACGGCGGGCGCTGGTCGCTGGTCGCTGGTCATTCTCCTCCGCTGGGTTCAGAGTTTCCCCTTTCCATTTGGCGACATCGGCGACATTTCTGACCAGGTTGGGCTGGATCTCGGACTCTGCGGTGGGCTGGGTCGCCGGGCTGGGTCTCCCACACTGGGCTGGGTCGGGACTCCGATGCTGGGCTGCTGCTTGGGGTTGGGCTGCTATTTGGGGCGGGGCTGCTGTTTGGGGCGGGGCTGCTGTTTGGGGCGGGGCTGCTGTTTGGGGCGGGGCTGCTGTTTGGGGCGGGGCTGCTGCTTGGGGCGGGGCTGCTTTGGGTCCCTCCGAAAGTCTGGTTGGAAACCTCCGCCAACCACCCTCAGCTCCAGTAAAGACGCGATGGCGCAGGAAGGGGTGGACCGTCTCGGGGAGTGACAGGGGAAGAGACTAATCCACGTGGTGCTGACTGGCAGGAGAAGAGATCAATCTGCGCACGTGCGGTTTTAAAGATTTTTAAACCTCGCTAACCTTTACGACATTCAACTGATCAGAACGAAACTTGGTGCACGCGCTCCACAGGAGAACGGTGAGTGAACTGGTGAAAAATCATAGCGCTATCCGTTTTTGTGCAAATAGAAAGAGCACCAAACCGGAAGAAAACAAGATCAAAGTTTTAGTTATGTATAGATAGATGTTTTTTCTCTCTCTCTTCCCTCTTTCTGTAATGACCACTCTCTGTTTCAATCTCTCTCTGCCGCACTATCCCTTTCACTATCGTTTTGCTTGACACCTTTTTCTACAACTGAAATACACAAATCAATGCTGGTCATCTTGATGAAGGGATGTACAAAGTAATAAATGATGAATTCAAGAGCTGCAACTCTTCACACTACAGAATTTCCAAAACACTTTGGTCAATTGGGTCTATATTAGGTAAAATCTGTTACTGAGCAAATGAAAGAATAAACAAAATTCCAACTTCTGATCCAACCTTCCATTTCAATTTAATGACACTTTACTCTTTTTGGGCATAAAGTGGCAATGCAAAAAGATTGCTTATTCATGAAACGTTGCTTTCTCTAATCAATTGCCATGGGTTCCTGTTCAGTCTCTGCTGGGGTAATGAGTTGCACAATAAAAAAAACGTTTATCCACTGTGATTTGATGTTGTACTACACAAGTGTTTTACATTTTAAAAGGAGTATAAATTATATGTTATGAGAATGTGATGTGCTTTCCATTAATGAATTCTTGGTTAATGTTACAAAATGCCAGCTGTAAAATATTATAATGTCCTTTGAATCCCCATTACTGCAATATACATGTTAAATACCTGAATCTCTTTAGATATTTAGATATATTTATATCTTTTTATGATTTGTTCTGTACAATATAGTTAGTTTTCATTACTAATGTATATTAGAATTCTGCTTCAAAAAAAGCCAGCTTAATGAAAATGAATACAGCAAGCAACATCATTTTCTCTGGGTCTTATGCTCATTACTAGCCCTGGGGCATTTATTACGAGCACTTCAAGACCAGTAATGACCAAAATGCTCAAATAAAATGATGCTACCATTAACATTATTATCAATCAACATGTCCTTACTCTGACTTTGTTAATGGCACAACCTTTTCCTTTGTTCATTAGTACTTTTCATATTTTTCACGGCAGCCTTTGCTGTATATTTACAATCCTGGTGCTCTGTTTTAATAAGTCATTTTATTTAATTACGCCTCATTTGTCAATTTCGATCTTCTGGCACTCTTCATGCCTTGATTATCCATGCATCACCACTCTCCTTGTTGTCCACTCCAAGTGACAGGTCAAGAAAAAGGCTCATTAATGTTGAAAGAATGTGAGAAAAGGTAGATGCAGCAAAGGATCTCAGTTTGTTTACTTGAACTGATTAAATATCTCTTTCTCAGATTACCGGTTAGTTTGCATTGACAATGTCAAGCCGTTTTAGCAGCTGCATTTTGAGAGCTCCCTTTGTATCATCATTCCTAGTTGAAAAAAATCTGCCAGGATTCTCTCTTGACTAGGCTCGAGTGCCAGCCGGGGTGCAATGACTTTGAGTCAGTAGGTTCTGTATGTCCACAGTGTAAACTGTAGGATGATGTTCTAATACAGTAATGAGAGTGTTGTCAGAGGTAAAATATATTTTTTTAAAGTGCTGGAAATACTCACCAGGTCAGGCTGCATCTCTCAGTCAAGTCAAGTTGAATTTATTTTCATATGTAAAAATGGGAGGAGGAACAGCTAACATTTCACATGGAACACCCTAATTCAGAACTGAGACGGAGACAAAGTAAGCTTGTAATACTGCAGGGAGGGTGGGGGTGGGTCATTCCGATAGGGTAAAATCAGGATGACCGTGGAGATAAGCTGTAAACAGGTTTTCTGGCGAATGCATGAATGGGAGCAGTTAGAGAGTGAGAACATAGATGCCTGGTATGTCAGGCCGGGCATGTCCTCCATTGCTAGAAGAACAAAACATGTTTGGTGAAACAGAGAAACAAGAAACTGCAGATGCCAATTTTCAATAAAAGACCCTGTGTGCTGAGTAACTCAATGGGTCGGTCAGCATCTTTCGAGAACATGGATAGATGATGTTTCAAGTCGGGATCCTTCTTCAGACTGATTGTAACTGGGAGGAGAAAGCTGGAAAGGAGGAGTGGTACGACAAGGCCTTGTGAGTTATAGGTGGATACAAGTGGGGGAGTTTTTGACAGGCAGATGGTTGGTTAAAGGCCAGAGATGAAAAGACACAAACTGTGATATAAGGATGAAAGAAGTGTAAATTGTAAAGCCATAGGAAGGAACATAGGTGGTATGGGAGGGGTTACGGGAGAAATAGGTGCGCATCCTGCTCAGGGAAAGGGGTGGGGGAGGGGATGTTGAGGTTAGTTGACTTATTGGAAAATTCAGTGTTCATACCAATTAGGTCATAAGCTACCCAAATGGACTATGAGGTGTTGTTGCTCCAGTTTGCGTTGTCTCATTCTGGCATTGAAGGAAGCCCAGGACAGAACGACCAGTATGGGAATGGGAAGGGGTTAAAATGGTTTGGTGTCTCTTTCCCTTCACCCCCGTTGTTGTCGGTGATGTTGTCTTTCAAATGAGACTGGGACCCCACCTTCGTTCTCAGATGGAAGTTAAAAGGTTAACCCTAGAATCTTGCCAAAAATGGTTCCCCACTCACGCATAGAGCTGTAATAAGCAACACTGTGATATGACCCAAAAACCTTTCACTGAAAAAAGGTTTCTGTGTCATATCACAGTGTTGTTTACTACAACTCACTTTATGCTGCTGGATTTCCTAAATCAAAATGTGACTGCATCCCAAATGTACTTAATTGCTTCAAACCAATGTGAATCATCCTGAAAGGAACACAATAATGCAGGACTGTAATTATTTAAATGAAGGTCTTTTACTTTTATGCCCCTGTCCCACTTAGGAAGCCTGAACGGAAACCTCTGGAGACTTTGCGCCCCACACAAGGTTTCCGTGCGGTTCCCGGAGGTTTTTGTCAGTCTCCCTACCTGCTTCCACTACCTGCAACCACCTGCAACCTCCGGGAACGGCACGGAACCTTGGGTGGGGCGCAAAGTCTCCAGAGGTTTCCGTTCAGGTTTCCTAAGTGTGACAGGGCCATTAGTATCCCACAACATGGTCAATAATCAGGATTTCTAAGAAGCACCTGTGGTCAGTAATAATTTCATAATCCATCACCATTTGTATCCAGTGAGAAGTGATAAAATGCAGGCTGCTGATCATTGACAATTGGGAACATGGCAGATATATTAATATTATATCATCTGTGGGAAGATTTACACATCTGAAGACTTCTGCATTTCTCGTATTTTTACCTTCCTGACAAAATCCTCCCTGCTATAGAGAACAGCTGCTGGAGATTTGTGATGAACGGATCTACTGCTTGCTCCAAAATGATCGTGGTTTAGTCCAAGAAACAAACTGTTGTAGGAACTCATAGAAACAACGAACTACAGATACTGGTTTACAAAAAAAGACACAAAGTGCCGGAGTAACTCAGCAAGTCAGACAGCATCTCTGGAGAACATGGGTAGGTGACTTTTTGGTTGGGTCTGAAGAAGTTCCTAACCTGAAATGTCATCTATCCATAATTGTGGTATCCTTTCACTGAACAAAAGATCATTAACCTGAAATGTTAACACCTGTCTCTCTTCAACAAATGCTGCCTGACCTGTGGAGTGTATTCAGTAGTTTTTCCTAACACCTGCAGCATTTTGTATCAAGGTTCAGCTGGGAAATTCATATAATGCAATTAGAAATATAGAACACCATGGCTCCTGAGATATTGTGAGTGGTTGACATTTTCTAGTGCCTTGCAGTGAACTGTTGTGTTTGGTGCTTGGCGTTAAACAGCAAGGCACGTTTGTAGAGGATCTTAATTTGGACGTTAAGTGGAACGCCAGTTCTCTGGTATATTTAATGAGTTTGAACGGACTCTCTGGTTAACACTCTAAGCTTTTCACTGTAGCTCAGTACGTGTGACAATAAACTAAACCCAACTCATACACAACTGCAAGTGTTGTCACAATATTGCAGCTCTGGCGACTGACACTGGGGTGATCTTGGTTCTGGAGCTCATTCCTGAAGATTCATTCCATTCCAGCGGGAAGCTTGTTGGAGATGGGGTGCAGCACCCCTGTGAAGTGTGTGCAAAATGTAGGATTACTGTGCTGGATTTATGGGGATATATTGAATGGATAAGAGAGCCTGCTGGTAATGCAACTTTCTAACAAAAGGTTTATGGAGAAAATGGTGTACAGATTATGGACATTACAATATGTTTCTCTGTACCTTGTGCCTGGATAATCCTTCCTCATCAAGTATAGGTAGAAAAAAAATCACCATGTTAACAGATAATATGATTATTGATATACAAGGATGAGGACCTCAGAACCTAACCTAACCAATGCAATTGTCAGAGATTTGAAAATTGATATTTAACTGACTTGTGTATATTATTCCTTCATTAAATGATTATTCAGAATATATGATTCTAAATTCAGGTTGTTACTTCTCTTTATATTTCATTATGTCCTAATTATTCTGCACTTCGTTTTGTAATTCTTCATAATTATAATCTGAACTCAATAATGTTGTATCTTGAGTGAATTAAAAGTCAATGGGAAGATTCAATCATAATGGAAAGGTGAGCTTTTTTTTGTTATGTTTGTGTCTTAAATAATAAAAACCCAAGGGAGGTCTATTGCAGAAAGAGTAGTCAAGCCTTCAACTAGATGTGAGGTTTGAACAATAGATGGAGATAAATCAATTTAGGCCCATGAACCATAAACCATTCATAATTATCATATTAAGTGGCAGGTGAAGCATTTCATATCAGCACTCAATAATTAAGTACATGAAGGGGACAAATTCTAGCATTTAAATAAATGATATATACACAGTGGCTTGCAAAAGTTTTCATACCCCTTGAACTTTTCAACATTTTGTCACGTTACAACCACAAACGTAAATGTATTTTATTGGGATTTTATGTGATAGACCAACACAAAGTGGCGCATAATTGTGAAGTGGAAGGAAAATGATACATGGTTTTCAAATTTTTTTACAAATAAAAAACTGAAAAGTGTGGCGTGCAAAAGTATTCAGCCCACTTTACTCTGATACCCCTAAATAAAATCCAGTGCAACCAATTGCCTTCAGAAGTCACCTAATTAGTAAATAGAGTCCACTTGTGTGTAATCTAATCTCAGTATAAATACAGCTGTGAAGGCCTCAGAGGTTTGTTAGAGAACATTAGTGAACAAACAGCATCATGAAGCCCAAGGAACACAACAGACAGGTCAGGGATAAAGCTGTGGAGAAGTTTAAAGCAGGGTTAGGTTATAAAAAAATATCCCAAGCTTTGAACATCTCACGGAGCACTGTTCAATCCATCATCCGAAAATGGAAAGAGTATGGCACAACTGCAAACCTACCGAGACATGGCCGTCCACCTAAACTGACAGGCCGGGCAAGGAGCGCATTGATCAGAGAAGCAGCCAAGAGGCCCATGGTAACTCTGGAGGAGCTGCAGAGATCCACAGCTCAGGTGGGAGAATCTGTCCACAGGACAACTATTAGTCGTGCACTCCACAAATCGGGCCTTTATGGAAGAGTGGCAAGAAGAAAGCCATTGTAGAAAAAAGCCATAAGAAGTCCCGTTTGCAGTTTGCCACAAACCATGTGGGGGACACAGCAAACATGTGGAGGAAGGTGCTCTGATCAGATGAGACCAAAATTGAAGTTTTTGGCCTAAATGCAAAACGCTATGTGTGGCGGAAAACTAACACTGCACATCACCCTGAACACACCATCCCCACTGTGAAACATGGTGGTGGCAGCATCATGCTGTGGGGATGCTTTTCTTCAGCAGGGACAGGGAAGCTGGTCAGAGTTGATGGGAAGATGGATGGAGTCAAATACAGGGCAATCTTGGAAGAAAACCTGTTAGAGTCTGCAAAAGACTTGAGACTGGGGCGGAGGTTCACCTTCCAGCAGGACAACGACCCTAAACATACAGCCAGAGCTACAATGGAATGGTTTAGATCAAAGCATATTCATGTGTTAGAATGGCCCAGTCAAAGTCCAGACCTAAATCCAATTGAGAATCTCTGGCAAGACTTGAAAATTGCTGTTCACAGACGCTCTCCATCCAATCTGACTGATCTTGAGCTATTTTGCAAAGAAGAATGGGCAAACATTTCAGTCTCTAGATGTGCAAAGCTGGTAGAGACATACCCCAAAAGACTTGCAGCTGTAATTGCAGCGAAAGGTGGTTCTACAAAGTATTGACTCAGGGGGGCTGAATACTTTTGCACGCCACACTTTTCAGTTTTTTATTTGTAAAAAAATTTGAAAACCATGTATCATTTTCCTTCCACTTCACAATTATGCACCACTTTGTGTTGGTCTATCACATAAAATCCCAATAAAATACATTTACGTTTGTGGTTGTAACGTGACAAAATGTGGAAAAGTTCAAGGGGTATGAAAACTTTTGCAAGCCACTGTAAATGAGCTTTGAACATTATATGTAAAATTAATGGCAAAGGTGTTGCTCATTATGGTAACAGGAAAGCAGAGTTTCCATGCACATAGGGCCCTAAAGAAACACAGGGGTTTCAAAGTATCTTCTGATTTACATTAACTTGATGTTGACAAAATATTCAGTCATCAGTTGTGCGTTACAAGATCACACCAGCAGCAATAAGATGAATGAGCAGATCCTGTGTTGATTGTGGGTTAAATGTGGGCCAGTACTCTTGAGAGCACACATATTTTCTTGTTCATTTCTCTCATTAGATCCATTTGAAAAGTTATAGACAGTAACCTGCTTTAGCAAGGGCATTGGTCCTCATATAAAACTCTGGAATGAGGTGTGGACTCAACTTCTGATTTAGAGAAGAATGTTTCTAAGCAGCTTATTAGTGATAATAAGGAATGAATGAAGAGTTATCAAATTGGATCTGTAAAAGGAATGTGTAGGTTTAAGGGTCAGCATTATGGGATGTTTCATCACTTATACTTTTGACTTCCAATAACAAATGGTTCAATGTTCCAACTGTCAGAACAAGACTTTTCTGTCAGTATTATTCCAACATATAGAAATGGTTTGAATCTCTGGCTGAGAATGCTCATCAACAACAGAAACCACCTATCTTCACTTATCTGCAATACCTCAAGTCACAAGGAAACAGCAGAATTGTTAGAAATGGGCTGGGATTAGAAAAGGGCTGAGGGCAGACAGAAAGGAATCTGAAGAAGGGTCTCGACCCGAAACGTCACCCATTCCTTCTCTCCAGATATGCTGCCTGGCCCGCTGAGTTACTCCAGCATTTTGTGTCTACCTTCAATTTAAACCACCATCTACATTTTTTTCCCACATAAGGAATGTAAAGAGTTGGGTAAATGTTAGTGGGCAGTGGTGTTACAAAGAACTGCAGATGCTGGTATCTTGAGCAAAGCACAAATGGCTGGAGGAACGCAGCATGTCTGGCAGCATCTGCGCATGGAATCATTAGACGACGTTTCGAGTCGGGATCCTTCTTCAGACTGAGTTGGAATGGGTAAAAAAGGAAAGGTAGTCAAAGTCATGTTCTGGAATTGGATAACAAGGAAGATTCACTAAATCTGAGAAGATGATTTGAGAGATCAAGGGGTGCAGGCACATAGTTCCATGAAAGTGGTGACACAAGTAGTCAGGGTTGTGGAGAAGGTGTTCAGCACGCGTGCCTTCATAGATCACGTATTGAGTACAGGAATTGGGAATCGCATTGGAACATCTAGTAGAGTTGCTGTTGCATAGATCCAGTGACTTGGGTTTGATCTAAACCTCAGATTCTGCATGTGTGGAAATGCATATTCTCCATATAACCTTGTAGGTTTCTCCTCGCTACTGTGGTTTCCTCCCATGTGGTATGATAGATTAATTAGTTGCTGTGAATTACCTTGAGTATGTAAACGGCTGGTGGAATCTTGGGGGAGATGAAGGGAATGTCCAGGGAATAGGTTACGGGGAAGATTACTGGGAAATGGGGATTGCTGTGTGTATGCTTGCATAGACTCGATGGGAAGATTGGCCTCTTATGTAGTATGGATATATGGAACGTTTTCAGCTTCCTCTCCGTGCATTCTTCTGTCATGTTTTTAATGTCCAATACAGGAACATTTGCACAAGAGTTATGAACTCCTTGTTCCCGAGAAGGGTAAAAATCCCCGTTTTGTAAATCTTGCCTGCGAGACTTACATTATCAAACGGACCTGTAATTCCATGGACACCTCAGCATTATATTCCAAAACATAAATTGTAATTGTTTTCTGGTTTTGAATTCTCATGGTATCACACCAAACATTCATCACAGCTTTAATTAAGGGGTGAATGATTTATTCCCAAACCAACAGAAAAAAACAATTTGAATTTGAGGTTAATTAATATATCCTGGCATTTACACCCTTATTTACTGTGTAATTACATTCTTCAGGCGATGGAAACAATTTCCATTGTCTGACGGGGCCTGTAATAGTTGTGCAGTGGGATGTAAAGATGGCAGGATTCTCCAGTAAAGGAAGGAATTGCAGATGTTGGTTATACACCGAAGACTCAAAATGCTGGAGTAACACAGCAGGACAGACAGTATCTCTGGAGAGGAGGAATGGGTGATGTGTGTGGTCGAGACCCTTCTTAAGACTTATATCAGAAATAGTCTACAGGATTATGGTCTGAAGAAGGATCTCTACCCAAAACATGACTCATTCCTTCTCTCCAGAGATGCTGCCTGACCCGCTGAGTTACTCCAAGATTTTGTGTCTATCTTCAGGACATTCTCCGGACTGTAGAATTGTCATGTTATAGAAAAACACTGTGGCAGCTTCATCTGTCTCTCTATTGTAAACTTCCTCATGGACACACTGTCAAATTGTTTCTCTATCTCCCACATTTTAGATAATCTTCACAGTTTTTCTAACTTTCATCAACTCAGTTGTTTATCATTCTTGGGTGGCAAGTGGGGCTTTGATGGCTTTCCCTCTACCTATCCTCACTAAAGGTAAGCTGAATAGAAAGGCAAAAAAGGGTTGCAGTGATGCCAGGGAGTATTCGGAAAAGATTTATAAGGAAATGGACAGGAGATGGATCAGGATGGACATGTTTTAAATAGGACAGAAGAGGCTGAAGGGAGATTTAATAAATCTGCATGAAATTATGAGATTAAGAAAATGAATGGAGAAGCGACTGCGAAAACTGGAATTTGGAGCAAAAAGCAAACTTAGAGTGCCGAGCAGCATTTGTTGAGAGGGGGGGGGGGGGGAGGGAAAGGAATTGTTGACGTTTGACATCACATTCTTTCTTGAAATTCTTGCAATTGTGATGAGCTTTATCCTCAATTGCAACTAGTGGGGATTATGGGTATATTTGATGCTCACGCGTGTGTCGTGTTCTTCTGGGTGTTCTTGTGGAGTTGGGATTCTTAGAACTTTCTCCCTGAAATGGGATATAGACGAGGCTTTTTGTTCACTTTGTGAGTCAACATGTCGCCTACTTGGGGATAATAATACCAGAACTGTGAGAGTGATTACAGATGGATTCTTTTTATGTTTAAATATATACTATATGACCTGACATTGTCTTCACGTTGCTGTCTGCTGCTGCTTGCTGTGCAACAACCGGCTAGTGTGTTTTTAACAAACAAAACCTCCCTCAGCTCAAAAGGTACTTTAGCTGGAAAATGTTTTGGGACTTTCTGTGGTTATGAAAGGTCCTTTATAAAGGCTAGTCCTTTTGGTTTGAATGCAAGCTGTTAACTGGTCCAATGAAGCCTGACATTAATTATTTTCAACATTCCCTATTCGTTCTTCCGTTTTCCACCATCTGCAAGTGTTTTGCATTTGTATTTTGGTTAATGCTACCCTTCGATTGCTCATTTTCGTGTGACGATAATACAACCACACAAAAGAAAAGTTGTACCAATTTCTATGATTAAATTGTTAGATTGAAACATGTAAAAAATGTTTCGATTATGCCAATGAATTGTGACTCACACTGTTTTGTATGGCATTTGTTCTAATAATGGCCACAGGATCAGCTTGTAAACTGTCATTTTTGCATTTGTGCAAAATGGCTTTGGAAACACTTTAATGCAAAATTGTGGCCATAATTCTTATGATTATAGAGCATAATGTTTTCTACAACAAATCTGGGGCTCGGAATACTATTTCTGGCATTGTGTAAATCTTCTTTTTGCATTGATTGAAATTGGATTAAAAATGGGAGAGAAGAAAACTAATTTCCATTAGTTATGTGTGTGTGTGTGTGTGTGTGTGTGTGTGTGTGTGTGTGTGTGTGTGTGTGTGTGTGTGTGTGTGTGTGTGTGTGTGTGTGTGTGTGTGTGTGTGTGTGTGTGTGTGTGTGTCTGTGTTGCACTATGTTAGCTATTATATGTAGAAGCACAAATTGCTAGGGTAACTCAGCGGGTCAGGCAACATCTCTCATATGCGCCATTTTGAGTCGGGACCCTTCTTCAGGCTCATCTAGTCTGAAGAAGGGTCCCGACCTGAAACATGAGTCTGAAGAAGGGTGCTGACCCAAAACGTCACCTATCCATGTTGTCCAGAGATGCTGCGTGACCCTTTGAGTTATGTTCCACACAAGATTCCTACATCTGCAGTTCCTTGTGTCCACAACTTCCTTTATGTTAACTTTCTCACATACTGGTGGGACCATTTGGAAAAGGACAGAATGTGAAGGCCATGGCCATTGCTGCTATACTTTACTGGAGTATTAGCTCTCAAGACGTCAACTGCTCTTTGAGCTTTTATTGTTGTCTGCTTGAGGGTGTAAAGCATCTGGCTGTAGCAGTCCACTGGGTCTCTGCCAACTGTTGATGGAAGTAATTGTAGCAGGTGAAAATTCAAGGACAGCAGAGAAGATTGATGGCTCCTTGTCACATTGTCTTTACACATCACAACCTGCAGAAATGCTGACTGGCAATTGCAGGTAAAACTGGATGTAGTAACTGAGATTTGTTTGCTGGTTATTTGAAACCCATTAGAAATGGATGACCTTAGTTAAAATGATTTGGGACAGATGCAGAGTTTGGTTTATAAAGCTAGTTTTGCAGGTTACACTTACAGCAAAGTCTGAATTAAGAACCAGAATGCAATGGGGTGAAATATAAATTCATTAGCATCATACAGCTATACAGTATGGAAACAGGCCCTTCAGCCCTCCTTGTCCATGTTGACCAAGTTGACATATTGGGCAAGTCTCATTCCTGCAGTTGACCCGTAGCCCTCTCAACCCTATCTATTCATTTATTTGTCCGAATGTCTTTGAAAAATCGTAATTGTACCTGGCATGAGCTACCTCACTGGCAGCTCATGCCAGATTCTGACTGCCCTCTGAGTGAAAAAATTGCCACTGAAGTCCCTTTTAAGACTTTCCCCTCTCACCTTAGCCTATGCCCTCTAGTTTTAGTATCCTGTACCTTGGGAAAAATAATGTCTTTGTTCATTTTATCCATGCCCCTCATGGTCTCGTAAAGATTGACAAAACTGGGATTGTTTCATGGGCTAAATGGCGAAAGAAAAGGTTGTCTCCTGTGCAAGAGAACAGAACAGACTTAACAGTTTGTGAAAGAATTCTATGGTGGCTCAGCGGGAGAATTGCTGCCTTACAACACCAGAGAATCAGGTTTGATCCTGACTGCAAGTGTTGTCTGTGTGGAGTTTATATGGGTTCTCTCCGAGATCACCGGTTTTCTCCCACACTCCAAAGACTTACAGGTTTGTAGGTTAATTGGCTATAATTATAAATTGTCCCTAGTGTGTAGAATAGTGTTTATGTGCGGGGATCGCTGGTCGGTGCGGACACGAAGGGTCGAAGGGCCTGTTTCTGCGTTGGGTCTCTAAACTAAACTAAACTAAAGCATATTCAGCAGCTAACTGGCTGGTTCCAATATGAAGTGCGTGTCAGCTGCAAATGAATGACAAAATCATATGACCAAGTTATTCCATCTTGACAATCATTGACAAATGCCCTGTTGTTGTATTTATTTTGATATTTTTAGTCCATTGTCCATAGGGATATAACGAAGTATGCAAAACGATTGAGCTTTTCTAAGAGATCAAAATTGCTTCCAACATCTATGCAGTCCTCTCCCATATTCATGCTTGGGGTCCTTGGCCCCTGTGTGATATCGAGCATTTCTTTCCATGAGGGTATCCACCTGGGATCTTGTTATTGAGTGGGGAAGTCATAGTGCAGTAGCTTAATGGATTAGTAGGACCCCTAGGCTGGGGGGAGAGAGGGAATGCAGGGGTCTATCTTCATTATTCATGCTAGGTCTGCCAACCTACCTACTAATATGCAGAGTGAGCACCAATGACCCTTGAAGTTAAAGACCTTCAGATTTAAAAATGTTGCATTTTATGAAATTGTTGCTCCCATTCTTTGTTTCTATCTGTCAGAGTGACTGGATCAAAAGCCATGGATGATGCACGTGATTCCCATGGCCAATGAATCTCTCTCGCTCTCTCGCTCTCTCTTGCTCTCTGTCTCTCTCTTGCTCTCTGTCGCTCTCTATATCTGTCTCACTGACAGCATGTTAACGTAGGTCACCACTCTCGCGAGGAACACACAGTCCTTAATTTTTAGTTATCAACATACTTTGCATGATAGGAGATGATATTGGAAAATCAGGAACCTGCTACTTGAAAAACAAGGTCATATTCTACAGGACTAAATCAAGGGATCCAGACATCTTATTTTGTCAAATGAATGCAGTAATCTTTGTTTTGTTGCAGTTAGTGGTGAATAGATTGAGGACCAAACTATAGATAAAAACTCACGGATGAATTCCATGTTGCCTGAGCAGAGCATTTATTGGATCGTGCTGTTAGAATTGTGCACAGCATGTTGGCTAATCACACTTAGATTATTACACTCACTCTCGAGGAGGGATATTCTTGACCTGGTGGCAGTTCAGAAAAGGTTCACCAAATTGATTCTGGGAATGAAGGATTTGTTTAAGTAGCTGGTTAGATCTATACTCGTTGGAGTACAGAGACGGGAGGGGATTAATTGGAGCAGAAAGTGTTCTGAGGGGATGATTTGCTGATGTAGAAATTTGGAGCAAGGGAGCTAGAGTTTCAGTATAAGGATCGCCTGCTTAAGACAGATGGCACAATGGGCTAAGTGTTCGGCTGGCAACCGGAAGGTAGCTGGTTCGAATCCCGCTTGGAGTGCATACTGTCGTTGTGTCCTTGGGCAAGACACTTCACCCACCTTTGCCTGTGTGTGTGGATGTAATTATGTGAAGCACTTTGGGGTCAATGCAAGTTGACTAAAAATGTGCTATATAAATAAAGAAATTAAAAATTTAATTTAAGATGGTTGAGGTGGAATGTTCTCTTTGAGAACTCACTGAATATATTCAGATCAAAACAAAAATATACTTGAACTGTAGGGCATTGAGTGTTATGGGGAGCCGACTGGAAAATGGAGCTGAAGTCAAAGTCACACCAACTCTGATCTGACCAGGGGTTTCTCTTCCTCATATCTAATTTTGCAACATCACGTTCTACAGCAACATTCTGCAACGCTCCACACACATGCAAACTCTGTAGGTTAAAGGCCTGGCAGGCAGTTAGAGATTCTGGCATTGATGCTGCTATTGTGAGTTCTGGGAATAATTCTCCTCTCATACAAGCCCTAGGAAATAACGTTTCTAAGCTGAGGTTTATTTTTGTCACATATACTGATGTACAGTGACAAGCTTTGTCTTGCCATTGATCCAAACAGCTCAGATATATACCATGCTTAAATACAATCAAGTTAACTCAAGTACAATATATAATGCAAAGGGGAAGGTATAGACTACAGAAAATAGTTCTCCGTATTGTAGCGCATCAGTACCAGAGACAAAATCCAATGCCCGCAATGGGGTAGAGGTGAATGGGACAGAATCCTAGCTTTGGAAGGACTGTTCAGAAGCCTGATAACAGAGGGGAAGAAGCTGTTCCTGATTTTGGTGGTGTGCGCTTTCAAATTTCTGTATCCCTAGCCCGATGAGAGCAGGGAAAGGAATGAATGGGGTGGGACTCCTTTGAATGTGTTGGCTGCATTTCTGTCAATATTTCCTCTATGGGAATGGACCACAAAAAACTCGATAATATTTGTTTACTCTGTTGGCTCAGGGACACTGTGATTATGTAGATGCTGACATCACTGTTGAGATCAACTAACTGCACACATTGGAGGTCAATCTTGAAACCTCAGTTCTCAGCAGCTTTGCATCACATTAAATCGCATCCTGACTAACTATGCCATCAGGAGCCCTGCGAGCCAGTGTGAAGTTCATCTTTGTTTGTACCAATGAATATTTAAAATTGTACTTTAATAGTCTTCACTTAGTTACATCTGTTACATGTGTTTTTCATTCACAGAATGGTGCACAGCTGTTAAAATGTGATCAGTGTCTCATAAAGGAAAATAACAGCACAAATTTAAATAAATTAGTGCCATGCTGGAGGCAGTGTGGTCAATCTGTCCAGATTTATGACAGTAAATGGATTAATTTAACAATCTGGAAGCCACGCATGTTTGAGATAATACTGTGAAGAGCAGAGTCACCCTCATCTCACGCCAGCTTCCACCAAGGCACAGATTTTTGTTCATGTAACAAGCACAATTACACAAGCATGGAAAACTCAATGGAATTGTCTGGGTTTAGATCTGAAAGAGATATTTTTAATGAAAACTGGTAAATCTCGTCAATATTATAACACTATTAAGGTTTCAAAAGCTGGTAGCTCGCAAGATGAATACAGTGTGTGTTCTATCCAGAGCAGGAGGGAACTACAACAGTGGGAAGGGGCAAAACCATGAAGCGATGGGAAGACAAGGATGATCATTTTAAAGTAGATGCCATTCTGAACTGGGAGATAATGTGTACTGGCAAATAGAATTGGTGAATGAATAGAACTTGGTGCAAATCAGTTTGCCAGCAGCCGGGTGTATGATGTGCTTAATTTTAAGGAGTGAATGTCGAGACAGAGTGCAGGAAGGAGATATAGAACTTAGTGAAATAAAGTCAGGACAATAACCTCTCGCTCAATGTCAGGAAGACAAAATTGGTAGTTATTGACTTCAGGAAGCAAGGTGGAGTACATACCCCTATCTTCTACAGATGCACCATAGAAAGCATATTGTTGAGTTGCATCACAGCTTGGTTTGGGAACAGCTCTGCCCAAACCGCAAGAAATTTAGGAGAGTAGTAGATGTTGTCCAGTCCATCACACAGATCAGACATCCCACCATTAACTTCATCTACATCACGCTGCCTCGGAAAAACAGCCAACATAACCAAATACTTGTCTCACGCCGGTCATTCCTTCCTCGCACCTTCTGCCCGTCCAGCAAAAGGTACAGAAGCTTGAAAGCACACACCATCATACTCAAGAACAGGGTTTTCCCCTCTGTTAAGGCTTTTGAACAGTCTTCACATAAGATAGAGTATTGTTTGTTTCACCTTTACCCCATTGAGGACATTGGATTTTATCTATGGAACTGATGCGCTACAATGCTGAGAATCTCTTCTACAATCTTTTCCCCTTTGCTCTGTCTATTGTATTTGAGTTTGAATTGATTGTATCTATGTATGGTATATCTGATCTGTATGGATAGCATGCAAAACAAAGCTTGACACTGTACCTCGGTACACGCGACACTAATAAACCTATACCTAAACCTGAAGTGAGGAGACCAACAAGGAGGTTGTTGGAAAGATCAGCCTGGAGGTAACAATGATGTGGTTGACGGTGGTATTATGGAGGTGAAATTAGGAAGGCTCAGTGATGGAATAAAGGTGTTCACTGATACGAGGGAGATCTCTTTAAGTTTTGAGAACCTGGCCAAGGATGAGACAGTGCTGTGAATATTAGTTTGTAACAAAGAGGAACACAAGGCACTCTGTGGTCAGCGGAGCAAGCTCTTCTGTTTCCTGAGTACGTGGTTGCGTTCCCTGGTTCTCTGCCGTTCATCCTTTACAAATGGCAATTGAAAAATGGCAGGAGAATGATCATTTTTTTTCTCAGATTTGTAAACTCTCCTTTTCAGTGCAGTTGTTCTATCTCCTTAAAAATGGCAACATTTGAGAACATGTTTGCATCGCTGAATTAAATGCTAAAGCCTTGTGGATCAGTGAATGGTAGACAAGCACTATTACCACATGACTTTCTATGGCCTTGACTGAGCTTAAACAACTCTTTGCAACATGTACTTTGGAACCATCCATCCTCTGGACCAAAAGTCTCCATTGTCTTTTCTAAAGACGGAGAGCATCCAGCTTGAAGTATTTCATATCCTGGATGAATTATTCAGAATCACTGTAGCCTGCATTACTTCATTGCAAAACCAGACACTGGAATGATGAATTGAATTTATATCAGGCTTGGATAAAGAGGAGTGAAGCATGAATACAATATAGTGCTTGCAGGATGATGTTATCTCAAAGTGCACCAACTGTGTTTCAGCATTTGATTTGCAAACAACTGCATTTAATAATTAAAAACAAGTAAAAAAAGAATACTGTATTAAGACTAATTTTTAAAGCATGAAATTTCAACATAGCTTTTGCAATGTTTTCAGAATATTTAAACTGATTTATATTCGCTTAATATCCATGGTTGTAGAAAATTTAGAACGCAACGCAGACCATTCGGCCCACAAGCACCACGTCTCTGTTTATACTTCACTGCAACCAATTGCCACTACTGTATTTCATGTCATCAATGTATCCCACTGTCCTTTCTTCCCCAGTGATTTACCCAGTTTTACTTGTAATGTTATTCACCACGACTACACTTGGTAGCAAAAAGTACTGCATCCTAACCATCCTCTGAGTAAAGAATTTTCTTTTGCGTTCCTTTTCAAACTTATTAGCAACTATCTTATGACCCTTGGTTTGTTCTTGATTTCAAATGGAAATTCTTCCTCATGTCAATCCTCTCAAATCTTCATATTCTGATAGCCTCTGTCAGGTATGTCTACCTAAAATGAAAGATATGTGCCTTGTGCTCTGTTCTTGGGTCATTAGGACCTATGAAATTGCTTTTGAACACTGACAAGCTTTGGGCTGCCTTTCAAGTTTTATTCTGGCTTTGAAGAGGCAGCTCCTATTACTTCCATTTAGTCTCAAACTATTATTTTGCAGAGTGGCATGCCATGGTGCGGTCCACCAATGTGAACATGGCCCATGTTGGAATGGGAAATGTTCTTTGGAATTTTTATCTGAATATCACCCAGTAGAATAAATAAAGATTGAGTTATTTGATAATAATACATCTCTAACTTCTAATTTACAGCATGATGTATCAATGTGCAGGAAGGAACTGCAGATGCTGGTTTAAACCAAAGATAGATATAAAAAGCTGGAGTAACTCAGTGGGACAGGCAGCATCTCTGGAGAGAAGGAATGGGTGTCATTTCGTGTCAAACCTTCTTCAGACTGGTCGATCGAGACCCTTCTTCAGACCAGCCTGAAGAAAGGTCTCGACCCGAAACGTCACCCATTCCTTATCTTCAGAAATGTTACCTGTCCCGCTGAGTTACTCCAGCTTTTTGTGTCTATCTATGATGTATCAATGATTGATTGTTAGATCTTAAGAATTTATTCATACCTATTGAGTGTATTACTATGTCAGAACTCCAACTTTTAAGTTCAGTTTATTTTCATAATTATTGACTGCTCCGAGCAGCATTTTGGTCAGGTGTTATCAGTAGAAAGAATCTGGTAGCAAAACCAGAATATTGTGTGTAGCCAAAGTCTCAAAGAGAAGTGACCGAACAATAACGCACAAGAAATACTAATATCAGCAGATCATTGAGATTAATCTTTTCTCCCATTGTATATCTTGGTGCACCTTTAGCCCCTTTCCCTGCTACACTGCCCAGAATAATCACTCAAATATTGAGGGTTACTGGAAAACATTATTTTATTAAAAATAATCAAATGAGAAAAAAAATATCATCACCTTCATGATCATTCTTATTATCACTGTCCACCATCCATTTATATAGTGCCTTTAATGTAGCAAAAACTCTTTGACACTGAATGGGCAAATGGCTTAAAGAAGACAAACATAAATGACTAGAATCGATAATGAGATGGTGTGAGTGTGAGCAAACAAGGGAGAAGGCCAACACCAGAGCCCTTGGATGAAGGCCAGTGCAGTGAATGTAATGCTTCTGGCGATTGTACCTTGTTTACTACTTCAGAAGTAAGCAGCAGAGGTTCCTTAAATAGTCTGATGGATGAAGCTTTGCTTGAATTGGTCCCTGATGGAAAGAGAGAAAGGTTTGTATTGATGTGACATTTTATACCATTTCACACTGATTTCTCGAAGGCCTTGATAATTAATTACTTCCTGATGTATACTGCTGTCTGTTGGTAAATATGACAGCCAATTTGAGTGCAGCTCTGACTCAAGCCATGCAGTAAATGAGTGACCAATTATTCTGGTTGTGGTTATGTTAGTCCAAGAGAGGGACATTGATTTGGACACCTCGAGAGATTGTAGAGACGAAGGTTTAGTCCAACAAAACTGAGCTTCTGCTTAATTTCTTACCCATGTGTCACTGCCTGAAAGCAAAACATTATCGAATTCCAATGAAACAGGGATTTGGATTTGTTCTCCAGCTCTGGGAAAAAAAATATAAAAACCTCAGACAGGCAGCTGTACAAAATGGCAGAAGAGTAAACATGATAGGTTTTGTAGCACCTCTGGCCAATCTGGTTACTGATGACCTAGGAGGATTATAACTACATATTGCCACTCATATTTGCTGGTAATGAAACAAGCTTAGCAGGAAAGGAGCTAAATAAGATGTGAGCAGAGTTGCTTAAGGTGCAGGTAACATTGATATGGTTTTTAGGAATAGCTGACAATAGTGCTCACGCCATTTGTCGATCTCTCAATGTCATTGCATATCAACAAGATTCAGTGTGCCTGCTTGACAGCAGTGACACTGACAGCTGCTGTCAGCATAATGAGGAACAGAACTGACTGAAAGCATCCCATGCAATTCACAGCACAAATCAAATAAAACAATTCCCTTGAATTGAATTGAAGGCTTTAATCTCATTTGATGGTTAAGGCATCTTCTGATTCCCTTGTTCAATATGGCACCAGATAATCACTCTCTGCTAAGTGTTGTGCTCAAGTCTTCAGTATTAGATTTTAACTAAAAAACAACTTTCTGATGTATTTCATGTTTGGAGTAACTGCTTTTTAAGGCAATGGGCCTCTTTGCTGGCACTGCCTTGAGGATCTGTCTAGTAGCAACCAAATCAGAGAAGTCTTTTATGTTTATTTGTCAACAAAGAATTTGGAAATGTAAGTTCAATGTACTGTACCCTATATATATTGCATTGTATCCCATTATAGTTTTATTAATCTATGTCTTTGCTTATTTTAAAATATTTTGTTCTTTATTCCTAAATTCCTTATTTACACACTTCCCAGTGTAGTCAAATGTGTTTCTCAACAACATATTGAGGTATTACTGTAAGTAATAACCTACTGGAATAACTCCGTGGGTTGAGCAGCATCTGTGGAAGCAAAAGTATGGATGACTTTTCGGATCAAGACTGCATCAAGTCTGCTTCATATGCTGAGTTCTTCCAACAGTTTTGGTTTGCTACAAATTCCAGCATCTGCAGTCTCTTGTGTCTCTGTATTATTGTAAATTATGTTTTATCACAAACTTTAGTGGGACTTTTCGTATACCAAGCGAAGTGCAAGAAAGAAAAAAAATATCCATGTAGGATTTGGAAAATTACACTGCACGCTGAAACCTAAACTGCCCATTTACAGCCGTTATACAGTATAATTGTTTTAAACAATCTCGTTATTCACAACGTTTTTCCTTAATGTAAATGAGTGACACAATGATTTACATTTCTACAGTTTTATATTAAAAGGAAAATTAGTAGCTGTAACTTTATTTACATTCAATGCTGTTCTTTGTGCTCAGAAAATCAAATTATCAGTGACTTTTATCCTTGATTCTCACTTTAAATTATGACTGCCTCACGGCACAATGTTTTCTTTCTGGTTTTAAAAGAATTAATGTTTTATGGACTTTGATTATTAATTTTGGTCAGGTGCAAGGACAACCCCTACAGAGAGATTTCTGGGTAGCTGTGAAACCGCGATCCATTCTTGTGGCAGAGCAAATTATTCATGACTTGTTTATTCATTCACAGCTGGCACAGTCTGTTTGCTGAACTACTGTCAGTGTGGCATTCTGCTCTGGCTGATGGAACAATCTCTTTGCAGATTTTCTATTTAATGCTGACAGTAAGTGTATTTGAATTTGAACCTCAGTCCATGCCCAGCCGAGGGATTTCAGCCAGAACAGCCAATGCCACGCTCCACTTGATTTGATGGGCCGCAGGGAGCGTAATGATTGGTGCTGATCACAGTCCAGTAACCCCTGCTGGAAGCTGTACATTTCTAGCTGCGGGCTCAGCTGGGATATTATCCATGCAAGACTACTCTGCTGGCTCTCCCTGTCTTCCATACACGTGAAGCATGCTCTAGGAAGAAGAGCAAAAGCATGGTCAACAACAGTTGCTTGCCAACATTTGAGAATTATCCATTGATTCTGTTGGCCAGTCTAGGCATCATCATTCCAAACCATGACTTCATCATTACTTTTTTTGTAATATAAGGGAATATAATTGGTTTACAATAAAATGCCACAGTATTCCATAGCATGCTTGAAATAAGTGAACAATTATCCAATTTAGATTATTAATTAGGTATCTGTATATCCCCACTCATGTGCATGTTTTATTTTTTTACTCATGGAATATTAGTGATGCTTCATTTATTGCAATTGAGAAAACGTATTGAGAAGCTTCTTAAACAATTGTGGCCAAAGATGTCCCTACAGTGTGGTTAAAGGATAACTTGGAAATAGCTTCCATACAGTTTGAGTACTGCATACAATTTTGATCACCATTTTACAGGAAAGATGTGATTGCAATGATGTGGATACAGAAGAAATTTACAGAGATATTGCCAGGACTGAAAAATTGTAGCTCCATGAGTTAAATTGGATTGCTTTCCTTGCAAGAGGAGGGAGAGCCAATATTTACGTATGAAGCATAAAATTGTGGAGACCCTTCCTAGAATAAGTGTAAAGGACTCGGTCAAAAAATAGGTTACTTAAATTTACAGTAGATAGATTACAACGGAGATGAGGAAAGATGTTTGGACGCAGAGGGTGGTTTGAGTATTGGAACTGGCCCCCTGACAGGATAGTAGAGGCAGAATCTCATCTCCTTTCGACAATACTTGGAAGGGAACGTGAAGCGCAGTAACCCACAGGGATTTGGCATTTTCAGTTTCTTGTGTCTTCTAGGTCATGACTAAAAAGCAACAGAAACATTGATATCCAGAAGTTTACACTCAGCATGGGTTCTGGAAATGTTCAAAACTTTGATTTCCTCACTTTAAATAATCTCCCATTTTAAATATTAACAATCAGCCTACATAGGTACCAGGCATAAAAGAGGGAGAGTGTGTTCAAGTGGCGATCAGATGTAGAGTCCGAGTAGTCAGGACCGGTGAAATGGTCGTTCATCAGTAGATGAGGCAGCTCAGCATCGCTGAGACATCAGGGCTGCAGTCAGGGAAGTGAGCTGGTCTTTCACTTAGGATCGCGTCCCCTCAAACTCTCGATGCATTGACCCTCGTAGGTAAAGAGTATATACAACGTTTACTCATGGCAAGGAGGGTGTGATAGAAAGAGAAGGTGATCCTAGCATCAGCTGTTACGTTACGATAACTGAGGATATCTCAACCTCAACTTAAGGAGTTTGCTGTAATTTATGAAATGAAAATGTCGTCATGATTTCGACGGAGCTGATGGTAATCACATTACCAGCCTGCTGTACATCTGGAGGGCGTGCGGCTCCTGTTCTATAGAACATGTACAAATAAATATTTGGTGGAGACGGATACAATTGTGGCATTCCGTGGGAAATCTTAATTTCCTTGCTAATATCTTTATATTGACTTGATTAAAAACAGATTACCAGCTCATTATCATGATGTGTTGGTGGGAGATTCTTTGTGCACCTACTCCTGACATCACAACATTTAGAAATAGTTGGTTGCTTTGGGGTAGGTTGAAGTCTTCCCATTTTCTCCAGAAACACAGCTGTGCCTCTGTTGGGATCACCAGATCCCAAGAGGTGGCAATGAGTGTGAAAAGCCACTTGCTACAATAAAACAGAAAGTGTTCTTCATCGGAGCTGAAAGCTGTTTTTACATTCTTGTGAGTTATACAATGTACGGTATGAGGCTCAAGTGGTATATGAGAAAATGTCAAGAAGAAAACCTCTGTTCTTGATGTATATATACAGAAATTAAACAACAATATGTTTGTGGATTTAAGGAATGAACAAACAATACTACAAGCAAAACATAAGTGCTGGAGGAACTCAGCGGGCGAAGCAACATCTGTGGAGGGAATGGATAAGCAATGTTTCGGGTCCGGACCCTACTTCAATCAGTCTGAAGATGAGTCCCGACCCAAAGCATCACCTATCCATTCCCTCCACAGATGTTGCCTGAGCTGCTGAGTAACTCCAGCACTTTGTGTTTTGTCCAGGATTCCAGCATCTGCTGTTCCTTGTGTCTCCAACATTAGTACAAAACAGCTGGATGAAGAATATCTGACCAGGAATGTTCACTTTGTTTCTCCTTCCATGAATTCTAGGAACTCCAGCATTTTCTGCTTTTAGTATAAATTTAAACATGATTTAATTTGAAATTATTCTACAAAATGTTGGATCCTTTTCTGGATTTTGTGAATCGTAGCTTCATCGTAGAATGCTGCCAGTGTAATGGCAAATGCAAAGTAGAACATTGTCTTGCTCCCATTTCAGTAGAGATATCTCCAAATCAAAGTCGTATTTTTCTTTAGTCTGTGTGTTATTTTTCACGCTGTAAGCACTATCAACTGCTTTCTGTTTTCAATGAAGAAAGCAATTTCATTTTAAGCACGTCTCCTTGCTAAAGGTCTGGAAACAAATCAAAATGCCAGGAAGCTGACTCTACAGATCATTAATCTGAACAGAAATTAAAAGTGCATTATTTGACATTTTCACAATAAACAAAGTACACAATAAATATGGAGCATTACATCAATATGCTCCCG
The DNA here is from genome assembly GCF_010909765.2 of Amblyraja radiata. Taxonomy (NCBI): domain Eukaryota; kingdom Metazoa; phylum Chordata; class Chondrichthyes; order Rajiformes; family Rajidae; genus Amblyraja; species Amblyraja radiata. Next base: position 7,832,867 of record NC_045988.1, read on the forward strand.
CGAGCATGAAAGGCTCATAACTCAAAAAAAGCAAGGATGAGCTTCAAATATAATAAAATCCAAATGGATCAGAAATTAAGATAATTTTCAATCAACTGTTTAAGAAAAGAAAATGCTTGCATTTCTATTGTAGCTTTCATGTCATTTCATAACATCACCAAAGCCAGTACTGCCAATAAAACAGGACCCACTGTTGCAATATCAGACTTGCAGTAGATAATTTGTGCACAGCAAGCTCTCACTAATGAAGGTGGTAAATATATAAATGGTTTTAGCAATGCTGATTAAGAGAGAACCACTGACTAGAAGACCTAACAGTGCCATCTGATATGTTTACATGAGCGAGCATACAGTCCATAGCTTAATACTTCATCCACAGATGCACACCTCAAGGAGAGCAACACTCCTTCAGCACCACACTGATGCATCAGGATAGATTTTTATGCTCATGTCTCTGGAGTGAGACTTCAATCTGATGGAGGTGTAAATGCCATAGAGGGAGTACAGAGAAGGTTCACCAGACTGATTCCTGGGATGGCAGGACTTTCATATGAAGAAAGACTGGATAGACTCGGCTTGTACTCCCTGGAATTTAGAAGATTGAGGGGGGATCTTACAGAAACTTACAAAATTCTTAAGGGGTTGGACAGGCTAGATGCAGGAAGATTGTTCTCGATGTTGGGGAAGTCCAGAACAAGGGGTCACAGTTTAAGGATAAGGGGGAAGTCTTTTAGGACCAAGATGAGAAAAACATTTTTCACACAGAGAGTGGTGAATCTGTGGAATCCTCTGCCACAGAAGGTCGTTGAGGCCAGTTCATTGGCTATATTTAAGAGGTAGTTAGATGTGGCCCTTGTGGCTAAAGGAATCAGGGGTATGGAGAGAAGGCAGGTACAGGATACTGAGTTGGATGATCAGCCATTGAATGGCGGTGCAGGCTTGAAGGGCCGAATGGCCTACTCCTACACCTATTTTCTATGTTTCTGTGCTCCTCATTGTGATACAGCTGACTGTTTAAGTCCGCTTACAGGCTTTGAATTATCTCCAGCAAGTGACATTGAAGTGGATGAGACAAAATCAAAGGGAAATACTAAAAATCTCAGGCCTTTAGCAAAAGTTGTTGGATCTAAAAGAGCGATGGCTTAGCAATAACATGCAGTAAAGTGAAATGAAAGAAATGTCAACTGAAGATACAATGGTTCAATGGTATTTTATTGTAACGTGTAGCTAAGTACAGGGAAATTCTTTTTTTTGCGTAGTTTGGTGACAATCCTACTACATATCAGGCACAATCATACCAAGGATAAGAGTTTAGTTTAGCTTAGAGAAACAGTGCAGAAACGGCTCCTTCGCCCCGCCCAGCCCGTGCCAACCAGCGATCTTCGCACACTAACACTATCCTATGCACACTAGGGCAATTTTACAATAATTTTATAGTTTTACAATTATACCAAGTCAATTAACCTACAAACCTGTATGTCCCAACTTTTTTCGTCCCATTTACCCTGGCAACTTTAATAGCACATTTATGAACAACTAATGATGAACAGATACCAGAACCAAACGCAGTCAGTCAATGAAAAAAAAAAGTGCAAATCCAGAATCAACAAATTTACCCCCTGGTTAGGTGAAATTTACCCCAGGTTGGGAACTCTTGATCTAGAGAGATAAACTGATCAATATTAAACTGTAGCAGAATTTATTTCACTTACTAAATGTTTTTAAAATGGATTTAAAAAACCCGTTTGGATTATTGTAGCCATTCCTCTGGTTTATTAATGTGCTTTAGGTCAAGACATCTACTTTCGTTGCCCAGTCTAAATGTTATTTCAGCCCCACAGCAAAGTTGTTCATTCTTAATTGGCCTTTTGCATTAATCTTGTTGGCCCTTAGCTGAAACCATTTGGCTAAACCTTCTCAGAAGCATAAAACTTCACCAGTGACAACTGAGACACACTTACAAACACAAGGTGAATGTGTTTGTCTCTAAATGATTGTCCTGATTCTTAATTATTCTTAATGTAATTAAATACTTGTAAAGTTCTTTCTGAAATCCCATTGATCGGCAACCTCCTCGTGTCTTCAGTCTTCAGTCTTCCTTCACTTCTGAACATTTATAATGTTCCTCGCATAAATCCCATTTCGGAATAACAGATAATTAATTGCATGTTTATTTCTGTTCTTGTTGCATGTGATGTGCCTGTAAAGCTGCAGCAAGTGAGAGTTTCATTGTCTCGTTCATATCCGGTGCGCATGGCAAATAAACACTTGTATCTTTCCTCCTGAACCTGAGGAAGTTTATGCCCCAACATTGTGGAAGACCACACAAGGTGGATTTTGTTTAACCTCTGGTTGTTGACACTAACGGCATGGACAAGCATCAGCTCCCAGTTTTATTGGGCTCTCTGTGTTCAGATTCATTGACTTCAATGCAATTAAATACAGCCACTGGCCAGAATGTTCGCACACATTTAGCATCAGAGACCATAGTTGAAGTCCTCAGCCCTGGTTTCCATATTTAGTGGTAATGTCAGCTAAGGTGGGCATTAACCCGTCAAGAGCATTGCAGCTTTCCTCCTTATGTCAGCAGTTAATAAATGGTTACTACTATTCACCAGCTAGTGAAGCCCCTATTTTGTAATGAATCTGTAACTACAAGAAACTGAGCTATAGAGCTGTGCAGCATGGAAATAGACCATTTGGCCCACCTTGTACATGCTGACCAAGTTGGGCTAGCCTCATTCGCCTGCATCTGGCCTATATCCCTCTAAACTCTTCCTATCCATAAATTTGAAAATGAAAGCTCAGTGACCCTTAAGGTAGCATCTCACGGAGAAAGCCTTTCTTTTTTTAAACAGCGGGAAATAAAATATTCCATCCTAATGATCCTTGCTGTGCTTAAAACAAACACAAAAGTGTTGGAGATGACAAATTAGAAAACAATATCCGTCTGGATTTAATGAATGAGCAAATAATATCACAAGCAAAACATAAAGTGTTGGAGTAACAGCATCTCTGGAGGTGACATTTCTGGTCGGAATCTTTCTTCAGACTGATTTTTGTAGGAAGGAGAAAGGTGAAAAAGGAGGAGCGCGGTACAAAGAGTGGCAGGTGATATTTGGGTACATGTGAGTGGGGGGGGGGGGGGGGGGGGGGGGGGGGTTGATTGGCAGATGGATGGACAAAGGCCAGAGATGACAAGGATACGACTAGGAGTTATAGGTGGAAGAGGGTGGAAGACAGGTTGGAAGGGAAAAGGGAAGTGGCTTATGCTCCACACCTCTGTTATGGGGCTTTTTCACGGGGCGACTTGACGCAAGAATTAACCAGAGTTTAACATCGTGGGAACCTCGTGCGATAACAGTACGGCATTCGTGGACAACCGTGGACCACCGTGGCGCTAACGGCAGGTAATCGTGTAACTTGGTGACTCGGGAGAAAATTCAAGCAAGCTTGAATTTCTCCAAGAGTGACTTGTACACTTGTGGGTGAGCATTGCAACTTTATATGAACGTAGTGGCCAGTGCGATATCCGTGCGATATCCGTAATAACTCTTGCGGTTACCATGGGAACTCCTGCGAACGGTAAACCTGGAAGCTGGACAGAGGGGACAGAAGGTGAGTAAAAAAGGTGTTCTCAATATCCTTTATCTGGCGAAAACTTTGGAACTAGTCGTTCGGTGCGAGTTGATTAAAAAGTGTTTGGAAATTTCAAACTTCAAATCAAATGTCTCTCAAACCTGCTGATTGTATCTGATTCCACTTTTCGTAGCAAGTTCCACTTTTCGACACAAAATGCTTGAATAACTCAGGCAGGAAGCATCTCTGGAGAACATGGATAGATGACGTTTCGGTTCCAGCTGGGAAAGAGGAGGCAGGATCAAGCGTGGCAGGTGTCGGAAGGAACTGCAGATGCTGCTTTAAATCAAAGATACACAAAATGCTGGAGTAACTCAGCGAGTTACTCCAGTATTTTGATCTCTGGATGGAAGGAATGGGTTTCCCAAACTCACCCATTCCTTAAACCCATTCTTTCTCTCCAGAGATGCTGCCTGTTCCTCTGAGTTACTCCAGCATTCTGTGTCTATCTCAGGTAATAGATGGACACGGGCGAGGGGGCAGATGGTTTGAACAAAGACCCTAGACCATGAGTTAAAGATCAAAGATTTGCGTGTAAATTGATATGACTGATAGACACAAAATGGACCCTTCTTCAGACTCTCTCCAGAGATGCTGCCTGTCACGCTGAGGTACTCCAGCTTTTTGTGTCAATCTTCGACAGATTGGGTTTGCTGTAAATGTCTATGTTAATATGTGTGTCTTTTCCTCTTGGACATTACTTTGTTTCTGTTGGTGGCTCCACATTTTATGATAGCCTGAAGTGTGATAAAACTTTTACCTCAGCAGTTTGATTGTCAGTGCTTGTTTACCTCATTGTTAAATAAATATATTTTTTACTATCAGCTTGATGTCTGCAATTCTTCATTAACACATCACTACAAGATGAATGTCTCTAATGTTATAATCCCTCTCATGCTGAAACACAAAATAGTTGAAGGGAGGTGATATAATCACATTTTCATTAAGTTTCATTTTTGAGTGTTCAGGTCCATCAATTGTTGAGCTATTTAAACGTTTGAAAGTTTCACCTCTCGGTAGAAAATAAAATAAGCCAATCAGCACGGTAAATGTGAGACAAAGTCTTTATTCCTATTTGACAATATAAAAAGACGACTTCTTGCACATATTGAGAGAAGGTGCATCACACCAAACATTAGTCTATAAAAGGGCCTCGCAAACCGAAAATCAACAAATGAGGCACGCTAGATTATTTTAAACACATTATATTCATTAACCTCCGCAACAAGCCTAAACTCAGGCATTAAAAGGGACAATGCAATGTGCTAAATGGCAGGTTTTGCGGACGAACATCTTATAGGAAGCACTTTTCAGAGGACAACACTAGAAAGTCAGCTTATTTGCTATGCATTTCTGCTAACATGCAGTAGTGTTCCTGTGGTCGGCTACCCATCAATATAGCTGTCCTGCCACGGCACACTCCCCAATTGTGAATTGTAGTAAGCGCAGAGATGGCCTCTTTGCTCTTTCACACCCAGTGAGACTTCCTCTTAATTCTCTTTTTAATTAATCTCTCCCTTCTGCCTTCACGCAAGCGTCCTCGATGCACATAGTGGGCTGCTGCATACAGCGTGTCAATGAAAAAACCCACCATCCTGTACTCAAAACTACTTAGTATAGGCATGTCTCCAAATGAGCCAATTCAACCAAGGGAGGATATTTATAGTGTGTGAAAAAAAAAGTGACATCATTTATACCACGTGTAGTTCACAATGTTAATTCAAGATTTAACGGGAAAGCTCGGGAGACGGACAAGTCACTCGCACAAATAACGGAAATGCTGAGTACCGTGGGAACTCTTTATCTATACCCCGTTATATCGTGTGATATCGTGCTAGACCACGACCACTTCACTCTGGTTACATCTTGCGTCAAGTCGCCCCGTGAAAAAGCCCCATTACCTCATTCCATCATCAAAACTTGCCATTCCTTTTGGTACTTCGGGTGGCCATGTTCTTCTTCACAAGTAGCCCATCATTAGCACCTCCCATCACCTTTCCACCTTCTACAAGGCACGGGTCAGGATTGAGCCATGTCAGGTTATACAGAGAGTTTCATGGTCAGTGTGGACTCATTGGAGAAAGTATGTGAACATGTCTGTGCACAATCGAATAACGATTTGAGGATAAAAGTCAAATCCTGCAATGCTGCAAAATCAAACAGAGAACGTTGGAAATGCTCAGCAGGTCAGGCAGCATCTGTGGGGAAAATATAGAATGAAGGTTACAGGTCTACCTTTTATCAGAACTGGTGTCAGTCATCGACCTAAAACGTTCTCAGTTTCTCTTTCACAGACTGTTTGACTTGCTGTGGCTCCCCAGCATTCCCTGTTCTATGTAGAGATTAATATTTAACTGAGAACAGATTGTAGACAGGCCTGTCCCTGATACAAGTTGCACTGGAGGAATTGGAATTTATTCTTTAAGCTATAGACTCCCATGTATCTGGGATATGTTTTAAGTTGGCTTTGGAAGTGGCTTAGACTGAATAATTTATGATATGGTGATGACTGCAAATTACAGCCTCTAGTTTGTACCCCAGATGGATGGTGATGTGGATTTGTTTGGTGCCACCGATACTCATCATCTCTCAGCTCAGCAGGCCTTGTAAGCATCTTTGTGCAAGTACATCATGACTACTTGCAAATAAGAAATGATAGCTACAAAAATAAACTCCCCATCTTGCAATAAATATTTTATCAAGGAGCTTATTTGAATCTGGAGTATAGTTGCATACAAAGAACGACCATCAGGTAGATTTTTTTTAAATGACAGGAATGTATAGCTGTAAGGGCTGAAACTTTATTGTAGGTAATCATGGTGGTTTTATAAAATGGCCACATTGTGCAAACATCTGCAGCCAACAGTTTGCAAGATTTTTATCCATTGCATAGATTTGGGTATTGTTTGACAGTTAAAATGGTATATCTAGCATCCACTGGTGGCTATTTATGTTATTAATTTGTATCTGTATTGTGTAATGAATTTTCAATGTAAAAATATATTACTACTGCATTGTATTGGAGCTATATAGTCTGTTTTGTTTTGAATGTGTCTTAGGTGTTGCAAATATGGTTTAAAAAGTTTTAGATACAATCCTAGATCACATGTATTTAAAAAATATACTATTACACCTCTGAACAATGGAGTGAAATTCTAAAAGTGAGTAAATTATAACAAAATGGAGCAATAGAAACTGAGGTACACTGCAAAACATCTCTCAAGGCATGGTTGACCTGTGATAAAATACTAGCCTCTATACATGCCTTAATTGTACCTTGATTGACATAAGTCTATCAATTTTAGATTCAATATTAACAATTGCGTTGATTAAAAAATATTTGGTCCATTTTCTGGCTCCATTGATCAGACTCTGAGTCCGAAGAAGGATCCCAATCTGAAATGTCACCTATCCATTTCTCCGGAGATGCTGCCTGACCAGCACTTTGTGTCGTTTTTTGAGAATACAGAGTATCTCGCTGTGACTGTGAATTGAAGCAATGGAACCACATAGAGCATAATGCAAGACCACTGCTAGTTAGGCTCTGTTGGAACAGACTAAGAGAGGTAAACAATGCAAAGGGTCCATGGGACAGAGGCAGCGAGTGTGGGCAAGTGAAGAGGTGGAGGTACGGACAGATCTTGGGTTACGTAAATATTCCATTCCTGGGAATTGTCTGTAAGCCGATTTCTCTGTAAGTCAGAAATATCTATTTTCTGTTTTAACCCATACCGTTTCGATGTTCATACACTTGCTGTAATTCTTTCATTTAATTCAATAAACACCCATCAATCGCTGTAGTTAAACAAATGTAATATTTACTGTATCGTCATTAATGACTCATGAAACATTTTATTATTTACAGCTTAGAAAATGCTTAAAAATGTATGGAAGAATTTGAATCAGGTCAGATTTCCTTTAATCTGATCATTTGTATCATTTGTATCCCAGTTAACCCCTGTGTTGTTGTAAACCCTGGCTGAGAAGGCATGCCTGATGCTCTGGAAAGCCGTGCAATAATTGCCAGTGTTATCTGCTTGAGAACATGTACAAAAGGAATGTTTGGTGGAGGCGGATACAATTGTGGCATTCAAGAAGCTTTTAGATAGGCACATGAATAGATATGGAATGGAGGGATAAGAATTGTGTGCAGGCAGAGGAGATTAATTTATCTTGGCATCATGTTTGGGATAGACATTGTGGGCTGAAGGACGTGTTTCTGTGCTGTTCTGTGTTCTATGTCCAACAGCCCTTCATTAGAGTAGAGTGCACCAGTAACCAGTCATTAAAACCTCCTTCTTTCAACTCCGCAACATCGCCAAACTCAGACCTTCTCTCACACCGCCTGCTGCTGAAAGACTCATCCATGCCTTCATCTCCTCCCGACTGGACTATTGCAACTCACTTCTCCTTGGCATCAGCTCCACCTACATCAACCGACTCCAACTGGTCCAGAACGCAGCCGCCCGACTCATCACCCACACCAAATCCTGGTATCACATCACTCCAGTCCTCAAAAAACTTCACTGGCTTCCCATCTCCCACCGGATCACCTACAAAATCCTGGTCCTCACCTACAAAGCCCTCCACCATCTGGCCCCCCCATATCTCACTGACCTCCTCTCCCCCTACCAACCCTCACGGTCCCTCAGATCCACATCAGCCGGTCTCCTCTCCATCCACAAGTCCAACCTCCGCAGTTTTGGGGACAGAGCCTTCTCCAGGGCAGCTCCCGGGCTCTGGAACTCCCTCCCCCAACTGATCCGCAATTCCGTGTCCCTCACCATCTTCCAGTCCCGCCTCAAGACCCATCTCTTCACCTCTGCCTACCCTTAGCCCCACGTCCCCGTCCCTTATCATCTGTGCATTAATTGCCTCATACTGTGTTTTGTATTGAATTCTGTCTTTACTTTGTGTACTAGTCATGTCTCTACTATTTATTTCATTCCCCTTACATGTTTTTCCTCTGCCTGCTAAATTTTTGTAAGGTCTCCTTGAGACTCTTGAAAGGCGCCCATAAATAAAATTTATTATTATAATTATTAGTAACCAGAATATTTGGGGGGGGGGGGGGGGGGGAGTTTATGCCATATATAGAAATTGTTTGAAATCTGAATAAACAAAAATAAAAGTACTGGAAATAGTCAGCAGGTCACATCGCTTCTATGAGAAGAGAAACAGAGGTAATTTTCTAGGTTGATGACAAACATCATTCTGGAGGATTGCCATGGTAACCGACTGGAACGCCATCTCCTACATGCATTTTCCTATTTCCTTCCATAAATTTTAACTTCTACATTTGAGTACTTCTGAAAACAATGAATGCACTAGAAATATTTGCTAGTAAGTCAATCTTTAAAAAAATCATATGTTTATATTTGGTGAAAAATTCACTCCTTTAGAAACTCTTTAAGATTGTTTCCAAAAGAGGGGCGATTGATCACTTGGTCTTTTAATAAATTGATGGGTGTTCACACCTGAGTTAGTGTGGGTAGTGGGTTGCTGGTATCGCTTCTGCCTCTAATAGATTCAAGCTGCCTTGCAGAAATCAGAATTATAGACTCATAGAGTTGTAATGAATCAAGCCCTCCAGCTAATTAGTCCATGATGTAGGTATGATGCAAAGCCTACCTGAAGCGTCGCTGAAAATCTGTCGCTGCGGGTGTGCGCGATTTTGGCGCCGTTTAGAGGGGGGCGGGTTTAAAACGCGATTTTCTCTAGGCTGTTCAAATCGAAGATGTTCAGCCTAGTTAATTATTAACGAAAAATCGCTGGAAGACCCCGTCGCAAAAGCTATTATTAGTTTTAAAGGCCTCGTATAATAGTTATAGTAGTTTAAAAATCAACCTCTAAACCCGCGAACACCAGCAACCGCAGGGTCTCATAAAGCAAATAGTAGAAGGTAGGCTGTATATATTTACATTAAAAAGGGCTTCTAAAGATCCCTTTATACAAAGTTTAATATTGCGAGTAGCTCATTTTGGGCCCATTATATCCCGCAGTATTTTTCTGGGCATTTGAGGCACAAATCTACCGCAATGTGAACGTTCTAAACCAGCGCGTTCACAGGATCCCACTAGAAAGCTGATTTAAATGGACTTTAATTTACAGCAATTAAACACTAAATTCCTTCCATTTGGTCTATAAATTAATGTAAATGAGATTTAAAAATCATGTTTTATTGTGAATTATTTGTGAATATTATTTGGACATTTAGGCTATTTAAAAATGTTAATCATTTATTAAGAAATGGATAGATGTTTAGATCTAGTAATTGAAGTCTGAAATTAGCTACAATTAGGTAACTAACTAATTATATGCTTTAATTTCAGGTCATCCAAGTAAGATAATTTTATATTTGTTTCAGAATGCTTCAATCTATGATAACTGAAAATTTCATTCAGTTCTCTTAATTTTTAAGAAAGTTACGGGCTTTTGACTGTTCACGATCACAGCTTTTTTGTTATGTCCATAGAAAATCAATAGGGAACAAGATGCTCATTTCCCAGTATGAAAATGGCCATAACTTTTTAAATACTTGAGATATGAAAGTGAATTAGGTGTCAAATTAAACTTATTTTTATGCTTTATCTGATGGGATAAATGCAGACTTGATTTTTAAAATCTCAAAATTTTGTAACATTGCTACATGATGACCAAGTGCCTTCTTGAGCTCGTCCCATTCATCTTGCATTTTGGCCATAACCCTCTAATCTTTCCTATCCATGAAACTGTTCAAATATCTTTTAGAAAAAGTAATTGTAACAGCCTCCACCACTACTTCTCACAGCTTGTTCTGTATGCACACTGCCCTCTGTGTGAAAAAGTTACCTACCTTTTAAATATTTCCCCTCAGACATACAACTGTGGTCTCTAGTTTAGAGTCCTCTGCCCTGGGAAATAGACCGGGACTGTATTTTCCTCATGATTGTATAAAACCCTATAAAAGCCACCCCCCAGCCTCCTTCAGTCCAGGGAAAAAAGTCACAGCCTATTCAATATCTCCTCATAACTCAAGCATGCAAGTCCTGGCAATATTATTCTGGACCCTCCCATATCTTTGCTACAGTATGACAACCAGAACTGCACCCAATATTCCAGTTACAGTCTCACTAATATATAGTTGTACTGTGATATCCCAACTCTAGTACACAGTGTTTCAAAGGATGAAGGTAAGCATGCCATAAACATTCTTCACCACTTTGTCTACCCTGTGTCACCACTTTCAGGGAACAATGTACTCGTACCTCTAGGTGTCTGGGTTCTCCAACGCTCTCTAGGTACCTATCATTTACTGTGTAAGTCCTGCCCCCTGTTTTAACTTTCCAATATGCATAATTTTGCACCTGTCTGAGTTAAATCCCATCTGCCATTTATTTTCCCACTTCCCTAGTAGATTCTTGTTGTAATCTTGGACTACTTTCTTCACTGTCTACTGTACCACCAATTGTAGTGTCATCTGACTTACTGATCATGCCACCTACACTCTCATCCAAATCATCCATATGTTTGTTCAAGAATGAACTGCAGATGCTGGAAAATCGAAGGTAGACAAAATTGTTGGAGCAACTCAGCGGGTGCGGCAGCATCTATGGAGCGAAGGAAATAGGCAACGTTTCGGGCCGAAACGTTGCCTATTTCCTTCGCTCCATAGATGCTGCCGCACCCGCTGAGTTTCTCCAGCAATTTTGTCTACCTTCATTCATATGTTTGACAAACAGCAGGGGAATTGGCAAGTATCGCTGCGGAACACCTGTGGTCAATGACCTCCTATCTGAAAAATAACTCTTCACAACTTCTCTCTGACTCTTTCTACCAAGGCAAAGTTGTACCTAGTTATTTAGCTCATAGTGGATGCCATGTGATCTCACCTTTTGGAGAATTTAAGTTCAAATATCTAATGTTATACTGCAGTGCTTCTGGGATGAATTGCTGGACTGAGACCTTGACTTCACTTTTACACTTTTAGATGGACATGATCCAATTGTACTTTTTAAAGGAAAGCAAGTTGTTTCCTTGATATCATCGCCAATACTGTATGTATCCCTTATTCCAAATTGAGCGGAAAACAGATTACGTGTCCTTTGTTGTACACAAATGACCTGCGTTTTCCAGTTCATGACAACAAGGCAAAGGCGGAGATATAAAAAACCGCAGATGCTGGCATCTTGAGCAAAACACAAAGTGCCGGAGGAACTCAGTGGGTCAGGCAGCATGTGACTCTGACTCTGAAGAAAAGTCCCGACCCGAAATGTTGTCTGTCATTCCTTCCTTCCATGGATGCTGCCTCACCCACTGAGTTCCTCCAGCACTTTGTGTTTTGAAGAAGGCAAAAGTTCTACATTGGCTGTGAAACAATAAGGGAACTCGTAGAGGACTAGAGTGAAGCCTTTCTTTCATAATCAGTCAATTACTTGACATGGTAGCTGACTGGTGAATTACTGGACTGGCATCCAGAGGACTACATCATCAGAACAGAGACATGATCTCAAATTTCATCAATATGCAATTGACATATTGGAATTTAAAAAAAAGCTAGTTTCAATAATGATGACAATAAAACTATTGAACTGGTGTAAAAATCTTGGTCCACTAATGTCCTTCAGGGAAGGTAATTTATCATGCTCACTTGTCTGATCTTTATTGACTCCAAACGCAGCACTGTTATTGACTTGAAATGCCTTCTGAAATGGTGCAGAAAGCCGCTCAGCTCATGGGGCAGTTATGTGGGTCTTACCTGTAACATCCACAACCCATGAGTGAATATGAACAATCAACACTGAGATTCAATCCCACCAAAAGTCGAGAGAGGCAGAAGAGACGACATTAAAAAGGAAGGGCTTTCTAAAACAAACGCTTGAAATAAAAATCGCCTGCAATTTATCCCGAGGACTGCATTAGAAATAAAAATGGGGGAAGAATGGTCAAAGGTTGCAACACATCTCAGGAGCATTTTTTTCTCCAGGGAAACAAATGGCTGTTTGTTCTAAATTTTTCAGGGTAGAAATAAGTTATTCAGCCAAGCAAACAAAGGCATGCCTCAAGAATTGAACTTTCCAGGCCATTAGAGGTCAGTGAAAAGAAAGCAGTTTTATAAATATGCAATAACAAAATATTTGCTTTATCAATAAATAATGATCAATATAACATAGGTCACCAAGTACAAAATATTGATAAGCAATAGTAATAATGATGCATTTGCATATTTTAAGGTCCATCAATCTGATACAATGACATGTTTTTGTCACTGCTCGTTGAATAATTTGAACCTTACTTTATGAAAATGTTATTGCGGCTATGCTCCAACCCTCTATTGATGGACTTAGTAGCCCATCGAATACATGCTGTGCCAAGTACCAGAGAGAATGAGAACTTTATACATAATGGAGGATCTCTGTGAATGATTCAACCTTTAAAGAGGTGCGCCCTTTTACACTTTACTTTGGAAAAAATGTACTTTGTCTCCTGTACTCTGTTTCATCATTGTTTGTGAGCCGCACTACCACAGTGTTGTCATCTACAAACTCGTTTATTGGCCATCTGCTAAAGGAAACAGCTCCATCTCCTTCACTGAGTCTAACACCTCTCGCAATGTTATAGTTCCTAATTAAACCTTCCCTCAGCCCCCACTGCCTGAATAACAGCCTAGTCTCTTCATTCTAATTCAAGGGCAATTACTGTGAACTATAACTGCTGGCCATTGCCAGCAAAGTCTTCATTTCATGAATAACTATAAAAGTTAAAATGCCACAGCAGGCAACTCCTCAAAAAATGTAATGTGACCCCTGTTCATGATTGAGGCTAAGGAATATATGACATTCACATGAGCTATAGAAATGGAAATATCTACTCAGTGCCATTTCTCCGTCCATTGTTTGAATCTATTTCTGTTCTCTTTATTAAGCGCACCATTTTAAATGTTATAGCCTCTCAGTAATCTTGCAGTAAAGTACTCAATGTTCTATTAACCTTACATGTAAAGCAAATTTTCTTCCAACTGTTTCTTATAAATAATTCACGCTTCCCAATACCTTGCCTCCAAAAAGAATTGTTAGGACAGATTCAATGTTCAGAGAAACTTACGGTAACAAGAGGAAGTTTATAATTATCTGTCTGTTTGCCATAAGAGTGTCTTGAACACTAAATTGTCGTGAGGAAGCTGTTCTGCCCTTCAGGCAATTTGAAGCAGAAATTTACTAGATGATTTGTTGGATATCATTTGTGACCAGTGATGTGCCTCAGGATACGGTGCTGGGCCCATTGCTGTTTGTTAACTATATCAATGATTTGGATGAGAAAGTACAGGCATGATTAGCAACTTTGTAGATGACACTAAAGTGCGTTGTATTCTCGATAGTGAAGATGGTTGTCAAAAATTGTAGCAGGATCTTGATCGGTTGGGCAGGTGGGCTGAGAAATGGTTGATGTAATATAATACGAAGATGTGAGGCAGCACGGTGAGGCGGCAAGAACTTGTATGTAAGGTTTAGGAGGCTGAAATCAAACAAGGGCCCTGAGGATATGAAGGAAACAGGAAACAACTAAAAAAGAGCCATGAAATGTGCTAGACAAGTAAGATTAAGAAGAACCAAATCATTAAAATGTATATTAGAAGCAAGAGTCAAGAGTTTTTTATTGCCATATGTCCCGGATGGGACAATGAAACTCTCACTTGCTGCAGCACAACAGAATATGTGAATATGTAAACATGAATATGCAAAAGGATAGCTAAGGAAAAGCTAGTCCACTCAAGACGAAGGGGCATGGAGCTGGACAAAATAGGTAAGGCCCATGTTGAGTTCTACATCAATATTCACCAAGGAGAAGGACATATATGATGGTGAAATCTGTTGATATTCCAGGGCATGCTGATATTAAGAAGAAGGAGGTGTTAAGTCTGTTGCTTGTGATGTATATGAATGATTTAGATGAAATAGTCATGGCCTGATTAGTAAGTTTGCACATGAGAGGAAAGTTGGTTAGAGTTGTAAATCAGATGGAAATTTGTGCTGAAAAATGGCAGATTAAGTTTAACGCAGACAAGTGTGTGGTGGCGCCCTTTGGTAGGTTAAATGAAGGAGGAAAGTGCACAGTAAATAGCATGACCCCTTTGAGCATTGATGTACAGAGGGATATGGAGGTTATAGTCCATGGCTCCCTAAATGTTGCAACTGGATATGGTGGTAAAGAAGGCATACAGCATGTTTATCGTCATGGGACAGGACATTGAGTATAAAAGATGGCAAGTCTCATTCCAGTTGCATAAAACAAGGCAATATTTGCAGTTCTGGTCACCACACAACAGGAAGGATGGTGGAGGCTTTGGATAGTGTACAGAGAGTTTCACCATGATGTTGGCTGGATTGTAGTGTATTAGATATATTGCGATGTTGGACAACTTGGATTGTTTTCTCTGGAGCTAAAAGATGAGACGGGTGTGGGGTGGGGATGTAAAGGAGATGTGTGGGGTATGTTTTTTACACAGAGAGTTGCTGGATCACGCTGCCAGGGGAAGTGGTAAAAGCATATACGATAGTGGCATTTAAGGCATTTAGACTCATTAACAGTTAGGAGAATGGAACGATACCAGTCAATGGGTTAGTTGAGATTTGCATCAAGATTGGCATTGACATGATGGTCCAAAGGGCCTATTTCTGCATTCTAGTGTTCTATGTTCTGAAGGTGTTTGAATATACAGTGATATTCTAGTCAGTTGAAGTATTTAATTCCACCGAGTTATTTGGCCACATCAAAAAAGTTGTCGAAGTTGCATTTAATCGCCTGCTTAAAGAATATAATACCACAATGTACATTGAGTTAGTTGTTGGACTTTTTATCTGAAACCACAACACTATAACACTGCAACACCATTTTCTGCATATTGCTCTCTTTACACCTGTACTCATGTATAGCATAATTTGACTGGATAACACACAAACAAAACCTTTTCACCGTATCTCGATACATCTGACAATAATAAAGAATAACAATACTAAGCATTTGTGTTTAAGAAGGAACTGCAGATGCTGGAAAATAGAAGGTAGACAAAAGTGCTGGAGAAACTCAGCGGGTGCCAGCAGCATCTATGGAGCGAAGGAAATAGGCAACGTTTCGGCCGAAACCCTTCTTCAGACTCTTTTAGGAGGTTGAGAAACTGTCTCTGGAGGGAGGAGGAGAACTTCTTCAAAGTAGGCATACCTTGAGGAGATTTTGCAGTGGAGTAGACAAAGTGTTTAAGAAGGAACTGCAGATGCTGGAAAATCGAAGGTAGACAAAAGCGCTGGAGAAACTCAGCGGGTGCAGCAGCATCTATGGAGCGAAGGAAATAGGCAACGTTTCGGGCCAAAACACTTCTTCAGCTATATAAGCCACCTGAAGATTGGGGGCCTTGAACTCAGAGCACAGGAGGTTTGTTCAGATGACTAGTGGGAGAGACCAAGCCCAGAATACAAATGAAGGTAAAAAGTAACAGAAAAAACAAAATTCTTCCATGAATATCCGACAACAGTCACTGCACGAGAGCGTCATTTAATTAAGTTCTGGTTGATTAATACTGGAAAACACTGCAGGTTTTGGAAGTATAAATAAAACCAGAAGCTCCTGGAAACACTCGGCAGCCTTTATGGAGAGAGTAGCAAAGTTAACAGATGTCATTAATCTATGATGTTTAGGAAATAACTACAGATGCTCGAAAAATCGAAGGTAGACAAAAAATGCTGGAGAAACTCAGCTGGTGAGGCAGCATCTGTGGAGCAAAGGAATAGGTGATGTTCCGGGTCGAGACCCTTCTTCACACTGAATTCATTAATCTAAGCTGATTATTGGGCAAGATAACTGGGCTTTTCAGAGTGAAGATAGCAATTTTTCTTTACACAGTGAATTAAATCTGCTAATCCTGTCAATGATGCTCGGTCAATTATTAAATTTATATTTAGATTTGCGACGTATGTTTGGTTCAAAACTAAGAAAATACTAGAAACCTACAGTAGAACAGTACAACAGAGGAATAGGCTCTTCAGCCCACAATGTCCTTTCCAAACATGATGCCAAGTTAAACCAATCTCCTCTGCCTGCACATGATCCAAATCCCTCCATTCCCTGCACATCAATGTGTCTATCTAAAAGCCTCTTAAATGCCACTATCGTATCTGTATCTACCACCATCCCTGGCAGCGCATTCCAAGCACCCACCACTTTCAGTGTAAAAGAACTTGCACCACACATAGGGAGAGGGTAGCTGAATCAAGTTAGATCACAGATTGCGGAAGTGTCTTTTTCCAGTTAAAATGCTGAACCAAGGGCATGCCTCCTCTTTTATATCCTTATTAAATAGAACAATGTTTTGATCACCAGTATCTTACCAATATTTGCCTTGCAGAATATCATAGACAATAGACAATAGGTGCAGGAGTAGGCCATTCGGCTCTTCGAGCCAGCACCGCCATTCAATGTGATCATGGCTGATCATTCCCAATCAGTACCCCATTCCTGCCTTCTCCCCATATCACCTGACTCCACTATTTTTAAGAGCCCTATCTAGCTCTCTCTTGAAATATTATTACAAATAGTTCATTTGGTCATCATCTCCATATGGAATATTGCTGTATAAAATTAGGTGTCACAATTCCTACATTTAATGGTGGATATAGTTCAAAGGTACCTCATTGGTACCCCATGTGCCGTACACAGAGGGCGGCGAGTGCCTAGAACCCTCTGGTAGGGGTGCGGGTGGAGGTAAATACGATAATGGCATTTAAGAATCTTTTAGATGGGCACATGGATATGGAGGGATATGGATCATGTGCGGGCAGAAGAGATTAGCTAAATTTGGCATCACATTCAGCATGGGCATAGTGGGCTGAAATGCCTGTCCCTGTGCTGTATGGTTCTAGCCTTTACGCTTTAGGATGTTTTGTAGTGGACGTGTAGGGGCTATATATATCCAAATCTTACTCCCATAACCACAGCAGGCAAGCTCGGAGGGCTGACTGCTCTCCTTCCCTCCCTGTTTCCTACGTCACATTTTGTTTTATAAGAATATTGGAGTGGTTGTGCAATGAAAGAAGAAATATATTAGACTGCCTCATAGAGTGAAGGAGTAAAGTAAAATATTTGATGCCAATGAAAATGATTTTGACAGTCATTGCTTTACACAGCAGGATCATGAAACAGAGAACTCCGCTTCTGCCGTGCCCGATTAAAGGGTGAGATTCGGCAGGAAAATGGGGAACAATGGCATCTTAAGTAGAGCTGAAGAAGTTGTCAAGTCCTGAGTATAAGACCTGATCTGAAAGAAGTTGGTGTGATTCATGGACACTTGCACTCAGCTGAATAGTTTTCATCTCTGCAATGAGAGAGCCTTATCGTGTGAAATTGTCTCTTCTGTTTTTTTTTCTCATTTGGGTATTGCTGTTCTGCATCATGCATGGAATACTTTGTTTCAGCTGGAAATGCAATCAAGTTTAAATAATAAGCCAGTCATATTTTTTTTTAGGACTGCAGGTTATTTTCTGCAGCACAAGCAAAATAGCACTGCAGCATCAATTCTTCATTCTCCACAGTGCAGTGTGAGGGAGGTGTAGTTCCGCACATAATACAGCACAGAGGAGGTGCAGTGCAATATGAAGGACATCCCATACAGAGGGAGAATGTGCATTGTGGACAAGATGCTGTGGAATGTAATCTAATCGCAAGGCTGTGCCTGCTCTCTCAAGTGGACATGAGGGAATCTATTTATAAGAACAGGGGAGTTCTCACTGGAATCCTAGGCCAACTCATATTCCTCAATCAGCATCACTCTTCCAATTATCAATTGAATAATTCAATTAACACTTTCCAATATCCTGAATAGAATTTAAGCTGTTGAAATGCAGCCTATCTGTTTTCTTTTGTTCCATCAATGCTGATTCCAGCACTTTACATGACGGTCAGATATTATTTATTGTACTGCAGCTTCACATTTCACCCCTTGATAAACTGCAGGCTTGTTGCTTTGTAAACAATCTGAAGATTAAATTATCTTCTAGACACGAGGAACTGCAGATGCTGGAATTTTGAGCAAAACACACATGCTGGAGGAGCTCAATAAGTCAAGCAGCATCTTTGGAGGAAATAGACAGATGACGTTTCAGGTTTGAAGAAGGTCCTGACCCGAAATGTCATTTCCATCTTAGATGCTGCCTGACTGCTGAGTTCCTCCATCACTTTGTGTTTTGTATTAAATAATCCTTTTTTTTTTTGCAGGATAGTGCCAGACTTACTCCTTTTTACACATATGTGAAGCTAGACTAACCTATTCATTTGCACAAACACAGAGTAAAATTTGAAGAAAATATCCCTCAGTTACAAAAATCAGCGTGGGTTGGAGTGAGAATTATGAAGGCAACTTTTCAGTGGATAATGAGCGATGATGCACAAAGGATGTGATTACGAATATTACATGGAGACAGATTGACGACATTCAGAAAGAGAAGAGGAAATCATGAAAACCATATGAAAAGCATTTGCAAATGCAGATAATTGACACATATACCTCTTTCCAAGGCTGCTTTAGACACATTTCTATCGTAAGATATCCAGTAGGAAGGAGATCAACAGCAGAAAAATGGACCTCGGAGTTGCCAACAGTCAGTCAGCATGTAGATGATAAAAAGAGCAGCAGCGTTGAATAACTTGGGATGTGATGCTGTAAAAGTTAATGAAAAATGACTATCAATGTCATAAAAATGTTTTGTAATAGACATCATTCAGCAGTCTGAGGAAGATCATCTTCCTACAGTATGTAATGCATTCTGCTCACTCTTTAATATATATCGCTAAGTCTCCTGCGCTGTCAGCATATTTTTGAATGTAATCTCCGAGGCTATTTACGCCTCTATTGACTTTTCCAAGCAGCACATTTTTTTTACAGAATCTGTTTTTGCAATTGGATCTGTAACCTAAACTACAAAAGCACCAGCTTCTGTCAGATGAGTTGGCGGGATCTATTCCTGACTGCCCTGCGTTAATTCAAGTAGGTAGCCAAGGCTTCTGGATTTGATCAGCTGTTTATGTATATAAGGTATAGGAGCAGAATTTGGCCATTTGTCCTATCAAGTCTACTCCGCCAGTCGTTCATGGCTGGTCTATCCTTCCCTCTCAACCGCTTTCTCTTGTTTTCTCCCCATAACCCCTGACACTCTGTGAGAGCTGTGTATTGGAAAGGTAGGTGTGTGGATTCCAGCAAGCAGTGTGTGACCTAAGGGTGCAGGTTCATGATTCCATGAAACTGGTGACACAGATGGACAGGGTGGTGACAAAGCTGCTCGGCATGCTTGCCTTCATCGGTCAGTGAAATTACGGGAGTTGAGATGTCATGTTACAGCCATACAAGACTTTGCTAAGTCCACATGTGGAGTATTGTGTAAGTTCTGATCATCCTGCTACAGGAAGGATGTAATTGAGGTGGAAATGGTGCAAAAAATATCAAAGATGATGTCATCTCGTCTGGAACGTTTAAGTTGTAAGGAGAGGCTGAATAGGCTGGGTCACTGAGGAGTGACCTTACAGAGGTTTATAAAATCATGAGGCGGATCGATGAGGTGAATAGCAACAGTCTTCTCCCCAGGAGAGTGGAGTCTAAAACTAGAGGTTATAGATTTCATGTGTGCGGAGAAATATTTAAAACAAACCCAAGAGGCAACTTTTTCCATAACGAGGGTGGTACGGGTATGGCAGGAGTGCCAGGGGAAATGGTAGGGGTGGATAAAATTACAACATGTAAAACACATTTGGACAGATACATGGATAGGAAAATTTGAAGGGATAAGTGCCAGGCGCAAGCAAGTGAGACAAGCTCATTTAGGCATATTGGTCAGCATGCATTACTTTGGCTGAAGGGCCGTTTCCATGCTGTATAGCTTCACCGACTTTGATTTTCCTGCACCAATTCTTTTTCATATCCAGATTGTAAATCTTACAATGTAATTAGGCATCATAGTTTATTCTTGCATTAAAATTATTACGCTGTGTTATAATGTGCAATTGTATTAACGTCTCTTTGGCTCTGCTTCACTGTGACAGAATCATGTGCAGTATATTTTTCCTTCTGCAGTCATATTTCGTAGGAGATTGACAGATGTGACAGAGGGAGTCTGTCTGGACCTGTTTATAGTGTAATGTTAAACATAACATTTATGCATTTTTAAGGACCAATGCCTTATTTTGTTTGCATTTGCAATTTCTTCCACTCTTATGTTTGGTCCCAGTTTTTAATATTTAATATGCTTTAATGTTAGTTGTAAAATATGTTACAAATTCTGCTCGTGGCTACACTTAAGCAGAATATTGACTCAGAATACATTATTTCCCCATTTCAATGCTGTAAATTCCTGTCTTATAAACAGTCCTGCCATTTTGGTATACCACTTTCAAATGCCAATGGTTTGCAATCAGTAAAGTGAGCATAAATTTCAGGTTAGCATTTAAGTAAAATTTAATGCTAGTGATTTTTACATGTATGCATTATTTTTTGTACCACATTATTTTGTATGCCAATTGTGGAAAAACAGTATGAGTGTATAATGATGGCAAAAGAAGAAGCAAGCTTGAAATAGTGAGCAGCTGAGCTAGGGGCCTTGCCAGAATCTTTAGGAATGTCAGATATTGCAGATAAACAGCGGAGATCAATCATGAATTTGGACATAAAGATTCTAAACTCTCTTCATTATTATATTTTAACATGAACACCAACAGAGAAATGACTCAATTCACCGTGTTAAGCTTTGATCACTCAATGCGTTACCGAAGTTTAAAACTGCTTCAGGAATCTCTTGACGCAGCAGCATATTCCTCCTATAGTAGGCATCTTTTCCCCAAGTTCAAAGACAACAGAGTCAGAATGGTGCTGAGATTATGGCTTCAATCCTGCAGCTGGTTGAAATTTATTGGCAACCTTCACCTCTTTTCAAGGCATTAATGCAACATAGATTGCTTTTTTACAAGATGGGATTTATGGAAAAGCCATTTCATTTTCAAAGATATTAGTTGGTGATGATTAAAGGAAGGGTGCAGTGCTTTGGGAAGGAGCGTGGCAATAGGATTTGTTTTGGTTTGCAGATATTACCGGGACGGGTTGAATGAGTTTCTCTAGTTTTGGATGCATAACGTAAATTGAATAATTGGGATTACATCCATAGCAACCCTTCTTGATTGCAAGTAAGGAGGCTCTTCAACACATCCTCCAACACATTGTTTGTTCTCCTTTTGTTCCAGGTTATGTATCTTATTGGTCTCTGTAAATACAATTGTCCACAATTAGTAATTACAGGCAAGAATGGAGGTAGCAGGCAAAATGTTTCATTCAGCTGTGGTCAAATGTATTCAAAACCACACATTATTGCGATCATTAATCTGCCATTAATCTGCAGAACCTGGTTTTATTATTCAATCAATAAAATAATTTCTACCTGTATAATGGAGAAAATCTTAGCAAAGAGACACAGGTACCCTTCAACGTATGCAGTAGGACCACTCGATCGTTCAAGCGTACTTTGCCATTCATCAGAATAATGGCTAATTTGATTGTAACTGCCTGTGGTCATCTTTGAATCCTCTCCTCACCTCTTAGTAGAGTTATAGAGAAGAACAGCATAGAAAATATCCTTCAGTCCACCAAGACAGTGGCAACAATCAACCCAACATTGACACCATATACAACATAGAACAGTACGACATAGAACCAAACCCTTTGGCCCACATATCCATGCTGAACATGATTCAAGTTAAACTAATCCTCTCTGCCTGCACATAGTCCATTAATCCATATCCCTGATTCCCTGAATATCAATGTGTCCATCCAAAAACCTCTTAAAAATGCTACTATCATTCTGGGTCCAGCACCATCCCTGGTAGCGCGTTCCAAGCACCCATCACCGTCTCTGTAAAAAGCTTGCCCCACACATCTCTTTTCACTTTTCCCTTCTTACAAAGCTATACCCATTAATCATTGGCATTTCGAACCTGGGAAACTAACTTTTGACTGTCTACCTCCTATGTGACTCACATAATTTTATAAAGTTTTATCAGGTACCTCCTTAGCATCTGATGCTTCAGAGGAGACAAACCAAGTTTGTTCAACCTCTCCTTATAGCTAATACTATCCAATCTAAGCATCAATCTGGTAAACCTCTTTGCACCCTCTCCAAAGCCTTCACATCCTTCCAGTAATGAACGACAACAATTGCATATATTGTAACACTTCAAATGTGGCCAAACCCACATTAATCCCATTATTTTTACTTCCTCCCCATTAGCACCAAACTCCCTCAGATGCTACGACTCTAGTGTAGTGACAGATTTTTATATCGTTTCAAGGAATCTTTCCTTTAGTCACTATGATTGAAGACAGGGGGGTCAGGAGATAATCGAAAAGCACTCACAAGCTCTCCACGAGACATTCAATGCCGTCGAAAGATACATCTTCCAAACACAGTTTCTTGATTAATAGTTTATTTATTGTAGTAGTAAAAAACAGTAAGATATTCATCCAAACTTCTTCTTGTATAAGTACATTTTAATCTGATTCGTGGCCATACTCGTGCATGGTCGAAAGCTGTGACCTCTCCCCATGCTTCTTCCAACTAAACTAACTACTAGGGAGTCTGCGCGAGAATGCCAGCCGCAAACACGCCTCAGACTACGCGTAAATCCCGCCCACATAATTACAGGCAGATAAAATTTAAAGGTAACAGGTTATAACATACCAAGTTAAGCTAAATGGCTACTACATCACCAACACACCAGAAATAATTTACAATGGCCAATAAATATTAAATACATTTTATATATAAATATTGATAATATTTATAATTACTGGGAGAGGAAGGGGCAGATGTCTGTTCTATTAAATGGAAAATGATTTGTGGACACAATGAGTAAAAGCAAATCCTGATTTCTCAGCAGAGGTTCATATCGTGCTAGATTCAATGTGGAGAAAAAAAATGTTTACACATAAGGATCTTAAAATAATACATTTTTATGTTGACCATACTTAAAAACAACCAACCTTGTTACCAGCACCCTCTGACAATAGACATTGTTTCTGTCTTAAACAGGTGACCACTTATTTCTAAGCAATGACCATCGGTTCCGGAAAGTCCAGCAGGAGGAACATCCTCTCCGAGTCCTCCTGAGAACAATTCTCAGGATTTTATATGTAAGTGGAAGATTGAACATTTTACCAATGAAATAAGTAGATGAGTAAAACTGTAGTTCCAATTTTAATTGACGAGGCAAGAAACGGGCCAGATAGAAAGGGGATGGTAAATGAGGGAAAGTGAAAGAAGAATTGAAGTATTTAACTTTGAAATCCAATTGTATTTCAGATATAACTTTGGTGGGTTAAAGCTCACAATGCGGTAATGAAGCTAGTCAAATGCTATTATAGTAATATTTTCAATTTCATATAGCATAATCTGAGAATTCAAAAGAAAAAGATAGGTTTAAATTTCTATCGTGTCTTCTATATCCCTTTCAGGGAGTTTCAAAGCCATTCAGTGCCAATAAAGTACTTTCTGAGCATAATTGTTTGGGATGTAGGATACTCAGCAGATAATTCATGCTCGGTAATCTCCCATTGACAGCAAGTGATTCTTTTCAACTATGTTGAAGGAGGGATAAATATTCGGCCAGAACACTGGAGTTAACATCATATTCTTCTTCAAAACAGTGTCATGGGATCTTTTAAGTCAACCTGAGAGTTGTTGAGATCTCTGTTTGATGTCTCAACTGAAAGACAACATATCCAGTGGTGCAGCACTCTTTCAGCACCGTACTGGAGACACCCAGCTACACTTTTGAGCTCGTCTTTGGGTGGGATTTGGAATAATGGACAAGATAGTGATCCACTCAGTCTCAGAATGAGAGGGAAACGCAAACTGCTGCAGGAACTCAGCGAGTCAGGCAGTATTCATGACAGGTACACAAAAAAGCTGGAGAAACTCAGCGGGTGCAGCAGCATCTATGGAGCGAAGGAAATAGGCAACGTTTCGGGCCGAAACCCTTCTTCAGACTGATCGGGGGTGGGGGGGGGGGGCGGGGACAAGAAAGGAAAAAGGAGGAGGAACCCGAAGGCTGGGGGATGGGAGGAGACAGCAGGGGGACTGAGGAAGGGGAGGAGACAGCAAGGACTAACAAAATTGGGAGATTTCGATGTTCATGCCCCCAGGATGCAGACTCCCCAAGCGGAATATGAGGTGCTGTTCCTCCAATGTCCGGTGTTGCTCGCTGTGGCCATGGAGGAGACCCAGGACAGAGAGGTCGGAGACGGAGTGGGAGGGGGAGTTGAAGTGCTGAGCCACCGGGAGGTCAGCTTGGTTATTGCGGACCGAGCGGAGGTGTTCGGCGAAACGATCGCCCAACCTCCGCTTGGTCTCACCGATATAGATCTGCTGACATCTAGAGCAGCGGATGCAATAGATGAGGTTGGAGGAGATGCAGGTAAACCTCTGTCGCACCTGGAACGACTGCTTGGGTCCTTGAACGGAGCCGAGGGGGGAGATAAAGGGACAAGTGTTGCATCTCTTGCGGTTGCAAGGGAAAGTGCCCGGGGAGGGGGTGGTACGAGAGGGAAGGGAAGAATTGACAAGGGAGTTATGGAGGGAGCGGTCTTTGCGGAAGGCAGATATGGGGGGAGATGGGAAGATGTGGCGAGTGGTGGGGTCACGTTGGAGGTTGCGAAACTGACGGAGGATTACTTGTTGTATGTGACGGCTGGTGGGGTGAAAGGTGAGGACTAGGGGGACTCTGACCTTGTTGCGAGTGGGGGGATGGGGAGAGAGAGCAGTGTTGCGGGGTATGGAAGAGACCCTGGTGCGAGCCTCATCTATGGTGGAGGAGGGGAACCCCCGTTCCCTGAATAATGAGGACATTTCAGATGTCCTGGTGTGGAACGCCTCATCCGTGGAGCAGATGCGGCGTAGACGGAGGAATTGGGAGTAGGGGATGGAGTCCTTACAGGAAGCAGGGTGGGAAGAAGTGTAGTCCAGATAGCCATGGGAGCCAGTGGGTTTATAGTGGATGTCAGTAAGAAGTCTATCACCTGCAATGGAGATAGTGAGGTCAAGGAATGGTAGGGAAGTGTCGGAAATGGTCCTGGTGTATTTGAGTGCCGGATGGAAGTTAGTGGTGAAGTGGATGAAGTCAGTCAGTTGTGTGCGGGTGCAGGAGGTGGCACCAAAGCAGTCGTCGATGTATTCATGACAGGAATGGACAGATTTAGGGCAGCACAGTGGCATAGCGGTAGAATTGCTGCTTTACATTGCCAAAGACCCGGGCTCGATTCTGACTATGGGTGCTGATTGTACATAGCTTGCACATTCTCCCTGTGACCGGGGGCTCCGGTTTCGTCCCACATTCCAAAGATGTGCAGATTTGTAGATTAATTGGCTTCTGGTAAATTGTTCCTAGCGTGTAGGATAGAACTAGTTTATAGGAGGTCACTGATCGGTGCGGACTTGGTGGGCCGAAGGGCCTGTTTCCACACTGTATCTTTAAACTAAGAAGACATTTTGGGTTGGCATCCTTCATCAGACTGATCTCATTGATTGTATCTCCACAGAGTGAGGATATTGAATTATGTCAGGACAGCAGAAGTATCCCCTGAATGAGCAAGGATACAATGATTAATATCTCACATTTATTAACTTGATTGACGTGTAGGGAAGGGCAGCAGGATTATAGTTGGTGATGCGATAGTTGGTGTGCATCTGTAATGACTGCATTTAAATTTAATAAATTAACTTTAATACAATTATCGACAAAATGTGGTCTCCCACTGAGCAAAAAGAACAATGAAGGAAGTTTTTTATACATTAAGATACTGAATAGCTTTGGAGATAATAGAATATCTTTCTTTTTGAGACAAGCTATACATGGAATATTTAGTGTCTCTCTTTACAATTGCTGCACAATGACAAACCCTATTAATCTGTACCTATTTATGAATGTGTGGACAGATGTCATGCAATTAAAACTTCATTTACTATCAGAGGATAAGGTTAACTGCTCAGGAACTGTTGGGGGTCACAATCATGAAAAGTATGTTATTACCCAAAATAACAAGGCAGTTAAGTTTCAGGCTGATTAAGACAGGCAGAAACACTCGGCAACACACTACTTTATTGTATTAACTTTCTAAATCCGAAGTTATGCGTTGTCTTTGCCAACATGAAGTCCTTCTGCTTCTCTCCACCACGACTGATAGGAATCTGTTTAATTATCAACCATGATTGTGCCTGTATTTTTGCAGAGACATTAAACTTACATTGCATGGGAAATTAAACAGAAGCTTAGCAGGTATGTTGCTTGCTTCAAGAAAGAAAAATAGAGACTGCTGTTCTTTATTTGAGATAATGTACAGAAGAGAACGTTCCTTGAAATTTAGCTGGGATTCAAATCTCATAGGCTTCTGCCATGTGGCAAATGTAATGATCTGTAATCTGATTAGTGTTCCTTCTGTGCATATAGCTCCTTCTTTCTGTCAGCTTTCTAGTTCAATTTCAGAGTGGTCATAAAGCCTCAGCCTAATATATTCCCAGTGTCTCTGCAACTAATTTGCAGCTGAAAAATGTGGTCATTTGTATTTCCATTATTTAAGCTTTCTTTAAAGTCCATGATTTCAATATAATTTGTAATGATTCTAGAATTATCAAACTTCAAATGCAGCAAAATATTTATGGTGAAAGCGACCCATTACATACTTACATTAAATAGTACTTGGTTAGAGCTGAATTGATTTGCTCCTTGGCTATTATGGGAAAAGGCACACCTCAAACATACAGAAACCTTTTGGCTTTACCTAATGTAACGGCATTGCCTTAAATGAGCTCTCTGGGAAAACTTGGCAGTTCACGCTATTTCTTGAATATGAACCGTGAAATTAAATTATTTTAAGTAACTTTAAATTGAGTGGTCAGCTATCAATTGGAGGCAAATTAAGAAGCCATAGTTCTAACTTTTGAATGTAAACATCTCAGGAAGAACTGAATCTTTAATATCCAATTAAAACATGAAATACTTTTACGAGGATGTTGCCAGGACTCAAGGGCCTGAGCTATAGTGAGAGATTTGGTAAGCTATGACTTTATTCCTTGGAACTCTGAAGGCTGAGGGATGATCTTGTAGAGGTGTATAAAATCATGTGGGGAATTGATAGGGTGATCGCGGTTGACCCAATGGGCCTGTTTCAAAGCTGTATCTCTGAAACTAAAAACTAAACACGATAGTTGTTTGGAAGAAGCAGTTCCTGAACCTGTGCATTATAGATTTCAGACTCCAAAACTGTAGCTGGTTATGCATGCAACCAAATATGTAGCTGCCTCATTACCATTTGACACTCCCACCTTAGGTAGTATAACTGTAGTATCTGCATGCACCCTCCCTCTCTTGGTTCCAGTACGTGGTAGACCAGTTGTGGTCAGTGCTGGGACGTGTGGATGTAGTGTCTTAATAAAGATTTAGTGAAGGATTAAGGACCACGTCTAAAGACATCTACATGGTGTCGGAAGCGTTTAATCTGCGCCTCTCGTATATCGGGTTTTATTTTGCCTTTTGAGTGTGTGTGTAGTGATGGCTTCATCTTGTCGCAATCCTTCCCCGTTAGTCTTTGACGCCGACATCGCGGAGCGATGGGACACGTTCGTCATGGACTACACCCATTATGTGAATATTGCACACCGTAATGACCCTGCTGCTGTCAAAGCATCGCTGCTATTGAACCTTGCTGGGCCTGATGCCATGAGGCGGGCTAAGTCGTTTGTGTACAGTCCAGCGGTCCTGGGCGAAGATGACCAGATTGCTGAGCCAGCCGAGTCTCCTGACGACCCGGTGTGTCTGTTGAGGAAGTTTACTGAAATTTGTGACCTTCCCTCGAACCGCATTTTGGAGCGGGCTCGGTTTTTTTCTCGCAAGCAACAGCCTGAGGAACCTGTGTAATGTTTCATTGCCGACCTCCGCTATCTAGCTCAGCGCTGTCGTTTTGGTGAGTTGTGTGACCAGCTCACGCGGGACATGTTAGTTACTGGCATGTTAGACCAGAAGTTGCGGGCTGATTTATTACGGAGGCCTGACCTCACGTTGAACGAAGCTGTGCATGCTTGTCGCATTGCTGAGGTTGTTACTCCGTTTCATGGGGAGAGAGGATCTGGGAACCGTGCCGTTAGCGTGGCTGCTCTGTCTGTGCCGCGGCGGCCACCGAACAGTTTTAAACCACAGCCTCGCCCAACTCCTGCCCCTCGCCCTCAGAGTGCCAGGAAGTGCCCCAATAGTGGGTATGGACGTTTGCCACAGTCTCTGTGCCCTGCTTATGGAAAAGCCTGCAACTATTGCAGAAAACAGAACCACTTTGCAGCGGTCTGTCGTTCCCATGGGAACGTCGCTCAGCCTCCTCGCCAGGTGTTACACAATCTCCAGAGGATTGAAAGTGTCCTTGATTCTCAGTACATTGAGGAGTCAGCCCCCGAGTCAGACTCCAGCATCTCTATGGGGGATGCCAGTGTTTACGCTCTGCTGCACAACCAGACTCGACTCCCCGACCCATCGGTGCTTGTTATTGTTAATGACAAGACCTTCACTGCGAAATTGGACACTGGTGCCAAGGTCAGCGTAATATCAACATCACTCTTCCACCAGATAAGGTCTAATGAAAGTTTGACTGCAGACCGCTCTGTGCTCCGAGCGTACGGAGGAGAGGAGCTGACACCTGTGGGGAGGGTAACTTTCCACTGCAAGCTACAGAAAACATCTCGTGACCTGTCTTTTTTTGTGTTGGATTGTGATTGTGTGCCTCTGCTGAGCAATCAAGCATGCCAGGATCTGGGTCTGGTTGCTTTCGACAGCACAGTCCATGAGGTGAGGGTGGTGCTGGACCCTGTCTCTGAAACATAGAAACATAGAAACATAGAAATTAGGTGCAGGAGTAGGCCATTCGGCCCTTCGAGCCTGCACCGCCATTCAATATGATCATGGCTGATCATCCAACTCAGTATCTCGTACCTGCCTTCTCTCCATACCCTCTGATCCCCTTAGCCACAAGGGCCACATCTAACTCCCTCTTAAATATAGCCAATGAACTGGCCTCGACTACCCTCTGTGGCAGGGAGTTCCAGAGATTCACCACTCTCTGTGTGAATACCCTGACCTCTTCGATGATCAGCTCGGTAAGCTGCCGCTTGTATATAAAATTACTACTGACTCCTCCATAACTCCTGTGTGCCGTCCGCCTCATAGGGTCTCTTTCGCGATGAAAGACAAAGTTAAAGCAATGCTGGACAACATGGTAAACTTGGGGGTGCTAGAAGCTATCAGTAAGCCCACTAGCTGGGTGTCTACGATGGTTGCCACTATAAAAAAAGGGAAGAATGAGATACGGGTCTGCATCAACCCGAAGGACTTGAACACTGCCATTAAGCGGCCCCACTACCCTATGCGGACTGTTGAGGATGTTGCGGCCCAGGTTGGTCAAGCCACCATATTCTCAGTTCTCGATGCTAGGAGTTCCTTTTGGCAGGTTCCACTGCACAGGAGGTCAACTGACTTGACAGCTTTTGCAACGCCATTTGGGAGGTACAAGTTTTTAAGAATGCCTTTTGGGATAAGCTCGGCGAGCGAAGTCTTCCAGCGCTCCATGGAGCAATTGTTTGCTGGGCTGCCATGTTCCATCATTGTCGATGATATCCTCGTGTATGGTCGGGATGTCACAGAACACGACCGAAATCTCCGACGGGTCCTCGACCGGGCTCGCCAGATAAACCTCAAGCTGAACCCGTCCAAGTGTAGGTTCCGGTTGTCTGAAGTGTCGTATGTCGGCCACATCTTTACCTCTCGTGGCCTGAAGCCCGACCCAACAAAAACTGCTGCCATCTCCGAGTTCCCTGCACCTGTTGATGTTGCTGGCCTGCAGCGGTTTCTCGGTATGGTAAATTATCTGGGTAAATTTGTTCCGCGTCTAAGTGAGCTCAGTGCGCCGCTGCGCCTCCTGACAAAGAAGGATGTTGCCTGGTCGTGGAGTCCGCAGCACCAACAGTCGTTTGACACTTTGAAAAAAATGCTGGTCAGCACTCCGGTTCTCTGGTTTTTTGATCTCCGACTACCAATTGTAGTGACCTGCGATGCCTCTCGTTTTGGTCTCGGTGCAGCCTGCATGCAACTATGTGATGGAGATTCTCTGCAGCCTGTCTCGTTTGCCTCTCGTACCATGACGGACACTGAGCAAAGGTATGCCCAAATTGAGAAGGAGCTCCTTGCTGTGGTGTTTGCGTGCTCTAAGTTCCGGGACTTTCTCTTTGGGGTTCGATTCACGGTGGAAACAGACCACCAGCCGCTGGTTACGATATTAAACAAACCTATTCATGCTGCCCCGGCCCGTCTGCAGCGGATGATGCTACAGCTACAGCGGTTCGATTTCAACATTGTGTATAGGAGGGGTACCGAGATGCATGTTGCTGATGCTCTGTCGAGGGCACCTCGGTCCTCCTGTGCCCAGCATCCATACGAGCAGGAGGACCTGCACGTGCTGAATGTGAATTTTGTTCCTTCAAAGCAGCTGCGGTGCCTGCTCGAGCACACTGCTGCCGACCCTGACTTGCAACAGTTGTCTGCTGTCATTCTGCGCGGGTGGCCCCGCAAGCCTGCCTCTCTGCCTGCTGGCGTGCGCCCCTTCTTCCTGGTTCGGGATGAGCTTGTGGTTCGGGAGGGTATCGTCGTGAAAGGTCACAAGGTGGTGATCCCTGCCTCACTCTATGATGCTTACTACTCTGCTGCTCATTTGGGGCATCCGGGCGCTGACGCTACCGTTGCTCATGCTCAAGGGCAGTACTATTGGCCTGCCATGGCCAAGTATATCAAGGCTCGAGTGGCGGCGTGCTCCGAGTGCAACTCCATGGCCCCTCACCAGCAGCGGCAGCCCCTGTTGCTGCAGCCGGCCCCCGACATGCCCTGGTCTTCACTGGCTGCAGATATTTTTAAGTGGCGTGGGAAGCACTACCTGGTGTTGGTGGACTCGTATTCATCCTGGTTTGAAGTGGACCTTCTTCCCACCATCACATCGGAGATGGTCATCGGCAAGCTGCGAACGTCATTTTGCTGTCTTTGGTTCCCCGATCAAGCTCCAGACTGACAACGGCCGTCAATTTACTAGCGCCGAATTTGCTGCCTTCGCTACGAAATGGAACTTTACTCACTTTACTAGCAGCCCTGAATTCCCTCAGAGTAACGGACTGGCTGAACGTGCTGTGCGCAGCGCGAAGACGTTGCTAGAGCAGTCTCGCTTGTCAAACTGCGATTTTTATCAGGGACTGTTAAATTTGCGAAATGTGTCTAGAGACGGTGTTTTGGGTTCACCTGCTCAGCGGCTCATGTCCCGTGTCCTCCGGCCGCCAATGCCGATCGCTCAGCAGTCGCTTGTGCCGGTGGTACGCCACCCTGATACGGTCCACCGCCGTATTTCTCAACGCCACGAAATCCAGCGCCGGTCCCACGACAAGTCTTGCCGCCCCCTTCCCCCCCTCACGACGGGTCAGGTTGTCCGTTTGCAGTCACCTACCGGGTTTTCCAAGCTTGCCACTGTAGTAGGAGTGGCGGACTCACCCCGTTCCTATTTAGTAGACTACGAGGGCATTGTGTACCGTCGCAGTCGCCAACATCTGTTAGCTGTCCGGGAGCCTGCGCCCCCGCTTCCATTCCCGGAGCCTCCCTCTCCGTGGCTCGACTCTCCTCCTCGGATTGTGCCGCCTAGTCCTGTTGTTGTTCGTGCCCCTACCGTGCCTCTAACGGTGCCTCCGAGTTTCGCCTCCCCGGCTGGCACGTCTCCTCCACGTCTTTCTCCTACTGATTCTTCTTCTTCTTCTTATCCGCCTCGGCAGTCGCCATCTAGCAGTCCACCGGTTTCTGGCCAGTCTCCTGTTTTTCTGTCTGATCCGCAGTCCCCACGTAGTTCTCCGCCTCAGCCTTTCTCTTTGGGGGAGGGGAGTGAGGGTGAGGGTGCTGTACGGACCCGCTCAGGTAGAGTTGTCCGGCCCCCTGATCGGTATGGCGACTTTGCTTAATATTGTGCTGTTTGATTAAATGATGCTGTTACTATGTTGCAGGCTTGTATAATTACCCTGCTGCTGTTTATTCTACGGGAAAGGATGTAGCTGGTTATGCATGCAACCAAATATGTAGCTGCCTCATTACCATTTGACACTCCCACCTTAGGTAGTATAACTGTAGTATCTGCATGCACCCTCCCTCTCTTGGTTCCAGTACGTGGTAGACCAGTTGTGGTCAGTGCTGGGACGTGTAGATGTAGTGTCTTAATAAAGACTTAGTGAAGGATTAAGGACCACGTCTAAAGACATCTACAAAAACCATCTTCCTGATGGCAGGAGTGAAATGAGAGCCAGGGTGGTATGGGTCCTTGATGATGCTGGATGCCTTTTCGAGACAGCGACTCATAGATCCATTCAATGGTGAGGAGGTCAGTGTCCGTGATAGACCAGGCAGTGTTCACCACTCTTTGTAATCTCCTTAGTTGGTGAGCATTTAAGTTGCCAAACCAGGCCGCAATCAGTCAATATGCCTTTGCCATACACCTGGGATGGTCAAGAGAGAATTTGTCGACCTACCGAATCTCCTCAATCTTCTATGGAATTGGAAGTGTTTTGGGCTTTCTTTATGATTGCATCAATGTGCTGGGTCCAGGAGAGATCTTCAGAGATATGCACGCCCAGGATCTTGAAGTTGTTGACTCTCTCCACCATTTGATTCGTAGATTAAGACAGTTTTGTGGATCCTCAGCCTTCTTCTTCTAAAGTCATCGACCTTGGTGACTGTGATTACAATAGCATCGGGACCTATGTGGACTGGAGATGACACATCAGTGTTCACATCAATGCGGCTGAGACAGAGAAACTGGGAGTATGGGATAGGGCCTTTGCATGTGGCAGTGTGGGATAAGGTGCAGGCCAGGAAACTGGGTGTTGATGGGTTTCTCATTGATGTCAGTTGATAATATGTTCCCCGTAATGAAGACAGAGAGATCAAGAAAGGTGAGAGAGGTGTTAGAGATAGTCCACGTGAATTAGAGGGCTCTCACCCATATCTCTCACCCATATCTCCTCCTTGTTCTGTAGTTCTGCTTTCACGCCCCTTCCCCCCAGATGGAACAAGGGATAGAGTTACCTGGTCCTCACCTCTCACCCCAATAACCTCCACATCCAACATTACTGTCACCTCCATAGTGATCCCAGCACCAGTCACATCTTCCCATCCTCCCTCCTTTCCGCATCGCTCCATAACTCCTAGGTTCACTCATCCCTTCCTTCCAAACCACCCCCTCCCCAGGTACATTCCCCTGCAACCGCAGGAGATGTAACACCTATCCCTATACCTACCCCCTCACCTCCAGCCAGAGACGCCAGCAGTCCTTCCTGAGAGTATGAAGAGTTCACGTGCATCACATATAATCTCATCTGCTGCATCCAGTGTTCCTGATGTGGCCTCCTGTGCATCAGTTAGACCAAATGTAGACTCGACGATCGTTTAGCTGAGCCATTGCACTTGGTCCACCAAGGCCTATCGGATCTCCCAGTTGTGAAGCATTTTAACTTCCCATTCCCATATTGACCTTTCTGGCCTGGGCCTCTTCCATTGCCAGAGTAAGGCCACATGCAAACTGGAGGAACAGCATCTCATATCTTCATCTCTCCATCTCTGGCATTTGTCTAACCATCTGCCTGTCAAAAAAAAGTCCTCATGGGTATCCACCTATTACCTGTCTGGCTTTGGTCTGCCCCTCTCCTCTTCCAGCTTCTTCCCCCACCCCTCAACACCGTCAGTTTGAAGAAGGGTCCTAACCCTAGGCATCACCTATCCATGTTCTCTAGAGAGGCTGCCTGACCTGCTGAGTTACTCCAGCAGTTTGTGTCATTTTTTGTAAACCAGCTTCTGCAGTTCCTTGTTTCTACATTTAAAGGACACTTAGACAGGTACATGGATAAGAAAGGTTTAGAGGGATATGGGCCAAGCATGCACAAAAGAGGCATCTTGGTTGGGCTGGTCCTTTTTCCGCGTTGAATAATTATATGAGCTGCATCACAGAAATGAAGTCTATTGCTTATGTTGCAGGTTTTTGGTGAGAATTGGATGCTGCACAGATTCTGTAATGGAAGTGCTCCTATTAGAATCTGCTTTGGCACCACTTCATCATCAATAGGATTTCTGTCTAAACACAAGTCGTTCACTTAAAGCTGTTTACATCCTGAATCCTCATCAAGCTGGAATGGGCATGAATACCAGTGTCCTGTTCTAATGTGGGGAAAAGGGATATGACGCTGGCATTATCAGCGACTCTCTGTGGGGTTTTTTGACACTGTTACTTGATAGAAATTGTGGAGATTTCTTCCTAAATTAGACTGCCCTAAACATATATTTCCAATCTCTACCTTTGTTTCTGAATGCTCTGACCACCCAGTGCTTTCCAGCTCCAATTCCAGGCCTCTCAGTTCAGGTTAAACCTGGATCTAAGGTATCTACACTCCATAAAGGACTTATATAGCAAGGATGTCAATGGTTATGGGGAGAAGGCAGGAGAGTGGGGTTGAGAGGGCAAGATAGATCAGCCATGATTGAATGGCGGAGTAGACTCAATGGGCTGAATGGCCCACTTCTGATCCCATGACTTACGAACTTGTGAAGAAGGGTCCTGACCAGAAACGACATCTATCCATTCCCTCCACAGATGCTGCCTGACCCGTTGAGTTCCTCCAGCATTTTGTGTTTTGCTCAAGTCCAGCATCTTCAGTTCCTTATGCCTTCTGTGAAGCTTCTTGTTTTGTTTCTGCCCTTTCTGACTGGGCTCGGGCTCATTGCATAATTTAAAACCTGCAACCTCATCAAGAAAAATATGCATTTTCCATAAATTGTATAATGGGCAATCGGGAAAATTAAATTCTGTTTGGCAAGGTTGCGGAACATTAGGCTAAGTTTGTCGCTTCAAACTAAGTTTATGGAGCAGTTTTATGAAATACATTTACATTATGAGGGCTACAAATTCTGTCAGATTGAAAGTTAGATATGTTGCATTTCTCATGCAAGTCAAAATCTATTTAAGACATGAGAAAGGTTATTTTATGTTCCCTAATGGCAAATGAATACTTTCCAATGTGCAGTGTCATTGCGGTGATCATGTGGGAGAGAGTCGGCACAGAATGTTTCTGCTGTCACAGAACTGAACAAACTGCAAGATTAATATGAAGAAGGTACATGCGGAAAGATTTATAGACTCTAATCACAAATAATTATATTTGCAGCCTACAGATGGCAGGTGTAAAAAAAAACTTCCACGCATTGAATGATTTGTGATTTGATACTAACATTATATCTTACAGTATAATTGAATAGAAAATCTAAATATTGTACAGAAATATTTACTTACGGTCCCTAATTCTAAATGTTTGTGCTTAGGAGAAATGAATAGATGACTGGGTAATCAACAGCTTAAACTATCTCAGCAAAATACTGTCATTGACACATTACTCACATATAACAAAATAAAGACTTGCTTTCTTACGTTTTTGCATTTTCAAATTTCTTACAATATGCTTTTTGAAATGACATCAGCAAAACATCAGTGTTAACATCAGCCATGATCAGTGAATGGTGGTGCTGGCTCAAAGGGCCGAATGGCCTACTCCTGCACCTATTGTCTATTGTCTATTAATATTTGACTTTAATTCACATTCCCTCTGCGCTGAAGATACTCAACTATTGGGCTGAAGGTAACAAGGGGTCAGCCTCTCTGGTGTATTTCAGGACAGTGCACCTTCAGGTCAGTTTGATGTTATAAATCACTGATAATATCTCAGAGTCCTGGAATCAAAGAGTTATACATGATGGCAACAGACCCTTCGGCCCAACTCGTCCATGTTGACCAAGGTACCCACGTGAGTTAGTCCCATTTGCCTTCATTTGACCCGTATCCCAACGTCTATTTCTATCCATGTATCTGTCTAAATGTTTTTAAAACTTAGACATTACTGGTGCCAAATTCCCTCTAATTTTGAATACTACCTGTCCCTATTGCCATGGATACTCCCTACAGATCCACAGTTGTAACGTCACTCCTCTCTGTGGCCAGGTTGTCCACTTGTCCAGTTCGGGGGCGACGACAGATCTACAAGTTAATGTGATCCAACCTTAACAGGAACTCAACTAACTCCCTGAAGTTTCAGGATCCTTTGGCCATAACTGGCCTCTCCACCTAACCCACTGTAAATGTTGTCTGTGTAGAACTAGATCCCTGTCGGAGATGAAGTTGCGTGATTCTTTAGTTCTGTAACACTTACTTAGCCCATCTGCCAATCAACACCCCCCACCTGTGTCCACCTATCACTTGCTATTGCCCCGTCCCCATTTTTCTTTTCTATCTTTCTTCCCTCTACTCCAATCAGTAAATTGGGAAATGCCTTTCCCTGTGTTCACTGCATCAACAATTCAATATATTCCCTTACAATGTGTCAACACCAGTCTTGTTTCCTCCATGAACATTGCATCAGCGAAGCATTTGAGGGGTTGTTACACAGGTCCCAGCCTTACACTGTTCAGAAGGAGCAGCAACCCAGACTGTGGTGCTTCTGCAAAATTCCAGCAATTCTTGAGGGAGCCTCTGCATAAGCCAAGAGCAATGACAACTGTCGGACCAAGCTGGGCGTTAAACATAAAGATCACGCTGAGGAATGTCCATTTATGTCCCGAAACATCGCCTGTTCAATTCCTCCACAGACACTGCCTGACCCGCTGGGTTACTGTAGCACTTTGTATTTTGCTCAAGATTCCAGTATCTGAAGAAGGGTTTCGGCCCGAAACGTCGCCTATTTCCTTCGCTCCATAGATGCTGCTGCACCCGCTGAGTTTCCCCAGCAATTTTGTGTACCTCCAGTATCTGCTGTTCCTTGTGTTGTCAATTTTCATTTTGTGCCTGAATTTCTGAAGGATCTGCTGCTTGGTATTGATACACCAGTTCATGTTGGTATTTACAGAGATGGTGTCATGAGCTCTGTGCCTGATGCTGGGCCAACATTAGTATTGCGAAGGGGATTCAGACCTGCAAGTGACTGTGGCCCATTTTCTAATGGCATTCATTGATCCAGATATGATGCCCAGTGATCCAACCCAAAGGAAACTGCTTTTATCCACAATGTTTTGGTCAACAGCACGTGCAAATCAGTCCTATTTCTCGGCTGTGCTCTTGGCCTGATCATATATTCATCTGTGTTCCTTTGTGGGGCTGTTAAAATTTGTTTACTAGAATCCCATTAAACATCTTGAAAGATTTCATTATATTAAAAGTGTTGAATGCAGGCTCATTTCTGTTGTTTAGCACACATCAGAATTTTTGGACTATAAGCCTAATAAATGTTCTATTGCTTTGCATGCATTTCAGTAATAGATTTTTGTTTGAGTAAATCACACACTGCCTTTGCACAGAGATGCCTGTAATCCAAGCTATCTAATATATTTGTCAGCAAGCTTAACAGCTAAAACTCTAATAGGCCTTCTTAGCAGAATGGAGAGATGGGATACTTGGGTCTTTCACAAACCCTCACCTTTTTTATGAACAGGATTTATCATGCTGTTTTCAGTTTTATATTCAGGAAATATCAACATGGCTTGCAGAATACCCGGTGCTTGTGAACTGAACTCGGACTTGTCGATATCTTAGAGCTTTGCTCTTTGTCAGTTGAAACCTCTCTTTCCCATTTGATTTCTTCTATTGGGGCCAGTACATATTTTGATGTTCTTGCAATTCATAGAACTAGACCCTGTCTCCATTGCTAGGATAGCCAGCGCAGAGCTGTTTCTTTTCCTGGAGCCAGAAGTGACTGCAGATGCTGGAATCTGGTGCAAAACCCAAAGTGATGGAGGAATTCGGCAAATCAGTGTATCTGTGGAAGGAATGGACGCCATTCTTTCTGGCCGGGACACTGCAGACTGAAGGAGTAGGGGGAGAATTCTGGAAAAGAGTGGGTGAGGCACCTGCCAGGCTTTGCCTTACTCCAACAGTCTGAAGAAGTAACCTGACCCGAAATATCATCTGTCTTTTCCTCCACAGATACTGTCTGACCCACTGAGTTCATCCCGCAGTGTTTTTTACTTATTTTCCTCCATGCCACTCTCATTAAAGCTTCACTCCAGTATGATTTACTGCCTAAGTGAAAGTGACAGTGTTCTAACCGTGATGTATGCATTGTCGTCCAGATGAGGTCTCCAGGGCTATGCATGTGTTCATCTCGTTAAGTGTGCCAACATTAGTCATGCAAAGTCAATTATAATTCAGAGCAGCTGGTTCATTTGATCATCATTGTTTAATGGTATATAGGATTACTCTCCAGTTGGAAAGCTGTGGCATTTGTTTCCTGGAGTGCTTTAAGTTAGCCTCATCTGTTCAACATCATTCAAACCTAGGATGAAGAATGCAATGCAACATTTCAAGTGCCGAGTTGCCAGGGGAACGTTCATTCCTGTTCAATAATTATTATCCCAGGAGTGCGGAGCTATCAGTGCAGATACAAAGCACATTTCTGCTAATTCAACAAAATAAGACCAAATAACATTACCAGGCAATTTTCTCTGGCAAAAGCAATTAATTAAGATGATTTATTTGCTTTGGGTGAAATAGTTGCATCATCTTCAGAGCTTCAAGAATAAAAAATGACAAGCATTGTGAGAGATTTGTACGTTAGCCAGATATTGGAAATGCAATAGATGGTTCATCTCCTCAAGCTCATTCCCTTGTTCACCTACGTCTGACCCTCAACAGCTAGGCACATTTTTCTTTATGTTAGAGCTTACTCAAAGTAAGTGTAATCCACGTAGATCTCAGTTAACTGGCCAAAGTGGCAGGGGACATTGAAATATCAATAAGGCATAACATCGTGATAAGTTCTACGGCTAATTGTTCAGTCTTATTTGCTGTACAGATTTTCTTATTGTTGGGGGAAATTAATTTTCCCTGCAAGTAAGATATCACAGTCTAAGGAGTGGTGCCACAGGTCACAAGAATAGAATCTACAAGCATATTGTCAAGTGTAATTTCAGCATACAACTTGCTCACAGCAAACTTCCACGTATGACAATGTAAAATAGACTGCTTTTGAGATGTTAGAGTTTAATTTAGTTTATTATTGTCACATGTACCGACTTACAATGAAAGGCCTTTTGTTTCATGCTATTCAGTCAACGAATGGACTATACATGATTACTATCAAGCCGTCCACGGAATACAGATATGGGATAAAGGGTATGAAATTTAGTGCAAGATAAAGTCTATAAAGTCTGATTAAAGATAGTTCAAAGGTCTCCAATGAGGTAGATGGGTGGTTAGGATTGCTCACTAGTTGGTGAGAGGATGGTTCAGTTGCCTGATAACAGCTGGGAAGAAACTGTCCCTGAATCTGGAAGAGGGGAGAAGAGGGAGTGAGAGAGGTAAGATGGGTCCTTGATTATGCTGGTGGCCTTGACGAGGCAGCACCAAGTGTCGATGGAGTCAATGAAATGGAGGTTAGTTTCTTGCAGTCTTTAATGGAGTTGTTCCCAAACCATGCTGTTATGCATCCTGATAAAATGCTTTCTATGGTTCATCTGTAGAAGCTGGTGTGGGTTGTTTGGGACATACCAAACTTCCTAAACCTAAGGAAGTCAAGGTGTTCTTGTGCTTTCTTGGCCATAGCTTCAATGTAGCTGGTCCAGGACAAATTGCTGCTGATATTTATTCCTAAGTTTTCAACAATCTCTACTTCGGTGCCTTCAATGAATGCGTGTACAGCTTTGCTTTCTGAAGCCAATCACCTTTGTCTTACTGACATTGAGGGAGAGGTAGTTGTCTTGGAACCAGGTTAGGAGGTTCTCAATCTCCCTGTACTCCGTCTCGTCTTTATCTTATATCCAGCCCACGGTGTCGCCTGCAAATTTGTAAATTGAGTTGGATTGGTATTTGGCTGCAAAGTCATGAGTGTATAAGAAGTATAGAAGGGGGCTGAGAAGGCATCCTTGCAGGGAACCAGTGTTGAAGATTATCGTACAGAATGATTTGTCACCCAACCTCATTGATTGTGGTCTTGTTGGCCAGTAAGTCGAGAATCCAGTTGCAGAGGGGAATGCTGACTCCAAGTTATTTTTTTTAAATTTTAAATTTATTTATTTATTTATTAGAAGTACAGTAAATTACAATAATACACATCAGATATATCTTATTACATTTGTTGTACCACTTCGTTTTTCGAGCTTTAAAAAAGATAGAAATAAAAGAAGTAAGGAAAGTGAGCTAGAATCGTGAAGGTGCAGGAAAGTGTTGGGAAAAGAAAGCCCCTTAGGGAGGAAGTTAGAGAAGGAAGTGTTAGAGAAAGAAGCACTAAGTGTCAGCCTGTTTTTAGTTCAGTGAGCTAGTACCATTTGGTCATGTTCCTTGAAACCTTCCTCTCCATGTATCCGTCCAATGTATTTTAAATGTTGTTGTAGTACTTGTCTCAACCACTTCATTTGGCAGTTCATTCTATACAGCCAGCACCCTTTGTGTGAAAAAGCTGGGAGCAATTGGATAATTCAATGTTCATGCCTTTGAATTGTGGGCTACCCAAGGGGAAAGTGAGGTGATGTTCTTCCACCTTGCGTATTCTTCTTCTCTCTGGATTTGTATGCCTGTAGTACCATTCCTTGTTCTGGAGGGAGATATTGCTTTAGTTATCAATGTGGGATGAGGTATTGGTGCAGTATAAACTATCACCAGAAGTGGTTCCCTGATTCCAACTGGTCTCCACAACAGAGGGAGATGATCCTCACAGCTCTGCCAGCAGTTCCCCACCGCTGCTGTTCTAAGTGCTACTGAATAATACAACACACCAGGGGAAGCATTCTGAGATTTTCAATCAGTTCTGCAAACAGTTCTAAAACAGTCTACACTTTAGCTTAAATTCAGCCTTTACATTCAGGCACCAGTTTAATTCTTATCAAATCAGAATGAAATTCCTCAAATACACAACATCAGTCCATGCCGAGGAAACCCTGGAGCTGAGAGGTCAACGTATTAGAAATGCTTCCCCCACCTGCTCACCCTCCAGCCCAATTCCCTTGCAATGTGCGTTTCACTGAGAGGAGATGGCAGGAACACAGGATTTACAAGCTGCCTCTGTGCATCTGTGGATGAGGGCCAGAGGCCAGGATCAAGCTGGGACTTTCTCCACATCTACATTAAATTCACAAGCAGCTTGTTGTTAATTTCAAGTCAGCAAAGCTGTGCCACATCTTGACATGTGACGGGGATGTGACAGGAATCTGCATGTGGTTGGAGAAAGGAGACCTTCCCCTGCGACACCTGCCCACTCAACAAGAGGAGGAAGCTTCGCCCATCTCAGACAGTGCTCTCAGCTGACGCTCAGCACCACAGCCGTGGTGCCTCACATGATGTTTGCAGGCAGATTTAATCCAGTCTTGAAGTTTTGTTCTTCCCTGATGCAGAGTCCAATCCTTCTCTCATTGAGACAATGTGGCCTATGGCCGCTACCTTAAAGAACAATTATGTTTAATGGACTACTGTTTACATTACAGTAAAAGACGACAGAGAGATCTGGTGGATTTAGATGTCCACAAGGCAAATGCCAAAGTGAGAGAGAGGTTCCTGCACAAGGTTAGGGTGCACAGGTGAGGGGTTAATGTACCAGGGATTAACCTAAGAGTCAGGATCAACAAGTCAATTTAGGATTAGAGGTCAGTGTCCAGTGGAGCCTCCACCATTTACAATCTATATTGCTAACTTGGATAATGGAACCGAGTACATTTGATAATGTAACCCGGCTTTCATGGCCGTGTGATCTAATGCCGATGGCATTGCTGATAACATCATATGAAAGGATGATAGCTCTGTGTCCTATCTATTGTGGAAAAGTGGAGGAGTTGAAAGAAACAGAGAAATCACAAGAAATGGATCTGATATGGATGATTAAAACTTATTAAGCATGAACAGCTTATAAAAGATTTTAAAGGCCACTTATTGCTGACAATGTGTTTGGCTCAGCATCCTGGAAACATCTATAACATGAATACAGGAGAAGACAAGCAATGCTGCACAGTTAAAGGATGGACTTGTGCTGTGGCAGGTGAACCTTGTAACACCGTTGATGTGAGAAAAGATATGTGGAACTCCAGACGGCAATCAAGACTGGAATGTGCTGGTAAGTGAGGTGTTGGTAACAATGAACTGGATTGAAGACAAGAAACGGGATTTTAGAATGAGAGCATCGAAAGGCAGGCAAGGAAGGGCAGTTTGTAATTGAGTTGGGGTCATGTTGTAGCATGTTTATATGGATTTAAAGTTGTGGCTTCAGAATATCCGGAAACTGGTGAGAGAAACTGGAGAAGTTGAACGTTCTCTGACATGCAACATTAGACCAGAATCTTCTGGTACTGTGCTTATCCATTCTGTCCACTCAACACTTCAGGAGTGATAGAAAGTGATAATATATTGCTGTTCTAAAATGGTGCCACACTCACACGAAAGGCAAAATAAATCAATGGGAGTACAAATCATTTTTTAAAATCTGCTGGTTCCATCCTTCAGTATTCAGTAACCCCATTTGAAGATAGTGTTCATCTCCCCTTCTACGAAGTGGAGGATCCGCACTCTTCTAAAGTCCAGACACAGGGCATTCATGTCCGATGATACAGTGGCCTACATGAAGTCCAGATACGACCTTGGTAAGGCCATTAAAAAGGCCAAAAGGGACTTCTGCTCCAAACTGGAGGATGAGACAGATATTCGGCAGCTGTGGCAGGGCCTGAATGCAATCACCTCCTACAAGGCGAAGCCAGGAGGCAGCTCGAATGTCGGTGAAACATCACTCCCTGACGAGCTCAATGCGTTTTACGCACGCTTTGACAGGGAGAATACTGATGTGCCTTCCCAATCCCCCATTCGCTGTGATGGCATTTCAGTCTCAGTCACAGAGGCCGACGTCAGGAAATCCTTCAGAGGGGTGAACCCCCGAAACGCACCTGGTCCTGATGGTATACCCGGTCGTGTTCTAAAAACCTGTGCGGACCAACTGGCGGGAGTTTTTACGGACATTTTCAACCTCTCACTTCTGAGGTCTGAGGTCCCCACCTGCTTTAAAAGGGCATCAATTATACCGGTGCCCAAGAAGAGTAAGGTGACGTGCCTCAATGACTATCGACCAGTGGCACTAACGCCGGTGGTGATGAAGTGCTTTGAGAGGCTGATCATGGAGCAAATCAACTCCTACCTCGACAAAAAACCTGGACCCACTGCAGTTCGCATACCGCCACAACAGATCAACGGTGGATGCGATCTCGCTGGCCCTCCACTCCGCACTGGACCACTTGGACAACAAAAACTCATATGTCAGGCTGTTATTCATCGATTACAGCTCGGCATTCAACACAATCATCCCCTCCAAACTGGTTACCAAACTCGCAGAACTGGGTCTCTGCGCATCCCTCTGCAACTGGATCCTCGACTTCCTCATCCACAGACCGCAGTCTGTTCATATTGGTGGAAATGTGTCAGCCTCGATAACAATCAGCACGGGAGCACCTCAAGGCTGCGTGCTCAGCCCCCTGCTGTACTCACTCTATACCCATGACTGTGTAGCCAACCACAGTGCGAACTCCATCATCAAGTTCGCTGACGACACCACTATTGTGGGGCGTATCACTGATAGAATATAGAAGGGAGATCGAGCAACTGTCCATATGGTGCCAGCGCAATAACCTGGCCCTCAACACCAGCAAAACCAAGGAATTGATTGTGGACTTTGGAAGGAGTAGGAGGGGGACTCACAGCCCCATTTATATCAACGATGGTTGAAAGGGTCAAGAACTT
The DNA here is from genome assembly GCF_010909765.2 of Amblyraja radiata. Taxonomy (NCBI): domain Eukaryota; kingdom Metazoa; phylum Chordata; class Chondrichthyes; order Rajiformes; family Rajidae; genus Amblyraja; species Amblyraja radiata. The sequence goes on from NC_045988.1 coordinate 7,877,415, forward strand.
CACATTCCTGGGCGTGCACATCTCTGAAGATCTTTCCTGGTCCGAGAACACTAACGCAATTATCAAAAAAGCTCATCAGTGCCTCTACTTCCTGAGAAGATTACAGAGAGTCGGTTTGTCAAGGAAGACTCTCTCTAACTTCTACAGGTGCACAGTCGAGAGCATGCTGACCGGTTGCATCGTGGCTTGGTTCGACAATTTGAGCGCCCTGGAGAGGAAAAGATTACAAAAAGTAGTAAACACTGCCCAGTCCATCATCGGCTCTGACCTTCCTTCCATCGAGGGGATTCATCGCAGTCACTGCCTCAAAAAGGCTGGCAGTATCATCAAAGACCCACACCATCCTGGCCACACACTCATCTCCCTGCTACCTTCAGGTAGAAGGTACAGGAGCCTGAAGACTGCAACAACCAGGTTCAGGAATAGCTACTTCACCACATCCATCAGGCTATTAAACCTGGCTCGGACAAAACTCTGATTATTAATAACCACTTTCTGCTATTTGCACTTTATCAGTTTATTTATTCATGTGTGTATATATTTATATCATGGTATATGGACACATTTATCTGTTTTGTAGTAAATGCCTACTATTTTCTGTGTGCTTAAGCAAAGCAAGAATTTAATTGTCCTATACAGGGACACATGACAATAAACTCACTTGAACTCACTTGAACTTGAACTTGAACTTGATTTAAATTCCATTAACCAAATAAATCTGGAATATAAAGCTTGGGGCAGCTACTGTGAACATAGTGCTCTTAAATCATTTGGGGAAGGAAATCTGCTGCCTCTACCTGTCTGCCCAACGTGTAATCCAGACACATAGCACTACAATTGTCCCTTAAGCACCTTTTTTTGGCGAGCGCCAGGCAAGGGCAATCAGAGTGACCAATAATTATTGGCTTATCAGCAATGTTGCATCAAGTAAATGAATGAACAATCCATACAATGTTGCCAGTCTCTGTCTTTGTAGTGAGTCTGTGCTATTCATTCTGTATCTTTCCTTATGTATCGCTGGGCACGACGAAAAGTAATATTGCAATTAACATATGACTGCCGTCAGTCGCAGTGCAATTTAAATTCCTAACTTTTGTATTACTGCCCTTCTTGATTTAAAGGCCATTATTCCGTTATGCTTTGCATCTGTTCACTAGCTTGTGCCGAATTGTGCAGGTTGAAACCCAGGTCCCTTTGCTCCTCCACAGCTCCATCTATTTCAGCTGTGGGAAATATTGCAATTCTGTCTGTCTTTACCATTGAAGGTGATTCAAAGCAGACAGTGCATGGGTGAGATGCCAGAAATCAAGAGAGCTTATGGTAAAAACTGGAATAATGGGATGTCAAAGCGGCATAGGTCCAGCTCCAGCAACTCAGGTTCAATCCTGACCTCTGTTCTCTAGCATAGGTTTCCTCAAGGTGCTCAGGTTCCTACCACCACCTGCCCCAAAACATCTGGGTTGGTAGGTAACTTGGCAGCTGTAAAGTGCCCCGAGAATATAGTTGACGGGTCGAATCTGGCAGGAGTTGATGGAAGTATAAAATGGAATTAGTGTGGGAGCAATATAAATGGGCAACTTAAGGTCTGCGTGGACTTGTGGGGCTGAAGGGCCTGTTCTTTGATTCCAGGACACTGTTTCCTACAGGAAAAGCATCTTTGAGTTATATTGTTTAAGAAAGAACTGCAGATGCTGGAAAGATAACTTCTTTGAGTTGTAGGACAGTTTCAGTTTATAATATGAATTTATAATGTGATAGAAAGTGATATAATGTTGCTGTCCTAACATGGTGCCACACTCACAAGAAAGGCAAAAATAAATCGATGGGAGTACAAATCAAAATTTTAAATCTGCTGGTTCCATCTTTCAGTATCCAGAAACCCCATTTGAAGATAGTGTTCATCTCCCCATCTCAGAAGTGGAGGATTTAAATTCCATTAACCAAATAAATCTGGAATAAAAGCTTGGGGCAGCTACTGTGAACATAGTGCTCTTAAATCATTTGGGGAAGGAAACCTGCTACCTCCTGTCTGCCCTACGTGTAATCCAGACACATAGCACTATAATTGTCCTTTAAGCACCTTTTTTTGGCGGGTGCCAGGCAAGGGCAAACAGAGTGACCAATATATATTGGCTTATCAGCAATCTTGCATCGAGTAAATGAATGACCAATCCATATAATGTTGCCAGCATCTTTGAGTTATATTGTTTAAGAAAGAACTGCAGATGCTGGAAAGATAACTTCTTTGAGTTGTAGGACAGTTTCAGTTTATAATATGAATCTTGATCATTTACACAACTCTGCAGCCTCCTGTACACCTTTTACTCATTTTTCCAAGTTCATTTGGAGATGCTAGAATATGATATACATTTTGGGAAAGGTTTTGCAGGTATGTGCGTTTAGCATTTGAGAAGCATTGTTGTGATGCAGACCTGACCACAAGTGATGCTTGCCAATGGCCTCAGGCTGGATCCTAGAGGCTCTCTGGTATTTGCATCTGAGAAATGTTACTTGCTAACATTTATTGGACAAAGTGGGTGGAATTTACTACAACTGTCTCCATAAACTAGCGACACAAGATGCATGATTTTGACCCGAAATGTTGACCATCCCTTTGCTTCCTCAGATGTTGTGTGATTTGGGTGAGTTTTTCCAGCCATTTGTTTCTTGTCTCCATTGACTGCTGTCCCATCTCAGTGCACATTGGGCAAACTATCCAGGCAGATTGTATCATATGTGTGTACAGCAGATAATTACTGTGCTTCTTGGACCCAGTCAGTTCCTTCATGGACTAGATAATCCCTAACACCAAACCATCTTCTGATCCTTCTGGCTCTCTCCCCTTCCGGCTCTCATTTCACATGGTTTTGTTAATGCATGAATGCTATTCTCTGCTTTATCTGGCATATGGCATTTGCAGCTGGAAGGCAGCAATCTGAAATAGTGACTTGACATATTGTACTGTTGCCCCTGTCATTGCAAAGGCCCAAGCATTCATCTGGGTGCTCAGTCTTTTCCTTGGGGCTTTGACGATTATAAAGGACTTTTGAACTGAATCCCAGATTGATTGTTAACATGTGCCACACTGACTAATATATTAAAATGTTGAAAGGAATCTTATAATGTTTAATGAACAATCTTCATTTTTGCCCTGTAGTCAAACATGCACCACTTAATTTGCTAATTTTTATCTCTCTTTTACACATAAGAGAATAGATCAGGACTTGGCCTGCTCTAAAACACAATATCATCATGGCTGATCTATCCCAGGCCTCAAATCTTAGCGATAAAGGTGAATGTGTTGTTTCCTTTCTTAATTACTTTCAGTATCCACATGCTGATCTTTTTGTGTTTCATGCACAACAACACCAAGTTCCCCCTGTAGTCCCCTCATTTGCAGTTGCTCTCTGTCAGCTAATAGTCTGCCTTTTCATTCTGCTGAAAGGAGAGAGATTGCAAATGGGGCACCACTCTGAAACTCAGTCAGCTTTGAAAAAAAGTAGCCAATGGCCCTACTTTCCCTATAGCCATTTTCTTTCAAACCCTTCGAAGAGGCCATGGGGTTCTGGTGACTTGTCCTTTTTAGTTCTGCATGTTTTTCCAATACCTTGTTCCTCATGATAGAGATTGTTGCAAGTTGATATCTTCTGTATGAGTTGAGAGTTTAGTTAATTGTTCACGTGTACTGAGGTACAGTGAAAAGCTTTTGTTGCGTGCCCACCAATCTGCGGACAAACAATACATGATTACAATCAAGCCATCCACAGTATACAAAAACATAAGGGAATAACATGAATAACGTTTAGTGCAAGATAAAGCCAGTAAATTCCAATCAAAGATAGTCCGAGAGTCCCCATGAAAAGATGGTAGTTCAGGACTGCTCTCTAGTTGTAGGGTAGGAAAACTAGCAAAGAAAACTTTGCTATCTTTGGGATGTTTGCTGTAACCTCCATCATGAAGGCAAATGTAAATCCTTGTCTAACATCTGCCATTTCTTGTTTCCTATTATTATTGTCCATGTCTTGCCTTTTTTTTAGCTGCATTCTTTCTCTGTTATATCCGAGAAGTAAATGGGCCAAATGCGGGGAGGTGGGACTACTGTAGCTGGGACATGTTGGCTGGTGTGGGCAAGTTGGGCCGAAGGGCCTGTTTCCACGCTGTATAAGGTCATAACTTTTGATTTGATCTTATTTGTCAGATTTACCTCAGAATCATTTTTCTCCCTCATTAGTTTTTAATGTCATGATATCAATTTAACTGAGACATTTGGCTTCATAAATGCTGCTTGACCCATTGTGTTCTTCTAGTGTTCGTTTTGGTTATAACGGAATAGTCACCTGAGGCTATTATTCGGAGCATAAAATTGAATCAAGTATAGTTTTTTCTGGTCTTGCTAACCCTTTGGTCGATGGATCTCTCATAAGCAAAGGATATGAGATCTTACGATCTACCTTGCTGCAGTCCTTGCACTTGTTTCCCTGCACTTTCTCTGTAGACGTCGCACTCTGTTTATTTTCTCTTTCCCACTATCTGCTGTACACATATATGATACAATCTGCCTGGATAGTTTGCCAAACAAAGTTTCTCTCTATTTTGGTACATGGGACAATAGTAAACCAAATCCGATCCACGAGTTGATGCACCAGGAGTGGCTGCAACATGAGGTTTATTGCACGGTGTGCAACAAACCAATCGCCCCTGCAGTATTTATCTTCCTTTCCCTTCCACTGGCCACTGGATTGCTGCCTTCTCTTGATGGGTTTGCTGAGACCAGTGGTATCAAAGGTGTGGAATTGCAGGCACAACTCACTCTGAGTTCCAGAATATTTGAAGTCTATTCAGAGGTTTTCTTTTGAGCAATGTTTTCAGCTGTGATGCCTTGTTAATTGGACATTCCAGCAGCAAGTGATGAACATTTCTTTTACTTGATTCCTATTTAACAAAAAGCTGCACACTGTTGAATCAGCAGTCGAGCAAATGTTCCTGTTAAACAAATGATCCCATTAAGAATTTTTCCATTACTTGCTTTGTAGCTTATTATTCAGCTCACAATAGTCACCCTTGAGTCATTGCGCTGCAGAAGTGAAATGAATGCACAACGTGCTGTCATACTGCTCCCCTTGTATGGCACTAAATGGAATAGGAATTGGAGTGTATTTTACATTTTAGTGTATTTCCATTGTTAACATTCAGCAGTCTGATGTGAGAAAGGGTGTGGATATGTACAATGTGATTGGCTTTTCATTCAGTTGATAATACCTGCCGTACAGCTTTATTCATTTATTAATTGATCTTAATGTTATTTTCAGATAAAATAAGAAAACAGTTATCTCACTTTCTTGTCACTGTCGTTGCCACCTCTTCATATTATGAGGACACTAGAGACTGCAGATGTTGGAATCTCGAGCAAATTACTCCAAAGAAGGGTCCTGGCCCAAAACGTAGCTTGTCCATTCCCTCCATAGATGCTGCCTGACCTGCTGATTTTTTCCAACATTTTGTATTTTACTCAATGTCCTTGTTCTTGTTCTCTACTTCCTCTGCCTCCTCCCTCTCTGTATCTCAAGCCACTCCCTATGCTCAATTTTAAAGCATCCTCTGTGAGATTTGAATATGCAAGGATTAAAATCACTTTTGGGATTCTTTGCACCATTCCTAAACCATGAGCAGTTAAAATCTCTTTAATCAGCGGACAAACCTTTTCAGAGCCAAGGTCTTGGCCTTTTGACTTAATTGCCTCACACATGACACTTTGATTGCTTGGGTTTTCCCTCCATTTTGTTTCCCAATTTTCTGGCCTCCTCACTCACTCATGAACCTTCAAGGGATGTTTCTCCCTGTAGGATGCAATGTGTACACAACAAGATCCCATGAACGCTATTGTGACAATGACCAGATAAGATGGTTTAGTCATTTATTTTCAAATATTAGCCAGAAATTCCATGAGACCAACACGAACACCCTAGCTCAGGGGTTCCCAACCTTTTTCATCCCATTTACCCCTGGCATCTTTAATAGCGCATGACAATATTATTTCACTTATTTGTGAACAACTAATGATGAACAGATACCAGAACCAAACACAGTCAGTCAATGAGAAAAAATATGTACCCATCCAGAATCAACAAATTTACCCCCTGGGTAGGTGACATTTACCCCCTGGTTGGGAACCCTTGCCCGAGCTCATACTTTATATAATGTCTCTCAATCTTGCATTCTGTGGCAGGCAAAAAAAACAAAGTGCTGGAGGAAGTCAGCGGATCTGTGAGGGAATGGACAGGTGAAGTTTTGGGTCAGGACTGATGCAATAGGAGGGAGAAAGTAGATGCTGTCTGACATACTGAGTTCCTCCAAAACGGTTTTGCTCAAAATTCCAGCATTTGCAGTCACGTGTCTCCATTCTGTGATCGGCTTAGTTTAATATTGCATTCAAAAGAGAGTGATGCATCCTCTATTCTAATACAGTAAGGGCCTTGTTCACATGGTTTTCTTGGTTTAGTCTTTTTTTTTAGTTTTTAGAGATACAGCGTGGAAACAGGCCCTTCGGCACACGGAGTCTGCACCGACCAGCGATCCCCGCACATTAACACTATCCTACGCACACACTGTGGACGATTTTTACAGATACCAAACCAATTGACCTACAAACCTGTACGTCTTTGGAATGTGGGAGGAAACCGAAGATCTCAGAGAAAACCCACGCAGGTCACGGGGAGAACATACAAACCCCGTACACACAGCACCCGTAGTCGGGATCGAACCCGGGTCTCTGGTGCTGCAAGCGCTATAAGGCAGCAACTCTACCGCTGTGCCACTGTGCCGCCCTTGTTGTACATTGAGCGAGGCAGACCTCAACTGTCTGGAGCTGTGTCTTTCTGTATACTTCGGAGATCAATGTTCAGGGGGGGGGTGACCAATTGAATGTGGAATGGCCAAAGCCTCATAAAGAACCAGCTGGAGTTACCTAGATGTTCCAGAGCAGCTTGTTGGATTGAGATTTGACTGATAAAGAGGATCCCGAAGACAAGCTGGCTGAAAGCAAGGGAAGATCTGAGAGAGGGTTGTGGCAGTGGAGAGGGTGTTGCAACTGGAAAGAGTTGGGGTGTTAGAGCAATAGTAGCCTAGATTACTTTTATGGGATCTGGAGAAGCATAGAAAGCTGTTGGTGGTGCATATATATGTTTTGTGATGTTTTTGGTAAAAATGTTTGTCGTTTTTTAGGTACTTTGTGCCATTGGATTGGTCCTGAAATAGTTTAGCTTACTTTAGAGATCCAGCATGGAAATAACCCCTTGTCCACCGCATCCATGCTGACTATCGATCACCATTTCACACTAATTCTATACTATCCCATGTTCTTACTCCCTACACACACACTAGGGGCAATTTTGTTTACAGGAGGAGAACATGCAAACTCCACATAGACATCCCCCAATGTCAGGATCGAACCCAGTTCCCTGGCGCTGTGCGGAAGCAGCACTACCAGCTGCACCACTGTGCCCCTAAATTGAAAACACCCCTTTTCTAAGGTGCTTTCACTGCCCAAGCACCTTTTTATGTGGAAACTGAATTAATTATTAATCCTCTATTAATTTCATCGTTACCACATGGTTAATATCAATTTCATTGATTAATTTCAAGCCACACTCTGCTTTTCAAACACCATCAGGCACTCTAAATAGCTGTTTATGCTGCATTCTACAGCAACAAGAAATAATTAGCAAGATCAAAAGAGAGCATAATAAATATTTTACCATCCCAAAAGACGATTCTTCATCTTCTGTGGGAATTCTGTGATGTAGACAGCTTAGTCTCTGTGCAATCACGCCATGGTTCTCCTGTAGGTGTGTGTCAGCTACCAACTGCCAGCTGCAACACCAAGTGCACAAAGAGAGAGAGAGAGATGAGAAAATGACATTTCTGGTTGCTGATCTTTCATCAGACGTTTCACTGACTTTCATGGACATTGCTATAGGAAAGATACCATAAAGCTGGAAAGAGTGCAGGGAGATTTACAAAGATGTTCCCTGGACTCGAGGGCCTGAGTTACAGGTTGGACAGGCTAGGACATAGTCCCTTGAAGCGTAGGAGGCTGAGGGATGATCTTGTAGAGGTATATAAATTCTTGAGGGGTAAATGGACAGTTTTTCTTCCCAGAGTAAAGGAATCAAGAACCAGACGACATAGGTAAGGGGGAAACGTTTTAATAGGAACCCAAGGGACAAGTTTTCCACCCAGAGGGTGGTGGGAATATGGAAAGCTGCCAATGGAAGAAGTTGAGGCAGGTACAATAACATTAACATTAAAAAGACATTTGATTAGGTGGATAGGAAAGATTTAGTGGGATATAGGCCACATCCGGTCCAAAGGGACTATCTTAGATGGAGCAAGATCGAACGAGTTGGGCCGAAGAGCCTGTTTCTGTGCTATATGACTCTATCTTGGAATGTTAACTGTGCTTCTCTGTGCATATTGCAGTATGTTGCCAATATTTTGTGATTCTCTCACATAGAACTGAAACATGCTGTCTTTAGGAGATCCAAAACTTCAGTCCCATCTGTACTCGAATTCTGTAATTTTCCCCTAAACCAGGCTGTGTATAAAACTGATGCATTGTCTTTGAAAGAGAGCAGAATGCTTAAAGAATGTCCGGTGGAGCGCCCTCTCCTAAATAACCCATAGTTATTGGAGATAAAGGTCCAGACATCCTCTTCACCTATCTCCTCACAATGAATGAAGAATATTGCAGCTCACTTGCAGGTTTTCCAGGTTTGTCACAGATGTAGCAAAGGAATAAGGAAAGTGTCCTTCCACATGGTAATCCCTTCCCTTCATAAGCACTCATGTGCTTCACTGGACTGAAACAACAAATATAAGGTACACAAAAATGCTGGAGAAACTCAGCGGGTGCAGCAGCATTTATGGAGCGAAGGAGATAGGCAACGTTTCGGCCCGAAACGTTGCCTATCTCCTTCGCTCCATAGATACTGCTGCACCCGCTGAGTTTCTCCAGCATTTTTGTGTACCTTTGATTTTCCAGCATCTGCAGTTCCTTCTTAACAACAAATATATCTCCTCTACACCAGGAACAGAGATATTCTTTGTCTTGGGCCCACATCACTTCCCATATAAACATAACAAATGCAATCTCAAAGAGTAGTGATTTCAGTAGCACTCTGGAGACGCTTTAAAAGACGGCAGATTATTTGTAAAGGACTGCGAGTGCACCATTCCATTTAAATTATGTGTCTCGACTGTCTGAATAACTGGATTAAGCTGCAATCCTGTGTGACTCTGGGTTAAAAATTGTCATTGGATGAGAATGCAGTGAATAAGCACAGAGCCTCACTCTTGCTTAACTTAATGAAATTCACTCAAGCCATGACAAGCAGTAGATTGTAACAAAGCCTTGGTTTAGTCCAAAGCCATTCACTGGGGAATAATTTACTGTGTGGGATTTGTAGGAAATGATTCCCCTTCTGCACACCTCACAGCCAGGTGAGTTGTTTTGTTTTTTGCCATTTATTCATCCAGATGTTTTAGATGCACTTGCTCTATCCAGTAACACATTTGTATGAATAGGTGGTTTTCTCAGGGTAGGGGAATCAAGAATTATAGGGCATAGGTTTAACATGAGAGGGGAACATTTTGAAATTTAAAAGGAACCCGAGGGGCCACTTTTTCATACAGAGGGTGGTGGGTATATGAGCGAGCTAACAGAGGAAGTAGTTGAGGCAGGTACGATGATAGCATTTAAAAGACACGGACAGGAGCAAGGATAGGAGAGTTTTGGAGGGATAAGGGAAAACATGGGCAAATGAGACTCGCTTAAATGGGGCAACTTGGTCAGCAAGATCGAGTTAGACCAAAGTACTTATTTCCGTGCTGTTTCACTTGAGGACTCTTAAGTGAATTAGATACTTTCACCAGTCCTATCCTCTGTATCTTATCCATCCAGGCGTAACTTCCTCTGACAGTATAGAAAATGTACCTCCTGACCTGCTGGGCAATTGTAGCATTATTCCTTTATACTTCAGAATTCCAGTATGTGTAGACTTTTCCTCTTAGATTATAATGTAAAAAGATTGCGGAGAAAAGTCAAAGCCAAGTGGCTATCTGAACTGACCTTTGCTGCAATTGGAGAGAAATTCAATCAGGATGGGTTAATACTGTGCCCATCTTCTTCCCATCGGCTGATGTGCAGTTCTGGTTGCCTGGAATGTGCTGCCAGGGGTGATGTGGATGCCGATACGATAGTGGCATTTAAGAGGCTTTTCGATAGCACATGGAGGGCTGCGGATCATGTGCAGGCTGCGGAGATAGCTGTAACTTGGCACCTTGTTCAGCCAGGACATTATGACCAAAGGGCCAGTTGCTGTACTCTACAGTGCTGTTCTGCAGAGGTTCTTGACTCATACCGTCATTGTATTAATAAATATTTTTTTCTGGCTTAATGTTAATACAGATATCACATCCCTGCACTTCACACTGACTCACTGCATATCAGTTAACTGACTAGAATAAGCTAATTTTTCAAACATCTGACGGAACACATTATATACAGAGGAATGTTGCCCATAACTCCAGACCTCAGGGCTCCAGCATTGGAGACTGTGCCTATTTATATGTCTTCCATCACACAGACGACAATCTCCTGATAGGAGCACTGTAGATCGAACACTGGTGTTGCCAGAGGAGGAGTTCTACTCTGTGTCCCCACACTTCCTTTTCTCTTATTTCTCTCACCAACACACTCCGCATGTGGATTTGCAGTTGTACACCTCGCCCACTTCTGTTTCTGCTCTCCCTCAGCACCAAAGATGAGACCTTCATTCTGTTTCATGCAGATGAAGTAAAGAACTCTTTGCCAGTCAGAGAAATGTAACGTCTCTTGGTCTGACCCCGAGAGGAAGAGTCCCCAGCTGGTAACCTCCCTGCATCCAGGTGATGGGACAGGGGGTCTGATGCCCATGGTTGTCAGCTCCCAGAAGAGCCTATGGGCCCACAGCTATGGAGAAATGTCGAGTACACTGAGCAGGCAATCAGCAAACCAGTGAACAAAGCTGGAGATCATGTACATGACTGCCTCGCGACAAGGTTTCTCACAGAATGGGGAGATCATTCATTGTACTGTCAGATGCTGCAGTACCACAGTGAAGCTCACTGACACTGTTACCGTGGCAGCTTCGGTAGCATTTGTATTGGCATTGCTTTATTATTTCACATGTTCCACAATACAATGAAAAGCCTTTGTTTGCGTATTATCCAGTCAAATCATACAATATGTGAGTATAATCGAGCTATATATAAGTAAAACAGGTAGTGCAAAGAGAACAATACCAGATTGTAGGATATAGTGTTACAACATTATAACGTTACAGTGACAAAGAAAGTGCAGATTTAAAAAAAATAGTGCAAGGGCTGCAGTGAGGTAGTTCGGAAGATCATGATACTAGCTTTAGCTTATGAGAGGACTGTTCAGTAATCTGGTGATTACATAATTTCAAGCTTTTGTATCTTCTGCCTGATGGGATAATGGAGTAAAGCAAATGATTGGGGTGAAAAGGGTCCTTCAGTAGAGGATCCTGCCCTCAGATGCTGTCTGTGTGGAGTTTGCATGTTCTCCCTGTGACCACGTGGGTTTCCTCCAGGTGCTCCGGTTTCCTCCCACATCCCTAAGACGTGCAGGTTTGTAGGTTAATTGGACTTGAGTAAAATGGCTCAGAGTGTGTAGGAACTGGGTACGAAAGTCGTCTAACAGAGAACTAGTGTAAATGATGGTCGGCGTGGACTTGTTGGGCCTCGGGCCTGTTTCCATGATGTATCTTTCAATCAATCAATTTGTTTTGCTGCTTTCCTGAGGCAGCGCAGAGTGTAGACGGAGTCAGTGGGGGCAGGGGGTAGGGATGGGGGTGAGTGGGAGTCTGGACTGTGTGATGGACTGGGCTATGTCCACAATTTTCTGCGTGGTTTTGGGCAGAGCAGTTGTCAAACCACGCTCTGATACATTCCAACAGGATGCTTTCTATGGTGCATGTTAGACATTGCTAAGAGACATTGGAGACATGCTGAACTTCCTCAGTTTTCTGATTTTCAACCCAAGGGAGCAGTATTTCCACTTCTGCATGTGGCCTATAGATATAAAGTAATGAGGTCCTTTAGGACTAGAGAGTTTATACAACTAAGGTTTCCATTTCACTACAAATAGGAAATCCTACTTATCTAAGTCATTCATTTTCTCAGAGTCCCAGAGAGCCTGTGGAATCAAATACACTCATTTACTGCAAGTCAGTAACCTATTTAGCAGAAGACTCTTCACAGCAATTCACAAAGCGCAAACATCTGTGTTAAACCTATACTGGGATCTCAATACTGCGCTTTGAGTGTGGGTTATAATCAAATTACAATAAACTAAATGGATGGCAGCTACTTTACATTCTCCTAAATATCCTCAGATCAAAAGCCAGTGATTTTGCTTTAATCTATAAATATATAATTGATATATTTATTTTGGTAAAAACAAGGAACTGCAGTTGCTGGTTTACATAAAACAAGACAGTGCTGGAGTAACTGAGCATGTTAGGCAGGAGAACATAGATAGGTGAAGTTTCATGTCATGTCCTTTCTTCAGAATAAATGTCCCGACCCGAAAAGTCTCCAGGCAATAACGCCTGACCTGCTGAGTTAATCCACCACTTTTTTTTTTTTTTTAACTTTTCTTTTGCCTGGGGGTCATGTGGGTTTCTGACACATGAACCAAATACTACATTGAAGGATCTACAAACTAAACCATGGCTGCCGTTAAGGGAGAGTGGACGCTGGCGCGCTTTAGCTGCTGCTGCTCTCTCTTCACATTGTGTTTTTGATTTTTGTTTTTGGACTGAATTCTGTTTTTAATTTGTGTTTCTGTGATGTCTTTATTATTTATTTTATTCTGATTATATGTTTATATTCCTGTTAACCTATGTAAGGTGTCCTTGAGATGTCTGAAAGGCGCCCAATAAATAAAATTTATTATTATTATTATTATGGAGGAATCCCTTCAGGAATTATCATAAGAAATAAGACCGGGATAGACCGCATGGTGTCAAAGCTTGCCCCATCATTCAATAAGATCATGGCTGATCTGATGTTGTCACCAGTTCCGCTCTCCTGCCTGTTCCCCTTAACCTTTGATCCCTTCTCCCCCAAATTGCTCAGCCTTGCATAATTTCAATAATTCAGTCTTCAGGGTAGAAAATTATCAAAAAATCTCAAATTTCTTCATTGCCTTTTTAAAAGGACAACTCCTTGTCTGGAATCAATGTCCCTCCCCCCTCACCCAGGTCATATATTCCCATGAGGGGAAATAAATTCTCAGAACCCATACCCCCCCCCCCCACGCAAACCCCCGGTCGCTTATTGATGACCCACATTGATTTAGACTTCCATAGGAAAAAGGAGATCAGAATTTCAACAATCTTATGGGTTTTTTAAGGATAGGGCATTGGAAACATATGAAAGGAATGAGATGAAATTCTGATCATTCATTAGCAAATAGAAACATCTTGGTTGTCTATTTGCATTGCTGTCAGGAGATTGAGAAACGTGGCCTCCAGGTTCAAGAACCATCTTCTTCCCAGTAACCAGTGATGCCCAGTCCACATCTCCGAGGATATGACATGGGCATCACACGCCTCAGTACTCGTGAGTAAGGCAAGGCAGCGCCTTTACCACCTCAGGTAATTGAGGAAATTCAGAGTGTCTCCGAGGATCCTCCAGTGCTTCTACGCAGCGGCGGTGGAAAGCATCTTGTCCGGGAACATTACCATCTGGTTTGGGAATTGCTCTGCCAAGGACAAGAAGGCTCTGCAGAGAGTAGTGCGTTCGGCCGAACGCACTATGGGAACTTCACTTGCCCCCCTGCAGGAACTATACATCAGGAGGTGCAACTCCAGAGCGAACAATATCATGAGAGACCCCTTCCACCCCTGCAACGGACTGTTCCAGCTGCTACGGTCAGGCAAACGCCTCCGTTGCCATGCGGTGAGAACAGAGAGGTTGAGAAGGAGTTTCTTCCCAGAGGCCATTCGGACTGTAAACGCCTATCTCACCAGGGACTAACTCTACTGAACGTTTTTCCTTCCATTATTTATTATGTAAAAGAATCTGTGTGTTATGATTGTGTTTATAGTTTGTTTGCTTGTTTGGCTGTTTGTCTTTTGCACAAAAGTCCGCGAGCATTGCCACTTTCATTTCACTGCACATCTCGTATGTGTATGTGACAAATAAACTTGACTTGACTTGACTTGACCATCAGGCTGCACAACTGCACAACACTAACTTCAACCCTATCTCAACAGTTATGATATTATATGGACTGTGTTTTGATTGCACTGAAGATTACGGTTTTGCACGAATATGGTCTGGTTACCGAGTATTCCTCCTTTTAATTTATAGTGTTTTTTATGGTTGTATATTTATTTGTGTGTTATTGTGTTAATGGGCCTATTAATCTGCAGCCAGTAATAAATATATTGTTCCATTTCCAGTACATTAAACTCCCTTGAATCTTGACGCTTTTAGGATAGTCTTCAGAAATGGCTCTGAAAGCTATTCCGTAGTATTGTAAGTATTGTAGTTTTGTAGTATTGTAACTGGATTGCATTAAAAGAATAAGGACACTGGTAAGAAAGACGGCATTGGTTTAAGGCCACCTTATCAAAGTCACTTAAGGATGGGCAATAAATGCCAACCGTCCACAAACTGAAATACAGTATGTATAAACAAACAGTCATTAGAATCATTATTCATAGAATCAAACAGCATGGAAACCGGCACTTCAGCCCAACTTGCCCATGCTGACTTATTGCAGAGGAAATGCCAATGCACACTGAATTGATGCCCTTAGCTTTCACTATCTCAGGTATTGGATAAAAGTTTAGATCAACTATGGAAATTGTAACTGATATTGTACTTTAATGAGCTGTGAAATATTTAAGATCATGTTACCAATGTTTGTTCTTGTAAAGAATGATGTTAAGAAATATGAATGGAGGTTTATGAAGGAATTGTTGCACTCTGGGCTGGTTAACAAGGGAAGAGTTTATTATTGCATAGGTACAAGATGCAGATGCATGCATCTGTTAACCAGGATATTGTGGGGGAACTACTGATGGAAATATCCCTTGAGCCAAGTTTCAGCTTGCAATGGATAATCAACAACATTGATGCATTATTTTTACACATAGTGAGTGTGTAGCCAGAGGAAGGAAAAAATCATGTCTAAACAATTAGTCAAAACTCCACAAAGTGCAAAAAGAAAATAAGTATATTGGAAATGTAATATTTGACAAGGTACAGGAGGAAACCATTGCATTTGTCCAATTCATGAAATAAAACATGTGCATTTGTAGTTAACATAGAACAGAGCCGTACAGCACAGGAAAAGGCCCTATGGCCCACAAACTGGACATGAAACCAAGTTAAACTGATCTACTCTACCTGCACGTGATCTATATCTCTCCATTCCCAGCATATACACGCACCTATCTAAAAGATAGTTCTTCTTCAAGATTTTGTCTCCACTATTTAATGGACTACTTCCATTCCATTATGTAAATAACATTTCCAAATTAGATGTGTATTAAATGTTTGAACAAATCACAATAACCGATCCTGTTGGATGTTATATGTTTTCATTAGAACCAATTTTAACTCCATACATTCATATAATCTACTCCCACTCCCAACAGTCCTAATAATACTGTAATAGCCATCTATTATAGTGCTTTTAAATGTAAAAATAGATTATTGTGGAGTGCATAAATAATTATGGTGCCAATGCTTTGCAATTTGTTTTCATTCAGTGCTATTTGAAACATAATCCTAGCTTTTGTTTATTTCCACTTTTAATGACTTGGAATAATTAAAGATGTGAAGTTAATAGCAACTTGTATTTGTACATTCCCCGTGTCTCAATTGTTTTACCCCAATACAGTGCGATTGAACTGCAGCTGTAATGGGGCTTTTTCACGGGGCGAGTTGACGCAAGATGTCACCAGAGTGAAGTGGTCGTGGTCCAGCACGAGTCTCGCACGATATAACAGCAGTAGATAAAGAGTTCCCACGGTACTCGGCATATCTGTTATTCGTGCGAGTGACTTGTCCGTCTCCCGAGCTTTCCCGTTAAATCTTGAATGAACATCGTGAACTACACGTGACACAAATTATGTAACTTTTTTTTCACACACTATAAATATCCTCCCTTGGTTGAATTGGCTCATTTGGAGACATGTTTTACTGTGTATGTGGGAGACACAGATGGACTGAGCACAGTACCTCGGTCTTACTGTGTGTGGGAGAGGGGGAGAAAGAGACGTACACTCACAGAGGCAGAGTCTCTCAGCCTGTGTAAGAGGGAGGGAGAGAGAGAGAGAGGCACACATAAGGTGGATGTGAAATCTCACCTGCCTGTTTCAGTGACAGACACCCGCCGCCAGTAAATGAAGACACCCCCATCTGTCTCCCCCTCCTCTCCCTCGACTCCCCCACCTTTCCCTCCCAACTCCAGTCCCGTCCCGACCCCCTGGGAAACTGAATAGAGCAACAATATAGATATAGAAACTGAAACAATATAGAAACTGAATAGAGCAACATGGCAAAAACATCTCTGACACGCTTTACCCCCTTTCTTTGAGATTTTCTGGGAGCCATCTCTGCAAGTGTTCCTGTTAAAAAGATTATCCAACAATGACAATTAGGTGGGACGTCCTCGAAGGACACATGTTCCCTTGTCGATATTGAGACCACCTTTTTTACTCACCTTCTGTCCCCTCTGTCCAACTTCCGGGTTTACCGTTCGCAGGAGTTCCCACGCGCTATATCTCTAAAATCTGAAGTTAGGTAATGTCTAAAGGAACTGCAGACGCTGGTTAATGCTGGTTAATACGCACAGAAGGACACAAAATGTTGGTGTAACTCAGCAGGTAAGTCAGATCTGGGAAGAAAAACATAAAAAGCTGGAGTAAGTCAGCGGGTCAGGCAGCATCTCTGGAGAAAAAGAATTGGTGGCGATTCGAATCGGAACCCTTCTTCAGACAGCCTAATCGGAATTGAGTCTGAAGATGTGTCTCGTCCCGAAACATCAGCTATTTTTCTCCAGAGATGCTGCTTGACTCGCTGAGTTACTCCAGCTTTTTGTGTCTGTCTTCGGTTTAAACCAGCATGTACAGTTCACTCCTTACACGGGTCTCTGTACAACATTGATTGGTAGCGTTCCGGACCCTGCTTCGGAAAGGCATCGATCGCTAGTCGGCGAGGACTCCGACCTGTATCTCTCAAAGAAGTACATGTAAAAAATTTCTCACGGACCATAAAAATGCGTAACCTTTCAGTAAAGTCCCTTTTAAAGTCCCTTTTAAAGATTATAGTTATTTTCTTGAATCTCATTAACATAACTCATGAATAAGTTGATGTCCATATGCGGATGCAAATCTTTATTTTTATTTATTTTTTAAATTCAATCCCACATAAGATAATTTTTACTCACCTTCTGTTCCCTCTGTCCAGCTTCCGGGTTCACCGTTCGCAGGAGTTCCCACGGTAACCGCAAGAGTTATTACGGATATCGCACTGGCCACTACGTCCATATAATGTTGCACTGCTCAACCACAAGTGTACAAGTCACTCTTGGAGAAATTCAAACTTTCTTGAATTTTCTCCCGAGTGACCAAGTTACACGACTACCTGCCGTTAGCGCTACGGTGGTCCACGGTGGTCCACGAATGCCGTACTGTTATCGCACGAGGTTCCCACGATGTTAAACTCTGGTTAACTCTTGCGTCAAGTCGCCCCGTGAAAAGGCCGCTTTAACGTATAAAGAATACAGTACCTGATTTGTGCACTACATTCCAAGCAATATTATTGGTTGGCCAACATTTCCCAGAACAGTGGGAGGAATTACCATGCTTTTCTTTAAATAGTAGCTGTGGCACAAGCTGGCTGCTGTGTTCACTCCATTATAGCAGTGATTACACTTTCATTTTAATTTACTTAGTGATTGTAAGCTATAAAATGCTCTGGGATGGTCTCAGAGGAATTTGAGAGATTGGCATATAAATTAAATTTGTTTGGTGGATATACTAACATTTTAGTACTATTGCTATGAAGCCCTTTCTCACTGGGGAGTGCTGCAGAACAGAGAAACCTTGGCGCGCAGGTACATTGTTCCATGAAAATAGAGACACAGTCGGTAAGGTGGTGAAGAAGACATTCAGCATGATTGCCTTCATTAGTGTATTGAGTGCAGGAGTTGGGATGCCATGTTACAGCTGTACAAGATGTTGGTAAGGAGAGCTGTGAATATTCCTGGTCGCCATGCTATAGGAAGGGATGTCAGGAAATAGTATAGACAGGGCTGCCAACTCTAACGCTTTGAGCGTGAGACTCACGCCCTCAAGCAAACTTTCACGCCCTCACGCTCATCAGACATTTCTCACGCTCAGTGGTGAGAAATTTTGTGATCAACAAAAAATTTAAAAACTCGGATAAACTGCATGGTCCGCGGGTGTTGGAGAGCCGGGGCTGCTTGAGGGATGGAAGCAGAACCAGCGGCGGGAACAGATGCGGGGAGCAGGGACTGGTGAGTTTGCGGCGCTGTCGAGTGTTTGCGCGGCTAACGAGTCGCTCGCTACAGCTCTGGCCATGGAGCACTCCGGACAGTGCGAGTGTCCCGGGCCATCGGAGGCGTCGGAAGCTCCGCTGCCGCGAGAGTCTCTGTGCCGAAAGGACAGACTCTCAAAGGGAGGTGGAGAGAGAGAGAGGGGAAGGAGACAGGGGGGAGAGAGAGGGGGGAGAGAGAGAGGGGAGAGACAGAGGGGGGGGGGCGTGAATGGAGAGAGAGAAGAGGGAGAGGGGGGAGAGAGGTGGGAGAGGGGGGAAGAGAGAGAGGGAAGAGAGAGAGGGGTGAGAGGGAAGAGAGAGGGGGTGGAGAGGGAGGAGAGGGTAGGAGAGAATGGGAGAGAAGAGAGGGGGAAGAGAGAGGGGAAAAGATAGAGAGAGGGGGGGGGGGGGGCAAAGAGAAAGAGGAGATAGAGACAGAGTAAAAAGAGAGAGGGGAGAGAGAGCCAGGGGGAGAGTGAGGTGGGTAGGAGAAATGGGGGAGAGAGGGAGAGAGAGAGGGGGGGGGGGAGAGGTGAGAGGAGAGAGGAGAGACAGAGAGAGAGGGGAGAGTGTGTAGAGAGGGAGAGATAGAGAGGGAGGGAGAAAGAGAGAGAGGAGGGGAGAGAGGGGGAAGAGAGGGAGGGAGAGAGAATAGGGGGAGAGAGAGAAGAAAGAGAGGGGGAGAGAGAGAGAGGGGGGAGAGAGAGTTAGGGGAAAGAGGGGAGAGAGAGTTAGGGGAAAGAGGGGAGAGAGAGTTAGGGGGAAGAGAAGGGAGAGGGGACGAGAGGAGAGAGGGGACGAGAGAGAGGGGAAGAGTGAGGTGGGAGGGAGAGAGGGGGAAGAGAGAGAGGGAGAGAGAGAGGGGAAGAGAGGAGAGAGAGAGGGGGGAGCAAGAGGGGGGGACAGAGAGAGTTAGAGGAAAGAGAGGGGAGAGAGTTAGGGCAAATAGAAGGGAGGGGGAGAGAGGAGAGAGGGGGGCGAGAGAGAGGGAGAGAGAGGGAGAGAGAGGGAGAGAGAGGGAGAGAGAGGGGGGAGAGAGGTGAGCGAGGGGAAGAGAGGAGAGAGAGAGGTCGGAGGCGTCGAAGCGTTGCGCCGCTGCCGTTAGAGTCTCTGTGCCGAATTCGCCCAGGTGACCGGCATGGATCAGGCTGCGGCTCGGTGCATCCTGGAGGACAACCAGTGGCTGCTGGAAGTAAGTACCAAGCACTGGGTAGATACGGTGGAAGATAGAGGACTTCAAATTTTCACTTACTGTAACTGCAGGAAAAATGTTCCCGATGTTGGGGGCATTCAGAACCATGGGTCACAGTTTAAGAATAAAGGGGGGGCCATTTAGGACTGAGATGAGAACAATGCATTAGTGATAATTTTTCAAAACTCTTTAGATTCTGGAGTAGTTCCTGAGGATTGGCGGGTAGCAAACGTAACCCCACTTTTTAAGAAGGGAGGGAGAGAGAAAACGGGGAATTACAGACCAGTTAGTCTAACATCGGTAGTGGGGAAACTGCTAGAGTCAGTTATTAAAGATGGGATAGCAGCACATTTGGAAAGTGGTGAAATCATTGGACAAAGTCAGCATGGATTTACAAAAGGTAAATCATGTCTGACGAATCTTATAGAATTTTTCGAGGATGTAACTAGTAGAGTGGATAGGGGAGAACCAGTGGATGTGTTGTATCTGGACTTTCAGAAGGCTTTCGACAAGGTCCCACATAAGAGATTAGTATACAAACTTAAAGCACACGGTATTGGGGGTTCAGTATTGATGTGGATAGAGAACTGGCTGGCAAACAGGAAGCAAAGAGTAGGAGTAAACGGGTCCTTTTCACAATGGCAGGCAGTGACTAGTGGGGTACCGCAAGGCTCGGTGCTGGGACCCCAGCTATTTACAATTTATATTAATGATCTGGATGAGGGAATTGAAGGCAACATCTCCAAGTTTGCGGATGACACTAAGCTGGGGGGCAGTTGTTCTACTGCAGTTGTACAGGGTCTTGGTGAGACCATACCTGGAGTATTGCGTACAGTTTTGTTCTCCAAATCTGAGGAAGGACATTATAGCCATAGAGGGAGTGCAGACAAGGTTCACCAGACTGATTCCTGGGATGTCAGGACTTTCATATGAAGAAAGACTGGATAGACTTGGCTTATACTCGCTAGAATTTAGGAGATTGAGAGGGGATCTTATAGAAACGTACAAAATTCTTATGGGGTTGGACAGGCTAGATGCAGGAAGATTGTTCCCGATGTTGGGGAAGTCCAGGACAAGGGGTCACAGCTTAAGGATAAGCGGGAAATCCTTTAGGACCGAGATGAGAAGAAACTTTTTCACACAGAGTGGTGAATCTCTGGAACTCTCTGCCACAGAGGGTAGTTGAGGCCAGTTCATTGGCTATATTTAAGAGGGAGTTAGATGTGGCCCTTGTGGCTAAAGGGATCAGGGGGTATGGAGAGAAGGCAGGTACGGGATACTGAGTTGGATGATCAGCCATGATCATATTGAATGGCGGTGCAGGCTCGAAGGGCCGAATGGCCTACTCCTGCACCTATTTTCTATGTATCTATGTAAACTTTCTTCACGCAGGGAGTTGTGAATGTGGAATTCTCTGCCACAGAAGGCAGTGCAGGCCAATTCACTGGATGTTTTCAAGAGAGAGTTACATTTAGTTCTTGGGGCTAACAACATCAAGGGATATGGGGAAAAAACAGGAAAGAGGTACTGATTTTAGATGAATAGCCATGCTCAAATTGAATGGCAGTGCTGGCTCGAAGGGCCGATGGCCTATTCCTGCACCTATTTTCTATGTTTCTATGCTTGAGTATATGGCAATAAAACTCGATCACTTGATTTTGAAGCATTCATGCATGGTGGAGGTATAATGTAGTCATAGAGTGATACAGTGTGAAAACAGGCCCTTCAGTGCAACTTGCCCACACCCGCCAACATGTCCCAGCTACGCCACCTGCTTTTGGTCCATACCTCCAAACCTGTCCTATCCATGTATCAGTCTAACTTTTTCTTAAATGTTTGGATGGTCCCTCCCTCAACTACCTCCTCTGGCAGCTTGTTCCATACACCCATCACCCTTTGTGTGGATAATGTTACCCCTTAAAAAGTTACCACTTAAAAATACTTCATACAAAAAACATTGAAATCATACTTCTACAGTGCACTAAAACATGATTTTAATACATCAAATTTCAAAAGGTTCCTACCCTGGGAGGGGGGGAACACCCTTCTTCCACACCCTCTCCCCACTCGGTTGCTCCACTCCCTCACCGGGTACCCCCAAGGCCAGTGATCAGTGATCGCACAGCCTCCCCCCTTTCAAAAACGCTCCAATCCAATTTAAAGCATATATATTGCATTCAAGTGTAAGTTAAAAGGCTCGCTACAGTATGCACCATATTGCCCAATTTGAAGCTGAAAAATGCAAATGTTCCGTACCAATGGGAGAGGGACACCCTCTCCCCCCCCCCCCCCCCCCCCCCCCCCCCCCCCCCCCCCCCCCCCGGTCGCTATGCTCCCTCAGGCTTGGTCTTTCGCAATTTCTCACTCCCAACTCTCACCCAATGTTGGCAGCCCTGGTATAGATGAGATTTATGAGGATGTTAATGGGTCTGGAAGATTTCAGTTGTAAGAAGTTCCTGGGTAGACTAGGAATTCTTTTCTCTGGGGGCTATGAAGCTGAGGGGTGACATTATTGATATTTATAAAATTATGAGGCATTAATAAGGTGAATATCTGGGTTTTTTCCCCATTGTGTGGGATATACCAGAGGCCATAGGTTTAAAATGACAAGGGGAAAGATATAAAAGGGATTTGAGCGGCAACTTTTTCACTCAGAGGATGGTGGGTATATGGAATGAGTTGCCAGAGGAAGTGTGGATGCGGATAGAATCACAACATTTAAAAGACACTTGGGCAGGTACATGGACAGGAGGGGTTTGGAGGGATATGGGTAAGATTTCCAGAAGCTGCAGATTTATTTTTATTTCCATTTATATAATATACAATTTGTTCCTGGTAAAGTGATTGCACCAATAGGAATTTCTTGAGGGAGCAGATAAATAGCAAATCCTGGGCTTTACTACGGAGCAATAAACAGTGTTCTGGGCAAGTAGAGCCGTTGGTGTACTTTCTTGGCCGGGGTGTCAGTGACGAGTGGCACATATTGTTGGTGATACAGCTAGGAACGAAGTTCTCAGTCATCTCCACTTCAGCATGGTTGATACAGTCTGGAGCATGTACTCCACATTGGTTTTTGAAGTCAATGGCCAGCTTTTTTGCTGACGTTGAGAGAGTAGTTGTTGTCCATGTTACTATATTCTCTGTCTCCTTCCTGTACTCTGTCTAGTAATTGTTTGAGATTCAGTCTACTATAATGGTGTCATCCATAAACCTATGAATGGAGTTAATGCAGAATTGTGTCCAGCTGTCCTGGGTGTACAGTGAGTACAGTCAGGAGCTGAGAACCCAGTCTTACAGGGCACAAGTGTTCAGAGTTATCGCAGAGAATGTTTTATTACCTATCCTTACAGATTGTAGTGCATGGGTGAGGAATTCAAGGATCCAGCTGCAGAGGAGGTTGCTGAGTCTTAGGTACAGAAATCTGGAGAAGTGTTTGGTTTGAATTATAGAGTTGAAGGCAGAGCTGATTAAGATGCTTGATTCATATTCTAGAAGCCTGGAGTAATGTTTTGGAAAATAAAAGTTCAAATCCTATCATGACAGCTGGAAAATTTAATTTCAATTAGAATTTAAAAAAATAATTAAGTTTCTGCTGCTCATGAAACTACTGGGGTATGGTTAAAGGCCCAGTGGTACATTAATGCCCTTTGGGGAAGGACATTTGAACTCGCTGCCCTGGTCTGGCTTAAATGTGACCCACAATCGCTAAGACATTTACCTGCCCTTTAACGTGGCCTCCAGAGCACTCAGTTATGAGCACCAGCTCGTCAACGATAATTAGAGTTAATTATTACATGCCGACCTTGCCAACAATCCCCCACAATACATGAAGATATGCAAAATAATCAGGGCAGCTGGACTCAAAACTTACAACAATATTAACAGCCTCCTTCTTGCACAGTAGACGTCAGTGAATCTCCTCGAAAGTAAAGCACACACAGCTGTAGTACCTGTCAAGCCAAGCAGTATTCATTTTTGTTGATGGAATAAGTCTTGAAAGCCAAAATCTGTAGGATTAAACAGACACACACATGTCCAGAATAACAATGTTATTTTTAATGCTGAGGTTTCACTTGAGTGGTCGTAGGAAGAGCACAGACATGCTTAAAGGAAGGCAGAATAAACGGATGATGGAGTAGGGAATTGACTGATTGAAAGATACAGCATGGAAACCAGCCCTTCAGCCCACCGAGTCCAAGTCGACCATCGATCACCAGTTCACACCAGTTCCATGTTATCCCACTTTCTCATCCACTCCCTCCACATAAGGGACGATTTACAGAGGCCAATTAACCTACAAACCTGCACGTCTTTAGGATGTGGAAAGAAACCGGAGCACCCAGAGGAAACCCACGTGGTCACAGAGAGAACATGCAAACTCCACACAGACAGTAGCTGAGGTCAGGATTTCTGGCACTGTGTGGCAGCAGCTCTATTATAATGGAGAAAAAGCAACAGTGGAGCATAAATGTCGGCCGGGGCTCAATGGGCTAGATGGCTGATTCAATGCTATAGGTCCATATCACCCTCACTTTGCCTGTGCAATACTGTGTATAATAAAATACAACTTTCACACCCAGATGATCATATCTATTGCAATTAGATCTGATTTAAATAAGTAAATCAACTGCAAATATCGGTCTAGACACATGAAGTTGACTTTTGATCAACTATCAAATTATTTTTGTATTATAAATCCGTTATGACTTTTGTGAGAAATATAATGGAGTCAATCCAAAGGTCAGTCAAAATCTCATCTCGACACCCAGGGCAAATAACAATTGACCCAAATGCAGAATAGCTGCGTTCTGCATTTAAAGGTTGAGGTCAGGCCAAATTCCTCTTTAATGATACATTTCAAATGTCTGAATGTGCACATAGAACTAGAAATCCCATAAAAGCAGTGAGGTACTAGGTAATACTCAACAGGCCAGGCAGCCTCTGTGTAGAGTCTTTCCAAATATGGTTTTTACTTTCAGATTCTCAATCCTTAATTCTCATTGATTTCTCATATCTCCTTGCAGCACAGAAAAAGGCCATTTGACATGGAGTCTATGCGTGCTCTCTAAGCAATACTATCCCCGCTAATTTTTCCTGTAACTTATTCGCCTCACATACCCATCCACTTTGCCCCTCCAGCCCCATTAAACCACTCAGCTACACCCAAGGGGCAATTTACATTGGGCATTAACCTACCAACTTTCGGATGTGGGAGGAAACTGGAAGAAATGGGTGATACCCTTGTGCTCACGGAGAGAACGTGCAAACTTCACACAGGCAGTACTGGAAGTCAAGATTCAATACGGGTGGCTGTAGCTGTGAGATGGCGGCTCGACTAGCTGCATCACTGTGCTGACCTTGTCAATTACATTTCTCATCCTCCAAATCATTTCTTGCTGCCCCACAAGCCAAAACTGAAAGTAGAAGTGTACGGAGAAATTCTGTGTGCGCCGTAAGATGCACCAAACCATTAGAACACCATCTGTGGAGATGCAAAGATTGTCGGTGCTGGAATCTGGAGCAACAAACAATCTGCTGGATGAACAGCAGGTCAGGCAGCATCTGTTGATGGAAAGGAATAGCTGATGCTTCACTTTAACACCCTGCATGAGTCCTGTCAGAAAAAGACACTTACCAATTTGTACAGGTATACCATTGAAAACATCATATTGAGATACATCACAGCTTGGTTTGGCCACTCATCTGAACGGGGTATGTGGCCACTTTTAATGCACAAGTGACAAATCAGATCATCATATTCCTGTGAATGCATTGGCCTGGATCAGATATGGGCTGAATCAGATATGCTGATAGAGCTGCTGCTTCACAGTGCCAGAGACCTGGCTTCGTTCTTGATCTTGGCTGCTGTATGTGTGGGTTTCAATCCGGGTCGGTTTCATCCCAAAGACGCGCGGGTTTGTAGGCTAGTTGGCCTCTGTAAATTGCCCCTAGTATGTAGGGAGTGGATGAGAAAATAGAATAACATTGTATTAGTATGAATGGGTGCCCGGCAGAATTGTCTGGCTCCAACAGAATTTTCATGTTATGCTCCTGCCACATGCAAGAAGAAGGATAGAACTGGCCATTCACGATTTTATTTAACTTCACCAGAAGCTGCTGCAGTACTGCTTGCTCCTACTCTCAACCCGTGAAGAGGAAAATCTGACTATTTATATGCAGTGCATCGGAGATATGCATGATCGAGCCAGTGCCAAGGTTGACTTGTGTGATATAATAACTGCAAGACTAAGGAATTAATGCATTTCCATTGTCACTCGAGGAGTTTATTGCTGCTCCCACACTCCAAGATTACTTTCTAATGTGAAAGACAGTGTAGTCAGCCAAGATAATTGCCCATAAATAATCGCTTACTCCACAGAAGAGGATAATGATACACCTCAGTGCACAAATCTCACGACTTTATGAAAGCTGGAGGTCATCAGTCAAATATTTTCTTGAGGGGAATGAAGCTGTAGTGCTAATCATTTTACTGAGCAACAAGCGAACACCGAGGCTCACGGTGAGGCTGCGGAGGTACAAAATATGATTCACTCTGGCTAATGAAGCGCAGGACAAAAGACTTGTACTTATATAGCACCAGTGCTTTTTGTTGTTAAGGTATGTGCTTTCACAACATCAGCCTGTGTCCGCCCGGAATGCCGGCTCACTTCCACCTTGCATGACCCTGGTCCAAGCCTGTCAGCACCTGAGGTTACGAGATGGAGATCGTATAATGTACCGGCACCCCTTAAAAGTTAAAAGTCACCTGCTTCAAGAAGACCGCTATCATCCCAGTGCAGAAGAAAAGCAAGACCTCATGCCCAAACAACTACCGTCCTGTGGCCTTGACATCCACCATCATGAAATGTTTTGAGAGGCTAGTTACAGAACGCATTAAATCCAGTCTACTCACCGGACTTGACCCACTGCAGTTCACCTACTGCCACAACAGGTTCACGGACGATGCCATTGTCCGAGCCCTACAATCATCCCTAGAACACCTGGATAAGAGAAACACCTACGTCAGACTCCTATTCATAGACTACAGCTCTGCCTTTAATACCATTATACCATCCAAGCTTATCAACAAACTCGGGGAACTTGGTGTCAGCATTCATCTCTGCAACTGGTTCCTCGACTTCCTGACTAACAGACCCCAATCAGTGAGGATAGGGGACAAATCACCCTCTATGATAATCTTCAACACTGGTGCTCTACCTCTGCGCCACTGTGCTGCCCCCACACCACTGTGCCACCCACACAATGTTACAGGGTTTCCTTTATTGTCATTCAGACCGAAGTCTGAACGAAATTTCGTGCCTGCAGTCATACATACATACAATACAATAAAAATTCCTGAAGCTGTTCCTGGAATTTACGAATGTGGCTGATGGTTTGTGCAGAGCAAGCTCCCATAGCGGCAACACCTTAGTGACCAAACATTGTGATGTTCTGTCGCTTCTGCAGTACGAAAACGCGATGGTCTACATTGCTTTTGAGATTGGACTTGGCCCACATTTAACAGTCATCTGCAAAGACACATCAACAGCACTTCCTTGGTGCCAACCTAAGGCTTGTGGTCAAATTTATGGGAGTGTAGTTATGCTCACATCTCGCTGGTTCATACCAGGGAATAAAGCTAATAGAACTATGGCAACCTTCACACCGTGCAACATGCATTTCTTGCAAGTGAATATTTTATATTATTTATGCTTAGAAGTAATCATTCATTGTAGTTTATGCATTGCACAAAGAGACAAAAATTTATATTGCCTAATATTTTCATTTAACATTATTTTGATTTGTTGTTCAAGGGAATATTTGTAAGATCAGACAGGACATCTTTTTCTATTTGATATTTTTGCCTCTGTTGGTTCACATTGCAGGTGAGCAATGTTGATTCTGCCCTAATTGACAGCCAAGGGGTGGAAAGTAGAGAAGCTCAGTCCTCATTCTCTTTTATGTCTGCTCATCGGTGGAACAAAGCCCAGCGTTGCAAAGCTACCTGCAGTATTTGGATGGGTGACACATGGATATTGTAGTTCGCAATGGAAATATTTGCACAGCAGTCTACATGTCAGGAGAAACATCTCTCAACATTTCCAACCTTCCTTGTTTCTCTTTATTCTTAAAAGTCATGGAATGTAATTTATTCCTTGCTCTGTCCAACACTCTTCCCCCACAAGACATAAAAAGATCACTCTCTTTTCATTTCAAGCCTTTGGGATCTTGATTAAATAATCATCAAATTCACTTAAAATATAGACAGAGAAGAAATCACATTCCCAATTTAAACCTGTTTCAGAATAAGAATTACTTTAACGTCTCACCTCTGGCTGTTATATTCCCACGGTTTTATCAGCTCCAGTGTCGTATGTCTTTCTTAGAGTGTGCAAAATTTATTGAGGTCAAAAGATCATCGACTTAACAAGGTGAACTGTTATGATGAATTACTGGCAGCTTATTCAGATATGTGGGTGGATAATATGATCCCCATGAGGCAGCAGAAAGCCTTTTGCTCTTTGGATGTTGCCTGTGTCTTCAGTAAATGTCCTCTTGCTTTAATCTAGGGGCAGCCCTGCCAGCCACTGATGCACACCACACTTTTTGAAGTACTTAGGACACCCCACGCTGTCAGATGTGAAACACAGCAAAAAACACGGCCTAATCTGAATCTGACAGTGTGCAGAAATGTCCTGACCTGAAACATTATCGTCCATTTCCACCACAGATGTTGGCTGACCCGCTGAGTTCCTCCAACACTTTGTTTTGCTCAACGATACGATTCGATACGATGAAAACTTTATTTATCCCAGGAGGGAAATTGGTCTGCCAACAGTCATAAAGCACAACAAGATCCATGAAACGTGAAATTAAATGGACGAGTAGAAAGTCTAGGATTCGGAATGAGCAAAGATTGGGGAAGAGTGGGGGGGGGGGGGGGGGGGGGAGAGTCAATCTACCTCACGACAGAAGGGGGAGGAGTTGTACAGTTTGAGAGCCACAGGGAAAAAGGATCTCCTGTGGCGTTCTGTGCTGCAAAGCTCCCAACATCTGCAATTCCTTGTGTCTCCCATGTTTTACGATGTTTTATGTGACAGAGTAACGGACGCACTGGTGTGAAACTGCCCTGCATCTCAGTAATGTCACGACAAGGCTGGAGATCATGGACCCAGAACAATGCTGAATACTGGATTCATGGCCATGTACAAAGGTCTAATATGTTGGAGGCATCTGCAAGGTGACTCCGGGCTGGAGGGCCGGTGGCTCAGATACAGGCTATACCCTGTGAACATAGAACATAGAACAGTACAGCGCAGGAGCAGGCCACTCGGCCCACAAATATGTAGCTACCACTGTGCCGCTATGTATAGACTGAGTTTTGTACTAGTTCTGGGATATGGATCCTTCTCAATTGATCATAGGCTCAATTGGAAGCTGGAGAAGAGTTTCAGCATGAACGTCCTTCAATGAATGGTGGCTCCTGGGATATGGGAAACTGTCCATGTTTTCCAGGACCTGTATTGTTGGAGGGCAGTGTGGCGCGGTCGGGGATGCTTGAGGGAGTTAGATGTGGCCCTTGTGGCTAAAGGGATCAGGGGTTATGGAGAGAAGGCAGGTACGGGATACTGAGTTGGATGATCAGCCATGATCATATTGAATGGCGGTGCAGGCTCGAAGGGCCGAATGGCCTACTCCTGCACCTATTTTCTATGTATCTATGTATGCTTGGTAAAGTGATTCAGCAAACAGATTACCAATTCCCTCTTTTCTCTGCCCCCCTTTCCTAAATAGTAGGGCCACGTTTGCTACCCTCCAATCTTTGCGAACATTTTCTGAATCTATGGCACTTTAGAAAGTGGTAACCAGAGCATCGCATCTGCTATCTCTAAAACTGAAATGAGAGCATGGCCTGGGTTTTCTGCAGATCCCTTCGATGGTTGGAAGACCAGATTCTGTGATGGAAAGGGTAATATTACCATTCTCTGTAGTCTCATTTGTTCCTGGGCGTTCAAGTTACTGAACCAATACATGATGCAAGTCAGTATGCTCTCTACCGTACACCTGTTAAAGTTCAATATAGTATTCATTATACTGAATACTGTCAAATACTAAAGTCAGATGCAATGTTATTGTTTAATTCCTCTACCATTTCTTGTTTCTCATTATAAGTTCTACTGTCTATGTGTGAGAGGGCCCACACATATCCTCACAAGTCTTTTACTTTTCCCAGACTTATAAAAGCTCTTCACATTATTTTTTTTACAAATCTTTCATATTCAAGAGATTGCAGATACTGGAGCCAAACAAACTGCTGGAAGACCAGCTTCCATATCTCAGGAGCCATCTCTCATTGAAGACGTTTATGATGAAATTCATCACCACCTTTGAAACATCCTTTGGTCAATTGATCCTCAAGCAGTATGTTCTCTACATTCATATTCAATCTTGTCTTTCCTTATTAACATCTTGATGCTCCTTTGCTGAGTTCAAAAATGCTTCCAATCCTCGGGTTACTGTTATTTCTGGCTACTTTGTGGGGCTCTTCCTTTGATTTAGTTACTCACCAGCCACGGATGAATCACTTCTGTTGCGTTTTTGTGCCTTGAAGGATTTATTTTGTGATTTATGGATTATTTATTTGCATGCTAACCATTGCCTGTCCACTATTATACTTGTCAATATATCCTCTCATTCAACCACAGCCAGCTCTCCCTTCATGTCTTCGTAGCTCCCTTTGTTTAGATTTAAGAACCTAATTTCATATTGAACCATATCACTCACAGACTTAATGTCAAGTTCTATCATATACTCTTCCCCCATGATGCCTTGACAGCAAGATCATCAATTAACTATCTCTCACTGCACAAAACTCGATCCAAAATAGCCTTTCTCAGTTGATTCTTCAGTATATTAATGAAAAGTATTGTATATACATTCTACAGATTCATCTTCAATCTTATTACAGCAAATTTGATGTTGCCCACTCTGCATGGAGGCTAAAGTTTCACATGATTACGATAATATTCCAGTCTCACACACCAATAATTTTCTGATCTGTTATAACCAACATCACAACTTGATATTTGAATGGATATCAATAATTCCTACCTATGTTTTCTGCCTTCTGCATGTGGGGAGGGGAGGGGAGGAGGAAACTCACCTCTATGATGGGCTGGGCTACATCCACAACTCTCTGCAATTCTTTGTGGTCTTGGGCGGAGCTGTTGCCCAACCAAGTTGTGATGCATCCTGAGACAATGGGATGTATCAGCATGTAACAAATCTTGTTAAGGCAAGATTTTGTCACTGCACTTATTTTCTCCCTTAACAAACATTTGTTCTATCTTTCCTTCCTTCCTAAATGCTGCATACCCTGTAATATTTAGTTCTGAGCTTTGGGTGTCCAGTTGGATAATGACAAGTAGATCATACCTGCCTACTTCTATTTGTGCCATTAAATCATTTAAATATTGTAAATGATGCAATTCCTGTCAACGTACCCCTAATCTTCCCTTTTTAACGTGTTTCTGTATTTTAATCCTTTGAGCTGCTTGACTTTTGTTTATGGCATCCATTTTCATTCCTATTAGGGTCATACTGTACAGCATGGAAATGGGCCTTTTGGGCCCAACTTGCCTGTTTTGACCAAGTTGGCATTCTGAATGGTTCCATTTACATGCATCTGGCCCATTAGGTCAATAAAGAAAATAAAAGAGGGCGGAAAGAATATTCCTATGAACAGAAAACAAAAGATCTTTTTCCAACCTGTGGACAATTGTCAGGAGAAAACGTGTTTTTTCAAACGTCATTCATATTCATTGTCTGCAGGTTTCACAGCAATTCAGTGCATGTCAAGCAATTTCATAGACTTTGTTCTTCATATCAGAGTGAATATCTCAGTCCTACTTCCATTTACCCAGTATCAATTGGTTACATGTGTTGAAGCTTGGTGTTTGGGTTAACTAGAGCCAAGAATGAAGGCAGAGATTAATATTTCCCTTTTGTCTGATAGAACTGGCACAGGAGGAGGAATCAGATATCTCTCTATGTAATGAAATATCTTGATTGCATTCTTGTTCTGACAAGCAGGCAATGTCAGCAACCACTTCAGCTGTCAACGTCTTCACCATCCCTGTCAACAATAGAGGGATGGGTTTGAAAGAGAATTGCAATGTTCAATGCTGTGCCAGTTAATCATGCCGGTGCTGGTTCCTTTGACTTTCACTTTTGGTTTGATTTTCTCATTGGTATTGTGCGAGACATCTTCCACGCTTTGAATTGTGTGTGCCTTTGGCAGATTTTATGAAGCCTGGCAAGAGGGAACGCCATTAGATTTTCAAGATGTTGGTAGCTATTACAGAGTGTTTGGACTGATGTAGATTAACCCGCAGCACTGCCTAGCTGTTCTTCAGACTGATTGACGTAGGGGGGAGATAGATGGGTGGAGGCGGGACAAAGCCTGGAAAGCGATAGGTGGGTACAGTGTGAGAGAAGTTTTTGTTTGGTTGACGGTTGGACAAGGGCGAGACATGAAAAGACAAAAATGTCAGAGAAAAGATAAGGAAAGAAGAGGCATGAAATGTGCAGCCATGGGATGGATATGGTGGAAGAAATGGAGGGAAGGGGAAATAAGATAAATGAGGTATGGCACAGGGAAGAGAGGGGGAGAAAAGGGGGGAGGGATGTTTGTCGGTCAGTTACCAAAAATGTAGAATTCAACGTTCATACCATTGGGTTATAAGTATCCCATGTGGAATATGAGGTGCTGTTCCTCCAGTTAGTGTGTGGCCTTGCTCTGACAATAGATGTTAGTAAGACAAAGGTCAGTATGGGAATGGGAAGGGGAGTTAAAATGATTAGCAACCGGACATGCACCTACTCACTTGCACACAACAAGATCCCACAACAGTAATGGAGAGATAATAAAAGATTTTGGATACACTAGTCAAAGGATAAACATTGGTCACTTAAAAGTGGCACCATTGAGTCAAGCGTTGGACAGAACGAAAACAGGCCCTTCGGCCCACCTTGTCCACATCGAACAAGTTGGCACATTGGGCTAGCACATTTTCCTGCATTTGGCCCATAGCGCTCTAAACGTTTCCTATCCATATATCTGTCTTAACTATATCCGATTCTTACGCCTGACCCGCCAAGATCTGCTGGATCTCACGGTTGCTAATCATTATAACCCAATGGTATGAACATTGAATTCTACATTTTTTGGTAAAACACAAAGTGCTGGAGTGCAAGGGGAATCATCGGGTCAGGCAGCATCTGTGGAGGGAATAGACAGATGACATCTGTTCTCTCGACCAATGCTACCTGACCTATTGAGTCACTCCAGCACTTTGTGTTTTACTCAAGGTTCCAGCATCCGCAGTTCCTTATGTCTCTGCTTTTCAGATTAGCAGGATACTGGGATCATATTTATTCTCCATTATAAAAATTGCTTGGAAGTGGCACAAAGGGACTGATAGCCACCTCTGCTCCTCCTCTCATCCTGGCCTTCAAAACTCCTGATATAAACTGTTAAGAAATAACAGAAACACAAGTGGTAGTTGAAGCATTAAGAATTGAACTAAATTATAAATGTAAATCTTTTAAATGGCTGCTTAGGAAATTTCAATTAGAAGCAGCTATTAGTGATTAATCTTGAGCCTGATTCCCATCCTTTTCTTGTTAATTGTGTGTGTTGGGAACAAGGATTTATAAATTATGACATCTAGAATATAGCTTAATTCACATTTATCAAACGTTTTCTTGCTTTATTGACAGCAACTCTAAGTATTATGGATACTATATATGAAAGGAACACTGTTATTACACTGTGGTGACTATTGTTTTCAAGCAATTCTTAAATCAGGAGGTCAGAGTTTTCAGACTCCGGTACCCTTTTCCCGATGGTAGGAGTGTGGCCAGAGCGGTGTCGGTCCCTGCACCTGCAAACTCCACACAGAGAACACCCGATATCGCGGGTCTCTGGCGATGTGAGCTCTACCAGAAATTAACCTGCAAACCTGCACCTCTTTGGAATGTGGGAGGAAACCGGAGCACCCAGAGAAAACACCGGTGGTCACAGGGAGAACATACAAACTCCTTACAGACAGCACCCGTAGTTAGGATCGAACCCAGGTCTCTGGTGCTGTAAGACAGAAACTCTACCGCTGTGGCACTGTTTGATTTAGTCCAAACTCCATTTGCAGAGGCAATGTTTGCAGTAGCTCGCAACCTAAGGTTTGTTCAGTGTGAGGCAAACCCTGAGCTTCATGTTCTGAACTAGACCTGTGAACCTGTCAATTATCGGATGACTTCCTGGTGCCAAAAACTGGTCCATGAGTAAAAGTAACAGCATTGATTCATTTACATTCAAATCCATTTACATGGGATTTGTCCAATCAGTTGGAAAATTAGATGAGGTCAATCTAAGTTAAATTACAGGATATATTGCTTAATGAATAAATAAATTAAATGTTCTTATTTTACAATAACCATTGGGACATGTAACGGGTGACTTTTTCCTAAAGTAGGGGAATTAAGAACTAGAGGCCAGAGCATTGAGGTGAGAGGGGAGATATTTAAGAGGAAGCTCAAAGGCAACTTTTTCACACAGAGGGCAGTGGGTATGTGGAATGGGATGCCAGAGGCAGTAGTTGAGGAAGGTACGATAACAACATTTAAAAGCTACTTGGACTTACCTACTGAATGAAAAAACTGCCCCTGAGCCCCCTCTCACCTTAAACCTATTGCTTCTAATTTTGGAATCCTCTACCCTGGGAAAAAGACTCTGAGCGTTCAATTTATCCATGCCCCAACTTGATTAGACCTGCTGATTGCTGTGTTGCATCTTCATTACTATCGCAGATGGAGTAACATTCATATTCTGCTCCTGGAACTTTAATGGAAAAAAATCAAAGCTTCATGTAAAGGAGTACTACAAGTGATGTCTTTTGGATGATGATTTGAAGAGGCATTATTAGTGCCCCTGAAGGATATTAATTTTACT
Source organism: Amblyraja radiata (assembly GCF_010909765.2). Classification (NCBI taxonomy): domain Eukaryota; kingdom Metazoa; phylum Chordata; class Chondrichthyes; order Rajiformes; family Rajidae; genus Amblyraja; species Amblyraja radiata. The sequence goes on from NC_045988.1 coordinate 7,912,259, forward strand.
TATCTCCAATATCCTGGCCAATATTTATCATCAAATTAACTACAAAAAGTACCGAATCACCATCACTGTTCATGGGAGCTTGCAGTGCACAAATCTGCTACTGCATATACTACATTACAACCATACAGCTGCACATTGAAGGTATGACTCTATGACATTAAAGGGCATAGGTTTACGGTGAGTGGGGAAGTTTCAAAAGGAACACGGGGGTCAAATCTTTCACATAGGCGAGAAATTGAGGGTGGTCGGTATGTGGAACGAGATGTCACTGGAAATGGGAGAGGCGGGTACAATTATGGCATTTAAAAGATAATAAAAATAGGCAATGTTTGAAGGGATGTGGATCAAGTGCCAACAATTGAGACTAGCTGAGTTAAGCAACTTTGTTGGCACGGGTCTGTTTTTGTGCTGTGTTGAAAGGAACTGCAGATGCTGTTTTACACCGAAAATCGACACAAAATGCTGGAGCAACTCACCGGACCAGGCAGCATGTCTGGAGAGAAGGAATTGGTGACTTTCTTCAGATTCAGAGTTTCGCAGTCTGCAAAAGGGTCTCGACCCGAAATGTCATCTATTCTTTTTCTACAGAGATGTCGCCTGACCTTCTGAGTTACTCCAGCATTTTGTGTCCATCTTCTGTTTCTCTGCTGATTAGCTCTGTAATTTCATGTATTACATGCACTGAGCTTGTGATAGAGGATTTATAAATACAACTCTTACTTTGTAATGCAAAAGAGAAGCTTTATATTAACATAGAGGTAGAATTTAAGGCTCCTTTAATGTCACACATCAGAATCCAAGGAGAACTTTGTTGTAAAAGGTCTATGAGAGGTACTTGCAGCATAATTCGAAGGTTCAAAATGTGAATAATCTTCTTAACCCAACTTTCTAGATTCTGAACAAAATTCTGAGCTTGAAACAGAAGCACTTAACTTTTAATGATTCACACAACACTGCAGGTGAAAGAGTGTATAATGAGGATTAACTCACTCCTGATGGGTTCTGCTGCTACCAAGGCAGTGATCAGCAAAAGATTAACTATCTTAAAGAAATCCCTGTTTGACTTAGTGTTTATATTTGTAAACCAGCATCTACAATTCTTAGCGTCTACATTTTACTCCCACTGATTGATTGGTTGTTGTATCAGGTAAAGGGCCTGTCTCACTTTCACGACCTATTTCACGACCTCAGCCGAGTTTGCCCTTGACTCATACTCGCAGCATGGTTGTCACGAGGTCGTAGGAGGTCGTAGGTAGGTCGTAGTAGGTTGTGATGCTAGTCGTAGGTACTCGTGGCATCAAGTAGGTCGGGGCATTTTTCAACACGATGAAAAATGTCCACGAGTAAAAAAGGTCGTGAATTAGGTTGTGAAAGTGGGACAGGCCCTTAAGGCTGTGCTTAATTTCTGCAGTCTGAATCAGAGTCAAAGCATCTCGTTTCCTCTCAGAATTTTGGGGCACTTTAAAAAAAAAAATGAAGTGTATAAAAATGGGACTGATGATGTTCTGATTTTTCAACTGCATCCTCTCAATATCCTGCAGAATCAAATCAGCATGAAAATGGGAAAATCAGATGGAAATCCTGACTGCTGTTTCTTTTTGGATTTGGGGTTAAATGCCCTGTTGTTCCTGAACAATTCTTCTGGCTTGAAGAAAAGTTCATGGCGTGCAATCCCATTGTTTCACTTAACTGACCTGAAAAAGGTAGGTTGGATTTATCTTTATATATCAGAGAAGATAAATGTCACGATGTTAGTGCTGAGGCAGTTAATTGCTGTAGGATCTAGGGGACCTGATTAACGAGCTGTGCTGAGAATAGCTATAGGGCAACAGAGAACAAAAATAAAAATAGGTCAGGCAGCAGCTGTGGAGAGAGGAGCACAGTTCATCCATTTGTTCCTGGAACGTTAACTCTCACTCTTCCTCCACTGGGCTGTTGTACATCACCAGTGCTTTATGCTTAGGAATAAACAGTATAGAACAGGAACAGGCCCTTCTGCCCACAATGCTGTGCAGAACATGATTCCAAATTTAACTTAATCTCGTCAGACTGCACATGATCCATATCCCTCCATTTCCTGCATATCAATGTGCCTACCCAAACACCTACTAAATGTCGCTATCATATCTGCGGCCACCACCATCCATGACAATGTGTTCCAGGCATACATCGCTAGAGTGAGTGTATGTGCGTAAAATCTATCCTACACAACGCTTTCAAATTTGCCCTCCTTAGACGTTATCATGTGTGGTATTTTGATTTTGTATTATGGTGGAGCAAAAAAAAAAATCTCATCTGTGATTTAATCGGGGAGGAGAAACTTATCCTTTGCAAGATGTCCACCAGCTGTTTCTCTTTTACGTTATATCATAGACATGAATTTGTAAATCCATCACCCCTCAGCCCTGCGCACTTAGGTTCGATCCGGGCCTTCAGTGCTCTCTGCTGCCATTTTACGAGTTTTGTTCTTGATGCTTGGGTTTCCTTTGGGTGCTCTGGTTCCCATCCACATCATGAACATGTATCGGTGGTGAATTGTCCACTGTAAATTAACCCTTTGTGTAGATTAATGGCCAAAAAGAATCAGAGGGAAATTGATGGGCATTTATAGGAAAAAAATAAGTTCTACAGCACAGGGAAAAAAGGAGGGTCTTGGGATGAATAAAATTGCTCGCATTGAAGCCACCTTATTCTATGTCATTATACGGTAAGGTGGATCTTGTACTTTATGGAATCGTGCATTGTCCTGTGCTGAGTGACCTAATCTAGTTCCTGTTCCTTCTGGGACGATTAGCCATCTTCTTATTGAGTTACCCAGCAAGTTTGAAGGACTATATAATCTGCGCTCACTGTTCTCTATTCTGCCCCAAATGCACATCACGATTGGTTCCCTCTCCTTTTGTATTTCTTAGTAATTCAGCTTTAGTTTATTGTCATATGCACCAGGAGGCAATGGTATTCCTCGTGCGCCCAAGCCTCACAGAATAAACGGTATAGATACAATATAATGACGATTGAAAAGCAGCAGTTTAATGGTGCATGGTTGTGTAAAAAATTGCAATAACAGAATAACTGATTGCAGTACTGTTAATAGTAAGAGTATGTGACAGCATCTCAGAGAGAGGTGATAGGTTGGGAAGACGTTGTTCTTAAGTCTAGATGTCTGGGCTTTCAAGCTCCTATATCCTCTCCCAGAAGGTAGAAGTGGGAAAATGGAATGGCCAGGGCGGCAGGCATCCTTGATGATACTTGCAGCCTTCCTGATGCAATGCACCAAGAAAATGGACTGGATGAAGGAAGTGATGAGCCTCTGATGGACTGGGCTATGTTCACCACTCTGCAGGTTCAGGTGGTCAAGAGCAGAGGAGTTGTCGTACCAGGCTGAGATGCATAGAATACTCTTTATCTCATATCTGTAGATGCAAGAAAGAACCCCCATGGTCATACCAAATCTTCTTAGATGCCTAAGAAAGGTAATGTCGTGAAGAATGACCCGATCTGAAACATCACCTGTCCTTTTCCCTCCACAGATACTGCCTGACTCGCTGAGTTCCTCCAGCAGGTTATTTTTTAAATACGCCGATTCACTTTCTTGAACACTGCATCATTGTGAAGGGATAGGGTTAGGTTGCTGGTGATATGGATGCCGAAGAACTTGAAGCTGTTATTATTAATTATCAATGCACATTTCAAATGCCTATAGGTGTTTATTTGTCATTGAAAGATTACTTGAGGCAGAAATATATTATTAGCTTGCAGAACAAGATTGCACCTCATTAGTCAAGGACGAGTTTTCTAAATACTTCACTGTAACTGCGCTTGCATATAAAATGGATATTGATATAAATTAGATATTTACATTTGGATGTTCTGCGAGCTAATAATATATTCTGCCTCAAGCAATCCTTCAATGACAAATAAATACTTGCAGGCATTTGAAATGTGCATTGATAACTGATGTGCAGGAAGGAATGTGCAGGTTCAGATGCTGGTTTACATTACTTGGCATCTCGGGGCGAGTACTCAAGTCCTGTGCTACGCAGCTAGCTCCAGTGCTCACTACATTATTCAACTTCTCCCTGGACAAGTCCGTGGTCCCTGCCTGCTTCAAAAAATCCATCATTGTACCGGTACCGAAAAATGCCTCCCCAGCCTGTCTGAATGACTACCGTCCGGTGGCCCTTACCTCGATAGTCATGAAATGCTTTGAGAGGCTGGTGAAGAAACACATCTGCGCCTTCCTCCCTCGGAACATGGACCCATTGCAGTTCGCATACCGTCCGAAGAGATCCACGGATGATGTGTTCTCCCAGGTCTTGCACACCGCTCTCTCCCATCTGGACAGCCAGAAGGGGGGCTACATGAGGATGCTGTTCATAGACTACAGTTCAGCCTTCAACACGATAGTCCCCACCATACTGGCCGGGAAGCTAATGGAATTGGGGCTCAACACCTCCCTGTGTGCCTGGATCCTGGACTTTCTCACCGCCAGGCCCCAGGTAGTCAAGATGGGAGGGAATACATCGAAGTCCCTCACCCTGAGCACAGGATCGCCCCAGGGTTGCGTCCTCAGCCCCCTATTGTACTCCCTGTACACACATGACTGTGTGGCTAGGTTCAGGTCCAACTCAATAATTAAGTTTGCTGTGGTGGTGGGCCTGATCTCAGACAACGACGAGAAGGCCTACCGGGAGGAGGTGGCTGATCTAGCACTCTGGTGCCAGGATAACAGCCTCCTCTTGAACATCAAAAAAATGAAGGAGCTGATCATGGACTTTAGGAGGGCACATCATCCGAGGACGTACACTCCATTGAGGATAAATGGGGATCCTGTGGATAGGGTGAACTGTTTTAAATATCTGGGAGTCCACATCTCCGTGGATATGACATGGGCATCACACGCCTCAGCACTCGTGAGTAAGGCAAGGCAGCGCCTTTACCACCTCAGGCAATTGAGGAAATTCAGAGTGTCTCCGAGGATCCTCCAGTGCTTCTACGCAGCGGCGGTGGAAAGCATCTTGTCCGGGAATATTACCATCTGGTTTGGGAATTGCTCTGCCAAGGACAAGAAGGCTCTGCAGAGAGTAGTGCGTTCAGCCGAACGCACTATGGGAACTTCACTTGCCCCCCTGCAGGAACTATACATCAGGAGGTGCAACTCCAGAGCCAACAATATCATGAGAGACCCCTTCCACCCCTGCAACGGACTGTTCCAGCTGCTACGGTCAGGCAAACGCCTCCGTTGCCATGCGGTGGGAACGGAGAGGTTGAGAAAGAGTTTCTTCCCAGAGGCCATTCGGACTGTAAACGCCTATCTCACCAGGGACTAACTCTACTGAACGTTTTTCCTTCCATTATTTATTATGTAAAATAATATGTGTGTTTATGATTGTGTTTATAGTTTGTTTGGTTGTTTGGTTGTTTGTCTTTTTGCACAGAAGTCCGCGAGCATTGCCACTTTCATTTCACTGCACATCTCGTATGTGTATGTGACAAATAAACTTGACTTGACTTGACATTGAAGATAGGCACAAAAAGCTGGAGTAACTTAGCGGGTCAGGCAGCATCTCTGGATAAAAGGAATCAGTGACATTTCGGGTTGAGACCCTTCTTCAGACTGAGAGTCAGTATAACGAACAAACTTATCCCTTTGTTATCACTTCACCGGCCAACAATGGACCGTTGTAGACTACATGTTTCCTGAGTCATCAGTGCCTGCTCTGGTTTGTTCTGTACCTCTTCATACCTCTAGTTTCCCTCTCCCCTGATTCTCACTGAAGAAGGGGCTCGACCAGAAACGTCACCTATTCCTTTTCTCCAGAGATGCTGCCTGACCTGCTGAGTTACTCCAGCATTTTGTGTCTTATCCATGATACCTGATAATAGCTTCAAGTTCTTAGGCATCCATATCACCAGCAACCTAATCCTATCCCTTCACAATGATGCATTATTTAAAAATGCGCATCAGTATATTTACCTTCTTGGGTAAAAAATATACCTGCTGGAGGAACTCTGTGAGTCAGGAAGTATCTGTGGAGGGAAATGGACCGGTGACAATTGGGATCATTCAGTTGCCCATGAATCTGTAGTGAATAAAGTGAATGATGTGTAACATCGACAGACAGTTTGATCAGCAAGAGGGCTACGGACATACATTTATCAATGTAGTTTCATTGGGCAGACCGCCCTCATGTAAATGGATATTCATATGTACAAATTTATTTTTGAGAAGTTGCAAATAGTTTTTAGTGGCTTCATGAGTGTATTGAAGTTATGTGCGTCCAAGCTAAGGAAAATATCTGCAAATTTGGTGAAGGCAGGCATCACAAAGGGTCTGGATGAGGCAAGTCGTAGAGTGAACAGTGTAACATCCATGGTTACTTCAGGCCCATTAAAGCCAGCCATTGATCCTGGGCATCTGACTGTAACTGGGCAGAGGAAGACATGTTCATGTTAATTGTTGCTCATCAACACCATTCACTACAATACTATTGAGGTATGGTTACCATATCAAGTGATTTTTTTGTGTGTGCATTTTCTAACATGTGGATATCTATAAAAACTGAGCCCGTTCATAACCCATGGGCACCCACTATTCTCCCCTCAGGACTCGGCACGTTTCAACTCTTTCCTCTTCTCAACATAGAAGGTAGACTGTACAGCACATGAACAGGCCCTTTGGCTCACAATGTCTGTGCCGAACATGATGCCAAGACCAACCCTTATTTACCTAGGGCCTGTTTCTGTGCTGAATGTTTCTATAATTTTCTGAGAAAGCAGTTAACATGTGCGGGGTTGAGGACAATCCGAGCTGGCTTCTGGTTTGGCAACGTGTTGAGTTAGTGGAGTGTCACAGACTGGCCCTGCACAATGGTTGATCTTCATTGCGGTTGTGAAGCCATGGGAAGAGACTGCATCCTCACACCACTTGGATGTGGTATTCTGTTCACAGATCCAGATCTAGTATTGTAGTTCAGTGATAGAATATCTGCTCAGTACAGTTTAAACTATTGTCACGTGTACCTAGGGACAGTGAAAAGCTTTTGTTGCGTGCTAACCAGCCAGCTGAAAAACAATACATGTTTACAATCGAGCCATTGTGCAGAGATTTAAGAGTGTGGAGCGTTGTAGTATGTGATTGTAGATCTACTTCTGTGGCTAGCACACAAATAGTCGCTTGGATTGGGCGCCATCTTGGAAGCAGCCAAACCACGGATTGTCTTGTTCCCCGGGTCAGGGTCAGGATGTGCGGCCCTGTGCCTAATCTATCAATTAGAACACTATGCCTATTTTTTAAGAACTGAGTTTTGCTGAGGTAGGGGTTCTATATCTCCCTTACTTTAATTGTCTTTATTTGGGGAAAACAATCTCCACAGTAATTTTTGTTTATATCAGGAGTGCAGTTATGGAGTGTTGGAATATCATCGAGTTGTTTTTTCCCAATTGTTTAATTCCTGCTTCTGCATGAATACATTAATTGTTTTGAAAATGGTCACAATTGAAACTGTGTCGCTATTATCATCATTCAACATTGTCACTGAGAGGGGACCATCTTCAATTCATAGAGCATGAGGCAATGCAGTTAGTGACAGGCAGACGCTATTTGCGGAAACCTTTTTGTTTTTAATTAAGTCTTGCAACATTTCTGTGTAGGATTAATGAATTACTAAAGAGAATTTGCAGTCACAGAGACTTACAACACAGAAACAGGCCCTTCAGTCCAATTCACCCATGCTAATCAGGTTTTTAACTGAGCCAGTCCCCTTTTCCTGTGTTTGGCCCATATCCCTCCAAACCTTTCCTATCCATGTACCTGCCCTAGTATCTTTAAATGTTACCATTGTGAGAGGGGCAAAGTTTGCAGGAGATATGCAGGTTATGTTTTTTAACACAAAAGGTGTGAGTGCCTGGAATGCACCACCTGAGGTGGTGGTTTAGGCAGATACAATAGTGGCATTCAAGAGGCTTTTACATGGGCATTTGTCTATCAAGGGAATGGAGGGATATGGATCACATGCAGGCAGATGAGAACAAAGAACCTTGTACTGTGCTGTGTTGTTCGATATTCTATGTATCAATTACAACACCAACTAGTCACTGGAAGAAATTCGGCTGAATGGTGTTTTGTTCAGCTTCCTTTGACACTCCTGGTTTAGGTTCTGGCAGGAGTTGAGCCATGTATGGCGTGCAATAACTCCATCAACAGGGGACTTTGTCTCACATTTGTTGCACTGCTGATTCCTCCAGTGTCCTGCTCTGCTCTCAGTCTGAACTATGGCACCAGCAGCCCACTGAGTGTGAGGGCCCAGAAGTTGCCTCGAAGCTTCTCTTGGAGAGACCACTAGTAAAGTGCTGCTTCCCTTAGCAACGAACAAACCAAGTCCTCTACTGCCGGCACAAACCAGAATTTAAATATTCAAATCTTTAATTTCCTAATCGCACGGTTTGCATTAGGTACTGTTAGAGTTGTGGTTCACGACGATAAGACAGTGAAAAGTGAAAGTATTAAATTACTTTGAAGATTATTCCCTTTTGAAGGAATGCTGCTTTCAATTGCTGCTGCCATTGTTCTTAATAGAACTCAATTTGCATAATTATTAAAGATCTGATCTCTTTTTACCAATGACTGAATACCATTTTTTTTTCCAATTCTATCATTATGAATAGAATGTGAATCACTTGAAACTAAGTTGTTTTCAAAAAAAAGCAACACATTTTGTATTCAAAGAGCTTTCAGCTGTAATTGTGAATGTTCTATTAAGACATTTTCCTTTGTGTGATCCCTACGTTTGGATTAATCTGTTTCCAATGAAAAATTGTGCTACAGGCAGAGGCAGAAGTGTTTCATTTTACACATTGATTGGTAACAAAATATAGCACAGAGAATGTAATCAAGTGTCTCCCAATGAATCTCAACAGGTCAAGTTCCCGAATTCATTTGATCTGACTATAAACAGTGAAGAAAATATATCTCTTGCAGAAATTTGTGCTGAGCTACTTGAGCTAAACTTGTTCTGCTACCAGCCACTTGCTGCACTTCACTTCTGTGTTCCCACTCTGATGACTTGGTCCAGCCAATGAGATGTGAACATAAAAACTGTCATTAACTGGAGACACAAGGAATCATGAGTAAAACACAGTACTGCAGTGACTCCACAGGTCAGGCAGCATCTATGGAGGAAATGGATGGGCCACGATATGGGTTGGGACCCTTCTTCAGACTCGCTCGAACTCTCCGGTACAGTTCTGAAGGCATGCCTCGATGTCTTTCAGAAGAGATCTTCAACCAAGATCTCTCAGTGGATGTTAAAGATGCCACAGCACTCTTTTGCAGGTCTCCCTGGTGTCCCGGTGAATATATAAACTATGGTAGGCATTCCTAAAACCAACCATTTGGTCGTTATCAGCGTGATATGAAAATTGGTTGTGCTTCTTGCAGTTGTGAGCACGTCAGAAGTATTTCATCAGCATTAATCTGCTTTGGAACATCCATGTTCTCCAGAGATGCTGCATGACCTGTGAGTTACACCAGTAGTTTGTCTTTTCTTTTCGTAAACCAGCATCTGCAGTTCCTTGAATCTTCATTTTACTGCTCCACCACAAAATCTCCTCAAGGTATGCCAAGTAGTGTGCCAATAGTTCGATGACACTTGGTATGAAGTTAAAATTTATTAAAATGGACATTGCCAGTAACTCATGCATCAAGAATTGGCTTGTAAGGATTTGTAAAAATATTGCCCATCCTCTGATGAACACTGGAAGAAAATAATGAGGAACAGTACGTGGCTTGAAGCTGTAGACATTTATTTTCTTCCAATATCAAACCAAATTAAACTTAGTTGCCTGACCTGCTGTTGTACTCCAGCACGTTGTGTTCTTTTAAACTTAGTTTTGAAGGCACAAGGAACTGCAGATGCTGGTTTACCAAAAATATTTTGTTTTCTCCAGTTCAGATGATGTAATGTGATCATTCTTACGCAGTTGAAACTGACCCCTACTGGTGTGACATTCAAGTTATTTGTTCTCATATTGCCAAAACAAGAGGATGAATATCTGTCATGTAGAACTGATGAATGTTGAATAGTGGATTTCCGTTTCATTCAGAGTTCTGTTTCATTCAGCATTCATTCAGTTTTACATGGTGGATATCGAACCTCTTGTTTTGGCAACACGAGAACAGTTATTTTGCACAGGGAATTTGTGAGCAGCAGCAACCTTGCCAGCTTCAAATTCTTTGTTAAAGAGGTATGAAAGCAAGAGTAATAGTTATACAGAACAGATACTGCCCTTCAGCCCATCTCATCCATGCTGACCAACGATCTAACCATGCCAATGCCACTTGCCTGGCCCACATCTCCAAGCCTTTCCAATCCATGCACCTGTCCATGTGACCTCTAATGTTCCAATTGGATCCACCTCTACTGCTTCCTCTGGCATCTCGCTCCATGTACACACTGCAGTCTGTGTAGAAAAAAAGATTATCCCTTGGGTCCCTTTTAAATCTTTCCACTCTCACCTTAAGCCTATGCCCGCTAGTTCTTGATTCCCCTACTATAGAGAAAACAACAATGGCTGTTCACCTTCATCTATGCCCACCCCCCATTATTTTATACACTTTTATAAGGTCATCCTTCTTCCTCCTATGTTTCAGGGGGAAAAGGACCTTGTAACTCAAACCTTCCAGACCCAGTAACGTTCTTGTAAATCTTTTTTGCACCCTTCGAGTTTAGTGACATCTTTCGGTAGTGGGGGTACAAAAACTGTGTATAGTGGTCCAAATCTGGACTTACCAACATGTGGAAGAATGAATGAACAGCATGTTACCTGCCATTCCTGTAATTTCTGTTTCGCAAGTATTTTTTATGCGTATTAGCCGCTTATTTTAATTAACCTCATTGATAACAGACTCACGCTAGCTGTGTGTGGAGGGCCAGTAATTACACCTAATCTTCCACTTCTTTGTACTGCAGGATTTCAAAGTATGACTAACTGCAATCCTTTTTGTGATTTATTTTCCACTGCACAATATATTACATATTACAATGCTGTGCAATATGCTATAAAAAGCTCATGTCATTCTGGCTTAATTTTTCCCAGATCTCTCTGAATACTGTGAGCCTCTTTCACACTAATCGCAGGACACAGTTCTGTGACATCGGCGAACATGATTACAAACTGTGTTGAATTGTGTGGGAATAGAGGGGAGCGGAGACTGGCAGAGTACCTGGCCAGTTCCACTGATCATTGTCCACTCACTCTGATTGCAGAGCTCTGCTGTTCATTCCGTTGTCTTCTGCCATGCCAGACCAACTCTTATCTACCTGCACATCCATGTGCCTATCCAAAAATCTCTAATGCCACAATTGTATCTGCTTCATCCCCGACAGCATGTTCCAGGCACTCACCACCATCCATTGCCCCACACATCTCCTTTAAACTTTGCCCCTTTCAACTTAACTCTGCCCTCTAATATTTGATTTGTTCCAATGTTCCAGAGAAAACAATCCAAGTCTGCCATCTTAGTAACTAATACCCTCTAATCCAGGCATCTACTCTCGCTTAAAAATGGAGCACGCAACGTTCCAAGCAGCATGTGTCTTTGCAGGGACAGACACTTGTCCTAAAGACTGCTGGTAAATCTTAGATCCAGAAATTGGCCAAAATGTTCTATTACTGCTAGGTTCGAGGCATCCAAGTGTTCTGTAAATGTACAAGGCACAAGGGGTCTGATACAGAGATTTATATCCGCTGCCATTAACCATTTGCTTCCTCTCTGAATTATTGTAATTTTTGATTCTCAAGTATGAAATTTTACAAATAACTTGACTGGCTGCAAATGGTCCCACGCCCAAAGTTTCCTAATGGTCAGTACATTTGAGTTATGTGGCACTAGACAAGTGCCTCAAAATGAGCACATACGTTAACTACTTCATTCAAATTCCACTGTGTCTCATCCACTGATTTATGTATTATCAATAAGAGTAAGTGTTGTTGACTTGGTATTCCACAGGCTGTTGAAAGAAATACAACAACTCCCTGGAAAGGCAGGCACAGAGTTTTGTTTTCCCATTGGCAACTTTTTTTTTTCATTTGAAGCCTGTGGCCTCATTGTGACAATTTAAACTGTCATGGCTCCAGCATTTTGAAGTTGTCTCCAAGGGTTGGTTTGGAGGAGAGACAAGAAACTGCAGATCCTGGGATCTTGAGCAAAACTCAGTGCTGGAGAAATTCAGCAGGTCAGGCAGCATCCGTGGAGGGAATGGACAGCCAACGCTTCGGGTGGGACCCTCCTTTAGACCGGTGCATCAAACATCTGTGCAATTATTAAGATGCAGCCAGAGTTGTTATTTTGATAGTCAGCTGAACTTGGCTTTAAGAAGGAAACCCATATGCTTCTCTTTCTGCCTCTGAGCATGATTGATGCAAGTGCTCGGAATGAAAGCCTATATTGTGCAGAGATGCTACTGAACCCAAGTCTTGTTATCTCCCTTGTATCATTAAATCATAAAGAACTATATCTCACAAAAGGTAAAGTGGTTATAACGGATATTTCAATGCCCTTTACGTACCCATAATGGAATTTACTGCTGCAGCGTACAGTCCACATAACTGATACGCATCTTTTTTGATTTAAAATTAACAACCTGTGAACACATCCTCGTGTGTTAAGAGTCCCTGGTCCAAATAACATTGCTGTTGTGTGAAGTATTGCCAGATCTGTAGTTGTCATTTCAGTGCAAATAAATGCCATTGTGTTGTTCGCCTGTAGCAGTTGGCTGGTTGCCATCCCAAGTGATATTCTCATGTTTAAATTCACAGGCTGTGGGGAAAGCTCCCTTAAACTCCCTTGGGAGTGTGGGTGTGCTCATCATCCAAAGAGATGTATGTGTTGTGCCACTTTGTATGCATCTTTCAGAGACAACAGCTTTTGGCAAGTGCACTATGTTTAGTTTAAGAAAGAACTGCAGATGCTGGAGGTTAATCGAGGGTGGACAAAAATGTTGGAGAAACTCAGCGGGTGAGGCAGCATCTATGGAGAGAAGGAATAGACGATGTTTTGGGTTGTGACCCTTCTTCAGACTGAGTTTAGTTTAGTTTAGAGATACAGCGCGGAAACAGGCCCTTCGGCCCACAGTCGCACTATACTATACAATACACTGGGGCCAATTTGCAATTTTACTAAAGCCAATTAACCTACAAACCTGTATGTCTTACTAATGTGGGAGGAAACTGGAGCACCCGGAGAATCCCACGTGGTCACGGGGAGAACCTACAAACTCCGTACAGACAGCACCCATAGTCAAGATCGAATCCGGGTCTCTGGCGCTGTAAAGCAGCAACACTACCGCTGTGCCACTGTGTAACCATCTGAGATGCATTCCTTTTACTGAATACATTTTAGATTTTGGAACCATTTTTGAGGACCTACAGTACATCAAGGCTGGAGGTTAGTCACCCTCCTTTATGTACATTGTGATTGTTACGACTCCCGAATGCAAGTACTTCAGAGCCACGTAACACAAGTCAAAAACCAGGTTCAGGTTCAAAAAACAGTTTTAATTATTCATTGGAACACAAAACTCAAACCTGATTTAAACAACCCAGTCAGGGATATGGATAAACCGACAAACAATTTAACAATGCTCCAGCCAGCCACACCATGGGCCGTCGAACCGGAGATTCCAAAACCTGCCCAAAGAGATACAACCCTGAAACCAAAATACACGAAAACTCTAAGGTCAGCCCTTATCCGTCCCAATACAATATCTGTTAACAAGGAATGGTGAAAATACACAAAGTTCTATGCCATGTGGTCAGGCTGCCTCGGCCCCCACCAACAGTCTGCTCATCAGTCAGAGTCTACGACGAAGCTAAGAGAATCCTGGGAAGCTCTCGTATTTATACTTCAGATGAGTCACCCGTCACCTGACGCAGCTGGGCCAATCGGGTACAGGAGCCTTTAACCCCTCGATTCCAGACTCACAGCCACGAGGCCTGTACTTGGGATAGAAACAGAGAGGTAAGTACATAGCATTCACCAGGGGGGGGGAGCGCCTAACACCCCCACCCAAAGATACTGAATAAGTTTCTGAAAATGAACAAAAAAAACACCACCAAATTTCAGCAACTATTCAGTAACACAGACATCACTGGCGCGACAATGCATCAGCCAATACATTATCCTTGCCACGGATATGCCAGTCAAATGAGACAACCGCAAGGGAAGCGTCTCCAAAGCCTCAGAGTTACTCAGCTTTCCCTGCGTTACTGCCACAGACAACCGTGCCTCCCCCACATCACCACCCGTGTCAGGGGGCAGCACCACTGCAGCCAAAACAGGCTTAGAAGGACATAGCTCCGACCCATCAACCTCCACAGGCTCCTTCCTGTCGAACCAGTCCTTCATCCTAGACTGAGCAGAGGCAAGATTACCCATTGCCAGTTCGCATGCCCTCCTCAGTCTAGAGCGAAAAGTACAGACGTGGTCTAAAATACTACGTTTTGTATCCTCCTGCAACCATTTCTCCTTCAGGACCCTCAACGGACCACGTACAGTATGCGCGAACACCAGGTCAGCAGGACTGAACCCTAAAGACTCCTGCACGACCTCACGCACCGCAAACATAACTAGATGAACCCCCTCATCCCAGTCTTTTTCAAACTCCAGGCAGTAAGTCCTCAACATAGATTTCAAAGTCTGGTGAAACCTCTCGAGAGCTCCCTGGCTCTCAGGATGATACGCACTGGAGTAACAATGCTTAATATCTAACAACTTCATTACCTGACCAAAAACCTTCGACATGAAGTTGGTACCTTGGTCACTTTGCACAACCTTGGGCAAACCGAACAACGAAAAAAACTTAGTGAGAGACTTAACAATTGCAGGGGCAGTAATTCTACGCAAAGGGACCACCTCCGGAAAGCGGGTAGTCGCACACATAATTGTTAATAAAAACTTGTTGCCCACCCTTGTCCGAGGTAGAGGGCCCACACAATCAACTAGAATCCGCTCAAACGGCTCACCGACCACAGGGATTGGATATAAAGGCGCAGGAACAATCGATTGGTTCGGCTTTCCTGCCACCTGGCAAATGTGACAACACCTGCAGTGCTGTTTCACGTCCTTTTTCAACCCTGGCCAAAAAAAATTCCGTAAGATGCGGTCATACGTCTTATTGACCCCCAAATGTCCACCCAGAGGACCATCATGAGCCAAACAGAGTATCTCGTCCCTGTACCGACGAGGCATCACAATCTGATCAACCACGCTCCAATCATCATGCCCAGATATATCCAAGGGAGACCACTTTCGCATCAGTAAGCCATCCCTTAGAAAATACTCCTTTGCTGTGGAATCCATATCCCCCTCAGGCACCGCGCAGTCGAACAGATCAGATAAACCTGGATCACTCTTTTGCTCCTCAACCAGCCGGTCACGTGACAGTGACACCGGCACATTTCCAGACACTATCCCATCTTGAGATGGAGAAACACCCTTCACAACACAGGATCTATCATCCTGATCCCCAAAAATGCTCTCACTCAGGTCCACCACATCCTCAAACTTCGCCTGGCTTTTAGCCATAGCCCTCGTGACAGCACAAGCTGCGAAGACCTTTGGATGCTGCATAGCCAATCTATCAGGACTCTGCACCATCGGAACAGCCGTCACCTCAGGAGTGACTAAAACTCTACCTCCTGCCAAGTCATTCCCCAAAATCACAGAAACCCCCCCAACGGGAAAACACGGCCGTAACCCAACAGTTACCCGGCCTGAAACCAACTCGGACTCGAGACGCACGGTATGCAAAGGCACTACCATGTCATCCATCCCGAATCCTACCACTGGGACACTTGACTCAACCGATGATTCCCCAGAAAACGGCAGTACACCATCCAATATAAAGGACTGAGTAGCACCAGTATCACGCAAGATGGATACTGGAACTCTGTCACCCCCATCCTCTAGAGAAACAAAACCATTCATGATGAACGCAGAATAATTCCTACACTCATCAGACTCAGGCACCTCAGGTACGACAGGTGCCTTCTGTGTTCCCACCAAAGCCACAGGCTTTGCATTTTTCTGCTTCAGAACGGGACACAACTTTAACATGTGCCCTCTCCTTCTACAATAGTAGCACACAGGACCTTCATCAGTCCTTACATTTCCGTCAACCTTATCAGCTCGGACCTCCCCCTGTATCAACGTGCTGCCATTTGCAGGCACAGAAACAGCTTTGACACTGCCACCGGCGACACCACCACGATCAACCGGCCGTGCACCAAAACTATAGGATCGCCCAACAAAATCAGATTTATGAGTCAATACATACTCATCTGCCAACACTGCAGCCTTAGACACCTCATTCACCTTCTGCTCATTAAGGTAAGTAGTAACCCTCTCAGGGAGACAGTTCTTAAAGTCTTCCATAATCATCAAGGCCCGCAGTAGCTCAAAATCCTTCACTCCTTGAGAAGCGCACCACCTGTCAAAAAGTGCCTCCTTCTCCCTAGCAAACTCCACATAAGTCTGACTATCAAACTTCCTAAAGCGCCGGAACTTCTGCCGGTACGCCTCTGGAACTAATTCATAAGCCCTTAATACTGTAGACTTCACACACTCATAGTCCAGACTGCTTTCAACAGATAAAGACGAGTACACCTCCCGTGGTTTACCCACAAGGACACACTGCAATAGCAAGGTCCACACGTCCCTAGGCCACTTCAAGGACAAAGCCACCCGTTCAAACACTGTGAAATACTTGTCCACATCCTCCTCACGAAACGGAGGAACCAGGCGGATGTTCTTGCTCATATCAAACTCCCGTTCCCTAGAAGAAACCCGGGAATTATCTATTTCTTTTTCCCGCAGCCGAAATTCAGCCCTTTTGGTTTCCTCCTCAAGCCGTTTCATTTCAAGAACATGCATGAGCTCTTTCTCTTTTAACAAAGAGGCAATTCTCTGTGACTCAAGCTCCATCTCCTTCAGTTTAATGACGGCCTCCATGTTCTGCACTGGCTGAACAAAAGGTGGGGGACTGTCTGCACCACCAGGCAAAACCCCAGCCTCCACCAACGCAGCCCACAACTCCGATTTAATGGAGTGTTTCTTTGAATGCTTGTCAATAGTCACGGCATAGTTCTCAGCCAGCAAAATCAAATGCTCTTTCGAACATCTATCAAACAACTCCTGACTAGGAGCCTCAACAAATTCTTTCACCTTAAATTCCATTGCTAATGTAGCCCCAAACCACCAGCTAAAACCTGGGCATTAATGCTACCACAAACAGGGAAGAAAAAATTCCCTCACAACACACAGACTTCCCCAGTCCAGAAGCCTACCAAAAAAACAACCCCCTAAAAACGTCTAGGGTCCTCAAAACTTAGGACGAGCCCCCATTTTGTTACGACTCCCGAATGCAAGTGCTTCAGAGCCACGTAACACAAGTCAAAAACCAGGTTCAGGTTCAAAAAACAGTTTTAATTATTCATTGGAACACAAAACTCAAACCTGATTTAAACAACCCAGTCAGGGATATGGATAAACCGACAAACAATTTAACAATGCTCCAGCCAGCCACACCATGGGCCGTCGAACCGGAGATTCCAAAACCTGCCCAAAGAGATACAACCCTGAAACCAAAATACACGAAAACTCTAAGGTCAGCCCTTATCCATCACAATACAATATCTGTTAACAAGGAATGGTGAAAATACACAAAGTTCTATGCCATGTGGTCAGGCTGCCTCGGCCCCCACCAACAGTCTGCTCATCAGTCAGAGTCTACGACGAAGCTAAGAGAATCCTGGGAAGCTCTCGTATTTATACTTCAGATGAGTCACCCGTCACCTGACGCAGCTGGGCCAATCGGGTACAGGAGCCTTTAACCCCTCGATTCCAGACTCACAGCCACGAGGCCTGTACTTGGGATAGAAACAGAGAGGTAAGTACATAGCATTCACCAGGGGGGGGGAGCGCCTAACAGTGATAAATAAAAACAACAACTTGCATTTTTAAGCATATTTTACCATAAAATGTCTGAAACAAGTTTGTTCAGATCATTAGGGTTTTGTTTATTTCTTTCTTTGTCGCATTTTTGACTCTGCATGATCTTGTTTCTCCGAAATAATGATTTTGTCGCCTCAACTGTTGATCTGGATTTGATGTATCAGATTAGGTCCAGTACAATCAAGCTGCTAGAGTCATATTCTTGCTAATCAACCTACAGTGTCAAGTGCTGAGGCTCTATGGTGGGGCGGTGAATGTGCCGCATTATTAAATCCTACCAATACATCAGTCCCAATATAGTTAGGCACCCCATAATTGGAGCAAAACACTTGGAATCACAGCTCTGTAAAGTTTTCATCTGCTATGATTAACAGAACAAGGCAATATTGTTAATGAACCATCAAATTATATTATACAGGAGCTTCTCATACACTTCAGGAGTCTTATCCTCATTGTTAATCATATCCATTTAAGGTTCATTCAACTTTTACAGTGTGTGTGGGTGTAGAGTCAATCTGGCACCATTATCTGCAATTAATCATGCTGCTTACAATTTGAAACATTTTATAACCCTTTTCATTGTCATAAAATGTCCATTTCAGAAGTTCCAATTGCTATCATTTGAGTTAAAAGCCTAACAAATGTATTGTGGCACAAAATTCAGGATAAGTCTTTTATTTAAATAAGAAGCACAGGGGAAAGATGGAGGGATTACCAGTCGACAAACATACCTCATTAACTGGTTTATAGCAAAGTGTGGGAGGCTGTTATTGAAAAGAGGATTGTTCTTTTAATCCAAAGCAGAATACTGCGGGTTCTAGAAATCTGAAATAAAAATAGAAAATGCTCAAATTCGTCAGGCAGCGTCTGTGGAGAGAGAAACTGAGTTAATGATTCAGCTGGATGCTCTTCAGTCTGTAACTGGGAGATATTAAAAATCAAATGGAATTAAAGTTATAGAGAAAGGAAGGAAGTTGCAGGGAACAGTGGGAGATGCCTGTAACATGATTAAGATCATGATTAAGGAGGATAAAAAGGCCACCTCTTTTGATGGAGACATGAGATGCTACAGATGGTGGAAACTATAAAGTGCTGGAGTAACTCAGCAGGTCAGGCCTCGTCTGTGGAGGGAATGAAGAAACAAAGATTCATGTGGGTTCTGAAAGGTCATGACCTGAAACGTCGCCTATCCGTTCCCTCTGCAGATGCCGCATGAATGTTGCGTTACTCCAGCACGTTGCGTTTTGCTCAATCTTCCCTGATTGTTGTTTAACTGAAAGAGTGCTGAAGGCTCATGCAGAATAAACAGTGTGTTTGATAGCTACAAATAGAAGGAGATGGATGAAATAACTAAATGGGACAAAGAGAGGATACTAAAATGCTGGAAATGTGAGATAAAGGTTAGAGTAGCTGATTGTCTGAAAGCGTTGATCTCTGTGTTAAATCTGGAAGGCCATAGTATGCCTGTTTGAAAATGAGGTGTTATTCCTTGATCTTGCATTCAGCTGTATTGCAACAGTATGGGAGGTGCTGAAACATGTTGGGATGTTCAAATCAAGTAGATGTTGGGATCTTCAAACCAAGATCAGTGGAAGTCTGAGAATCAGCACCAAGTCTTCCATCTTGGCACTTTACAGTCTTATGGATTCAACTCTGAGTTCTTCAGTTTGTGATAATTGTTTATTTCAGTTAATAATTTATTTTGCTTTTGTAATTGTGAGTTCAGCTTTCATTTCTGTGTACACCTCCCCAGATGCACTATTATTATTCATGACTATTCTGTGCTGCCACCACCGTGACTTGTTATTTAATAGCTTCCACCCTATCACACCCCTTTGCTTTTGTTTACTCTGCTCTTCCTTTCTTCCAGTTGAGATGAAAGGTCTTTGCCCCTAGACTAACTTTGCTTATCTCTCCACAGTAACTGAGTGAACTGATGAGCCATTTTTAAGTTTGTTCTTTTACTCACTCAGAGAGGTCTAGCTCTTTGGCAGAGGATGAGAGTTGCCAGTTGGAACCATCTCTTGAATTAATATGAACATAGACTTAACGGCTCAAACCTGACAGGGAAGGGAGTTTTGATCCAGTTTCTTTTGAAAAAACTTATTTTGGTGACTGCCTAAGATTTAAGGAATTTTCTGAATCTGTGTGTGTATTGATTTCACTGTAGAAAACATCAGGAGGATGAAATTACTCTCTCCTCCCTCATTGCTTTGTGAAGAAGTTGTTCATAATAATTTCTGGTGTTCTAAGTCTTGCAGAGTGTGGAATATACAAGAGTTTATAAATGCCTAAAGTAACAAGGATGTCAGTAAGTTGGGAAGGATGCAGTAGCGATTCACCAGGATGTCACCTGGGCTTGCGGGCTTGAGTTATAGGGAGAGGTTGGATAGGCTGGGCCTTTTCTCTTTGGAGCGTCGGAGGCTGAGCAATGAGCTTCTTCTTCTTATTGAGTCCACATCACAAGATTAGAAATTGTTCAGCCAGAGCTGAACACACTTCTTGGCATCTTGCGCTTCTTGTGCTTCTTGTGCGTGGTGGTGGAAAGATTGGACCTTATTGCGGTGTACAGGTTTTTGAGGGACATGGATAAAGTGAACACTCAGCCTTTTTCCCCAGTGTAGACGATTCTAATACTGGAGGGTCTAGGCTTAAGGTGAGGAAGGGGAGACTTAAGTAGGACCTCAGGGACAACTCAGAGGGCCGTCTGTATCTGTAGTGAGCTGCCAAAGGAAGCTACTACAGATGTGGGTACAATTTGGCTTCGAAAAGTCATTTACACAGATATATGGATAGGAAGGGTTTAGAAGGCTATGGGCCAAATGCAGGCAAATGTGACTAGCCCAATACGCCTACTTGGCCGGCATGGATAACTTGGGTCGAAGGGCCTATTTCCATGCTGTACAGCTCTAGGTTTCTATGACGGTGACTCTAAGCAGTGAAGTTGGCAATATAAACAGTGCAACTATGGAATGCATGGGTTAAAGAAAAGGCAAACCATATCACAGCTAAACTATTTACAGGGAAAATAGTTTGTTGGCTCAAAGAGTTATGTGAAGGCTCCACCCAATTCAAGGTTCACAATTGAGACTCATACTTCTGAATATAGCCCTAATCTTTCTGTTGTGACAATGACCTTAATGTGTTGGATAAATGTTATACCCACCTTTTCTCCTTCCTTCAGTTATTCACTGTCAATGCACAATGGTGCAGGATCTGCTATCAGTCAATGAGTGACACAGATACCCTTACGTACATCAGCTATAACAGTTCCTAGGCTGTGACCTACATTACAACAATCACTTCACTTCAGTGAGTTCTTCATTGACTGAAAAACACTTCAGGATGTCTGGAGACAATAAAAGGCAATAGAGACATGCATGTGTAGGAAGGAGCTGCAGATGCTGGTTTAAACTGAAGATAGATACAAAATACTGGAATAACTCAGCGGGACAGGCAGCATCTCTGAAGAGAAGGAATGGGTGATGTTTCGGGTCGAGAACCTTTCTTCAGACTAGTCAGGGGAAAGGGAAATGAGAGATATAGACAGTGATATAGAGAGATATAGAACAAATGAATAAAAGATATGCAAAAAAGTAACAATGATAAAGGAAATAGGCCATTGTTAGCTGTTTGCTAGGAGATAATAATAATAATAATAATAATAATAATAATTTGTTTATAGGGACAGTGCATATTAATGAACATTTTGCATGTAAATATGCGAGATTGTAGCCAATCATTAGCTAATTTCCGTCACTAGTCATGCATCTATTTATGTTTAGCTGATTGGGATTATAACATATAGAACTATAGACATGCATCTATTTATATTTAGCTGATTGGGATTTCCTCAAAAATAATTCATCCCTGGAAAGGTTTTCCAGTGTTTGCATCAATTAAGTTATTTTTAGATTATACTTTCTTCACATCATCTTTTGATATGTTGTGTAACGGATTGGAAATTGCTGTTCGTTAGTGAATATATCCTCCTTGTATTTATAAATGTACATGTTTTGTTCATTAAACTCATCATCAGATTACTGGGTAATTGAAATAACATCAGGTTGTACTCTCTAAATAGTCTGGGCATTGGACCATCAGGGATGGCATGTCGACACAATAAACTGCAGATGCTGGAATCTTGAGCAGAACACAAAGTACTGCAGAGATCCTACTTCTGGCTGAAGAGTCTGAAGAAGGGGCCCAACCCGAAACATCGCCTGTCCGTTTCCTCCCCAGACGCTGCCTGACTTGCTGAGTTCCTCCAGGGATGTCAAGAGCTATAGCTGAACTACAGATTTACACATATCCTTCTGTGCATGCTTGGCAGAGGTATACAAGAACAGTTAAGGTATTCTCAATCATTGAAGAATATAGGGTCTCTCCAAGATAAGGCTACATAGCCCCTTATGCATGATCTATCATTCAGTAGAATCGTAGCTGTTCCTTAACCTCTATAAATTGGTAGTCCTCACATTCAATTAGACAAATCTATAATTCTAACTGCACTTTCACAATAAATATGCTAGACATGATTGCTTAGGTTGAATAACATCAATTTTGAAATTGGAGTTGTACTGTATTATGACATTTTTTTATAATTAAGTGGTTTTTGATAGGAACTTTTTCAATGTATAGGGGGCTCTCCTAGGAGTTTTACATGGTCTACATTGGGATTGATTGCACCTGGCTTATGGAGTTAATGGTGTAAATGGGCAGAACAGTTTGCTTGATAAAAGATCAGTTGTTTCAGAATCTCTCTCATTGGTACAGTCGATGAATGGGTCCAAGAAAAGGTGGGAGCAGATCTGATTGTAAAAGTCACTCACTGAACTGAATGTATTTGCACAGTGCACTGTTTACACGTTTAAATGCTCAGCTGGAGGGTTAATTTCAAAAAACAATCAGTGTGTTTATAAATGAGTGTCAGAGCTGGATAAATTGTGGCTGTTTGTATTGCACCGTGGCATTAATAAATAAAGGAAAGGACTGATTTTAATTGAAATCATTTTAAATTCTATTCAGACTTATTATGCATTGGCTTTTTACAAATATGTCCCAAGGCTATAGATGTAAAACTAATATGTTAATAAATAATAAACAATGAGGATTCAAATCAGAAGTCCATATTAGTTTTAATTGAAAGACTGCTCAAAGGTTTAATGGCATAATGTTTTCCTGTGTTCCCTTTAGAGACATGATTATATTTAAAGCGTCTCGAGTAAAAGTTGAATTTGTATAACGTGATGAGTGTAGAGATGGTGTATAGGAAAGATGATAGTATATTGATTACAAAAAATGGCCATACTACGATAGCAGTCTCTAGTTTTGCAGTTAGAACATTAGCCTTGAAAAACAATATTTAACCACTTTCCAATATCTTTCTACCATTGGGATAAATAGACTACCAAAGAGAATTGAATTGAATGTACAATAAATCATTCGCATTATATCCAAATTTAATTTTGAAAATGAATAATTCATTGTCAAAATGAATTCTGCCGAAAAAAGATTTCTGAAGATGAAGTGACATACCATGGTACTCAACATGTTAATCTGGAAGATAGGAAAACAATCTCACATCTCCTTGACATCTCTAGCTGTCCCTCTTTTGGAGTCATACAGCACATAAACAGGCCCCTCGGTTCACCTTGCCCATGCCGACAAAGATGCCCCATCCACACGAACCCCACCTGCTTGCTTTTGGCCCATATCACTAAACTTTTCTATCCATGTACTTTTCCGACTGCCTTTTAAATATTGCTATAGTACCTGCCGCAACTACCTCCTCTGGAACCACCCTCTGTATGAAAAAGACGTCCCTCGGGTTCCTATATAATCTTCTCCCTCTCACCTTAAACAAGGCTAGTGATTCTTGTTTCCCATATTTTGGGTAAAAGACTCTGTGCATCTACCCAATTTATTCCTCTCTTGATCTTATACACTATATAAGTTCACACGTCATCCTTTTGCACTCCAAGGAATAAAGTCCTAACCTGTCCAACTCTCTCTACACCTCACATCCCCATGAACATAGCATCCTCCTCATAAATCTTCCCTGCACTTTCCAGCTTAACCCTTCCTATTGTAGGGTAACCATTATGCAGGAGCAATACAGTGGCACAGCGATAGAGTTGCTGCCTTACAGTGCCTGAGACTAGGGTTCTATCCTGACTACGGGTGCTGTCTGTACGGAGTTTGTATGTTCTCCCTGTGACCACGTGGGTTTTCTGCAGGTGCTCAGGTTTCCTCCCACATTCCAAAGACATGTAGGTTAATTTGCATCTGCAAATTTTCCCTAGTGTGTTGGATAAAACTATTGTATGTGTGATCGCTGGTCAGTGTGGACTCAATGGCCAGAAGGGCCTGTTTCCACACCTTATCTCCGATCTGAACTGAACTGAATACTCCAAATGTGGCCTCATCAATGTCTTGTGCAACTGTAACTTAACATCCCAACTCCTATGCTCAATACCCGACTGATGAAGGCCAATGTAATGCAAACATCTTGAGTACCCTATTTACACATTCATCAGTTTCAAGGAACCATGTACGTATGCTTCCCAGGGCTCTTGCTTTCACTGTGAAAGTCTTGCCCATGTTTGACTTCCCAAAATGTAGCACCATGCACTTATCTGTATTAAACTCCATTAACCATTGTTCAGCTCACATGTCGGGGTGGAAGATTGCAACCTTCACGTGGTCCGCCCTGTTTCGACGAATGCAATCAACCTGGCGTGCACAATCAAATAAGATCAAATAGAACAAGTTGTCCTACAACTTTAGGCTGTGCACACCATACACAAGAAGAAGAAGCTCACTTGTCCAGCTGATCAGGAGCCTACTGTCATTTTTGATAACCAACTTTCCTATCTACGATACCTCCCACTTTCATATAATCTGCAAATTTAATAATCATTCCTCTTACATTCTCATCCAATCATTGATATATTGTAAACCACGTTTTTTCTGCATGTTTTTCTCTGCTTCTGACTCTCTTTCACTCAACATGCCTTCTTTCTAGAGAGATGTGATGCATAGGATGGCAGAGAAAGGCAGAAGGACACTAGATGAGGCTCCCTGCCTTGTGCCTCTGCTCTGCCACAAACTCACGAAGCTTCCTTCACTTTCAGGCTCTCGATGTGTCTCCTACCTCTTCATCTGCTTTTCACACCCAGTTATCTTTTACCCATTGCAACCCTTCTATTGTTACTGACTTCACCCTTAATAGAGTAATCAAACTGTGCAGCACAGAAACTGCACGGGAGGAATTACTTTAGTCAGATGGTGGTAAATCTGTGGAATTCATGAATGAATGAATGAATAAGTTTATTGGCCAAGTATCTACACATACAAGGAATTTGCCTTGGTGCTCCGCTCGCAAGTAACAACACGACATACAGTAAACCATTAAGAATAAAACATAAAACATTAATACATTAGCACAGAAGGCAGTGGAGGCCAAGTTAATGGACATTTTTAAGGCGGAGATTGACAGATTCTTGATTAATGCGGGTGTCAGGAGTTATGGGGAGAAGGCAGGAGAATGGGGTTGAGAGGGTAATGATAGATTAGCCAGGATTAATTGGCGCAGTAGACTTGATGGGCCGAATGGCTTACTTCTACTCCTATAACCTATGAAACGGCCCTTTTGGCCCACGATATCCAAGCCAACCAAGTTGGCATCTTGGGCTATTTTCTTATTTTCCTGCATTTGGCCTCTCGCCTTCTGAACCCTTCCTATCCATATCTATCCAGACAGAAGGAACTGCAGATGCTGGTTTACAAAAAAAGACAAAGTGCTGGAGTAACTCAGTGGGTTAGGCAGCACTACTGGATGATATGGATAGGTGATGCTTGGTGTCGGGACGTTTCTTCCAACTGATTGTAGTATGGAGAAGAAAGCTGGAAGAGAGTTGGGGGTCAAAACCAGCACGTCCTTCCTCGGATATGGTGCGTAAATATTCCAAATGTAGCCTCATCAGCGCCTTATAAAGCCTAGCATTACATCCTTGATTTTAATTCTAGTCTGAGATCAATTATTGCTGCTGCCTCCCAGCCCAAATTATGTGTATGTAGTCCAGCTGCAGGGCAGCATCTCATTAAGGTGTCACCACGGCATCAAATCTATCAAATACAATTTCCCTTTAATAAAACATAGTACAGTCAAACCGAGTTATAGATTCTCTAAATATCTTATTCCCACTTCCTCAATAATGGATACCAGCATTTTCTGAAGGACCGATGCATGGTTAACTGGTCTATCATTTCCTGCGTTCGGTCTTCCATCTTTCTTGGTGCTGCATTGCTGTTTTCTAATCCACTGCAGTCTTTACAGAATCTCGGAAGATTGGAAGGAGGTGACTGTAGTATCCCTGAGCCTGGAGCAGGGAACTGCTCAGCCATTTGTTTGCTTCATTTATTTTCCCTTAAGTGCTTGGATCCTCTTTTATTGCAGTAGAGTTGATGACTTATACTGCGAAGACAGATGCAAAATAGTTGCTTGAAATGTCTGCCATTTATTGTATTAAATTCCCCAGTCTCACTTCTAAGGATTTACTTTATCTGCTCCCTTACTTTGTTTATAGAGTTACAGAAGCTCTTGCCGAATGTCCTTGTGTTTCTTAAGTTTTCTCTCACAGTCAACTCTCTGCCTTGTTGTCGTAGTTTCATCAGCATAGAACAGATGTGAAGTGGATGGTTCCACTAGTGGAAGTCTAAGACCAGAGGACATGTCCTCAGAATAAAATGCCTTTAGAATGGAAACGAGGAGAGATTTATTTAGCCAGAGTGTGGCGAATCTGGGGAATTCATTGCCACAGGTGCTGGTGGATGCCAAGTTATTCGGTATTATTAAAGCGACGATTGATAGGTTCCTGATTAGTAAAGGGGTCAAAGGTTATGGGGAGGCAGGGGAATGGGGTTGAGAGGGAAAAATAAATCAGCCGTGTTCGAATGGCAGAGCCGACTCGGTGGGCTAAATAGCCAAATTTTGCTGCTATAAAATTGCTTATGAAATTTGTTGGTTTCAAAATAAATTCTCAGCCTTCCATCCAACAGCGAACCTTCACTGTATTGTATGCTTTGCATCTTCTTGTGGGCTCCACCTTTCCTTGATCATTGTTCTTTGATCTTTCATTCATTTGTTCTATATCACAGTCTATATCCCTCATTTCTCTTTCCCCTGACACTCAGTCTGAAGAAGCGTCTTGACCCGAAACATTTCTTTTCCCTTTCATTTCGTATTCCTTTTCGTCAGAGATGCTGCCTGACCCGCTGAGTTACCTCAGCTTTTTGTGTCTATCTTCTTGTCATCCTTGCATCCCTGGCTTACCACAGAGAGATCATCCTTCTCATAGTCTTTATTTATCAACAGAATCTATCTTTGCTGACAATGAGGAAATATTGCCTTAAAAGTCTAATTCATAGTTTACTCACCTTGCCCATTTTCCCAGTCCATTTCGGCCAACTCTGCTTTCATACTTTTTTAATCGCCTACATTTAAGTCCAAAACACGAGTTTCCAATTCAAGTTTCTCACTTCCAAGTTAAATGTAACTTCCCATCATTAGGAAATGCTTTTCCCCTGAGGATCTCTTCCTCTTCCATCATTAGTTAACATGGGGTCTGCGCACTTGATCAGATTTGAAATGGCTGGTTCCCTGGTTGGCAGCAAACTTTACTGTTCGACAAACACACTCTATCAATTCATTCTCAAGGTCACCTTTTTCAGTTTTATTTGTCCAATCAATATAAAGTTTAAAGTTGCTCTTAGTTAATGAACTTTATAGCAAGCGTATATTATTTCTTGATTTATGTTCTGTTCACAATGCAACCATGGCCCACAATCTCCTATGACGTCTTTCCCCACCATTTCAGAGCACCACCAAAACAATTTCCGTCTCGATCTACTGAATCAAGACCATTTATCACCATTGTACTGATCTCATCCTTTCGTGACAGAGCTGCCCCATTTATGTTTCCTTTGTGGATATCTTGTGGAGACCATTCCACCCATCAGGCCCTTGCCAGCTCACAGCAGAGCAATCCACTCAGTCCTATTTCCCCCTTATTTCTCTGTAACCTGGCATTGTATTCCTCCTTGTATGCCCATCAACTGCCCTAAGGGTGCTATTGCCACTTACCTATACTGGGGCTAAATAATTAACCTATCTTTCAGATGTGGAAAGAATCTAGAGCTCCCAGAGAAATATATACAGTCATGAAGAGAATGTACAAACTGCTCCCATTTCGCTGATCAGGAGTGGACCCAGGGTTAAAATGCTGACAACTCCGTTGTTTAGATACCAGCCTTGGAAATCAGTTATCTGTAATGGCTCTTAAATAATAGTCATACAGCAAAAAAATAGGCCCTTCATCCCAAGTCGTCCATACCGACCAAAATGCCCCATCTAAACTGGTCCAATTTGCCCATGTTTGCCCCATATCGCGCTAAACCTCTTCCTACCCATGTACCATCCAAATGTCTTTTAAAATATTATTTATAGTACCTGCCTCAACTACCTCCTCTGGCCAGGTTGCTCCATATACCCATCACCCTCTGAGTGAAAAGGTTGCCCCTCAGCTTCCAATTAAATATTTTCCACTGGTTCTTGATTCCCCTAGCCTGGCGGAAAATACTGTGTGCATTCAATCTATCTATTGCTCCCATGATTTTATACACCTCTATGAGATCACCCCTCAGCCTCCTTTGCTACAAGAAATAATGTCCTAGTCTGTCCAGTCTCTTCCTAAAGCTTAGGCTCTTGAGTGCTGACAACACCCTTGTAAAATAAAATCTAGTGATTTCTGGTTGTGCCACCAATTGTCTATCTTGTTACAAACGCTGCATTTATTTGTATAAGGAACCTTTATTTTTATCTGTTGACCATTTTTCTCCACTCTGACTTTATTTGCAGATGTACTCTTTAATAAATACATAGTATTTCACGTTGACAAACCCTCATCTCTCTCTATAGATGTTGCTTGACCTACTGAGTGTTTCCAGTACTATCTGTGTTTATTTTGTATTTCCAGCATATGCAGCCTGTTGAGTTTTAAACACGCTTGTGTTTGGACATTGGCTCCCCTGCTTAGTCTGTCGTTACCCATTTTGCAGCTCTGCAGCATCACTTTGTCCTATCTTTTCAGCTTCCAGAATTTTCCTTCACCTGTATGCACCATCACCCCTCTCCTCCCATCTCTCTCTCACACTCTGTAAAATCCTATTTACATACTAGTTATCTGATTCACTAGAATACCTCCCCCATCCCAACAGAACAGCTGGCCCTAGTACTTGCTTTCATGCATTGAAACTCATTCTTCATACGCCAGTCTTTAAGCCATGCATTCATTGTTCATTGTTCGTTCCTTTATCACGGGTGTCAAGGTATAGTGAAAAACTTTTTTATGCGAGCCAGGCCACTCGTGTATGGTATGATTGTATGTCAGGTTGTGCAAAAGAGAAAACAGCGTGCAGAATATGGTGATGCATTTACAGAAAAAATGTGAGGGTAGCAACAAGGTAGTTTGGAAGATTGTATAATTCATCCCAAGCAAGTATCTGATAATAGCAGGGGAAAATCTATTCTTGAATCTGGTGGTATGTGCTTTCTAGTTTTTGTATCATCTGCCTGATGGGAGAGGGGAGAAAATTGAATGACTCTGGTATAACATGTCCTTGACTATGTTGGCAGCTTTCCCAAGGCACTTGGGAATTGTAGATGGATTGATTAGTGGGTGGGTGGGTGGGAAGGAAGACCGGTCTATGTAATGGTTTGGACTGCGTCCACAATTTTTTGCGACCTTGGGCAGAGTTGTTGCAGTAGAAAGCTGTGGCGAATCCCGATAGGATGCTTTCTATGATGCATCTGTGGAAATTGGTAACAGTCATTGGAAACATGCTGAAATTGCTCAGCCCTCCAATGAAGTAGAGTAATTGGCGTGCTTTCTTGGCCATAACGTCAAAGTAATTGGACCAGGACAAATTGTTGATGTCTACACCCAGGAACTTGAAGTCTCAACACTCTCTACTTCAGCACCAATGTCCTGGTCAGTTTGTTCCCAATTTGCAGATGGACTAAACTGGCAAGTAAAGGGAAGAAGGGAATGGAGCTCTTCCCCATTACCTTTCTAATCCAATTCGTGACAAGCCTGAAGAGGAAGGAATAGCCACTGGATTAAGTGATGAAGAAAAATAAAGTTTTGGAGAGCTGTTGAAATTGTAATGTGAAACCTTTTCATTAAGCAAAAGATAGAATATAGCTGGAGACTATGGATCCAAACAATTTAATATTGGAAAAAATCTATAGAATTCACATAAGACTAAATAATACTTCTTCTGTTCTGGCATCCGTGTTCAGTAAAAGAGATGGTGCAAGAGAGTGAAGCTTATCCAGAAAGCTTCAATAAACAACGTTCTACTTAGCAGATCAGTATAGTATGTGGAGGCAAAGGCTTGACCAGAAACAAGGACTATCTGTTTCCCCCGCCACAGATGCTGCCCGACCTGGTGAGTTCATCCAGCACGTTTTTTTTGCTGTAGATTCCAGCATCCAGCTGTCACTTGTCTCCATTAGATAAACTGAGTGTCCTCTCTTCAAAGGAAATGGCTGAAGAAAGATAGGAAAATAAAAAATTATATCTGAGATGCCGTCATACCAAAGTTGGTCAGAAATGGTTCTGTTGATTTAACTTTAGCATTGTTCCTTGTTTTGAAGGATTTCATTTTTTTTAAGTACAAATTTCAGAATCGCTTTGATAGTGTGCCCACTATTCAGCTAGATTGTGTTAGTTTTAATTGACTCTCTTGCTGCACAATAGGGTCATAGTTGCACAGCAGGGAAACAGGTTTTTCAGCCCAATTTGTTCTTGCCAACATAAATGTCTATTCAAGCTTGTTCCATTTGTCCTTATCCCTCTAAATATTTTTATCCGTTTACCTGTCCAAATGCTCATTAACATTATAATTGTAGCAGCCGCTACAGATTCCTCTGGCAGCTTGTTCCATTTACCAACCATCCTTTGCATGGAGAAACTTGTCCCTCTGGTCCCATTAATTATTTCCCCACTCACTTTAAATCTATATCTTCTAGTTTTAGACACCCCGACTCTGGGAAAAAGAAACTGTGACTATTCACCATTTCTATCAGCCATGATCAGATCGAATGGCGGTGCAGGCTCGAAGGGCCGAATGGCCTACTCCTGCACCTATTTTCTATGTTTCTATATCTCTCTTGATTTTGATACCTCCATCAGATCACCTCTCAGCCCCGTATGCTCAGAGAAAAAGGGCTCAATTTATCCACCCTCTCCTTGTCACTCAAGCCCATCAGTCCTGGTCACATCACGTGAATCTTTTTTGCACCCTTTCCACCTTAATAGCATCCTTTATATAGATGGGTGATTAGAACTACACACAGTTTTCCAAGTGTGATCTCGCCAACGACTTGTACAATTGCAAAAGGATGTCCTGACTCTTGTACTCAATGTTCTGACCAATGAAGGCAAGCTTGCCAAATGCCTTCTTCACCACCCTGTCTGCCTGTGTTGCTGCAATACTACTCTTATTTGTCAGGTAAACAATAACTAAAGAAACACATACAAATTCTATTTTTGATAGGACACTATATTGTGGTCTTTGTACTTGTTGGAGTTGGCTGCAGTCAGAAATAGATTGATGATTGATAGCATGGTAAATTGAAGCTACAGAGAGTATTCTACTGTGACTAAATAGCATGAATGTTAGCACATAATCATTTTCTGAAATTGATCAATACTAGACCTGAGTATCAGATATAGGGATGAATGGTATTTGGTTTATAGCACAAAAGTTATTATCAATGTTGGTGCTTTTTCCTTCATTTAGTTTGATCAATAGCTGGTCCACCACTGAAGAGTGAAATTAATGATGTGTGAAATGGTTTGTTTAACCCACTTAACTGCAAAAATGGATGTAAAAACCATGGCAAATGATGAGAAGGAGTGAAACATGCCACTGGAATAGCACTGGGGGAAAGGGTGTGTTGAACAGAAAAACATAGGGGAAAGGGTGGGACGTATGATTATTTGAACTTTCTCCCTCGTTCAATAAGATCACGGCTGATCGAATCTTCACCTCCTTTCCTCTTTGATCCCCACAACCCTTGATTCCTCTACAGTCCAAACATTGATCTTGGACTTGAATATATTTAATAATTCAGCCATCACTGCTTGCTGGGTAGTGAATTTCAAAGATTTCTTTGTCATAGACAGTAGAAATTAGAGTCATGCAGCATGGAGTCATTCGGCCCAACTAGTCCATGCCGACCAACATGCCCCATCTCGTCTAGTCCCATTTTCCTGTTTAGCCCATGTACCTCTAAACCTTTCTCCATCTTAAACAGGCAGCTTCTGATTCTGAAAGCAAACAGCTCATTTGGAATTCTTTCAGGTGTGGAATTCTCCTCTCAGTACTTAACCCACCATATCTTTACTATTGATATTGGATTATTATTATTCGTGTACCATGATACAATGAAAAAACTTGTTTTAAATACTATCCAGTCAGATCATGTTATACATTACAATCGAGTCATACACAAGTACAAACAGCTAGAGGAACTCAGTGGGTCAGGCAGCATCTGGGGGTGGCGTGGGGGGAATGGAAAGACAATAGTTTGGGTTGGGGTCCTTTTTTCTGAAGGGTCCTGACCGAAAATAACATCTGTCCGTTGCCTCCACAGATGCTGCCTGAACCTCTGAGTTCCTGCAGCACTTTATTTTTGCCTCAAGGTTCCAGCCTCTTCAGTTTCTTATATCTCCATACACAAGTTAATGTAAAGAGGAAAATAACCAGAGTGCAGATTATAGTGCTTCACCATTCTAATGTTATAACAAAATCAACTGTCATTCTCCTAAATTCCAATTTGTAAAGGGCTAACTGTGTCAACTCTACCTTAAAACAAACCCCTTCATCTAGCGGGGGGGGGGGGGTGGGGGGGGGTGCAGGTTTGTATTGCTTGTCGGAGATTTCCTCAGGTTGCTAGTCGATCGGACTTCCGTTCCCGTTTTTTTTTTTTTTAAACGCTGGACAATTTAATAGTTGGATTAAAGTAAAAATGCGACTTCAACGTCACAGAATGTAATATCAGGACAAAACAAAGGGTAAGTCGTTTATTTCACATAGAATCTTGCTTCAGCGGGGTGGATTCAGTCTACTTTTACAATGCGAAAATGTTATTTAGTCCCCAAACGATTCAGCCATGTCTTTGCCTGCCGATATGGGGTTAAAATTCACGACAACGGCAACGTTCCAATCGATCGCATTCTAGAAACGCCCACTCGCAAGATGATTAAAATTCTCTTTTTTTTGGACATATCATAAGAGCATCTAAATCGTCTATATTTTTTGTAATTGTCTACCATAATCAATATTTTTATACTAAATATCCACAACAGTTTTTGTCAGATGTATTGTGCAAAAAATAATAATTTTGATTATATTGAGAGTGGATGTTTCTAGATTAATTTATGGGAATTAAATATTAAATTCCTTCCATTTGGCATGTAAGTTCATGACAGTGAGATTTAAAAATCAAGTTATATTCTGAATTCTTGCGTGAATGGGATTAGTTTGTTATTTGGATACTTAGGCTATTTAAAACATTTAGCCTTTTCTTAAGAAATGGATTAGATCTAGTAATTGAATTTAGATGAATAGATTAGATGAATTTAATTGATTTAATGAAACTGATGATTATGACATTTTTGTTGGGTATTTACTATTTGTTTTAGTGTTTAACTTTATCATTTCTACGTTTTTTTCAAGTTCTTACCTTCCCGGAGATGTGATTGATTTTCGGATCACATTCTCCGGGCTCTGCGGCCTACCATCGCTGGAGCTGGGAGCTGCCTCGGACTGTCGTGAGCCCCACCGTGGGGCGCGGACTTATCATTGGAGCGGATCCCTTGCCTGGGATCGCTCCTACCGTGGCCTGCGGACTTACCATCAAGGGCTCGCAGTCTCGGGGGAGGCTAGTCGGGAGCTCCAACGCCGCAGAAGATTCAACCAGCCCCGACGCGAGGTTCGATCGCCAGGCGCGGGGGAGCTGATAACCCCCCGATGCAGGAGCTGAACGCCTCGACACGGAGGGCCCGAATGCCGCCGACTACGGGAGTCAAGATCGTCCCGTCAACAGAGGGCTCGAGGCCCCCGACCGAAGAAGAACAAAAGGAAGGCCTTGAACTGTATTTCGCCTTCCATCACATTGAGGAATGTGTAGGAGTCACTGTGGTGGATGTTCATGTTAAAATGTGTTTTTGAGTCTGTTGCTTTTAATTGTATCTGACCTGGCCAGTGAAATTCTTCGTATGTTGCAAAACATACTTGGCGAATAAAATCTGATTCTGATTCTGAAAACAAGGTGTACTGAGTTGCTTATTGGTTACAATCTGAGGAGTATGATGATGCTACTGATTATGATATGCCAATGTATCAGCTTGCAACTGATCTTCTCCATAAAGGTCTATTGCTAGAAATTGTAATTTATTTACCTATTTATTTACCTATCTGTTACGGACTTACAGCATATAATACAATAATATTAAAGTTCTGATCATTTTTTAATTTTCAAGGCAGTCTGGGTGTTTATTACTATTTCCGTCACAACGGTCCATTTTGTAATTAGCTACAATTAGGTAACTAATTATATGCTTTGATTTCAGGTCATCCGAGTAAGATGTTTCATATTTGTTTCAGAATGCTTCAATCTATAATAACTGAAATTTTCATTCAGTTCTTTTAATTTTTTAGAAAGTTATGGGCTTTTGACTGTCCTGGATCACAGCTTTTGTGCTAAGTCAATGGAAAAGCAATAGGGAACAAGATGCTAATTTCCAAGTATGAAAATGGCCATAACCTTTTTAATACTGAAGATATGAAAGTGAACTAGGTATCAAATTAAACTTATTTTTATGCTTTATCTGATGGGATAAATTGCAGACTTAATTTTTTAAATCTCAAAATGTTGTAACATTGCTACTTCATCCACTGGAATAGCACTGAATCCACCCACAGCATTAATCTGCTTCGAATGCTAAGATAGCTCTCTCTACACCTGAAGACCATCAGACATGGGAGCAGAATTAGGTCATTCAAGCCATTGTCATTTCCACCATTCGAAAATACTGATCTATTTCTCCCTCTCAACTCTACTCTCCCACCTTCTCCCCATAGCCTTTGATGCCCTTCCTAATCAAGAACCTATCAATCTCTGCTTTAAAAAATACCTAATGCTTTGGCCTGCAGAACCGTCTGTGGCAATAAATTCCACAGATTCACCACTCTTTGGCCAAAGAAATTCCTCCCTATGTCCATTCTGAAAGTTTATCCTTTTATTCTGAGGGTCTGCCCTCTGGTCCTAGACTCTCCCATTACTGGAAATGTCCTTTCTGCGTCCACTCTATCTAAGCCTATCGTTATCCGGTAGATTTCAATGAGATTCCACTAATTTTTCTCAACTTTAGTGTGCACAATCCCAGAGCATTCAAACGCTCCTCATACATTAACTCATTTCACTCTGAGATCAATTCCGTGCAAGTAGCAATGTTACAAAATTTTGAGATTTTAAAAATCGAGTCTGTAATTTATCCCATCAGTTAAAGCATAAAATTCACTTGCATATCTTCAGTATTAAAAAAGTTATGGCCATTTTCATACTCGGAAATTAGCAGCTTGTTCCCTATTGCTTTTCCATTGACTGAACACAAAAGCTGTGATCGAGCTGTGATCAAAAGCCTATAACTTTCTTAAAAATTAAGAGAACTGAAAGAAATTTTCAGTTATTATAGATTGAAGCATTCTGAAACAAATATGAAACAATCTTACTTAGATGACTTGAAATTAAAGCACATAATTAGTTAGTTACCTAATTGTAACTAATTACAAAATTCAATTACTAGATCTAAACATCTATCAATTTCTTAAAAATAGATTAACATTTTTAAATAGCCTAAGTGTCCAAATAACATTCACACAAGAATTCACAATATAACATAATTTTTAAATCTCATTGTCATGGATTTATAGGCCAAATGGAAGGAATTTAATGTTTAATACCTGCAAATTAATGGCCATTTAAATCAACTTGCGAGTGTGTTTTTCTGGAACGCGATCATTTGGAACGTTGTGGTTTGCGGCGATTTAGACCCCCGTATCGGCATGAAAAATACTGCCGGTTCGTATGGGGACTAAATCACCGTTTCGCAACTTAAAATGTGAACTAAAGGCATCTTAAGAAACACTTTTATACATAAAAATAAACGGCTTTCTTTTACCTGTCACCTACGTGAAATCCGTCCCCATTGTCGGCGTTGACGGCTTTAGAAGCTGATTTTAAAATTACCCCAGCGCTGAACTTGTCGGGCGATTAAAAAAAAAAAAAGACACAGAATGGCCGTCGGAACAATTCTTCAGCAAAAGCTTGCACTCCGACAAAATATAATCCAGGACAAGGTAGGAGAAAACCACGTTTTAACCCCCCCCCCCTCCCCCCCCATCAAACGCGCCAAAATCGCGCACACAGCCAGTGGCAGAACTGCAGTGCTGCTGAAGGTAAGTATTGTAACATACCTAGTGCAAGACTGCCCCTGGTGTGCCCTGCCAACATCCAGTGGAGTCTTAGCCAGATTTCCAGCTGTTTTCTTCTCTCTCCCTTGGTCGTCTTCTTCATTCCCTGCTGCCATTTGCGGGTGTTTCTGATCTAAGGATGCTCAATTCCCGCTGCACAGCTACTGCTGGAGGTGATGTCCATTTGGTCAATAATCTTCTCTTGTATCTTCCTGTCGAAGAGAACCTCACCAACAGAGCCAACTCTTGCATTGTCCCTCTGCTTCCTGGTCCAGCATTGAGTAAATTTTCTGCACCAATTTTGTGCTCTGCGTACTTTGGATATTTCACACTCTCCCTTCATCTGTTCCCATGTCTCTCCTCTTCCTGAAGCTGATTGCAGAAATGTTTAATAATCAGTCATTTAAAAAAATGAATCCCACTCCAGCTTCCGGCAGCTTTGATGGCCAAGTCTGCCATCATTTCATGGTTGGCTAAATACCGTGACATCATGTCATGGTCATACATCACCATTGATTAGAAATACCGGCTGTTAGACAAAATGCCTTGTCTACTGAAGCCTGCCACCTGTGAT
Organism: Amblyraja radiata; assembly: GCF_010909765.2. Taxonomy (NCBI): domain Eukaryota; kingdom Metazoa; phylum Chordata; class Chondrichthyes; order Rajiformes; family Rajidae; genus Amblyraja; species Amblyraja radiata. The sequence goes on from NC_045988.1 coordinate 7,949,455, forward strand.
GCCTGCAAATGGTAATCAACGGGAAAATTATACAGCTGTAAAGAAGATTTGTAGTCAAACACTGGAATAATAATTTCCCTGTAATATACATTTATCATTAATTTATTCAGTCCATTCGATGTTGGCAGTTTATTACCAAATTGTCAATTATGAATTCTGGCAGTGACATTCTTATTTACACAGATAGTTAAAACATTGGCAGAATTTGAACGTTAGCTGTCTGAAATCAACAGGTTTGGATTTGCTTTCCTGTAATATGTGCTTGTATTTTTTAAATGTGTGATCTATATGTTTATGGAAAGGGTATGTGCAGAGTGAGAGAGGTTTTTATGCAATGGAAAGAACAAAAAACTGATTTGCATTGCCCCTCGCGTTGTTTATAGCGTCGGCTTGCTTTCCATTCAATTACGAACATGTTCAAATGCAGCCAGAACTGTTCAGCACAGAGCAGGCCCTTCGGCCCACCTTGCTCATGTGAAGCAAATTGGCATATTGGGCTAGCCCCATTTGTCTGCATTTGGACCATATCCTTTTTGGCTCACAGTGTCTTTGCCAAACAATGTCAAATTAAGCAAATCCCTTCTGCATGTATGCAATCTATATCCCTCCATTTCATGCATATCCGTGTGCTTATCTAAAATATTCTTAAATGCCACTATCAAATCTGTATCCACCGCCACCTTTGGATGCACATTCCCATCACTCTATTCCTGTGCACATCTCCTTTATCCCTCACACCTCATAATCTTATAACCTTCTAGTATTTGCCATTATCATCCTGCGATAAAATTTCTGACTGTCTACCCTATACCTCTATTCCTCTCACAATTTTATAAACTACTTCCCAGTCTCCCCTCAGCCTGAGACACTCCAGAGGAAAATATTTTGTTTGCGTGCTGTCCAGTCATAGAAAAGACTTCACATGGTTACAATTGAGCCGTCCACCATGCACATATCAGGATAATGGGTACAACATTTGGTGCAGGATAAAGTCCGATTAAAGATAGTACAAAGATCTCCAATGAGGTAGATGGGAGGTCAGGTGCTGAGAGGATGGTTCAGTTGCCTGATAGAAGCTGGAAAAAAAAATCTCCTTTCGGGCTTACACCTGTCTTTTCATCTCTGGTCTTTGTCCAGAGACATATTTTAAAAAATATGTTTTGGATTAATTCACTGAGTTGTATTTTACTTTTTTAGTCTTTGCTTGAAGGTCTCCGATTCTGTCAAATGCCAGGACAGTTGGTCTTGCCAAGATCTGAGACTGCACACTGAATTTACAATGTGCAGATAAAACATGGACAGCATATCTAAACCTCCACGATGTATCAGTGCTGCTTAGTCAACACAGCTCAAGAAGGGAATTTTTCTTTTCCACCTGGTATGTTCAATCCTATCTTCAAATAGAAAGAGGAAGAAGACCAAATGCAAAGTTTTATAGGGATAATATTTGAACAGTGGATAAAACGCAGAAGGTTGTGTGTGCGCAGGTTTGTGTTTATGACAAGAGAATGACATGTGAAAGAGTGACCAAGTTTGTGGACTATGTTTTGCATGGACTGCTGCCGGCAGTGGCATTGGTCAACCCCTGGAGTGTGTTGGTGCAATGATGGGCAGGAAACTCTCAGCATGTGATACTCCCTCTCGTGGCATTAGGGCAGATCTGCAGGTGTGAGTGTGCCTCAGAATGGTGATTATCACCATGGTGGGAGCATATGTAACCTTTGCCCTTGATTTCCTATGGTGCTTCATTTGCGGAGTCAAGATCAAATGTGGTTGTCTTTATTGGAAGTTGAGAAAGTGGATGTAGTTGGGCCAAGAAGAGCAAAAGCATTTGTCCCATTTTATAAGCATTCTAAGCATCTACCATCTACATAGAACAATACAGCACAAGAACATGCCCTATTGCCCACAATGTCTATGCCAAACACGGATGCCAAATTAAACTAATCTCCTCTGCCGGCACATGACCCATATCCTTCCATTCCCTGCACATTCATGTGCCTACCCACAAGCCTTATAAATGCCACTATATATACTCCCGTCGGAGTGGCCCAGCCCGTGGGAGGAACGGCACTCCCGTCGGAGTGGCCCAGCCCGAGGGAGGAACGGCACTCCCGTCGGAGTGGCCCAGCCCGAGGGAGGAACGGCACTCCCGTCGGAGTGGCCCAGCCCGAGGGAGGAACGGCACTCCCGTCGGAGCGGCCCAGCTCGAGGGAGGAACGGCACTCACGTGAGGGCGATCCGGCTCGAGGCTGGAACGGTGCTCCGGTGGCTGGGACGGCGTTCTGGCGGCGGTGACCTGAGTCCTGGGTTCAGCTGCGGGCCAGCGGCTGCGTCCGCTGGACTGGAGGGCGGCAGCTTCAACCACCCCGGGCCGCAGTGTTTGAGCCGGTCCGTTGCGGGGTTCGGTGAGCCGCGGGACTGATTTACCATCGCCCGGTGGGGTATCGCCTCAGCGCAGAGGGAGAAGAGGAGGGAAGAGACTGCAGCCTTAAGATTTTTGCCTCCACCACAGTGAGGTGCTTGGAGGACTCACTGTGGTGGTGTTAATTTGTGTTTATTGTTGTTACTATTGTATGATTGTATGTATGACTGCAGGCACGAAATTTCATTCAGACCGTAAGGTCTGAATGACAATAAAGGCATTCAATTCAATTCAATTCAAAATGCCACTATATATAGGGCCTGCACCACTATATTGCCACTATTAATAGGGCCTGCACCACCACCCCTGGCAGCGTGTTCCAGGCACCCACCACTCTCTGTGTAATAAACTTGGCCCACACATCATTTTCAAACCTCCCTCTGAACTTAAAGCTATGACCTCTCGTCTTTTATATTTACTTGCATCTTTTTATTTTCATCATAAGTTCATCGGTCTGCATTTAGATTGGAGACACCTATGCACTGTGAATACTATTGGTGGAAGATGCAATTATAGTCACATCTGCAATTTCCGTTATAAATGTTGGCATAAAGAAACTGTAATGCACAGAGGTGAAGAGCCTATGAGCAATTTTAAGTTTGTTTATCTATTGTGGATGGAAAGCAGACTGCAAAGTGCAATTGATCAACTTTTCTAGGAATTATAACCTTTGTCAGTTGCTAAACTAATACAAGGCCCTGAGCCAAAACCTTGTCTATCCCATTCCCTCCACAGATGCTACTTGAACCACTGAGTTCCACCAGCAGCTTGTTTTATGCCTCAGATCACAGCATCTGCAGTCTCGTGTCTCAGAAAGAAATGAAAAGTTGCTATTCTATGACAAAAAATGTTATTGTACACAAACTCAATACTATGTGCATTGTTCTGAAAGCTGTGGCATAATATAATGTTTTATAAATCTCCTTCAGGAGAATAAAATATCATTCTGCACTTTGAGGTTGGAATTAATACAGATGGTGTCACTGGTTAATATGGAGAATATAGGCTGAATGGCTGTGTGTACCATTCACCAGCTGCAGTAACCCACCAAAACTTCAGCTAGGGTGTAGATCTGTGCTCAGTGTAGGAAGCTTTTCCTAACTCAGCAAGATCCAGGCTTCAAAGTGAGCTGCACAAATTAATCCTCCAACACATTGCGGCTGAAGCTGATGGCACTGTTAAACATTCCCCTAGGTGGCTCCAGAGACTGGAAAATATCGACCAAGTCCTGGCCAAATGTCCACAAACCCTCTTGTCTCTCCTTTACAAATATTACAAATTGTTTGTGCACAATAATGTAAAATTATATAAAGAAATAAAAAGCTAAAACGGTTCATTCTAAACTGAATTGCTGTGCAAATTTAGTTAAGTATTTCCAGAATTGTAATTACCACTGTATATGGCCCACATACCATTACTGTGGGTTCAGAATTATTTTTAAATGAACATTAGCTTCCATTAATACACAAACTCTCAGGTAATTGCTTCCAATGGAGCACATAATTATAACTAGATATGAACTTATTATGTGCTACTGCCTGATGACTCTAGGGGTGTATTTTGTATTCATTTGGGAAAAGGAAACTATATTTTTGATTACTAATTAAGCTTGTTATTTAATGTATGCCTTTGTTGGGTCATATGGCTTCAAGCTTTGGGTGACTAGAGTTACAGATTGCTTTTCTCGCTCTTAATGAAATAAAGCACTGATATTATAATTCTCACTCCTGTAATTTCAATCTTGAGTTTAGAATCAAAAACAGAGGATGCTGAAAATACCCAGTAGCACCCGTGAGGAGTGTAAATGCTTCTCGTTGACAGCCTTCCATTAGAACTAGAATTTTGAATGTTATTTTTCATTCTGAAAAGGAGAGGGCTGTTTTTTTTCAATTCCAATTTTTTTTAATGTGCTTGGCTGATGCATTTGGTATGGATGGGCAAAGATTTTGCTTCTAGTATTTCTTGGCTCTTGAACATTGCAGAACACTGATCTCAGCAACTATGATCTTCTATAGATTGTGTCTGTGGTTGCACGACGGACTGCGATTTTATACTTTTATAATTTCCTAGTATTATGGTTATTAATTTATTTGTATTATTGATTATTAAAGATTTATCTCTGAGTGATTTTATTGATCTGTGTATTATTGCATTTGCAGGTCTATTAAGCTGCAACGAATAAGAAGTTCATTGTTCAATTATTGATACATATGACAATTAAACACTCTTTACTCTTGAGAATATTTGTAAGATGGTTCGCCGGCAGTTGTGAGAAAACCAATAACTGCAAGTTATTGAAAACTTATATAAATTCTTTGGGACTTCTTTGTAATTAAATGTTGCGAGCCTCACCCACAGCTGGGCAGATGCATCAGGAAAGTAGAAATGTTTTCTTGTTAATAAATGAAATCCATCCACTGGATTATATCTTCCCTTTAGCTGTTCCATGGGTGGGGAACCACCAGCCTTTTGCGTTTTGCTTTTTAGCTTATCTTCAACTAGCACACTCTACTGAGAGCCTCAGAACTATACAGCATGGAACCAGGCCATTCGGCCCAACTCATCCATGCCGACCAAGTTCCCAAATTAGCGAGTCCCACTTGTCTGGCCCATGTGCCTCTAAACCTTTCCTATCCATGTACCTGTACAAATGTCTTTTAAATGTTGTTATGGTACCGGCCTCATTAAACTGACACCATCTACTTATAATGTTTTTAAAAATGAGGTTTATTTGACCAGTTTTTTTAAATGGCTCCGATTACAGTTTCAAGGCTATTTGACGGCAGTAAGGAATTAAGCCATAAGGATGGTTGAAGAGGACGTGGGATCTTTGGAATTGTCACCTAAGACCTGATCATTGCCCATAGCCAACTTTGCCCAGGATAACTCTTGAGTACACAGGGTTAGCTTGGTTCAGGCAGGATGTTGGATTCAGGACGCCCAGCTCATTGCTCTAAGATTCTGGAATTTGATGTCCTGAGTTTCTGAAAACTCCCACATTGTTACCACCTGGCATGATGAATAGAGAGTTGAGTAAGTGGGAAACCATCTGTCCAATGCCTCACAGATTGATGTTCTTGGGGTCTCCTTTGCACGGTACCTCATTAGACATTACCACAACAGTTCAAATAAACCGACATAATTGTTAAAACGATGAGATGCCAGACCCACACCATCCTGGCCACACTCATCTCACTATTATCATTGGGAAGAAGGTACCATGTAAACCATAACCACTCAGTTCAAGAACAACTTCTTCCCATCAGGCTCTGGAACACTGCACAACACTAACCTTAGCAACTATGATCGTCTATAGATCTTTGTTTTTGGTTGCACTATGGACTTCGGTTTTATACTATCATGGGTACCTAGTATTATTGATTAATTTATTACATTGTTGATCATTAAATATTTATCTGTGTGATTGCGTTTGCAGGCTGGAAAAGCTGCAGCAAGTTAGAATTTCACTGTCTTGTTGTTGGTGTACTTAACAATGAAACACGTGTATGAAGGAACTGCAGATGCTGGTTTAAACCAAAGAAAGACACAAAATGCTGGAGTAACTCAGCGGAACAGGTAGCATCTCTGGAGAGAAGGAATGGGTGACGTTTCGGATCGAGACCCTTCTTCAGACACGTTTTGGATCGAGATGCTTCTTCAGTGAAGAAGGATCTTGACCCGAAACATCACCCATTCCTTCTCTCCAGAGATGCTGCCTGTCCCGCTGAGTTACTCCAGCAGTTTGTGTTTAACAATGAAACACTCTTGACTTCCTTGACTCCTTCCATTTCACTTCAAGCCCTTGGCAACCTCAGTGTCATTAATCTTGAATATCGAATAATAAATTGAGCCAACTTCTATTGCTTTTTATGAAGAAATTCTAGTTTTTTTCTTTCCGACTTTTCCAAACTCTGTGTTGAAAGTTTCTCCAAATTATTGATATTGTATTCACAGTCCCAGAATCCTGATTCAAATCACCAATCTATCTAATACATTTGGGTGAAATCAAGTTTATTGTGATCTTTCTTCCTTATCTCGTGCATGGTAACAATCAGGAGCATCTCCTCTGCCTTCCCTCCTCAGCCAATGTAACAGGCAGCCAATGGGTGGCATCGTGGCGCAGCATTAGAGTCGCTGCCTTACAGCGCCAGAGAACCGAGATCGATCCTGACTATGGGTGCTTGTCTGTACAGAGTGTGTACGTTCTCCCCGTGACCTGCGTGGGTTTTCTCTGAGATCTCTGGTTGCCTCCCACACCCCAAAGACGTATTGGCGTATAGGTTAATTGGCTTGGTATAATTGTAGATTATCCCTAGTGTGTGTAGGATAGTATGTGTGCAGCTGGCCGGTGCAGACAAGATGGGCCGAAGGGCCTGTTACCGCACTGTATCTCTAAAACTAAAACCCCTCAGTACTCTAGAGTGTTGTGTGATTGGGGGCAAAAAAATTGCATTCCCTTTCACTTACTAACCATCCAAAAGCCAACATTGTAACACACAGTTGTGCCTGGGTCTTTAAGTAAGCAGTGTCAGCTTACATTTAGGCCAGGGATTTGGAGGTCAGATTGTGGGGGAGTGTGAGTTCTCTGGTAGGGGAAGTTGCCTTGCTTCTTTGCAGAGTCTGAAGGTGTCCCTGCTTCTTGTGTCTGATGCTTACTCCTGTCACTTGAGTCGAACCTAAGACCGATTCCACTCCAATTAAGGCCATTAATTATAAAGACACATTCCATAAGGTTTGGTTCTTAGAACAGAACAAGGCTATGTTAGATGGTCTGAATATCCTTATTAGTCTATGCCATAAATCTAAATCACCCTCAAAAATAGTGTTTGAATTGTTGCAGCAGCTTAGTATAGAACCATTATAAATCAAAGAGAAACACCAACTGGAAATGTTCTATATATTCCTCCTGCTTACAAGATTAGTTTATTATTGTCTTCAATTAACAACTGCATTAAACAGGATGGGGTAAAGATGCCATTTGTTAAGTTATGCCCTTCACTTTGTGCCATGGATCTCTTTCACTGAACAGACAGCAACAACTATGATTTGCATTTTTTTTTCGCACTTTTAGTTTTGTTCAGAGATACTGCATTGGAACAGGCTCTTCGGCCCATTGAGTCCATACCGACCACGATCATCCATACACTGGTTCTATTCCACGCACGAGGGACAATTTACAGAAGCCAATTAACCTACACACCTACACAGCTTTGGAACGTAGGTGGAAACCAGAGCGCCCGGAGCAAACCCTTGCTGTTACAGGGAGATTGTCTAAACTCCGTACAGACAGCGCCCACAGTCGGGATCGAACCCGGGTCACTGGTGCGATAAGGCAGCAACTCCACCACCGTGCCACCTTAATATAGTAAAAGATATTCCCTATTGGTTTGCCTGAGTATGAATAAACACAACTTGATTCTGACTCATGTGAGATATGACTAGGTCTGGTCGGAGGTAAGATTTATTACGGAGCTTCTTCATCCATTAATAAAGGTGAAGAGGTTTTGGCAGAAGATTTAGGAACTGGGGAGCCAGGCAGCTGGAGACAAGCCTGCCAATGGTGGAACGATTTAAGCTTAGGGATGATTCAGAGGCCAGAAATAGAGGAGCACAGAGATCTTGCAATGTTGTAAGATTGAAGCAGTTTGGAGAGAGAGGAGGTGGGGTGAGATCATGGAGTGGTTGCAAATCAAGGATGCAAGCTTTAAACGTACCTATCCAGGAGTCCACATGGGTCAGAAGTGATGGGTAGTGGAATTCAGTGCTAGTTTGATCGATTGAAAGATAGCGTGCCAAGAGACCCTTCGGCCCACACAATCCATGGCAACCGTCAATCACCCAATGGGTTCTTTATTATCACGTGCACAGAGGTACAGTGACTATTTTTTTTCTGTTCACACTTGTTCTATGTTATTCCACTTTCATATCCACTCCCTACACACTTGGGGCAATTTACAGAGATCAGTTAACCTGCAAACCCGCATGTCTTTGGGGTGGGAGGAAACCGGAGCTCCTGGAGGAAATCCATGTGGCGTGGCCACAGGGAGAATATGCAAACTCCACCTATACAGTACATTGGAGACCGTGCAAACTCCACATTTACAGTATCTCTGTGGCTGTGCAGCAGCAGCCCAACCATTGTGCCACCCTACAGGAGCTCGGGAGAGTTGAATAGCACATTTAAATGATCTCAGTTTGTCAGAGATCAGAGTGCGAGGATTGGACAGCAGTGGTCAAGATTAGAGAGAATGAAGTTTTGAGTCAGTTTACAGCTCAGTGGCTGAGCCAGTCAATGTCATGGAGATAGTAGTGAACTTCCTCCTTTCTAAACAAGGGTCCCGACCAGAAACGTCACCTGTCCATGTTTTCCACAGACGCTGCGTGACATGCTGAGTTACTCCAGCACTTCATGTCTTTTTTGCAATCTGGCATCTGCAGTTCCTTGTGTCTATGCTTCATCTTCTTTTGCTCCTTTAACAACCTGTATTTTTCCCACTGTCCGTGTACCTTAGAGTCCTGGGAGCTACACACAATGAGTTATATGAAACTTGCCTTGCAAGACGGATTGTCAGCAATGGATGGAGTTAAGCCAAGGGGCATTGTCAAGGTCCAGAGGTGATGGTAATTGTGAGAGTTGTTCAGATATGTCAGTGATGCTCTGAAATATTTCATCTTGTCCACTTGTTTAGGAAGGAGCATTGAATTCCAGGGAGAAGCATAACCATGGTAACCAGCTGATTGGAAGCGGTTAGAACTGCTAAATGTATGTTGCTGAGTCCATGTTATTCTGCTTTTTGCTTCAGCTTTCTTGGGAATATCCAAGGAAGGCAGTAATCAATAGCATATGGGACAGTGTAGGAGTGAAACTGCACCTGTTCAGGAATCAACAGCAAGGTGTCATAAAGCACCTCACAGCCTTGCTGCAATTGTATTTTCACATGTTTCAGGTAATATAGAACAGTACAGCACAGGAACAGGCCCTTTGGCCCTTTGTGTCCGTGCCCAACATAATGCCGTTAAACTAAACATGCAAACTCCACACAGACAGGGCGGAACCCAAGTTGAAAAAGCTGCGAGGCAGCAGCACTACCTGGTGCCCACATGTTATCATCCGTCTCCAAAATCCTTCCCTTTAAAGTCAAGGGTATGAATTTCAGAGTTCAATGCAACGTTGCTGAAACACACCTTGTTCAAGGCTGCTGACTGTGCATACATTTCTGAGCAGTCTTCCTCTGTTCTTGGTGTGGGTTGGAGAGGCTGTGTGACTTGTAAATGCGCTTACCGGTTCAAACAGCCAGGGAAAGGGTTTTCAGAACAAGTTGATGAATCCTTAATGTTTTCAAGAGTCATAATTCAACGTCTGACTTCCTGCTTGTTCAGCAAGATGCACATCTCTCCTCCTTAAAAACAGCAAGCGTGTGATTTTGGTGAATCTAAAATAGAGTCAGAAAAGAACAAGTGATTTTATTTAGATCAAAGAATCCTTCTCACACATCCACTGACAACAGTGGGAAATTATCGTGATGCTACAAATCATTTATGAACTTTTCTGTTCAGAACTTGTAGATGAAAAAAATCCTTGGCTGGGTTCCCTTTGCCATAATGGATTGCCCTTCTTCTTCTTGCGTATGGCGTGCACAGCCTAAAGTTGGAGGCCAACTTGTTCTATTTGATCTATTTGTTTGTGCACATCGGGTTGATTGCATTAGTCGAAACAGGGTGGACCACGTGAAGGTTTTCACTGTACCTCGGTATATGTAACAATAATTATTCTAAACTTAACTTGCCCTCACTGTGTAACACACCTTATTGACAATGTACATTCAAAATGAGACCCTGTTGAGCCTGGACTGCCTGGGAGCCACTGCTCAGTGAAGACGGACATCGATGAGGAATCATGCCACCTTCAGTGCAACTGCATGGTCTTTGGCTGACGGAGCCAAAGGGGTATGTGAAGATCAAAACCAAGCTCTGGCACACCTACACATGGTCCACTGAGCAGCAGTGAATCTCTGGTATTTCTTTCCATTACGTCACACCCTGACCCAACCTGATCACCACTTGACCACGGACCCTGCCTTTTGTTCTCCGTTCCCCTAATTTATGCAACTTATAACTTTGGTTTATTTTTAACTTTTCCAATTCCTGATTCACGGTCATTATCATTATTGTTATTAAATAATGACAAATATTATCTCCTCTGCTGCTGCCTGACCAGCTGCGTACCTCTGCCATTTTGTTACTATTTATGTTTTTAGTGCCTATCAAACATTATCAAATGTCTTCTGAATACCTAGTAAAACCAATTCCCACATCACCACCCTATTGTTAGCCCATTGAAAACTCTATGAATATGTTTTCATAAAACTATGTTGACTCTGCCTGCTTTTATATGTGCCCATTATCATGGCCTGTAAAATGGTTCTAGCATGTCACTGACAGCTGATGCCAGGATAATTAGCCCAGAGTTGTGCATGCTCTTCCTCCTCCCTCACACAGCAGAGACCATCCTGGAACCAGTGCACCATTATCTCTGCAGCTTTCTGCCGGAGAATTTCAGGATAAATTCTGAAAGGTCAATAGATTTTTTGCCTCTTAATCCAATTATTTATTTTCTTTGCTAACATCAATGACCTGAAGTTCCTCACTTTTAATAGAGGCTTGATTTACCCATAATTATCAGATTTTTTTTAGCTCTCTCTGCTCCAAAGGCATCTTCCTCAGTTGTTATGTGTTTTCTAATCCCATCGTCTTGCCTTCTCCTCCCTGCCTCCTCCCCCACCTCGCCTCCTCTCCACCTCACCTCCGCTCCCTTCTCACCTCTTCCCCCCCGCCTCACCTCCTCTACCCCCGCCTCGCCTCCTCCCCCCCCCCCCCTTGTCTTTGCCCCGGACACTCCACAGAAGAATCCAGTGGTGTAGAGGCGTTTGGTATGCTTGCCTTCATACGCTGGGGTATTGAGTATGAGTTGGACAGCATTTTGCTGTGATACAAAATATTGATAAGACCGCACTTATGAAATGGTGCATGGCTTGGGTCTCCACACTAGAAAAGAGAGAGCAGAAGAGGACCCGGCAGCGATAGTGGAGAGGTCGGTGGGGCGGTCGATGGACCGCGTGGAGTAAGGATGCCGCTGTCGAGGGAAGGAACAGGAGGGGGGGGGGGGGGTTGAACAATAGGGACCCAGCATGGGGGGGGGGGGGGGACTGCTGGAGGGAGGGGGGGAGCGGGTGATAAAAATGGACCATGGAGGACCCAGCGGGGGGGGGGGCTGTGAGGGAAGGGGAGAACAATGGACAATGGGGACCTGCCGTTCGTGGGGCCACCATGGGGGGGGGGGGGGGGGAGAACAAAGGGGGACCTGGCACAGATACTGTGTATACTTTGTAACTATGTCAGTACCCTTATGTAGCGACTATTTGCATACCGTGGGTACGCAAGTAAAGAATTTCACTGTGACTTATCACATGTAGCAATTCATTCATTCATTCCTTGATGTTGCTTAGAATGGATGGCTGCAGTTACAATGACATTGGATAGGCTTGGAACAGAGGAGGCTGAGAGATTATCCTTATAAAGGTTTATGAAATTATGAGGGGCACAGGTGTTATAAATGGTAAGAGCTTTTGCCCCAGGGCAAATGAGACCAGAACTGGAAGGGACAGGTTTAAGGTGAGAGGGTAAAAATGTGAAAGAGGGAGGTTTTCACACACCGGGTGGTGTTATCTGGAACGAGCTGCTAAAGGGGGTGGTTGGGATAGACACATTTACAATGTTTAAATGGTATTTGGACAGGTACTTAGATACGAAAGGCCTAATTGGAGCAGGGTAGATAGTGAATATGGTCAGTATGAGTGCTGTGGGTCTAAAGGGCCCCGTCTCCATGCTGTATGATTCTATTACTTAATTCGGATATACGTTTTACATATAAAAGGTATTTACGGTGGACAATGGTGCAGCAATAGAGTTGCTGCCTTAAAGTGCCAGACACCCTGGTTCGATCCTGACTATGGGTGCTGTCTGTGCCGAGTTTGTACTTTCTCTCTGACCGCGTGGGTTTTCTCCAGATGCACTGGTTTCATCCCATATTCAAAAGGCGTGCATGTTTGTAGTTTAATTGGCTTCTTTAACTGTCCCTAGTGTGTAGGATAGATCTAGAGTTTGGGTGATCGCTGGTCAGCACGGACTTGGGGAGCCGAAGAGCCAGTTTCCATGCTGTATCTAAATTCTGAACTAAACTAAAATATCTTTTAATCTTTTATTATGTTTTTCCAGCATACTATTCTGTCACAGTCATATGTTTTGGAACAGCAGATCCATCGATACCTATGTAATTGACACTTAGATTCACTTGATACTTTTTATGCCTTTGTTCTATGCTATAAAGGTAGAAGGTCAAATTGTGCAACTTTCTTCAAATACAGACACATGTCTTTCAACTTCTTAGGCATGTGGATAATAAGTTAAAGGGAAAGTGAGAATGAAAGAAGCTTTGAATGGGGCTGAAGCTACAATTAACGAGAATGTAAGGAAGCTTTCTAGATTCGGGGAGGGATTAGTAATGTGAGGTTACCTGGGGTTTCCAGAGAATGGGAATGTAGTTCATGTTCATGTTGAAGTTTATTGTAAATGGTAAACAGGTGTACGCCAATGGGTAGAGCAGAGGGAATGTCTATCCTGGAGTCTAAGAGCTGTAGGGGCATTGAGTATAAGTTGGTCTTGATGGACTAAGCGCATGTACAGTGAAACAGTCGCGCGTCTACACTTGGTCGCGCCAATGTACAGGAGGCTATATCAGGAACACTGGCTGCGGTAGGTGAGGTTAGAGGAGGTGTATGTGAACCACTGTTGCACCTGGAAGGACTGCTGGGGTTCCTGGAAAGGAGGTGAGGAGAAAGTATCAGGACAGATGTTACATTTCCTGCGGTTGAACGGGAAAGTACCTTGGTGGGAAGGGACAAGTGAACCAAGTTGTGGATGGAGTGATCTCTGTGGAAGGTGGAAAGTGGGTGGGTTTGGGAAGATGTGACTAATGATAGAATAGTAAGATTAAACGAGAACTTACCAGTTTGAAGTTTGATCTTGATTTTATGAGGAGTTACGATGAGCGATTACGTGAAGAAGGGCCGTCCGTCTGCGTGCGCGTCAAACTTCAAAGCAGCGGTGTTAAATCACAGATAAAAAGAAGACCTGAGAATCGTAAGATTGAAGAAACTAGAACTTCCATGTGACCTTGATAGTATGAGGGTGGGAGCGATGGGCACGTAATCGCTCATCGTAACTCCTCATAAAATCAAGATCAAACTTCAAACTGGTAAGTTCTCGTTTAATCTTACTATTTTACTTTGGAGTCACGTGAGTGACTACGTGAAGATTTCAAAGCTCTGTGATTTTACGCCGGTTTCGAATCCAGGCGTCACACACTGAATGGATTGACCATGGATGCGTGTAATCATTAAAGCATTCAGACATTACGTAGTTAAGTAAGGACACTGATGCTTTAAATGAAAGAAAAGTTTTTAAAAACTAGTTTCCCCTCCCAACCTTGGGGGTAAACTAAGGGACAGAACTTAAAATGGTACGTGCAAACACCCCCAGTCCGGTAATAGGTTTGTTATAAAACCGGTGGACCGTTATTTCATTCGTCCATCCTGCAGCCACTAGGATGTTGTCAAGAGGCATGTCCATTGCTCTTGCTGCCGACGTAGATGCAGCCCTGGTGGAGTGAGATTTAACCATATGAACGTTCACTCTGTTACCGCCATTACCCCCTTTGACCATCTGGAGATGGTTTGTGTTGACACCTTCTGGTCTGTTCTGAGCCTCTGTGGTTCTCCGTAACTCTCAGATAGTGGTGTTAGTATGTCACCACACACACAACCGTTGGTCCTCTGGATATGCCAAGAACTGGATCTCCATCCCTGGCATTCCTGGCCTGCTATGTTTATATCAGGTTCCTGATTACGAATGTTATGTTGTTCATATTGGTGGTCATGTGGTCCAACCGTAGCTTTTGCAGTGTCTGGACTCTTTGTCAGCATACCACCTTCAGGGTTAGTTATAGGCGGACCCCACTGTCAAAGTAGGGTTAGTACCACGCTCACATCCCATGTGTCCGTGTACCTTGGTCTTAGAGGTATTAGATTGTAAATTCTCTTCATGAATATTGTTGTAAAGGGGTGCGTTCCTATCGACCCGTGCCCTGCTTGCAGCATCAGATAGGAGGAAAGTGCGCCTCTGGTACTATTGATTGCACTATAACTTTGTTTATAGTTATAGTACAGAGTTGATAGGAAACTCCAAGACATCTGTTATCCGAACTGTGTTGTATTTGTTCGGACAGTCCTATGCCTTGAAATGGCCTCCTCAGAATCTGTAGACCAACAAGTTAATACGTTCGTGTAGTGGATGATTACTCCCTGTAACTGGGTTCACTAGGAGGTCCCTGCTCTTGGGTACAGCCATAACTGGCTGGACTATAGTTCCCAAAATATTTGGGGACCAGGCTTGAGTAGGACAATCTGGCACTACCAATATACCTGTGGCTTAGTCTTGCTTGATTTTGGTCAAGCATCGGTTTGTGAGACAAATTTGCGGAAAGCATGCATAAACAATCCTCCCCAATTGAGGGAGAAAGCATTCACTGCCTTTGTTTCTGGATCCTGCTTGCAGGACACATATCTGGGTAACTGATGGTTTAGTCTAGATGCAAATAGATCAAAATCTGGTATGCCAAATCGTGTAGTTATTTCGTTAAATACTGCCTGATTCAACATCCATTCTGTGTTGTTATTAAACATCCGTGATCCAGCATCTGTCACCGTGTTATATCTACCTCGTAGATTTCCCAAACATTCCTCTTGATACACCAGTGCCAAATGAGGTTCGACAATCTATCGTAAGATACAGATTTTACACCACCCTTGTTAGTGGATATGTGCCACCGCAGTGGTGTTATCAATTTGAATTTGAACAAGCATATTGCATATTGCTACAGAACCCCTTGAGTCCAAATTGTGCCCCCAACAATTCTGGGTAATTGATTCCATGTGTTGGGGAATTACAGACTCCTGCTCATTCCATCTGCCCCCACAGCTCTAGACTGTGTTAGTGGCTCCCCATCCTTAGCCGCTAGCATAGGTCTGAAGAACCCTCGATGGCTTTCAAGCAAATTTACTTTGAGCTTTCTCACGTTCGTTATCCACCGTAGTTATGCAACAAAGGCCTCTGCTGGCAATCCATAGTTTTGCCAATTTTGCCTGCATGGAATCTGAGTGTTCGTTCCTTTGCTCGCTGTAATTCTGGTAATGCAAAGGCCCGTACGTACTGCTGGAAATGCGGCTACTATTTGCCAATTACACTCGCTGTTTGCCTGATAGATGGCTAGTATTTGACTATCAGGTCATAGCAGGCTTGATTATTATAGTCGTTTGCCCCTAGGCAGTCACCAACATATTTACTGTTTTTGATAGTAAATTCTAGGTAATCAATTATAGGTGTCAATTTTGATTTAACTGGATGGATGAGGTAACCAATTCTATCAAACAGGGTTTTGGTTTGCTTTGACTGATGCTTCTGCCAATTCTGGTGACTCCAAAATGAAATTGTCCAAATATGCCATTACTATGTGGTTCTGAGACCTTTGTAGACCCTGAATTGGTTTCCGTAGTTTTGTCAATAGTCTAGGAGCTGATGTCAACCCATTTGGCAGATCCATACCATCCAGTTAAACTTCAAATGTCTCCTGTTCTTAGTGAATAGACACCGAATAGTATGCATCTTTGAGGTCGATGCATGCCATGTGACCATTTTATAGGAAGCTCCTATAAAACAGTAGTTAAACCGTAACAAAATTACTGTTTCTAAAAGTCTATACTGCACAAATGAGTTACACCTGGATGAAGTGACATCCTCCATCTGTCACATGTCCTGAATGGCAATCCTGCCCAAAATACTGGGCCTGCCTCGAAGACAATTCCAGTCTGAGTTCCAAGTCTGCTTGGAACCTGTGTATGTTGTGCAGTAAAATTGTCACGTTATTATCTGTTTTAAAAAAAACAGTTCTGAAATTTCTTGTTCTTGTCATTTTGAACAAGAACACAAGAGTAAATTACCAACATGTAACTCCTCCACAATCCCTTGTTTCTGTAAACCCAGACCCACCTACCTCCATGGCTACCGGTGGTCTTGTGGTAAGCCCAAAGGCCCCTGATGCGGATTCATTTTCTCTCTTTGATTGGGAGTAGGACTGGTAAGGAGTGTGGATTCCATGTTTCTCCCGACCTCTGCTTGGGTCTGGTCTGAAACCTCATCATACTGAGCCTGCCTTGTAGGACAATTCTGGCCATTATTTTGAGTCTGCCTTGAAAGACGACTCTGATCATATTTCCGTGCCCAGCTTTCAAGCTACCACCGGATTCAGTGAACCGCTTACCCCGTATGGAGGTGTGGGGTGTGTTGTCGCCTACTGATGCTTCAGTATGTTCATACTTTAAATTCGAGATCAGTTACCTACTGATCATTCACACTCCCCTCCACTGAGAGTGAGGTTCGTAGGCAGCCCTGAAAACAGGTGCTGCCGCAGGCCCCTGAGGATACCTGTACTGACATGGCCCTTCTAGTGGACCTAAATGAGATTCTAGCTTTGGTCAGACTGAAATGGACCATGAGACAGGAGACATTTGTGCAGCCCTGAAAACAGGTGCTGCTACCTGCGGGTTCTCCATAATACCCGGGCTGTCAAGAGCTAGATTCCATCCAGGGAAGCACCCAGTGGAACCTGGATGATTGCAGAAGCACTTATTTTCTGTTTGTTTGTATGGAAGCTTATTATTCCTTTTATGTAAAGCATTTTGGTGTTGACTTAAACAGTGCAATATAAGTAAAACTTACTTACTTACTTCCTTTCTTCTGCTTGTCCCTGGGAAGGTTTCCCCCCCTCTTCTTTGTACTCTGATTCAGAGTGGTTTCTTCCACATGTAGTTCCCCCTCCAATGGGGAAGACATTGGGCTGCTCCATGTGTGAGGCTCCCGGCACCGGCACTGCTGTAGGCCGTGCTGATACTGCTCCCTCCTTTGGAGCAGATCATTGTTGGAGCAACTTCTCCATATGTTGCTCCATGTGGGAAAAGTCGTCCTAAGACGCTCTCCGTTGAGAGAGGGTATCCCTCTTCCCCGGACTCATCTGAGTCAACGGGTTTGTTTAGACTTGCGGGTGGCATTACGCCCCGCAGGACAACCATGGAGCTCCTGCTCCCGCGCAAAGTCTCCTGCCGATTCTGCTGTCGGCGCTAATGTCGGGAACAAGACCGTCGCCCGCTATTTGGAAAGCTGCGGTCTTCGGCAGCCGACATCCTCGCGGGCCGTCTCCTCGACATCATGGGCTCTGAGAAAAAACTTCAAGCCCGAAAGAACGCAGGTAAGTGATTCAACTTTCCTTACCTGCTCATCCCGACGGCCTGGGAGGCTCAGTGCCTGCCAGTCCGTCGTGCGTGTTGCGTTCAGACGTAAATGACGCGCACGCAGACGGACGGCCCTTCTTCACGTAGTCACTCACGTGACTCCGTAGTAAAATCATATGTTGAAATTTCAGAGAATGATGTGTTGGATGTGGAGGCTTTGTGAGGGAAAAGGTGAGGACCAGGGAAGCTCTACCCTTGTTCTGGCTGGGGTAGAAAGGAGAGATTGGGCAAACTTGTATTGTTTTCACTGGAGCTGAGGAGATTGAGGGGAGACCTGATACAAATTCATAAAATAATGAGAGGCATAGGTATGGTATACAGTCAGAACCTTTTGCCTCGGGTGGAGATGTCAAAGACTAGAGTGCATGGCTTTATGGTGAGAGGGACAAAGTTTAAAAGAGATGAGCGGGCCAAGTTTATTTTACACAGAGCGGTGGTTGTAGCACCGATAGGGATAGTGATAGTGGCATTTAAGAGGCCTATGGATATGCACATGGGTTTGCAAGGAATGGAGGGATATGGATCATGTTCAGACAGAGGAGATTAATTTAACGACATCATGCTCGGCAGGAACCTTGTAGACTGAAGGATCTATTTCTGCGCTGCACTATTCTATGTTTTATAGTGGACACAGGAACTCTATGAGGGAGTTTGACAGTAGTACTAGTGTTTTAATAATTAGTGAGTGGGAAAAGAGAAAGGTATGGGAAGGACAGTATGATGAGGGGAATTTTCTCAGCCACTCTTTCCCAAGCTGAGCTCACACCAGGAAGTGCACAAAGGTAGGCCGAGACCTCCAGCTGTATGTGCTCTTCCAAAGAGGGTACAGGGCAGGTTGATACCTTGACTAACAGTGTTGGGGATAAAAGAGCAAAGAGTAATGAGTGGGTATTGTTTGTGTGATCTGTCAAATAGATTAGATCTTAGATTAGATTCGTTTATTGTCATTCAGACCTTTCGGTCTGAACGAAATGTTGTTTCCCTGCAGTCATACATATAATTAAAAAATGACAAAAACACACAATCAACACAAATTTAACATCCACCACAGTGAGTTCACCAAACACCTCCTCACTGTGGTGGAAGGCAAAATCTTAAAGTCTCTGTCTCTTCCCTCTTTGTTCTCCCTCTGCGCCGAGGCGACGGTTCAAACTCCGCGGGTGGTCGCTGCCTCCGTCACAGCTTCGGGGCCGAGTCGGGTCTCCGCTGCCGCTGCCTCCGCCACAGCTCCGAGGCCGAGTCGGGTCTCCGCTGCCGCTACCTCCGCCACAGCTCCGAGGCCGAGTCGGGTCTCCGCTGCCGCTACCTCCGCCACAGCTTCGGGGCCGAGTCGGGTCTCCGCTACCGCTGCTGCTGCCGCTGCCGCCGCCACTGCTCCAGGGCCGAGTCAGGTCTCCGCTGCCGCTGCCTCCGCCACAGCTTCAGGGCTGAGTCGGGTCTCCGCTGCCGCTGCCGCCGCCACAGCTCCAGGGCCGAGTTGGGTCTCCGCTGCTGCTGCCGCCGCCGCCACAGCTTCGGTGCCGAGTTGAGTCACCGCCGTTGCTGCCGCTGCTACAGCTCCGATGCCGCCAGCTCCGCCATTAGGCCTCGGCGCAGACGGGGACGGGGACGGGGAATACGACCGAAGAAAAAGTCGCATCCCCCGAAGGAAGAGACCAAAGCATGTTTCTCCCACCCCACCCACACACATACACAACTTAATAAAACAAAATTAACTAAAACATGACAAGGAACAAAACGAAAGAAAAAAAATACAGATAATTGATGCAAAATGTCAGGCACATGAATTCTTCTGTCAGAAATGATAAAATGCCATTTGCAGCAAACCAATTCTGTGAACAGCAGTGAAACATGTCTTTCGGTTTAATTTGCATTTGGGTCATGTTCAGCATGTTCATAGAATGAGAGAGAACATCACATCTGCATGCCTCCTGGGGAAAACTACCTATTGCAACCCCCTGGTCTCTCTCGGCGGCTTCTGCTGTCGGTGTCTCAGTGGTCATTACTCCTACTCCTGAGTCAGAAGGTTCTGTGTTCAAGTCATAAACTTGACCACTAAAATGTGGGCTGACCCTTCCGTGGTGCACAGTTGAAGGAAAGACACAAATTGCTGGAGTAACTCAGCGGGTCAGGCAGCATCTCTGGAGCACATGGATAGGTAACGTTTTGGGTTGCGATGTTTTGGGTCGAAACGCACCTTCAGGATGAAGGGTTTTATCCCAAACGTGGCCTATTCCTGTTCTCCTCACCTGTAGCCTGACCTGCTGAGTTACTCCAGAACTTTGTGTCCTTTTGTGTATTAACCAGCATCTGCAGTTCATTTCTGCAAAGTTGAAGGGACTGTCTGGTAATGCAATGTGAAAACTAATGCCCTCACTTCTAAGATGGTTGTAAGAAAGCTCCTGTGGTACTCTCTGTAAAAGAATAGTGGAATTATCATTGATGTCGGCTGAACCGGTATCACTTCAACAGATAACTAGACATTATAAGATTGCTCAGTGACGGAGCGCACCACAAAACAACAGCTAATATCATCAAATACCCACACCGCCCTGGCCACACTCTTGTCTCACCACTACGATTGGGAAGCAGCTACAGGAGCCTGAAAACCATGACCTCTGGGTTGAAAAACAGCCTTTTACCAGCAACCATAAGGCTCTTGAACACTGCACAACACTAACCACAACCCTACCTCAGCAGCAACCTACTATGGACTTTGTTTTGGTAGCATTATGTGCTTCCGTTTTGCACTATTATGGAATAGTTACCAAATATCACTGCTTATTAATTTATTGTTTTATTGTTTACTGCATACTTATTTGTGGTGTTATTGTATTAATGGGACAGT
The DNA here is from genome assembly GCF_010909765.2 of Amblyraja radiata. Classification (NCBI taxonomy): domain Eukaryota; kingdom Metazoa; phylum Chordata; class Chondrichthyes; order Rajiformes; family Rajidae; genus Amblyraja; species Amblyraja radiata. The sequence goes on from NC_045988.1 coordinate 7,970,189, forward strand.
TAAGCTGCAGCCAAGTAAGAATTGCATTGTTCTGTTGCCGGTACATATGACAATTAAACACTCTTGACTCTCTCTTGAATCAAGAGTCTTGACTCTTGCTGTGTACAGATCAACTGCTGGTCTTCTCCACTAAATCAGAGACTCCACTTGATTGTAAATCAGCTTGATGCCTTTCAAACTGTGATGTGAAAGATGCTATTGAAAGGAATCACACACCCCCAATTCACGTGCAAGTCAGGGGAGCTAAGTTAGAAGGATCTTGAGTGAGAATTTGAAAAGCATTCAGTTGTACAGAATGCCAAAGAAATCAAATTGCTGAACCACAATTGTCTTCTAAGTATGAGCTAACAAAGCCAAAAGAAAGGCTTTTAATTATGTCTGTCAGACATCTTTTTCAGCAAGTCTTTCAAGATCTTCCTCTGACGATGTAAAAGCTGGTTTAGTCTCTGCACTATTGTTCTGATCGTTCAAATGGTTAATGAAGAACCACTAAAGCAAGCAGCTTTCTGATGATAATTAGCAGCTGTTGCATTTTTCACATCAGCCAGATGTCTCAAATTAGCATTCAGCATCATCGAGATTCCTCAATTACAAGTGGCGGTGGAAGCACATTCCATGGCAATATTATTAATCGTTTCTATTCCCAACGGGCCACTTGCTGTTCTCCTGCAGAGAGGCAGACAGGAAGCGTGGTCCCAGTCCTCTGTCAGCGTGTCTGCAAGGAGACGTGCAATGCTGCAGCTCTCTCACAGTCATCTGTGCTCCAGTTCTTGATGTTGCTGCCTCACAAACAAACAGAATTACCAACTGAACATCCTTCATAATATCCAGATGGGATTGGGCAGACGAGGTACAAAAGATTAGATTAGATTAGATATAATTTATTGCCACACAGCCAGGCTGGTGGAAATTTGGGTTGTCTGCAGCGATACAATAATAAAGAACACACAACCACAATAAAACTGTAACACAAACATCCACCACAGCATTCATCACTGTGGTGGAAGGCACAAAATTTGGCCAGTCCTCCTCCATTTCCCCCCCGTGTACAGGACCAGAGTCCAGAGTCAGTCCAGGATCGGCTCTTCCTCACCGGAGACCGCGGCTTTAAGTTGTTGTAGGCCGCAGGCCGGCGGTCAAGATTTAAAGTCCCCGCCGCAGCCAGAAGCACCGTAGACTGCAGGGCCGGCGGTCGAAAGGTATCTAATCTATAAGCAGAGCGGGAGAGATAGAGAGAGAGGTTGGACAGGCTAGGACTGTAGTTCAGGAGGCTGAGGGGTGATTTTACAGAGGTGTATAAAATAATCAGTGGAATAGATAGAGTGAATGCACAGTCTTTTTCCTAGTGTAGGACAATCAAGAACCAGAGAACATAGGTTTAAAGCGAGAGTAGAAATCTACATTACTAAAACTCTGTTCTTGACCGGTTTTGGCGATCTGTGCTGCGATTTCCGAGAGAACGCCGCCACCTACGGCCGTCATTTTTGGCCACCTCGCTCAGAGCCCCCCTCCGCCGCATGTGTGCCGAGGATTTTTCCCTTCGATGAAATATGACAGAGATATTAATGATTTTACAAAATTCCCCATTCTCTCTGCTGCCCCTGCTGGTGGGATGGGTGAGGGACTATAAAACCAGGAAGTGGTGTGCCCCAATCAGTCTCTACAACATGGAGGTCTGAGCTCTGAATGACTGAACAAATGTCTACACAGCTGTGATTAAATACCCTTAATTTGGTTTGAAAATGAAAATATGGTTATGGTTAGTTTGAAGGAAAAAAGCACTGCCTGCAAATGGTTGTTTGGGGGGTTTGGGTTCTCTCTCTCTCCCCTCCCCCTCTCCTCTCCCCCCCCTCTCCTCCTCTCCCCCTCTCCCCCCTCTCCTCCTCTCCCCCTCTCCCCCTCTCCCCCCTCTCCTCCTCTCCCCCCTCCTCCTCGCCCCCTCTCCCCCCATCTCTCCTCTCACCCCTCTCCTCTCTCCCCCCCTCGCCCCCCCTCACCTCTCTCCACTCTCCCCACCCCCCTCTCCTCCCCCCTCTCCTCTCCCTCTCTCCTCTCCCCCCCCCCTCTCCCCCTCTCCCTCCCCCCCTCTTCTCTTCCCCACTCTCCTCTTCCCCCCCCTCCTCTCCCCCTCTCTTCTTCCCCCCCTCTCCTCTTTCCCCCCTCTCCTCTTTCCCCCCCTCTCCTCTTCCCCCCCTCTCCTCTTCCCCCCCTCTCCTCTTCCCCCCCTCCTCTTCCCCCCCTCCTCTTCCCCCCCTCTCCCCTCCTCTCCTCACCTCTCCCCCTCTCTCTCCCCTCCTCCCCTCCTCCCCTCCATCCCCTCCCCCACCCTCCCTCCCCTCCACACCGCCTTCCCTCCACCCTCCCCTCCCTGCTCCCCCCCTCACCCCCCTCTCAGCACCCCCTCTCTCTCCCCCTCACTCGCACCCTCTCTCCTCCCCTCTCTCTGTCTCTGCCCCTTCTCTCTCTGCCCTCACTCTCTACCCCCGCCTCCCCCCCTCTCTAGATGTGACTGCGTTGGGGGCTATGCGTCAGTAGATAGGGTGGTTATGGGGTAAAAGGAGCAAATTAATAATATTAATATAATATCAAGGGGGGTAATTAGTGTGAGTGCGGGGGGGGGGGGGAGGGGGGATAATTAGTGTGTGTGACGCTGCATGCCACCTCCCCCCCCCCCCCCACAACCGCACGTTCGGGGAACAGACCCAACGGGTCTGCACTTGGTCTAGTATTTAATAGAAATCTGAGGGGCAACGTTTTCACACAGAGGATGGTAGATATATAGAATAAACTCCCAGAGGAGGTAGTTGAGGCAGGTACTATAACTACACTTTTAAAGACATTTGACCAGTACATGGATTGGAAAGGTTTAGAGAGATATGGGTGAAATGAGGCTAGGAGGGACTAGAGTATATAGGGCACTTTGATCCTCATGGGCAAGTTGGGTTGAAGGGCCTGTTTCTGTGCTGTATGACTTTATTTGGCCTCAGACCTCTACAGGTTCTCCCCCCCTTTGCGTGAAGAATTTTCCCCTCTTTATCCTAAATGCCCGATCCTATCTCCTCAGGTTGTGGCTCCCAGTTCAGGATTTCCCACCAACTGAAATTATAAAATGTAGAACAGTACAGCATGGGACTAGGCCCTTCGACCCAAAATGTTAATGCTGAGTATGATGCTGTTAAACTCATCTCCTCTGCCAACATGTGATCCAGATCCCTCCATTCCCTGTATATTATCTGACTATGTAAAAGACTCCTAAATGTCACGATCATATCTGGCTCCACTACCATCCAAGGCAATGCGTTCCAGGCACCCACCACTTCGTGTGAATAAAAAAACTTGCTCCGCACATCTCCTTTAAACTTTCCCCCTCTGATCGTCAAACTATGCCCCAGTCTATGTTATTTCTGTCCTGGGAAAATATTTCTGACTGTCTACCCTATCTATGCGTCTCATAAATTTATAAAATAATATCTCATCGCCCTCAACATCCAACACTCCAGAGAAATCAATCCAAGTTTATCCAACCTCTCCTTATAGCTAATATCCTCTAAATCAAGGCAGCATTCTAGTAAACCTCTCCTGCACCCTCTCCAAAGCCTTCACATCGTTTCTCTAACGGGCCAACCAAAACAGATAATTCTCTTACTCTCTCCATCGATGCTGCCTGTCTTGCTGCGTGTTTCCAGCACCTGAGTTTTTTCTTGACATTCAAATCCTGTCAGGACCTTCATTGCCAGTTTCCCAGGGTCAATTAGGAATCTTCTGAACAGCCATTCCAACAATACCCAGTTGTCCCAAGCTTCACAGCCGGTGCCTGCACTGAACTGGCAAGATGCATGTTGTGAACAGGGCAGTGGACAATGGTACAAGCCTGACTGCCCTGCGTTCTGTGAATAAGATGAGAGAGCATATTCACATTCCTTGCTCACTTTAAGTACACAATTCACACTATGTTAAAATATGTGCTGGCTTCTCCTGATTTGAAATACATTTAATATTCAGCAACTATTAATATTTACCACTTCTATTACACTCCCATCAATCATAGTCATAACAGTTAGGGCTTTGTTAGTAATCACCCACAGACTTTTAACAATACTTCATATATTTTAATCACTCTCAATAATTACTCACATGCTACTTAACCATTGCCCTCTCCTAACAGCATGAGGAGGAACCTAGATATGAATACATCATTTTTTATTTATATGTCATGATCATAGACACTTTTTAGACTGTTATGGTTATGCCCATTGATCCAGGCATGTTCGGTGTCAGATTTCTTTCCGCTTTTGAAGAAATGGAGACTTTTATTTGGTCTAGTCTTTGTCACCACATCTATCTTTTTATCATTCGTCAGTTGATTAGGTTGATATATTATTGTCACTTGTAGCATGGTGCAGTGGAAAGCTTTTTTTTGTTGTGTGCTATCCAGTCAAGGAAAATACTTTTGTAGAAAAGTATTTCAAAGAAGAATTTGGACAGATAAGGCTAGATTTTATTCCCAGTCCCTAAATGGTCCTTGCTTTGCTGTGTATTCTGGGCAAGTTCAGATGTCATCTAAGTGTTAACTGTCTAAACACGGGGGCACATGAAAATTTGACATTTCCTTCTCCAAAGATGCCACTTGTGATCCAAATGGCAATGTTGTGGTGTCAGTGACACCATTATTAGAAAAGTTTTCACTCTAGATGTATTTATTAGTGCATTGTCAAGGGTGCAGCTCGTATGTCTGGTTCATGTGCAGGCATTGGGGTAACGGATTCAGTGACCTGACCATAAGGCCACACACCCCGTAAGCAGTTGGTGTGCCAGGGATATTTAAGGCTGTAAGACCCATGAACAAAAATATTTTGATTTTCCTTTCTTTCCCAAACTTGCTTTGCATCTTAGGCAAGGAATGCGAGATCCAAGTACAAACTTAAAATCCAAGCAGTGTGGAGTTCAACTGGGTGGCTGGCATCTTGGATGTCAAGCATTCTATTGAACTGACTCCCATGTATAACCAATATTGGGAAAAGGAAAATGCACCCTGCAGAGTCAGAGGGTCACAGAACTATACAGCAGGCCACAATCAACGCCGACCAAGTTGACATACTGGCAAGTCCCATTTGGCCCGTAGCCCTCTAAACCCTTCCTATTCATATATGTCCAAATATATTTTAAAAGTCGTAATTCTACCCACTGTTATGGCTTCCTCTGTAGTTCATATCAGATACGGACTACCTTCTGAGTGAAAAGGTTGCCTCCCTCTTAAATCTGTACCCTCTCATCTTAAGCATATGCCCACTCTGCCTTCTAGTTTTAGAATCCTCCACCCTGGGAAAAAGACAGTTCGTGTTCACTTTATCCATGCTCCTCAAGATCTTGCACACCTCAATAAAGTCAGCCTCATCCTCCTACTCTCCAAAGAAAAAGGTCCAAGCATACGCTACCTTTCCATTTAACTCAAGCCGGTAAACCCAGGGAGCTTCCTGGTGTATCCATTCTGCACCTTTTCCAACTTAATGGAATCCTTCCTGTAGCTGGGCGACCAGAACTGCATACAGTACTCCAAGTGTGGTCTCACCAATGACTTGTACAGCTACAATATGATGTTCCAACATTTGTACGCAATAACCTTCCCATTGAGAGCAAGTGGGCCAAAGACCTTTACCACACTTTCCACCTGACTCACCACTTTCAGAGAACCATGAGATACTGGTTCTTTGTGGGCAGCTTTCTTTCAGGTCGTTGGTGACTATCATCACTTTGCTTCTGAATCCAGACAACTGGCTCATTGATTTTCAAAGGACTATTTCTTCATGTTAATGTTGAGAAAATTCAGTGAGTGTAGTTTGTTGCACTGGTGCAAAATTGCCATACATCTTGAATTGAGTCATTAATTGTACACTGGCTGCCTCGGTGACATAATAGCAAAGGGGATTATCATACGAGAGGTAGGAGAGCCACAGAGAGTGACGTGGTGACTGCTTACTTTTCAGGAGACATAAAATGTGATTGTAAGTGTAAATCTAGAATAGTTAAACCATGCGCTTCATCGATTGCATTTCTGAAATTTGTTTTAGATTCCATTTAGTGTCCTGTGCAAAAGTACTAATCATGCCTTATACATTCTCATCCAGATCGTTGATATAAACCGCAAACAACAATGGGCCCAGCATTCACCATTTTGACTTTGGCTCGTGTTAAACTCTGATGCTCTGAGAGAAACGCTGCTATAGATGGTGATGGAGACTGGGTCTTCTGGTTCCATTCTCTGCAGATATTGAATGAAACAAGATGTACACCACCCTCTCACTCAGAGCTGCCTCAAGGAGCAGATTAAAGGGGACCAAGGCTCGAATGTTGAGGACAAGTGAATCTTCAGTCTGCTCTGCATCTGAAATTGGACACAAGAAACTGCAGATGCTGGAATCTTGAGCAAAACACAGTGCTGGAGGAACTCAGCATGTCAGGCAGCATCTGTGGAGAGAATGGATAGACAACTTTTCTCATAGGATGGATTCACTCTGATGAAGCATCTAAACCCGAAACGTCATCAGTCCATTCTCTCCACGATGCTGCCTGATCCACTGAGTTCCTTCAGTGTTTTGTGTTTTGCTCTATCTGAAACTTGGGGTTTTGTTCTGGAACCTTGTAGATGAAACCACCAGTTTTTAGATCTAAATCACCAGTAAGCATGGTGGAGATAATCCAAACTTAGATGGCTGTTGAATCATTAAGTATGTTAATTTCATCAATAATGTACAGGAGGTGATTGTCATTGGGGGACAATGTGTAACAATTCATCATTATTTTTGCCTAATGAGTGAATTCTACCTTCGAGTTGCTTCTGTGCTGCCCCTGGTGGTCATCGCTAATGGTAGCAATGCCAAAGATAGGAGATGCAAGGAGCTGGTGAGAGTCTTTAATTGGTCATATCCTCAGTACAGTTTACATTGAAGTCAGTGGATAGAAACTTGTTTGGACCTGAGCTGAAACCTGGTTAAAATATTTATTGAAATGGCTGCATGGGGTGGTTAAAAACGTAATGGATGAAACGTTATGTAAACATATCCGGATAATGCATAGAGTATTTTCAAATTGATTTACATCCAAGACGTAAAAAATATGTAAAATCCTCCGTCTTTATCAGCCCTTTCCTTCCTCTCCCAAAGCACACTCTAAAACCGAAGCATGACAATGCTTCTAATTGGCATCTCAACTATTCTTCCACTTTGCAACCAGTGCCCACAAGCCTTGACCTTCATCCAGATGGCTCAATGATGAGAGAATGCAATTCTCCACCATCGGAGCTAATTGGATGTAGCTTCAACCACAGGCTTTTGCGGAGAAATATATCTCCCCACAAAAAATTATACTGGCAGAAATACAACAATTAATGAAATATCTCAGTGGACTCAAATCTGTCCGCCTCCATGGTTGGTATTAAAGATGCATAACTTCATTTATTTAGGTGCTGGACTAAAGTTCCAGGCAGTTGTCTGATTCATTATCATTTGTAGCAGAGTGCATATCATCTGTCACAATACATCATTTTTAATTAATTTGACAGATAATTAAACTTAAAGGAAGTACTTAGTAGCGATAGAAATGTGGCTGAAAGATAAAGCAGCACCTGGGAAACAAAATTATTACACAACGCTTCCTGCAGAGCTCCATAATGCTGGGAATTGGGAGAGAGCCGACTGCATTAAATTCTTCACAAGTGTTTCTGGATGATTTCATTGGAGAAAAGATCAGAAAATAATTTTTTGGAGAAAAGTTTGGAACATTTGAAACTGCAGATGGCTTTTTATTGAATTGCAGATGCACCTGTACTGCCCATCATTGTCTGGTGTCACCAGTCCTTCTGTCATTTAGTAGATCTTGCCAGCCACTCCATCACAGACTACCTCTGTTACCCTTTCCACCTCCTTTATTGCATTGTGTTTATCTCTAAATTTCCCCAGTTCTGATAGACAGCTATCAACCCTCCTCAGACTGATTGAGTAGAGGAAAGAAAATTGTAAAAGAAAGGTGGGGGCAGGATAAGGCCTGGCAGGTGGTCTCGACCCGAAACATCACCCATTCCTTCTCTCCAGAGATGCTGCCAGTCCCGCTAAGTTACTCCAGCTTTTTGTGTCTACCTTCTGGCAAGTGATAGATGGGTACAGGTGAGGGGAGGGGTGATGGCTGATGGGTAGAGTAAGTGACAAAGACTAGAGGTGAAAAGGAGACAAAAGAGTGTCAGATAAGGAAAGGAGTGAGATGTAAAGCTGAAGGGAGAGATATAAGTGTTAACTGTTTCTTTCTCCTTGTATAAAACTTGTCTTTCTGAAATTTTCCAATGTCATCAGTTTTAATTCCAGAAGAGAAACAGAGTTAGCTTCTTCAGCCAACTACCCTGTTTTCTTTAAAGAGTTTGACAGCTCTGGGCCTGTACTCGCTGGAGTTTAGAAAGATGAGGGGGGGTCTCATTGAAACCGCCTGAATAATGAAAGGCCTAGATGGAGTGGATGTGGAGAGGACATTTCCACTAGTGGGAGAATCTAGGAGCAGAGGGCGCAGAGTCAGAATAAAAGGATATACCTTAAAAAAGGAGATGAGGACATTCTTTAGCCAGAGGATGATGAATTTGTGGCATTAATTGCCACAGAGAGCAGAGGAGGCCAAGTCATTGGGTATTTCTAAAGTGGAGATTGATAGGATCTTGATTAGTAAGGATGTCAAAGGTTACAGGGAGAAGGCAGGAGAATGGGGTTGAGAGGGAGAAATAGATTTGTGATTGAATGGCGGAGTAGACCCAGTGGGCCGAAGGGGCTAAGTCTACTTCTATGATTTGCAAACATGATTTCCATCATCTGCAGTTTTTTCTTGATTTTCATTTCATCCTGTGAAAAGTTAAACCAGTTAATGTTTCACCCACGATAAGACTCTCTGATGATTTCAATTTTCTCTTGCTGCTGAAGACTAGTGATGAAGCTGACTGAATTTCAGTTGCTGTAGAGTTGTCTGTAGCATTGTATATTATAAAGAAGTAGTTTATGGAAATGAAGTCCAATTTGTTTTCAAGTAACACAGAGCTTCTCTTTTGACCAAGTGACTGGTGTCATTGCAATGTTGCTTTTCCCAAATCTCCTGCTATTAATAACAACAAAATGCATTGCAGGGACTCCTGCTCATTAAACCCCAGCTGAACAAGTTCTTTAAATGTTATTTTCACATAGTTGACTTCAGTCAAGACAGTTTGAAAGAAGGCACCCAAAAAGCCTTTGACCTTCAAAGGACTAACAAGCTAACAATGCACTGACAAGGCCACATGCTTCCGTTTATGTAAAAGAAAGGCATTAATTAAATTACCCAGGGTGAAACACAGGGTGTTAGCTTGCTCACACTTGGCTTTTCTCCTGAACATACTTGATTTCTAAGCTCATTAATGGGAAATGAAAGCTTTTTGTGTTACATTATTTTATGATTCTGCTGTAAAATGCAGGGAGCTTGGATAATGACTATGGCTCACTGAAATACATGTTCTTTAAGAACGGCCCTCGCTATGCCTGCTAATATTTAATAATTCCTTGGCTTCTATTGCCAGTCCAACAGAGATTCTGTTTCCTAATTTGTGTTGGAAATACTTCTCGTGGTGCCCGTAAGCTTGGGCGAAGAATGTCTAAATGATTTGAAGGCCAGTTGGCTCTTTGACCAGAATAGACAAGATGCGGGCTTGTGTGTCGGAGTATCCCAGCTTAAGGGACTGTTTCCATGAGTGCCTTGCCACAGAAGGAAGAGGGGTGCTGGTGCTGTCTGACTTTGTGGTGTAGCCTGTCACACAATCCTCTTTCTCTGAAAATAGAAGATGGTTTAGAACATAGAACAGTACAGCACATGAACAGGTCCTGCTCCACACATGTGTCTGTGCCGAACAATGATGCCAAGATAAACTAATCTTCTCTACTCCCATTCCCTGCTTACCGCTCCATTCCCTGCATATCCTGTGTGCCTATCTAAAAGAAACAAACTGCCTCCACCACCACTCCTGGCAGTGTGTCCCATAAACCTCTGTGTAAAAAAAAGTTGCCCCGCACATCTATATACTTCCTCCTCTGATCTGATCTTAAAACTATGTCCTTTAGTCAGGTCTCCCTTCAAACTCTGGCGCCTCAGAGAAAATAATCCAAGTTTGTCCAACCTCTCCCTATATCTAAAACACTCCAATGAGGACATTATCCTGGTAAACCTATTCTGCACCCTCTCCAAAGCGTCCACATTCTTCCAGTGTTGGGCAATCAGAACTGCATACAATACATCAAATGTATTGCTAAAACTGACTAATACTCAATGCCTCAACTGATGAAAGCGTGCATACAATATGCCTTCTCTATTGTTGCACGTTTTTGGAAGTGCCGATTAACACAGCCTCTGGGATCCTGGTGGACACCAAGTCCAATGATTCATCTCCTCAAACAACAGGATGTAAGCAATGAGAAAGAAACAGTGACATTTTTAGTTTAATTTAGTGATACAGCAGGGAAATAGGCTCTTCGGCCCACTGAGTCCACGCCGACCAGCAATCCCCACTATATTAACATTATCCTATGCACACTAGGGCCAATTTTTACATTTACCAAGCCAATATACCTCCACACCTGTACGTCTTTGGAGTGTGGGAGGAAACCGAAGATCTGGGAGAAAACCCACGCAGTCACGAGAAGAACGTACAAACTCCGTGCAGACAGCATCCGTAGTCTGGATCGAACCCGGGTCTGCGGTGCTGCAAGCGCTGCACCACCGTGCAATGGTGCAGTTGTTTAATAGTTAAATTACTGCCTTCATAGTCAGAGTGAACTATTGGTTACTGGACACTGTCGTTTTTATTCCATATTCCTTCGGCAGTTGCCGGGTGAATGGAAGATCAAATCTTTTTGTTTGAAAGACAGGGCCTACAGCACTCCAAGTCCACGCTGACCATTGATCACCCGTTCACACATGCTCTATGTTATCCACTTTCGCTCCACTCCCTACACACTAGGGACAATGTGCAGAGGCCTATTCACCTACAAACCAGCACGCCTTCAGGATGTGGGTGGAAACCGGAGCATCAGGAGCAAACCCACACAATCACATGAGTATGTGCAAACTCCACGCAGACAGCGGCTGAGTTCAGGATCGAACCCAGGTCTCTGGTGCTGTGGGGCAGCAGCTCTACCAGCTGTGCCATTGTGCTGCCCCGTTTCAGGCATGTTGTATAACTATGATATCCCTTTAACTGCAACCATGCAGTGCAGAAAAGTTTACATTATAAAATGCGTGAAGATGTTAAAACAGTCATGTGCACGAGACACAGTGTAGGAGCTAAACTGTTGATCTTGCTTTGAATGACCATGGAAGATTCAGTCATTATATTGTGACATAGTGCCAGAGGAACAAGTTGAGGCAGGTGTAATAACAACATTTAAAAGACATTTGGACAGGTGCATGGATGGGGAATGTTTGAGGGCATTGGCTGAAAACCCGGGGGGGCCAGGGGGGACGTGTCCCTCCCTGTTTTCAGAGATGGGGAACGGTCCCCCTCACGTTACAAGCTTTAAATCTAATTCAGGGCGCACGGCTGAAGCTTCCGATGCCTCGCGTGTGTGTGTGAGTGTGCGCATGCGCGCGCGGCCGCCAAGAAATTGTGTTCCCCCTGACCCTCGGTCCCCTCCATGTTTTGAAAGCGGTTTCCGTCTCTGTTTGAGGGATATGGCCAGGCATGGGCAAATGGGAGTAGCTTAGATGGGACGACATGGTTGGCATGGACGAGTTGGGTTGAAGGGCCCGTTTTTGTGCCGTATGATTCAGTGGCATTTAATCTGGAAATAACAAATGTGAATAGTTTGTGAAAGTGTGCCACACCTCCTTTGCTCTTTTGACTGATATCGTGCAGTGCATCGATATCAGTCAGAATATCATGACCGCCTTCCTCTCAGGATTGCCTCAGTACCTCAGCATACGGCAATCCTTGGACTCACATCCCGAGTCCTCCAACTGCTGCCATTGACTGGCTGCCTCTGCTCAGCTAGAGCTCCAGCATTTAACTTTTGCCTGGCCCTTCCTTCCCTCTCCCTAAACTCTTCTCAAAGGCCTAGAGAAACTTCAAACACATTTTAACCATCCGCACTTCACAGCAAGCTGTCAGCCAAAGCAGAGCATTGCCTCAGAGCTCACTTCAAGACGATGGTTAATCCTTCACGTTTTGGGATCAACCTGTTTGAAGTTTTTGGATCAAAGTAAAAACTCCTTTGATGACAAATTTTTCAAGTGCCATCAGCTCATGGGTTGGGTAATTGGTTGGAAGTCAGGAAATGGAGTAATGATAAAAAGAATGTTATCTGATTGATGGGACATGACAAAGAATGAACCCAAGGGATCTCCATCACGGTCAAGGCTTCGATGTACAAATCAATTTTTTCACCCAAGTTGTTCAGGTTGCAGTTGAATATTTCTTAATGTTCTGCTCATGAGTGGTATCTCTGCTCATTGAGCTAAAACGTTATACCGGGAATGTAATGTAAAGCGTTAAGGCATCAATTTTGTATTTAAGAAAGATAAATCAGAACATCTTCTCATTAAGAAATCCTTGGAGCTGTGGAGGAACAAAGAGATTTTGTATCTCTTCCGCCCATTGTCTATAGCTCAATTAAAAATGTGGAATATTATTCAGGGGTCTGAAGAAGAGTCTCGACCCGAAACATCATTTATTTATTTTCTCCGGAGATGCTGCCTGACCCGCTGAGTTACTCTAGCATTTTGAGTATATTTGGAGTATTCTGCAGTTATGATTGACCCATTACAGGAAGAATGTGGAAACTTTATAAAGAGGGTGCAGAAGAGGTTAGCCAGAATGCTGCTGCCTTAATTGGTGGGTGGTAGCAAAAAAAGTTGGACAAATATAGGCTGTTTTCTTTGGAGACGCAGAGATTGAGGGGAGACCTGATAGAAGTGCATAAAGTTGTGAGAGGCGTAGATTGGGGAGAGAGTCAGAGCCTTTCTCACAGTGCGGAAATCTCAAAGACGAGACGGATAGCTTTAAGGTGAGGTAGAAAGTTTAAGGGGGATGTATGGGGCAAGTTTTTTTTTTACACAGAGGGCTTTGGAATGAAGTACCCAGGGTAGTGGTGGAGGCAGATACAACAGTGGCTTTAAGACTATTAGACGGGCACATGGGAATGCAGGGAATGGAGGGATATGGATCACGTGCAGGCAGAGAAGATCAGTTTAATCAGGTATCATGTTCAGATGGACATTGTGGACCAAATAGGCTTTTCTTGTGCTGTACTGTTCCACGTTCCACAGCAATCCTGAACACATCCTAACAGAGAGATTCTATTTTGTTTCTTTCCTCCCCCTCCAACCCTCAATCCCTGAAAACATAAAACCCATTTCCGACCTATGATACCTCATGCAGTTTCCATGAAGGGTTATTGATCTGAAACATTAACTTTGCTTCTCCCTCCACAGGTGCTTCCTGGCAAGTTGAGTATTTCCAACACTTTCCGTTACAACTTTCAAAACTGTTTCCTGGAACACCGTGGTCAATAGGAATTTCATGCATGAGGTCAGTACCTTTATGTTGGGTGATGTTACTGGCATTGGAGAAAAAGCAGTGAAGGAGTCGTGGTTTTTATCAGTCAGAAGCAAATAGAATGGCAGAACAGTTGTTCAAGATACTGATGAGGCAGGATGAGACAGGAAATATGCCATTTAGCTGGATAGTGTGCAGAGAGAAGATTTACGAGGATGTTGCTTGGAATGTCACGGCAGTCATGGTGGCGCAGCAGTAGAGTTGCTGCCTTACAGCGAATGCAGCACCGGAGACCCAGGTTTGATCCCGACTACAGGTGCTGTCTGTACGGAGTTTGTACGTTCTCTCCGCGACCTGCATGGGTTTTCTCCGAGACCTTCGGTTTCCTCCCTCACTCCAAAGACGTACAGGTTTGTAGGTTAATTGACTTGGTAAATGTAAAAATTGTCCTTAGTGTGTATAGGATAGTGTTAATGTGTGGGGATCACTGGTCGGCATGGACCCGGTGGGCCAAAGGGCCTGTTTCCATGCTGTATCTCTAAACTAAACTAAACTAAACTAAAAAGACTCAAAGGCCTGAGATATAGGGAGAGATTAGAACTTATATCTCCCTGGGCAGGTTAGAACTTTTTTTCCTTAGAGCACAGGAGGCTGAGGGGTGATCTCATAGAGGTTTATAAAATCATGAGGGGAATAGATAGGGTGAATGCTCAGAGTCTTTGTCACAGAGTAGGGGAATCAGGAATTAGAGCGCATAGATTTAAAGTGAGAGAGTAAAGATTTAATGAGAATCTGAGGGACACCTTTCTCACATAGTGGATGGTGGGTATATGGAAGGAGCTGCCAGAAGAAGGGATTGAGGCTGGTGCTCCTGACAACATTTTAAAGTCAATTGGACAGGCACATGGATAGGGAAGTTTTAGAAGGATATGGGCCAAACATGGGCAAATGAGTCCAGCCTGAGCAACAGGGCATTTTGGTTAGCATGGACGAGTTGGGCTAAGGGCCTATTTGCATGCTATATGACTCTTAACAGTCTTCATGGTCTGAAAGTGCTCCTCTTGTTCCTCTGCTGCCATGATGCCCCCAGAAGTGTCCGTGGAGGAGTATGATCCATCAGACATCTCCAATCGGGCCTCTTCAGGCGTAGTTATGTTTCAAGCGCACACACCAAGGATACAATCGACTCCAGTTGTTATTGGCCGTAAACCATTGCTCGACTATCTATTTTAGGATTGTCCAGAAGACAATTGACATCCTGTACGTCTGACAATGGATGAGGCAGACTGAGAGGATTGTAATTTGCATCTGCGAGGGAGATTTGTGATAACGGTGCTGAAGAAACTGAAGGCCTATGTTTTATTGAGGTTGGCTTCACCACTGACCTTTTCCATGGAAAAAGTAACATATAGTGTAATAAATTAAGTTTCCATCAAGGCATGGATCTCATTTAATTAAGCCTAAGAACCCAAGGCAATATTAATCTCTTGTATGTGAGTACTGGACATTCTAATTTTAAACTGGTCAATTTTGTTCTCAAAGGCATAATTCAAAAAGCTATTACATTCAGAGCTCTGAAGTACCTTCTTTCTTTGTGGTTGTTTTTTTTAATTGAGGTAACGGGGGTAAAATGATCATTAATTTTAATTGTTACAACATGGGAGCTTTGAGTAGTTGGACATTAGAACAATTAGAAGAAGTGAAATTAAAAAAATTCCTGTTTAATTCAGTGATAACAATTAAATCATTAGTGTACGCTACCATTATGAGGATTAATTCCAGGACACATTTAAAGCCAAAATTGATTGATCCTCTCGATAAACTAAATATTGCACAATTGGACCTGGAAGAATCTATAAAGCTGCTTGCTTTGGGAGGCCAAAAGTCACTCTGCAATTTATTGCGGTCTTGCGTGGACCTTCTCCCAAACCATGCTGAGATGCACCCCGATAAAATGCTTTCTGTGGCGCATCTGTAGAAGTTGGTGAGGGTCATTGGGGACATGCTGGACTTTGTAAGCTTTCTGAGGAAGTAGAGGCGGAGGGGTGCTTTCTTGGCCATAGATTCGATGTGGTCCAGGCCAATTGATGGTGATATTTATTCCTAAGAGCTTGAAGCTTTCACCCATCTCTAATTCAACAGCATCACTGTACTGTACGGGGTGTGTGTACTGCTGCGCTTGCTGAGTCATCACAATCTCCTTAGTCTTGCTGGCATTGAGAGAAAGATTGTTGTCCCGGCACCAGGTTACAAGGTTCTCAAGCCCACTACGGTGGTATTGTCTGCAAACCTGTAAATTGAGTAGGAAGGAAAACAGCCCACTCCCCTGACATCAGTCTGAAGAAGGGTCTCGACCCGCGACGTCACCCATTCCTTCTCTCCAGGGATGCTGCCTGTCCCGCTGAGTTACTCCAGCATTTTGTGTCTATCTTCAACCTGTGAATTGAGTATTTGGCTTTGTCATGTGTGTATACGGAATGTAGCAGAGGCTTGAGAACACATCCTTGCGGGGCACCAGTGGGGAGGATTATCATAGAGGATGATTTGTCAAGTTCTGACTGTCCACCCTATCTATGCTTCTCAAAATGTTAAATACTTCAACAGATCTCCCCTCATTCCAGGGAAAACAATCCAAGTCTGTCCATCCTCTCCTTATATGCCTCCAATGCCACCAGGGGCACCTTGGTGGCATTGGAGGCACTTACCACTTACCACTTACCACTTACCGCCGGCAGTCTGTTCGTTTTTTCATTATTTTTGTTATTTTTTAGTGTAAAGTTTGTTTTAATATTCTTCAATTTGTTTTATGTGGGGGAGGGGGGAGGGGATCGCGAGAAACCTTTTTTCAAGTTCTTACCTTGCCGGAGATGTGATTAATTTTCGGATCACATTCTCCGGGCGCTCTGCGGCCTTACATCGATGGAGCTGGAGGCCTCCTCGGACTGACTTTGAGCCCTATCGCGGGGTGCGGACTTAACATCGGAGCTGATCCCTTGTCTGGGATCGCTCCCACCGCGACCACTGCGCAGACTTACCGTCAAAAGCTCGCAGTCTTCGGGAGAGGTTAGTCGGGAAGCTCCAATGTCGCGGAAGGTTCTACCAGCCCCGATGCGAGGTTCGATCGCCCGGCGCGGGGGAGCTGACATCCCCCCAATGCGTGAGCTGACATCCCCCCGATGCGGGAGCTGATCGCCTCGACGTGGAGGGCCAGAACGCCGCCGACTACGGGAGTCAAGATCATCCCGTCAACGGGGGGTTCGAGGCCCACGACCGAGGAAGAACTAAGGGAAGGTACTTGAACTTTATTTCGCCTTCCATCACAGTGAGGAATGTGTAGGAGTCACTGTGGTGGATGTTCATGTTAAAATGTGTTTTTGAGCGATCTGTTGCTTTTAATTGTACGACTGACCCGGCCAATGAAATTCCTCGTACGTTGCAAAACATACTTGGCGAATAAAGTGTGATTCTGATTCAATGCAAACAACATCCTGGTAAACTGCTTCTGCAACATTTCCAAAGCCTCCACAACCATGGAGTGACCAGAACTGCACACAATACTCCAAATGTTCACCAGCTTCCTTTTCAGTAGCAAATGGAAATGATCTGTGCAAGTACACAAAGTATTTTTTGAGTTTAAAAAAAAATTATTTCCACCATTTATTATCAGGTCTGACTGTGTGAAAGTTGGTTTCTCACCGAAACACAGAATTAATTAATGGAATTGGTTTTTGCTCACTTCAGATGCGAGTTCTCTGGTGAACCACAGCTGATAGGGATTATGAAGATAGTGGTGGTTACATATAATATGCAAGTGATTAATGACAAGTCACAAGTTGCAGAAAACCAGTTGTGCTCAGATTTAATTCTTCTTTATCACTTCATATTTCGACAGTGAAGTTAATCCTTGTTCCAGAGTTCTGTTTACCAGTTTATTTGCCTGATAGGAATGAAAATGAAAAGCTTCGAAACAAGGAAGCTTACCAAGGAAAGACAGGAAATACTGGAGTAACTCAGCGGGTCAGGCAGCATCTCCGGAGAGTATAGTTATGTGATGTTTTGGGCTTGCAGGGAGAGGGGAGGGGGGGGGGGGGATCAAAAAGGCTGGAAGAGCGGAGCTGCAGGACAAAGCATGGCTGGTCATGACCCTTAAGGCGTTAATGTACAGAGGGACCTTGGAGTCCAAGTCCACAGCTCCCTGAAAGTGGCAACACAAATAGATAGTTTAGGTTAGTTTAGAGATATAACGCAGAAACAGACCCTTCGGCCCACCGAGCCCGCGCCAACCAACAATTCCCACACATTAACACTATCCTACACACACTAGGGACTTTTACACTTACCAAGCCAGTGTGGGAGGAAACCGAAGATCTCGGAGAAAAACCCACGCATGTCACGGGGAGAATGTACAAACTCCGTTCAGGCAGCACCTGTAGTCGGGATCGAACCTGGGTCTCCAGTGCTGCAAGTGCTGTAAGGCAGTAACTCTACTGCTGTGCCACTGTGCTGCCCATAAGTTGTAAGGTTGTAAAGAAAGCGTATGGCATGCTTGCCTTTATCCGTTGGTAACAATAAGTATAAAAGTCAGGAAGTTCTGTTGCAGCTTTACAGGACTTTGTTAGGCCACATTCGGAGTATTGTGTGCAGAACTGGTCGGCCCATTACAGGAAGATTATGGAGGCTTTGCAGAGGGTGCAGAAAAGATTTGCCAGACTTTGGCCTGGGTTAGCTCTCAGTAGAGTTGGCCAGACTTGGAATGTTTTCTCTAGAACTTTGGAGGTTGAGGGGAGACCTGATAGAAGTATTTAAAATTATGAGACGCATAGATATGGTAAGCAGTCAGAACCATTTTCCAGGGTGGAAACATCAAAGACTATAGCTTTATGGGTGAGAGGAGCAAAGTTTGTGCAGGGCAAGTGTTTTACACAGAGGATGGTGGGTGACTGGCAGGCACTGCCATGGAGTTGGTTGCGGCAGATACAATAGTGGTATTTAGGTGGCTTTTAGATAGGCAAATGGATAAGCAGGGAATGGAGGGATATGGATCATGTACAGGCAGAGATGATAACTTTTTACCGTGCTCAGCACGGACATTGTTGGCCGAAGGGCCTGTTACTGTGCTGTACTGATCTATGTTCTATGCCCTATCTGTTAATGAGATCAGCTTCAGATTGTCAACACTATCTTCTACAGATAATTCCTGTAATATCAGACTCTGCCATTGACGTTGCGATGAGAGGAGATATCCAGAGTTTTCTTGCAAATATAATAGAGGAAGTCTGGAACTCATTTATTCCCAAACAGTCATGTTTGCCGGCATACGATTGGGGTGTTGAGGAGAAAGACTGACAGATTTTTGTGTGGCTAGTCTCTGTCAGGGGAAATGGAGCAAATGTATTTGAGGTACAGATCAGCCTTGATCTAATTGAATTGAACGGCTCGAGGGACTGGACTGGCTACTTCTGTTCCTAGTACACAATGATTTAGAAAACAACTTGAAATATTGAAGTAAATGAAACTGAAGGGTTGTCAATGTGTATTGTGTAAAAGGAATCACCCTCTATTGCTTCTCATTTGGCTAATTCTGAGTTGCTTGAAATCATTGGTAAAATTGCTAACTGCAGTTTGCTTTATTGCACGTTCCACACAATAAAAATAAACCATCTCTGGGGTTTTAGAGATACAGAGAGAGTAGAGATGTAGCAAGAGATGTAGCAAGAGATGGAGTATTATGTTCAGTTTTGCACAGCCAGCTGTATGAAAGATGTCATTAAGCTGGAAAGAGGATAGAGAAGATTCACGAGGATGTTGTCAGGATTTGAGTGAGAGGTTGAGGTGCAATCCTATCAATCCTATTTATCCTTTCCTGGTTTCCCTGTAGCTCAGAAACTTATTCACTCCCACATGTCCCTCACTCAGCCTTGATCTTTTTTTGCTGCTTACCCAACTGGCAATTTACAGCAACCAATTAACATCTGTGGAGCATCTGTGGAGGGAATGGACGGGCGGTATTTTGTGAGATGGGAGCTGGGGCCGGGGAGGGATGTGTTTTGATTTGGAGGAAGAGATGGCAGGGGAGGGCTGAGGTTTCAAGTGAGCTGAGATGAAGCCTAACCAGGCCAAATTCCTGCACAAGGAGGCCCTCTTAAATTGTACATGGTCCTGGTTTCCCAGGTCTAGACTCTAAAGAAAAATTGTACTGGGAATTATGTCAACATATGTGTGACTGATAGTTATAGAGCTATACTACACAAAACAGGACCTTCGGCCCACCTTGTTCATGCCGACTAAATTGGCGTACTGGGCTCGTCCCATTTGCCTGCACATGAACCCTATCCTCTAAACCCTTCCTATCCATATATCTGTCCAAATGTCATAATCGTATCCACTTCTATTGCTTCCACTGGCAGCTCATTCCAGATATGGACTATGGTTTGAGTGAAAAAGTTGTCCCTGAGCTCCCTGTTAAATATCTCGCCTCCCACTGAAGCTCATGCCGTCTAGTTTCAGAATAATCTACCCTGGGAACAAGAAGTGGAAGAAATGTCCTATCAAACATCTGGGGTTGTCAGTTGACTCAGGTGTGGTCAGAATTGTGCTCAGCTCCATAAAAAAGCATTGTATGGAAGTAGGCATGTGTCTCTGAGATAAAACAGAACTCTGTGTCAGAATTTCCAGGCTGTCAGCTTGTAAACTTAAGAGAAAGTGAGAACGAAAACTGGAACAAAAGAGATGGTTTAGGGTGGCAAGCAGAAGAGATTAGACACAAAATGCTGGAGTAACTCAGTGGGACAGGCAGCATCTCAGGATGGAATGAATCAGTGACATTTCTGGTCATCCAAAAACTTCACCCATTCCTTCTATCCAGAGATGCTGCATGTCTCGCTGTGTTACTCCAGCATTGTGTGCCCATCTTCAGTGTAAACAACATCTGCAGTTCCTTCGTACACGCAGAAGAGATTGATATACAAGCATGCACGGTGAAAGTATTGATTGATAAATATTCATCTGTAATAAGCTAGTCATCGTTTGAATTCATGTAGAGTAAAATAAACTGAAGAGGTCTTTGCACAGAATAATAGGCCATCAAACCTCATAGACAGTCGACAGGTTGATTTCCACATGCCCTAAATGATGATTTTAGTAATGTACGCTCAGCAGTTTAAGTACAGTTATTGTATTCCCTTAATTTGACTTCTGAGGATTGAATGGATTCTTTGCAGGACCAAAGTGGTTGTGGTCTTAATTGGACTCCTGGAGATAGTAGGTCAATGTCATTGACAAGACTCTGAATTCCTTTATTAAACATGTTGGAAGTAATGAACATGGAAGGTTAAATCTTCACATTAGTAGGAGGAATTGCATATTAAAGATTCCAATTTAGCGTAAAAGTAGTTTAAATTTTTTTGATTTTTTTTCCTAATCTGTCATTGAATGTTGATTGGAATTTGAACGGAACATGAATAAGTCTTGCAGAAAGAAAGCATTAAAAAAAATTCTATTAAATATTAAAAATGCATGGGCTCATGAACCACTGTACTTGAGATTTCATTTTGTATGGGAAACAATGAGCAATGTAGAATGAATACACTGCTTCAGTTTAATTAGGAATTTAAGTGATATCATTAGTCATGCCTGATACTGGTATTTACAAATCTAATATTCTGGATTTATATTTTAGTTTTAAGATTGCCATTTTCATCTTAGGCTATGATGATTGCATGAAATAAAGAAATTGGAACATGTTCATTTTCTTGAGCCTGTTGTGACTTGATGTTGGTGTATTTGCATAATTCCTTTTATCATTTGTTTTATTGATGTAAACCCAAACATTGTGCTACATAGGCCGTTTCCTCATCATTCTGTCCATTCCCTTGTGGGTTTGTTAGTTAAAATGATGGCCAGAAAGGCTGTAAGACAATTATAGAAGGGCCTGAAAATATTTGCCTCTCTGTAAACCCACAGTAATTAAGTCCAAATTTGCAATTGGCTTCAGGGGAATTCAATGTTAAGCGTGTGATTCTGATAAGCAAAATATGTTATCCACAAACTAAAACAAACATAAAAATATATCTAACACAATTCCAGGCTGATTAAGGCTCATGCACTGTTGCAGGGTTGAAGTGGCGAGCTTCATGTGTCAGCCATGCCCTAGTAGGTAGTACTCTTGCCTTAGAGAAAGAAAGTTGTAGGTTCAAGTCTCGCCTCAGACACTTGAGTAATCTTGGTAACTTCCCATGGAATTACTCTTCCTCCTGCTGTCTGCTATCCGAGGGAATGTGTACAGTTGAGTAATAAACCTATTTATTTTTCTTAATTTAATAATTCATTGACCACTTGGACAAATTATTCCACTACCTGCATAGGTAGTTTTATTTGGGAGGTGAAGGAGCTGACGGGATTATTGAGTTGGAATTCAGAGAAAGAACAACTCACTGCAATTTTATAGTGGCCTCGAGAATTGTACACTATCTTGGTGACAAAGGAAGCATGCCTAGTTACTGAATGGATTAAAGCTAAACTACATAGATGTTCAGACAATGAAGGAATTGAAGATTGGGGAAGTGGGAGTATTTGGAGAATCGGCAGATGGAGCCATGGGTCAAAATACTGTGAAAACTGCTATGAAGTACATGAACACCATTTAAAATACATTTGGACAGGTATATGGATAGGAAAGGTTAAGGGATATGGGCAAATGCAAGCAAATTGGATGAACGCAGGGAAGCATCCTGGTCGGCATGGGCCAGTTGGGCCGAAGAGTCTGTTACTAATCAGTATGACTTTATGAAGTGGATGTAAAATCAGCACAATATAAGATAAGCCAAAGGTTGAGATCACAGGAGGTGTCCCAGTGTGAAGGCTGGTCCCAATTTAGCAGCCACACCACTCAGACAGTGCTTTAAAAAACACGGAGGCTTGGGACATCCCCTGACAATAACTCTATCTCTCTCCACAGCGGCTGCCTGACCCATTGAGTTTTTTCAGTGTTTTCAAATCAGTTTTTCAGCAGTTCATTTCCTTTAGGTCAACGGTTTCTAATCACCATCAGTAGAGAGTTGCTTGGAGTAGGATCGTTGAATTGTTTAGATGGCTTAAGACAACTGGTTCACTGGAGTGTTTGATCTATCTGTGGCTCTTTCATTGCCGGACTCCATTGACAAATTAGAAGGCGAGAAGCTCGGTGCAGTGTGCTGTAGTGAGGCCGTGTGGTGCGATGTTACTGGTGTGTAGGGCGTGCTGGTGAGTGGCAGAACCTTGGGATAGTAGATGGGAATGTGGAGACTAGAACATGGGATTTATGTAGGATAATGTAACTGTGTTCCAAGTGGTCAGTGTGAACTTGATGGGCCAACTTGCCTGAAAATTAACTGTATCCCTCTATGTTTAATTCATTAGATTTACCAGCGCAGAAGTACATAGTGTCATACTTCATGGAAATAGGTCCTCCAGGCCAATTTGTCCATGTCAACGAAGATGTGCCATCTAAGCTAGAACCATTTTCCCACATTTGGTCCAATCCCTCTTAACCTTTCCTATCCATGTATCTGAACAAATGTCTTTTGAATGATGTTGTTGCACGTGTATCAACCACTTTCTCTGACAGCTCATTCCATATGTACCATCACCTTTGTGAAGAAGTTGCTCCTCAGGGTCCCTTTTAAATCTTCCCCTCGCATCTTAAATATATGCTATTGAGTTTTCGATTCGCCTGGAAAAAATATTGTATTCACCCTATCCATGCAACTCGTGACTATATACACCTCTGTAAGGTCACACCTCAGTCTCTTATGCTCCAGGGAATAATGTCCTAGCCTGACCAATCTCTCCCTATAGCTCAGCCCATCAAGTCTTTGCAACATCCTTGTTACATTTTATAGCA
This sequence comes from Amblyraja radiata, assembly GCF_010909765.2. Classification (NCBI taxonomy): domain Eukaryota; kingdom Metazoa; phylum Chordata; class Chondrichthyes; order Rajiformes; family Rajidae; genus Amblyraja; species Amblyraja radiata. Next base: position 7,993,615 of record NC_045988.1, read on the forward strand.
TTCTTTCTTCTTCTTCTTCTTCTTTTCGTGTCCATCTTGTTACAAATGTTGGCCTCGCTGTCATCGTCCGTCCTGAAAAGGACGCAAGCTTCTGGCGACAATCAGTGGAAGCCATCACTTGTCGCAATAGATGATGGTGGTAGCAGAATTAGCTCAGGATACTTCCAGTTTCCAGCCCCATAACGTGGACGCTCCTGCTATGGGGCCAGCATTCTTTCTAATAGCAGTGTAACCAAAACTGTACACAATACTGCAAGTCTGGCCTCCCCAGTGTCCTGTACAACTGCAATATAACATCCCAACTCCTGCACTCATTGCCCTTACTGATGAAGAAGGGAAGCGTGCTAAATGCTTTGTTCACCACCATTGCCTGTGAAGACACTTTCAGGGAACTATGTACTGTACATGCTCCCCAAGGTCTCTCTGTTCTATAACAATCCCCAGGGCCCTACAGTTCACTGAAGGCCCTGCCATGGTTTGCCTTGCCAAAATGCCCCACCTTCCACTTATCCTGTAGAACAGGGGTCGGCAACCTGGTTCTGCATAGAGGCCAGGACTCGTGTCTGTGAGCGGATGGCGGGCCACATCTATCACGTGTACACATGGATCCTGCCCCAATCCCGCCCTGGATGGCGGGCATCAAATCACGTGTTCACATAGATCCCGCCCCTTCAAGGACATCACCCGGAGCACTGGCCCCTAGATACGGGCGCTCACGAACACGGCGTATTTACGGACCATTGCCGTGTCTCTGTCCTGAAGGCGGTGGCTCAAATACTCACACTCACTCGTCCCCGGCCTATTGACAACCCCGATCCCGACAGTGAAGCCCAGATACAGAAGGTGCGCGGCCGTGCCGGTGGCTTTGCGCAGGATGCGGTACAGCCAGAGTTTGGCGCTCGGTTGCACTCAACGCTGTTCGCCCCTCGGTGCTGCTCGGCGGCTCAGCCATTGCGGCCGCCAGAGCAGGCCTCCTTGTGGCCTCTGGGCCCGGGAGGTACCGGAGACGACGGAAGTCTGCGGGCCGGATAATCACGGGTAAAAAAATACGATTTCGGGTTACGGGCCGCATTCGGCCCAGGGGACCGTAGGCTGCCGACCCCTGCTGTAGAATTTGGAAGTTTTGGTTATATTGTTGTAGCTGATAGGACCAGGAAAGGAGTAGTGATCTTGAATTTAAGTCCACAGCTCCCTGACAGTAGCAACACAAGTACATTGGGTGATAAAGAAGGTGCATGGCATGGTTTCCTTCATTATTTGGCTCATTGAGTATAAGAGTCAGGAAGTCGTCTTGCAGCTTCATAAATTTGCAGTTAAGTCATACTTGGAGTGTTATGTGCAATTCAGGTTGCTTCATTACAGCAAGGATATGGGGTCAGTGAAGAAGAGGTTTACCAGAATGCTGCCTGGATTAGAGGATTTAACTGTAAGGAAAGGTTGGACAATCTTCCATTGTTTTCTCTGGCACTCAGTGTTTGAGGGGAGATCTGACAGAAGTGTATCTAATTATGTGAGACATAGATAGGGTAAATAGACAGAACCTTGTTCCCCAGGGTGAAAAAGACTAAAGATGGCAGACCATTAAAGTGAGTGGGGAAAAGTTCTATGGAGATGTGCAGGGCAGGTTTTTTTTTTACACAAAGTGTGATAAGTGCCTGGAACATGTTGCCAGGGGTAGCAGTAGCAGAAGTGCTTAAGAGGTTTCTAGATAGGCACATGAACATGCACGGAATGGAGCTATATGGATCTCGTGCTGGCAAAGGGATTAGTTTAATTTGGTTATCATATTCGACACAGACATTGTGGGCCGAAGGGTCTGTACCTGAGCTGCACTTTTATGTGCCTTTAGATAAATGTACAGTTGTTCATCTGTGTTTTGTAAATAATTAGTTATTAGCATTATTTCACACAGCAAATAAATGGTTATTGGTTTTGTCGATTTGCCACTTTTTGAAGGAAACCATTGTGTATTATGTATGTACCTCTCTGCACCATCGGTGTGACATTTGATACATTGCTGTATTAGTGACTGCTGTTACTTGAATGTTTTTCATCTTCAGTGATGGATGTTAGATTAGCAGCTATTGGGCATGCAGAACAGCAATGTAGAAAAACGAACAACGGCATACATTCATTACAATAAAACAAGTAATTGCAAAATATTAAAAATTGTAGCTGAACCACATGTGTGTACATTAATTAAGCTTGAATCTTGTTATTGTTGTTGAACGGGAATCCAAAATGAATCATCGATAGTTCACTGTCCATTTCCTCTGCCTTCCTGTCAGTAACTTGCTGACTTCGTTGAGACAAATATACAAAATACGCAGGCGTCTGGAAGGTTCAATAACCAATGAATCAAAACTTTCACAATTGTAACAAACCTATTCCCTTGCAAAACAATTGCAAACCACCATTTTTGCGATCAATAGTGCACAGATTGTGTGAAGATAATAGCCTTTGCTGGATTAATGTATTTTATCACTCAAAGCCTTCAGAAGCATCCTTTTATCTCGCTGTGATGAGGTTATTCTGTCATTGTGACTGGTAAATCAGAATCACTTTATTTCTTTCTGGGAACATTGCCAAGAGGGGGCAGTATCGGATTAAACACTCTGTATTAACACCAGTTCACATTTCGAATTTTCTTTAATGCTTTTTTTTAAGCCAAGCAAATGTAAATGACTTTAATTCCTATAATAGTTCTTTAAATCTTTCTTATTCAAGGGGTTGGAGAGTTGCTATTGTCAAGGTCATTGCTCTGTGATTGGCAGAATATGTTCTGTTCATTAATTGACACAAAGAAGGTCGAACACAATCAGTGGAAGGGTTAGCGCACAGGCACTGCTTTGGAACATTGTGATCATTGTGGTCCCTCTGATTTCAATGAGGGTGATCTCTGAGCCAAATTAATGTAAGGCTGTGCTTTTACTGCCGTCTATTAGTGAAGAATTATTTCGTATAGATACTCAGATGCAGCCTATTGTATGATAACCAGTAGAGATGCTCCCAGTGCAAGACACCCGGGGTTGATCCTGACACTGGGTGCTGTCTGTGTGGAGTGTGCACGTTCTTTCCGCAACTGCATGGGTTTCCTCCAGGTCCAAAGATGTGCGTGTTTGTAGGCAAATTGTATGTAAATTGCCCCTAGTGTGTAGGGAGTGGATACAACGGGTGGGATAACATAGAACTAGTCATAGTGTGAACGGGTGAATGATGGGCTGAAGGGCCTATTACCATGCTGTAACTTTCAATCAAAACCCATCTTCCTGAGTATCCAAGATCCATGAAGTGCTCTTTACAGCCCCGATTCTGCAAACAGTTCTGGTCATCTCATTACAGGAAAAGATGGGATTGTGTTGGACAGGGTGTGGAGAGGATTCAAAAGGATGTTCCAGGAATGGGGAATTTTAACCTGTGAGGACATTTTGGATGGGCTATGTTATTTTCATTATTCCCACCCATTCTTGTCTCCAGAGCCATTTATGTGCAGATTAGTGGCTGCGACTCAATGAACAGGAGAGAGCTGAACTTTGGAACATAGATCGTAGAAAGGTGCATCACAGGAACAGGCCTTTGAGCCTCACTGTTCACCCGTCAGATACAAAGAAGGTTGAAACTCACGGCCAATGCAGTGTGGGCATTCCTTTGCGCTACAGAAGCCTTGAATAAATGAAATGGACTGACGGCAAATTATTCAAGTACAGTGAAATTTGATTTAAATCACAGCCATGCTAAGTGAAAAGCAACAATACACACAGCCACTTAAAATAAAATTTAACATAAACATCCACCACAGTGGAATCCACATTCCTCACTGTGATGGAAGGCAATAAAGTTCAGTCATCTTCCTCCTTTGTTCAGCCGTGGTCGGGGCCTTTGAAGCATCCGCACTTGCCGCTGCCGACGGTCCGATGTTAAAGCCCTCTCGTCGGGATGATCGAAACTCCAGCGTCAGGATGGATTGGAACACTCCGCGGCATGGAGCTCCCGAGTCGGCTTCTTCTTACCGGAGACCGCAGCTTTAAGGTGTTAAAGTCCACAGGCCCCGTGGTCGGAGCTCCGCTGGTAACCCTCGGCAAAGGATTGCAGTTCCCGATGTTAAAGTCCGCAGCGTGCCCGCGGCTTGAAACTCCGGCCGGTCTCCAGGAAAGGCCGCACCACTCCACGTTGTAGGCCACGGGGGGGGGGGGGAACTGAAATGTGGCACGGAGAAAAATCGCATCTCCGTCGACTGAAAAAGTTTGGAACATTGTGTGACTGAAAAAGGTTTCCCCCGATTCCTCTCCCCCCCACCCTCCACCTAAAACAAACCAAGAAACACTAAATCATTCTTTTAAAACATACTTAAATTAATAAAAACTAGAGAGAGGACTGACAGACTGTTGGCGAGGCAGCCCCCGCGGTGGCGCCACCTGATGGATTGATGCAAACATCGGCTGTATACTTGAGGAGTTGTGAGCCGCAGACCACAGACCCTGTGCTGGGGGTGGAGTAAGGCTGGTGAGCTCTTTCTCAATCAGCATAGACACAATGGGCCAAACGACCTACCGTGTCTTTGGTTCAATTATTCTACCACTGATTAAATAGCTTTCTGATGTGTGATGTACAGTCTTGTAGTCCAACGGTCGATGTTATTTCTTTTGTGGCTCTTTGACATAAAGGAACACTCGCACTATATTGGCTGTGACATTTCTTCCTACTTTGTGTCTGATGTATGAACAATATGAGATCAGAAACTTCATCCATCCATGTTCTCCAGAGATGCTGCTTGACCTGTTAAGTTACTCCAGCATTTTGGATCCTTTTGTGTAGTAATTATGTCTTGAGGGGTGCCGTACGATGGCAGCCTCTGCCTACAGTCGGTCTGCTTTTTCATCTTTTTGTTATTTTTAGTATGTTTAAAAGTATGGTTTTTGAGGTTTCTTAGTCTTTGTTTGTGGGGGAGGTGGGGAAGGTAAGGGGGGGAAACCGTTTCTCAGTCATTTCCTGGTCGGGGATGCGACTATTCTCCGAGTCGCGTCTTCGCCCCACTTCCCCCCTCGCGGCCTACCATCTGGATTGGCGCGGCTTTTCCTGCCGGAGACCGACCAGAGCTTCAGCAGCTGCGCAGCGTGATTTACCATCACGGAGCGGGCAATGCCTTACAGGGGATCTCCATGTTGAAGCTCCGGAGTGTTGGGCCTGCTGCTTTAACATCGTGGAGCTGTGGTTGCCAAGCTTCTAGCCGCGGGCGGCACTGACTTTAACATCGCGGAGTCCTGGAATCCCTTTGCCGAGGGTCGCCAGTGTTGAATCTCCACCCAGCTCGGCCTGTAGACTTCGGGAACCGCGGTCTCCGGTAAGAAGTGGCTGATTCGGAAACTCCAGGCCACTGAGAATGTTCTTCCATTCCGACGTCGGAGTACCGATCATCTCGGCGAGAGGGCATGAACATCGGGCCGCCCGTAGCGGTGACTGCGGAGGGCTCAAAAGGCCCCGACTAAGGGTGAACAAAGAGGAAGATGAGTGAACTTTATTGCCTTCCCTCACAGTGGGAAACGTTGATTCCGCTGTGTAGGGATGTTCATGTTAAATTCTATTGTGTGTTGTGTTCTTTTTATTGGTATGGCTGTATGGTAACTCACATTTCACTGGACTAAAAGGTGCATGTGACAATAAATGTAAACTTGATCTTGAACTTGAAGAGCATTGTATAGATCAGGAAGTTAGGGTGACATGAAAAAAGGAATAGCACAATAATTATAGAGGTCTTCAACATGCCACAAACCAAATTAGCAGCATTAATGTGCAAAACAAGTGCTTGTGGTGTGTGAGAAATGGTCTCCTAGGTCATTATTTGGTGAAACCAACACGGGAAAAGGCTACATTAGATCTGCTATTGGGTAATGAGAAAGGGTTATAGACGATACGGTAGTTCAGGACATTTAGGGAAAATAATTATAACATGCTAAGATCAATAAGATCAAAATACTTGGAGGATTGTGTTCACTTTTGGTCACCCTGCTATAGGAAAGATATCATTAAGCTGGGATGGTTTATGAGGATGTTGATAGGACTCGAGGGCCTGAGTTTTTGGGAGAGTTTGGGCAGGCAAGGACTTTATTTCCTGGAATGCAGGAAGCTGAGGGGTGATCTTATAGAGGTCTATAAAATCATGAGGATGAATGCACAGAGTCTTTTTCCCAGGGTAGGAGAATCAAGAACTAGAGGACACAGATGTAAGGTGAGAGGGAAAAATGTTAATAGAAACCTGAGGGGCAACATTTTCACACAGAAGGTGATGGGTATATGGAACGATCTGCCAGATGAAGTGGGATTGAGGCGTGTACAATGACAACATTCAAAAACCACTTGGACAGGTACATGGATAGGAAAGGTTTGGAAGGATATGGGCCAAATGTGGGACTACCCATCTGGCACAGCATAGATGGGTTGGGCCAAAGGGCCTGTTTCCATGCTGTATGATGCTATGACTTTATCCAAAGTGATTTGAAACTCCATTAACAAGATGCGGCATAAATAAGCAATAGCTAACATTGTAAAGAACTAATACGTAATATTATGCCAGAATAATCAATGGAAAAAGTGATCCACACCGAACAAACAAGAAAGGTTAATGACAATATTAGATCAGCAAACAATATAACGTTGCCAAAGAAAACAGTGAGCTTGTGAAATGGGAAATAAAAATCATCTTTCAGCAGGAGGACCACAGCATTACTTTGGAAAAGGGAGGTAAAATATGAGGAGACAGAGAAACCAGGAACTGCAGATGTTGGTTTATAAAAAAAGGCATAAGTGCATCAGTAACTCAGCGGGTCAGAATAAAAGTACATTCGGTTTCTATTTCTTGTCTTCCTATGTTATGACGCAAAATGCTGGGGTAACTCAAGTAAGGCAGCATCCCTGGGGAACATGGATAGGTGGTTTTTCGTGTGGGGCCCTTCGTCAGACAAAACTTCGTCCGTCCATTTCCTCCACGGATACTTCCTGACCCGCTGCGTCCTTGCAGTAATTTATTTTTCATCACCAAAGGGAGCTTTTCAGTCCAATGAGCATTAATACAGCAGTGACTGCTGTGCCTGCTTGTAGTGGGTACTGAGGAAAGCTGGAAGGCTATGATCATAATTTAAAGGGAATGAATGTGTAAACCATTCGGTCATGAATCTTTCCTTTCAACGTATAAGCCTTAAAGTAACAGTAATATGGTTTTCACAATTCCACCATTATGTGCTGATAATCCGAGCAAATTGTTTTTCTCCATTTGACTGAGTTTCATCTTATTAAAGTTCATGTGGTGAAATATCTTTTATCCATGCCTCTTTTATCAACCTTGCATTGTCCTCCAGATCAGCAGGGCTCTGTCTCAGTGTTAAGAACGGGAGCATTTGCACGGATGGCCTCATGCCAGATTGTTGCTGAGGACACTCAACGGTATTCATCTTAAAGTCCATTCAATTTTTCTACCCTTCCTTCACCAGAAATTATAGCATTTTGCCAATGCATTGTTGCAGAAGAACACTGCTTTCCCCTGTCGTAAGAGTGAACTGGCTTCAGCACTCTCCCTTCTTCACACAGAAAGGTTAGAGCACCAACGGAGGCCATTCTGTCCATTGAATCCATGCCAGCTCTTTGCAAGGACAATGTACCTGGGGCCATTCCCCTCTCCTTTCACAGCCTGCCATTTATTTCCTTTCATATATCAAGAATGCAAGTTCCCCTGTTGAATTACAAGATTGTTTCTGGCATCATAACTCCCGCTAGGAGACCCTCACCTCCTGATTCTCCTCTTACCTGTCTTGTTCTTACCTTCATTATGTGTCCTCTGCTTTTGATCATTATTCTATGTGGAGCAGTTTCCCTCTGTCTGCTTTCTATCAACATTCTCCATGATTTTAAACCCTTCCATCAGATCCTGTCCAAACCTCCATTGCCCCTCTTTAAGCTATTTGTGTAAGTAACTGTGCATCCATGTCTGAAGAAGGGTCCCGACCTGAAATGATACCTGTCCATTCCTTCCAGATGCTACCTGACCTGCTGAGTTCCTCCAACGCTTTTGCATTTTGCTCAAGATGTCGGGATCTGCAGTTCCTTGTGTCTGCAACTAAAGTCCCTCATCCCTGGGTCGCTCTAATACAACTCAGAAAAGCAGTCCAGAATCTTTTGTTATCACTTGCTAACCTCCAAGATAGCAAGAGATAGCAAGTATGTGGGGGACTCCAGGTCTCCCATCAACTCTGGACAAGCTGACTAGAAGCAATGACTGGTGAGTGTAGTTGTACTTGAATGTGTGGGGATTGATAGACACAGACATGGCATGTAGTTGGCAGCAAGTCAGTGCCTGGGAGGCAGAACACCATCACCCTGATCCACAAGCAGGAGAGGTAGAGAAAGGAGATCAGAAATTTGAAGACTCTAAATAAGATATATTGCCAGTTGAGCCACAGCTGCTCTGGAGCTGGTGACTGCCCTGAGCTGCCAAACCTGGCAGCAAGATCTGCGATAGCCTACTCAGGCTACAATTGCCTGCGATTGTGTCCCGGGATCGGACACTTGCCTGGACAGCCCACACTAGGAGATCTTTGACGGAATATTGCCCATGGGCACGATGATTGCAATACCCAACATGACCTTTGGGGGGAGAACCCATAACTAAACATGACTGCTCTGCACAGGCACGTGCAGCAAATACGTGGGTCAAACAGCGTCTGTGGAGGAAAAAGGACAGACGACGATTCGGCTCAGCACCCTTCTCCTCAAGGGGCTGTCCCACTTGTGCGACCTAATCCCAGAGTTCTGGCGAGTTTGCCCTTGACTCATACTCGCAGCATGGTCGACACAAGGTCCTAGGAGGTCTTTGTAACTCTCCTTCATGCTCAAGAGTAGTCCCTGTGTACTCAAGGCCTCAGCTAGGTCGCGGCGTATTTTTCAACATGTTGAAAAATGGCCGCGAGTTAAAAAAGGTCGCCATGGAAAAAATCGATATGTTTTTTACTTGTAGGTTTAGTCGTAGTAGGTCGTAGGAGATCGGCATGTTAGTGGTAGATAATCGAGGGTAGTCAAAGGTGGTCGTAGATAGTCTTCATCCTAGTCGAAGGGAGGTCGAAGGAGGTCGTCTTCACTCTCCACTATTCGGTGTCCATTTTTCTCAAAGTTAGTTGTAGCTAGTCGAACCTAGTCATCAACATAGTCGAAGGAGGTCAAAGGAGGTCTTCTACATAGTCGAAGGAGGTCTTCAACATGACATTTTTTTCAAACTCTCCTAAACTCTTCTAAACCCACCAATTTGGTCGCCCAAGTGGGACAGCCCCTTAACGTGATTTGTTTACCATTTCGTTGCAGGGAATACAAATGGTAAGGAGGCAGGAGTTTATTCATTAGCTGTTTTATATTTAAACTCGTTTGTGGCTGTAAATATCTCCATGATAATGTGGGTGTGATTTTGGCGAGGTTGACATGAACTTCAGGTCTGGTGCACTTGAAACTTTGCCACTTGGCCGAAGGCTGCAGAATAATTATTTCCTTCCCTCAGATGTGCAGACAGATTCTTCAGGCCAGGGCAGGCTGGTGCAGGATTAGTATCTGTGTGTGAATGGTCTGCAGAGACCAGATTATTGCACATGTCTGTTGCAACTCCTGACTAACCCAAAGGCACTTTCTTTATGTATTTTCCTGATAAAGAAAGATGTAAAGAAAGGCTCCTTTATTATTTTGAGGTGGAGGCAATGAAAGGATTTTGTAAGAAAGGTCATTGCACAGAAATGAACGTGAACGTTTTGACAATATCGAAGAATCAAACGCAAATGGACATGTTTTATTGTGAGGAGAAAATTAGTCTGAACTGTATCTCATCAGAATCTATTCACCTGTCTGACAAATATTCACTGTTATTTGTGATATTCATTCTGCTTCCTGTTGCCTCTAAAATTGCTCCGTATCTTTGAACAACAAGTCTGGGAACATAACCTGCTAGCCACTGCCTATGTGCCCGTGAGCCAACACCAGGCTACTGTGCTACACCTGCCCTCTCACAACTGGCTTCTCAGAAATCTTCCTTTCTGTGCACTGGGATACCGTTCACTTTTGGGGCTGTGCCCACCTCTCTTTTCCAGCTGTTTCCCCCCCTACTCCAATCAGGCCCAACCCAAAACTTTGTCTGTCGAGTTCTGTCCAACTTTACATTTCACTCCTCCTCTTTTCTTCGTATCTGACACCCTCTTGTCTCCTTTTCACCGCTCGCCTTTGTCCCTTACTCCATCCATCTGAAAATCAGACCCCTCCTCATGTGTTAAAGAAGGAACTGCAGATGCTGGAACATCGAAGGTACACAAAAATGCTGGAGAAACTCAGCAGGTTTCGGCCCAAAACGTTGCCTATATCCTTCGCTCCATAGATGCTGCTGCACCCGCTGAGTTTCTCCAGCATTTTTGTGTACCCTCCTCATGTGTATCCACCTGTCACTTGCTAGGCTTTGCCCTGCCCCCCACATCTCTTCTCCAGCTCTCTCCCCCCTACTGAAGAAGGAACCTGACCCAAACCATTGTCTGTCCATTTCCCTCCATGGATGCTGCCTGGCCCTCCAAGTTCCTTCAGCACTTTGTGTTTTGCTCGAGATTCCAGCATTTGAAGATGAATTAGACATTGTGCAGCAATGAGACTCGACCCATCCTCCAAAACCACAGAGAGAAGGTGAACTTCAGCAGGTAGTGACACTGGTATTTATGTACTTTGGTTTTTTCAGATAGCTTGATGTAGCCACACACGCAGGTGGCCAACAGGATGAGGGCAATGTTGGGTACACTTTTCCATTTGACATTAGGGACTTGTTCATTGTGGCCTGTTGTCCGCACCCTATACTGGATCAACAGATGAAGCAGCATGAGGGGTGGCACAGTGTCGTAGCAGTTGAGTTGCTGCCTTACAATTGCAGAGACCCAGGTTTGATCCTAACTGTGGGTGCTGTCTGTACGGAATTTGTCTATTCTAAGTGTAACTGCATGGGTTCCTCCCACATTCTCTGGTTTCCTCCCACATTCCAAAGATGTGTCGGTTTGTAGGTTAGTTGGCTTCTGTAAATTGTCCCAAGCGTGTAGGATAGAACTAGTGTACGGGTGATTGCTGGTGGGCATAGACTTGATGGGCCAAAGGGCCTGTTTCCATGATATATCTCTAAACTAAACAAAACAGAAGATGGATTTGAGGTGATGCCGCAAGGAGTGAGGTTTGGGCCACACCTGCACCAGTACAGCAACACCAAGCACACCTTGCATTTGATGACCGGGTTCTTTCCTACCATCACAAGGGAGCGCTGCTCCACCAGGCCTACCTTGGCCATCGCTCCAGTTCATTACTGTTACATGCCTCTGCCCCTCCCAGCCAGATCTCTAGCACCTGCATACCATCAGACTGGTCTGTCTAATTGCTGAAGAGCAAGGCCTGGCTCTTCCTGTGCTTGGTTCTAACTGCTGATGCCAACACAAACTGGGCGCAGATACTGACCAGGCTGCAGACTGACCTGGATCCAAGACAGACAGTGACATCGTCCATGTACAGGGTGCCTTGCAATGGACATTCCTTAATTTTGACTAAGGTCATGGAAGGATGAGTTGAAGGTTCCCATGCCCCGGCTCTAAAAACCTCTCTAAGTGGTTGGGAAGTTAATTGTCTTCAGTGTAAGTGCTCCTGCATCAGCAATAACTAATTGGGAAGTGAAGTGAATCTTAATGGCTACTGGCACAAATTTGTTCTGGTCCTGCCCCAAAATGGCTCCAGATATGGAAGGTTACCATAGTGATGTGCAGTTGAACCCATCCTTTCCGTGTTCTAATTGGTGGGTCTGACAAAGGGCCAGTGTCTGTGGTTTGACCTGTTAGAGGAAGCCAGGGTGATGCATGTTTTGTGGAGCGTCACTCTGTGTCGGCTGAGATTCCCACAAAGAGATCACGTCTGAAGCTCTCATGTTTTCCGGGGTTTGCTAAAAGACACGAGAATTTCACGTATTGGCACTTCAATGAACTAGAGAGAATCTGAGATAAAACATTGCTGCCTCAGTGATCGTGATTTTTATGCAGACAGGTACTCCTGATGCTTAAAGGGTCTATTAAGGCACAACAAATGTGTCGTAACAAGTATTACTGGTTTATATCCAGATGCCACTCAAGCTGCTTAATAATCAGGTGTGACACATTCTCTCCGTGTATAAATATTGATAGTTTCCATGTAGTTTCAATTTTAAATTCAACAGTTTTGCAATGCGGGTCTATAATTTGTGGATCTCGTTTTTTTTCTCTTTGAATCTGTGCCAAGAATATTGAAATTTAGTCGTGCTGGAGATGATATAGCAGAGGCAGATCAAATTGCTCCCAAGTGAGTTTGCATTGACTCTTGTCGAACAAGTAGGTAAATCAAACTTTATTTAGTTTGCCCATGTGGGATTCCACACACACACACACACACACATATATACATATTGTGCATACATGCACACACACGCACGCACACAAACATATATATACATACACACACATATATATATATACTAGAGTAAGTGGGACCCGTTGGGTCCCATGTTCACACGGGAGTGCTAGTCCCCCAACGCAATATTCCACCTCTCCACCAATTCCAATATTGGTGGCCAGTGGGGGGGGGGGGGGTTTCTGGAGTGCTAGTATGGGTGTTGTGGGCCGAAGGGACGTTTCCAGAGGGCTGGTATGGACGTGGGCTGAATAAATTCTTGGGCTGGCAGCTCAGTCACTCAGGACTGGTGGGCTGGCAGCTCAGTCACTCAGGCCTGGTGGGCTGGCAGCTCAGTCACTCAGGCCTGGTGGGCTGGCAGCTCAGTCACTCAGGCCTGGTGGGCTGGCAGCTCAGTCACTCAGGCCTGGTGGACTGGCAGCTCAGTCACTCAGGCCTGATGGGCTGGCAGCTCAGTCACTCAGGCGTGGTGGGCTGGCAGCTCAGTCACTCGGGCCTGGTGAGCTGGCAGCTAAGTCACTCAGGGCTGGTGAGCTGGCAGCTCAGTCACTCAGGCGTGGTGGGCTGGCAGCTCAGTCACTCGGGCCTGGTGAGCTGGCAGCTAAGTCACTCAGGGCTGGTGGACTGGCAGCTCAGAAACTGCCAGAAATTCTGCCCAAAACACGTGAGAGACTCTGAGAGAGAAGGGGGAGAGGGTGTAGAATTAATTTTAGACATTTTTCATCTATTTCTGCAGATCACAGCAATGAAGGAGGAAAGTCTATCCTGGCCTGGATCTCACAATGAGCCAATGAAGGGAGGGACAAAAATACTGCGTTGAGGTTTAATACTTGCAGGGGGAATACTTACTGATGGACCAAAGGGACTCCTCCTGGGCTAGTACAGGCCTGATGGGCTGAAGGGACTTTAAAAAAAGAAATCTGAGTGAAATCTCAGTGAAAGGCATTTTTTCTGTACTTCTGGACCCAGGTTCGATCCTGGCTACGGGTACAGAGTTTGTACGTTCTCCCCATGACCGTGTGGGGTTTCTCCGAGAACTTCGGTTTCCTCCCATACTCCAAAGACGTACAGGTTTGAAGGTTAGTTGGCTTAGTATAAATGGAAAAAATTGTCCCTAGTGTAGGGTAGTGTTAATGTGCGGGGATTGCTGGTCGGGTACGCTCTCTGTGTGCCAAAGGGCCTGTTTCCGTGGTGTATCTTTAAACCTCTAAACCTAAACTAACATAAAAATTCAGACACACAGAAAAGTGTATATACATACTCTGCATACTATAAACAAGTCCACACATAGGTGTACATATATCCAAGTGTCAATAAATGCACACTCATAAATACCAGTACATTCCATCCTCTAGACAAGTATACATGCACATGCACACTAACATGCACACACTCACACATACACGCATACAATTGTTTCTGAGTTTTCTAAGCTTGCTGTATAAATTTACATGCTTTGCTGTCCTGCCAATTTGCAATAGATATGCGAGATTACTTGCTTGCAATGCCACCACTTTGCCTTTTAGATAAAAAGCTTTTTTTGATTGTGTAACGAAAGACCAGATAATTAGTGTTTTTGACGAGCTTCAGGTAGAGGATGTATTAAAGTGATATCTGTCAGCCCGTGTATGCAGATGGCATTATCAAAGCAATCTCAGAAAACTCTGAACTCGTGTAGCTATGATATTTACATTACAGATCTTCAGATAAAAATCTGCCGGAAAATATGTCAATCCTGGATTATTCAGAGGGAGCTTTTCCCTTCCATCTCTGGGTGGATATCTGCCTATCCAAAAGTCTTACAGAGACCATCATTAAAACGATAAAAAGTGAAGGCACCCTGTCAATTGTTTCACTTCAACAGAAAGAAGAAAGGCAAACATCCCTCTAACAACTTCTGGAAGCCCTTGGCAGTGTGTGAAATACTTTTTAAGTGTTTGGTATTGTCAGGAACCTGGCAAACGGTGTGTGCGTAGCCCCTCAATCACCAACAAGATGGTGACCTGAACATCTGTTCTGCTGATGCAGGAATAAATATTGGACCCTGCGGAAAGATCGTAATATAAGATACTATACTATAAACAGCATTTAAAAGACACTTGGACAGGTACATGGATAGGAAAGGTTTAGAGGGATATGGGCCAAACATGGGCAAATGGGACTAGCTGAGATGGAGCATCTTGGACGGTACAAATGAGTTGGGCTGAAGGGCTTGTTTCCGTGCAGTGTGATTCCATGACTCTATCAATCCTGGAGAATTTCCCTGCTGTTCTTTGAAACTATGCCGTGAGATCTATCGTAAGAAAGCAGAGAATACCTCAACCTGTTGTCTCATGGAGAGTTGGGTCTTGTTGGCACAGAGTGGGGAGGAGGGAGTGTGGCATAAATATTTACTCAAAAAGGACCGTGTATCATATAATTCAGGATGTATTTCAGGACCTGCAGATCAGGCGGGCGTTTTCATTCGGAATGAAATTTAAAGGACAATAACATGCAAATGCTCTAATTATAGTTTCCCTTTTGTTTGTTGAGATGATATATCAGATTGGCTACAATCGTACTATTGGCTCTGACTGGACCTACAAGAACCAGCCACAAGTGACATTCATCACAATGGCTTCTGTGCGAATGATGCCCATTCTCCATCAGTCTGTGACATGCATCATCTTTGTAACGTTGGAAATGTGGTGACCACTTTGCACACTGCAAGCGGCCACACGTTGCAAGGTGATCATTCCAGTCAAAGCCTGAGGGATAAATGTTGATTTTGAGATCTAGGACTACGTTGGAAAATGCCATTGGATCACTAGATCATTTTGCACCATCTTGAAAGAGCAGTAGGTCCTTGGTCTTACAGGTGAGGTGGCATGTCTGATGGTGCAGCACCCCCTCAGCACTGCCCAGTGGAACAGAGTCCAGTGCTGTTTGACCTTCCCTACCTGTACAGTTCACGTCACTGTTACCTGCTGCCCAGATGCATCATCATGGAGATTCACAACTAGACAACCAGGGCTACCTCCGTGCTGCTATACAAGGAAATATTTTTAGTTTAGTTTATTGTCACGTGTACCGAGGTACAGTGAAAAGCGTTTGTTGCGCGCCTACCAGTCAGCGGAAAGACAATACATGATTACAATCGAGCCATCCCCAGTGTGCAGTGGGGCAAATATTTTCAGTCATGCCCAGCTAGAGGTGGAAAGCTTTTTGGTCTAGCTTTTTTTATATGTGTCTTCCAATTAATCTTTCGATGTCTGCTCCTTTTGATTTGATCTGTATTTCTACAAAATAATGTGAAGTTTGGGCTCTTTCTCTCCTGAGACATTTTTATATCATTTGGGGAAACCAATTCTTAAAAGGGAAGGTTCAACCGTTGACCAGCTTTTGTAATCTGAGAACATTGCCCGTTCCAACAAACGCAATGAAATCAGACAAGACCACATCTGCTGAGCCACATCGAATATCCCACACTGCTGGTGCTAAAGCCACTCTCCCACATTAACCCAAGGGACCACAAAGCTGCCAAATGCATTTATTTCACAGATATGTGCTTGTTCAAAAAAAACCAACACAACCCATAAAACAAGCCCATCTGCAGGAATGAATGCTGAAATTAGATCAACTTAAATTTGTAGAAGTTTTTCCTCAATCCAATTTTCTGTTTCTACCAATAATGGAAATCCTAATCTGTTTATGTGTGAGCATGTCAGAACATGTTTTTTTTTCATTGCTGTCAGTCCATGGCTAATAAATGCTATTTCTGTAAGGTTTTTGCTGTTAAGTCTGTATTACAGAGGATGGTTTCTTGTCCACCTTATTTTCTCTTCTCTTGGATGTCTCCTCCAAAGCTTTGACTTGGGACTTGCTTTAAACTAAAACAAGTAACATATACGACCTGTATTAGTCACACTGACAGTTACCAATTACTCACTTTGCTGGCTTTGAAATCTCTTTGGTAGAAAAACCAATAGAGTATTAAATGATTTTCCTTCGGCAATTTCTGTTTTTTGCATTTTTTTTTTAAAATCTCAGAATCCCAACAACGCTCACACCTGTAAGAACTGGTGCATGGCTCATCACCAATCACAGTCTCCTCTCCCAGTCACACACCCCCATCTTGTAAAAATATACACTAATCATTTTCTCAGGCAAGCACTAAGGTGAGAGGGGGAAAGTTTAACGGAGATGTTCAGGGCAATCTTTTTACACAGCAGTAATGTGGGCCTGGAATGCATTGGCAGAGGTGGTGGTGGAGGCAGATATGATAGTGGTGCTTTTAGATAGGCACATGGAAGAGCAGGGAATAGAGGGATATTGATCATCTTCAGGTTGATGAGATCATGTTGGACACAAACATTGTGGGCCAAAGGGCCTCTTCCTGTGCCGTAGTGTTCTATGTTCCTACAAGAGTGGGGCCAATCCCATTCTATCACCTTCTCCTCATTCGACCGCCTTCTCCCCATAACTTAGATTAACTTTAGATTAGATTAACTTTAATTGTCATTCAGATATACACATAGACACAGTGCACATTGAACAAAATGTCGTTGCATTGACTCTTCAAAGTAGCAGCAGAATATAACACTTATATCAGGCGATCAGTAAAAGTGCTTAGTGTGTCCATAAAAAGTGCTTCATGTGCATAGTTCTGTAAAATAGATATGTAGGAAAGTTATTAAAAGTGGCAATGTATAAGAAAGTTATGGCATCGGTTTGATTGTGAGTTCAATAGTCTTATGGCCTGGGGGCTGTTGCGGAACCTGGTTGTCCCGCTCTTCATGCTGCGGTACCTCCTCCCAGAGTTCAGCAGTGTAAACAGTCCATATTGTGGGTGTGTGGGGGCTCTGGTAATGCCCTTAGCTCTTGTCAGACAACGTTTGTAACCAATGTCCATGATGGAAGGAAGAGAAGTCCCAATGATTTTTTCCGCTGTCCTCACCACTCTCTGAAGGCACTTCCAGTCCGCAGCTGTACAGCCGCCGCACCACATAGAGATGCAGCTGGTCATGATGATTCAATGGTGCTTCTGTAGAATGTGGTGAGGATGGGAGGGTGGAGGTGTGATCTTCTCATCCTGCGGAGGAAGTACAAACGCTGCTGTGTCCGTTTTACCAGAGATGTGATGTTTGTGGTCCAAGTTAAGGTATCCGTTATATGCACTCCCAGGAACTTGATGCTTTTCACCTGCTCCACTGCTAAGTTGTTGATGCACAGCGGAGTGTGACTGGGCTGATTTTTCTTTCTGAAGTCGACGACAATCTCCTTGGTTTTGTCCACATTTAGGAGAAGGTTGTTCCTGCTGCACCAGCTCACCAGCTGCTCCACCTCCTCTCTGTATGCCTGGTCGTCGTTGTTGCGGATGAGGCCCACTACTGTTGTGTCATCCGCGTATTTGATGATATGGTTAGTAGTGGACCTGGCGACACAGTCATGTGTCATCAATGTGAAGAGCAGCGGACTCAGGACACAGCCCTGAGGGAGCCGGTGCTCAGTGTGATGACCGAGGAGGTGTTCTTCCCCACCCGCACAGACTGGGGTCTTTCAGAAAGGAAATCCAGGATCCAGTTGCATAGTGTGGTATTGAATCCTAGGGGTGCCAGTTTGCTCACCAGATGCTGGGGGATTATCGTATTGAATGCTGAGCTGAAATCAACAAACAGCATCCGCACGTGGGTGTTCTTCTCCTCCAGGTGTTGTAGGCTCAGGTGGACTGCAGAGGAGATAGCATCCTCTGTGGAGCGGTTCGGGCGATAAGCAAACTGGAACGGGTCAAAACTGGAGGGGAGTTTAGAGACCATGTGCTGCTTAATAAGCCTCTCAAAGCACTTCATTATTATTGGTGTGAGTGCTACGGGGCAGTAATCATTCAGGCAGGTTATTGTGGACTTTTTGGGGACTGGTATGATGGTGGCTGTCTTGAAACATGATGGAACAATGGCCTGGTTCAGGGAGGTGTTAAAAATGTCTGTCAGAACCAGGGCCAGCTGGTCGGCACATTCCCTAAGCAGACGCCCCGGTATATTATCCGGTCCGGCTGCCTTTCGCTTGTCAATGCCCTCCAGGATTCTGCGGACTTCAGCAGTTTCAAAAGACAGTGTCTGTTCTCCTGGTTGAGGCTCTAATTTCCTCATTGTAGTGGTGTTCAGTGCCTCAAACCTGCCGAAATAATTATTGAGTTCATTGAGAAAGTCTGTGTCATCCTTACAAGACATCTGAGGGGCCTTGTAGTTTGTTATGGCCCGGATGCCTTCCCACATGTTCCTGGTATCATCCTGGAAGAAACCCTGGATTTTCTGTCCGTGGGCGCGCTTTGCTTTCCTTATTTCACGGTTGAGGTTGGCTCTCGCTGTTCTCAGAGCCCCCAAATCACCAGATTTAAAAGCCGCATTCCGTGCTTTCAGCATGGTACGCACCTCTGCAGTAATCCAAGGTTTATGGTTGGCCCGGGTTATGATGTTCCTGATGACAGTGATGTCCTCCATGCACTTCTGTATGTATCCCGACACAGACATGGCATACTCATCCACATTGATGTTTTGGTTGTAAGTGGCTGCTGTCCTGAACATGTCCCAGTCCGTGCACTCAAAGCAGTCCTGGAGTGCTTCTGTAGCTCCCTCAGGCCAGACTCTAACCTGCTTCACAGTGGGTTTCTCTCTGATCAGCAGGGGCTTATAGGCTGGGATGAGCATTACGGAGAGGTGGTCAGAGGAGCCGAGGTGAGGCCGGGGTACTGCTCTGAAAGCCTGCTTGAAGTTACTGTAGACCCGGTCCAGCGTATTCTCTCCACGTGTAGCAAAGTCCACATATTGATGGAAATGAGGGAGGACAGTCTTCATGTTGGCCTGGTTAAAGTCCCCAGCAACAATGACAACGCCCTCTGGATGATTTCTTTGCAGCTCACTGATGGAACGGTAGAGAATACGCAGAGCCTCCTTAGTGTTGGCCGCGGGGGGGATGTATACAGCAGTAATGCTAACCACAGTAAACTCCCGTGGCAGATAGAATGGCCTGCATTTCACAGTCAAAAACTCTATGTCCGGAGAGCAGTGGCTGGAAACAGCGGTAGCATTATTACACCAGCTGTTGTTTGTGTAGATGCACACACCCCCACCCCGGGATTTACCAGTCAAAACACTGTCCCTGTCGAGCCGGAAAGTTGTTAGCCCCCCTAAGCTAACAGCCGCATCAGGTACAGATGAGTTTAGCCATGTCTCTGTCAGAACTATAACGCAGCAGTCTCTCACCTCCCTTTTTGTTGTGAGATCCAGATGTAAATAATCCATTTTATTTTCCAGAGAGCGGACATTCGACACCCCTGAAACCTGCACTAATCAAGAATATATCAATCTCCGCCGTAAAAATATCCATTGACTTGGCCTGCACAGCCTTCTGCGGCAATGAATTCCACAAATTCACCACCCTCTGACGAAATAAATTCCTCCTCATCTCCTTTCTAAAGGTACGTCCTTTTATTCTGAGGCTATGGCCTCTGGTCCTGGACACTCCCACTAGTGGACACATGCTCTCCACATCCACTCGACCCAGGCCTTTCACTACAAATTCTCTTATGAAATCAACTCGCTGTGAGATAAAACGTGAATTAAAACACGATTGGATTTCATCTGATCGGCACCATGTTGAGGATTTCCAAAATGTTATTTTTTATGGTTTGTATTTCCAGTTGCATAAAGAAAAATACCAGAGTGTAGAATATAGTGTTACAGTGTTGTCGAGTCAGAGAGAGAGTCTGCAATGAGGTAGGTTGGAAGATTGGGACTGTACCCTAGCGTGTGGGAAGACCGTTCAATAATCTGATAACAGTGGGGAAGAAGCTGTTCTCGAATCTGGTGTTACGTGCTTTCAAGCTTTTCTATCTTTTGCCAAACTGGAGAGACGGGGGAGAAGGAATGACTTGGGTGAAAAAGGTCTTTGATAGTGTTGGCTGCTTTTGGAAAGTGAAGTATAAATGGAGTCAATGGTGGGGAGCCACGTCTATGTGATGGACTGGGCTGCATCCACAATTCTCTACACTTTCTTGTGGTCTTGTGCAGAGCTATTCCCAAACCAAGCAATGATGCAACCCAATGGTATACTTTCTATGGTGCAACTGCAGAGGTTTGGAAGAGTCATTGGAGACATGCCGAACTTCCTTAGTCTCCTGATGAAGTTATTTTTCCCTGTTGTGCATTTTCTATTAAGGTCCAACAATTGCACCTTAGCCACACTCATCATTATCTTAATATTTTAGTGCAGAAGGGTCTCGACCCAAAACGTCGCCCATTCCTTCTCTCCAGAGATGCTGCCTGACCCGCTGAGTTATTCCAGCATTTTGTGTCTATCTTCGATTTAAACCAGCATCTGCAGTTCCTACTTATACAATCATTATGTTTTGCACCAAAATCAAGGTGCTGCAGGAATTCAGCGGGACAGACGGTATCTGCGGAGGGCATGGACAGACGATTTTTCGGGTTTGGACCCATCTCCAGTGATGGAATAGTGATGAGAAAGTGGGTAGAAAGAGGCAAGGCGAAGGGGCGAGGCAAAACCAGGCAGGTGGTAGGCTGATCTGGGTAAGGAGAGGTTGTTTGAGAGATGAGGGTGAGAAGGGTGGAGATGGTAATCAAGGCTGGAGTTGATGTGGAAATGATAGAATATGATAAGGACAGAAAGTGGGGAGAGAAACATAGAATCAGATGGGTAGAAGGGAATAGGAATATAGAGGCAAAATAGGGGATGCGGGTAGGCGGGAGTGGGTGAGGAATTGGGGATATATTTTGTATATTTTCCAGCTACTACACAGACTGAGCTCAATGGATTTGCAATTGGGACAGCATTGCCGATTTCAGGTGCACAGATTTTCAGCATTGACATCTGTGTCAAGAATCACATCCATTTGTAGTGAAGTCACTTCTGCAATGTTACTGTAACATAATTTACGCCCTTCCTGTCATTTTGAGCACGAGCAGTGATGTTTTATTCTCTTGCAGCCGCCCAGGATTGCCATCTGTTGATACACGGTGACAGTAAAGATTACATCATTCCCATCCCTACTGACAATCCCCTGCAGATGGGGGGACGTTTATAACCAGGAGCTGCTCGCTGTGAAGTGTGGTGGAGTCATCAAACTGAAAATACTGGGTGGTTCTGAAGCTTCCATTTTTTTGTGTGTGCATGACACAGCAAACACAGAGGGAAAGAAACAGACACAATACTGAGATTACGCAGGAGTAATTGCCTTGAGCTGAATGATATCTTGTAGAATTCTGTTCTATAACATTCATTGTCAGTCCTCATTGGATTTTGGTGGTTGCACATTAGATATTAAATTACTCTAGTTCTCACTTCTATTTATTGTCATCCAGACATTGACAATTGCTCTCTGTATGAAATTTGAAAACGTATTATGCTTCTCTCTTTACCCAATCATTGTAGCTGCTCATTTGATGCAAGTCACCAGTGTCATTTCAAAGTTCAGCGTTCATTTGCGAATCCTGGTGCCCTGACTGTAGCATCTTCTATGTAACAATGACAGGCTGGATGTGAAAGATATCCTCCACCTTTGATCATCTGAGAATGGGAAGTCTGCTCTTTCCCTTTTCACAGACAAGTACAGACGTATGTCTGCCTTGGGGCTGTTGATCTTCTGGGCATCATTAGTATTTGCAGAGTTCCAAGAAAAATTGTCCTGTGGGACGGAGAGGAAATTTGCTTTTAACCGCTGGCCCTGAATGCGAGTAAGATCATAGTGCCATAGAGTCCTACAGTACAAAACAACCCTTCGGCCCAACTCGTCCATGGCAACCAAGATGCCCCATCTATGCTAGTCGTGTTTGCCCGCGTTTGTTCCATATCCCTTGAAGCCATTCCCATCCATGTACCTGGCCTAGTGTCTTTTAAATGTTGTTATTGTACTTCCCTCTGGCAAACTCCTCTCTGCCCATCCCAGTACATTGGAAGAATGAATGTGTGGAGGTCAGTGCACATATACATGCAGCATGAAAAACCAAAGCATGCTTTTTTCCCCCATTCCTTCATCATATACACTGGGGGAAATAAAATAAGTGAGTACAACCTGAAACAACTTGGGTCTGCATATTATCACAGACATTCCCACTATTCCCCCCATCTCCTCCTCTCTTCAAAACATACTTGCCTTCTCACTTTTGTCTTCATCACAGTTTTGATGAGGTATCGTCAATTCTGGCCCACAGATGCTGCCTGACATGCTGAGTGCTTCAGGTGAATGGATAGTCTGTTTCACTGGGAAAATAACCTGTTGAGAACATAAGAATTAGCAGCAGTGGTTGTGCCTTTGGCCCTCTAACCCTGCTCGATCAGTCATTAAAATCATGATTGTTCACACACAGCCTGTCAATATCCCCTTGAAGCTTTTTTTTTTATCTCCCGATACTTTAATGTTCAGAAATATATCAATTCTTACTGTATGTTAGATGAACATAAAAGAATGAAGTAGATAAATGCAAAGCAAAAAAAAACATAGTGCTGGAGAAGCTCAATGGGTCAGGCAGCATCTGTGGAGGGAATGAACAGCCAACATTTCAGATCAGTCTGAAAGAAGGGTCCAGACCTGAAACGGCACCTGCCTATTCCCTCCACAGATGCTGCCTGACAGGGGAGTTCATCCAACACTTTATTTTCTTGCTCAAGATTCCAGCATCTACCAACTCTGTCTCTAGACAATTGCAAAGTTTCACTGCTCTTTGAGTGAAGACATTTCTCAACTCTGTCCTTAAAATGCCTAAATCTTGAACTGTCCTCCCTTTCGAAGACGTCTCAGTTAAGGACGCCATCCTACCACCTAGCCTGACAAGCCCATCAAGGATTTCATAAATTCTGATGAGATGTCCTCCTATTCTTTGAAATGCTAGAGAATACAGTTCAAGTCTATTTCAATCCAGTGAATCTTTGTTGCAGTCCCTCAATGGTCCATCCATCTACTCATTGATAAGGAGACCAAAACTCTACCTGTCCAAATGTATTTTAAATATTGTTATTGTACATGTTTGAACTACCTCCTCAGGCAGCTTGTTCCATCGACCTATCACCCTCTGATTTAAAAAGTTGTATATCAGGTTCCTATTCAATCTTTATTTTCTCACCCATGTCCTCAGTTTTTGATTCCCCTACCCTGGGTAAAAGACCCTGTGCAACTTGTTTAAACTGAGGCTACTTTTCTTTTTAGTTTGATGATTACTGTGATTAAGAAACTCCTGCCATTTCTGTAACACAGAACATAAATGCTTCGCCACTAAATCAATGCTCAGGACAAGCACTGAATTGCTTATCACAATGTGCCAGTATTGTGTAATGAAGGGAGCTCAAACGATAAAGGATGGAGTCTTGTGCTTGTCGGACAATGAATTAAAAAAAAGAAACCTTGCTCACCAATAGTTTCACAGTTAGGAAATGTTTTGATGTTTTTGCAGTAATGAGAGCACAGACTTGACAGCAATAAGATTTAGATTATTGAAATGATCACTGGAAGTAAAAATCTTCTTTAAGGGTTTTGAAATCTTTTACTTGATCTTTGCTTTCAAAATATATTTAGTCTCTCTTAACTACAATGCACCAACTAGTCCAATTACTTGTGTCTATCAGTCCATACAGAAGGAATCTTCCCCTTCCCTGCGCCCCAACTGTATTCTCACCTATTTCTCCCCTCCCCTTCCTCCGACATTCCTTCTTCTAGCTTCACAACTTGCAATCAGTCTGTCTCACACCTTCTGCTTTTATCTCTGGCCTTTGTTCCAACAATCTACCTTGCCTGTGCCCACCTATTAGCTGCCATACTGGGGTGAGAGATTGCAACCATCACGTGGGTCCACCCTGTTTCGATTAATGCAATCAACCCAACGTGCACAAACAACATCAAATAGAACAAGTTGACCCTTAAAGTCGACCGGAAGGTAGCCGGTTCGAATCCCGCTTGGAGTGCATACTGTCGTTGTGACCTTGGGCAAGACACTTCACCCACCTTTGCCTGTGTGTGAATGTGTGTGAGTGATTGGTGGTGGTCGGAGGGGCCGTAGGCGCAGATTAGCAGCCACGCTTCCGTCAGTCTGCCCCAGGGCAGCTGTGGCTACAGAAGTAGCTCACCACCACCGAGTGTGACTGAGGAATGTATGAATAATGCGATGTAAAGTGCCTTGAGTATTCTAGAAAGGCGCTATATAAAATCCCATTCATTATTAACTTTAGGCCGTGCACACCATACACAAGAAGAAGCTGCCATACTTAGTCCTGTCTCTTCTCTCTTTCTTACTCCCCCCACCCCTTCCCAATCATTCTGAAGAACAGTCCCAACGTAAAACCCCAAAACGTCACCCATCTGTTCTCCAGAGATGCTGCCTGAAACGTCGCCTATTTCCTTCGCTCCATAGATGCTGCTGCACCCGCTGAGTTTCCCCAGCAATTTTGTGTACCTTCGATATTCCAGCATCTGCAGTTCCCTTTTGAACACTCCAGCACTCAGTTCTTTTCCGAATAAATCCATTGTAGTCATTTCTGGTGTGAGCAGATGACTCTTCCTTTATATGGTGTATGTACAGTTTTTGCATGTACCTGAAC
This sequence comes from Amblyraja radiata, assembly GCF_010909765.2. Classification (NCBI taxonomy): domain Eukaryota; kingdom Metazoa; phylum Chordata; class Chondrichthyes; order Rajiformes; family Rajidae; genus Amblyraja; species Amblyraja radiata. The sequence continues at coordinate 8,018,677 of NC_045988.1, forward strand.
GTGTGTGTGCCTGAGAGCAGCTTATTTCATTTATGCAATTTAGTTAATTGGGAACAAAATCCCAAATTATTCCTTTTGTTCCTCATTATTTCCTTCATTGAATTTCTGGTAACATGTCTCTTCAATCTGAAATCAAATTAAAGAAGTGTACACTGTTTGTCTCCCTGTCTGCAAAGGTCTACAATTACTCTTCCCACCTCAACACTTTACCCAGGGCCCTGCAATTGCAAAAATATATACTATATATCCAACACTTACCTAAAAGCTTCAGTGAAGTTTGTTGGTAGTTGACCTGAATACATACAATACTGGAGTAACTCAGGCAACATATGTGGGAGTGAATGGAGACCTATTAGTTTTTAGTTTAGTTTTGAGATACAGCATGGAAAAACAAGCCCTTCGGCCCACCGAGTGCATGCTGACCATCAAGCACCAATTCATACTAGTTCTTATCTTAACCTCTTTATGCAACCATTTCCTTACACACGCAGGGCAATTTGCAGTGACCAATTAACCTACAAATCCGCTCATCTTTGGGATGTTGGAAGAAGCCAGAGCACCTGGAGGAAACCCATGTGGTCAGACGGAGAATGTGCAAACTCCACACAGATAGCACCTGAGGTCAGGATCAAACCTGGGTCTCTGGCACTGTGAAGCAGCAGCTCTACGGACTTTTGGGTGTGCATGCTACGAGCCCCTCCCTTCTACATTGAGCACATTCCACAGCATCCTTCTTATTTAATTATGGGAATGCATCCAAGACAATCAATTTACTCAAATTCATTAAATAAAATGACAATAGATGGGATTTGAGTTAATGTACTGGAAGTGTTTGCGGATTAGTCTGTTTAACAACAAAAGATCATGATGAGGACCATGGATAAAGTGAAGGCTCACAGTCGTATTCCTATCGGCAGACTCTCCGCCTCTACCGCCCTTTTAAGCATTGAGTACCGGCCTCCCACCACCTACAGGCTGAAAAAAATATTTTCTTATCTCCCCTATAATACTTTTCTCAATTAATATCAATACTCTCCAATGATTGATATCTCTGTTCATGGACAATGACCATTCAGCTCACCCGCTTTTTATTTACATATCTAAACTTAAACTTCCCACTGTTTCCATTATCCCACAGGAAGAAATAACTCCAATCCGCCAGCTTCTCCTCATGACTCTAATTCTTCAGCCCTGGTGGTATCCATGTAATTGTCCCGTGAACTATCTAGTCTGATCATCTCATTCCTCAACCTGTTGACCAAAATTGCTCAACTGTGGCTAACTAGTGTTTTCTACAAACCCAGCAAGATCTCCCTATTCATGTGGCCTAAACCTTGGTCAATAAGGCCAGCCATAAGGCTAGTATGTTGGAGATACAAGTGACTGCAGGTATTGGAATCTTGAGCAAATCACAAATTGCTGGAAGAACTCAACGGGTCAGGCAGCATCTGTGGAGGGAATACACTGGTGATGTTTTAGGCCGGAATGCTTTCTTAGACTGATGAAGTATCTTGAAGAAGTCAACTTCTTGAAGCAGTGTAATACTGAGGCTACTATCTTGTCTGCCATTGAACCTCTCTCTTGGTTTGATGTCTTGGATGAAGAGAAGATTTCTAACGGTGTAGTACTTCCCAAGCTAGAGACAACTTTTGATTGTTGAGATCATGTCCCTGGACTTGCCTTGAATCCAAAACATCAAGGGCACGAGTGCAGTCCATTGGAGATTCTACACTGCCCCTTCAGTCTACTGCATAGACGGCCACAAATCATGAAATGTCTACCTACTAAAAATGAACTCACCAGCCAATGAGTTCCCAAAGTGAACTGCTGATGAATGGAGACCTTTGCTTCAGATTAAGATAAGTTCTTTCTTAAATGCTCCAACACACCAAGTTACTAGCAACACCGGCAGAAGAGAGAGACTGACAGCAATTTATCACCACAATCAAGTTCCATCTCAGTGCCTGTGAATGGGTTGTGAACAGTGGTTATGGAATAAATTGTGCCGGTTGCTTGCTGCAATGGATCTGTTGGGATAGCAAACTGCGAGTGAAGGCAATTGAGAACCGTGATGGAGAACAAAAATAAATCTTCCAGGCAGCTGACGCACTACGATTTCATGGAGCTTTGCGGTAGTTAAACTGTAAAACTGCCTGCTTTAACTGTCATAATGATGGTGCGTACCGTTGCTGAAATGTCCACCCAAGGGTGAATGAGAACATTCACTTCCAACTAAGGTAACAGCAACTGGAGAGGCATTTGCTACTCGATAGAATCTCGCATAGATGTAAAGTTGCTCAGTGGCCTTTGTTTTTTCCATCTCCCAACGTATTCTGTTCTTCGAAGGTAGACAGAAAATGCTGGAGTAACTCAGCGGGACAGGCAGCGAGAAGGAATGGGTGATGTTTCGGGTCGAGACCCTTCTTTAGCCAGCCAGCATCTGTGGAGGGAATGGGACACACTCTCATCATTTTATATGCTGCTATCAGGTCTCCCTTGAGCCTCCGGGATTGCAGTGCAAACACTCCAAGTTTGTCAAACCTCTCCTTGTAGCTAATGCCCTCCTCTTCCCCTGTGCAAATATTACTCCTTAAGGGCCTGTCCCACTTAGGTGATTTTTTAGGCGACTGCTGGCGACAGTCACAGTCGTAGCGGGACGCCAAAATGGACCCACCCTACGACAATATCTATAACAAGCTACCACCTAGTTGAAGTCAAGCTACGACACGCTACGTCAACCGGCGACACAATTCCTTGGACTTGGGACGTCCACCAACGACAACCACGACAACACCTACGACAACTTTCGACTACACAGCCAACAACCTTCAACAACCGAAGTCAACCTACCTCCAGCCGCGACAATCTACGACAAGGTACGACCCTGTCGGCGACAAATGAAGACAACAGAAGACTTCTCTTGACGCCGGTACTGTCGCCGGTTGACGTAGGATGACGTAAGTTGTCGCCAATGGAAATCACCGGGGTCATCACCCGGCACAACCAACGTCACCTGGCGTCATCCTGCCGACAACCTACGACAGTACCTACAACATGAGAAGACAGGCAACGTCAAGCCCACTGTCACCGAAAGGTTTTGAACATTTTGATAGTTACGACACTTGACGCTGTCGCTGAAAAAATCGCCTAAGTGGGACAGGCCCTTTATGTTCCTAATAAATCCTACTCCTCATTCTTTAAACATAAAGAATGAGGACTGGTGGCCGACTAGGAAAAGGGGAGATGCAGCGAGACCTGGGTGTCATGGTACACCAGTCATTGAAAGTGGGCATGCAGGTGCAGCAGGCAGTGAAGAAAGCGAATGGTATGTTAGCTTTCATAGCAAAAGGATTTGAGTACAGGAGCAGGGAGGTTCTACTGCAGTTGTACAGGGTCTTGGTGAGACCACACCTGGAGTATTGCGTACAGTTTTGGTCTCCAAATCTGAGGAAGGACATTATTGCCATAGAGGGAGTGCAGAGAAGGTTCACCAGACTGATTCCTGGGATGTCAGTACTGTCTTATGAAGAAAGACTGGATAGACTTGGTTTATACTCTCTAGAATTTAGGAGATTGAGAGGGGATCTTATAGAAACTTACAAAATTCTTAAGGGGTTGGACAGGCTAGATGCAGGAAGATTGCTCCCGATGTTGGGGAAGTCCAGGACAAGGGGTCACAGCTTAAGGATAAGGGGGGAATCCTTTAAAACCGAGATGAGAAGAACTTTTTTCACACAGAGAGCGGTGAATCTCTGGAACTCCCTGCCACAGAGGGTAGTCGAGGCCAGTTCATTGGCTATATTTAAGAGGGAGTTAGATGTGGCCCTTGTGGCTAAGGGGATCAGAGGGTATGGAGAGAAGGCAGGTACGGGATACTGAGTTGGATGATCAGCCATGATCATATTGAATGGCGGTGCAGGCTCGAAGGGCCGAATGGCCTACTCCTGCACCTAATTTCTATGTTTCTATGTCTATGTTTCTATATGCCCTCTGGTTCTTGATCCCCCTACCCTGGGGAAAAGACTTTACACATTACTCTATCTATTCCCCTAATGACTTTATACATCTCTAAAGGATAATCTCTCATCTTTCTGCACTCCAAGGCATGAAGTCCTCACCTGCCCAAACCTCTCCCTCTAGCTCAGGACTCAAGTCCTGGTAAGTGGTAACATCCTCGTAAATCTTTTCTGCACACTTTCTAGCTTAATGGCATCTTTCCTGCAGCAGGGTGACCAAAACTGAACATGTTATTTCAAGAGCAGCCTCATCAACATCTTGTATAACGGATAAAACAAAATTGGGTGAGAAAGTAAGTTGTAAAGTGAACTAGTTCTAGTGTTTAAAAATAAGTGCTCACCCATGAACATGAACCCAGCAATGAACACCCAGGAACAAGGAAGGTTACAAAAAGTGGTGAACACTTATTTTCTTCAGAGGGTCATGATGATTTGGAACGGTCTTCGGCAGAGATCAGTGGGATCAGAGTCTTTATATATTTATAAGAGAGAAGATGATAGGTTTTGCAAAGCAAGTCGTGATCTTATTGAACAGGATAGCAGGTTTGTGGAGCCGTGGCCTACTCTTTTCCTTGTTTATATGATGCCGCACATAATCTTGAATACAAGGTTCTACAAGAGAGTTGAGAGTATTTCACTGTCCTACGCACTGACAACAGAATAATGAAATTCTTACTTGCAGCAGTTTAACTGGCCCGTAAATACAGTGCACACAGATAAAATATAATAATCCCAAACATCAATAAACTAATAACTGTAATATTAATCAGCCATAATAGTGCATAAACCAAAATCTGTAATGCAAACAAAGATTTAATAGGAACCTGAGCGGCAACTTTACACAAAGGGTGGTAGATACAGTATATGGAACGAGCTGCCAGAGGAGGTTGTTGAGGCAGGTACTATCACAATGTTTAAAAAAAACCATTTGGACAGGTACATGGATAGGACAGGTTTAGAGGGATATGGGCCAAATGCAGGCAGGTGGGACTAGTGTAGATGGGGCATGTTGGTCAGTAAGGACAAGTTGGCCTGAAGGACCTGTTTCCACGCTGTATGACTCCGACTCAAAAAGTTCATAGTTTAATTTTAACCGGCTGCAATTGTGTTCAAAGATTTAACATTGCTTATGATAATTTTAATCCATGCAGAAAATTAATGATTCATTACACAGTTCATGAAGTGTTAACATTTATTTATGCATGCCTGGTTTATACCAGTGGATCTTAAGGTTCTTGACCCGAAACCACATCTGTCCCTCCCACAGATGCTGCCTGATCCACTGAGTCACTCCAGCTCCAGTGTTTTGCTAAATTAATTGAGAAGTTGTTAAAGAGTTTGAATTCAGTAATGCATGCTCGCTTTATACCAGTGGTTGTTAAGGCATGTCCCCATTGATTCCCACTTTCTGCTCATCCTTTTCTGACAGGCAAAAATTAAAAGCAATGTGCAGGCGAGAAGATTAAATAACTAATGTATTTCTTCACTTATAATGGTAATGACATTCTGAGCTTCTGGCTGAATTTCCATTACAGCACCCCATGAAGAAATGATAATGGGCCCCAGTACACAGACAAGTAAATGAAATGAAAAGTGTATTGTGTTTCATGTTAGATGGATTTGTCAGCTTTGAAATCAATCTGACATTATCAGTGCTATTCTCTTCTATTTCTGTCATATCTTAGGATAAATTATTCACAGCATGGCAGGTTTATAATAAATATTAAAATATTTTAGTTGTGACAAATATTGAGGAGAGACTCTCATTGAAGGCGGTTCACTCATCTGCACTTGGTGCCAGGGCTGTTCATGTTGCTGTAGAACATCCCGTGGAACAGCCTACAACTGGCAAAGGAACAGAATCCAGGGTACTTCTGTGTTGCATTTTCTCTTCAACATCCGAGCTTTCGAGCTTTCCCTCTGTGCATCAATTATTTTACATTTTTCTTAGTTCTAATACATTCATGTAAAGGGGGAAAAAAAATATGATGAGGGATATTCCACACAGATACACAGGGAATGGAGGGATATGGATCATATGCAGGTAGATGACATTCGCATCATGTACAGCACAGACATTGTGGGCTGACGGGCCTGTTCCTGACCTGCACTGTTTCATTTAGCAAGATTGCCTTATGGTGGTGTTCTTGATTGATGTTATCTTAAACATATCTCTCTCTCTCTCTCTCTCTCTCTCACACACATGCACAGAGTAACAGGAACACTGTTAGTGCTTTATTGAGGCATCGTATTAGCAATTCCCGTGTTAGGCCAGATATAATGAATTGTACTCTGGTTTCGCGACGACTTTTCTTTTTGAAATATTGTAAATCAGAAATACATTAAATTGGCAACAAAATAACAAAACACAAATTCAATCATTATTTTTTCTAATTTCTCTTTAATTGTTTAATCGCATTGGTCATAGTGCGTCTTAGCTAACCCATGTCTAATCGTGTCTGGAGAAACAAGGAACTACAGATGCCTGTTTACAAAAAGAACAACACAGAGGGAGTGGAGGGATGTGGATCACGTGTGCTGGCGGAGATTACTTTCACTTGGCATCGTGTTTGGCATGGACATTGTGGGCCGAATGGCCTATTCCCGTGATGTACTGTTCTATGTTCTATGGTGAGATGAGCTGATGATTGTGCAATGTTCAATTACATTCTCGACTCCACAGCAACGGAAGCTGCCCTTGGCTGCGTGTAGCAAGACCAAGACAACGCTCAGGCAGGGCTGATATGAAATTAGGGACATTCATGCCACTGCAGTGCCAGGAAATGACCAGCTGGACCCTTGATATTTCATAGCATTACTAAAACCCTGACATAGCCATTGAGCAGAAACTCTACCAGCCACCTTACAGCAACCCAGAGACCCGGGTTTCATCCTGACCTCGGACACTGTCTGTGTGGAGTTTGCACGTTCTCCTTGTGACCGTGTGGATTTCCAGATCCTTCACACATCCCTAATAAATGCTGACCTTTCCAATGATGCCCGGATCACAAAAAATAACTAAACTAAAGTTCCCACTATGTGCCACTTTTCCCCATACTTTGTATTCCCCAGCTTGATCTGTATTGCTGCCTGTTCTCAGACTCCATATGGTCTGCCTGTTACTCAATATGATTTATATCATGAAGCATGATTAATGTGTATAATAAAACTTTACTTGGTAATCTGTATTATCAATAGATACATAATACTGTATGTGCCTGAGATAAAGAGCAATCTTATTTTGTTTATTGATTCATATTTCATTTTGTGAAGGACTTGTCGGTAAACTCAATTACCTGTGTAGTTTTTCTCTCCAAGTCAAATGAACATTTGCTTGTAAATTTATCCCAGGTAGCACGTAACTCTGAGACCAGGCTGATTCTGACATATTTAAAGTGGTCGGGGATAATTTTGACCTTGGATGATCATGCAAAGTGACAATATTGACTTGACCTCCCATGGCAAACAAGCTCCAAGTATTTGTGGCAGGAATAGTGATGATGAGTTCACCAGATTGTCCATATCCCAGTTGGTTCACCATTGATCTCCAGGGGAGCGAATAGAGTCATAATCAAGACTTGAGGAGCTGAGCTAGGTTGGGCAGACTAGGACTTTAGTTTAGTTTAGTTTAGTTTAGTTTATTGTCAGATGTACCGAGCTACAGTGAAAAGCCTTTTTGTTGCGTGGTATCCAGTCAGTGGAAAGACTATACATGATTACAATCAAGCTGTCTACAGTGTACAGATGCAGGATAAACGGAACAACGTTTATTGCAAGATAAAGTCCAGTAATGTCTGATTAAGGATAGTCCGAGGGTCTCCAATGAGATAGATGATAGGTCAGTACCACTCTTTAGTTGGTGATAGGATGGTTCTTTATTCCTTGGAGTGCAGGAGGATGAGAGAATATCTTATAGAGGTGTATATTATCATAAGGAGAATAGGTAGGGTTGATGAACAGAGCCTTTTATCCAGAGTAGAGAAATCAAGAACCAGAGGACAAAGGTTTAAGGTGAGAGGGGAAAGATTGAATAGGAAACTTAGAAGCAACTTTTTCACATAGTGGGAAGTGGGTATTTGGAATGAGCTGCCGGTGGAGATAGTTGAGGTAGAAACTATAACAACATTTAAAAGGCATTAGGACAGGTTCATGGATAGGAAAGGTTGAGAAGGATATGAACCAAACAAGGGTAGGTGGAACTAGTGTAGTTGGGGCACCTAGGTCAAGTTGGGCTGAAGGACCTTATGACTCTGGGAGTGAATTTGCCATCCATACCCTGTCTGCCAGTCTGTTTAGACAGAGCTCCAGGCTCCAGCTCAGTCTGTTACCAAAGACTCAGAGAGTGGTTGACTCTTGACCACCCACTGAAACCATCTCACTGCCCACATTAGCCTTTTTTCTCTGGAATTGTCACGCTACATTGCTAAGAGATACATTTTGCACTCTGATATTGTTGTTCTCTTCACTCTGCCTATTTTACTTGAGATTGGCCTGATTGTATTGCTGTATAGGATTATCTGATCTGATTGGGCAGCACGTAAACAATCTTTTCACTGTACCTCAGTACACGTGACAATAATAAACCTGAACCTAAAGCAACTAATACTGGAAGCACAGACAGGAATTACATTCTGGGCCCCAGCAGTGATTTTGGTGAAGAATTTAAAAGATGAGTTCCGTTGAAGTCAGATTATGATCAATCCGACAGATCCACCTGCTGCCAACAAGCCACAGTCTGACATCTCCAGACAAAGGATGTCCATGCCTGATCCTATTCCATGCGAGGAATAGGCTCCTGTTTAAAGTTTATGGTACCTATTCTTTGTTCAGACGATAAGGGCCCACTGATTGTCACTGGAATTAATCCAGGAAAAAGAAGTACCAACTTGAATCTGACCACAAAAGCAAAGGCTTCAATCAATGTTCCCGAGTCATGCATTCAAGTCTCACTATGGCAATAGTGAATATAAATACAGCCGGAATAAAGAAGGTAATTCTTCCAGGACATTCCCTCTTCTCCCTTCTCTCGGTGGGAAGAAGTTAAAAAAAGGTTGAAAGTATGTATCACCAGATTCAGGATCAGCTTCTGTCCCTCTGTAATCAGACTACTGAACGGACCTCTCATAAACTCGGACGTATTCCTGATTTTCCAACCTGCCCCATTGTGGACCTTGAACCTTTCTCTGTGATTGTAATGCTATAATGCTGCAATACTATATTCTGCACTCTGGTATTGTTCTGTTTGCACTACCTGTTGTATGTGCATGGCTTGACTGTCCTCATGTGTAGTGTGATTTGGCAGGATAGCATTCAAAACAAACTGTTTTCATTGTATCTTAGTAAATGTGACAATACTACTACCAAGATAGTACTGGTGACTTTAAACTACTGTATTTTTCATTGTAAACATTTAACAAATTAATTCATGTCCTTAAGGGAAGAAAACTGTTGTGTTTTCTTGATCTGATCCATATGTAACTCTGGATCAATATCTGGATCACGGTTGAATTTTTAAACTAACCTTTGCTATGATAGGCGCGGAAATGATGCAGAGATCCTAAGAGATTCCCTTCCCGTGGAACACAATGACAAAGGAACAAAAAGCAAACTGCTGGAGGAACTCAGTCGGTGGAGCAGCATCGGGGATGGGAATGAATAGTTGACTTCCAAGGCCTCAACACGAAACGTCGGCAATTCCTTTCCCCCTCCACAGATGCTGCCTAACCCACAGAGTTCTTGCAACACCTTGTGTTTTGCTCCAGAATCTAGCACCTGCTGGATCTTGTGTATCCATGTTGATATAGGAGTCTGTAAAAAATGAAATTATGACTTAGTTTTTAAAACCTTTTCGTTGTTGGGAAACTTTGGCGTCATTTGAAAAGTAAGGAGAATACATGCTGGGAAATGATGAAAAGTGACCTTTAAGAACAATAGCAAGTATTATCTTTGTAACATTTAAGCACAGCTCTAAAATTCTTGTACTTTCTCACCAGATCGTGGAATGAGATCAAATGCCACTCTTTCATAGGTCAAGACGACTGTTATATTTTTCCTTAGGATTAAAAGAAATCTTAATGTCAACGCTTTTGTTGCAAGTGAAGCCTGTCCTGCATTTAGTTAACTGTGATGAGGCAGCACATAGAGCATGGAACAGTGCAGCCCAGGAACAGACCCTTCAGCCCACAATGTCTGTTCCGTACAAGATAAACTAATCTCTTCTGCCTGTATGTGATCCGTGTGCCTCTAGTCCCTGCATATTGAAAGGCTCTAGGTACAGTGGGGGGGCGGAAACTTTTAAAGTGTGTGTGTGGGGGGGCGAAACTTTTAAAATCTTTCCCCTGCACGGAGAACCCGACCTTTTCCCTGTCGGGTCTCCGTTGTCGTTGGGGCTGCAACGTGGAGCGGCCTCCAGCAGGAACGTCCTGGGGCTCCAGTTGCGGAGCTGCGGAGCTACTCACCATCATGGAGCTGGCCGAGTCCGGAACGGGTGGAGCGGTGGTGGCGCGCTGCTGTGACCCGACCCCGGAGATTCGGAGGCTTACCGCAGGTCTGGCAGACAGTAATATCGGGAGCCCGCGGGTCCCTGCTGGGAGACCGCTTTTCGGGGCTTCCGCAACGGTGACTTCTCCCGCCCGAGTCGCGGGGTCGAGGAGTGCCTGGAGCGGGGCCTTACATCACCGCCCGGCGCGGCTTCAACGGCTGCGGGTCTTTGCTGGAGCCCGCCGGGGGCTCCAACAACAAGACCCGGAGCGCGGCCTTGCATCACCCGGCGCGGCGTTAAGGACAATTGCCATCGCCCGCCGGGGGCTTTGACTCTTGACATCGGGAGGGGAATGGGGAGTGCAGGGGAGAGATAAGTTTTTTTGCCTTCCATCACAGCGAGGAGGAGATGCGCTGTGATGGATGTCTGTGTAAATTGTGTTGTGTCTTGGGTCTTTTTTTTCATGTGTGTATGACTGCAGAAACAATATTTCATTTGAGCCTCTATGAGGTTCAAGTGACAAATAAGTTGTATTGTGTATTGTGTATTGTGTACAGTAAGTGCTCTAGCCTTTATCACTAACTCCGTGCATCTATCAATTGCCACCCCTACATTTGTATTCACCTATCATTTGCCAGGCTTTGCCCAACGCTTACCACTGTAAGCTTTTCACTGTATCTCAGTACACGAGAAAATAATAAGACAATATTAATAATATGTGGATGAAGTTCAACCCTTTGAGATTAGACTGCTTTCACTGCTGCAACTTCACCACGGTTTGCAAAACTCCACCTCACGCACCTTTGGGAGCATGATATGTGATGTGGATGGCTGTTATCTGTGCAAGAGAGGAACCTTTACTTTTGGTGGAAAATCAATAGTTTTACTTTATCTTTAACTGTAGAAATATTGTTCGATACCATACATCAGGGGAGCCGCATGCGCGGCGGGAGCGTTCCGCCGAACAACCGCGCCACCGGCGATCAGAACGATGACTAACGACTGCAACGCGCTCCAGTAGGCCTGCTGCGCCCCAAGGCCTCCCAGGGGACTGCGCTGAAGTCGGGCGGTGAGGCCTGTCTGGGCCGGAGGAGCCTCAGAGGTGGCGCAGATGTGAGCCTTGGCAGCAGCAGCGGTAGCCTCGGCGGCAGTGGGGCCTTGGCGGCAACGTGGGCCTCGGCAGCAACGGGAGCCTCGGTGACGGTCAGGCCATGCAGTCGATTATGCATGTTTTTCAGACTAATGTTGTTTACAAGAATTGGCAAAGAGTACACGATGGGCGTATTGAGCATTATGTAGTTATCAGAGCCAAATTGGAATTTCACCAGTAAATTTTTCACAGCATTTCAACGGGTATTTGGCAGAGCAGAGCAGTCAACTAATCCCCGGAGACTGGCAATAAAAACTTTCTTGGCAGTTTAAGGACCCACAGGCTTCAGAAGAGCATGATGTCCTCCTTTCCATAAAAATTAACATTCCAAATGTATCTAGTTTGATTTTCACTAGTTTGATTGTCAATATATTAAATAAAATCAGATCTTATTTCCGATGAGGCATTGGGATAGATTTTATTTTGTCTTCTGGACATCTAACTGGTGTTGTGGGTAAGAACCCATGATATAAATGGATAGCAATGAAAATGAAAGTCATGTCATTTCCATAATGAGCATCTTATTTGTAAGACACAGAAAGCCTTCCCCATTGTCAGAGTAAGATAGACACAAAAAGCCTCCTCCATTGTCAGTGTGAGGCTAAACGCAAATTAGAGGAACAGCATCTCATATTTTGCTAGGGCAGCTTACAACCCAGTGGTATGAATATTGATTTCTCTAACTTCAAGTAACCCCTGCATTCCTTCTCTCTCCATCCCTCTCCCACCCAAGTCGTACCAGCTGCAAGGACATCTTGTTGAGTCTCATTGTCTGTACTTGTTTGCACCTTGCAAACAGCTAACAATGGCCTGTTTCTTTTATCATAGTTACTTTTTTGCATATCTTTCATTCATCTGTTCTATATCTCTCTACATCACCGTCTATATCTCTCGTTTCCCTTTCCTCTGGCTCTCAGTCTGAAGAAGGGTCGCGATCCGAAACGTCACCTATTCCTTTTCTTTAGAGATGCTGTCTGATCTGCTGAGTTACTCCAGCTTTTTGTGTCTATCTTCAGATAAAACCAGCATCTGCACTTCCTTCCTACACCTTATTTGTAAGGTCAGTTTTTTACAACGATGAATATCCACATGCGATGATGATTACCTTTTCTGTTTAATGTAATCAGAACAAATTTAATTCACTCATTTCATTCATAGAAGTTTACAGCACGGAAACAAGCCCTTCTACCCAACTCGTCCATGCTGTCCAGGATCCCCCAATCTATGTTTCTCGTTTCTGGCCAACATCCCTCTAAACCTTTCCTATGCATGTACAATACTTGCCCAAATGTCTTTTAAAATGTACATGCCTAACTACCTCCTCTGGCAGCTCGTTCTCTGTGTGCAAAAGTTGACCCTCAGGTTCCTATTGAATCATTTCCCTCTCACCTTAAGCCCTTGTCCTCTGACTATTGTCTATTGACTTTTGATTCCCCCCCCCCCCCCTCCCTACACAGTAAAATACTCTGCATTTATTTTTTTCCTTGCCCATCTCCTGCAGCTGTAGCTCTGCACATCAATGCCCACTTTGGTTTCTGAGAGGCCCTATTTTTTCGCTAGTTACCCATTTCACTTTAATATTAATATACTTAAATCTCTTTGGATTCACCATAATCTTAACTGCCAGAGCTATCTCATGCGCCCCATTTACCCTCCTGATTTTCTTCTTAAGTATACTTCTCAATCCTCTAAATTTCTCCAGGGATAGATTTGATCCCAGATGCCTATACCTGACCCAAGCCTCTCTGCCAATCCGACCTCTCTGTCCTGGGTCTCCTCCATGGCCAGAGCGAGCAACACTGGAAATTGGAGGAACAGCACCTCATATTCCGCCTGGGGAGTCTGCATCCTGCGGGCATGAACATTGAATTCTCCCAATTTTGTTAGCCCTTGCTGTCTCCTCCCCTTCCTCACCCCTCGGGCTGTCTCCTCCCATCCCGCAGCCCTCGGGCTCCTCCTCCTCCTTTTTCCTTTCTCCCCCCCCCAGCAGTCTGAGGAAGGGTTTCGGCCCGAAAAGTTGCCTATTTCTTTCGCTCCATAGATGCTGTTGCACCCACTGAGTTTCTGCAGCATTTTTGTGTACCTTCGATTTTCCAGCATCTGCAGTTCCGTCTTAAACACCTGACCCAAGCCTCCATCTTTTTCCTGACTAGAGCCTCAATTTCCCTCCTCAGCCTTTTCCATCCCTTGCTACAGCCTTTAGTGTTTCGCTTCCTTCGTTCATACTCCGCCTTACACAATGGGTAGAATTGTAATAAACTATCAAGTTTCACCATCAGTCTTTCTCATTTGTATTTTCATTGTACATGTTTCCTCACAGTTTGCACGCCAGATTAATGGTGCCGAATCCTATTTGCATTACTTCGCACTGACGTCTACTTGCCAATTCTTACCTTTAGGTATTCAGCCTTTTTTATTGTCACTTCTATTCTGCACACTTTTGCATCCTCTGCACATTTAAAAGTGCCCCTAATCTATTCATACTAATATGCATTGAGCAATGTTTTGAAACTGGTACATAAATCATATTTTGCAGATCTAACTCTTCAAATTCAATGAAAATGTGCATTATTCTCCAGTAACATCCATATTCCACAGTATTAGTTTGCATTTCAATAAAGTTAATTTATTTCAAAATCTATTATCTACACTCAAGAGGTTTCTCATGTATATTTATATTTTGACACTATTTGGTACACAACTTTTATTAACAAAGTATATATGTGAAGTTGCATTTACCAATTAGTTTCCTTGAGCTGTAGTTCTATCACATCCCTAGAATACAAAACCTGTTTGCAAAAACCACAAAAATAATATTTAAGACAGCATAATAACCATTTCTTCATGGAAGAGGACATTTTAAATACAATCATCGCTCTTGTAAGCAGCACCTTATTGAAAACTGCACCTGGCATTTGATTGTGGGTTGAATAATCTACCACAATTAAAAGCAGTTACGTGAATAGGCAAAGATTAAGTCAAAGCAGTATGTGCCTGGAAGTTGGGGTGATGTGGTGGTGTTGACGCCAGTGTTTTGTATTGTAGACACAAGAGGCTGCAGATGCTGGAATCATGAACAAAACACTGGAGTAACTGGAGTGCTGGAGTAACTCAGCATATCAGGCAAAGTAAGTGGAGAAAATGGACAAATTATGTTTCAGGATTGGACCCTTCTTCACACTGGAGTCTGGGGTATCTTGTGTCTGGTATTCGACTCTGAAGAAGGGTCCTGAGGGGTCTGGACCCAAACATTGCGTGTCTATTCCCTTCACAGAGCCGCTGATTTACTCCAGCGCTTTGTACTTTGTATTATATTGTATACGTGTGGTTTATTGTAGAAGTTGCTAAATCAAACCTCAATGTACTTGGTGTGAAAAGGAATCACAACTCCAGCATATACCATTGTCAATAAAGGACTCCGATGTTGGCTGACCTCAATAGTTGCAGTTCCCTAAAAATGCTGCAACCTTTTCCAATAGCTGTTACTGTCAGACATTAGTTCATGTGGTTTCCCTATCAATTCCAAGTTGTGACCTCATTGCACTGATCGCCCTGCAAATTAGTGAAAATAATTCTTACAAATAACAAACCTGACAACAAACTACACATTTGCAGGAATGTTAGAAACTCATATCACAGGTCTAGCGTGTACTTGAAGAATTTCCAATGTGATGCATTTGAGGGTGAGGTATTTTGTTAATAGTTAGATTACTGCTACATGAAGTGCCAAATGTGAGTAGATTATTGTGAAGGAGTTATCATAACTCTGATAATCGTAATAATAGCTCACCTTCATTGACCTTTCTGCACCTCTTTCAAACACTCCTTGTAATAGTTCCATTCAACTAATTTTGCCGATATATGTGCACCTCTGTATTAGCGATGAATGGTCTGACATAACTCTAATCTGTTTCAGATTAGAACCCGTTGATTATGGAGAAAGATGTCTGGCTTTTAATACACAATTTCTGAAATTACAAAGACGCAATGATTCTAGACAGGTAGATCCTTTCTCCCAGGGTGGAAATGTCAAAGACTAGAGAGGGCAGAGCCTCAAGGTGAGAGGGGAATTTGTACACAGAGAGTGGTGGGTGATGTCGGGGGTGGTGATGGAGGCAGATAGGATTGGGACATTTAAGTAGCTTGTGGAAAAGCACTTGGATACATAGGGAATGAAGGGATACGGATCTCTGCAGACAGAGGAGATTAGTTAAATTGGCATCATGTTTGGTATGGACTTGTGGGCCAGTTCCTGTGCTGTACTGTTCTATGTTCCAGCGATATGTGACACATAATAGCAGTGGTTATGAACCTACATGTGATCATCTTTTTATTCAATGAACCGTTAGTAACTTTGGGGTTATCATTTATGCGTAGTTCAACACAATCCTTATGCTGTTGCCAATGATCTTGAAAATGTCCATTGCATTTCCTTGCAGTTCCGAGAAATCACCGATCTGAATTTCAGGCATTTATGAATTAGTCTCACTACAAAATACATGATTTCATCGGGCATTAATGTGTTATAAAATATACATTAACTGGCCAAGTTCTGTGCCTTCCACCACAGTGATGAATGCTGTGGTGGATGTTTGTGTAAAATTTTTATTGTGGTTGTGTGTTCTTTATTACTGCACCGCTGCTGGCAACCCAAATTCCACCGACCTTGGTTTTGTGGCAATTAAATTATATCTATCTAAATTATATCTATCTAAATTATATCTATCTATCTATAATGTACTGCCCAACTAATTATCCGAAGCTGACCCGTGAATTTTGTCTGCATCGTGTCTTCCTCAAATAAATAAACCATCAGGAAAGGATTTCAAAATATAAGAATATTTAAAAATACAAGAATATTTAAAAATAGATTAATTAAGATATACTAGATTCCATATTAATTGTACAAGTTTTTTACGATCATTACTGTGAATTCTGGAAACATTTTAGATGTAAAAAAATTGTAGTTTGCGAGCAGGTGAGCTGTTTATCACAATATTTTACGAACATTGGCAGTTCCCTGAGGCTCGGGCTAATACTTGGCAGGGAATTCGCTTGACAGTGGCCATTGGGAAAAGTAATTGGAACTTTGAGGTCAGCTGTCAACCAAAACCTGACTCTTTGAAAAATCAAACTGCAAATGCTGGAAATCTGAAATAAAACCCAGAAAATGCTTTCTTTCCACAGAAGCTGCATGCCTGTTCTTTTTCCATCATATTCTGTTTGTTTTTGAGTCCTTGCTTGAAAATAGCTTTTCACTGGGGTTGTGATTTCTTGCTAAAGAAAACCTACATGTACATTAGGGTTAGAGATCCATTAAGTATCTCTCCTGACCTCGTCTACTGCATTCGGTGCTATCAATGTGACTTCCCCTACGTCGACAAGCCCGAGCATACATTTAGCTGACATGAGCACTCTGTCCCCAATAGCAATCTCGAGGTTCCAGTTGTACGTCATTTAAACCACCTTCCCATTCCTTCTACGACCTGACTCCACGGCGTTCCCAAATGTCACTGTGAGACCAACAGTTCAGTTTAGTTTATTGTCACGTGTACTGAGATACAGTGAAAAGCTTTTGTTGCGTGCTAACCAGTCAGTTGATAGACAATGCATGACTCCAATCGAGCCATTTACAATGTATAGATACATGATAAGGTTTAGTATAAGGTAAAGCCAGCAAAGTCCGATCAAGGATAGTCCGAGGGTCACCAACGAGATAGATGGTAGTTCAGCACTGCTCTCTGCAAACTAGAAGAACAACATCTTACCGTTCAATTGGGCGGTTTACATCCCCAACATGAACATTGAATTTCCAACTTTAAGGTAACCCCACCTCCATATCCTATTACAAATCCTATCTATGGTTCACATGGTTCTTGCTTTCTTTGTTCACCTTTTCCATTCCCTCCTTAACATTACCTAACTTTGTTACCTTCTTACCTGGTTCCATCAGTCTATCACCCACACACCTATCCACCTGGATTTCTTCTCCCATTGTTCACCATTCCTATCCTCCCCACTATCTAGTTCCATGTGCCCATCATCCCCTACTTACCTGTTTCCACCAGCCCCTTCCACCTACATTCCTACCTCTACCTTCACAATTCACACTCTTCAATCCATTTGTCTCACACCTCTGTCTTTTCATTTCTGCCGTTGGTCCATCATGTCTATAAACAAAAGCCCCTTGCTGATATCAATCTATTAACTGCTTTGTCCTGCCCCAACCCTCTTCGAGCTTTCTCCCCCCTATATCAGTGTGAAGTAGGGTCCCAACCCAAAACGTCATCTATCCATGATCTCCAGAGATGCTACCTGACCTGACCTGACCTTGATGCTAAATTAACATACAAATGTGTACGTTTGTGGAGTGTGAGGAAACAGGAACACCCTGGGAAAGTCCATGCGGTCGTGGAGAGAACGTGCAAACTCCGTACAGACAGCACCCGTTGTCAAGTTCGAACCCGGGTCTTTGGCGCTGTGAGGCAGAAACTCTACTACTGCACCACCTCTAAAGCACTTTGATGGTTCCAACAACAGTTGATAATTGTGGACTGTTTGATCCACACTGCTGCACTTATGACACAATGCCCTTTCTTGAAACTTATTTTTGCATTGCCTTTTCATGGTAAGATTAATGAACTAATGCCAATTAGTGCCGAAGTATGTATATATTCCCACAGTGAACATTATTATTTATTTAGCTGCACCCAAGAGCAGCCAGCTGAGAGCCCTATTGTTATTTTCCCTTCATTGGCAATAATTCAAATCTAGTCTCAAGAGCTGAAAAAGCCTGTGTTCCTTCATGCTGTCACTCTGCACTCAGCCTGGAAGCATCTGCAATTAAAGGTCAATTGAAAAGGCTGAGAGTTTTGAATGATTAGTAAGACCAATAAAAAATAAATCTGCATACTCGCCAACCTTCAGCTGAGTGGCATCTGAAGGGTTGTTGTGTTTTCTTAAGAGGGAGCCGGTGCCTTGTGCAGCATTTCTTTGTTGTCCATCCACTCTCCAGCTTGCTATTGTTTAGCAGAGGCTGCACACATTCAAATAAATCTTCAGCTGTTTCCCAGTTGCCGACTGCTATGTATTTACAACAAATTGAGGTCAGTCTTCAGGTCCTCTGCCCTTCCCCAGACATCAGCGAGCAGGTTGACTAATGTCACCTTGTCACTTGCCTGGTGTCACCAAAGAGGTTTGGGGGGCTGCCCATCAAAGTGATTGATGGTTTACCCATCTGCATGTGCAATGAATTGCTGTTAAAATAAGCACCAACAACTCCCTCATCATTAGTTATTCCTTGTGATAAAATGATATTCCATTGATCAAAGTAAAGCTTTGCTTTGAAGACGTTTCTTGTTACATTTCATGGCTTGATCGTAGCGTAGAAACAAGAAACTGCTGATGCTGGACTATCTAGGAAAGACACAAAATGCTGGAATAACTCAGGGCAGCATCCCTGGAGAACATGAATAGGTGATGTTTAAGGGTCGGGACCCTTCTTCAGAATTCTTGCATGGGTGGGAGGAAGGATAGTTGTGGAGGGGGTGTTTCTCTGGCTGGTGTTCCACAAGGATTGTGCCAAGACATCTGTTGCTTATAATATATATTAATGATTCTGATGAAAATGTAGATGATTTGATGAGTAGGTTTGCAGAAGACGCAAAATTTGGTAGAGTTGTAGATAGTGATGAAGATTGTCATAGGATATAGCAATTCGAAATTTGGGCAGAAGAATGACAGATGGAGTTTAATCGAAACAAATGTGATTTTTTTTCACTTTGGGAACTCAAATGTTAGAGTAAATGGCAGAACCCCACAGAAAATTGTACGGAGGATTCTTGGGGAGAAGATACAAAAAGCTGGAGTAACTCAGCAGGACAAGCAGCATCTTTGGATAGAAGGAATGGGTGATGATTCGGGTCGAGACCTTTCTTCCACTTGCGTGGACACTTTCAGAGAGTTATAGACTTTTGGGGAGAATGTCTTTAAAGGTCCTGTCCCACTTAAGCGATTTTTTCAGCGACTTGCCGGCATCTGTCATAGTCACAGCAGGTCGCCGAAAAATGTCAAAGTGTTGAAAATCCAGCGTCTTTCCAGAAAAAGGTACGACTCTTTGGGCGACTACTCACAACCATACAGGCATCACCCCACGACGTGGCACCCTGCTGTGACTATGACGGGTGCCGGCAAGTCGCCGAAAAAATTGCGTAAGTGGGACAGGCCCGAAACTCTCTGAAAGTGTCCACACAAGTGGACAGGGTGGTGTAGAAGGCATATACTATTTTTATCTTTGTTGATCGGAGCATCGGGTATAAAGTTGGCAAGTCAGGTTGCGACTGTATAAAAGTATGTTTGGGCCCCATTTAGATTATTGTTGGCAGTTCCGTTTGTTCCTCCACAGGAAGGATGTGGAGTCTTTGGAGAGGTACAGAAGAGGTTCACCAGAAAGTTTTCTGGACTGGAGTTTATTAGATGTAAGGAAAGGTTGGATAAACTTGGATTGTTTACTTTGGAAGTTGAGGGAAGTCCTGATCCAAGTATATGCATAGATAGCGTAGACAACCACAATCCTTTTTCCCCCTGAGGGCATAGCTTTAAGGTATAGATTAAAGGAAAGATTAAAGGAATTTTGTGAGACTTTTTTTTTACACAGCGTGGATGGTGCCTGGAACATGTTGCTAGGGGCGGTGGTGGAAGTAGACATGTCAGCAATGTTTAAGAGACATTTAAACACAAACAGGCAGGAAATAGAGGAATACAAACCATGAAGAAGAATCCTGACCCAAAGCATTGCCTGTCCATTCCCACTACAGATGCTGCGTAACCCGCTGAGCTACACTCCAACACTTTGCATTTCACATAGGATTCCATCATGTGCAAACAGATGCGATTAGTTTAGTTTGGCATCATGGTAGGTGCAGATAATGGGTTGAAGTGCCTGTTCTTAAACTGTTCTTCTCTACGTTTGATATCCCATAGCTAACACAATTAATATTAATTGGTTAATGCTTGTGGTGCTCTTAAAGCTCCTTTTGCTTTCACATTCATTCTGCTTATTGTATTGAACCCAGGAACATTCACACCAGCCTTGACAAGGTGGATACTGGGAGGATATTGCACCTGGTTTGAGAATCAAGAATTCATGTGCATGGTACTCGTATTGGTTTATTATTGTCACTTGTACCGAGATACAGTGAAAAGCGAATCAGATAATACTATACATGAATGCAATCAAGCCAAACGCAAGTACAAAAGAGAAAAATACGAGAGCTCAGAATATAGTTTCTCAACATTTTAACGTTACAATTCCAGAGAAAATGTCCAATGTACAGAATGAGGTTGGTTGGAGAATCAGGACTGTACCTAATTTATGGAAGGACCATTCAGAAGTTGACAGTGGAGAAGGAGCTGTTCCTAAGAATGTTAGTGCACACTTTCAGGCTTTTGTATCTTCCGCATGACGAGAGAGGGGAGAAAAAATCCTTGATTATGTTGACTGCTTTCCAGAGGCAGCCTGAAGTGTAGATGGAGTCAATGGTGGGGAGTTTGATCTGTGTGATGAGCTGGGCTACATCCACATCTCTCTGCAATTTCAGGTAAGCTATTTAAGATCAGATTGGGGAGAAATGTCTTTACTCAGTCGTGAATATTTAAAATTCTTATCCTCAAGAGCGCTGTGTATACTCTTATTTAAGACTGTGATCAAACAAAAATGATGCTCTCAGAGAATGAGAAAGATCTGCCACAGGACTGAATATGGAGAGACTCAAGGGACAAGATGTCACACTCCTGCCTCTCTTTCTTCTTTTTCCATAGTTTAAAGCTCTGACAGGGATAATATTTGTGGAGAAATCATACATCTTCACAACTGGCTGCCCATCAACTGGAGCTTTGGTTAGATATGTACAGTAACTGTGGAGTAAGAGCAGAGGGCAGGGACAAATATGATAGCTCTACAACAAGATGGGATAGACTGGATGGACTGAAAGGCTTCCTTTTAGATTTCTATTTTATTTTGCGTCCACTTATTTCGGAGGAACCTGCTCCAGCATTCAATGTGATTGTGGCTGAGAAGTGACCCAGCTCCTTGGACCTGTTTTTGCTCCATGTCCCTCCTGAAAGACTGTTTCTAATCTCTAATTAAAGCCTAGGCTCTCGACTTCTTCAACCTTCAATACTTGTTTCTCACTGTTTACCTTATGAGTTTCTGATTAAAAGTCCAAAGGTCAGTTTATTGTCACGTGTACCAATTAAGGTACAGTGAAATTCGAATTACCATACTGCCATACAAAAAAAAAGCAACAAGACACACTACTACCTAAAGGTTAACATAAACATCCACCACAGCGGATTCCCCACATCCCTCACTGTGATGGAAGGCAATAAAGTCTAATCTTCTTCTCTTTATTCTCCCACGGTCGGGGCAGTCGAATCATCGGGGCGATCGAAGCTCCCACGTCGGGGCGGTCGAAGCCCCCACGTCGGGGCGATTGAAGCTCCCGCGTCGGGGCGATCGAAGCCCCCACGTCGGGGCGATTGAAGCTCCCGCGTCGGGCGGTCGAACCTCCTGCGATTTATACCTTGAAACCTAGAAATTTATAAATTAGAAACATGCTGTAAAA
Organism: Amblyraja radiata; assembly: GCF_010909765.2. Taxonomy (NCBI): domain Eukaryota; kingdom Metazoa; phylum Chordata; class Chondrichthyes; order Rajiformes; family Rajidae; genus Amblyraja; species Amblyraja radiata. The sequence goes on from NC_045988.1 coordinate 8,040,949, forward strand.
ACCCCGTTTGTATTGTCACAAACTCGGTTACCGCTGGGTGATTGATGTAGGTACAGTGGACAGCGATGTAGAATCCGTTTAGGTGGAAGCAATGAATAGCAGGAGTGTGGAGGTCCCCAAGATGTAGCTTCTCGAAAGAAGAAAGCATACTTGGGGAAATATGAAAATTATGTCAGAAGGGAATTCTAGCTCATAACCTCCAGCAGAAACATCCCAATTAGAGAAAAGGTCTCCAGGAGAAAGTGGTCTATCTTTGGTTGGAACATAGAACAGTACAGCATGGGAGCAGGCTCTTCGGCCCACAATGTCGATGCTGAACATGAGGCAAGACTAAACTAATCTCATCTGTTTGCACATGATCCATATCCCTCCATGCCCTGCATATTTATGTGTCCATCTAAAAGCCTCCTAAATGCCTGGGACATGTTGGTCGGTGTGAGCAAGTTGGGCCGATGGACATGTTTCCACGCTGCATAAGTCTATGACTTCACCAGGACCAGCATCACTATCTCTGGCAATGAGTTTCAGGTACCCACCACACTCTGTTAAAAGAAAGTTGCCCCGCACATCCCTTTTAACATTTCCCCCCATTGACTTTAAAGCTATGTCCTCTCATCTTTGACATTTCCCCCCCAGGGAAAAAGATTCTCACTGTCTACCCTATCTATGTATCTCATCAGTTTACAAACTTTTGTCCATTTCCTCAAACTCTGGCATTCTAGAGAAAACAATCCAAGTTTGTACATCCACTCTTTATAGCTAATACCCACTAATCCAGACTAATCCTGGTAAAAAAAACAAAGGAAGTCAGGCAAAATGTTAAATTAAGAGCTAGATGGATGGGAGGAGTTGGAATTTTACACGGACAAGCAACTGGAAGTATAAAGGAGGGGAGAAATTGAATGTGAAATAAAACAGACTAGTAATATTAGAACAAAGAGCAAGGCATCTAATCATAGGTAAATAGGAAGATGTGGTCTAGGTTAAGTGTTAAGGCTAAGAAAGATGGAAATGATGGATAATTTACATCAAGACTTTGCATCAGTCGTCACAGTGCAGACACTGCAAATATCCCAAAGATATGTTTAGGGCAAATTTCAAACAAGGTGGAGGAACTTGGAATAAGGTACAAGATATTGGAAGGACTAAGGGCAGACAACCAAAGGAGCAACATTTTTACATAAAAGATGGTAGATATTTGGAACGAGCTGCTGGATGAGGATGTTCATAACATGGCAGGTACCATAACAACATTTAAAAATCATTTGGACAGGTGCATGGATAGGTTAGGTTTAGAGAGATATGGGCCAAATGCAGGCAGGTGGGACTAGTGTAGATGGGAGATATTGATCGGCGTGAGCAAGTTGGGTCGATGGACATGTTTCCACACTGCATGAGTCCATGACATCACCAGGACCTGATTGGTAGTTCTGAACTGGCCCAGTGGATGTGGCTACAAAGAGTGTAGTGAAAACACAGATTAAATGTTATCGATACTCAGAGAGCCCAGAAAGTTGCAGTAGACCACAAATATGTCTCCATTCTTCATGAAGGCAGAAAGACAAAGAGAAGCACAGTTAATATCCGTTATTGGCAAGATGATGGATTTTATAATTAAGGAAGAAACAGCTCGTCATTTGGAGAAGCATAATGTAATCAAACCAAGTCAACATGGTTTTCTGAAAAGTAAATCATGTCTGACAAATTTGCGAGTTTGTCAAGCTTGTAACAGGCAGGGTTGAAAGAGGGAAACCTGTACAAATATTTGGATTTCTGGAAGGCATTTGACAAGATGCAATGAAAGTTGGTGCACCAAGAAAGAGCTCTTGGCAATGGGAGTATTGTGTAGATCTAAGATTGCAGATGAGGGAGTTGAAATAAAGGGGTTTTCTCAAACTCAAAGGATATGGAGCTCCAAATAACAGGTCATTGAGTCATACAGCATGGAAACAGGCCCTGCGGCCCAACTTGTCCATGGTAATCAAGATTCTCTATCTCAGCTAGTCCCATTTGCCCGCATTTGGCCCATATCCCTCTAAACCGTTTCTATCCATCTACCAGTCTGGTCTTGATCCTCCATTACTTACAAGTTGTTTTTATTAACTTTGAAGAGGGGTCAAGATTCAAAATTCAATTTAATTGTTACATGTACCAATTAAGGTACAGAGAAATTTGAGTTACAATACAGCCATACTAAGTAAAAAGCAAAAATACTTAAGAAAGACATACTGCCATTAAAGGTGCTCAAAAAGTGCGACACTCGGCTAATTCTTGCAACAAGTGCGTTTTCCCATCATGAGCAGCGAAAGAAATACAATTTAGATTATCAGGAGTTTAGAAGAATGAAGGGTGATCTTATTGAAATGTATAGGATCCTGAGGGAACTTGACAGGTAGATGTGAGGATGTTTCCACTGGCAGAATCTTGAACAAAGCACATAGTTAAAGATCAGGATTGGTCATTAAAGCTGCAGTGCACACGGACAACTGCCGAAACTGTTGTATTTCTGGAACTTCTTTCCCCAGGGAGCTTCTCGTAACTTTCTAATCTTCTCTCAGGTGCCCCCGAAAAAAACGTTAACTTTCCCTAGAAAACAATACGACTTTGACCAATTTCTCCATTTTGGTAATGCTCTTTAATGCAGGCAGCTTTCTTGCAACCTCTTCTGCACCTTCTCCAAGCCTCCACATGCTTCCTGCAATGGGGCGACCGTACTACACACAATAGCTTATAGAAGGATCTTTGAGTCATCTGATAACAGCAGGGAAAAATCTTTTCTGAATCCGGTGGTATGTGCTTTCAAGCTCTTGCATCTTTTGATGGGAGATGTGAGAAGAGGGAATGACCAGGGTGTAAAGTGGTCCTTGATTATGTTGACTGCTTTTCTAAGGCAAGGGGGTGTAGATAGAGCCTATGGATGGTTTATGGTGCAGCAACTTTGTGGTCTGAGCTTATGGCTTTCAAGTTCCCGAACTTTCATTCTTACCTTTGGCCAACGCACTGTGTGAATTAGTCGCCTCTGGAGTATCGAGAAGAGAAGGGAAAAAAAAAACATGCAATAGGAAGAGAGCTTTAATCTCATCAGCAATTATAATCAAGGTACAATTGTTCTATTACAGGGGAAATGAAAACAAGGCATGGAGTAATTTCAGCTGAGCATCTGCCACTCATCAAACCGATGTTGCTTTAATTGATACTAGAAGTAGTTCAATGTTTGAGATTTCTTTGATTTTGAAGAGCGAGATTATGCATTTAAATCAGTTCCATTTTGCCAGGATTTAATACAACATGGAGACTTTTTTTAACTTTGAGGGAAAGTGCTGGATGCAAGCAATCAGGCCTTCTCTCGAGGACAGATGCAATTGCTTTGTGACAGTAATGTCCTGCTGCGGCTGCTAAGATATAGTATAATTTCTTTCAACCTGTCAGACTTAGAAGGGAGGGAAACGCAGGCTTGAATTGCTCTGGAATAATGTAATTTAGTCGACCTCGATTTTTAGCTGATTGTTCATGTTAAACAAATGTTTTTCTGCCGCTAATAAATGACAAAGTAAGTTCTTCAATATTCCCATTATCTTACAAAAAAAGATTAAAGCACCATCAAGCATAATGATTGTAAAAAGGTCTCCACTAAACCAGAGAAATGAGCTTGGTTAGACTCAGGTGGGAATTCCAGTTTGTGGCTGATGTGTTAGAGTCGCATGCACACAGCAGGTTTGGGTAGTGGGACATGGGGAAAGACATTGTCCTATAGCCCAAGAGCCCACCTCAGAAGACTTGCTTCCTCTGGATGCGGAGGGATGAATAGTTCAAGTTCAAGTGAGTTTATTGTCATGTGTCCCTGTATAGGACAATTAAATTCTTGCTTTGCTTAAGCACACAGAAAAATAGTAAGGCATTTACTACAGTACAGATAAATGTGTCCATATACCATGATATAAATATATACACACATGGTATATGGACACATTTATCTGTACTGTAGTAAATGCCTTACTATTTTTCTTATGCCTTAATAGATTGCGTTCTGCACTGTGGAGGGGGAGAAGGCTGAGAATCGGGCAGTGGCTACTGAGACCCTGACTACTGCAGGTCCTGTTGATTTATTACAATGTTGCCGGGACTCGAGGGCCTGAGTTATAGGGAGAGGTTGGGCAGGCTAGGACTTTATTCTTGCATGTGCAGGAGACTGACGGTGATCTTATAGAGGTGTATAGCGTCATGAGGGGAACACAGCGTACTCTTTATCCAGTCTGAAGAAGGGTTTCGGCCCGAAACGTTGCCTATTTCCTTCGCTCCATAGATGCTGCTGCACTCGCTGAGTTTCTCCATCTTTTTTGTGTACCTTCGATTTTCCAGCATCTGCAGTTCCTTCTTAAATACTCTTTATCCAGAGTAGGTGAACCATGAACCAGAGGACATAGGTATAAGATGACAGGGGAACGATTTAATGGGAACATGAGGGGCAAATTTTTCACACCGAGGGTGGTGGGTATATGGAACGGGGTACCAGAGGACGTAGTTGAGGCAGGTACTTTAACAGCATTTAAAAGACACTTAGACGGATACATGGATAGGAAAGGTTTAGAGGGATGTGGGCCAGCTGTGTGCAGGTGAGACTAGTGTAGATGGAGCATCTAATTTGGCATGGGCAAGTTAGGCCAAAGGGTCGGTTTTCATGCTGTATGACACTATGGCTATCCATGGTGCCTTGCACAGTAGACCAAAGGCTTTTGCAATTTTTTTTGTGATGTCACGATTGGTCCAACATTTAAATGCAATACATCTGAATAAGGAGGAAGCAATAACAAATATTTGAAGTATTTTAAAAGTTAAATTAAAATATCAAGGCTTCAAAATAGCAACGGTGGGGCAGCACAGTGGCGCAGCGGTAGAGTTGCTTACAGCGCCAGAGACCAGGGTTCGATTCTGAATGGGTGCTGTTTGTACGGAGTTTGCACGTTCTCCCTGTGACCATGTGGGTTTTCTCCAGGTGCTCCTGTTTCCTCCCACATTCGAAAGACGTGCAGGTTTGTAGGTTAATTGGCTTCCCTAAATTGTCCCTAGTGTGTAGGATACAACGAGTGTACGGGATGATCGCTGGTCGGCGTGGACTCGCTGGGTCGAAGGGTCTGTTTCCATGCTGTATCTCTAAACTCCAAACTAAACTCAAAAGTAAAATAATTTAAAAATTTTGCTGCAAAAAGCAAAAGAGGAACTCTACGGGTCAAGCAGCATTTGTGGAGGGAATGGACAAACAAGTCGTGGCCCATCATCAAACTCTGACCTGTCAGTCTGAAGAAGGGTCAGGAATCCAGCATCTGTAGTTCCTGGTGTATCCATTAAACATTCACCTTTTGCCCACAGTATCAGTGACCTCCACTTGCCCACCTCACAAATGTAGGAAATGTCCGTTCACTCCGCTGCCATTACTAGCAGCAGGTTGAGGAGTAGATGTTTTTGCAAGGAGGCCATCTTCACTGGTTCCTCGGTAGACTCATGGGTGTGTGTTGCAGGAGGGCAAAGATTTGGATGTGCAGGGGTCCCGAGACATACTGGAGGCTGAGAGCACGATTCAGCCCATCCACCCACCCACCCTCCACACACCAACACAGTTTACCGTTCATTGAGGAAAAGGACGATTGGAGGACAAGATCTTAGGATTGACATGAAATTGATGATGTACCAGATGGCAGTGATGCCTTCCCTTCCATATGCTCCTGTGACCTAAACTATATACACCAACTGCTTCAGGTTGGTACCACATAATCGACACATAATCCCCCGAATCACCCGTTGTCGACACATAATCTCAGTGTCCTTTCCCAGAAAATGTCCCAGCATTAGGGGACGGTGTGGTGGGGCAACAGTAGAGTTGCTGTCTCACAGCACCAGAGACCCGGGTTCATTCCTGACTAAAGGTGCTGTCTGTACGGAGTTTGTATGTTCTCCCTTTGACCGCGTGGGTTTCCTCTGGGTGGTCCGGTTTCTTCCCACACTCCATAGATATGCGGGTTTGTAGGTTAAATGGCTTTGGTAAATTGGAAAATTGTCCCAAGTGTGTGTAGTTTAGTGTATGGGGTGATTGGTGCGGACTTGGGTGGGGGGGGGGGGGGGGGGGGGGGGGGGGTTGACAGAGGGCCTGTTTCTGCACTGCATCTCTAAAGTCTAAAGTAAAAGTAATTGCTTCAAAAACATGGTGAAGAATCCTCGGCTGCCACAAGAACTTTTACGCTGGAGATATATCCCTTGGAGCCCACAGCAACCATTATTTGTTCTACACTCTTGAGAACTCTTCAAATGTCAAAAACAGGGAAGTCTGTTCCAAAGCATTCTATTCTTAGAATCAAAGCCTTTGTGCGCATTGCAGAATTATAATTATCATTATTGTAATCAATTCACCAAATCATTTCAAGCTGCATCATTAACCTTATGACAACTACTTTCATTAAATGTTCTTTGTTTTCTCTACGTTTCTTTCCAAACTGAAGCAGCAGTCTAGAAATGGAATTCAAACAGTTCCTAAAGGTCACCTATTGTTATGGTAATGTTCTTCCAGGGGTGACCGAGGAGGTTGATGATGTACGCAGCCTGCATTTTCGTTGTAGGTAACAAATGCTGGTAAAAGTGAGGCTGGGATAGGAGTAGGGGCTGGGCTGGCTATAGGGTGGGGTGACGACTAGGGTTAGCTAGTGCGGAACAATAGGTTTTCCATGTGTTCTGCGAGATTTGCTTCTGAACCTGTGACTGAGATTGTGAATAATACCGAATGCATTTTAAAATTAAATGATCAAAAAAAACACCCGCTGATAATGAAATACTAACATGTGAAGTTCAACAAAAAATGCTGGAGTAACTCAGCGGGGCAGGCAGCATCTCTGGAGAGATGAGATGGGTGACATTTTGGGTCGAGACGCTTCTTCAGATGTCTTGACCCGAAACGTCACCTATCCCTTCTCTCCAGAGATGCTGCCAGTCCCTCTGAGTCACTCTAGCTTTTTGTGTCTGTCTTTGGTTTAAACCAGCATCTGCAGTTTCTTCCTACACATGTCAAGTTCAAGTTCCCATTGAAGATGATACGAGTGGTTAATGCACAGTCCCCATGCTTGATATGTTGTTGGGCAGCACAATAACTTGCTGTAGCACAGTTTAAGGGAGTAGTCATTTTATTCATCAGCTAAGACCTAGACCACCCTGGGCATGCTCCCATCCCACTACTATCTTTGGGAAGAGCCTGAAATCCCTGACCTCCAGGAACAGAACAACTATCATCCAGCAAACATCAGGCTTTTGAACACTGCACAACACTAACCCCAACAACTATGATCTTGAATGGACTGTGTCTTTGGTTGCACTAAGGGCCTGAGTTTTGCATTATTAATGTTACCTGGTATTACTGCTTTTTAACATTGTATGAACATTTAATTGTGAGTTATTGTGTTTAAACTGTAGCATATACGAATGCCATTGTTCTGTTGCTGGTACATATGACAATTAAACACTCCTGACTTTTGATTCAGGCCATAGGTCCTTTAAGCCCACTCTCCCATTCATTAAGATCATACCCGATCTTCGACCACCGTTGTCTACCAGTACTGTCCCCTTACCCCTCTGGATTCTTAATATCCAGAAATCCATCCTTGGAATGAAATCAGTGACTGAGTATCCCAAGCTTTATGGGGCAGAGAACTTCAACAATTTGCCACACTCTATGTAAAGACATTTCTCATCATTTTGTCCTAAATGCCTTCACTCTTCAGAGATTATGACTTCTGCTTCGAGACTCCGCATCCAGGGGAAATGTCCTGACATTTGGTGCTACCTGTGTGGAATTTGCACGTTCTCCCAGTGACAGCATGGGTTTCCGACAGGTGCACTGGTTTCCTCCCACATCCCAAAGACCTACCATCTACCTCATTGGAGACCATCAGACTGTTGCTGGACTTTATCTTGCACTGAATGTTATACCCTTTATCCTGTATCTATATACCGTGGATGCTTGATTGTAATCATGTACAGCCTTTCCACTGACTAAATAACACGCAACAAAAAAGATTTTCACTGTACCTCGATGCACATGATAATAGACTAATCTAAACTATTTGGCCTCTGTAAATTGTCCTCGTGTGGATGAGAAAGTTAGGTGATATAAAAGTCATGTGAATGGATGATCGATGGTTGTCGTGGGCTGAAGGGCCTGTTTCCATGCTGTTTTTCTAAACTCGAGTACACAACATATAAATATATATATATAAGACTTCTTGACTCCTGCACTCAAATTTGCATTCAACAATGGTAAACATATTTCTTTATAATTTCATAGCCATTTCCTTATTCCCATCATATCTAAAAAACACAAGGTGAGTTACTCCGTTACATTGTGTTTTTTTGTAAACCAACATCTGCAGTTCTTAGTGTCTATGATTTGTCCTGTTGCTGTCCGTTAGGGTCCCTTTTGTTAAACACTTACAAAAATCGGTACTATCTGTATGTTCGGACTCTCCATACAAAAGGAAACCCACTAATTCTTGAATGGCCTACCGAGGGATGTGTGTAAGGTAGAGTACACATCCGCACGGTGGCTCAGCAGAAGATTTGCTGCCTTACATCGCCAGAGACCTAGTTTCAATCCTGACTATGGGCACAATCTGTACGGAGTTTGTACGTTGTCTCCGTGACTGCATGGGTGCTCCGGTTTCCACACACACACCAGAGACGTACATGTTTGGAGGTCAATTGGCTTCGGTAAAAATTGTAAATAGTCCCCAGTGTGTAGGATAGCGTTAGTGTGTGGGGATCGCTGATCGGCACGACCCGGTGGGCTGACAGGCGTGTTCCCGCGCTGTATCTCTAAACTAAAAAAAGCAAGAAGCAATTGTTTCTCTTCCTCCACCACCACCCACCACCATTGTTCCACAAGCCATAGAACACAAGAACAATGCACGTGTAGATCATAGATCCCGAAATGAAGGCGAGGAGCCAGGTGTTTCGGGAGGTACGTTTATTATGTCCTTCCAGGTAGCAGGGAAGTCCACGAGAGATAAAGATGGCACCCAAACCCTTGCCTTTAATCCCTCTTGCTCAGGGCTGCCTCTGGACTCACCCATTCCCGTGCCGAGGGGTTTGATAGTTGGGATGGCCCGACACTTGGGAGCCGCCACACACGCTGCTTTCTGGGAGGAAACTGAGGGTTGCTTGACAGTCAGCACGGTGGTGTTGCTATTGTGTAAACCTTGACCCCCTGTCTCAACTTCAAAAAGCAAATGGGTGAGTTTGCCTCCTGTTTTTGAAGGAAACATGCTCCTTTATTTGGGTTTGCTCATTTGATGTCAGTGAGACTTACATGAAGTAAATGCTTGACTATAAGCAAGCTTTCAGTCTTTGGCTGTAGCCTGGCCTATGTTTAAATTAATTTTACCTTGCTGGTAGGGCACCTCCACTAGTCCAGACCATTAAAAGTATTAATAATGATCTGAAAATGATAAAAGAGAACAATGATTTCTGTCAATGTGCATCCAAAGCTCTCCAGTATGACTCAGTGAGATTTGACGAGCTCACCGCCCACTAACAAGAACATACTGTCGAGCTGCTTCTTTTCTGTAATCCACACACTGTGAGCACAATTACATAAAAGCATTGCATCTGTATTTTTTTCTCCATTGAGACCCGGTGAACTGACAATGGTGAGCCATTAATGAAAGCAAATGATGAACAGCTGGAAAAATTGAGCTGTTCTCCCTCTGAGGATGTTGCAATGTTCTCAGATATCACTGAAAGCTTTGAGGTGAGAGGGGAAAGATTACTAGGAACCTGAAGGGCAACTTTATTCACACAGATGGTAATGGATATATGGAACGAGCTGCCAAAGGAGGGAGATGAGTCAAGCACGGTAACAACATTTCATAAGTTCATGTTATTGGAACAGATTTAGTCCGTCTACTCTGCCATTCGATCATGGCTGATCTATCTTTCCCTCTCAACCCCACTCTCCAGCCTTCTCCCCAAAACCCCTGACACCCTTACTAATCAACATTTAAAAGACAGTTGGAGCATCTTGATCAGCATAGTCGAGTTGGGCCGAAGGGCCTGTTTCCCTGCTGTATGACTATGACTGTTTTAGGTATGGGTGGTGTGAGGAAGATATTGTTTCAGTCTTTCTTTGTGAATTATTTTCCTTGGTCAGAGAGCAGACCTGTTGCTGTCCATGTGGTACATTACTTCTCAAACAAAAATGAAATATGTGTGATTATTTTTAGAGCATGTGGACCAGTTTTACAGCTGAAACAAACAACACAAAGTCACTCAGAGGGGAATCCGTATCTGGAATGAGCTGCCAGCGGAAGCTACAGAAACTGATACAATTATAACTTTTTAATGATATATTTAGACAGTTACATGATAGGAAATGATTAGAGGGACATTGGCCAAATGCAGGCAAATGGGACTAGCGTAACCAATTAACCTACAAAACCTTTTTGAAGAAGGGTTTCGGCCCGAAACGTCGCCTATTTCCTTCGCTCCATAGATGCTGCTGCACCTGCTGAGTTTCCCCAGCAATTTTGTGTACCTTCGATATTCCAGCATCTGCAGTTCCCTTTTGAACACAACCTACAAAACCACATGTCTTTGGGATGTGGGAGGAAACCGGAGCACCCGGAGGAAACCTATGCGGTCACAGGGCAAAGGTGCAAACTCCACACAGGCAGCACCCAAGGTCAGGATCAAACCTGGGTCTCTGGTGCTGTGAGGCAGCAGCATTACCAGCTGCTCGCATTTTCTCTAAACCTTCAAGTTGCTATTTAAATGCACGGGTTTTGTTGTCCATGGAACATGTCCTCCTCTGAGTCATTGCATCAAGCATATTTCCCTGTCTCTATCATGGGAGTGAACAAATAAATGAAACATTATCAACTTTTGTAAGCAGTTGGCTCCACTAAAATTCAGTCCCATGGAGTGTTAATTTACTGGGGCAATTTAACGGAGCCCACTCTTCAGTACGTTCGTGCATTTGAAAGCTCCAAAGTGCTTTCAATCACATTTCTCAACAGGAGATATTTCCCATGATTTTCTTTCAAACAAATTACTAATTATTTTTAATAGAGCCTTTTATCCTGAGGATTAAAGGTTAATTAGCAGATGCCTGATTATTTCAGTTTTAAATAACAAATTATAATCCATATTATTCTGCAGGAGAAAAAAATCATCATAGTGGTCCATAAATTACCACAATGAATAAAGGATGTTAAAACTACTTTGAAATCTTACTCCTGTGATCTTTGGTCAAATTGCCCTCGTCCAAAAGTGTGTGCTAAAGCTGGGTTTTTCACACAATCACTAAATGCTAAAAGAAAACTTCTATGTCATGTGTTGCAGTAAGGGTCCCATCATGTTGCAGGCAAACAAGACAATTTAAAACTATTGAATTGCAACTGCAGAGGAGGAGATAATTTGGCCAGCCACCCTGGATGCCGCCATTTAATCCCATCAGTCCCATTCTCCAAACAGTCTGCCACATCAAATTGTTTCCTTTCAGCTGCCTGTACAAATCTCTCTCGATGGATTCTCTTTCTGCTACCCTTATATCTGGTGAATATTTACTCTCTGCGTTAAAAAACAAGATATTCCTCACTTTCCCCTCGTTACCTTTTGCCTCCAATTTTGAAACTCTATTCCCAGATTTCTTACATCACCCACTAATCGGAAAGGTTTCCAGCTCGTTACTGCCCAAACCAATCGTGATCTTGTCCGCTTCCATCACATCTCCTCTCAACCTTCTCGGTTCAAGGGGAATGTCACCACTCCAACTCTGCAGCAGCTGAAAGCTTTCCGGCAAATCTGATTAAAGAGAAAGGAAGATCAAAAGTCCTTCAAAGTTCCTTTGTTAGTTGCACACAGCTGACAACTTGCCACAAAATACTTGCTGCGGATCTTTCTTGCTAACCTTGTGAAGATCAGTAGGAGCTGAGTCCTGTCACAACGCTCCATCTGTTTTGTCTGCTGATGATCTTAGCCAGTCATGTGTGGCTAATCAGGGACATTCTCCATGTGAGATGTCGGCCAGTGGATTTGCTTCAAAGAGGAAAGCCAATCTTGTACGCATTGGGGCTTGCAACATGCAAAGGTGTAAGATTCTTCAAGGAAAATGAAGCTCCCCTTTGTGGTTCATGCCAATCATCGCCATCCTGGGATGTCCCGTGGTCAGTGTTCTTCGAGTTAACATCGCGGACTCCTTTTGCAGGTCATTAAATTTAGATGGTCGCAAAACCATGGTCCTTGCCCGATTACCACGACAAGGACCATCACCTGCAAAGAGAGCAGATAAATATCTCCATTGGAGATGAAAAGAAAAACCATAAATGCTGGGAAGCTGAAATGCAAACAGAAACCACGAGGCCAGCACAGCAGGTCAGGCATCTCTTGAAAAGAGAAGGTAGACAAAAATGCTGGAGAAACTCAGCGGGTGAGGCAGCATCTATGGAGCGAAGGAAATAGGCAACGTTTCGGGCCAAAACCCTTTTTCAGACCTTCGATTTGCCAGCATCTGCAGTTCCTTCTTAAACATTCTTTAAAAGAGAATGTAGGTTACGAACTCAGATGAACTTTTCAGCTTGGAGGAAAACCAGATGTGGGAGCAGTATTGAACAAATATATATGAGGACACAGAGAGGTAGATATTTTACAGAGGCCAATTAACCCACAAAACTGCACGCCTTTGGGATGTGGGAGGAACCCGGAGCGCACGGAGGAAACCCACGTGGTCACAGGGAGAACGTACGATCTTCACATTGGCATTATCCATTGTGTTACTCCAGCTCTTTGTGTCCTTAATAAGCATCTGCAGTTCTGTGATGGTAATGGCAACCAGTGGTCAGAGTACTTCACTCTGGGGACACCTATAATAAGTAGGCAACAGAAAGGGGTTTACCTGCATGCACTGCAACCAGGAGCAGGTTAGTTGCTAATTGCAGCCCTTGAACCTGGTTCGAGGGATTTTGAATTTAACCTCTCCATATTTTATTCCCGTGTCAATGTGAATGGCAGATGAGAATCTGTGCTGCACCAGCTAATGCCACCAGATGTAGTATCCTTCCCATTTAGTTTAGTTTAGGGTTACAGCATGAAAACATGCCCTTCCGCCCACTGAGGCCACACCAACCATTGATAATCCATTCACGCCTATGTTATCTCACTTTTACATCCACTCCCTACTATACACGAGTAACAATTTACAAAGACCAGTTAACCAACAAACCCACATGTCTTTGGGATGTGGGAGGAATCCAGAATACCCTGAGCAAACCCACGTAGTCACAGGGAGATGGAGCAAATATCACACAATCAGCACTCAAAGTTCGGATTGAACCCGGGTCTCTGGCGCTGTGAGACAACAGCTCTACCAACTGTGCCATTTAATTAATTTAAATTCATTGTCCTTCCATTATTCCAAGCTCCAGAACAAAATCTCAGGTTCATAGGTTGGATCAGCACGCCAGTGATGATCGAACTGGTCTACCAAGACCTGATTCAGTTCCACTTCCAATTCACCTGACAACGAGCCAATTCACCACCACCTTGCTTTTTCCATGGGAAAGCCAGGGCCCTCTTTAACCATCAGCCTCATTAAGTTGCCCGAAACATTGTTAACAGTTCCTTCGGAGTAGTTAAGCTCCCCGTTTCTATTTCTTCGCATCGCAGTAGAAATCTGCAGCCAGGAGACAAGCGAACAAAAAAAATATGATCGCAAATGGAAAAAGTAAGTGTGGTTGAAGATCAATGATGCTCAGGTGAATGAATTACATCTTGAAGAGGTTTAAGTCCTCAGAATAAACTGCAATACCTTGGCTTTCTCGGGAGGTTAATCCACTGTTGCCAGCTTCATTGCTAAGACAGCTGTGGAGACAGTGTGTGGAATTGGAAATGATGTGTCATTTTCTGCAGCAGAAGCTCTTCAATTATGCTGCAGCACAACCGGCCCTCTCCAGTTACTGGCGGTTTAGTAAAGCAACTCAAGAATCTAACATTAATCAGAAACAAAAAATAATTGTTGAGGCTTGGACAATTCCTGACATAAATGGTATATATGTAATAACATATTTCAGAATGTTTCCTCTAGGTGATGGATTGTGCACTGTGGGTTGCAGGGTAGTAATCGATTTAAGTGGCGTAAACCATGGCAGCAAGCATTTGCATAGTGCATCAATCCTGCAGACTCTGAGAATTCAAACTTTCACAGCTTGCATTTTCGGCTGGCGTAGCTGGGTGAAAATGAATTAAACGTGGATGTGAAAATGGGGGCACGGAATTGCAGATGCTGGTTTACAAAGAAAGATACAATGTGCCGGAGGAACTTGGCAGGTCAGGCAGCAGGTATAAGGAGATGAGAGGGAGGGGTGAGACCAGGTCTGGTGGATGATAGGTGGAAGCTGGTGTGGGACAATGGGAGGATGGTGACAGGTGGAGGAGGGGGATGGAGGACTTTAGAGACAGACTAAGACTAAAAAGTGTCGGGATAACTCAGCGCGTCAGGCAGCATCTCCGGACAATGTACATGGGTGACGTTTCGGGTCGGGACCCTTCCTCAGACTGATTGTGGTGGTTCTCGCTCCCCCTCTCCCCAGACAGGACAAGGGTAGAGTTCCCCTGGTCCTCACCTTACACCCACCAGCCTCTGCAACCAGTACATCATTCTTTGGGCTCCCCTTCCCATTTCCTTACTAACCTTTCTGTCCTACTGACCTGGATCCATTGCCAGAGTGAGGCCACACAAACTGGAGGAACAGCACCTCATATTCTGCTTGGGTAGCTCACAATCCAACATTCAATTCTTCAATTTTAGGTAATTAACTTACAAACTCCTTCCCCTTACCTGGATTGGCATCCATTTCTCCCCTCTCCTCTTCCCCCGGTCTCTTCCACCTATATTCCTTCCTCTGGCTTCACAATTCACTCTTCTTGTATCCTTATCTCACACTTTTTGTCTTTTCATTTTTTCCCTTGAATTTTGTCATTTTGTCTATGGCCTTTTCCCAAACATCTGCCAATAACCCCCCTCATCTGTATCCACCGATCACTTGCCCCAACCACTCTTCCAGCTTTCTCCCCCTCCCCGTTATAATCAGAAGGGCCAAAACATCCCCTCTCCATGGTTCTCCAGAGATGCTGCCTGATCCGCAGAGTTACTCCAATGCCTTGTGTCTTTTGACGTGAAAAACCATGCGATTCGTACTCTCATATTTAAATGGTGTGTACTTATGCAAACACGCCTCCTCCCCATCAACTCCATCTATACTTCACTCTGCCTGGGAAAAACAACCAACATAATCAAGGACATTTTTCACCCCTTGGTTCCCTCAGCCCCTCTATACTGTCGGGAATAAGATACAAAAGCTTGAAAGCACGTACCACCTGATAGAAACATAGAAATTAGGTGCAGGAGTAGGCCATTCGGCCCTTCGAGCCTGCACCGCCATTCAATATGATCATGGCTGATCCTGCAACTCAGTATCCCGTACCTGCCTTCTCTCAATACCCTCTGATCCCCTTAGCCACAAGGGCCACATCTAACTCCCTCTTAAATATAGCCAATGAACTGGCCTCGACTACCCTCTGTGGCAGAGAGTTCCAGAGATTCACCACTCTCTGTGTGAAAAAAGTTGTTCTCATCTCGGTTTTAAAGGATTTCCCCCTTATCCTTAAGCTGTGACCCCTTGTCCTGGACTTCCCCAACATCGGGAGCAATCTTCCTGCATCTAGCCTGTCCAACCCCTTAAGAATTTTATAAGTTTCTATAGATCCCCTCTCAATCTCCTAAATTCTAGAGAGTATAAACCAAGTCTATCCAGTCTTTCTTCATAAGACAGTCCTGACATCCCAGGAATCAGTCTGGTGAACCTTCTCTGCACTCCCTCTATGGCAATAATGTCCTTCCTCAGATTTGGAGACCAAAACTGTACGCAATACTCCAGGTGTGGTCTCACCAAGACCCTGTACAACTGCAGTAGAACCTCCCTGCTCCTATACTCAAATCCTTTTGCTATGAAAGCTAACATACCATTCGCTTTCTTCACTGCCTGCTGCACCTGCATGCCTACTTTCAATGACTGGTGTACCATGACACCCAGGTCTCGCTGCATCTCCCCTTTTCCTAGTCGGCCACCATTTAGATAATAGTCTGCTTTCCTGTTTTTGCCACCAAAATGGATAACCTCACATTTATCCACTTTATACTGCATCTGCCAAACATTTGCCCACTCACCCAGCCTATCCAAGTCACCTTGCAGTCTCCTAGCATCCTCCTCACAGCTAACACTGCCCCCCAGCTTAGTGTCATCCGCAAACTTGGAGATATTGCCTTCAATTCCCTCATCCAGATCATTAATATATATTGTAAATAGCTGGGGTCCCAGCACTGAGCCTTGCGGTACCCCACTAGTCACTGCCTGCCATTGTGAAAAGGACCCGCTTACTCCTACTCTTTGCTTCCTGTTTGCCAGCCAGTTCTCTATCCACATCAATACTGAATCCCCAATGCCGTGTGCTTTAAGTTTGTATACTAATCTCTTATGTGGGACCTTGTCGAAAGTCTTCTGGAAGTCCAGATACACCACATCCACTGGTTCTCCCCTATCCACGCTACTAGTTACATCCTCGAAAAATTCTATAAGATTCGTCAGACATGATTTACCTTTTGTAAATCCATGCTGACTTTGTCCAATGATTTCACCACTTTCCAAATGTGCTGCTATCCCATCTTTAATAACTGACTCTAGCAGTTTCCCCACTACCGATGTTAGACTAACTGGTCTGTAATTCCCCGTTTTCTCTCTCCCTCCCTTCTTAAAAAGTGGGGTTACGTTTGCTACCCACCAATCCTCAGGAACTACTCCAGAATCTAAAGAGTTTTGAAAGATTATTACTAATGCATCCACTATTTCTGGAGCTACTTCCTTAAGTACTCTGGGATGCAGCCTATCTGGCCCTGGGGATTTATCGGCCTTTAATCCATTCAATTTACCCAACACCACTTCCCGGCTAACCTGGATTTCACTCAATTCCTCCAACTCCTTTGACCCGCGGTCCCCTGCTATTTCCGGCAGATTATTTATGTCTTCCTTAGTGAAGACGGAACCAAAGTAGTTATTCAATTGGTCCGCCATATCCTTGTTCCCCATGATCAACTCACCTGTTTCTGACTGCAAGGGACCTACATTTGTTTTAACTAATCTCTTTCTTTTCACATATCTATAAAAACTTTTGCAGTCAGTTTTTATGTTCCCTGCCAGTTTTCTTTCATAATCTATTTTTCCTTTCCTAATTAAGCCCTTTGTCCTCCTCTGCTGGTCTCTGAATTTCTCCCAGTCCTCCGGTATGCTGCTTTTTCTGGCTAATTTGTACGCATCATCCTTCGCTTTGATACTATCCCTGATTTCCCTTGTTATCCACGTATGTACTACCTTCCCTGATTCCCTATTCTTTTGCCAAACTGGGATGAACAATTTTTGTAGTTCATCCATGCAGTCTTTAAATGTCTTCCATTGCATGTCCACCATCAACCCTTTTAGAATTAATTGCCAGTCAATCTTGGCCAATTCACGTCTCATACCCTCAAAGTTGCCTTTCTTTAAGTTCAGAACCATTGTTTCTGAATTAACAATGTCACTCTCCATCCTAATGAAGAACTCAACCATATTATGGTCACTCTTGCCCAAGGGGGCACGTACAACAAGGCTGCTAACTAACCCTTCCTCATTACTCAATACCCAGTCTAAAATAGCCTGCTCTCTCGTTGGTTCCTCTACATGTTGATTTAGATAACTATCCCGCATACATTCCACGAAATCCTCTTCCTCAGCACCCCTGCCAATTTGATTCACCCAATCTATATGTAGATTGAAGTCACCCATTATAACGGTTTTGCCTTTGTCGCACGCATTTCTAATTTCCTGTTTGATACCATCTCCAACTTCACTACTACTGTTAGGTGGCCTGTACACAACACCCACCAGCGTTTTCTGCCCCTTAGTGTTTCGCAGCTCTACCCATACCGATTCCACATCCTCCAAACTAATGTCCTTCCTTTCCATTGCGTTAATTTCCTCTCTAATCAGCAACGCTACCCCACCTCCTTTTCCTTTCTCTCTATCCCTCCTGAATATTGAATATTCCTGGATGTTCAGCTCCCAGCCTTGGTCACCCTGGAGCCATGTCTCCGTGATCCCAACTATATCATAGTCATTAATAGCTATCTGCACATTCAACTCATCCACCTTATTACGAATGCTCCTTGCATTGAGACACAAAGCCTTCAGGCTTGTTTTTACAACACTCTTACCCCTTATACAATTATGTTGAAAAGTGGCCCTTTTTGATTTTCGCCCTGGTTTTGTCTGCCTGCCACTTTTACTTTTCACCTTGCTACCTATTGCTTCTACCCTCATTTTACACCCCTCTGTCTACGCTCACACATTTAAGAAACCCTTTCCCTTTAACTCCATCCTCCACTATCCCATTCGACACCCCACCCCCCTTATTCAGTTTAAAACCACCCGTGTAGCAGTGGCAAACCTGCCTGCCAGAATGCTGGTCCCACACCTGTGCAGATGCAATCCATCCCTTTTGTACAGTTCCCCCTTACCCCAAAACAGATCCCAGTGATCTAAGAATCTAAATCCCTGCCCCGTGCACCAGTTCCTCAGCCACACGTTCAAGTCCCGTATCTCCCTGTTCCTGCTCTCGCCAGCACAAGGAACTGGAAGCAAACCGGAGATAACAACCCTGGAGGTCCTGCTTTTCAGCATTTTTCCGAGCTCTCTAAAGTCACGCTGCAGAATATTCATCCCCTTCTTTCCGACATCGTTTGTGCCGACATGCACTACCACTTCCGGATGTTCACCTTCGCCCTTGAGGATTTTCTGCACTCTGCCCGTGACATCCTGGATCCTGGCACCAGGAAGGCAGCACACCATCCTCGCATCCCGTCTGTTGCCACAGAAACCCCTGTCCGTACCTCTCACAATGGAGTCTCCCACTACAATGGCGTTGCCTGCCTTAGGCCTTTTTGGTTTTGGCTCAACAGCCCTATTCGCATCGCAAGCCAGTTCGCCGCCCAGTGTAAACACCTCTTCTGTCCCGACAGCTTCTAAGTGGGTGAACCTATTCACAAGAGGTACAACACCCGGGGACGTTGGCATTCCATGCTTCCCTCCCGTTCTCACTGTCTCCCACCTTCTCTCTTCCAGTACCTTAGGTGTAACAATCGCACTGTAGGACTTGTCGAGGAACGACTCCGTTTCTCGGACGAACCGGAGGTCATCCACTTGCTTCTCCAGTTCCCCAACACGGCCCTTCAGGAGCTCTACCTGGATGCACTTCTCGCATTTGTAGCAGCCAGAGGCACCAGCGGTGTCCTTGACCTCCCACATACTGCAAGCATCGCACTGAATCAGCTTGCCTGACATCTCCTTCTTTCGTCTCTACCTCTCAAGCATATTGCGTGGTCTCCTCTCCTAAGACTCTCGAGCCAAAGACTCACACTTTACTCACAGGGCACTTCCCTCGCCTGGCCGCTCACTCACTGCCGCTCGCTAAGAGCCGTCTTGCTTAAATTGACTGATAAATTGCCTGATTTACCAATTTACAAACCAAATTCCTCAGTTTTCAACTGTTTTCCCAGCACTGACTCACTTCTCTCCTCCCACTTGGGCTAGAGCCAATCAGTCGTATCTCTTGCTAAACTCCTGCTGCTGTTGCTCCCAAAACTACAGCAGTTCTGAGTAAAGTCTGCCTGTCCTTGGCTTCTACTTTAACTGTTTTCACCCCTCTGACTCACTTCTCTCCTCCCACTTGGGCTAGAGCCAATCAGTCGTATCTCTTGCTAATCTAAGATGCAGGGACAGCTTTTCCCCACTGTTATCAGACTACTGAATGATCCTCCCATAAGCTTGGGCGCAGTCCCGATCTCCTCATTGTGTGGCCCTTGCACTTAAAAAAAATCTGCACTTTCTCTGTGACTAACATATAACGCTGGAACACCATATTCTGCACTGGTATTTTTCTCTTTGCACTACCTGTTAAACTTGTTTGTATTCACGTATAGTTTAATTTGACTGGATAGCACATAAACAACTTTTTTCAATATCTTGGTACATGTGATAATGATAAACCAATACCACAAGACTGACAATACCCAAGGTCTCCTTTGAAATAAGGAAATCTCCCTTATTAATAAATGAGCCATTATTGCCAAACAGGGTGGGCCCCATCTTTTGCCTCTGTCAGCTGGGTATCCAATGCATCACAATCCATTGTAATACTGGCTGTATCGCCCTTTTAAGAATGATGGTGTGTGCCTAATTGCTCTCTGTATTTAGCTGCCCATGCTTTGCTGCAGAGCTGATTTGCCATTGTGGGAGTAAGGTGTAGAAATTGTGCTCGCTACTCTGTAAATCTTTGTGTTTAACAAAGCACTTGTTTAAATTATCTGCTATGCTTCAGCATCTTAAGGGCCTGTCCCACTTGGCCGTCATTTACGCGACAGTCGCGCGATGGTCGCACAACTGTCGGCGCGTCTTCATGCGTCAGCACAGCCGTCTGAAGCGCGTGATGTCATTTCAATACCAAGTTTATGATATTTACCCAGTTTATGATATTTATGGTGATTTTCTAAAATGTTCTAGTTACTTGAGTGGTGCTAGCAATTGGAAAATTGCAGATGTAATTCAAAAAAAGAGGTGTAAGAAAAGTAGCAAGCTGCAGACCAAATTAATCTGTAGGAAGGAACTGCAGATGCTGATTTAAATTGAAGATAGACACAAAATGCAGGAGTGACTCGGCGGGACTGGCAGCATCTCTGAAGAGAAGGAATGGATGATGTTTTGTACGTCCGCGTGCGTAAGCCATGCCTACCCTATATATGGCTCTCATGATTTTATATATTTTTATATTTTATTTTATATGAAAACCGCTTCAGTCAAAAGACAAAGATTGTACAGAAAAACCTGATTTACAACCAGTAATCCAGAGATTGGACTAATGATTAGAGAACAAACCTGATCATAACATGTCCACTAGTTAAATAAACTCCTTTAAAACCCAGTGCCATTGTCCAAGTATCTACCTGATTAAAGCACAAAGTGTTGAAGGAACTCAGCGGGTTAGGCTACATCTGTGGAGGGAATGGACAGATGACGTTACGGGTCTGGACCTTCTCTCCAGAGATGCTACCTGTCAACGCATTCCTTCTCTCCAAAGATGTAGTTGTCACCCATTCCTTCTTTCCCTCTCTCCAGAGATACTGCCTGTCCTGCTGAGTTACTCCAGCTTTTTGTGTCTATCTTCCCTTTGTCAGACTGATTGGTGTAGGGGGCAGAAAGGTGGAAAAGAGAGGTGGGGTCAGGACAAGGCTTGACGAGTGATAGGCAGTTACAGGCGAGGGGGGGGGGGGGGGTCGATTGGCAGATGGGTGGAGTAAGGGACAAAGGGTGTCAGATAAGGAGAGGTGGAGAAGAGAATATAAAGCTGGAGAGTTGTTGCAAAAACATATAAGTGTCCTTTTGGGGTAACATCTAGTTTGGTTCATGTGTGGTGTTGGGTTCATAGTACTGAGGCTGCTTCTAGACTGCAGTTGGAAATGACTCAGAAGGTCGCCCAGTGACAGCGCACTGGGGAATGGGCAGTCAATGCTGGTTTTGTCAGTGCAATGGCAAGCCTGTGAAGGATAAGTAAACAGTTTTGATCCCCAGCTTGGACTCTTGTTCCCATGAAATAATTTCTGATGTTGCAGTCATTCGGTCTGGTCCAATGTTGCCTCTGTGGTCTCAGGGCCTTGGCGAGATGCTAATGACTGCTCTGCCTTTTGAGCCTGCTGCGTGGGCTGCTGGAACGGAATTGTTAACCTGATCTGCTGACATTAATTCCATCGCTCTCTCCGGAGCTGCTGGCCGGGCTGCTGAATGCCTTCCATCATTTCCTGTGTTTAAACAGGTTTCTAATGCTCGTTGAAATTAGAAAAAAATGTTCTCAGTCAATATCATGGCATGGAAAATTAAGGTTGCAATGTTTTCTTAAACAAATTATTCCATGACTGTGTGGAAACTGATCAAGTCCTGGCAATAGTCCCACGTTAGCAGGCCAACATAGCTCCTACATCAATCAGAGCTTTTCACAATATCACAATGCATTCCATATCATGCTAGTAAAATGTATCTCAGTCTGCACAGAACGAGATTCAAAGTCAGGAAACCAAGGAATTTAATGCTGGAATTTGACGGAGGAGTGTAGAACATTCCCTGCAATTCTTCCAATGTTGCCATGTATGATGCTGGAATTAGGAATGCACAGTATTCCACTTCCCAGGCAAGAATGAGTGTACATCACTTAAATTTGCTTGATGAAGATTCTGATGTGTTGCCTTTTAATTGCGTTTAGTAAGTTTTATCATCCATTCCATTATAGTCCTCTGTGGATGAATTTGATCATGAAAGGCTCCACTTATCTCAAGTGACTGGAGCCAGTTTCCAAGGCAGTAAAGAATTATTCTTTCACCTTTCCCGTCAACTGCTCAGATAAAGGATGCCATTAAGAGGTAAAGAGTAGCATAGCGGGGTGGGTTTAATTCAGGGTTGACAACTTACTCAGATGAATCTCTCCCCAAATCAGTCAAGCTGTGTCAAAGGCACTTACATCTTATTATTTGCTCAACATTTGAAAATAAATAGGAACAGTGTCCCTTCCAAGTGGGTTTATCTGAGGCACTAAGTGCAGCATGCTGACCACACTTTAAACTGAGGTTACCGTGCAAGAGTCAAGGGTGTTTCATTGTCATATGTACTGGCAACGCAAATTGTTACTTCTGCAGTTTTGGGGGCCAATAACACATTAGGAATATAATAGGAAGGTGGAAGGATAATAGCCTGGCTGGATGTCTGTGACCAGTGGAGTTCTGCAGGGATCTGTGCTGGGATCTCCACCGTTTGTGATATATATATATCAATGACCTTTACATAAATGTAGACCATAAGGTCACAAGTGATAGGATAGAATTAGGCCATTCGGCCCATCAAGTCTACTCCACCCTTCATGGCTGATCTATCTATCCCTCCTAACTCCATTCTTTTGCCATTCTCGGGAAATTGAGGAACTAGCGCGACTTGGTTGGGGGAGGAATAGAGAGGGAGGCAATGCTGGGGCTACCTGAAGTGAGAGAATCAATGTTCTTCCAATAATTCTCCACAGTAATTTGCCTTTCCATTCCTACACAGACCTTTCTGTCCTCGGACTCCTCCGTTGTCAGAGTGAGGCTAAACGCAAATTGGAGGAACAGCATCTCATATTTCACTTGGGCAGCTTACAGCCCAGTAGTGTGAAAATTGATATCTCCCACTTCAGGTAGCATCGGCATTCCATCTCTCTCTATCCCTCCCCCACCCAAGTTGCACTAGCTTCTCATTTTCACCCTACAAGCAGCTTACAATGGCCTGTTCCCTTTATCATCGTTACTTTTTGCATATCTTTTAATCATTGTTCTTTATTCCTCCGCGTCAATTATCTCATCGTCTATATCTCTCGTTTCCCTTATCCCTAACCAGTCTGAAGAAGGGTCTCGTCCCGAAAAACGTCACCCACTCCTTCTCTCCGGAGATGCTGCCTGTCCCGCTGAGTTCCTCCAGCTTTTTGTGCCTAGCTCTCACATGTAATGTTCCACTGACATTATCCTGAATGTAAACAGGAAAAAAATGTCCAACAAGCCCTGGTGGAAATTTCATGTTGAAGTAAATCAGATTCAATTTAAAGCGGGTGATGATTGAGTTTGGTCCTTTTATTCTTTGAGGACCTATTGATAACGGCTGAGGAATGAAGGTCATTTCAAACCGGCCAAAATTATTGCCCAGCTGAGTCTCCAGCTAAAGATCAGCAAACGTGTCCATGACAGTCTCAATTAAGTCAAATGGTGTTTACCTGCCAGAAGCATTTGGGAATGACTGTCAGTTTAAAAGGCTGCCCGCTTTGAACAAAAGTGATTTTGTTCTCAAAATCAGAGAGAATTTTTTTTTTTCTGTCAGCTAACAGAGGCAGTTAGGGTCAATCTATGAGGTGACCACAATGCAGAGCTTTTACTTTGTCAAGGAGTAGTTATTATAGCTAAGCTGTCATGAACAGTGGAGCCAGCCACTTGTTCCGTTAGCCACCTTTTCGCACGTCTATCAGAATAACATGTTGCCGTCACCTTTCCACCAATGTGTATTATATTTTGGAGTGGCAATTAGCTTTTATCCTTCGTGACAACCCATTATGTGCAGCATATCCCTAAGCTCTGGGGGAAGTCCACAAAGCTCACAAGGAGGGATATCTGGAGTTCTGTTGATGGATTCCTAAGTTTGAAGTCAATGGAACTCGATTTCAGAAACAAGCAGCTGCTCAGAAAGGTGCCTTTATAGCAGGACGTACAGCACAGGAACAGGCTCTTCGGCCCACAATGTTTAGTTTAATTTAGTTTTGTGTAGTTTTATTGTCACGTGTACCGAGGTACAGTGAAAAGCCTTTGTTGAGTGCTAACCAGTCAGAGGAAAGACAATACATGATTACAATCGAGCCATTCGCAGTGTAGACATGATAAAAGGAATAACGTGAAATGTTGCTGTCGGAGTAGAGATTTAAAAGAGTGGAGCAATTATAATGCGTGACTGCAGATCCACTTCTGTGACTGGCACACATTCGCCTGAATGTGTGGATCAGTCTGAGGAAGGGTTTTGACCCGAAACGTTGCCTATTTCCTTCGCTCCATAGATGCTGCCTCACCCGCTGAATTTCTCCAGCATTTTTGTCTACCTTCGATTTTCCAGCATCTGCAGTTCCTTCTTAAACACATTTGCCTGGGTTGGGCCGCTGAACATAATGCCAAGTTAAACTAATCTCCTCTGCCTGCACGCAATCTATATCCCTCCATTCCATGCATATCAATGTGACTATCTAAAAGCATCAATAATGCCACTGTTGCCTCAATCACCATCCCTGGCAGCATGTTCCAGGCACCCACCATCCTCTGGATAAAAACATCTCCTTTCAACTCTGCTCATCTCCTTTCAACTTTGCCCCTCTCATCTTAAAACTATGCCTACTATTCTTCAACATTTCCATCCCAGGAAACAGATTTTGACTGTCTACCCTATCTATGCCTCTCATAATTTTGTAAACTTCAATCAGGTCTTCACTCATCCTCTGATGTTCCAGCCAAAACAATCCCAGCCTGTCCAGCCTCACCTTGTGGCTAATACTCTGATCCAGGCCACACTCAGTAATATGGTAAACTCAGGGAGTATTTCTAACCACCTACTGAAGAGGACATCTTGAATACATTTAACGATGGAGGCTTAGTGTTTGACCATGCAAGGGTTGTATTTAGTGCTGGTAAATAACACCCCTGATCTTATATTCGTTGCTTAAAGCGTTAGAGGATCCTGTATGTTCCTTCAACTGTTTCAACGATCTGTTCTGCTACCTTTAGGAACAATGGAGCAGAACGACACGACAATGAACAGCACAACAAGTATAGTAGGATTGTCACTGAACTGTATAGAAAAAATGATGACAATAACGTACCATTGAAATAAACCATTTTGAATACCAATGTTCTTGAAGCATTACTCTGTTCTTTCTTTCTCAGCTTTTAAGGGCTGCATGCCCAAACCATCTTGTCATTTTTTTCCCTTTGTATCAGCTGGTTCACCACTTGTCCTAATCTTTTTTTTTTGACTCTTGTACATGTTGGTTCTCTAAGTGTGTGATAGGGATGTTGTGTGAAATGAGTAGCTGTACCAAGTGTCACCATTCACCATAACTGCAGCAGTGTCCTGAAGTTCCAATACCCATCCAGGAGACTCAGCATCAATTGAGTTTCAAGATCTGATTTCATTTGTTTTAGTTAATGTTAATGTGGAAAGTGACATCTTGTAATCAAGGGGTGAGATTTAATAAGTTATTCTTCTTCTCACTCCTTTTCGAGCTTGTACAGACACAGAGTTGGACATTGGAACTTTGATTTTGTTCTTTTCATTGCTTTGTAAATATTGATTGTAAAGTCCAATTGTTTGATAATTTCGATTTTGTTACTATTAATGTCTTTAATGTCTTACTTGTTCGGAATGAATAAATAAATAAATAAATAAATCAATAAATAAATCAATGTCTGAAGACAGACAATTGCTTTAATGAGTGGAGTTCCAATTGCAGTCAAGGTTCTGTAACTTGTTATGGAACCGTAATAGCTTCAGAAAGTGTTTGCTTAGCATTTGCCTACGTAACTCAATTCTGAACACGCAAAGAAAGAACACAGAACCACTATTTACAATCATCGCCTCTCCATTAAGCTCATTTTCTCTCCAACATATTTTCTAATAGAGTTTTAGCTCTGAGTTTAGTTTGGTTTAGACATATAGCGTGGAAACAGGCTCTTTGGCTCACTGAGTCTGTGCCGACTAGCGGCCACACGTACACTAGTTCTGCCCTGTACACTAGGGACAATTTGCCGAAGACAATTAACCGACAAACCTGCACATCTTTGGGATTTGGGAGGAAACTGGAGCACCCTGAGAAAACCTACATGGTCACAGAGAGAATGTCAAACTCCGTACAGACAGCACCCGTAGTAAGGATTGAACCAGGGTCTCTACCACTGCACAACTCTAATGCTTATTATTTGCAAAGAGATTCTCAGAAGTATCCTTTTGATGACCTTCCTTTGTTAGATATTCCTGTGATTGTATCTATTGTATGGATTTGTCTGGGGAGGGAGTTTCGGAGCAGAATCTAGGGAAACTCAGAACATGGCCTTCAATAATGGAGTGGTTAAAATCTGGAGCAATTGAGCTGCAGAGAAAGCCCAATCTAATAAATGGTCCAATAACACAATGGAATTAAAATCCATCCCCAGCAGGCAATGCATTAGCAGGAAACTGTACCGAGCTCCCTGCAAGCGGTCAAGTGGTTGAGTTGTAGATGGAGGTTGGCGAGCTTCAGTTACATGAGCCAGATAATTTCTTGGGCTTCTCTCAAACCTGTGGCTATATTTCAGGAGCGGGTTGGGAATGTGGGACTAGGATCTTAACCAGAGCTCCTAACAAACTTGCAGCAAAGGCATAAATTCCCATCAATGGAACTAGCATTTATGCCATGACTGCATATTTGGATAATAGAGGTCACATTATAGAGAGGATGTTTACTGGAATACTAATTATAAATTTTACTTCGGAGTCACGCGAGTGACTACGTGAAGAACCCCGCCATGACGCATGCGTGCCATATCGCTTTCACGCTTGCGAAACGACAGGCGGGGTGGAGCGTCCCCCGCAGCGGTAAGTTTGAAACCGCGACCTGCAGGTAAGTGATTTACTCTGCGGTAGTTTTTGTCCCCGCTGTGTTTTTACACAGGGGGGGGAAGCTGGACAAAATAGTGTCCACAAGTGCTGCGAGTAAAGCTGGCTGGGGAGGACCGCGAAGTTGCGGGAGCCAGCAGCAGCTGAAGGCACAAGCCCCGTAAGGGATCAGCTGTGCCGACTTTTGGTCCCGCGCCGGCCAGAACACCACGGCCGGGCGGGAGACTATTCAAATGGAGCCGTCGACTTTTTGGACGTCGTAAACGGCAGGAGACGGGGTGGAACGACGTTCCCCCGTAGCGACAATTTTAACCTGGACCTGCAGGTAAGAGCTGCGGTCTTTTATGTGTTTTTACCATGCTAATTACAGGTGGAGAAACCAACGGGCTGCGACAAAGCTGGTGGGCTTGATGGGATCAGCTGTGCCCGATGTCGCCTCCGCACCGGCCAGATCCACTCCACGGCAGTAAGGACAAAGCTGGTGAGGGAGGACCGCGGAGCAGCGGGCAGCCAGCAGCAGCCAGCAGCACTCGGATCACCGATAGTGGGATCAGCTGTGCCCGGTGTCGCCTCCGCACCGGCCAGATCCACGCAGCCGGGCGGAAAGGCTAGACACAAAAACAAACAAGGTCGTGGACTCAGAGGAGTCCGACTTTGAATAACCGCGGGCGGCCAGCGACCGTGAGCGCTGGAGCCGGATGGAGCGGTGTGTGGAGCATTTGCTCCAATGTGACAGACTCCAGGAGATGGAGTCGGGTCACTGTGGGCCCTATGATAAACCCACAGCAGTACCTCTTGAAGGGCTGCACAGTGCTTCTACCTCATCAGAGGGGAGCACTGCGGGTCAGTTCTGGGCTGACCTGGAAGAGGGGTCCGCAGAAAGAAAGACAAGTGTGCAAGGGGTGCAGGAACAAGAGAACCTACTGGACTAATAAAATGGACTCCAACAGACACTACAGCCAAAGACAGCACCCCTACGCACCCAACAGCAGAACTGGTGAAAGCTCGAAGGCCCGGTATTTAAAACATGAGTCTTTTAGGCCATGGCCCAGGCCGGCCTTCTTGGAAGATGCGGGGACCTCCAACGCCAACCAAACCGAAAATCCAGACACCAGCACAACAACAGCAGCGAAGAACCTACAAAAAGAAGTACACCTGCCACTGGTAACTATGGAGGTAGGTGGGTCTGGTTCCCTACAAAATACAGGGAGCATGGAGGTTGTGGGGAGACTACACTCTTTTCTGAATGCATGGAGCATGTTAACAACCGATACTTACATCTTAAGCAGTATCCAGGGATATACAATAGAGTTTATACACAAGTACAGCCCTCCAGTTCAACATATACCGAACCGAATGTTCGTGCCTTCTGATAAAGAAAAATCAAAAGCGCAAGCTGAACTGGAGCGGCTTTACATAAAAGGTGTAATTGAGAAAACTCAACACGAACCATTAGAATTCGTGTCCAATATATTTATCAAAAACAAAAAAGATGGTGGTTGTCGCATCACCATAGATCTGACAAAATGGATACCTTTGTTACTGCTAAACAATTAATTTCCAAAGGTTACTTCATGGCCAGCATCAATTTAAAAGATGCTTACTATTCAGTGCCTATACGAGGTGACCACAGATGTTACTTAAAATTCAACTGGATGGGCAACTCTGGCAGTATAAAGCACTGCCAAATGGGTCATCAGCCCCAGGCTGTTCACAAAAATTTTGAAACCAGCCCTAGCGTTTCTACGGAAACGTAAACACATGGTCATGGCATATTTAGATGACATACTCATTGTGGGCAAAACTTTGGAATTGGCCAAACAAACTGTAACAGCCACAAAACAGTTATTTGAAAAACTGGGATTTATTATTCATCCAGTTAAATCTAAACTAACGCCTTCCACTACTATGGACTATTTGGGGGTTTCACCATTGACTCAGTTCACATGTCGGTGACTCTGCCTAAGGGAAAGGCTAGAGATTTAATAGAGGCTTGCATAACCTCATTGACATCAGCAAACCATCCATCAGATTGGTAGCAAAAGTAATTGGCAAATGGTGGCTGCCTTTCCAGCCACACAATTTAGACCTCTACATTACCAAAACTTACAGAGAGCAAAAATACAAGCACTCTAAATGAATGCAGGTCACTTTGACAGACCTATGAAACTACCAATCAAGTTAAAATGGAATAAAATGGTGGATAGATAACATCTGGCTTTGTTCCAATCCAATCATTGTCAGTAACCCTTCCATGGTACTACAAACTGATGCCAGTGCACTTGGGTGGGGAGCCACCAATACCATCACCAGCTGTGGAGGCAGATGGACTGCTCAGGAGGCATCATTATTACTCACACTGGGCATAAACTACCTGGAAATGTTGGGTGCATTCCATGGCCTAAAGTCATATTGTACTGGATCATATCACCAGCATGTTAGACTACAGATAGACAATACCACCGTGGTAGCATACATTAACCACATGGGTGGAAACAAATCAACATCATGTGACAATCTGGCTAATACAATTTGGCAATGGTGTATCCAGAGAGATATTTGGATATTAGCCACTTACCTACCAGGAAGACTAAATTTAGTGGCAGACACCAGATCATGCAAATTTAATGAAAACACCGAATGGATGTTGAATAAAAAAGTATTTGCTGATATTACAGCAAAATATGGAACACCAGATATCGATCTATTCGCATCCAGACTTAACCACCAGTTATCAAATTATATTTCATGGTAACCAGACCCTGGGGCAGCGGCGACAGATGCATTTTCGCTGCATTGGGGGGGAAGTTGTTTATTTACGCATTCCCTCCTTCCTGCCTCATCAGTCGGGTATTAAGGAAAATACAACAAGACTCTGCGTCTGGTATTGGTAGTACCCGATTGGCCTACTCAACCATGGTTCCCAGTGGTATTAAACATGGTATTAGAACCATGTATCACCATCCCACATAGACCAGATTTATTGCTACATCCCGTCACAAGGGATAGCCACCCATGCCATAAACATTTGAACTTATTAATTTGTAGAGTTTTAAAAACACCTCTACTACAACTGGGACTGACGGACTGAACAGTGAACATGATCTCGGCGGCCCAAAGACAGTCAACCAAAAAAACAGTATCTGGTCTATATCAGGAAGTGGGCGATGCACTGCCATAAAAACAACATCACCTACAGAGACATGAACATCCCGTCTGTTCTGGAATATCTGGCAGGCCTCCACTACAGTCATCCGGTAGGCGGCGCGACTCTCGTCAGCAGCGGCCTCTGCAGTCCGTCTGCGTTTTTATTATTTTATTATTTTATGTCTATGTTTTATGTAGTTTTTGTTATTTTTTGTTGGGGTATGTGTGTGGGGGGGTGGGGGGGAGGGGGTAACTTTTAAATCTCTCCCTGCACGGGAGACCCGACCTTTTCTTTGTCGGGTCTCCGTTGTCGTTGGGGCTGCAACGAGGAGTGGCCTCCAACAGGAAGACCGGGAGCTGTCGTGCCGACTACTCACCTCACCGTCGCGGAGCTGGCCGAGTCCAGAGCGGGTGGAGCTGTGGTGGACGCTGCTGCGACCCGACCCCCGGAGATACGGTGGCTGCAACTGCGGGTTTGGTGGACGGTAACACCGGGAGCCCGCGGGTCCCTGGAGAGAGACCGCTTTTCGGGGCTTCCGCAGCGGCGACTTCTCCCGCCCGAAGAGCTCCTGGAGCGGGGCCTTACAGCACCGCCCCGCGCGGCTTGGAATGGCGGCGGGTCTCTGCGAGCGCACGCCGGGGGCTCTAACACCAAGACCCGGTGTGCGACCTTGCATCACCCGACGTGGCTTTAATGGCTGCGGGACAATTCGCCATCGCCCGCCGGGGGCTTTGACTTTGACTCTGACATCGGGGGGGAAAGTGCAGTGGAGAGAGAAGTTTTTTTGGCCTTCCATCACAGCAATGTGATGGATGTTTATGTAAATTATGTTGTGTCTTGGGTCTATTTGTTTGTAATGTATGGCTGCAGAAACGGCATTTCGTTTGGACCTCAAGAGGTCCAAATGACAATAAATTGAATTGTATAATTGTATTGTATATGAGGGGCTCAGTTACAGTGCCATCAACTGCGCCAGAAGTGCCCTATCGACTTACCTATGGCAGGGGACAGAGCGTTACTCTGTTGGGACTCACCCACTGGTAACAAAACTTATGAGGGGAATTTTTAATACTAATCCCCCAAGAACCAGGTACTCCCAAATATGGGATGTAAGTATTATCCTGAAGATGCTCAGGAATTGGTCTCCAGCAACAGCTCTGTCCCTACACAGACTGACATTAAAAACAGTCATGCTAATGGCATTGGTCACGGCACAGAGGGTACAGTCACTGCATAAACTAAGACTGGACACCATGACTTCCTCAACAGAAAATATTACGTTTCATATCTATGAGTTAGTCAGCAGAACAGACAGGGATCAGCAGGCCTCAATATACAATTTAGGTCATACCCAAACAGATAACCGTCTGTGTATAGTAAGACATCTGTCGTTATACATGGAGAAAACGAAAATCCTAAGAGGCAATGAGAAGGCACTTTTTGGTCAGCCACTAGCAACCACACAAAAGAGTGACGGTCCAGACCATCTCAAGATGGCTGAAACAGGTGCTAACACAGGCTGGGGTGGATACTAATATTTTAAAATCTCATTCCACCAGGGCTGCAGCTACATCAGCAGCGATACAGTTGGATGTACCAATGGACCAAATCCTCAAGGCAGCAGGATGGTCTGGGGGGGGAAAAACATTCTAATTATTTTACAATGAACCAGTAATGAAACCTGGAAAGAACGTTTGTAGAAACAAATTTAAGTTCTGTAAATTAATTTAAACCCATAAAAAGGGGTTATAAATTTGTGTTAATAAATTTTATGATTTCAATGTTGAATTCATGTCCAAATTATGTTAACACAATTCCTCCTACAGTCATCAAGGCAGACGTGATGCATGGACTCGTTTCCACGGCATGAAATCACAGAGCTTTAAAATCTTCACGTAGTCACTCACGTGACTCCGAAGTAAAATAGTAAGATTCAACGAGAACTTACCCGTTTGAAGTTTGATCTGTATTTTATGAGGAGTTACGATGAGGGATTACGTGCCCTCCGCTCCCACCCTTGATCATATACTTAACTGGTATCTCTTTCTCTAATCTTACTATGTTTAGTCATTACAGTTATCTGTGATTTCACACCGCTGCTTTGAAGAATGACACGCATGCGTCGTGGCGGGGTTCTTCACGTAATCCCTCATCGTAACTCCTCATAAAATACAGATCAAACTTCAAACTGGTAAGTTCTCGTTTAATCTTACTATTAAACGCATGTGTGGGTTCTGCTGTTGTTCAAGACGTACGGAATAGTGAGCTGATTTATCTCAGCTACTTCCGCGGGAATGTTCCGTCTGGCCTCCATTCTCAATGGCGGACAACTTTCTTAATTACAAAGTTCTTTCCAGCACTGTTCCTGAAGCCTTGATCTGTTCTCTGACGGGGAATGATCCTGCCATCTTTTCCTGCCAATTACATTAGGGTTAAGGTTAGCCATTGGAAGGTGTATTAACATTTCCAGGGTCAACCTTTGATGAGATAAAAACTGGCCCTCAGGTTGATGGTGAGGGGGAATGTCATAGACGATAGGAAGATGTCGGTGGGCTGGATCTGACCAGAAAAATGCCATATGGAATTTAATCCGGAGAAATGTGAGGTGACATAGGTGGGGAAATGGGAGTAGGTTGTATGCTGTGGGATGACAGAGGCACCAGCAAAGCTGCTCCATTGTTCCTTAAAGGTAGCAGAACAGATCATTAAACAGTTGATGGGACAAAGTCAAAACATAGGAATGTAAGGACAGGGCTGATATTTACTAGCACTGAATGCAACCCTGAATGCACCCAAGGTCAGGATCGAACCCGGGTCTCTTGTTCTGTGAGGCAGTGGCTCTACCAGCTGCGCCACTGTGCCACCCCTGGTACAAGGATTTTTGGAAGTAGCACAAATGGAACATGCATCGATGTGACAGCACAAGATGTCATGGTCGAGGGACATATTGTATACAAGCCTGTTCACTTGAACACTGTCTGGTGCAGAATACACCATGTCATTTCAACAAAACTTTCATGTTTAAAGCAATCCAGCTCTGAAAGTCGTACAAAAATGTTATAATGAGGCAGCTGCTACATCCAGGCAGCCTTATTAAAGGAAGAAGATACCAGTAGATGTCAACAGCCTGTTTGGGACCTGCCACCTTACAAGCTGTACTCGAGCCATTGCAGTGTGAAGCTGCAAATTTATCTCTTTTAAGTGATCCTGCTACAGTTTCTGACTCAGTTGCTGGGGAAATCTGACCAGGTTGAGATGTTGCAAATAGTGCATCTGCCAGCGACTACTGTATCTCTATTGCTGCCAATTCAGTGCAAGCATCTCAGCACAAACCTGCTGGGTGCCAAGAAATGATATCTTCAAATGCGTTTAATTTGGCAGAGCTTATTTCTCAAAAGAAACATCTGAAAGAAGCAGTGCTTGTGTATTGTAGACAAAATAAGATGCACTGCTTACGATGCAATTAAATAAAGACAGAGAATGTAGGTTTAGGGTTATTATAGTCACATATGTTACCAAGATACGGTGTTTGAGAGAGGCCAACTCACAAGATGTTTAATGATATTTCTGGCCTTCATGCCTGGAAGAGTTTCTCTGAATAAATCAAAGTAAGACTTTCTCGAGTGGGAAGTTGAATTAGTGAGCACTTACAGTAAATATTTTTGTCTCGGCTGTCACTGACAATAGTGCCATTCATTAAGGTTTATTGATGATTATGTCACGGTTACTGCATTGCCACAATGTGAAAATTATCCATTCATAATTCAATAAGTTATTGTCACAATTGAGTTGTAACAGCACAGTAAGGGGCCTTTCACACCCTTGAGCTTCGAGGGATATGGGGCAAATGGGACTAGCTTAGATGGAGCATCTTGGTCGGCATGGATAAGTTGGGCCAAAGGGCCTGTCTCTGTGCTGTATCTCTCTGGAAAGGCCTCCATCTGAATGTGTTTCTCTGGTGCTCTTTTCAGTAAGAACAAGAATGCTCCCCAGTGTTGTGCCCAATGCTCAGTGTGAAGGGAACAGAGAATCTGGTCATTATCACGTTACCGTTTGCAGGGACTTGTACACAGATCGGATGTAGGATTCACTACTACAGCCAGCACTCCATAAACTGCAAAGTGCCTTGGAACATTCTGAAAAAGATGCAGAAAAATGTAAGCTTCCAAAACGAGGTGCGCTGTACACCAATTTCTATCCCATTTTGTTTCCACTTAATCCTATCTAAAGTGCTTAATTTTTTTTTTACTTTAAGATTTAAATTAAATACTTTTATCAAAGCACTAAAAATTCACTGAAGGTTAATGCAGCATGGAAGAATTAAAGCTTTATTAAGTTATTGTACTTTCTGTCTTGTCAAAACTGACTTGTACTCATTAATCCTTTTATATTTTAGCTAATGCCTCCTGCGGTGGATTCACAGGGGGGTGGAGAACAGGGGCAGGATGGCTGAAGTACTCCATCGGCATTGTAATCATCATCTTATCTGCTGGCTGCATTGTTACCGCGGCACCATTGATACGTGTTAATAAATGTTTGATGTGCGCTGAAAATGTATCTCTCTGGAGGTCGCAGAATAAAGATCCTCACACACACTTTGAGGTTCTAAAGGGAAATGCTGGAGTGACTGTGACTGCAGATTGAGTCTTGGGATTAGGGATGAACATTTTGTAAATTGAAAATTAAATTAGAACTGGCTTTCAGAAAAATGCCATTGTTTTGCCATAATGCTTTGAGAACTAGAGTTGACTGCTGATAATACCTTAGTGATGTGAGCCTCAGGAAGGCAGACCTCTGTTCATGCAGTGAATTCATATCAGTCTGCTTACTTAAGCTCGAGCTGTCTCGCACCACTTCGAGCCCGATGCTGTGGTGGTTTCTCATCTGAGTAACAGGCTTGTGAATTTGAGTTCCCTTCCTGATCATTGAGTGTAGTTTCGGCCTAGTGTTTATCACGTGATGCATTCTCTGTGATAGGAAGGAACTGCTGATGCTGGTTTACACTGAAGATGGACACAAAATTGCTGCAGTAGCTCTTCTGACCCTTCGGAAGAAACGTCGCCCATTACCTTTTCTCCAGAGTTGCTGCCTTACTGAGTTACTCCATCATTTTGTGTCCATCTTCTTTGCGGTTCCCGGTAAGAGTAGGTTTATCAGATACTCACAGGTGCTTTGCTAAATATTTCCCAACCAATAACATTAATTGGCAGAAAGTTCACCAAGACGTCACCTGGGCTTGTGGGATTGAGTTACAGGGAGACGCTGGGATGTTTTCTATTCCAGTGTAGGAGATTGAGAGGTGACCCTTTTGAGGTTCTCAAGATCACGGGGTGGGGGGGGGGGCATTGATCAAATGAATGATAGGAAACGGTTAGAGGGATGTGGGCCAAGCACGTGGAGGTGGGACTAGTATAGATAGGATGTCATTGTGGATATGGGCAAGTTTGGCCGATGGCCTGTTTTTGAGCTGTATGACCCAATGAATGCTCACAGTCTCTTTCCCTGGGGTCGACTATTCTAAAACTAGGCTTAAAGTGAGAAGAGAGAGATTTAAGAGGGACCTCAGAGGTAACGTTTTCACTCGTGTGTGGTCTGTATCTGCATTGAGCTGCCAGAGAAAGCTATTGAAGTGAATGTAGTTAGGACTTCCATAAATATTGAACCATACATGGATAGGAATGGTTTGGAGGGATATGGGACAAATGCAAGCAAATGAGACTAGTCCAGAATGCCAATTTAGATGCATGGACAAGATGGACAAATGGGCCTGTTTCCGTGCTGTATAGCTGTATGAGTCCATGATCCAACCTTTCAGGCAACTAAGGAAAGGTTGTTCGATAAGCCAACTGTTGCATTCAAAGGAATGTTGATGTCATGAGTTCTCCTCATTCTGCCCAGAGATAATTAATGACATCGGAAAGTGTTAGAGACACTCAGCAGGTCAGGCAGCTTCTGTGGAGAAGGGAACAGGGTCAAAGTTTCAGGTCTAAAATAAAAACAGAAAATGTTAAGAACATTTTCAGTTAGACAGCATCTTAGTTTTACTTTGACTTTTAGAGATACAGCATGGAATCAGGCCCTTTGGCCCACCAAGTCCACGCTGACCAACAATCACCAGTACCGTGGTTCTACCCTACACACTAGGGATAATTTACAGAAACCAATTAACCTGAACGTCTTGGAATGTGGGAGGAAATTGTAGCACCCGGAGAAAACCTACATGGTCACAGGGAAGAACGTACAAACTCCATACAGACAGCACCCGTAGTCAGGATTCAAACCCAGGTCTCTGGCGCTGTGAGGCAGCAACTCTACCATTGAGTCGATGTGCCGCCCGTCTGTGCCATTTTCTTTCTGTGGATAAGGAAACAGTCAACATTGCAGGTCTGGGACATCTTGGCAAAGGAGCCCAAGTGTGAAATAAACTCTTTCATTTTATATGAGCAGAGCTGCGCTGCCTCAGTTCCACACCTGCAACTGAGATACTTGTGTTTAAAGTATCTAATGTGGGTCGTTAACTCTATGACCAGACCTGTGTTCTGCCCATGGCTGACATCTGTTAAACTGATTGTATATGGAGGGTAGTATCAAGAATGGAGTTAGAGTGATAGAATCATATAGCATGGAAACAGGCCCAAACGGCCCGTGCCGACCAAGATGCCCTATCTACACTAGTCCCGCCTGCCTGCCTCTGGTCCAGATCCCTCTAAACCTTTCCTGGCCATGTACAGTACCTGTCCAATTGTCATTTAAATGTCGTTATAGTACCTGTCTCAACTACCTCCTCTGGCAGCTCATTCTATATACCCATTTCCCTCTGTGTGAAAACCTTGTTCCTCAGATTCCTATAAAATCTATCCCCTCTCTCCTTAAACCTATGTCCTCTGGTTCATGAATCCCCTACTCTGGTTACAAGACTGTGCATCCACCATAACTATTCCCCTCATGATCTTATAGACCTCTATATGATGGAAAATAGTTGGAAAGTGTTTTAGTGTATAGCATTGTAATTCATTTTTAACGCGTTGATTTTATACTTTTTAGTTTTGTTACGAGAAGGACAGAAGAGGGGAGGTATATTGATGGAAAAAATATTGATGGATTAAATATTAAGACCTATTAATTCATATCAATTAAACATTAAGAATTGGCACGTCTTGATTTGTAATTAATATGCAAACCGGCACCATTTTGTCTACAAAGAAAGCACTGTGTAACATTATCCATACTGTGTAACATTACTTCTGCACTCTGGTATTTTGCTCTTTGCACTACATGTTGTACTTGTGTATGGGTTGGTTGTACTCATATATAGTATAATTTGACTGGATAGCACACATACATTTTTCACTGTATCTCGGTGTATGTGACAATAAAAGAACAATATCAGTACCAATTCCTGCATGACCTCTGACAGGTTTAGCTGCAGATCCATAGGACAGGACCTCCTGCACTCAGTTCCACACCGGCAGCTGCGATATTTGCGTCTAAAGTTTCTACCGTGTGTCCTCAAGTCAGATACAAGTCGTGCCCACAGACCCGTGGCTGAGATCTATTAACAGACAATAATCTGCAGAGACAGATTGTACATGGAAGCCGGTATCAAGTAGGGAAGTGGCAACAACTCAAGCGTCTCCGCATGTGGCACGATGGCGCAGCGGTAGAGTTGTTGCCTCACAGCGCCAGAGACCCGCATTCGATCCTGACCACGTGTGCTGTCTGTACGGAGTTGGCATGTTCTCCCCATGACCACGTGGGTTTTCTCCAGGTGCTCCGGTTTCCTCCCACACTCCAAAGATGTACAGGTTTGTAGGCTAATAGGATTTGGTATAATTGTAAATTGTCCCTAGTGTGTGTAGGATAGTGCTAGTGTACAGGGATCGCTGGTCGGCACGGACTCGTTGGGCCGAAGGGCCTGTTTCTGCGCTCTATCTCCAAATTAAACTAAGCCTGCCCACCATCCTCGACCCCTCTTGTACCCTCTTGTACCACACAACAATTCCCCCTTCCCCAGCCAACCACCGCCCACAATTCTCCAACAAAAACATTAGCGGCATCATACGAGCAATGCTAATCACATGCTCTCTGGGAAACGCAACCGCTAAGGAGTGTAACATCTCATGGCTACGGACAATGGCACAATTCACAATTAATGTCCGGTGCTCAGAACTCCATAGCGCCTTTAGCTCGGTGTCAAATGTGTGATGCCGAACAAAAAGGTATTGAATGGAGTTAATATAATATTGATGAACAGCACTGCCAAGAGCTAATGGGTCTCTTGTAAAGAACATTCGTAAATAAGTCAGAGATTGGATGACCAATGAGTTAGAAAATTGACCTATTTGTCTAGAACCTTGAATAAAAGCTACGAGATTGGTGCCTTTCTCTGGTCTTTATTTGAAAGACAAAGGAACAATTTTCTATCTCACTGGTTACCCAATCCTCAACTTATATTCGACTTTTAATAAGAAGTGATTTTAATTTGAAGCATTATTGAGCCTGTCATGTGTATTTAGTATCTACCTCCAGCTCTCAGAGAGTTTTAATCCGCTTTAAACTTCATTATAGTTCCACCAGCTCCCTGTCGTAAGCCTCATGTTGCATCGCACTGTCCAGGTGTCTCTGTGTAATGTAACCGCAGACAGGCAGTGGGTGGGTGATTCACTCAGAGGGCAGTGGGTATATGGAACGAGCTGATAGAGGATATAGTTGAGGCAGATACAATAACAAGATTTAAAAGATACTTGGACAAGTACATGGATTAAAAAGGTTTTATCAGTTCATGTTCATGAATGATAGCAGCAGAATTAGGCAATTCGGCCCATCAAGTCTACTCCACCATTTAATCATGGCTGATCTCTTTCCCTCTCAACCCCACTCTCCTGCCTACTCCCCATAACCCCTGACACCTATAGCAATCAAGAATGTATCAATCTCTGCTTTAAAAATATGCATTAACTTGGCCTCCACAGCCTTCTGTGGCAATGAATTCAACAGATTCACCACCCTCTAACTAAAGAAATTCCTCATTTTCTCCTTCCTAAAGGCACGTTGTTTTATTCTGAGGCAATGGCGTCTGTTCCTAGGCTCGCCCACTAGCGGAAACATCCTCTCCACATACATTAGGTTTAGAGGGATGCGGACCAAATGCAAGCAAATGGGACTATAGATGGGGCATCTTGGTCAGCATCATCAAGTTGGTCTGAACGGCCTGTTCCGGCTCTATAACTCTATAGCAGTTGTGGCCGAGACAATCGAGTGACCTCCCTGGGTGGTGTAAGACATCAGAGATAGCGTTTTGGGTTGGGACACTTTTTCAGACTGAGAGTAGGGGTTGGGTGAAGCGCTGGAGGTGAGAAAATACCAAAATAAGTCAGGGCTAGCCATAAATGACCTCAGGCAGGGCAGTGTCTGGTAAGCCCATAGTTGGCTATGGACGGGATAATCTCAAGAGGAAAACAATATGGACAGTGGGAAGGGAAGGGGAGTGTTAGTAGAAGTTACTTAAAATTAGAGAACTCAATGTTAATACCGCTGGGGTGTAAGCCACCCAAGCAAAATATGAGGTGCTGTTCCTCCAATTTGCATGTGGCCTCACTCTGGCAATGGAGGAGGCCCAGGACAGAGCGGTCAGTATGGGAATGGGATGGGAAGTTTAAATTAATAACCATAACACTAGGTAACCGCAATAGTACCAAACCAAGGTCCAGAGTGCAACCAAAGGGCGGCACGGTGGTGCAGCAGAAAAGTTGCTGCCTTACAGCGCTTGTAGCGCCAGAGACGCCTGTTCGATTCTGGCTACGGGCTCCGTCTGTACAGAGTTTGTATGTTCTCCCTGTGACCGCATGAGTTTTCTCCGAGATCTTCGGTTTCCTCCCACACTCCAAGGACGTACAGGTTTGTAGGTTAGGTTAATTGGCTTGGGTTTGTATACTTGGTATAAGTGTAAATTATCCCTAGTGTGTATAAGCTTGTGCGGGGATCGCTGGTCGGCACGGATTCGGTGGGCCGAAGGGCCCGCTTCCGCTACTGTATCTCTAAACTAAAACTAAACAAAGACACAGTCCATTGAAGAACATAGTTGCTGAGATTAATGTTGTACAGTGTTCAGGAGCCTGATGGTTGCTGGGAAGAAGCTGTTCTTGAACCTGGCGGTCATGATTTTCAGACTCCTGTACCTTCTTCCCGATGGTAGTACAGGGTAGTGAGATGAGAGCCTCTTACGTGTTTATACATCCCTTGGCCTCATCCAGAATTTCTTTCATTTAAGGTAACAGTATATAATCACCGCTCCTCATTTAGTGCCTGACAGTTAAATCTGGTGATTATTATTCTGCCATAACAGGGTGCCTTTCCTGTGCCGCTGAGTTTCTCAGCTCTTTCTGCGTACTTGCACTAAAATGGAAGGAGCCAGTGCGAAGAATCTTCAGTGTCTGTTTTATTATAAAGCCCCATCAGAAAGTGCAGATTTTAGATTATGTCTCCTTATGGTTTCAGGTGGAAAAGAATGGTGCAGATAAAACACAATCATCAACTATATAGAGATGCCACAATATGATTTGTTTTACCAATAATCCTGTAAATTACCTTTGCCTGCATGTTGAAAATGGCTCCAAAGTCATTTCACAGTCTGAATTGATCATTCTGCTGTCATCCTGATAAATTTGCCTCTGAAGTCATCCTCTTTAGATATATTTGTGCAGGGTTGATGGGCCACAGCGCTGGGGGAGGGTGGATGAACTGCTATTTTGTGACTCCCTTTTGATCCATAATAGGATCATGAAATCCATCACCAGAATCTTTTGCTGCACCGTGAGTTCTCAGATTCGCCAGAGCACATATTTAGTGTTTGATCCTCTTGGGTCTAATAAATAAACAAGGAAGAAAAAAAACCCAAAGTACCCAAAGCTCTATTTGTTAAGATCGCCTTTCATATTTTTATTTTACCCAAATATTTCCATTCGAGCAGTAAATAATGGCAGAGTTTGCATCAGATTTTTGGGATGGTGGACACATCTCTCCAGATGCTCTCAATGCTCAAAAAAACTAACCCTAACCCATGGAACAGAGAACATTGAACAGTAAAGCACAGGAACAGGCCCTTCGGCCCACTATGTCCATGCTGAACATGATGCCAGGTTAAACTAATCCACAAATGGGAGGAAGGCAGAGTGAGACCACATGCAAAATGGAGGAACAGCACCTCATATTTTGCTTGGGTAGTTTACAACCTAACGATATGAACATTGAATTCTCCAATTTTGGTTAATGAACCTACAGACACCCGCCCCCCCCCCCCCCCCATTATCTGCACCCCACCTTGACTCGTATCCATTTATCCCCTTCCTCTCCCACCTACAGCCCTTTGTCTTCAGTGTGCAACTCTTTTATCCTTTACACCCTTTTGCCTTTTCATCTCTGGCCTTTGTCCAACTGTCTGCCTATCAAATAAAACCTCACCTGTGTACACCCATCATCCACCAGGCTTTGTCCTGCCTCTCCTCTCTTCCAGTTTTCTCTCCCCCCCCCCCCCCCCCCCCCCACTCACCACAATCAGTCTGAAGAAGAGTCCCAACACAAAGCATCACTTATCCATGTTCTCCAGATATGTTGCTTGACCTGCTGGGTCACTCTAGCAATTTGTGTAGTTTTGAAAACTAATCTCTGCTTAATACATGATCCATATCCCTTCATTCTCCTACATATCCATGTGCCTTCTAAAAGCTCCTGTCGTATCTACCACTATCATGTCTGCCTCCACCATCACCCCTGGCAGTGCGTTTCATGTACCCTCATTGGCCTGCCGATTTGTAAAAGAGCCCTCACTGGGAGAACTCACCCACACACAGGCCAGCATGATATCAGGGGGTGTCAGACAGATGGCCGAAGGTCACTGTGCAAGATGTGAGAGAAATGAAGGATGTGTTTTGACCTCTATTAGACCTAGATCTTATGAGTTTTACTCATTCATTTTATAAGGTTACTGGCAATGCTGAATGTGGGCTAAGATTCCTACTCCAGTTCCAAAGATTTCACTGAGATATTTCTGGAATTCGTATTAATTCTAATTGACTGTTGAAAGATTGTTAGCTTTTGATTGGAGATATTATATTATTTAACTTGGCCAGGTTTTAAAAAAGGAATGTTAATGCAATTGTCTGGTTCCTTCGCCAGTGAAAATCAATTTGAACCTTGTTATTTTGTAGAAGTTGCAATTGTGCTGTTCGATGCAAATGGAAGAAGAGGTTCATGTTTATGTCATGACCTTGGAGTTAAGAGACCAGTTTCCCACAAATGGGAATAAGCCATATGCAAACAAGTGGGACTGGACCATTTCCCAACTTGGTCGGCATTGACCTGGTGGACCAAAGGGTTGGTATCCCTGGTGTTTTAGCCTATGAATCCATGTCTCTAACTAAGCCAAAGATAGACACAAAAAGCTGGAGTAACGCAGTGGGACAGGCATCATATCTGGAGACAAGGAATGGGTGACTTTTCGGGACAACCCGAAACGTCATCCATTCCTTCTCTCCAGAGATGCTGCCTGTCCCACTGAGTTACTCCGGCTTTTTGTGTCTATCTTCAGTTTAAACCAGCATCTGCAGTTCCTTCACACACACTCTAACTAAGCCATGTCATTGTCAGAACCTCCTTGATTTCAATATACCGTAACTGAAATGACGTGTCAGCAGTCATTATGGGAGAAAAATGTGATGACTTTATAAAGTGCTGCAATGCCGTGGCAGACTTAAATTTGAAAACTTATCAATTATGTTCATCTCTGTAATTAAAGCTTAAGAATTCTTAATGACCAAGAGATTGATGCGATCATCGAACAAAATGTTACATTTTAACATCATTGATAAGCAATCTGCACTTCAATGTTATCAGACATTATTTTAAGAACAAAGCTGGTGTATTATATTTGATTCAAAAACTGTCAGATACTAAGACTATTATTAGTTCATTATTGCAAAATAATTACATGCTGCTTGTTATTACTGGTTGTTGAATCATGGCCTGGTTCAGTAACTCGAAAGCCCAGGAATGAAGAAGATGACAGATTGTGGTAGACACTGCCCCGTCCATCACAGGTACTGACCTCCCCACCATCAGAGGTCAGTACCTGTAGGAGACACAGCCTCAAAAAAGCAGCCAATATTATCGTAGACCTCCACCAACCTGGCCATGCTCTCCTCTCATTCATACCATCAGGAAGAAAGTCCAGAAGCCAAAAAACCATGACCATCAGGTTCAAGAATAGCTTCTTCCCCAACAACCATCAGGCTCTTGAACACTGCACAACACTAACCTCAGCAACTATGATCTTCTATGAAATATGACTTGGATTCTATTGCAGACTTTATTTGTTCTCACTATTATAGTTATTTGATATTAGTTTATTGTATTTTTGATTATTATACATTATCTGTGTGTTACTGCTTTTACTGGCCTGTAAATCTGCAGCAAGTAAGAATGTCATTGTTTTCGGTACATGTGATAATTAAACACTCTTGACTTGATTAGTCTTTTGATGTGCCTGCTATTTCCAAACTTAATCTGGCTTTCCTGCTCAGGAATAATGCAATTTATTGACTTAATTTTAATTCTAAATATCATACTTTGATATCAAAGCGTAGACGCTTAGTTTTGAACAAAGCAAATGTCTGTTCTGTGGATATATAGCTCACCTGTGATCTTAAATACGGATTCTCTAAGGCGACTGACATTTAAAAATAACAAAAAATAACATTCCTTACGAGTCTGAAAATGTACCACCTTGTGATTGAATCTTTATTGAGTTAAAAAAAAAAGGAATGAAAAGCATGCAGAGAATTACCTTTGTCCTAATCCATGAGGTAATGAAAGTTCTTTATAATTTTGCAGGCCGGTGGTTTGATTTACATTGTGTAGGCCGTGAATAGCATTGCAATTAATCTGTGTCATGAAGAGACAACACAGTTGTGCACCCATTGTCTGTCAAGATCTCTCATCTCTCGATATGAGACTCTCCCTAGGTGTCTGTTACAACAGCAACCAAGGACAGGCCTA
Source organism: Amblyraja radiata (assembly GCF_010909765.2). Taxonomy (NCBI): domain Eukaryota; kingdom Metazoa; phylum Chordata; class Chondrichthyes; order Rajiformes; family Rajidae; genus Amblyraja; species Amblyraja radiata. The sequence goes on from NC_045988.1 coordinate 8,085,517, forward strand.
GTTACAACTTTTCCTGCAGTGAAGAGAGACATATAATGCTGGCGTAACTCAGCGGGAAAGGCAGCATCGCTGGAGAGAAGGAATGGGTGATGTTTCAGGTCGAGACCCTTCTTCTCCAGGGATGCTGCCTGGCCTGCTGAGTTACTCCTGCACTTTGTGTCCATCTACACCAGCATCTGCTGTTGCTACCTACGGTTTTCCTGCAGTGACATGTGTCTCCACAATTCAATTGTGCAGAAATGGCTTCCCTGAATTGGCACAAATGAGTTTGTGCTGAGTTTGAGGGTGGATGTTAACTTAGAACCTGCTGAGTTTGAGAGGGTGGATGTTAACTTAGACTTCATTTGAGAAGCTTGATAAATACCATCTTTCCATTGACTACCATCTTAAAGAACAAATACTCTAGTTGTCCCCTTCCCAGTACGAGACCCACAGTTTCTCTCCAATCATGGGAAAGTGAATATTTATTTTGTAGTAGTATACTGTCAGGACTGCTTCTGCAGTAGAGGGAGCGCACTTTTCTCCAGAGCGAGTTTGGCCTCTCCCTTCTACCCTCCTCAAAACAGCTTCTTCCCCTTTCTCTCCTCTGTTATCAGCCTTCTTAATCATTCTCAAGTCACAGTCTTGTGACTGTATTCAGCTGGGAATCTGTCCGATTCACCGCTACCCCCTTGCGGATATTGAACTTTGTCTGTGGAACTGCTGCGTCACAGTGCTAACAACTAATCTACATTCCTGTTAGGTATAGCCTTGGTCCTCATTCTTGGTATCTCCCTCACTTTTCTCCGTCTCCTCTCTCTGCTGAAGGCACAGACTACTTGTTAGTGTACCATTCTATGTCTGTGCAGGTCTGTGAAATGACCCATTTAATTGGTGTTATTTATTATTGCCATGTTCACCGGGTTGCAATGAAAAGCTTTGTGTGCGTGCAAATCATACTGCACACGAGAACAATCAAGGCATGCACAAGTACAACAGGTACTTTATGTAATTGAAGGTTCCGTATGTAAACGCAGGCACAGTGGGTAAATAAATGGCCTGAATGAAAATAAATGAGTACTAAATTATTAAGAAAGATAAAGTGGAAAAGGAGATGGGATAGCCTTGATATTAAAGAATGAGAGAAAGGCAGTAGAGCCGAATGACCCTTGCCCAGAGAGAGAAGTGGAATCAGCTTAAGTTAAAATTAAGCAGAAAATATCGTGTCCTAAGTCTTCAGGCTTATTCAAAGTCAAATGTGATGGATATCAGCTAATTGATTTTTGGGGGATATTGCACGGGAACAGGCCCCTCGGCCCACCGTGTCTGCAACGACCAGCGATCCCCGCACATTAACACTATCCTACACACATCATTCCACATTTATACCAAGCCATTTAACCCACAAACCTGTACATCTTTGGAGAGTGGGAGGAAGCCGAATATCTCTGAGAAAACCCAAGCAGGTTACGGGGAGAAGGTACAAACTCCGTACAGACAGCACCCGTAGATAGGATCGAACCCGGGTCTCAGGTGCTGTAAGGCAGCAAATACCACTGCGCCATCATGCCACCCAAATAATGAGAGGCATTGAATGGCACAAGGCCAGTTGTCAGAACAAGTATCTCAAAAGGCGCCTCAGCCAAATCGGCACAGCCTGTGTTGCATTTTGTGACTTCCACTCGGATACTCAAGTGGTTCCTGACAGAAGTGCTGATGCATCCTTCTCCACTGTTGAGCTCAATTTCATCATCCAAATATTGCGGGGGACACTGCGTATACTTGGATATTTCAAGCACGGCGGAAAAGCCTGAATTCTTTCTTTGAATTCCACCAACGTTTCAAGGCAAAATAGAAATTAGCTTCTGCAGCATGCATTAAGTTGGAGATGTCGTGAGAAAGGCAGTTTGAATTCAAGTCAAAAATATTTAATTGTGATATATACCAGGCACAGAACAATGAAATTCTTACCTGCTGCAACTTAACAGGCCGCAAATGCAATAAATATACTGTATGATAATCTATAATACAATTGAACATTGAATTCTCCCAATTTTGTTAGCCCCTGCTGTCTCCTCCCCTTCCTTAGCCCTCGGGCTGTCTCCTCCCATCTCCCAGCCCTCGGGCTCCTCCTCCTCCTTTTTCCTTCCTTCTCCCCCTATCAGTCTGAAGAAGGGTTTCGGCCCGAAACGTTGCCTATTTCCTTCGCTCCATAGATGCTGCTGCACCCGCTGAGTTTCTCCAGCTTTTTTGTGTACCTTCGATTTTCCAGCATCTGCAGTTCCGTCTTGAACAATTAATTAATAACTGTATTACGAAACTAGCATAACAGTGCAAAACTGAAGTCCATAGTGCAACCAAAGACACCGTTAATAGAAGATCATAGTTGCTGAGGTTAGTGTTGTGCAGTGTTCAAAAGCCTGATGGTTGCTGGGAAGGAAGAGCTCTTCAACCAGGAGGTCATGGTTTTCAGGCTCCTTCTTGTTGGTGTCAGAAATGAGAAGAGACCATGGTCAGGGTGGTATGGTTCTCTGGTGATATTACCTGCCATTTTGAGGCAGTGCTTCCTGTGGATCCTTTCAATGGTGGGGAGGTCAGTTTCTGTGATGGACCGGGCAGTGTCTACCACTCTGTGCAATCTCCTTCATTCCTGGGCATTTAAGTTGCTGAGCCAGGTCATGATACATCCCGTCAGTATGCTCCTTGCTGTTCACCTGTAGAGGTTTGACCCACTGAGTCTCCTCAATCTTCTAAGGAACTGGTGGCACTGATGACTTGATTGCATCGACCCATGGAAACGTCACCCATTCCTTCTCTCCAGAGATGCTGCCTGTCCCATTGAGTTACTACAGCATTTTGTGTCTTGCAGGAACTTGTAAAGATAGATAGATAGATATAATTTATTGCCACACAACCAGGGTTGGTGGAAATTTGGGTTGTCAGCAGCAGTACAATAATAAAGAACACACAATAAAACTGTAACACAAACATCCACCACAGCATTCATCACTGTGGTGGAAGGCACAAAAATTTGGCCAGTCCTCCTCCATTTCCCCCCCGTGTACAGGACCAGAGTCCAGAGTCAGTCCAGGATCGGCTCTTCCTCACCGGAGACCGCGGCTTTAGATTGTTGTAGGCCGCAGGCCGGCGGTCGAGATTTAAAGTCCCCGCCGCAGCCAGAAGCACCGTAGACTGCAGGGCCGGCGGTCGAAGCTCCCCTCCAGGGGTGATGTTAAGTCCATGCCGCACCCGCGGTAGAAGTTGGCCGCGGGCCGGCAGTGATGGCTTCTTCTTCCCCCGGGTCCCCCACGAGGGATGCCGGGCTGTAGACGCCGCACCAGCTGGAGCTCTGCAGGCTGCGACTTCAGGCTGCCGGCTGCCCCGGGCCAGCGAAACGGAGCGCTCCTCTCCAGCGAGCCCCAGCGAGGGTCGCCCGCTCCACGCCGAGAGTCCACGCTGCGCCCGCCGCTGAAGCCCCGGGCGTGTCTCCGGGAAAGGCCGCGTCGATCCTTGATGTTAGGCCACGGGGGAGGCGACCTGGAAAAAGTCGCCTCTCCATGGAGGAGGCGACCGAAGCGGTTTCCCCCTTACCCCCCCACACCACCCCCCACACAAAACACACGAAGAAACTATTGTTCTGTAGGCTTCAGTGGAATGGAAATGGAGTTCAATACACACTTTAGTTTGTCACGTATTTAGTGTGTGGTAGGTAGGAGGAATGGCAGTTACAAGTGAGTTATTTGTTGCTGCAGCATTATGAAGTAGAACAAATCTGAAGAAGATGCAGAGACAAGATGTGAAGGACATGAAAGATTTGGTTAAAACGTGTATAAAATTAAAAGTGTTTAATTGAAATGTGCCTGAAATAAGATTTGTCACTTGTAAACCTAATCAATTGCCGTTCAGGATTAGTTGCACACACGCCAGTAGGTTTCAAGTTTAATTGAAGTAGTTTTATTCCTGAGGAAGAGAACTGCCAGGTTACAATTACTGAGACAAACACCACAGTAACGGATCATTGTGTCACACGTCAACACGACTGCCATAATGATGGGATTTCAACATGGTGTTTGATTATCTCAGGATCATTGGCCAACACATATTCAACCCTATTGCACGTTCATAGGATGGGCACAATTCTTGTGAGTTATTTCTTGTGTCAGTTCTAACAATACCATCAAAATGAAATATTGATCTGTATCTGTGTATCTACGCAGCCAGAGAGCTGACTATTATCACAGAATAAGTCAATGTACGGCCAATGCTTAAACAAGCTAAACAGTGTGAACCTTGAAAATGTTACATCTGCAGTCAATGTTAGATGTGCCTTGGAGGACAAAGTGGTCTCTGGGCATGTGGTGGGGATATGAAACGGGCTGCCAGAGGCAATAGTTCACAATAGACAATAAACAAAAGGTGCCATTCGGCCCTTCGACCCTTCGAGCCAGCACCGCCTTTCAATGTGATCATGGCTACAATAACAACATTTGAGCCAGCAACAATAACAACATTTAAAGACATTTGGACAGATTCATGGATAGGAAAGGTTTAGAGGGATATGTGCCAAATGCAGGACAAAAGGACGAGGTTGGATCGGGCATCTTGGTCAGCATGGATGAGTTGGACTGCAAGGCCTATTTCCACGTACAAACCCATGCAGCTTTGGGATGTTGGAGGAAACTGGAGCACCAACTGGAAATCCATGTGGTCACAGGGAGAAGATGCAAACTGCACACAGACAGCACCTAAGGTTAGGATCGATCCTGGAGCTCTGGCGCTGTGAGGCAGCGGTTCTACCAGCTGTGCCACGCTGCCGCCACACGGGTTGATCTGACATTGGACATTGTCCCCTAACTAACCTCACCCCAACTCACACATTTGCACATTTGTTAATTCATGTACAGGAGTGGCGTCTGCTTAAATGGCCCATTGAAATGAGTGAAGTACTCTGTCATCTCAGTATAAGCAACTCAAGGTCAACTACACTGGTACATACGGGTCACGTGCTAGTCAAAGTCCTCCTTCACTGAGCTAAAGTGAATCAGATGAGTTTTTTCAAGTCCAGTGGCCCCATCATCAGTGTGCCTCTTTACCCTCTGAGTATCCCCAGCATCCAGTGATGTTTTACCACTTCTGCCAGTTATCCAAAGTTTCCCTGCTCTTGAAGCAAAAAAATCTGCGAGCCTCATCTCTAGCAATGCGTTAATGCTTATGAGCAATTCAGAGACAACTTTATAATGACAACCGCAAAAGATTGATGGTGTCATTGTCTGTACACCAGAACTGTGTTGCATCGATCGTTAACATGGGCAATTTTTTGTCGACTTAATTTTGTGACATAAAGGGGAAACATAATGAAGAACGAGGCCTCTCTGTTACGCGGTAAGTGGCAATGTTCACTGGGATGTCCCAGGTGACCACTATTCATTTTGATGGACAGAAATAACCATAGACATAATCTTCAACGGCGCTTACAGCAGAAAACATATCTCATCACTTGACCTCATTAGTCATGAGTTATTGGTTGCGTCAACTCATAAATTGTAACTATAAGATAGCCACAAAAAGCTGGAGTAACTCAACGGGTCACACAGCAACCTTGGGGAAAAGAAATTGGTGACGTTTCGGGTTGAGAACCTTCTTCCGTCATCTGGATTACAGACACTCCACCACCACCGCCTGCCAACTGGCACAGAAGTGTGAAAACACACCCCTCCAGATTCAGGGACAGTTTCTTCCTGGCTGTTATCGGGCACCAGAACCACTCTATCAACAACTAGAGAGCGGTCCTGAGCTACCATCTACCTCATTGGAGACCCTCGGACTATCTTTAATATGTCTTCACTGGACTTTATCTTGCACTGAAGGTTATTCCCTTTATCGTGAAACTGTACACTGTGAATGGCTCGATTGCAATCATGCATTGACTTTCCGCTGACTGGTTAGTATGAAACAAATAGGTTTTCACAGTACCTTGGTACACAACTTCAACTTCAGCATGGGACATTATCGTTGAATTTTGAGCAGTACCTGGTTTCGTCTGAACACGAGGTGCTTGAAGTCCAACATCCATAGAGCGAGGACTTCGGTAAGGGGGTGAGTTTATACATTTTGTACATTTTTTATTAATTCAGATCTAAACTTGAGGTTTCATAATTTTGCAGTTTTGGAACTTTGACTTCCGTTCACTGGGTAACAAACCAGGATGTGTTCATCGAGCTCAGGCGATACAAATAAATTGCTAGCCAAGAACTAAAAGCATGATGCATATTTAGCGCAAACGCAGAGGGCACAGAAAGCGGGCTTTGATGAGTAAGTGGCTTTGGTGAGATACCTAAGGATACTAGTGACGGAATTAAATAAATAATTGTTCTAATGAAGGCATGGCAGGGTATGTGATGTGTTGCAACTGTCAGATGTGAGAGTTGATGGAAGCCATTGGGATCATGATACCCACAGTCATGCAGCATAGAACAGGCATTGCCTACGCCGACCAACATGCCCCATCTACACTTGTCGCACCTATCTGTGTTTCCAGGATCTGAGGAAGGGTTCAGAGGGCTATGAACCAAATGTCAGTGTGCCAGTCCAGTATGCTAACTTGGTCAGGATGGACAAGGTGGGCCGAAGGGCCTGTTTTTGTGCTGAACAGCTGTATGAATGTGACTGGCTTGGTCTTGATGTGCAGACTTGGCTGCTTCTATGTCTTAAATTTTGTATGATCCTCTGATTTAAATATCCAAGATATAAACCGTGCAGATTGTAGAAAAAAAAGGTGGACTGTTCTGGGTACAAGATTATGATTGTTGTATTGTATTGTATTCAAATTTATTGTCATTGTCTCAGTTAGAGACAACGAAATGAATTTCCCTTACAGGCAGTATCATAAAAATAAAAATAAATAAATAATAATAAATAATAAAACATATTAAAAATAAAATAGAATTTAAAAAAAAGCACAAACAGTGAAAGTCCACGACACAACATAACACAGTGGCACCAAGGTGAGGAAGGCACCATAGTCCAGCCAGCCTCCACTCCGTTCTTCCCAGATGTTCACTCGTGGTTGAGGTCTTCCTAGCACCCGCAGTCGCCGTCCTGGGTGGCCCGATGTTCAGGCCCTCACGCCGGGCTAGTGGAACGCCGACGCCGAACCCTGACGGTGAACATCCTCCTCAGCGGCCCGGACCTCCCGATCAGCCGCCTCCCGCATTTTGAAACATGATTTTGAATATTGACTGAATTCTTGACCTTCCTCCCCAACTGTGGTGTGGAAGTACATTCACCCCAAGGACTGCGGCAGGTCACAGAGATTACTTCCCAACGCCCTCTCAAGTAAAGCCCAGGGCCTGGAAAATAAATAATGGGAAAATATAAATATTTAAGTTAAATTATGCATCAACTATTATAAATCCATCCATAGAAGGACTCAGTGGATGGATCCTTTGGTAAACACAATTGAATTATTGCTGAATATTGCCGCAGAGAGCTTCCCATTGAAATCCCGTTAGAGTGCTAGAATGTGTGTGTGAGCAGGAACTACAGATGCTGGTTTAAACCGAAGATACACACTAAAAGCTGGAGTAACACAGTGGGACAGGCAGCATTTCTGGAGAGAAGGGTCTGAAGAAGGGTCTTGACCCGAAACGTCACCCATTCCTTCTCTCCAGAGATGCTGCCTGTTCCGGTTTCCTCATCCACTCCCAACACACTAGGGGCAATTTGCAGAGGCCAAATAACGTACAAACCCACACGTCTTTGGGATGTGGGTGGAAACCGGAGCACCTAGAGTAAATCCAGGTTTAACAGGCCTATAATAGACAATAGACAATAGATAATAGGTGCAGGAGTAGACTCACCTTCCTGTCTTCTCTAAATATCCCTTGACTCCACTATCTTTAAGAGCTCTATCTAACTCTCTTTTGAAAGCATCCAGAGAATCGTCCTCCACTGCCTTCTGAGGCAGAGAATTCCACATTCACAACATATTGCAATAACACATCGTTAAATATATAATAATCAATAATAACAACAAATTAATAATCATAATACTAGGTAACCATAATTGTGCAAAAGCGAAGCCCTTAATGCAACCAAAGAACAAAAACTAGTGTTGAACTAGCCTGCTGCTCTGTTTAGGATGGTGTTGAGATTCTTAAACCTTTGCCTTGCTTCCATTAGCATGTAGATTCTCTTCACGCTTTCAGTGACATCCTAGGTTTATTATTATCACGTGTATCGAAGTACATCATTTTGCATGCTATCCAATCAAATGTCTATCTTCGGTTTAAACCAGCATCTGCAGATCCTTCCTACACGAATCATTTAATACTATGTATAAAGATGAACCGGCCAAATTCAAGTCCAATAGGTAGAGCAAAGAGGAAGGTAAAGAGTGCAGAACATAATTCTCAGCATTGTAGCGCATCAGTTCCATACACAAAGTCCAATGTCCACAATAGCGTAAAGGTGATTTGGACATTGAAAGGACCATTCAGAAGCCTGACAACAGAGGGGAAGCAGCTGGTCCTGAGTCTAGTGGTGCGCGCTTTCAAGCTTCAGAATCTTCTGCCCTACGGGAGCAGGGGGAAGTAGGATTGTCTGGTGCGGGACAATGGTGGCAAGACTGCTCTGTGTGATGAACTGGTCTGCATCTACAACTCTCTGCAATTTCTTGCTCATTCGATGAAAGTATGGAAGTTGTTCAGCTCACAGCTGGGTGTTTACATCAGATCATTTACGCATTGGGCCACAAATCCTTATGCTGGCTTGACATACATTTTTTATTTGTGGATGATAAGAATCTGCAGAGCCATCCACGCACCAGCCTACTGCAAATTTCTCTGCATATTTCAGCTGAGAAATATTCAGGCTGCAATTGAAGTTCTTTACAATTTAAATAATGGATTCACCTGTGGAAACTGGTGTTTCATGAAATGCCATTTTATCATTGGGAAGTGTATTTAACGGGTTATTGCAGATTCACTGTATTGGAAATGGGAAAAGCACTCAATGAATCCCATTAATTTAATGCTCCTTTGCCGAACTCGTGAAAGAGAAAGTGTTCTTGGCAATTTGCAAAACCATAATCTTAAAATGTTGTTTTTATAAAGGTGCTGGCCAGTTCTTGAAGTTAAAATGAAGGACAATCTGCCAGCTTTTCCCATCATTACCCTTAAGCTGACAGCTACTGTATTTCTCGAGCCTGTAAATGCACAGAAAGTAGAGGCTGTTGTCAGCAATACCTATTCCTGTCATGGTCTCCACCGATGCAGTCAACACCGAATTAATGATGTGATGTGAAGTTCAACACTTTACATTCTCGCCATAAAACAGGAAGTATCTTACAGGAAGGCAAGAGTTTTGCCTTGTTAATTGTTATGTGAAGGCAGTTTTAACAATGTATTCAGCCATAATTACTGCTGGAAGATTCTTTTGCCTTGAAAAATACCATTCTCTCAGCGTACCGATTACAAACTCCAAGGTAAAAAGGAAAAGTTCTTATTTTGTTTTGTTTTTTTGTAAGTCTCCTGATTTCAGCTTCTGCTCCAATCCCATGTGAATGTCCCAATGATTGAAAATACACACAGACCAGAATCTCTGCCATTGACTCCATCTACACATTGCGCGGCCTCAGAAAAGCAGCCATAATGAAAGGCTTGTCCCACTCTGGTCATTCCGTCTTCTCCCTGCTCTTGTTGGGCAGAAGATACACAAACATGAAAGCACGCACTCAGCTACAGCTTCTTCTCTGCTATCAGGCTTCTGAACGGTCCTGCCATAAACTATGTTACAGTCCAATTCACCTCTACCCCACTGGACATTGGACTTTGTGGAACTGTGTGCACTACAATGCTGAGAACTATATCCTGCACTCTGAACTATATTCTTCCCCTTTGCTGTGTCTATTGTACTTGAGTTTTGCCTGATTGTATTTATGTATAGTATTACCTGATCTAATTGGACAGCATGCAAAACAAAGCATTGCACTGTACCTCATTACATATGACAATAATACCCTAATCCTAGATCTAACAACCTCGAATAGATTTTACATATCAGTAATGTTAATTCTGTTTTCTCTCTAAAGAATCTGCCTGACCTAAGAATTTCAGTTGTTACTTCAGACTTCCATCATCTGTGGGTTTTGCATTGCGCACTAGTGCTTCATTTAACTGCCTGGTTGTTGTGCATGATGTTTGATTGGCCTACTCACCCTGTTTGACGATGTTGCTGTTACTGAAGTTGCCCCAGACTTGATGTTAGTGAGACTCGGCAGGTCGACGAATGAACTCTAGACCTTCTACAGGAGTACGGTAGAGAGCTAATTGACCGGCTGGTTCAGCAACTAGAATGCGCAAGGCCAAAGGAGATTACAAAAATGGTCAATACTGCCCGGACCATCACTGGTACTGACCTCCCCACCATCAAAGGGACCAATAGGAGGCACTGCCCCAAAAAGACAGTCAACATCAACAAGGACCCATCCCACCCTGGCCATGCTCTCATTTCACTCCTGCCATTGGGAAGAAGGTATGAGATTCTGAAAATCGTGGCCTCCAGGTTCAGGAATAGCTTCTTCGCAGTAACCATCACTCTTGAATACTACAAACTATGAACAGTCTAGGTTGCACTAGGGACCAGGGGGTTTTGTTTCACACTAATATTGGTGATAGTGTACACAGTGAATATGATTATCAAAAATTACAGCAGGATCTAGATCAGCCGGGCAAGTGGGCTGAAGAGTGGTTAATGGAGTTTAATACAGATAAGTGTGAGGTGTTTCATTTTGGGAAGTCAAACCAGGGTATGACCTTCACAGAGGTGGTAGTGTCCGGGGGAGTGCTGTAGCAGAGCAGAGAGATATAGGAGTACAGGTGCACAGTTCCCTGGCAGTTGTGTCCCAGGCAGGTAGGACAGTCAAGATGGCTTAGAATGGCTTTCAGCCATCAAGGTATTGATTATAGAAGTTGGAATGTTATGTTAAAATTGTACAAGAATTTAGTGAGGCTGCATTTGGAGTATTGTGTTCAGTTTTGCTCAACCTACTATGAGAAGGATGTCATTAATCTGGAAAGAGTGCAGAGAAGATTTATGAGCATGTTACCAGGATGGCGACCTGAGCTATTGGGAGAGATTGGACAAGCTAAGACATTATTCCTTGGAGCGTAGGAGGCGAGGCAGTGATCTTGTAGAGGTGTAAAAAACCACGATTGGTTATTGATAACGTTAATGCCAAGTCTTTTACGCAGGGTGGGGGGATCAAGAGCTAGGGGACATAGGTTTACGGTGAGAGGGGAAAGATTTTATAGGAACCTGAGGTGCAACTTTTTCATTCAGAGGGGAGTGGGTATATGGACTGTGCTGCCAGAGGAGGTAGTTGAGGCAGGTACTATAACAGCAGTTACAATACATCTGGACAGCTACATGGATAGAAAATGTTTAGAGGGATATGGGCCAAACGCAAGAAAATGGACTAGCTTCGATGGGGCATCTTTGTTGGCATGGATGTCCTGTGCCGATGGTCCTGTTTCTGTGCTGTATGACTTGATGACTATTATATGATTTGACAGGGTTGCATGCAAAGAAAGCTTTCCACTGTATCTTGATGCATGTGACAGGAATAAACCAAATGCCAATGAAGTGTGTTTTTCTGGACTGTACAGTAATTTTTCAAGTCATAATTGCTTCCGGAGTCTGAGTAACGGTCTGGACTTTTGACTCAAACAACAGATCGTTGTTCAAGTTAACATACAAATTGCTTTACAAATTAATGTTAATTTCAATTATTAAACCAACATAAATGTAGCAATTTATATTTATAAGAATACAAATTATAATGTAAATTCTAATTAATATTGTAAATTCCAACACACTCTCCCAGGGATCGTTAGAAAGGGAAAGTGGAAGCATTTGTGTGATTGTTACACCTGCCAATGTGAAGTCCAGGTGCAGTTTGTTTGATTGATTTAATCACCCTTGGCCGTAACTCACCATTGTAAGGTCATGTTCATAAGTGATAGGAGCAGAATTATGCCATTTGGCCCATCTGTTCTACTCCGCCATTCAATCATGGCTGATCTATCTCTCCCTCCTAACCCCATTCTCCTGCCTTCTCCCCATAACCCCTGACGCTCGTACTAATCAAGAACCCATTACCTATCATGCCCATTTTGTCATGGGATACAGTGCATTCCACCCACCTCCTTCTCCGCAAGATATCTTCATCCGATGGGGTATTGAGCGTGGGAGTCGGGGAGTCAGGTTGCAGCTTCATGGAGCTGAGATTGGATTGCATTTGTGGTGTCATGCACTGGTCTGGTCGCCCCATTGCAGGGAGGAGAAAGACACAGAGCCGTAAAGAACCAAAACAGTCCCTTGAAATCACCTTGTCCATGCCAATGAATTTGGCAGCCTGAGTGAGCTTTGCATTGTGTGCAGAAGAGGTTTATCAGAATGCTGCCAGGATTAAAGAGGATTAGCTAGAAGGAGGTTGGACAAACTCGGATTGTTTTCTCTGGAGCATCGGTGCTTGAGAGGACCTGATAGAAATATATAAAAGTATGAGAGGCATAGATAGGGTAGACAGTCAGAATCTTTTTTCCCCAGGGTGGAAATCACAATACGTGGAAGACATAGACTTTATACTTTACTTAGTTTTTGGAGAAACAGCGTGGAAACAGGCTCTTTGGCTCACTGAGTCCATATCGACCAGCGACCACCCCTACACTAGCACTATCCTACACACACGGGACAATTTACAATTTACAGAAGCCAATTAACCGACAAACCTGAACATGTTTGGAGTGTGGAAGGAAATCGGAGCACCCGGAGAAAACACATGCAGTCACTGGGAGAATGTACAAACTCCGAACAGATAGCAGGCATTGTCAAGGTCAAACCCGGGTGTCGGGCGCTGTAAGGCAGCAACTCTACCGCTGCGCCGCTCAAGGTTTAAGGTGAGAGGGGCAATTTTAAAGGAGGTGTGCAGAGCAAGTTTTAACCCAGAGAATAGTGAGTGCTGTCCAACCTACGGTTTAATCGGGGAGAATCTCTGAGTCTAGGGAGAGTGTACACTCTCTGAGATATCGTCTTGCACAAGAGACATTTAAACTCTTTGTGCCACATACAACTCACAAGGTGCTTCCTCCTGCAACACCTTAGATTATGGTGCATTCGTTTTTTTCTTCGAGTTAACTTCATGAAATCGATAACAGGTTAAATTGGGATATTTTTAATCCAATTTCTTTATAATTTTCTTGCTCATGAACCAAGCATGTTTTGAAATTGTAATAAATGGTTAATTTGCTGCTAAAATAGTAATAAGAATTGCATATAAATTAATCCACTGCTGCCCAAGGTAACTCTAAGCTCTTTGCCTTTTCTTGGCATGAACCGGTGTTACAAGCCATGTTTTAAAAATGCAAAGTTGTTTACATACTTCAAATTACCATCAAATTATAAATTGGCTTGAAATTAATGAATTAAAACGGTTGCGACCTGCTATAGTAATTAAATTAGAGATTCAAGCAGCATCTGGTGATGGAAGATTAACTAATGTAGCACACTGCACTGGGATTTTCCTAATCAGTTTTACATGAACAACACTGAGGAGGAAAGGAGAAGGTGCCTTCAAGACTGCAAGGAGACTGCACAGCCATAGATCCCCCCTGGGCCAGGGTGAAGCCCTCATTGTCCGTCGTTGTTGAGGTCTCTGTGCCAGTTGCCTGTTCAACCTCATACAGTCATACAGCGTGGAATCAGGCCATTCAGCCCAACATGCCCAAGCTGACCAACATGCCCCATCTACACTAGTCCCACCTGCCTGCATTTGGCCCTCATCTCTCTAAACCTATCCAATCCATGTACGTCCTAATGTTTTTTAAATGTTATGATGGTACCTGCCTCGACTACCTTCTCTGGCAATTTGTTCCATATACCCACCACTCTTAGTGTAAAAGGTCGCTCCTCAGGTCCCTATTAAAGGGGAATTCTCCACAGAACTCGCAATGGCTCAATCTCTAACTGCCTGCCAGGCCTCTAATCCTAAACCTAAACATTCCCTCACAGATGTTGCCATTCATGCAATAGGCACAGCTGGCAGTGATGATCTGGTGACATTTAGCAATAACAACCAGAGATACATTTCTACCTGTAAATAACTTGACCAAAGGCAAAAAGTCTTCTTTAGAAATATCAGCCAACTGGGTTTATGGGGTTGAAACTCAATTTATTCTTCTTTGCCATTTCGTCCACAATGTTAACATTTGCTGGTGTTTAAGTCAAAATAATTTGAACTACAGAGCAATGTGTTTGAGGCTGTAATGCCCCAGCAGGTACAACACACCAGTCTCGGAGCGGAGCTGGTTGGTGCACTTCCTACACTGTAGCTCCACTCAGTCACAACTGACAAGACCCACTCACTCACAACATTCTTCGCTCGTGCTCCTTGAATCATTACATCGTAACATTTCCTCTGAGCACCCTTTAAGTAAAACCAGTAATGGAAAAATATCAAATTATAGTCAGGGAAGTGAGTATAGAATGTAATATAAAGGAACTGCAGATGCCGGTTTATATCAAAAATAGACACAAAATGCTTGAGTAACTCAGTGGGTCAGGCAGCATCAATGGTGAAAATGAATAAGTGACATTTCGAATTAGGACCTATTTTAAGAAGTATGAAGAAGGGTCCCGTTCTTAAAAATGTCACCTACCTATTTTTACCAGAGATGCTGCCTGTCCCACTGAATGACTCCTGCATTTTATGTGTAACTGAGTATAGAAGTTGGGATGATATATTACAGTCGTACAAGACTTCGGTGATGCCGCATTTGGAGTATTGTGTTCAGTTTTGGTCACCCTGTTCTGAGACGAATGCCATCAAGTTAGAAATGATACAAAGAAGGTTTACGAGGATGTTGCCAGGACACGAGAGCCTGAGCTGTAGGGAGAAGTTGGGTAGGCCTGGACTTTATTCCTTGGAGCGCAGGAGGCTGAGGGGTGATCTTGTGTATAAAATTGTAAGGGGAATAGATAGGGCAAATGCACAGAGTCTTTATCTCCCAGGCCTGCATGGCCCCACTGCAAGGAAAGTCCAGGTTTCTTGCCCAGGGGTGGTGGTGGAGTCAGGTACAATAGTGGCATTTAAGACACTCTTAGATAGCACATGGATATCTAGGGAATGGAGGGATATGGATCACATGCAGGCAGAAGAGATTAAATTATCTTGGCATCATGTTGGCCACAAACGTTGTGAGTAAAGGGTTTGGGATTCAGAGCAACAGACCCATTAATATTGGCCACCTCTGAATTCTCAACCTTCCAGAAGAGGGAAATGACGTTTACAGTAACATTTACATTTTAGGTTGAAATGAAGGTCAATAAAACCATCTCGACTGAAGTCAGTGGCAGAACTCTTTATGTAATCAATATTGAGTGGGTAAGGATTAAAAGCAATTTCACTGGTTAATTGTGTTGACAAAGGAATTCAGAGGAGAACGTGCTCTCTGACCTGCAACAGCTCTTCACGAAGTAACACTTCACTCTTTAGATACTTTTCCTTGTTATAAGAGTGCAATCATGCTGACTGCAGCATCTCTGCAGCCTCGTTGGCACTGTCCATTCCAGCTCCCTGCAATCTTTCCATTCTGTCTTCAAGGCAATTCGAAAATTCAATCGCAACACATCTGTTCCGATGAATGATTACAATCCGGGAGCATTATGTGGTGAGGGGAGTGCAGGTTGGGATACAGAACATAGAACATAGGAAAGGACAGCACAGGAACAGCCCCTTTGGCCCACAATGACTGTGCTGAACACGATGCCAGGATAAAATAATCTTCACAACTTGCATGTGATCTATATCCCTTCATTCCCTACATATATCTGTGGGCTATCTAAAAGACTTTGAAACGCCACTGTCGTATCAGCCTCTACCACCACACTTGGCAGTGAGTTCCAGACACCCTACACCCTCTGTGTAAAAATACTTGCTCACCCATCTTCTTTAAACTTTCCTCCTGTTACTTTTAAGCATGATATGACTGGACAGCCTGCAAACAAAGTTCATCAGTGTATCTCGATATACATGACAATAATAAAAATATAGCCTCATATTGTTTTGGGGTCTATGCATTGGTAGTGCAAGCATATTTTGTCTATAGAATACCATTGCTAGTTATGTGGCCTCCTGGGATTATACAAAGTACAAGTGTTTCTTCACAGGGCTTAGCCTACAATGTCGAGGGGCAGATGGAACTTGGAATGCGGTCCTTCCACACATCAGCATAGGCAACTGATTAACTGTTTCATGCTTAATTAATCAATAATCAAAGCAAGATGCAATCAACAGAAACGTGCAGCCGTGCGAGTGTTACATCAAAACATCTTGAAGAATGCTCAGTTAATCTACACAGCTGCACAAACTCTACCTGTTGCTGTCTTTACAATTGACAGTTGTTCAAAGCACATCCTCAAAGGTTCAAAGGTATTTTATTGTCACGTGTGCCAATTAAGGTACGGTGAAATACGATTTACCTTACAGCCATACTAAAAAAAAAGCAACAAGACACACAACTACATAAAAGTTAACATAAACATCCCACGTCGGGGCGGTCGAAGCTTTTGCGAAGGGTGATTGAAGCTCCCGCGATCGGGGCGGTCGAAGCCCCTGCGGCCTGGAGCTCCCAAAGTTGGTCCCTAGCCAAGGGACCATGAACTCCATGATGTTAAAGTCCGCAGGCTTTCGCGGTTGGAGCTGCAAGGTCGATCCCAGACAGGGATCGCTAGCTCCACGATGTTAAGTCCTGCAGGCTCCCCGCGGTTGGAGCTCCCGAAGTCTGTCCCCAGCAAGAGCCCGCCAGCTCCACGATGTTAGGCCGCAGTATGGGATAAGAGATTTAAAAAAAGTTTCCCCCAACCCACCCCCCACATGTAGCATAACTAAATCATACCTTTAACACATAGAATGTATCCTATTTCTCCAGGAATGCTGCCTGACTCGCTGAGTTACGCCAGGATTTTGTGTCTATCATCAATATTTTTCTAACTTGTTTCAGAGGCACCTACTGTATTTGCATGGTATTATAATGTGTTTGTCCGCATGGTAGTGGACAGTATTTATTTGTCGCCATGGTAACAGACGGTGATTATCGCCACGGTTTATTGCCATCGAAGCAGACCATGTTTTTTTGGCCATGGCACCAGACAGTGTTCATCAGCATGGTGGCGTGAACCGTGGAATGAAAACGGAAAATGCTGCAAACTCTCAGCAGGTCAAGCAGCATCTGTGGAAAGAGAAACAGCGCTAATGTCTCAGATGCAAGAACCAATGTCAGAACAGTTTTTACAGATCTTGGACCTGAAATATTAAACAGAGCTGCAGTGGCTGAATAATAAGGCAAGTGTTAGTCTTCACAGCACCAGGATTCAAGTTTAGTTTAGTTTAGGTTATGTTAGTTTGCTTTAGTTCTGTGTCACATGTACCAAGGTACAGTGAAAAGCTTAGCAGAAGGACTATACATGATTACAAACATGATTACGGTCCAGAGCGCACAGGACAAAGGGAATAACGTTTAGTGCAAGATAAAGTCCGATTAAAGATAGTCCGGGGGTCTCCAATGAGGGAGAGAGGAGTTCCAAGAGATGGTAAGTACAAGAGGAGAGATGTCTTGCTGCAAATATACAAAACCTTCAAGCACACTTCAGTCCATTTCTGGATTCTTTATCTGAAGATGCAAAAGTTGACTCGACTGATTCTTGTGGTGGAAGGACAAATAATAAAGAGAGACCAGGATGATGAGGCATGGAAATAAATTAGATATACTTATAGATCAAGGCTAGTAGATCAAGGGGTGTGGGAAGAAAGCAGGAACAAGGAATATGTTTGGATGATTATCCACGACCGCATTCATCCGCAGGGCGGTACTCTAAGGAATGGATGGACTTCACTCTTTCTCTTTTCCATTGGTCTTGAGAGGCACAACAAGGAGACAAGACTTCACACTTTAAAGTCAAACTAAATATTTGTTTACAGTCAGCTCTGTGTTTGACAACTGTGATGAATTGAAAATCCACAAAATTGTCACCTCAGTAAATTGAAATAATTCCCTGACCTTCATAATGGAGTTGGAATGAAATAGTTGGAAGAAGTGGAAAATTGAACTTGAGCAATGATAAGAAAAAATACACTCGTGTAATCAGAAATTTTGGATTCTGGCTAAAGAAGTTATCTAAGAAGAAAATCTTCAAGATGTCATTGTGAATTTGCTCACAGGCATCAAATTGGGCCTTACAATAACAGCACAATTGCTGATCGCAAAGTCATCAATATTTAATAGGAATATCATCATTGGACCCTGAACTGTTATTTGTTTTAGGTGCACAGGGAAATAGAGAAAACTGGCTATGTTGGGATTGCTGATTACCAGCCTGGTTGGCATGGTAGGAGAGTTTGGGTGTGAGAGTTTTTAGTTTGGTTTAGTTTAGAGATAGAGCGTGACAACAAGCCCTTCGGCCCACTGAGTCCATGCCGACCAATGATCACCCAGACACTAGTTCTATGTTATCCCAGTTTTGCAGCCCACGCACTAGGGGCAATAGAGAATAGCTAAGGACAAACTGCACCCCCTCCACACACATCTGGATCTCCTGCCATCAGGCAAGAGATGCTGTAGCATCAAAGCCCGGACTACCAGACTGCTAAACAGCTTCCTGCCACAGGCCGTGAGGCTGCTAAACAGTCACTCCACCTGATTCTACTGCTTTGCACTGACATTTTAATAACTCTGGCACTGGCCACTTAAATCAGCTGCCCTGGACATTTTATGACTGTTTTTATTGTATTTTACTGTATTTTAATGTTGCTGTTTTACCAGCACTTTTTAACTATTTGTACTGTTTCATCGGGGACTGGATTGTTTTTATTGTTTTTATTATGTGTGAAATGTTTAAGTTTTATGTGCGATGCTCCGGTATTCCCTGGGAAACGTCTTCTCATTTTGCACTGTACAATTGTTGCTTTGTAAGATGACAATAAAGGTTGATTGATTGATTGATTGATTGATTGATTGATTGATTGATTGATTACAGAAGCCAATGAACTGACAAACCTGCACATTTTTGAAATGTGGGAAGAAACCGGAGCACCCGGAGAAAACCCACACGTTCATAGGAGGAACATGCAAACGTCTGACTGATAGCACCCATGGTCAGGATCGAACCCAGGTCTCTGGTGCTGTAAGTGGAAGCCAAAGTGAGTTTACCCATGAATTTCTATGTGTCACATGAAATGTATTGTTGGGGTTGCACTAGGATTGCAGTGTATCCCTAACCCTAAACTAAACCAAAGATCTTAGAGCAGAGCAAGATGGGTTACTCTCACGCAAACGTGTAGTACGCTCATGGGTGGATTCATGGGTGATTATAGGACCCATTTTAGCGACCAGTCCCCGCCATCTTGTTCCGCCATCTTATTCCGCCATCTTGTTCCGCCATCTTGCTTCCGGCCAAAGATCGGATCTTTGTTTCCGCAGCGGGGAGAGGGAGTGTGGGGCCCGGGGCAGTGGGGAGAGGGGGTGCGTGGCCCGGGGCAGCGGGGAGAGGGAGTGTGGGGCCCGGGGCATCGGGGAGAGGGAGTGTGGGGCCCGGGGCAGCGGGGAGAGGGGGTGCGCGCCCCGGTGAGATGGAGTGTGCGGCCCGGGGCCCGGGGAGAGGGAGTGAGCGGCCCGGGGCAGCGGGGAGAGGGGCATAGGAGGGGGGGAGACATTGTAGTGTGGGGGCAGGCGAGGGAGTGCCGGGGGGGGGGGAAGAGTTGAGTGGTGGGGATAAGGCCTAGTGTGTGTGAAGTTACGGGGAGGTTTACAATGTTTCTTATTTAATGTCCCTTGTCTAGTCTGAAATAAAGTTCATCATTGGATCAGAAGAAATATAATTGTGTGTGTTATATGATTATATACATTTATATCACATTCATGTATGTGTGTTTATAAACATTTTATTCTTTAACAAGAATTAACAGAATTATGAACTAACAGAATTATGAATCTAACCCTATATCACACACAAACACTTCCCCCGCAATGTCAATTACCCTGCGAGTCGGGTCGGTTCCGGTTACTACAAAATCAACTCAAACACTGCTTGTGAGCCATTTAAAAAGAAATGATTTAAAAAACATTAAAAAAGACAATTACCAGAGTCAAATTTTATTCTTGACAAGAAGTATGAACTGACAGAATTATGAATCTAACCCTATATCACACACACAAACTGTTGCCCCGCAACATTGATTACACTGCGAGTCGGGTCGGGTCAGGTAGGCTCCAGTTACTAAAATGGGCGGGGAAAAATGCCCAGGATCCCCTCCGTAGCGTACTACACGTCAGCCCATTGTATTTCGCAGGAGTAGCCCATCTTGCTCTGCTCTAAGATCTTTGAACTAAACCACCCACACCTGGGGTAATTTACTGTAATCAATCAGTTTTGCTTTGGAATGTGTGAAGAAAACAAACAGAGATGTTCATGGAAGTCCGCGTGGCCACAGGGAGAACACGCAAACTCCACAAGACCGGGAGCCTATGTCTCAAAGCCCCGCCCACCACTCGGTCGCTCCGACCACAATGTCATTCTGCTGCTTCCAAAATACAGACAAAAACTAAAAACTAACTAACAGAAGATATACAAACAAAAACTATTCAAGTCTGGAACGATGACTCTGTCGATGCATTAAGGGGCTGCATGGAGATCACTGAACTGGGAAATATTTTTCCAAAGTTGTGAGGGAGATCTAAATCTGCTGACAGACTCTATCTCCTCCTATTTGTCATTCTGTGTGGACGCTGTTATACCAACAAAACAGGTCAAGCTGTACCCTAATAACAAGCCTTGGGTTACCAAGGACCTGAAGCAGTGTCTTAACAACAAAAAAGTGGCATTCCTACAGGGAGACAAACACAGAGTAAAAAAGTATAATAGTGAGTTGAGAAGGAAGACCAGGCTGGCCAAACTCCACTACAAAAACAAAGTGGAGGAAAAATTCACCACTGGCAATGCAAGGGAGGCATGGCAGGGACTTAACACCATGATGGGCAGAGCCCAGAAACCGGCCCTGATCCAATGCTCTGACCTCGCCACCTTTGCTGAGCAACTCAACATCTATTACAGCAGGTTTGACAGGACACACCCCCAGAATGACTGGACCCTCACCAGCAGTTCATCAATCACAGTGGATAAAAGGAAGGTTACATCTATACTGGGCCGCATTAACCCTCACAAAGCTTCTGGCCCGGACAGGCTCAGGGGCAAGGTGCTGAGGGAATGCTCAGTTCAGCTGGGTGATGTCATCACTCAGCTATTCCAGCATCTCCTTGACTCCAGCTGTGTCCCACGGATGTGGAAGGAGTCCACACTTATACCGGTGCCGAAGAAATCTAACGCCAGGGAGATGAAGGGCTTCAGACCGGTGGCACTCACATCCATTCTTTCCAAGTGTATGGAGAGGGTGGTAAGTGATCACCTCACTGCTATGGTGGTGGACAGGCTTGACCCACTCCAGTTTGCCTATAAGGCAAGGCGTGGGGTGGAGGATGTGTTCAAAAGGGAACTGCAGATGCTGGAATATCGAAGGTACACAAAATTGCTGGGGAAACTCAGCGGGTGCAGCAGCATCTATGGAGCGAAGGAAATAGGCGACGTTTCGAGCCGAAACCCTTCTTCAGACTGAGCTGCATCCAAACAGGTGGAGGATGCCTATTTGACTCTCCTGGACACAGTTAGCAGACAGCTGGACTCCCCACACCCCCACACACGGATTTTATTTATGGACTTTTCTTCCGCTTTTAACACAGTCAACACGGTCACCCTCTGCAACCGCCTTCTGGATCTACAAGTCAACCCATCACTTATCCTGTGGATAAAAGACTTCCTGCAGGACCGGCCTCAGCATGTGGTGGTAAATGGTTTTAAATCCAAGAACATGATTTTAAACACTGGTGTCCCCCAGGGTTGTGTTTTATCACCGATTTTATTTTCCAT
The DNA here is from genome assembly GCF_010909765.2 of Amblyraja radiata. NCBI lineage: Eukaryota > Metazoa > Chordata > Chondrichthyes > Rajiformes > Rajidae > Amblyraja > Amblyraja radiata. Next base: position 8,107,531 of record NC_045988.1, read on the forward strand.
CTACACAAACAACATAACAAACAATAACAGTGACATTTCCCTTTTTAAGTATGCAGACGATATGGCCCTGGTGGCCCACATCAAGGATCACACTTCTCTGGCTGCCTACTATCAGCACCCTGATGCTGTGGATCAAAGAGAGCTCTCTGGAGCTTAACATCTCCAAGACCAAGGAGCTGTGTTGTGGGGGGAGGCGAACATCTTCCCCCCAACCTCTCTTTGAACCTCTGAGGCTGAATGGGCAGACAGTTGAGCAGGTAGAGGCCTTTAGATACCTGGGCACAGAGATCGACACCCGCCTGTCCTTCTCCCAGCACACAGACTCTGTGTACAAGAAGGCACAGCAACGCCTGTTCCTGCTGAGGAAACTCAGGAGCTTTGATGTCAGACAGGACATTTTAACAGCTGTCTATAAATCACTTATAGAATCTGTACTCACCTTTAACATCACATCCCGGTTCACCCTCACCTCTGTCAAAGACAAATCAAAGCTTTCCCGGATCATTAATCAAGCAAGCAAAATAACTGGCAAAACTCAAAATCAATTATCAGTACTCCACACCCAGGCAGTTAAAAGGAAAGCCAACCTCATTACACAGGATCCCACCCACCCCCTGCACAAGTCCTTCCAACTTCTGCCATCAGGCCGCCGATATAAAGTCCCCCTATCCAAGAAAAACATCCACAAAAACTCATTCATACCCATTGCCATAAACAGTTTAAATAAAAAATGAACAAGGGACAAATTAACCCTGACGCACTGTCACTTTACACGTATCAACAACTTTTATCTTGTCTATATTTACAGTTTTTAATCTTTATACTTGCTTTTAAGATCTATACACACTGTGTGTGCTCGCAGAAATCTGTGTTGTATGACTGCTTATCAGTACATTGTCCTGGTTGTATTTTGAGCCACGTCAAAGAAGATTTTCTGTTACGACAGACAATAAAGTTTTCTGAATCTGAATCTGAATCTGAATCCAGCATCAGAAAGTTGGATCAAACCTAGGTAGCTGGAGCTGTGAGGCAGCAGGTACTGACTGATACACCACGGTGCCGCTCTAAGAATACCTCCAGCTGTAAAGTGTTATGGGACGATATAGAAAGTGATATGCAAGTTATGCCTTCACTGTCCTCTCAAATCTGGGTCCAAAGTAAAAAATGTTTCTATTGCAAATTCAACACAAATATTATTACACAAATGATACCAACTTTTAAAAAACATATATCACGACTCACATTACAAGTTGTAACACACAAAATGTGTCACTCATCAAAATAACTGAAAATTCCTCTACACACAGCCAGGTTCAGATCCACAATCTCCACTTCAAAGGACTGCCACCAATATCAGCTTCCCCTGCAGCTCTGGCTGACTTGGAATCAGCTCCTCATTGTTGGGCCGAAGGGCCTGCTTGCACACACTGCATGTTTGCACACATCACTCTATAATAACATTCTGTAAAATTATTAATAAAAAGAAAATGTGCAGGAAGGATCTGCAGATGTTGGTTTAAATAGAAGATTGACACAAAATGCTGGAGTAACTCAGCGGGACAGGCAGCATCTCTGGAGAGAAGGAATGGGTGACGTTTCAGGTTGAGACCCTACTTCAGACGCAAAATAATAATTCCGAATAATTCAGGATAGAAATAAAATGTTTGGCCATTGAGGAAGGCAAGCCATGGCTTTGGCCAAGTCGCCGTTACCTCTAACCCGTTTGTAACGGTCGGTGAACAGCAACTGTGGATAGGCACACTCCAGTGTCAGCACAGAACAAGCACTGTTCAAATTTAAAAGACCTCAGACAAAGACAGATATATCCCTAAAGAATCTCTTCTGTATCTTCCTATCTCATTTCACTATATTGTTGCAGAAACAATGCAATCTCCCCTGAGGTGAACAATAAGAGACTTTAACAGAGACGGGAACAAATCAATTGTCACCAGTAATGACATGTCTTTCTCTGGTTACTGTTAAACTTAATTACCAATTCACATTTTGAAGAATTGTTCCCTTTGAACATCACAGGTAAAAGCTATTTGCTTTGAGTGTTCTCGAAGTATTCCTAAGCTCTTCCACCAAGCTGGAGTTCATTTGTATTGGAATAATTGATCTCTGAATGATGAAGGTGAACTCATTAGAGTGAAAACACTTCATCACTTTGATGAAATATTCATTGAGTGATGCGCTTGACTGTTACTTGCCCATGAAAAATCTCCACTGGAGAGAGAAAAGTGAGTTAGATTTGTCATGGACTTCATTCAATGTGCATTTTATAGGTGCACCTGATGCCAATGCATCCAATTCCATGACAATAGTATAATTTAGACGTTAGAGATACAGCGCGGAAGGAAACAAGCCCCTCATCCCACCGAGTCCGCGTCGTCCAGCGATCATTCCATAGAGTTTGTACATTCTCTCTGTGACCTTTGAACATCAAAGAGACTTTGACCTTGACTGGGTGCTCCAGTTCCTCTCCACACTGCAAAGACATGCAGGTTTGTAGGTCAATTGACTTGGTAAAAATTGAGAATTGTCCCTAGTGTATGGGGGGTGAACGCTAGTTGGCGTGTACTCAGCGGGACAAAGGGTCTGTTTCAGCGCTGTATCTCTAAAGTCTAAAGGTACAATGAAAATCTAGCTTGCAGCATCATCACACGCACGTGGACTCAGACAAGCACACACACAAAAAATTATATATGAATCATATATAAAATTCTAAATGAAAGCTTTGCAAAACAACACAAGACATTAGTGCAAAAACATAATTAGAAGAAGAAACAAGTCCAGCTCGGTGGAAGAGTTTCAGATTACTTCAAGAACACTCAAAGCAAGTCCGCGATAGTGCAAGAGGCCGTTCGTAGTTTTCCGTTACCGAGGTAGGATTAGGGTTGTGCGGGTTGGTTCAAGAACCTGATGGTTGTAGGAAAGTAGCTGTTCCTGGACCTGGTGGTGTGGGAGTTCAGGCTTCTGTACCTCCTGCCCGACTGTAGTAGAAAGAAGAGGACATTGCCTGGATGGTGGGGATCTTTGATGATAGATCTTCCTTCACCGGAAGTGGCGGCGCTGGGAACGGCTGCGGCTCGCCTGCAGTCCGTTTGTCTTTACTTTTTTGTGTTGTTTTTTTTCGTTTTGTCTAGTTGTGTTTTTGTTTTTTAGGTTGTGTTTATGTTGGGGGGGGGGGGGTTGAAACGGGGTTTGCTGTCTCTCCCTTGGGGGGAATACGACTTTTTCATCGTATCCCCCCTCTCTGCCTCCGTCTGCGCTGAGGCCTAATGGCGGAGCTGGCGACCTCGTGACTCCGGAGGCAGCCTGTCAGGACTTGCCCTGGGCTCGCTCCCGTGAGGGCGGCCCAGCTCGGGGCTGGAACTGCGCTCCCGTGAGGACGGCCTGGCGAGGGGCCGAGACTCTCCCGTGAGGGGCTGTGGCACTCCCGTCGGAGTGGCCCAGCCCGAGGGAGAACGGCACTCCCGTCGGAGTGGCCTAGCCCGAGGGAGGACCGGCACTCACGTGAGGGCGATCCGGCTCGGGGCTGTAACGGTGCTCCGGTGGCAGGGATGGCGTTCTGGCGGCGGCGACATGGGTCCGGGGTTGAGCCGCGGGCCAGCGGCTGCGTCCGTTGGACTGGAGGGTGGCAGCTTCGACCACCCCGGGCCGCTGTGTTTGAGCCGGCCCATTGCGGGGTTCGGTGAGCCGCGGAACTGTTTGTACCATCGCCCGGTGGGGAATCGCCTCAGCGCAGAGGGAGAAGAGGAAGGAAGAGACTGCAGCCCTATGATTTTTGCTTCCACCACAGTGAGGTGCTTGGAGGACTCACTGTGGTGGTGTTAATTTGTGTTTATTGTTGTTATTATTGTATGATGTATGTATGACTGCAGGCACGAAATTTCGTTCAGACCGTAAGGTCTGAATGACAATAAAGGCATTCAATTCAATTCAATTCAAACTGCAGCATCTCTTACCAGCATCTCTTACTCCATATCGCCGAACTCCCCTAATATTGCAACATCTATCGATCTCCGAGCCTGAAGATTGTGAGCGTTTGCACGTTCTCCCTGTGACTGTGCATGTTTTCGCCTGGTGCTCTGGTTTCCTCCCACATTCCAAAGACCTGCGGGTTTGAAGGTTAATTGGCTTCTTCAAAATTGCCCCTGGTGTATAGGGTTTGAAACTGGGTTAACATTGAACTGGTGTATGGGTGATCATTGGTCGGTGTGGACTCGATGGGCCGAAGGACTTTTTCCCATACTGTATCTCTAAACTAAAAGTCATTAAAAAAATTGCCTGGAAGTGGAGTTCAGGCCAAGATCAGATCCATCAAGATCTTATTATTTTCTGGAATAAGATTGAGGGGCTGTTTGGCTTTATTCCTTCTCCTAGTTCTTGGTTTCTTATACAATTAATATGGATTAAGGCTGGATAGGTTGGGACATTTTTCTTTGGAGCATGGAAGGCTGAGCGGTGACCTTATTGAGATGTACAAGATCATAAGGGACCTGGATAAAATGAACGCTCACAATCTTTTTTCCCAGGGTGGAGGATTCTAAAACTAGAGGCCATAGGCTTAAGGTGAGAGGGGGGAAAAATTATGAGGTACCTCAGGGACAACTCAGAGGGCGGTCCAAATCTGGAATGAGCTGCCAGAGGAAATTATAGAAGTGGATACAAATATGGCTTTTAAAAGACGTGCCAGTTGGAAAGATTTAGAGGGATACGGGCTACAAGCAGGCAAATAGGATTTGCTCTGTACGCCAACTTGGTTGGCCTAGACAAGATGGGCTGAAGGACCTGCTTCAGTGTTGTACAGCTCTATAAATCTAAGCATCTCTGACCAATGCCAGCATTGAAGAAACAGGACCAGAACCTCTGTATCTCTTATTTGTATGGTTTTGTGGCTTCTTAACTTTCCAAGAATAGGATAATTACACCAAAGTGAAACAAAGACATGACGAGGTTAGAAGGTACACAAAAATGCTGGAGAAACTCAGCGGATGCAGCAGCATCTATGGAGCGAAGGAAATAGGCAACGTTTCGGGACGAAACCTTTCTTCAGACTGTCTACTCCATGACGAGGTTAGACTTCACATAATAACTCCATTCTTTATCTTTCATACAGCACTCTGACATGAACCATCATTGTCAAATTTCAATAGAGCACACCAAAAGAACGAAACAAAAATGGAATGCACATGTTGTTCAAGGTTTGTGTTACACGCATACAATCCTTGCTTAATCCCAAACAAGCCTGGTTCTTTTTTGTTTCAACTGCAAAATAAGGTGTCATTTGTGTGAAATGTTCTAGGAAGCCTGTCTTTTCAGTGGAGGGGCAGCCAGGAAAATTGGTATTGGAAAAGAGTATCTTTGAAGTCGTGTCACCAAAAATCACAAAGGGTTCTGAAAGAGACTTTGTGCTATACTTTCAAAGGGAAGACGTACAATTTTCAAACAAAACAACTGACAATGTTGTCAAGTTTGAAGACGAAATGATCAACAGAAGTTTCATGTGGCAGGAACAAGCATACATCATTGTTTTCTATCATACTTGCATTGAATTAACTATTGATTCCTGCTGGATTATACAGTCCCTTTGAATGGTATCTTGACTCAACTTCAATCGATTAATAGTTATTTTCCATTACTCTGCTCCCACAGACATGAGCAGGAGTATTTACCGATGGTGTTTCAGGAACTTGGAGTTCAAATTGTGCTGTTTGCCTGAAGTCTATTTTAAGAGTGCAAAATAACCTTGCCTGTGAATTGGCATTCAATGCAATGTCTTGTTCTGCATAACATTAGAAACATAGAAACAGAAAGTAGGTGCGAGAGTAGACCACCAGGTCCGTCGAGCCCGCACCGCCATTCGCTCATGGCTGAACACTAAACAGACACACTTACCCACAAACAGTAGACACAAGACACAGAACACAAGACACTACCCTCCCCTTTATACCGCTATCACCCCTCTCCACCCCAAGAACCGCGTGATCTCCTGGGGGAGGCAAAAAAAACGGATAAAAACCCAGGTCCAATTCGGGAAAAAAATCCAGGAAATTCCTCTCCGACCCCAATCCAGGCGATCGACACTTGTCCAGGAGATCACTCAGGTCTTACTATACTAACCATACCTAGGTCCATATCCCTGCCCTCTCCCCGTAGCCCCTTATCCCCTTGGCAGCTAAAAAACCATCTATTTTAGACTTAACATTGCGTTAGAATTATCCACTGCTCTAGCAGCTAAGGTTTAATCCTAACTTAAAGTGTTCTCTGTTTTCCACAAGTGTTCCAGTTTCCTGCCTCATCCAAAAGATAGGTGGGTTGATGGGTAATTGGTTAGTGCAAATTGCTACATGGAAATAGGTGAGTTCTTAAATCCAGAAATGGTTTCGAACAGACTGGACCTGTACTTGTTTAGTTTAGTTTAGAGATACAGTGTGGAAACAGGCCCTTCGGCCCACCAACTCCACGCTGACCAACGATCACCCATTCGTAGGTACACAAAAATGTTGGAGAAACTCAGTGGGTGCAGCAGCATCTATGGAACGAAGGAGATAGGCAACGTTTCGGGCCGAAACCCTTCTTCAGCCTGATCACCCATTCGTGCTCATTCTATGTTAGATCCATTTTCGCACCCACTCCCTACACGCCAGGGACATTTTACGGAGGTCAATAAAGCTACAAACCTGCACGTCTATGGGATGTTGGAGAAAACTGGAGCACCCGGGGAAAAACCCACGCGGTTACAGGGAGAACGTACAAACTCTGCACAGACAGCATAGTCAGGATGGTATCCAGGTCTTTGGTGCTGTACTAGGCAGTAACTCGACTGTTGCGCCACTATGCCGCCCTTGATGTTCAGAAGAATGAAGGGTGATCTTATTGAACCACTTCTTTGGATTACAGGATGAACAGATGGGTCGATGTTTCCCCTCATGGGAGTGCCTCGTACCAGATGGCATCGTGTTCAGGTAAGCATGTGCCCGCTTCAGACTGAGAATAGAAAGACTACCATCTCACAAACTTTTGTGAGTCTTTGCAATTGTTATTAGCTTTTATAATGTGTCCAATTATGTATGCATGGGATGTGGAGAGTATTGGCAAGGCCAGCATTTGTGATCCCACAGCAGACTGTTAGCTCAGCAATTTCAGACGGCAGTTAAAAGTCAAACACACTGCGGTGAGGTTGGAGACTGGGGAAAATTGGCAAACTTCTTTTCCCTGAAGTACATCAGTCAGTCAGGCCGGTTTTTAAAACAACCCGGTAGTTTTGTGGTCGTTGCAGGCTTTCAATGTCAGATTTAGTTAAGGTGGATTTTCCAATTAATGGTTTGCAAATGAGTAAAGAGTTTGAGGACAGGCACATGTTGACCAGGACGTATTGAACTGCGAAGGTGACGACTGAAGGAACACGATTGTTCAGATTGTAAACCATTACAAGAAAGATCAGCTGAAGACAAGCCAGAGAAGGGCCACCCGGACTGGAAAGTGTTAGCTGTGAGGAAAGCAAGGATACAATGGGGTTGGTGCTTTGGAACAGATCTAATTGAGGTGTACAATGTAAGATAAGGGATCCCTATACTAATTAGCAGTAGGATGAAAAATGAGAAGCATAGATTTGAACTCATTAGCACATTGAATGGTGCAGCACAAGAACAGGCCCTTCGGTCCACAATGTCCATGTTGAACATGGTGCCATGTTAAGCTAATCTCCTCTGTCTGCTGTCTGCATGTCACCCATGCACAGTGACGCATGAGACACCGTGATGGTAGAGATGCTGCCTTACAGCGCTAGAGACCCGGGTTTGATCCTGACTACAGGTTCTGTCTGCATGGAGTTTGTATGTTTGGGGGCTGTGGTGGAGCATTGCCTTGGGGGACAGGCCTAACAGGTTCACATCCGGTCTAGTAATAAACAAAAATACAATGAAGTAATGACTGTAATGCCCGATAAACATAACAGTGCTTAACTGAGCTTCATAGTGCAACCAAAGACACAGTCCATAGCAAATCACAGATGCTGAAATTAGAGATTAGTGTTATGCAGTGTTCAAGAACCTAATGGTTGCTGGAAATAAGCCGTATTTCCAACTGGAGGTAATGGTTCTCAGGCTCCTCCTGTACCTTCTACCCGATGGTATAGTGAGATGAGAGCGTAGCCAAGGTGGGTCTCTGATGATATTGGCTGCCTTGCTGAAGCACTGTCTCCGATATGCATAAACCAGGTACATCAATCTAATTTCCTATCCTTATTTGCTAGGATGGATAAATCCCGGGCTCCCCACCTCCTGCCTGCTAACTAGGAACCTACATCTGATGATGGGTTTAGTTAAACATCTGTTGGTTAACAATGAGTGGCAGATTCTCTTCAAAGGAGTGAGACATCAGTTCAAAATATTTAAAAACACATTCAAGTTAATCAAAGCCTCCTTTCAATGGCAAATCTCAGCTAGAAATACTTCAGAGGGCATCATTTATGTATGAAATATGTTTTTGTTTCGATTGAATTACATAATAGGGGATTAAATGGATTGTATAGCAAATTACACAATTTAACTCTTATTCCGTAACCGGCCTATCAAAGATCAAAGCATAAAATTACTTGGCAATCTGTTTATGCATTTATCAGAATTTAACTGTTTGTATTTGCATATTTATGAGGATTCATTAATAGTAAAATCATGCTGTTGTGCTTATGTCTAAATTAGTGCCTCTAAAATGCATAAACATATATAACTTTGCATAATGTGCCTTTGAAACATTTTGTCACGTTAACATTTGTGTAGTTTTAATAGAAACAGCTTTGCTCCTTTAGTTAAGCCCCTCCTCGTGTGAAGGAAGTGGGTAGTTCTCAGGCAGTCTCAATGCATTGGGTTCTGTCCCGTATTCTACTGATGCGTCAACATCATCTGTTAATGGCGAAACTGCTCTTCAAAGTGAACGTTTGATCTCAAAGCATCAAACATCAAACTTCGACCCATGCCGTCTGGGCCGACCAACAATCACCCCTATACTCGTTCTATGATATCCCAGTTTTGCCCCCTACACATTGGACCAATTTACAGAAGCCATTTGACCTACAAATCTACACATCTTTGGAATGTGGGAGGAAACCAGAGCACCTGGAGGAAACCTACACAGTCACAGGGAGAGCGTGTAAAGTCCACATAGATAGCATCCATAGTCACGATTGAACCCAGGTTTCTGGCGCTGTAAGACAGCAGCTCTACCTTTGTGCCACCATACCGCCATTATATGGAATAAGGAGCGGAGGAAATCCAAGCTGTTTGGATAGCATGCAAAACAAGGCTGTTCCTCGGTGCAGGGGACAATACTGAACCTAAACCAAAACCTAGACTGTTTTCCTTTCTAATTGGCTCTATTGGGGAATAAAATAATTTGTGACTGTTTTCCTGCATATATCCAAATGTAAGGCTAGGAATCGTTTAGAAGGATATGAGTCAAATGTGGGCACCTTGGTTGGCATGGGCAAGCTGGGTTGAAGGACCCGTTTCCTTGCTGTATCACTATGATTCTAATTGCATTTAAGTTTGCTGACTCCATGTTACCACTGAGGCAAAATGCCTTTAGTTTTATTGAGATGCAAGGAACTGCAGATGCTGGAACCTTCGGTAAAACATAAAATGTTGGAGATTCTCAGCGGGTGAGGCAGCAGCTATGGAGCGAATATCTATATTGATATTCAATGGCTCTGGAAATCCATTGGTCTGGAAATTCAGTCATGTCTAGTTGTTTATTTCTGTCTCTGCAAATTAATATTAGATTGCAATTGTGAATATTTGAATATTTTTAAGGCAGAGGTGTTTGATAGTTGATAAGCAAAGAGGTGAAAGGTTACCACAGGCAGATGGGAATGTGGAGTGGAGGTTGTAATCAGATCCCCAATCTCTTCATTACAGTGTGGTACAGTGTGATGTGATTTGACTGGTTAGCTCACAATCCAAATAAATCACAAACAAATCATGGTACACCTGACAAAAGTAAAACCAAGGCAACTGAACCATCCTACCAACAACTAGAGAGCAGTGGTGGACAAAAGTGCTGGTGAAACTCAGCGGGTGCAGCAGCATCTATGGAGCGAAGGAAATAGGCAACGTTTCGGGCCAAAACCCTTCTTCAGACAAGAGAGCAGTCCTGGGCTCCTATCTCCCTCATTGGGGACCGTTGGACTATCTTTGATCAGACTTTACTGGAATTTATCTTGCACTGACCATTATTCATGTTATCCCCTTTATCATGTATCTGTACACTGTGGATGGCTCAATTATACTCATGTATTGTCTTTTTGCCGACTGGCTAGCACACAACAAAAGCTTTTCACTATATACTTGACAATAAACTGAACTAAACAAATCTCTGAGTGAGTCCGGGACCTAATGTATGTTTGTATACCTGGGCGTGTACAAGTTGTGACTTTGAATACCCACTCCACACTCGGCTGTGAACCAATCTCACATCAGACATGCAGAGAATGTTATTGTTCCCCTCTCACCATCGTTAGAGCATTGGAACTACCTGCTGCTAAGTGGAGTGGAGTGCAATTTAGCGAGCAGCTCCCAGAGCAGACCCCACGTGGACACTAGGGACATGACAGAGATAGGTCGGCCAAAATTAAGCTTAGTTTAGAGATACAGACCCTTCGGACCACTGAGTCCACCTGACCATTGATCACCTGTTCATACTGGTCCAGTGTTATCCCACTTACACATCCACTCCCTACACACCAGGGACAATTTTACAGAGGCCAATTAACCTACCGTATGTACGTGTGCAGAAAAGCACAGGTACAATGAAAAGTCTTACTTGCGTTAGCAGACAGACTAAGACAAAGACACAACAACACAAATTATACATAAATGACACCTAAATTCTGATAGACAGTAAGAAGAATAAAAAAAACATCAGGGAACACAATTAGAAACATTTACAAGAGAGACACGAGGAGCTGAAGATGCAGGAATCCTGAGCTGGATTGGAAGGGAGATACCCTAACTATAATGTGCTGGAAAAACTCAACGGGTCAGGCAGTATCCGTGGAAAGAAAAGCACAGATGACGATTCAGGTCGGACCTTTCCTCAGACTTGATTCCCTCCACAGATGCGACTTGACCCCCTGAGTTCCTCCAGTACTTTATTTTTAGGACAAGCAAGTCCATGATAGTGCAATAGGTCGTCCATTGTAATTGTCTGGTGGTGCAATCCAGAATCAGAGGATGGAACTAGTCATTATTCTCTGGTGAAAGCCAATGGAAGCTCAGCAACCTATAATATGGAACCTCTCTCAGGGCAGCGGAAGACCCGGGCTATCAAATTTCACATCCAAGACTTCATTCGTCAATGGAAAAAGCCCGCAATATTTTCTGCAAAAAGCCTGAACATTCCAAACGGGTCTCTGACTTTCATATTATTTATTCGCAATATTGGAACATTTTGTTGCAGGAATCCTGGGGCATGTTTAGGAAGTAAAGTGAAGTTGCTACGACTTCGCAGAATATCTCCCACTTATTTTTTTTTTTCCCTTTACAAAATGCAGTGTAAATTGTCAAGTTATTCTGTTGCACAGGCAGAAATGAAAGCAGGTTGAAATTTACAGAGCAGCAGCAATCTCGATGTGCTCAGCTCTGCATCATTTATCATTGTCACTTCCGCAGAGACTTTATTCAAACCACTATTTCTTTCCAATTTACTTAATCTTGGTTGGAAACAGCCTGGACAATAAGGTAAGACATTACAGCATGTGGAGATATAAGGCAATTCCTGTTTATACAAACTCTCATCAAAGTGTACGCCAATGATTTGTCCTACCAATACTGCATCACCTGAAAAATGCAAGGCCTGAAATTGTTTCTGATTATTTCACACTCTGTAATCTACTGTGCATCAGTCAACGTTCATACCGTTTGATTATGATGTCCTCTCGTCTCTTGATCTACAAATAAGACAATTTTCAAACTAATGCAAGATACAAAGATATATAAACAATGATAATCACTACTTTTCCATTTAGCTCACAATCCAATCTTGGCTTGTCTTTGGCTGAAAGGTCATTGATAAAATATCATTCATACTGAATTATTCCAACATAATTGTATATTATGTGTGATACGATAAAGCGATGTAATAAAACACAGTTTCTCTTGTTTAAGTAAGGCTCCTGGAATTTATTTATTTGCCGGAATATGGTTTAATAAGTTATTTCAATAAACAATCGCAGACACACAAATGAATCCGTTTCTTTCATTAATTAATTACATTGGTCGAGATGGAAAATCCAACTGAATTGAGAATTAAATCAACAAGAAGTACTGTAACTTTAAATTGCGCCTTGTAGTCTCAATTTCTAGGAGTTGATTTCCTTGATTTGTACTGATTAATCTTTTCACATCCAGCCTTTGCCAACTACCCATCCTACAACCAGCGTCAAGTAGCTTGCTTATGGAAGGCAGCCTGATGTCAAGCACTTGTGAAAAAGCCAGACATTGGAACATTTATTTATGGTCGCAGTGATCTGATCCCATTTTGCCATATGAGAAAGCAGCAGGAATCGACCATATGTAGGTTATTCAGATATGTCCAGTCGTTGCATATCAGCATGGATGGTTGGTCTTGGCCTCAGTTCTATTTTAGTGCTTGTTCCCAGCGACTACGTCTCAGTTGATCGCTGCCTTGAAGAATCTCAATGACTCAGCCACCACAACTCCCTGGTCGGTGAGTTGTAAAGGTACAGTGATCCCTGAGGGAAGAATATCCTCCTCATCTTGGGCCTCACAGAGTTTGCATTGTCTCCCTGTGACCGCGTGGATTTTGTCTGGGTGCTCTTGTTTCTTGCCACATTCGAACTGCCGCGGACACGGTGGGGCGAAGGGCCTGTTTCCTTACTGTATCTCCAAACCAAACTAAACTAAAATCTCAGTTGAAAGTGTGAAACCCCTTGTTCTAAAAGTGTAGCCCCTAATTCTGTATTCCCTCAAGAAGGAAAACACCCTCTCATCCTGCAGATTGGTGTTGTGAACCTTTGTTGTCAAAGGGCAGTGTTGACTGTAATCATGTGCACCTTGAATGTAAAACCAATCATCTCCTATGCTTCAGTGAATGAGTTGGCGATGGTTCAGTGGTCAATCTCATGGCTTGCACAAACATGAGCATCACTTGCACACTGGAGCTCCACCACTGAAACTAAGGTGACCTTGGTTCTGGTGTGTAGTCTTCCATGTTGAACATTTCTCACTAGTTCTGGAGAAGTCTGGAGAACTTTAACCTCACCTTTGAACATCAGAGTTGAGCTTCAGCCCTGAGTGTATAAATTCCTGGGGAATATTTATCATTGGTCTTAATTGGGATAGGCTGTGTTATGGATTCATGGGTCAGGACATGCTTGTAGGCCAATGTGGAGCAAAAGAGAGATGAAAATGAACTACTGTGTACAGCCAAATTTGAGGTATGAATGTGGTATCTCCCAAAGAGCCCTGTTGGAGTTACATTGTCAATGCCCCATTTGTATGCACACACAATTGAAAATCATTCCTTGATGCAAAGGTACCTGACTTTTGTAACAGCAAAGTAAAGCCTTGATATAGGTTGCATTTAATTAAGGATGCTTCAAGATCATAACTTTAACATTGGTACAGTTTGCTAAAATTGGGACAAAAAAGCATTCAATGGTGCTGTTCTCTTTGTCTTGCACTCTGTGTGATTCCCTTTGTCTCCACCACTGTTGATTCCCTCAATCCCCATTCTACAGCTTTATTAAGAACCAAAATATTCACTCACAAATGTTCATGTACCAGAACCTCAATGTACTTGTGCATAGACAATAAACTTGACTTGACATGACATGGACAATGGCGAGAACAAATTGCGATGAATGGGTATTTGAAGGTTAGCAGAGACAAGATGGGCTGAAGAGCCTGTCCCCGTGCTGTATACTTCTATAATGATACAGATACATCTAACGCTTGCTGCAGGTTCACTGAGATCCAGCCCAGAATCTGGCAACTTTTAAAGAAACAAAGCGATCAATACGGAAATTAATCTATTTATTTCAGAAATCAGTTTTTTTTGTTGATTCTATGCAAAGCTTGATTTCAACATTAATCAACAAAGGACCGCCAGATTTGGTCGTTCTGGTGTATGAGTGCAAAATAGTGAAGGGCTTTGGGCATTAATGATTTAATATTTAATTATTATTTAATATTGGGCAGCACAGTGGCACATCGATAGAGTTTCTGCCTTACAGCGCCAGAGACCCGAGTTCGGGTACTTGTCTGTACGAAGTTTGTACGTTCTCCCCGTGACCTATATGGGGTTTCCCTGGGATATCCGGTTTCCTTCCACATTCCAAAGATGTATGGGTTTGTGTGTTCATTGGCCTGGTATAACTATAAATTGTCCCTACTGTGTTCAGGATAGCAATAGTGTGCGCGCGGTGCGGACTCGGTGAGCCAAATGGCCTGTTTCCACGCATGATCTCAAAACCAAACAAAAACTAAATTTGATGGAATGTAAGAGAAACGGCAGTGAGACATGAGAGACTTCCACAGAGTTAATGTCTGCTTCACAGGAGGTGAATAGTGGCTCTCAAAGTCGTGCAGTAGAGAAGGACAAGACACATCAAATGTTTGAAGTGCAGATGGGCACTACAGTTCTCCTCCTCCCAATCAGCATGAGTAAGCAGAGAAGCCATAGTGCTGTGGTGGGAGGTGGGTCACTGGAATATCCACAGCCTCAGCCGTCACCTTAGATATTTCAATTTCAAAGGATCCAAAAGTTCAGTGCACATTTATCTGAGAACTGAGTATATATATGTCAGGGTGAGGGGTCTTGGTGCAGGGGAAGCTTAATGATGGGAGGATTTGCAATTCTCGATTCAAAGTCACCAAAAGCAATGTTGCTATACCTCATGTAATGGGCACCAATTTACATAAACATTTGGACAATATTTGCCTACGTTATATTCAAGAAATGACCTGTGATGGAAAGGTCATGATTTCTCTTCCCTCTTCATGTCTGCAATCAAAGATGATTTACATTTCAGTCTCGGCATCAGGATTTGCTGAACACAGAAGGTGACAGTGCTGTAGTAACTCAGCCGGTCAGGAAGAATCCCTGGAGAACTTGAATACGTGGCGCATTGGATCGGGACCCTTCTTCAAACTGGATTCTCCGGTCGATGTGTTGAGCCACAGCGGCTAGCACTCTCTGCTGGAGACAAGTACGTTCAGAGGCATGTTTACAATTGCATTGAAAACTGTGCTAAACTAACATTCAGGTTCAGAAACAGCTACTTCCCCACAGCTATCAGGCTATTAAACTGCAACCTCCAAATAAGGACAGGCATGGGCTGATTAGGGATAGTCAGCATGGTTTTGGACGTGGGAGGTCGTGTCTCAGAAATCTGATTTTTTTAAGACGTGACCAAAAAGTTTGTGAGGGCAGTTATAGATGTTGTACACATGGGTTTCAATAAGGCATTTGACAAGGTTCCACATGGTAGGCTGCTTTGGAAGGTTAGATCGCATGGGAATTTTTTTTTTAATCCACTGCTGAGGGAGGCAGGGGAGTGCTGGAATCTTACTTTCAGGAACGGGTTCAGTTTGGGGTCCACGCCTCCCCTGGGGGTTTCGGGTTAGTGGTGCAATATTGCGTTGGGGAAAGGGTTGCGTTGGGGGACCAGGCCTCCCATGTGACAGGGACCCAACGGGTCCCACTTGGTCTAGTATGACAATAAAGAACACTCTTGACTCCCTTGACAATCCTATCTCTCTGGCCAACGATAAGCTTTAAGAACTTGATGGTGAAGCTCTACATGCCTGTAGGACTCTACTTGGTATGATCCAGACACACCCACCCACGAACAGGCAGAGATACTTTGACAGAAGAATCAGGAACTCAGCTGTGCCGATATTTAATCCCCTTGTCTTTTTGAATCTCTTTGGATTCATCTGACAGTCAGAAACATTGATAATCTTGTAACAATTGAAATAACAAGTGCATATTAAAAATACTACTATTAAAAATTTAGAAGCAAATAGCAAACTACTTCCAAACATTTCAAAAATGTTTAAATAATTAAAAACGCTAAAGCTAATATAAATAGTTAACAAGATTTAACTTGGTTTGGGAACAGCTCTGCTCAAGAGCACAAGAAGTTGCAGAGTTCTGGATGTAGCCTAGTCCGTCATAAAGACCAGTCCCTCTACCATCACCACTTCATGCTGCCTTGGGAAAGCAGCCAACAAATTCAAGGACCTTTTCCACCATGGTTTTTCCTTCTCTCTAATCGGACAGAAGATACAAAAACTTGAAAGCACGTACCTCCAGACTCAGGAACAGTTTTCCCCCCCTGTGTTATCAGACATCTGAATGGTCCTTCCATAAGCCAGAGTACAGTCCCTATTTTCTAAACTACCTCATTGCAGACGTTGGATATTTTTTCTCTATAACTTTTACGCTGCAGTGCTGAGAAACTATATTCTGCATTCTGGTATTTTTCTCTTTGCTCTCTGTGTTGTACTTGTGTTTGATTTAATTGTAATCATGTATAGTATTAAGTGATTTGATTGCATAACTCGCAAGTAAACGCATTTCACTCTATCTTGGTACACATGACAATAATAAATTTACATCAAATCCTAAATTCCCAGCCTAATTTCTGCTGCTCAGCTTTGCAACCTTAAAATCTCCACTCATGTGCAAGGGCTTATGAATCATTGTGCAGTTCTAACTTGGCTAGCTCCTACTCACTGATCGCTTCTGCCTGAGTGAAGGAATTGTAAGAAAGATAAACAGCATGGAAACAGGCCTTACAGCCAAATGAGTCCACGCCGGGCTTCACTCATCCGTTCACACTAGGTTTATGTTATCCCACTTTTACATCCACTCCATACACACTTGGGGCTATCATAAACACAGCCAGTTAACCTACAAACCCACACATCTTTGGGATGTTGGTGGAAACAGGAGCACCCAGAGGAAACCCATGTGGTCACAGGGAGAAGGTACAAACTTCACACACAGAGCACCCAAGGTCAGGACCAAACCAGGGTCTCTGGTGCTGTGAGGTGGCGACTCTACCAGCTGCGCCACTGTGCCGCCCAGTCAGGGTGAATCTAGTAAGTTCATAGATTTCAACTCCATGGCAACAAAATACTCAAGGAGGAAAATGAATCTCCTCGCAGGAATGGACAGCACCTTTCACCTCGACCCTGGCGTTGATTGGAAAGCCACGTTGCTATTAATCAAATTATTAGCAATGCAAAGTGATACATTGTCTGCAACTCAATAACAGGCAGTTTAACTTCCTATAATTCGATTCTGTGCAAAGTGGATCAATAAAGTAATTTGCTAGCCAATACTCTTGAGTGCTTATAAGGAAAGTGCTTGTTACTGTATAATTACAGGAAGCTAATATTTATGAACTGACTCTGTGAACATTTAATGAAGTGCTATTTGTTTTTTCCTTTCAATGGCATTTCTCCCTCATTCCAATGCCACTGGGGTAGATCTCAACCGGGTAATATTGTAAAATTGCTCATAATTAGTGGTTATTCTGATCCACCCCTTTCCTGGTTAATCAAAAAAGATTTAAAAAATGCAGCAGGCTGGTGTCAAGAGGTCATGAATGCCAAAAGTGTTGGCAGACTGGACAGTGTGGAAGGATGTCTATGTTTACAGCAAGATCTAGATCAGTTGGCAATGTGGGTCAAGGAATGGCAAATGAAATTTAACTCTGACGAGTGTGAGGTGTTGCACGTTGGTATGTCAAACCAGGAGAGGTGTTACATAGTAAATGGTAAAAATCTGAAGTGTTGTGGAACAAAGATACCTGGTAGCAGGGCCGGTGAAGGTGTGGTGAAAAAGGTGTTTGGCATGCTTGCCTTTATTGGGAAGAGTGTTGAAGGCAAAAGTTTGGACATCATGATGCAGCTGTACAAGTTGTTGGCAGGACCACAGTTGGAGATCCCGTGTGCTGTTCTAGTCGCCCAGCTATAGGAAGGATGTCTTTAAGTGGGAAAGCGTGCAGAAGAGATTCACCAGGATACTTGGAGTTAGAGAGGAGTTATAGGGAGAGGCTGAATAGGCTGGGATGTTTTTCTTTGGGTATAGGAGGCTGAGGTGTACAAGACCCTATGGAAGTTTATAAGATCACGAGGGGCATTGATAAAGCAAACACTTGTGCACCTCAATAAGGTCAACCCTCAGCCTCTTACGTTCCAAAGAAAAAAAGTCGCAACCCATCCAACTTCTCCCTGAAATTTTAACCTACAAGTCTGGGTAACCTCCTGGCAACAGCATTTAATTACATAAGTAAACCCTTGGATGGCAGCATTGAAGAAGAATGTGTTGGATCCCAATGCCATGGCCACTATCTACTCCTTAACCAAAATACAGATAATTGCTTGTTACTTCATGATGGATCTTTAGTATGAAGTGCGTTATGTTACATCAATAAATAATGGAGATTGGAGATTAGAAGTGAAAGATTGATATACAAGATGTGTTTTGATTATGATATGTACATGCTCCTAATAAAAATATTATTTAAAAAAAATATTTTAAATATTTTAAAGTGAAACAAAGAATTATAGTGTGGAAAGACCTTGTTGGTTATGCCATCCTACCGAACACTTACACGCCTGAACCGTTTCTCTTAAAACTAGTTAGGACACATTTTAGAAAGCTTACATTAAATTACACATAAATCAAAGTTATTGCTGCTAATGTTTATAATAACCCTTTGAAATTTCTCTGCTCAGAGAATATTTTAGATTATTTTTATTCTGTTGGTCCATTGAATAAAATCAAAGACATTACAAACTACAGATACACTGTCACTGACTATGTCAAAATACAGACAAATAAAACTCCCTCCAACTCACTGCGATGCTTGCCCCCACTCTCTCGTCAAATTACAATACGATACGATAAAGCTTTATTCATTCCCAGAGGAAAATTGGTCTGCCAACAGTCACAACACACAACACACGCATGAAAACTTGAACAAGCAACATTTGGTGTCCTTTTGTGTAAACCAGCATCTGCAGTTCATTGTTTTACGCATGCAAGAACAATTCTTTGGTTATGGTATCTATTGTGTGCACTGTGGAAATTAATTTTTTAGGCATCCAGCCAAAATTGATGTTGACATGTGATAGGAGCCCATTCGGCCCATCAAGTCTACCCTGCCATTCAATCATGGCTGATCTATCTCTCCCTCCTAACTAGATTCTCCCACCTTCTCCCCATAACCCCTAACACCCTTACTAATCAAGGACCTATCTATTTCTGCCCTAAAAATATCCATTGACTCGGCGTCCACAGCCTTCTGTGACAATCCCTCCAAGTCTTTTCAATGTGATTGGAAGGAGTGTAGTGGAAAGTCACCATTTCCATGAGATATATAGAGATGATGCCACTTATATCAACTGGAAAATTGTGAATAAATGCCAGTTCATTCTAATCCACTTTCCTGTATATACTGAGCAGCAATTAGATTAGCCACAGCCACATTTTCAATGTTGAGGAGCTGGGGCAAGAAGGTTCTTTGTCATGCATGCATTTTATTTAATTTGGAGAAAATATTATCAACTTCAAAAAAAAATAAAGCTCTGGATTTTAATACCAATGAGCCATTTTTAATCTGTACAAACACAGCCAGGGAGTAAATGCAAATTAATTGAAGGGTTTATAAATTTGCTAAAAGACAATTGTGGCTTGCAGGAAATTATCCTTTATCTGTTGGATTTCAAGGAATAGATAATACAGATGCTGGATGCGGTAATTTGCAAAAATGTCTGTGGCCAGGGCACCATACTGATTTTAACAAAAACTCTGGATTATTTTATCTACTGTAACATTAGACACGCGTTTTATGCATCCACCTCACCTTTACCTCACCTTAACTCACCAACAGTCTGTCTGCCCCTTTTCATCTTCATTGTTTTTTTAGTATGTGTTAAATGTATGTTTTTAGTGATCTTTAGTTTGTTTGGGTGGGGGAGGGAGTTGGGGGAAACTTTTTCTAATCTCTTACCTCGAAAGATGTGCGATTTGTTTCCGTATTAGATTAGATTAGATTAGATTTCCTTTATTGTCATTCAGACCTTTCGGTCTGAACGAAATGTTGTTGCCTGCAGCCATACATGTAATAATAACAACACACAATAAACACAAATTAACATCCACCACAGTGATTTCACCAAGCACCTCCTCACTGTGATGGAGGCAAAAGTCTTAGAGTTACTGTCTCTTCCCTCCTCTTCTCCCTCTGCGCCGAGGCGATACCCCACCGGGCGATGGTATCAGTCCCGCGGTTCAAGCTCCACGGCCCGGGGGTGGTCGAAGCTGCCGCCCTCCAGTCCAGCGGACGCAGCTGTTGCAACGGGAGCTCCGGAAAACAGGCACCAGCCTGTGACCTGCGAGCTCCCGACATTGTCATCCACTGGCCCGCGGCCGAGCCCCGGATCCAGGTCGCCGCCGCCAGAACGCCGCCTCAGCCGCCGGAGCACCGTCTCCGCCCCGCACCGGGCCGCCCACACGGCAGCGTCTCAGCCCCGCACCGGGCTGCCCCCACGGGAGCATCTTCCAGCTTTGCATCTCTGTCGGTACTGTGGCCTATCATCAAGGAGTTGACGGCCTTTGCTGGAGACCGACTTCGAGAGCTCCACCACGGGAGCCTGTGGACTTACCATCGTGGAGCTTGCGGTCTCTGGTTAGAGACCTACATCGGAAACTCCAAGCCACAGGAGCTTCGATCGCCCCGATGCGGGAGCTTCGAACGCCCCGGCAGATGGTTCGACTGCCCGACTGCGGGAGAAAAATAAGGTAAGAAAATTAGACTTTGTTGCCTTCCATCACAGTGAGGAATGTGGGGAATCCGCTGTGGTGGATGTTTATGTTGACTTTTATGTACTCGTGGGTCTTGTTGTTTTTTTGGTATGGCTGTATGGTAATTCGCATATCACTGTACCTTAATTGGTACATGTGACAATTAAAGACCTTTGAAACCTTTGAAAACTTTGAAATTACAAAGTTGGAAATCCTATAAACATGGCATCATAAGCAACAGGAGCAGGATTAGGCCATGCGACCCATTAAGTCTACACCGCCTTTCCCCCATAACCCTTGACACCTGTATATGTGTGTATGTGGCTATATATGTATACATATATGTGTTTGATATTGTTAATGTTATTTCATTTTGCCAATAATTGTAACATTAAATATACATAACGATTTTTTGAAATCTAAATATCATAATCACATTTGCTTTGCAGCAATTGTATATACTTTTATTATTTAATATAACTTTTATTACAAATTATCCTCTATAATGACTTGACAGTCTGTTATATTCTGCTACTTTTTAGTAACAACACCCTAATAAAGCCTTAATTGGGTAAAGAATTATACAATTATGGAAAAGTGTTTCTGAAATGAATACATTTATATATTTGAAACACTACAGTTTATTCATCTCAAATGAGGATTAAACATGAGATATCAGAATTGTTCCTGACATCATTCCGATTTTGGTTTGTACTGTTTTATTCTGGATTGAAAATAATGATCATTTCGAGTTCACACTGTCTTTAATTTATTGACGTTCATGTTATGTATATAACTAAAAATCTCATCTTGACAACTTACTGTTAATTGATTTTAGATATCGCTGTGATATTTGGCCATCTTACTCAGAGCCCTCCTCCGCTGAGGCAGCCCCGAAGATTTTTCAGATCGATGAAAAATAAAAAAGTTATGTATGTTTAAAAAATATTGAGATCAGCTGATTGGTCCTCTCACCTGTCAATCACCATAATGAAGGTAACGTCCCTTCCTGGAGGGAGGGGGGGGGGGGGGGGGGTGGGCAGAACTATAAAACCCCGAATGCCTGAACATGAGGCAGTCACTTTGGAAGATCGCAAGGGAGAGGCCACAACTGTGATTCTAATCAATGAATCAACTGAACTATGAGTCTGCAATGTACTTGCAATAAATGATTTGTTAGCCATTAATGAAAATGCAATGAGTTGTTTGGCCTGCCTGAAACCACTAATTTCGGCCCACAAGGCCCCTATTAGCCGATCTGTGATGGAGGCAAAAGTCTTAGAGTTACTGTCTCTTCCCTCCTCTTCTCCCTCTGCGCCGAGGCGATACCCCACCGGGCGATGGTATCAGTCCCGCGGTTCAAGCTCCACGGCCCGGGGGTGGTCGAAGCTGCCGCCCTCCAGTCCAGCTATTCCTTCTCCAGCTGTCCGGCTGAGTTACTCCAGCAGTTTGTCTCTACTATATGGAATGAGCTGCCAAAGAAGGTGTTTGAGGCAGGTACAATAACAGCATTTACAAGATATTTGGACAGGTGGGTTGGAAAGATTTAGAGGGATTTGGACTAACTGCAGGCAAATGGGACTAGTTTAGATAGGAGGAGCATTTTGGCCCAAAAGGCCCGTGCCAGACCAGGAAAAGTCTGGAAAAAGTGCCTTTCACTGAGATTTCACTCAGATTGTTTTTAAAGAGTCCCTTCGGCCCATCAGGCCTGTACTAGCCCAGGAGGAGTCCCTTCGGCCCGTCAGTAAATATTCCCCCTGCAAGTATTAAACCTCACCCCAGCATTTTCTCCCTCCCTTCATTGGCTCACTGTGAGATCCAGGCCAGGATAGACTTTCTTCCTTCATTGCTGTGATCTGCAGAAAAAGATGAAAAATGTCTAAAATTGATTCTCCACCCTCTCCCCCTTCTCTCTCACAGAGTCTCTCACCTGTTTTGGGCAGAATTTCTGGCAGTTTCTGAGCTGCCAGCGCACCAGGCCTGAGTGAATGATCTGCCAGCCCACCAGGCCTGAGTGACTGAGCTGCCAGCCCACCAGGCCTGAGTGATTGAGCTGCCAGGCCACTAATCCATTCAGCCCACAATGTCCATACTAGCCCTCTGGAAACCAGTCCGTTTGGCCCACAACACCCATACTAGTGCTCCAGAAATCCCCCCCCCCCACTGGCCACCAATATTGGAATTGGTGGAGAGGTGGAATGTTGCGTCGGGAGACCAGCCCTCCCGTGTGAACATGGGACCCAACGGGTCCCACTTAGTCTAGTTTTACATAAAGTTAGATGGCCAAACCTCTAGCATGACAAATATATGTTGAAGATAGAATCAAAGTGCTGGAGAAACTTAGCAGGTCATTTAATCTCTGAAATGCTTTTTCCCAACCTGTCCATGCTGATCACTATGTCCCATCTAAGCTAGTCCCATATGCTCGCATTTGACCCATTTTCCTCTCAACCTCTCCTTTTCTTGTACCCATCCAAATGACTTTAAAGTGTTGTTATTGTACCTGCTTCAACTACTTCATCTGGCAGATTGTTCCATATACCCGCCACCCTCTGATTGAAAATGTTGACCCTCGGTTTCCTATTGAATCTTTCCCCTTTCACCTAAAACCCGTGACCTCTGGTCATTAATTCCCCTACCATGGGGAAAAAAAGACTCCGTGCATTCACTCTTTCTATTCTTCTCATGAGTTTATACACCTCTGTTAGATCACTTCTCTGTCTCCAGCATTCCAATAAAGTCCTAGCCTGCCTAACCCTCTCCCTGTAGCTCAGGGCCTCGAATCCTGGCAGCATCCGCATAAATATTTCAGCTGTTGTCTGAAAAAATAAGCATGTCTTCACATTTCCCTACATCTTGATGTCAATCTCTACAATATGATTTTGGGCTTATAGAACATCCAGCTACATCGATAGCATCCCACTACTTATCTTTTGTAATCCCTTTATTTCTTGGAGAGACATCTTTCTTTCCCAGCTTTGTTGCTTCATCTCTGGATTCATTTTGGTATTTGTCTGACTAGAAAGGGTGCAGAGAAGATTCATGAGGATGTTGCCAGGACTTGAGGGGCTGAGCTATGGGAAAAGGTAGGACAGGTTAGGACATTATTCCTTGGAGTGCAGGAGTCTGAGATGTGATCTCGTAGAGGTCTATAAAATCATGAGGTGAATAGATAGGTTGAATGCACCTAGTGTAGGGGAATTGAGAACCAGAGGACATAGGCTTAAGTTGAGAGGGCAAAGATTCTTGAGGGGCCTTCAGAGCGTGGTGGGTATATGGATTGGGTCAGAAGAATGGTCTTGACCTGAAACGTCACCCATTCCTTCTCCAGCTGTCCGGCTGAGTTACTCCAGCAGTTTGTCTCTACTATATGGAATGAGCTGCCAAAGAAGGTGTTTGAGGCAGGTACAATAACAGCATTTACAAGATACTTGGACAGGTGGGTTGGAAAGATTTAGAGGGATTTGGACTAACTGCAGGCAAATGGGACTAATTTAGATTGGGCATCTTGATCAGCATGGGTGAGTTGGGCCAAAAGGCCTGTTTCCGTGCGATATGACTTTAAGACTCTATAACATTGAAGAACAAATTGATTGCATTGTTTCTCAATGAGAGGAAGCCGCTGGCTCCCAGTTCTGCATTTTCTAAGTTCAGAAAGATAAAATAGACTTTGCGCACTCTGGTTAATAGAGTGGAATGCATGGTGTAGGATTATAAAAACATTACATCAAATTAATGATTTTATATCCATCTGGAATGGAAGTGAAGCACATTTCTATCTGTAGGCTCCTGCCAAGGAACTGTGAGTCTCTCATCTATGATGTTTGCATGAGGGATGGAAAGGTTGTTGTGTTCCTTAAAAGGTTAAGCTCACATTCTTTAGGGTACGCCCTAAGACAGCTTCAGCTTGATTTTATTTATTATCAGGCATTCTGTCCGTCACCCAGGTGGGAAACACAGTTGCAAATTGCTCTAACAGAAAGGCCTCGGCGTTTCGGAAACATCAAAGCCTGTTCACTCTTTTACATAATCCGCTAGCAAAGAGAAGTTGATTTCTTTGTTCAAAATCTGATTAATTGCTTGGAGGCTGTTTCTCAAAGGATTAACTCACCCACATTAATTAACTAAAATGAGAGCATTTAAAATACTAGGATGGCAACATTTGAATGTCCATTGGTCTCTTCTCTGTCTAAGCCATAATCTCTCACTTGTTTACCTATACGAAATTGCCTGGAAATCTTCGATAGTCAGAATTATTTTATCCTTGCGCACATTGAGTGTTGAACATCCAGTATTTGCCAGGTAGCTATTCATAACATGAAACCTTCGAAAGCAAAGCTCAGTCAATTATGACGCACCTTGTGGTTCACTTATAGAGGTAAATACTGTCAAGTGTCAGGAGTGTCTAATTGCACAAAATGCTGGAATAACTCAGCAGCATCTCTGGAGAGAAGGAATGGGTGACGCTTCGGGTCGAGACCTTTCTTTAGACTAATTGTCATATATCCCAAAAAATGAACAATATGCTTTCTTGCTGCAGTTTATCAGTCCCATAAACACATCAACACTCAGATAATACAAAATAATAACAAATTCAAGAAATTAATAACCATAATACTAGGTAACCATAATAGTGCAAAAACTGGTCCATAGTGCAACCAAAGACACAGTCCATAGAATATTACAGTTGCTGAGGTTAGTGTGCCGCGTTCAAGAGCTTGATCGAAGCTGTTCTTGAACCTGGTGGTTACAGTTTTCAGGCTCTCTTATCTTCTTCCCAATGGTAGCAGTGAGATGAGTGTATGGCTAGGGTGGTCTGGGGTATATGATGATATTATACCCTTCCAGTGTGGAGAGGTTGGTACCTGTGATGGACTGGACAGTGTCTATCACTGTCTGTAGTCTCCATTGTTCCTAGTCTTTCAAGTTGCCGACCCAGCATTTATTGTAAGTCTCTTGCATTTACTCGCGTGGTGGCCTGTGTATAGATACTGCTGCTATGGCCTTGGATTTAATACATGGATGTGATCTGTGGCCTTGGATTTTATGCAGGATTGGCTGGCATTTCAATGGTAATATAAATGTGATTCTGTACACAGTATAATGACTATTGTAAATTAAAAGTCATTGGACAGATCTTTAAAATAAAGAGTAGATTGATCTGCACTGTGTGCTGGTGAATAAGACTCTATATTAGCATGACATTCTGCAAACCACTGATTCTCTAGTAAAGGAATTGGTTCCATTTTCTTCAGAGCAAAATACTGTAATCTTCAAAAATCGTTCTGTAATAATGATCGAACGATATTCTCAATTACTGCAGGTAGTTAGTTTATATTTCCAAAAGGTGTGAAGCAAAGAGTGTTGATCTGGTTTGCACACAGCTAAAATCTTTTATAGTAAAGATTTTAACACGATTGTACTTGAGGGGTCTTTTTTCCTTTGTGTTGTATATACAGTATGTGAGCTTCTTCTTCTTCTTGCGTATGGCGTTCACTGCCTAAAGTTGTAGGACAACTTGTTCTATTGGATCTTATTTGATTGTGCACACCAGGTTGATTGCATTCGTCGAAACAGGGCGGACCACGTGAAGGTTGCAATCTCCCACCACCGTATGTGAGCTCAGTGACTGGATACAAACAAAATATAAGATAATGCTCCATTTTGTTGATTTATTCTTTACTAATGAGGCACAAATTGCACGCCATTGTTATCTCCAGGATGAGAGTTGAGTTTACTGATTACATTCAGAGACCTTGCTGACTTAGCTTAGTTTAGTTTAGTTCAGGGCTACAGCAAGGAAACAGGCCCTTCAACCCATCTAGTCCATGCCGATCAATGTATACTAGTTCTATATTATCCCTGTTCTGCATCCTACACACTAGGGGCAATTTTTCCAAGCCAATTAACCTACAAACCTGCATGTCTTTGGAACCTGGGAGGAAATTGGAGCACCCGGAGAAAACCCACGCTAAACATCCAAACTCTGCACCTGTAGTCAGGATCGAACATGGGTCTCATGCGCGGGAAGGCAGCAACTGTACTGCTGCCCAACTATGTCATGTGCAAGAACTGCAAGTAGCCCAGAGAGGTATCAGCACACAACGGTACCTTTGGCAGTGTTGTAGAGCAGAGGGATTTAGGGGTACTAGTACATTGTTCCATGAGAGCTCTGTCACAAGTAGATAGGGTGGTGAAGAATGCTTTTGTCTCACTGGCATTGATCAGTCAAGGGAAGAGGTTGAAAAGTTGGGACATTATGTCACAGTTGTACGAGAAGTTGGTGAGGCTGCACTTGGAATATTGTGTTCAGTTTTGATCATCCTGCGGTAAGAATTACTCTGAAGGGGGGGGGGGGGAAGGAGGGGTGTGGGTGCAGGCAAATGGGACCAGCTTGGATGGGGCATCCTGGTCAAAGCTCCAAAATGGCAGCACGTCAATAAAAACAATAGACAATAGGTGCAGGAGTAGGCCATTTGGCCCTTTGAGCCGGCACCGCCATTCAATGTAATCATGGCTGATCATCCACAATCAGTACCCCATTCCTGCCTTCTCCCCATATCCCCTGACTCTGCTATCTTTAAGAGCTCTATCTAACTCTCTCTTAACATCTCTGCTCTCTGCACGATGAGTATGCAACTCTCCCACCAAGTTGTCATTCGGTGAACTTTGCGTCAGGCTTGCGTTTGGATCCCAGGCGTTTTAATCGGAACTCAGAGAAACCTCAGTCCATCCCCAAATCTCGGCACAACTGCTCCGAATGTCACCCCTCTGATCCTACCTCTGATTTTGTGCCACTTGCTCACCACTTCCCGCCCCAGCGGTCTGTAACAAATACAGATCTGCAGCTCCAGTGGAACTGACGTGGACGAGGTCAGCAACGATACACAAAATCCTCTGTTCGATGCAATACCATTTGGCTTGTAACAGCAATGGGCTGGCATTGCCAAAATCACTGATTAGTGGCTCCGAAATATTATTGCGATGATTTAATAAGCATTTGGTTTTCCTTTTCCATGAACACATACACATTTTCGATAAACATTGTACTGTACCTGAGTATAAATGACTCATTTTACAACTGCACTGTCCTCTTAACAAAAGCCATTTCACTGATACAATTTTAAAGATGTACGTGCATATTGACATTCCGAGAAAATGCTTTAATTTTGGCAAATCTTTTTTAATTTGTAGACTTTGTAAATAGTATACTGTTGAATATACATTAAGCACATTTACATTCTGGTAATGAATGCTTTAGAAGATATGCCTTGACACAATGCAAGACATTTCTTAATTAGCTGCTTGCTGTTCCAGTTGAATCACTATCTACAGCCAATGCCTGTGCATCAAATTCACTGCAGTCAGTGGAGTGTGAAGCACAAAACCTTGACTTTGCTCCAGTCTAACAATTTTTGGCTAACCCCTTCATGACTGTTACTTTTCAGCAGCAATGCTCTGCTGTTACTAGTTAATCTATTGCTGCATCTAACTAGTGCTGGAGTAGATCAGTGGGTTGAGCAGCATCTGTGGGGATAAAAAGAATATAATTGTTTCGGTTCGATGCCATTTCCCAGGAGTTTGACGGGTAGATAGGATGGTGAAGAAGGCTTTTGGCATGCTGACCTTCATTAATCAGAGAACTGAGGGTAGACGTTGGGACAGAAGGACCACAAATTTCTGGAATAACTCAGCAGGTTAGACAGGATCTCAAGATCTAATGACCTGTTTCCGTTATCATTGTTACTTTTTTGCATACCTTTCATTCATTTGTTCTATATCACTCTACATCATCATCTCTATCTCTCGTTTCCCTTTCCCATGACTTTCCGTCTGAAGAAGGGTCTCAACCTGAAACATCACCCATTACTTCTCTCCAGAGATGCTGCCTGTCCCGCTGAGTTACTCCAGCATTTTGCGTCTATCTTGGGATCGCTGGAGAACATGGATAGGTGACGTTTCGGGTCAGGACCCTTCTTCAGGCTTCTGGGGTGTTATGATATGGTTGTGCAAGATATTAGTGATGTTGCACTTAGAATATCTTTTCAGTTTTGGTCAACCTGCTGTAGGAAAGATGGCATTAAGCTTAAGAGTGTATCAACGATTTACTAGAGTGTTGCCAGGACTCAAGGAGGAGTTTGGCCGACTATGATTTTATTCCATGGAGTGCAGGAGGCTGAGGATAACCATAAAGGGTGCATGGAATCATGAGGGACCTGGAGAAGGTGAATGTGCATAGTATTTCTCCCAGGATAGGAAAGTACAGGAAGCCACAAGTGAGGGGGAAAGATTTAATAGGGACCAGAGGAACAACTTTTTCGCACTAAGGTGGTGGATAAATGCAATGAGCTGCCAGAGGAAATAGTTGAGTCAGATACAACAGCAAAATGTAAAAGTCATTTGGACCTGAATTCAAGATATATGGGCCTATGGACAAGGACAAATGGAACGAGCTTCGAATGGGCATCTTGGCTGGCATGGACAAATTGAGCTGAATGGACTGTTTCCATGCTGTTTGACTCAAGTTGCAGAGTGATTAACATGACAGAATACCTATACCATGTGTTCAGACCTGTTACAGGCACTCAAGGAAAGTGGCCATGCCATTTTCACAGTCCAGATTCCACAACCAGTGCGAGTTCTTAATCTCTAGCTACATGGAGAGGTGGGTTTAGTTATAACGAGAGTTTGGACAAACTTGGATTGTTTTCTTTGATGAAAACAAATGAATATTTGGCCCTGAAATCTGCAACGCACCCAGGTGGTAGATGAAGTTATGTTCTCTGAGCTTGTGTTGGGATTCATTTGAACGATGCAGGAGGTAGAGAGAAGGGAGTGAGGTTGTGAATTAAAGATATAGGCACTGAGAAGCTCAGGGTTTCCATTGTGGACCAGGCAGAGATGTTTTGGTGTTTTGCACAGTTTGATAGTAAGATTAAACGAGAACTTACCAGTTTGAAGTTTGATCGTTATTTTATGAGGAGTAACGTTGAGGGATTACGTGAAGAACCCCGCCAGGCGCATGCGTGTCATTCTTCAAAGCAGCGGTGTGAAATCACAGATAACTGTAATGACTAAACATAGTAAGATTAGAGAAGAGATACCAGTTAAGTATATGATCAAGGGTGGGAGCGGAGGGCACGTAATCCCTCATCGTAACTCCTCATAAAATACAGATCAAACTTCAAACTGGTAAGTTCTCGTTTAATCTTACTATTTTACTTCGGAGTCACGTGAGTGACTACGTGAAGATTTTAAAGCTCTGTGATTTCATGCCGTGGAAACGAGTCCATGCATCACGTCTGCCTTGATGACTGTAGGAGGAATTGTGTTAACATAATTTGGACATGAATTCGACATTGAAATCATAAAATTTATTAACACAAATTTATAACCCCTTTTTATGGGTTTAAATTAATTTACAGAACTTAAATTTGTTTCTGCAAACGTTCCAGGTTTCATTACTGGTTTGAAGACCAAAAAGTGCCTTCTCATTGCCTCTTAGGATATTCGTTTTCTCCATGTATAACGACAGATGTCTTATTATACACAGACGGTCATCTGTTTGGGTATGACCTAAATTGTATATTGAGGCCTGCTGATCCCTGTCTGTTCTGCTTACTAACTCATAGATATGAAACGTAATATTTTCTGTTGTGGAAGTCATGTTGTCCAGTTTTAGTTTATGCAGTGGCTGTACCCTCTGTGCCGTGACCAATGCCATTAGCATGACTGTTTTTAATGTCAGTCTGTGTAGGGACAGAGCTGTTGCTGGAGACCAATTCCTGTGCATCTTCAGGATAATACTTGCATCCCATATTTGGAGTACCTGGTTCTTGGGGATTAGCATTAAAAATTCCCCTCATAAGTTTTGTTACCAGTGGGTGAGTCCCAACAGAGTAACGCTCTGTCCCCTGCCATAGGTAAGTCGATAGGGCACTTCTGGCGCAGTTGATGGCACTGTAACTGAGCCCCTCATCATAGTGGAGGCCTGCCAGATATTCCAGAACAGACGGGATGTTCATGTCTCTGTAGGTGATGTTGTTTTTATGGCAGTGCATCGCCCACTTCCTGATATAGACCAGATACTGTTTTTCGGTTGACTGGCTTTGGGCCGCCGAGATCATGTTCACTGTTCGGTCCGTCAGTCCCAGTTGTAGTAGAGGTGTTTTTAAAACTACAAATTAATAAGTTCAAATGTTTATGGCATGGGTGGCTATCCCTTGTTACGGGATGTAGCAATAAATCTGGTCTATGTGGGATGGTGATACATGGTTCTAATACCATGTTTAATACCACTGGGAACCATGGTTGAGTAGGCCAATCGGGTACTACCAATACCAGACGCAGAGTCTTGTTGTATTTTCCTTAATACCCGACTGATGAGGCAGGAAGGAGGGAATGCGTAAATAAACAATTTCCCCCCCAATGCAGCGAAAATGCATCTGTCACCGCTGCCCCAGGGTCTGGTTCCCATGAAACATAATTTGATAACTGGTGGTTAAGTCTGGATGCGAATAGATCGATATCTGGTGTTCCATATTTTGCTGTAATATCAGCAAATACTTTTTTATTCAACATCCATTCGGTGTTTTCATTAAATTTGCGTGACCTGGTGTCTGCCACTAAATTTAGTCTTCCTGGTAGGTAAGTGGCTGATATCCAAATATCTCTCTGGATACACCATTGCCAAATTGTATTAGCCAGATTGTCACATGATGTCGATTTGTTTCCACCCATGTGGTTAATGTATGCTACCACGGTGGTATTGTCTATCTGTAGTCTAACATGTTGGTGATATGATCCAGTACAATATGACTTTAGGCCATGGAATGCACCCAACATTTTCAGGTAGTTTATGCCCAGTGTGAGTAATAATGATGCCTCCTGAGCAGTCCATCTACCTCCACAGCTGGTGATGGTATTGGTGGCTCCCCACCCAAGTGCACTGGCATCAGTTTGTAGTACCATGGAAGGGTTACTGACAATGATTGGATTGGAACAAAGCCAGATGTTATCTATCCACCATTTTATTCCATTTTAGCTTGATTGGTAGTTTCATAGGTCTGTCAAAGTAACCTGCATTAATTTAGAGTGCTTGTATTTTTGCTCTCTGTAAGTTTTGGTAATGTAGAGGTCTAAATTGTGTGGCTGGAAAGGCAGCCACCATTTGCCAATTACCTTTGCTACCATTCTGGTGGATGGTTTGCTGATGTCAATGAGGTTATGCAAGCCTCTATTAAATCTCTAGCCTTTCCCTTAGGCAGAGTCACCGACATGTGAACTGAGTCAATGGTGAAACCCCCAAATAGTCCATAGTAGTGGAAGGCGTTAGTTTAGATTTAACTGGATGGATAATAAATCCCAGTTTTTCAAATAACTGTTTTGTGGCTGTTACAGTTTGTTTGGCCAATTCCAAAGTTTTGCCCACAATGAGTATGTCATCTAAATATGCCATGACCATGTGTTTACGTTTCCATAGAAATGCTAGGGCTGGTTTCAAAATTTTTGTGAACAGCCTGGGTCTGATGACCCATTTGGCAGTGCTTTATACTGCCAGAGTTGCCCATCCAGTTGAATTTTAAGTAACATCTGTGGTCACATCGTATAGGCACTGAATATTAAGCATCTTTTAAATCGATGCTGGCCATGAAGTAACCTTTGGAAATTAATTGTTTAGCAGTAACAAAGGTATCCATTTTGTCAGATCTATGGTGATGCGACAACCACCATCTTTTTTTGTTTTTGATAAATATATTGGACACGAATTCTAATGGTTCGTGTTGAGTTTTCTCAATTACACCTTTTATGTAAAGCCGCTCCAGTTCAGCTTGCGCTTTTGATTTTTCTTTATCAGAAGGCACGAACATTCGGTTCGGTAAATGTTGAACTGGAGGGCTGTACTTGTGTATAAACTCTATTGTATACCCCTGGATACTGCTTAAGATGTAAGTATCGGTTGTTAACATGCTCCATGCATTCAGAAAAGAGTGTCGTCTCCCCCCAACCTCCATGCTCCCTGTATTTTGTAGGGAACCAGACCCGCCTACCTCCATAGTTACCAGTGGCAGGTTTACTTCTTTTTGTAGGTTCTTCGCTGCTGTTGTTGCACTGGTGTCTGGATTTTCGGTTTGGTTGGCGTTGGAGGACCCCGCATCTTCCAAGAAGGCCGGCCTGGGCCATGGCCTAAAAAGACTCATGTTTTGAATACCGGGCCTTCGAGCTTTCACCAGTTCTGCTGGTGGGTGCGTAGGGGTGCTGTCTTTGGCTGTAGTGTTTGTTGGAGTCCATTTTATTAGTCCAGTAGGTTCTTTTGTTCCTGCACCCCTTGCACACTTGTCTTTCCTTCTGCGGACCCCTCTTCCAGGTCAGCCCAGAACTGACCCGCAGTGCTCCTCTCTGATGAGGTAGAAGCACTGTGCAGCCCTTCAAGAGGTACTGCTGTGTGTTTATCATAGGGCCCACAGTGACCCGACTCCATCTCCCGGAGTCTGTCACATTGGAGCAAATGCTCCACACACCGCTCCATCCGGCTCCAGCGCTCTCGGTCGCTGGCCGCCCGTGGTTGTTCAAAGTCGGACTCCTCTGAGTCCACGACCTTGTTTGTTTTTGTGTCTAGCCTTTCCGCCCGGCTGCGTGGATCTGGCCGGTGGAGGCGACATCGTGCACAGCTGATCCCACTATCGGTGATCCGAGTGCCGCTGGCTGCTGCTGGCTGCCCGCTGCTCCGCGGTCCTCCCTCACCAGCTTTGTCCTTACTGCCCTGCCGTGGAGTGGATTTGGCCAGTGCGGAGGCGACATCGGGCACAGCTGATCCCATCAAGCCCACCAGCTTTGTCGCAGCCCGTTGGTTTCTCCACCTGTAAATGGCATGGTAAAAACACAAAAAGACCGCAGCTCTTACCTACAGGTCCAAGTTAAAATTGTCGCTACGGGCGAACGTCGTTCCACCCCGCCTCCTGCCGTTTTCGACTTGTCCAAAAAGTCGACGGTCCCATTTGAATAGTCTCCCGCCCGGCCATGGTGTTCTGGCCGGCGCGGGACCAAAAGTCGGCACAGCTGATCCCTTACGGGGCTTGTGCCTTCAGCTGCTGCTGGCTCCCGCAACTTAGTGGTCCTCCCCAGCCAGCTTTACTCGCAGCACTTGTGGACACTATTTTGTCCAGCTTCCCCCCCCTGTGAAAAAACAGTGCGGGGACAAAAACTGCCGCAGAGTAAATCACTTACCTGTAGGTCGCGGTTTCAAACTTACCGCTGCGGGGTTCTTCACGTAGTCACTCACGTGACTCCGAAGTAAAATCTCTCATTTGAAGAGGAGACCACATCGTGAGCATAACTCATTGCATTTAAATGATAAAGAGAGAAGTTATTCATGGTTTTATTCCAGCCGTTACTCCATGCTCTCCACAAGACAGCGAAATGATACCGTTCAATTACCTTGCAAATTTCTTTTTTTCCAGGGTAGGGGAATCAAGAACGAGAGGAGTTGTGCAGGAAGGAACTGCAGATGCTAGTTTAAAACAAAGATAGACACAAAAAAGCTGGAGTAACTCAGCGGGTCAGACAGCATCTCTGGGGAAAAGGAATAGGTGACGAAGGGTCTCGACCCTAAATGTCACATCTTCCTTTCCTCGAGAGATGCTAAGTGGCCCGCTGAGTTACTCCATCTTTTTGTGTCTATCTTCAAGAACGAGAGGAAATGGGTTTAAGGTGAGAGGGGAAAGATTTAATAGGAACATGAGGGCCATGTTTTTCACACAGAGTGTGGTGGATATATGGAATGAGCTGTCAGAGGAAATATTTGAGGCTGGTACTATAAGGGCATTTAAAAGGGATTTGGAAAGGTACATGGATAGTTTAGTTTCGTTTAGATTAGAGATACAATGCAGAAACAGGCCCTTCAGCCCACCGAGTCCATGCTGACCAGCGATCCCTGAACACTGACACTATCCTACACACTAGGGACAATTTACAATCTTTACTGAAGCCAATTAACCTACAAACCTGTACATCTTTGGGATGAGGGAGGAAACCGGAGCACCAGGAGAAAATCAACACTGTTAGGGGGAGAACATACAAACTCCGTGCAGACAGCACCCATAGTTAGGATCGAACCCGGGTCTCAGGCGGTTTAAGGCAGGGAAAAGTTAGGAAAGATTTAACGCAGACAATAGGACTAGCTTAGATGGGGTAACTTGGTCAGCATGGACGAGTTGGGTTGAAGTGCCTGGGTCAATGGTGCAAGCATGCAGAAATAATGTTATTATTAGAGTTGAATATTTCAGGAGGCAACAAGTATAAGCCACGGTCTGCAAAAATAGCAGGAATTTAGAAGCTCTGTTCTGGTGCATGTTGCAATTAGAGATCCCATATTGCATTTCAAAAAGCCTTATACTTTCACCTGCCACTTCCCCCAGTCCAGAAAAGAATAAGCCATCATATTTTTTCAAAGCAGAGCCTGAGTAATCTCGTTTGCTGACGTGCTCGGTAGCTGTGCACTGACATTCTGCTGCAGACAGTTTTGTTGCCGTTTGATACTAAAGATGCTGAAACGTCAACAGCAGCAATCAAACAGAAACGAGCCATTGGTGCCCATCACCAATGCAACAACTTCATCCGAAGCCGAGCAATCGTTTCTTTAAAACCATCCAATTATGTTGCTGGACTTGATAACACGCCATCAATATTAAAACGTCTCGAGCAACAAACTGTGACTGGGTGTCATGCAATCCAGCACAGTCACACAGCTAATTGGAACCGAGATATCACCCAGTCTCTGCATCAACCAGCAGATGGTGCAGTGTGTGAAGGATAAAACACCATTTCCACAGTGAGGGTTTACGAATGTATTAAATGTCTTTGAAGAATGAAATCCTTATTTGCTGCAGCTTTACAGGCACATTAGATACAACAACAAAATATACAATCATAAATATACAATAAATTATCAGTTATTCTCAGTAAACTAGACCATGAGATTGCAAAATAAAACAAAGTATGTAGATAAACCATCATGGCGCATATCTGTGGAGATTCAGAGGGGTTAAGGTTGTTACAGTCATAGAGTTATACAGCGTGGAAACAGGCCCTTCGGCCCAACTTGCCCACGCCGGCCAATATGCTCCATCTACACTAGTTCCACCTGATGGCATTTGGCACATATCCATCTAAATCTCATAATACCAGAGACCTGTACCTGTCCATGTACCTGTCTAAATGTTTCTTAACTGTTGTGGTAGCACCTGCATCAACTACCTCCTCTGGCATTTCTGTGCATTCACCCTATATATTCCTATCATGATCTTATACACCTCATAATAAGTAACTTTGTGGAGTGGAGCGCACACAATAACCTCCATCTTAACACCAAAAAAACAAAGGAGATAGTTGTGGACTTCAGAAGGGGGAGGAGGAGGACTCAAGCAACGCCGATCACCATTAAGGGCACTGAGGTGGAGGTGGTCGCTAATCACAGGTACCTTGGGGTGCAGCTTGACAGTGAGCTGAACTGGAAGTGTCATATGGAGGCGGTGTACAGGAAGGGACAAAGCCGACTGTATTTTTTAAGGAGGCTGAGGTCATTTAATATCTGCCAACCCCTACTGTGCAGTGTCTACCATTGGCCAGTGCTCTGTTTTTTGCTGTGGCCTGTTGGGGAGATGGCGCCCGTATAGCGGATAAAAACAGACTGGACAAACTAATCAGGAAGGCCGGCTCAGTGGTCGGGGCTGAGCAACGAACGGTCCAGCAGGTGGCAGAGGCCAGAACTCTGAACAAACTAGGTTCTATAATGACCAACCCCACTCACCCACTCCATGCCCTGAAGGTGATCAAGAGCAACATCTTCAGTCAGAGGCTGATTGCACCAATGTGCAAAACTGAGAGATACAGGAAGTCCTGTTTACCAGCTGCTATAAGGTTATATAATGCGCATAAATAACTGCACTTTTTTAAAATTAATTGTATTTTAACTTGTATTTTAACGTATTTTAACTTGTTAAGTATGGAAGCCATTTGAGGAAATGTGTGGTGTTATGTCTGTCTTGAAGCTGTCGTGGCACTGTAATTTCCTGAAAAGGATTATTAAAGGTATAATCTAATCTAATCTAATCTAATTTAGATCACCCTTCATTCTCCTGCACTCTAAGGAATAGAGCCCTAGTCAGCACAACCTTTCCCTACAGCTCAGGGACTTGAGTCCTGGCAACATCCCAGTGATTCTTCTCTGCACACTTTCAACATCTTCCCTATAACAGAGTGACCAAAAACTGAACACAATACTCTTAATGTGCCCTCACCACTGTCTTGTACAAGGATGACGTAGGAGTTATATCTGGAACTAGTTGAACAGTCAACACCAGAAACTTCACTGTAATATATAAAGGAAAGGACTAAAGGGAGGTGAATGGATTAAGAACTGTCTAGATAATCAAACTAATGTTGCTTTCCACTGTTTAATCTCCCTCCTGTGCTGATGGAAAGCTTCATAATGGTCATCTGAGAGTATGAGCAGTAAGGAGAGGTTGGAAAACTTGTTTCCTCCAAGCATCGGAGAAAACTATGATAACATTATAAGTGGCATAGTTAGTGCATATACTTTAGAGATAGTTTAGAGATACAGTGCGGAAACAGGTCCTTCGGCACACTGAGTCCACACCGACCAGCGATCCGTGTACATTAGCACCATCCTACACACACTGGGGACAATTTACAAATTTACCCAAGCCAATTAACTTGCAATCCTGTCACGGGGAGAACGTACAAACTCTGCACAGAGAGCACTCGTAGTCAGGATCGAACCCGGGTCTCTGGCGCTGTCAGGCAGCAACTCTATCGCTGCACCACCTTGTGCATCTGTTAAATAAATGAAGAAGTTTCTCTGACACTTTGTGTCTGGCTCAGGATTCCAGCATCTGCAGTTCTTTGTGACTCCTGACTCTCATGATATTAGTCTCCTTGGACTTCTGGTCTTGGGCAGAAGAGGACTTGATGAGTTAGCAATGGTTTGCAGTTGGTTTGTGAGGTTTTGGAATGCAGTGACATGACATAAAAGGAAAGGGTTCGACCACAAATCCTTGAAGCTGCTCCACTAGTTCAGTTTAGTTTAGAAAAACAGCATGGAAACGGACCCTTCGGCCCACGCCAACCTTCGATCACGCGTTCACATTAGCTCTATGTTGTTCCACTCCTTACACACTAAGGGCAATTTTGCAGAAACTATTTAACCTACAAACCCCCATGTCTCTGAGATGTGGGAGGAAATGTACACCCTGAGGAAACCCACGTCATCACAGGTAGAACATGCAAACTCCACACAGATAGCACCCGAGGTCAGGATCAAACCCGGATCTCTGGTGCTGTGAGGCAGTGGCTCGACCAGCTTGTGCTTCACCTTAGCCCTTATCCCACTGCCCTAATTGAAGTCCCTTTTATTGCTGTGGTTCCAATTTGATTTAACCTTACCCATCCTTTTTAAAATGCCACCCCTGTGGCATGCAATGACCTGGACTGGGACATTCTGGTGTGATCACCTCCACAGATCAATAGTTGTAACAGGCGGCAAGGTGGCGCAGCGGTAGAGTTGCTGCCTTACAGCGCTTATAGCGCCGGAGACCCGGGTTCGAACCCGACAACGAGTGTTGTCTGTACGGAGTTTGTACGTTCTCCCCGTGACCCTCGAGACCTTCGGTTTCCTCCCACACTCCAAAGACGTAAAGGCAAGTAGGCTAATTGGCTTGGAGTATGTGTAAATTGTCCCTAGTGTGTGTAGGATAGTGTTAATGTGTGGGGAGATCACTGGACGGCACGGACTCGGTGGGCCGAAGGGCCTGTTCCCACGCTGTATCTCTGAACTAAACTAAAAATGAAAAGAAAAATAACACAGATGTTGGTACTCTGATATAAAAACAGAAATGCTAGAAAAATCTTGCGGAATAGTTAACCTCTCAGGTGTTACTGCGGAAAGTGAGGAAGAAACACAAACAAACAATGTTGTCAATGCGCCTTATTTGTTTCTCAATCTCCACATAAGATTGTGGTGACTCTTTGCGTGTTGGACCCAGGGAGGATCCATTATCATCTGATCCAATTGCTCTACTCTTTTAAATCTCTTTTACCTAATGTACCTGAGCTTGTCTTGATTGTATTTATATATAGTATTATCTGATCTGTTTGGATTGTATGCAAAACAAAGCTTTTCACTGTCCCCCAGTTGACACACGACAATAATAAATCTAAACATACACCCAAACACTAATCCAGCCTGGTCTGAAGAAGGGTCCCGACCTGTAACGCCATCTATCAATGTTCTCCAGAGATGCTGCCTAAGCTGGTGAGGTACTCCAGCACCTTGTGTCTTTTTTTTCGCAAACCGGCATTAACAGTTCCTTGTTTCTACTTCAGCAGAAGCACATGCTAATCTCCTAATCCTTCCTGCGGGCTGCGGAATAGTTGTCTATGTGCCCAGCCCTGCACTTGATGAAGAAAGGTAAATGAAGACATGGAATTTAATTGATTCAGGTTTAGTGGATCAATAGTTACGCCTGTAATATATTCCAGAATAGCAATGAGTACATTTCTATTGTTAATAGCACCACTCTTCACCATAAACTATTCAGTAATAATTAGTTATTGACTTTGTGGTAAAAATATTTTGGCTTCTCTCTGCAAATTCCCTTTTCCCCCTGGTCATTCCCTCTTCGCTCCTTTCCAATCAGGCAGAAGATATAAGAGCTTGACAGCACGTACCACCAAATTCAAAAACAGCTTCTTCCCTGCTGTTATTAGCAAAGGTCCTATAGCAAGCAAGGTAGCCCACGCGACGAAAAAAAACGTAGTACGGTCACGGGCAGATTCATGGGTAATTTTCGGCCCCATTTCCGTAACCGGCTTCCGTCTCCACACCAAAGATCCCATAGCGGAGCAAAGATACTAGTGTGGAGACGGAAGCCGGTTATGGAAACATCCTTTTAAAAATAAAAGTTCTTTGGTAAAAATCTTCTCATTTTCAGAATTATAATTTATTAACACAAACTGTTCCCCCGCTGGTCGGGTCGGGTCGGGTCGGGT
Source organism: Amblyraja radiata (assembly GCF_010909765.2). NCBI lineage: Eukaryota > Metazoa > Chordata > Chondrichthyes > Rajiformes > Rajidae > Amblyraja > Amblyraja radiata. The sequence goes on from NC_045988.1 coordinate 8,147,446, forward strand.
TACTGAAATGGATGAAAAAAAGGCTCACGTTCCGCTCCGTTGCGTACTACATGTCAGCCCATTGCATTTAGAAGGAGTGGTCTATCTTGCTCCGCTATAGGATCTTTGGTTATTAGACGACTGAATGGTCCTCCCATAAACTACCTGTAGGTGTAATCCTGAACTTCCAACCTACCCCTTTATGAACCTTAGACATTGCCTCTGTAGCTGCAATGCTACAATGCTGTAACACTATATTTTGCACTCTGGTGTTTTACTCTTTGCACCTGCTGGCGTACTTGTGTATAGCTTCATTGGGACTCATGTAGAGTCTGATTTGATTTGTTTGGATAGTACACAAACAAAAACATTTTCACTAACTTTACTCCTTCCTCTGGTTTTATAATTCATTCCCCTTTCAAACCTCGTCTACCCTTATTTACACTACATTCCAGCTTCTGCAATCCCTTGTGTCTGCATTCTAAAGGGTTTTGCTCATTTCTGGGTACAGGTGACAATAATAATCGCAATAAACCAAACTCTGCAGTCTGTGCAGTTTGCAACCTTTCGGAAATGAATTAAGAGAAACCTCTTGTATTGTTGAGAATGTCCGTTATTTACAAGCTTAGCCTCTGTAAAGTGTCCTGAATATCTTATGATTGATTGCAAAAGATCTAAGTGAGTTTTTAATAATGTACCAAACAGCAATTACTCCTCGAAAGCCCATTCTAAAAAGTTGACTTTAAATCAATGGACTGTAATCCTCTCAGATAAATATTTCAATATATAAGGGATTTCAGAATTAAAATTAAAATGTTTACTTAGGACATTTCAAGTTCTACTTTTAGTCATACTTGTGCATTCAAATCTTTACTTCTAACCTTACTCAGTTTAAAAAATATATTCATTTTGCTTTTTGATTTAGAACATAGAACGGTACAGCATAAGAACTGGCCCTTCGGTCCACAATGTCTGTATGGAACATAATGCCAAGACCCACTCTTACCTGCCTGCACATAATCCCTGTCTGTCCATTTCCTGTATATCCATGTGTCTATCCAAAAGTCTCTAAAATGCAATTTGATCTTTGCAGTTGGCTGACATGACACTGTTGGGAGCCAGTAATCCCATTGAACTGAAGCTCATTAGTAGGCAGTGCCCGTAGATAGACACAAAATGGTGGAGTAACTCAGCAGGTCAGGCAGCATCTCCGGAGAAAAAGGACTAGTGACGTTTCGGGTCGTGACTCTTCTTCAGACTGAAGGTTGGGGGTGGAGGTGTTGAAGAGCTGGAGACTATGCTTTTTCTCTGGAGATGCTGTCTGACCCGCTGAGTTACTCCACCACTTTGTTTTTACCTTTGGTATAAACCAGCATAAGATCATAAGAACATGTGATAGGAGCAGAATTAGGCCATTCAGCCTATCAAGTCTACGCCATTCATTCATGGCTGATCCATCTCTCCCTCCTAACCCCATTCTCCTGTCTCCAGCCCATAACCTCTGACACCCGTACTAATCAAGAATCTATCTATCTCTGCCTTAAATATATCCACTGACTTTGCCTCCACAGCCCTCTGTGGCAAATAATTCCACAGATTCACCACCCTCTGACTAAAGAAATTCCTCCTCAGCATCTGCAGTTCTTTGCTTCTACACATTGACCATTCTGTACTCTGTTGATTAAAATGGTTCAATGGTTCTTTATTGCCACATATCCACTGCACAGTGAAATTCTTTTAGCATAGCTCACACATACACAGTCGCCATATTTTGGTGCCATTTACAAAAGGACCAAGTGCAAAGTCCGCATGCTCGATGCACTGGAGCGTTCCTGATCCAACTGAGCCACAGGCTGTTGTAGAGCCTCTTCCATCGCCCTCAACCGGCTCGACACACTAACAAATGTCCCTCAGCCCTCGAAAAGACACTAGAGTCAGCATTCCTGCTCTTCTTTGATATAGAAGGTTTAATGTTTTATCTAAACATCTGACAGCATCTCAAAATAGGACAGAGCTCCCTTGGTATTGGACTACAATATCAGCTCAGCTCTTTGAGCTGAGGTTTAGTTTAGTTTAGTTTAAAGATACAGCGCGGAAACAGGCTCTTCAGCCCACCGAGTCCGCGCCGACCAGCGATCCCCGCACATTAACACTATCCTACACTCACTAGGGACAATTGTTACATTTACCAAGCCAATTAACCTACAAACCTGTATGTCTTTGGAGTGTGGGGGGAAACCGAAGATCTCGGAGAAAACCCACGGAGGTCACGGGGGGAACGTACAAACAGCACTAGTAGTCGGGATCGAGCCCGGTTCTCCAGCGCTGCATTCGCTGTAAGGCAGCAACTCTACCGCTGCGCCACCGTGACCGGTCTCGGGGAAAAAACCGGGAGATGTCTGCCGAGATGCTACTAAAAACACTGACCACTCCAGAAAAATGAAATAAAATATTTTGAGAGAGAAAATTAACAAAATCATTAAAAAGCAATAATGGCTTTTCCAGATACACATTAGCAGAAAGGCGAGGGCCACCAAAAGATAAATGAGTCTGTTGTTTTGGAAAGCGAGGAGTGCCAATTACACTAATAAGCATCTTAGCCTAGTTTTCTGGAGCAGGGAACATTGGGAATATGGGCTGTAAAACAGTTAGTGGTGATCAGTATCAAAAACATTTAATGCCAAGGAAAAGTATTCAAACCAAGTAAAATAAAAATGTGAATTCTAAGGAAAATTCATGAAGAATGAATGAATTCTACCATATTTGTACCAATTGTTAACATTGATAGTTTCAACTATATTTTGCCCAATGTAAGGAATATTTGCGCCAAAGAGTAGAATCATAGGCACAGCGGTAGAGTTTGCTGCCTTTTATAGCGCCAGAGTCCCGGGATCGATCCTGACTACGGGCGCTGTCTGCACAGAGTTTGTATATTTTTTCTGTCGCTCGCATGGGTTTTTTCCGGGATCTCCAGTTTCCTCCCACACTCCAAAGACGCACAGGTTTGTAGGATAATTGTAAATTGTCCCTAATGTGCGAGGGACAGTGTTAATCCGCGGGGATTGCTGGTCGGCACGGACTCGGTGGGTCGAAGGGCCTGCTTCCGCACTTTATCTAAAATTAAAACTCTCTCCAAAGAAACAACACCAAATTGGAGGAATGACCTCAAGGAGTAGGAACAGAGCCTCTGAGAGTTTATGCACAGCAGGAACTGAGATAAGGAGAGATTAAAATGCCCTTGTGTGGGTCTTGTTGAGAATAAAGTAAGGCCCTTGTGCAGTGAGACAAAGTGCTGGAGGAACTCAGTTGGGCAGGCAGCAGGAAATGGACAGATGATGCTTTGGGTGGCCCAAGATGATGCTTGATGATGGCCCTTCTGAAAATTAGGGCAGCAAAGATAATAATGTCAGGATTACTCCCACCCTGGCCACGTTCTCATTTCATTACTATCATCGGGAAGAAGGTACACACGAGAGGGCATGTGTTTATGGTGAAGGAGGAAATATTTTCTAGGAACCTGAAGGGTAACCTTTTCACACAAAGAGGGTGGTGGGTGTATGTAACGAGCTGCCAGAGGAGGTAGTTGAGGTAGGTACTATTGCAACATTTAAGAAGCAATTAGACACGTACATGGATAGGACAGGTTTGGAGGGATATGGGCTAAACGCAGGCAAGTGGGACTAGTGTAGATGGAACATGTTGATCGGTGTGTGGGAAAGCTGGGCCGAATGGCCTGCTTCCACACTCGACGACTCCATAACTCTATCTCTCTAACGTATGCAAGTCTGAAAATCATGACCTTCAGGTTCACGAACAGCTTTCAAATAACCACCGGGCTCTTGAACACTAACCCTGATTCTCAACTATGGACAGTCTTTGGTTGCACTAAAGACTTTGGGCTTTTTGAAATAGTATTGGGATTTTTTTTTCAATCTATAGATTTTTTTGTGTCTATTATGTTATCTATGACTACTGTGTCTACAAGCCTGTTATTCTGCTACAAGTAAGATGCTTCCCTCCCTACAGACAATGAGCAATTTACAGAGGTCAATCTCTGAAAGATTGCTGCATTGAGATTCCATATCCTACATTACAGCAGCAGCCTCGTTCGAAAGGACTGGTTGGTTGTAAAACACATTGGGTTAAATGGAGGTTGCACAATGTAAATCTATTTTACGTCTTTTATGTTCTTGGGATTTGTTGTGCCTTGTAGTGCAATTATCCGGTCTGCAAACACTAACTACTTAATTTCGAATTTGACATGCTTTCTCTATTAATGCATGAATCCTCTGTCTTTGATATATACAGTGAGAAAATAAAATTGTTACAGGCGCTGGATTTCCCTCTGCCTGTCCAGGAGGTTTGCAACTTTAGTTTAGTTTAGTTTATTTATTGTCTCGTGTACAGAGGTATCGTTTTGCATGCTGTCTCGTCAAATCATATTATGGCAAACTCAAATTGCTGGAAGATCTCAGTAGGTCAGGCAGCATCAGTGGAGGGAATGGACAGACGACATTTCGGGTTGGGTCTCTTCTTCATCCAGGACCGAAGGCTCCATCCACGACCGTAAGAAATTCCAGCAAATTGTGGACTCAGCCCAGTCCATCACACAAACCAACCTCCTTTCTACTGAAGAAGGGTTTCGGCCCGAAACGTCGCCTATTTCCTTCGCTCCATAGATGCTGCTGCACCCGCTGAGTTTCCCCAGCAATTTTGTGTACCTCCCTTCTATTGATTCTGTTTATACCTCACGCTGCCTCGGCAAGGCCAGCAGCATAACCAAGGATGGCCACTTCCTCTTCTGCCCTCTCTCATCAAGCAAACGGTAGAGGTGTGAAAACGCACACCACCAGATTCAGGGATAGTTTCTTCCCAGCTGTTATCAGGCAACTGAATCATCCTACCACAACCAGAGAGCAGTGCTGAACTACTATCTACCTCTTTGATTTCCCTCGGACTATCCATGACTGAACTTTGCTGGCTTTACCTTGCTCTAAACATTATTCCCTTATCATGTATCTATACACTGTACATGGATTAATTATGATTTGATTTGATTTGATTCAATTTATTGTCATTGCACTTTTCAGTGCAACAAAATGGTTTAGCCTGCAGTCATAACATAGAATAAATACCAAACACTCAACACAGTTTAAAGTCCCAAAGTCATTGTCTCTTCCCTCCTTGCTCTCCCTCTGCGCTGAGGCAATCCAAGCCTCCGATGTTGTGACCCCGCCGGGTGATGGTAGGTAAGTCCCGCGGCTGAATCCGTGCTCCGCAAACGGGCCGGTTCAAACTCTGCGGCCCGGGGTGGTCGAAGCTGCCGAAGCTGCCGTCCTCCAGTCCAGCGGACGCAGCTGTAGTTGCGGGAGCTCCGGAAAACAGAACTCGAGCTCCCGATGATGTCGTCCACTGGCACGCGGCCGAACCTCCAAGGCTCCAAAGTCGGGTCGGAAGTTGGGTCGCACCGCAACCACAGCCCCGAAGTCGGCCAGCCTCGCGTTGGTAAGTCCTGGCTCTGCCGCCGCAGCCTCGAGGTCGGTTGCAGTTGGAGGCCGCCAGCTCCGCGATAGGCCTCAGCGCAGACGGACACGGAGACGGGGGATACGGCAAGAAAGGTCGCACCCCCCCCGAAGGAAGAGTCAAAAAACATGTTACACCCACCCCCCCACACATACACAACTAAATAAACCGAAATAAACTGTAAAAACGGGACAAAAGAAAAACAAAAAACAGAAAAATCAAACGGACTGCAGGCGAGCTGCAGCTGCTAGGCAGCGCCGCCACTTCCGGAGTGATCATGTATTGTCTTTCTGCTGACTGGTTAGCACGCAACAAAAAAATATTCACAGTACCTCGGTACATGTGACAATACACTAAACGGAACTCAAATCATACTATAAATGAGTACAATGGATCCTTATCTGGAACAGCACGCAGAGAGTCGCTACATCCCAGCGCCATCTTGCAACTTCCAAGTCTCTGAAAAGTCTGATCTTGGTCCAAGGAGATCTGCAGTTTCTTATTTTCTCGCTTTAAGGCCCGTGTCGTGGCGGCACTGGATCGGTGAAGTTGGGGTGGGCCCCCTCCACCGCCGCTCCGTGCAGTTGCCGCAGGCTGCGCTCGATGCACTCGGGCCTCCTGCAGCAGCCTCCACCAACACCAATGCCTATGATCACCGCAAATGCACCGTCCATCGCCTCCAGCAGCCGCCCCTCTGATCCCGTGCCTTAAGAACGGTGGAAATTTTGGAACATTGTACAGGTCCCAATTGTTAACCCAGAATATTGCATTGCTTGGCACATTCAACAGGAAATGTTCTGAAATCACAGACATAATTCATCAACAGTTCTGTAAGAGAGAGACTTTTGCATATCAGAGATGCCATCTGTGCTGATCTGCTGTGCAGATTGTTTGAATTCATATTGATTACTGAACAGTAAATTGCTAGCAGATGTTGTTCCATGCATTATATCTGCAGCTCGAACAGCAGCTACTCTTGAGCTAATGCCTCAAACGTTCAGATGTCTTGGTAATACATCATCAGTCCTTCAATGGCACTTGATCTAAATCCTGGATCTAAATCCTGGATTTTCCTTCCCAACAGCACAGTTTCTTCAAAATGATATCTTTAGCAAAATATCTTCAGTCCAACCTGTAACATCACCTATCTATGTCCTGCACAGATGCCTGAACCACTGAGTTCATCCATCATTTTGTTTTATGCTTTCACGTGTCTTTGGTTTAACCAGATAAATGGAGAGCACAAATTGCTGGAGGAACTCAGCGGTTCAGGCAGCATCTCGGGAGGACATGGACAGCTGATGTTTTGGGACGGGACACATCTTCAGACTGATTTTAGTGAGGGAGAGAAAGCTGATGAAGATGATAAACATGATGAAGGTTTTTGTCTTGACCTGTCTGTCAGGCCATGACCCCAGATTCCCACCATTCTTTGGCTAAATAAATAATCTCCTCGACTTCCCTCGGTCAAATAGCTTAAATCTTTAATAATAATAATAATAAATTTTATTTAATGGGAGCCTTTCAGACATCTCAAGAACACCTTACATAGTAATCGGAATAAAAACATATAATCGGAATATAACAAGTAATAAAGACATCACAGAGACACAAATTAAAAACAGAATTCAATCCAAAAACAGAAAATCAAAAACACAGTGTGAAGAGAGAGCAGCGGCAGCCAAAGCGCGCCAGCGTCCACTCTCTCTTCACGGCAGCCATCTTGGACACAGACCTACAGGACTACAATTAGACAAAAAAATCATCCCCCCACAGTGGATAGCACTGTGGAGGAAGGCACAATGTCCAGTCCCCACCCCATGTTTGCCCTCCACTTATCAACTGCTGAGGGAAATAAATCCTTGGTGTTCTACCTAGGCTTCTAATTTAATGCATATTAACAATACACATGTAAAGTGAGAGGGACAAACTTAAGGTGAGAGGGACAAGGTTTGAAGGACATATGTGGAGCAAGTTTTTTGACACAGAGGATGGTGGGTGCCTGAAACACTTTGCCAGGAATAGTGCTGGAGGTAGATACAAAGGTGGCATTTAAGGGACATAGATATGACATGGATATGCGGGGAATGGAGAAATATGGATCACATGCAGGAAGAGGAGATTAGTTCAACATGGCATCATGTTCGGCACAGACATGGACATGAAAGTCTTGGATAGAGTGGATGTGGCGAGGCTGTTTCCACTAGTGGGAGAGTCCAGGACAAGAGGTCATAGCCTCAGAATTAAAGGGCGTTCTTTTAGGAAGGAGATGAGGAGAAATGAATTTAGTCAGAGGGTGGTGAATCTGTGGAATTCTGTGCCTAGGAAGGCTGTGGATTAGTGCGCGTGCCATGGGGTTATGGGTAGAAGACAGGAGAATGGGGTTAGGAGGGCGAGATAGATCAGCCATAATAGAATGGTAGAGTAGACGATGGGCCGAATAGCCTAATTCTACCCCTATTCCTTATGACATTGTGGGTTAAAGGGCCTGTTCCTTTAGACTTTAGAAATACAGCGTGGAAACAGACTCTTCAGACTACTGTGCCCACGCCAACTAGCAATAACCCCATATACTAACACTATCCGACACACTAGGGGGAATTTACAATGTTACCAAAGCCAATTAACCTACAAACCTGTACATCTTTGGAATGTGGGAGAAAACCGGAGCGCCCATGGAAAACCCACACGGTCATAGGGAGAACGTACAAACTCCGTACAGGCAGCACCCGTAGTCAGGATCGAACCCAGGTCTCTGGCGCTGTAAGGCAATAGCTCTACCGCTATTACACTGTTTTATTGACATTGAGACATGCTGCAAATAATGTTTTCTTCAATAATGAGCTTTAAGCAGAACTGTTAGAATTTCAAGATACGTTGTACAATCTTCATGAAGAAATTCCAAGCAGTGAAATTAGATTCACAGTAGAGGTACATCTTGGCCAAGGAGTTAACTAATTATCACCTCACCAGTTAACCTGGGTTTGCTGTAATAGAGATTTTCTTTTGATTCAACGGATTTTACCACTTTAATATTGCAACCTTTCTTTATAGTTCTGCTTTCTCTTAATAGAGAGGACATTCTGAGGAGGCATTGCAAAGATAAGAAGGATCCAGTACTGAGACAAATTAAAAACTGCACAACACAAAACAGACATCAATGGACAGGTTAACAAGCCAAGCTTTTAATCAAGCCATACCAGAGGAAGTCAATACAAATTAAACTGTGTGCTGTGCAATTCATTTAACCGAATAACACCTCAAATAATTCATCAAAATGGTCTTGTGGCAACAACAGCAGTGCACTCTGACTGAGCTCATGTTTGGTCTGGGATGGACAGGATTTAGAACATAGGACATAGAACACTACAGCACCACAGGAATACAACAGGTATTCTCTGCCACAGAAGGCAGTGGAGGACAATTCACTGGATGTTTTCAAGAGAGTTAGATTTAGCTCTTAGGGCCAACGGAATCAAGGGATATGGGGAGAAAGCAGAGATGGGTACTGATTTTGGATGATCATGTTGAATGGCAGTGCTGGCTTGAAGGGCAGAATGGCCTACTCCTGCACCTATTTTCTATGTTTCTACATTTCTATGTAGCACAGGAACAGGCCCTTCGGCCCACGGAGTCTGTGCTGAACATAATGCCAAGTTAAACTGATCTCATCTGCCTGCATAGATTGCAAATTTGTGCACTCGACCTAGAAACTTGCAGGTGGGCCCATGCACATAGCTCAGGGCGGTCTGTAAATGGTGCAGAGTTACAGCAGGTCTGCATGGTGGCATAGCGGTAGAGCTACTGCCTTACAGTGCCAGAGACCGGGGTTCGATCCTGACTACAGGCGCTGTCTTTACAGAGTTTCCCCCGTGACCTGCGTGTGTTTTCTTCGAGATCTTCGATTTCCTCCCACACTCCAAAGACGTACATGTTTGTAGGTTAATCGGCTTGGTATGAATGTAAAATTGTCCCTTGTGTGTGTTGGGTAGTGTTCATGTGCGAGGGTTGCTGGTCGTTGCGGATTCGGTAGGCCGAAAGGCCTGTTTCTGTGCTGTATCTCTAAACTAAACTAAACTAAACTAAACAGCAAGACAGGATCAACACTGGACATGAACAAATGGTACTCTTTGCTCTTTGATATGGATCAATGCAGGCAGAGGAGGTAAGTTTAACTTGGCATCATGTTTGGCACAGACATTGTGGGCCAAAAGGCCTGCACCTGTGCTGTACTGTTCTATGTTCTATGTTTTAATGATTATACAATACAATTTATTTATTGTCATTTGAACCTCAAATGAAGTTCAAATGAAATTTGGTTTCTGCAGTCATACAACAAGAAACGAACCAAGACACACAACCAACACAATTTACACAAACATCCATCACAGTGAATCTCCTCCTCACTGTGATGGAAGGCAAAGTCTTGTCTCTCCCCTGTGTTCCATTCTTCTCCCGATGTTAAAACCCCCGGCGGGCGATGGCAAGTCCCACTTTCTCATCCACTCCCTACATGCCAGGGGCAATTTACAGATGCCAGTTAGCCTAACAAACCTGCACATCTTTGGGATGTGGAAGGAAACCGGAGCACCCGGAGAAAACTCACAAAGCCACAGAGAGATTGTGCAAACTCCACGTAGACAGCACCCGAGGTCAGGATCGAATCGGGTTCTCTGGCGCTGTGAGGCAGTGGCTCTACCAGCTGCACCACTGGTGATTCTCATCCTTTACCACAATCTAAGGCAGAGCTTTCCAAAACTCACAGTGAACATCCAGTCTGCAGTACACTCTAACCAAACATTGCGCTCCCTTCCTTATTCTGAACAGGTCCATGTGAATGTTTGCTGACTTTGATCATGTATTAGTGTTTGTGTGTCTTGCATAACTGCATCTTCAGATAAACAGGCAACGCAAATTCCAGTTCCCATTTGGATCAATATTTTTTGCCGACACAAGTTCTTTGATTATTCAAATCCACTCTCCTTTCTTGAAATCCGTGCTTCAATTAGATTAGTAGGAAGGAACTACTCATATCGATAGCAGCATTAACAAGCTTCAGGTCTCAAGTATTCAATCCTGATCATATAACAAGATGCATAAGCAACACACAGTTAATCCAGTGAGGATCAGTCTATTATTCAAAATGAATAGTCAGGGGTTCTTTGAGACATCTTTGTGTTGTCTCGTTGAATAGAGCAGGACAGAGAAAGTAATTGGATACCTTCAGGGCTGCATCAAGTAGTAAAGTAAAGAGCAGAATGGGAAATCAGAGAAGCGGCTGTTTTGTATTTGAGAAGCAGAAACAAAATGCTTACATTTCTTGTTCAAGAAGGAACTGCGGATGCTGGAAAATCGAAGGTACACAAAAATGCTGGAGAAACTCAGCGGGTGCAGCAGCATCTATGGAGCGAAGGAGATAGGTAACGTTTCGGGCCGAAACCCTTCTTCAGACTGATAGAGGGTGGCGGGGAGTAGGAAGGAAAAAGGGAGGAGGAGGAGCCCGAGGGCTGGGGGATGGGAGGAGACAGCTCGAGGGCTAAGGAAGGGGAGGAGACATCAAGGGCTAACAAAATTGGGAGAATTCAATGTTCATGCCCGCCGGATGCAGGCTCCCCAAGCGGAATATGAGGTGCTGTTCCTCCAATTTCCGGTGTTGCTCACTCTGGCAATGGAGGAGACCCAGGACAGAGAGGTCGGATTGGGAATGGGAGGGGGAGTTGAAGTACTGAGCCACCGGGAGGTCAGTTAGGTTCTTGCGGACCGAGCGGAGGTGTTCGGCGAAACGATTGCCCAACCTCCGCTTAGTCTCACCGATTTATATCAGTTGACATCTAGAGCAGCGGATGCAGTAGATGAGGTTGGAGGAGATACAGGTGAACCTCTGTCGCACCTGGAACGACTGCTTGGGTCCTTCAATGGAGTCGAGGGGGGAGGTAAAGGGACAGGTGTTGCATTTCTTGCGGTTGCAACGGAAAGTGCCCGGGGAGGGGGTGGTACGGGAGGGAAGGGAAGAATTGACAAGGGAGTTGCGGAGGGAGCGGTCTTTGCGGAAGGCAGACATGGGGGGAGATGGGAAGATGTGGCGAGTGGTGGGGTCACGTTGGAGGTGGCGGAAATGACGTAGGATTATCTGTTTGTAGTGGATGTCGGTCAGTCATCTGTCACTACAAACCCACTGACTCCCATGGCTATCTGGACTACACTTCTTCCCACCCTGCCTCCTGTAAGGACTCCATCCCTTACTCCCAATTCCTCAGCCTACGCCGCATCTGCTCCCAGGATAAGGGTTCCACACCAGGACATCTGAAATGTCCTCATTCTTCAGGGATTCCCCTCCTCCACCATAGATGAGGCTCGCACCAGGGTCTCTTCCATACCCCGCAACACTGCTCTCTCTCCCCATCCCCGCACTCGCAACAAGGGCAGAGTCCCCCTAGTCCTCACCTTTCACCCCACCAGCCGTCACATACAACAGATAATGCTATGTCATTTCCGTCACCTCCAACGTGACCCCACCACTCGCCACATCTTCCCATCTCCCCCCAATGTCTGCCTTCCACAAAGACCGCTCCCTCCGCAACTCCCTTGTCAATTCTTCCCTTCCCTCTCGTACCACCCACTCCCCGGGCACTTTCCGTTGCAACCGCAAGAAATGCAACACCTGTCCCTTTACCTCCCCCCTCGACTCCATTGAAGGACCCAAGCAGTCATTCCAGGTGCGACAGAGGTTCACCTGTATCTCCTCCAACCTCATCTACTGCATCCGCTGCCCTAGATGTCAGCTGATCTACATCAGTGAGACCAAGCGGAGGTTGGGCGATCGTTTAGCCGAACACCTCCGCTCGGTCCGCAAGAACCTTACTGACCTCCCGGTGGCTCAGCACTTCAACTCCCCCTCCCATTCCCAATCCGACCTCTCTGTCCTGGGTCTCCTCCATTGCCAGAGTGAGCAACACTGGAAATTGGAGGAACAGCACCTCATATTCCGCTTGGGGAGCCTGCATTCGGAGGGCATGAACATTGAATTCTCCCAATTTTGTTAGCCCTTGATGTCTCCTCCCCTTCCTTAGCCCTCGAGCTGTCTCCTCCCATCCCCCAGCCCTCGGGCTCCTCCTCCTCCCTTTTTCCTTCCTACTCCCTGCCACCCCCTCAGTCTGAAGAAGGGGTTCGGCCCGAAACGTTACCTATCTCCTTCGCTCCATAGATGCTGCTGCACCCGCTGAGTTTCTCCAGCATTTTTGTGTGCTTACATTTCTTGCTGAGTCTGAAGAAGGGTCCAAACCCGAAACATCAACAGCCCATTCCCTCCCCAGATGCTGTCTGACCAGTTGAGTTCCTCCAGCATGTTCATTAGTTATAGGTTTAGAATTAAGCCATTCAACCCATCATGTCTACTCCGCCATTAAATCATGACTGATTTATCTTTCCCTCTCTACCCCATTCTCCTGCCTCTCCCCATAACCCCCAACATCCTTACTAATCAAGAATCTGTCAATCTGCGCAATAAAAGTACTCAATGACTTGGTTTCCACAGCCATCTGTGGCAATGAATTCCACAGCTTCACCACATTCTGACTGAAGAAATTCCTTCTCATCTCCTTCCTCTAGCACTTCGTGTTTTCCTAAATGCTGCCTGCCCGCTGAGTTAAAAAGTTCCCACGGTAAACTCACGATACACTAAGGTAAATGCACGGGCCACTACGTTCTTACAACGAGTTAAAATGTTTCAATTCTTAACCACAAGAGTAAATTTGACTCGTGGAAAACTTTAAACATGTTTGATTTTTTTCAAGAGTTGACAAGTTTCACAGGTACCTGCCGTTAGCGCCACGAGTCTCTAAGTTGCGTCCACGAGTTCCGACGTTACAGTTACGTTAATCGTACGTTATTACCACGAGTTTTAACTCGGGGTACCTCGTCTGTCAACTCTCACCGTGAGACAGGGGTTTTAAGGTTGCGTGCTATCCAGTCAAAGAAAAGACTGTACGTGGTTATGATCCAGTTGTGAGCAGTGTCAAAAATAGATATATTTAAGTAATAAACAAAGTAGCAGAGGAACTCAGCGGGCCAGCAAACGTTTGTGGAGGGAGTAGACCGAAGACATTTCAGGTTTGAAATGTCTTCTGTCTAGAGGGGTAGAGGGGAGATAGCTGATAGATAGAGGTGAGGGGAAAGGGGATGGCAAATGCTGGTGAGTGATAGGTGGATAGAGTTAAGGAGGGATTGATTAAGAGTATGCGCTCCCCTTACATTTGACCTCCCAAAGTGCAATGGCTCTCACTTGCCCAGATTAAACTCCACCGGCCTCTTGTCCGCACATAACTCTAGCTGATTCCCTCCGAGACTCACGACTAAATAAAATTCCATTGCAGGAATCTTTTTGGGTGAATGTCTGAATGAACTTTTTTGGATTCATATGAGGCCTTACAGTGGGTGTGAGGCATTTCTAAACACAGCTACATTTCAATGGCAGTCATTCAATTCTCTCGATACGTGCCCAGTCTTTTCATAAGGGGTCTTGGGACTGGATAATTTCGATGGGTTCACTTTACCTTTGTTAGTTTTGGAGATTACGAAACATACCAATGCACGTAGTTAATCAAATTAAGAATTCAGCTTTCAATACAGAAAGTCTGGAGTTTTAATGTTGTATACATGGCTTGCGGGAATGGATTCTAACGCTTACAATCCATTGAATAATTCAACATCTATTCCCCATGTACATTTACTTATTTCTATTTATATCCTCTGCTTTTGATTTCTTAGATTACTTTGAAGCAACGATCTAGGTTTACCTTATCTCTGCTATTTAATATTTTATGCAGCTAGATTCTTTCCTCCCCCCCCCCCCCCCCCCCCCCCCCCACTTAAATCACATCTTAGAGCACTTTAAAGTGTAATCTTTCTTCATCTTTCGCGGTTCATCCTCTTCATACGGGGGATTAGCTTTTGCTTCTTTTGTGATCTAATGGCAGGAAACGTTGCGCAGCTCTGCCCCAAATACCGTGCCGGCAACTCGTGTCGGGGGAAGGGCTCAGGTGGACGAGGCGTTGAATTTTAGCGGAGATGAACCAGGACAAGACCTTCACGGTGAACGGTGGAGAATCAGGGGAGTGTGGCAGAGCAGAGGGATCTAGGAGTACAAGCACATAGTCCCCTAAAGTGGCATCGCACATAGATAGGATGATGAAGAAGGATTTTGGTACATTGGCCTTCATCAGTCAGGGTATTGAGTACCTTGCTATTTGTGGATTGTATCAACGATTTGAGTTGGAGTTTGAGTTTGGTTTATTGTCACGTGCAGTGAAAAACGTTTGCTGCATGCTAACTAGTCAGCGGAAAGACAATACATGATAAACTAAACTAAATAAAACTAATGCTTAACCTGTTAATCTCTGCTTTAAAATAACTTTGTTACTTCCACAGCTGTCTATGGCAATTAATTCCACAGATCCACCACGCTTTGACTAAAGAACATCTTCCTCATCTCCTTTCTGAAGGTACGTCCTTTTATTCTGAGGCTGTGCCCACTGGTCCTGGACTCCCCCCCCCCCCCCCACGTCAGATAAAAATCCAGTGCAGGGCAGGTTGATTTCCAACTGGGAACAGAAGGAAGTTTGACATGTTGATTGGGAACTGTCAGCAGAACAGGGCGGTTCAGGCAGAACCATAAATCAATGATTTAAAAACCGCCATATTTTGGTGTCTGAAAGTTATGGTCAAAGTGAGACTAAGGTTCCATTTATTGCTGAAGCATTGATGACCTGTCTCCCGCTTCCCACAGCTTCCATCGTTCCGCATTAATGTTATTGATCTAGACCACACTCCACTGGAGCTTCCGATACTCTGGTCTTTAGACTGTTGCTGAATGAATTTGTTTGCTTCACAATAGAATATGTAGTGAGTCTTGAACCCATCTCACCCAATGATAAGTTTAGTTTAGTTTAGTTTAGTTTAGTTTAGAGATACAGTGTTGAAAGAGGGCTTCGGCCCACCGAGTCTGCGCTGACCAGCGATTCCCGCACATTAACACTATCCGACACACACTAGGGCCAATTTACATTTATACCAAACAAATTAACCTACAAACCTGTACGTCTTTGGAGAGTGGGAGGAAACCGAAGATCTCGGGGAAAACCCAGGGGAGAACGTAAAACTCCGTAAACACAGCACCCGTAGTCTGGATCGAACCTGGGTCTCTGGTGCTGCAAGTGCTTTAAGGTAGCAACTCTACTGCTGCGCCACCATTCCGCACCTGTGCCACCGTGCCACACCGTGCTTTGGCAATACATACCCCAATGTTAGATCAGGCAGGTTTTGTTTGCTGACATGTGGAAACTCCTTTACAGAATTAAATGTTATTGTCCTCCCATAAGCTTGGGTGTAGTCCCAATCTTCCAATCTACCTCAATATGGACCTTATGCCCCTGTCCCAATTAGGCAATTTTTGGGGCGACTACAGGCAACTAGGCTGTCGCCGGGGTGTTGCCTGTATGGTCTCCTCAGTCGCCCAAAGAGTCGTACCTTTTTTCTGGAAGCTGCTGGATTTTGAAATGTTCAAAATGTTTCGGCAACAGTCGGCGCCCATGGGCTTGACGCCAACGATAGTAGCCTGACGTAGGTGCTGTTGCCAGGATGACGTAGGTTGTCGCCGGTGCTGACATCGGTGAATTCCATTGGTGACTACCTACATCAACCTACATCAACCGGCGACAGGTACCGGCGACTGAATTGTCTTACCTTGTCGTAGCTTGTGGTGGGTGGACGTAAGTTATCGTAGGTGTGGTCGTACATGGACGTCCTAATAGGTCACCGGTTGTCCGTAGCTTGCCGTAGCTTGACGTCGACTAGGAGGTAGGTATTCATAGACATTGTCGCCAAAAAAAACCGCCTGAGACAGGCCATTTAGACTTTTTATCTGTAACAGTAACAATATAACACCATAGTATTATACTCTGCACCCTTGGTCTTTTTTTCTCTTTGTATCACCTGCAGGGGAGGCACAGTGGCGCAGTGTTAGATTTGCTGCCTTACAGCGCCAGAGTCCCAAATTCGATTCTGACTATGGGTGCTATGTGTTCAGAGTTTGTACGTTCTCCCCGTGACTGCGTGCGTTTTCTATGGGTGCTCTGATTTCCAGCCACGTCCCAAAGATGTGCAGGTTTGTAGGTTAATTAGCATCTATAAATTGTCCCAAGAGTGTAAGACAGAACATGCGTATGGGTGATCGATGATCGGCATGGACTCGGTGGGCTGAAGGGCCTGATTCCACGCTGTATCTCTAAATTAAAGTCAACTAAACCTGGAAAACTTGTGTAAAGAAAAAGACACAAGTCTCAGACCAATCTGATGAAGGGTCCCAGCACTTTGTCTTTTATTTTGTAAACCAGCATCTGCAGTTCCTTGTTTCTACACTCTTGATTGTACTTGACGTGACAGCACAGTGTTTCACTGTGTCTAGGTACCCGTGACACTAACAAACAAACACCAGTAACAGATTGTAGAAATTCTGTTAGAATAGATTAAATAGTGAGATCTTTAGCACCATAGCCCCAATCAAATGCTGGCCCAGAAACACACTCAAACTAAGAAAGAGGGGAAAAAAACTTTGCTTGTTATCTCTGAGCAGTCAAGCTAATGAGTATTCATGTTCCACTCATGAATAATGCACCATTCAGTTACTGACTCTGCATTTAAAATATGCTGGGTTTGCCTTTGTCAATGAATATCATAACCCCTTGTCATTCTGTCACCAAACAGTTTTCAGGGGGGAAAAAATAGTATTCCACATGTTTGACCACTTCTCCAGTCAGAAGAACATCTTGCTCATAATCGCTGATTTACGTCAGACACTTTGCTCTCACCTCAAGTCAAGAGTCAAGAGTGTTTTATTGTCATATGTCCCAGATAGAACAATTAAATTCTTAATTTTCTCTCAGTGCCCGTCAAGGTACTGACTGGATGTCACTGTGGTTGGGAAGAGAACTAAATGAAAATTAGTTTTAGCATTTAATGTGAGCGTTCAAATCATCATTATTTTTGCGCTGGGGCAGATAAATCAAATGCGGTGAAAACCTCATTAGTTTTGGATGTAAACATCAAATCCTTTGGGAAAGAGCTGACCCCAATCTAACAATGACAAGGGGCAGCTACAGAGTTAAAATTAATTATTTGTCATATGGTTGAGGGTTTAGCGATAATTAGATCGTCTGAAAGGAAAAGCAGAAAATATTCCATGGAATAAATTCCTCATATTTAGGTTGTTTTATTTCATTATTTACTTAGCTAGTAATAAATTCTAGCCTGTGACATAACTTATCAAAGTGAAAACTAAACCCTCATGTATGAACATTGACCTCCAATTACAGGTGGTCCCTGCTTTCTCCTTCTCCCCCCCCCCCCCCCTTCCCAGCTCTCCCACAGCCCACTGGTCTCCGCCTCTTCCTTTCTTCTTCCCGCCACCCCCACCCCCACATCAGTCTGAAGAAGGGTCTCGACCAAAAACGTTGCCTATTTCCTTCGCTCCATAGGTGCTGCCTCACCCGCTGAGTTTCTCCAGCATTTTTGTCTACCTTAAGTATCATTGATCGCTTCACAGATTTTATTACTTTCAAAAAAGGAAATATTTGTATATGTACTATCTGTGCCAAACTCTGGACAACAAAAATCTTTTCACAGTCAATGGAGCACTCTATATTGGGGCTTACATTGTATTTGTATTATATTGCATATTAAAAAAAAATCTTACATGCTGCAGCTTAAAAGGCCCGTAAACACAACACACAGATGAATATGCAATAATCCAGAATTCAATAAATTAACAACAGCAATAATAGTGCAAAGAAAAATGAATTCCAGGAGGGGGGGGCCCTCCCTCTCTGCCCCCCCCCCCCCCGCTTTATCTCTGCCCTCCCTTCCCCTCTGCCCCTCCCCACCTCTCTGCCCCCACTCCCCCTCTAGGGAGTGGTAAATATTGGGACCTATGCGTGAGTGGTGGAGTATTGCGTTCGGGAACCAGCCTTCCCCTGTGACGCCGCGCTCCCCCACCCCTCAATCTCGACCCCCCTCCCTCTCCCTCTCCCTCTCCCTCTCTATCCCCCTCCCCCTCACTCTCCACCCCCCACTCTCTAGCCGCTCCCGTGCAGTTGGGGGTTATGCGTGAGTGGATAGGCCGGGGGATGGGGTAAAAGGAGCAAATGAATAATATTAATCTATCAGGGGAGGGTTAGTGTGTGTGGGGGTGGTTAGTGTGTGTGTGTGGGGGTGGTTAGTGTGTGTGTGTGGGGGTGGTTAGTGTGTGTGTGTGGGGGTGGTTAGTGTGAGTGACGCCGAAGGCCACCCCATCCTCCCCACCCTCCCCCCCGCAACCGCAAATTGAGGGGACGGGACCCAACGGGTCCCCCTTGGTCTAGTCTTCTATAGATGCCTTTGATGGTGGTGAGATTAGTGTCCATGATGGACCGGGCAATATGTACCACTTTCTGTAATCTCCATCAAGGTGCCGAACCAAACCATAATGGAACCAGTCGGTATGCTCTCTACCGTACATACGGGCCTCTGGTGATGAACCTTCAAGCTTGTCCTATCTTCTGAGCTTTATTTCTGACTTTGGAGATTCAATTTAATTTGCAGAGATTGCTTTTTTCAAATTTCAAAGGCTTCTGATGATGCAATTCTCACTGCGCGCAAAGATCACCACCTCCCGGAGTCTATCAAAGAGAAGCTTTTGAAGGGAGTGTATGAGACATCAAGATAATCCGTTATGGTGATACCAATGGAATATTGAGTAGGCACAGAGAGAGAGCTGTGTAAAAATACCGCAGCTGCTGTGTTGTTTTCCCTGTTGTTATTCAAGTAGTTTTATTCGTTTGCAAATTCTCGTTTGCAAAGTGTCCAGTGGGTGGGATATCCCATCAGGGTGCATACAACAGCACAGTGACACAACGGTAGAGTTGCGGCCTTACGGCGTCGGAGACCCGGGTTCGATCCTGACTATGGGTGTTGTCTGTGCGGAGATTCGTACGTCCTGCCTGTGACTGTGTACGTTTATTCCGGGTGCTCCGGTTTCCTCCCACATTCCAAAGGCATGCAGATTTGTAGGTTGATTGGTGTCTGCAAATTGTCCCTAGTCTGTAGCATAGAAATAGTGTTGGGGTGATCATTGGTTAGTGTGGACTCAGTGGGCCAAAGGGTTTGTTTCCATGCTGTATCTCTGAACTAAACTAGAAAAATATAATAATCGATAACCAGAATAGTGCAAAACCAAAGTCCTGGTTGAATGTCGGGGTGGTAAGTTTTGATCCAGCGACTTCATATCTTTACAGACAATCAATCAAACTCACCATGCAGTTGAACTGTCTGTTGTTTATGCTACAGGGTACATGACAAGCAGAACACTGATGCCGCAAATTAAGTATTTTAATTGTTTTGGTCACCCTGTTATAGGAAAGATGTGGTCAAACTGGAAAGGGACCAGAGAAGATTTACGACAATGTTGCCAGGGCTCATCGGCCTGAGCAGGCTCGGACTTTAATCCATGGTGCGCCGGAGGATGAGGGGTGATCTTGTAGAGGTGTATAAGATTATGTGAGGAATAGATACAGTGAATGCACAGGGTAGGGTAAGCCAGAGTAGGGGAATCAAGAACTAGAGGACATAGGTTTAAGTTGAGGGGGGAAACAGTAAATAGCAACCCGAGGGCAACTTTTTTACACAAAGTGTGGTAGATATGTGGGATAAGCTGGCAGAGGAGATAGTTGAGGCAAGTACTATCACAATGCTTAAGAAACATTTGGAAAGGTACATGGAAGGGAAAGGTTTGGAGAGATATGGACCAAATGCAGGCAGGTGGGACTAGTATAGATGGTGCATGTTGGTCGGCATGGGAAAGTTGGGCTGAAGGGCCTGTTTCCACTCCAATGACTGACTCTAATTTTATTGTTGACAATTTACCGAAAACCTCTGCCAATGTGAAGTTATTACCTACATCGGATGATGTGTTGAAAAGCGCCTTGAGAATCTTTTATTATAAGCCAAAAAGTCATTGTTAGTTTAGATCATTGTTCAGGACATACTTGGAAGATTGTGTTCATTGGATTTGAGCCCAGTAGTAGGATAAATTCATCTGTTTAATTCATCAGCATTAAAGTGGCATTAATTTCAACAAAGTACCCAGAACATCTGGTTTTGCATAATCCACTTGCTAAAATTGCCAAGACTTCAAATATCTCTCCAATGCCACTTACAAGGCTGTCCAACTGCAATAAAATCTACATTCTATTAAATTTATTCTGGATGCTACTCTTGCTTACTTGGATGTCACCATTCTGATCTATCTTTCTTAATTTCTCCAAGTATCTTCCTTCTGTGTTGGGCAGCTGCGTACTCCAGCCTAAAATTGAGATTCAGTTCCACCAACTTCACTGCATCAAAGTTCTGGTAGTAGAGTGTAACTTGTTGCTCTGACTATATTGTGCTTTTAACACTATTGCTCTGGTGTGAATTTACATCCATCATGTTGTACAGGCATAGAGGCATATAGCACGGAATCAGGCTCTTCGGCCCAGCTTGAACAAGATGGTCCTTCTATGCTAGTCCTACCTGCCCGCCTATGGCCCATATCCCCTCTAAACCTTTCCTATCCATGTTCCTGTCTAAATACCTTTCAAGAGACATTCGCCAAGAGGCAGGGGTTTGTAAGAATCGGTCTGATAGATTCTTATTTCACTCTCTTCATTACATGTCAATTGTTTCCTTAGCTACACACCAGGTGCATACACAATATTCCAGATACATGCTGGAGGCATAGGGTCATAGACCTATTAAGCTTGGAAGTAGGCCCTTCAGCCCAACCTGTCCATGCTGACCAAGTTGCCTTACTGGGCTGATCCCACTTGCCTATGCCATATATCTCTAAACCTATTCTATCAATGTACCTGTCCAAATGTTTTTTTTTAATGCTGTTATTGTACCTGCCTCAACTATTTATTACGGATACCCATGTTCTCGTCACATTATTCTTCTAACTATGTTTTTTCATTAATGTCTTGTTTTTTGCACTTTCTTTGAGAAATATTATGTACAATTTGTGCATGTTATATTTCTGTGCATTGGTCTGAGTCTATGTGCCTATGATGCTGTTGCAAGCAAGATGTTGTACCATAGTGTCATTGTGCACATGACAATAAACTCCACCTGACTTGACAACATTGCACCATGTTGAATTCAAGAGTCAAGAGTGTTTTATTGTCATATGTCCCAGATAGAACAATGACATTCTTACTTGCAGCAGCACAACAGAATATGTAAACATAGTACACAGTAAATAAAATGATAAAGGAGAGAGAAAACAAAAGTTCAGTGTGTGTATACAGTATGCACATACTCACAAGCACACACACACACACACACACACACACACACACACACACACACACACACACTCAAAAAAATAAACAATAGTAGTGAAATAATAATAATAATAATAATAATTATAATAATAATAATAATAATAATAATAATAATAATAATAATAATAATAATAATAATAATAATAATAATAATAATAATAATAATAATAATAATAATAATGATAATAATAAGTCTATCTAGTACAGAGTTTATTTGAGTTTGTAGTGTTCAATAGCCTGATGGCTGTAGTGAAGAAGCTGTTCCTGAACCTGACCTTACAGTTTTCAGGATCCTGTGCCTTCTTCCCGATGGCAGTGGTGAAATGAGTGTGTGGCCAGGATGGTGTGGGCCTCTGATGATGCTGGCTGCCTTTTTGAGGCAGCGACTCCGGTAAATCCCTTCTTTGGTGAGGAGGTCAGAGCCAGTGATGGACTGGGCAGAGTTCACCATTTTTTGCAGTCTTTTCCGCTCCTGGACGTTCAAGTTGCCGAGCCAGGCCACAATGCAACCAGTCAATATGCTCTCTACTGTACACCTGTAGATATTCACAACATATTCCAGAGTTTCTCAGCCGTCTCTTATTTCTGTTCAACCTACTTCGGAAAGCAGGTGCGCTACGGTGGATAGGGAGTGGGAGATCCAACATATCTTGAGATTGACAAATTCGTGATTTGTAAGCGTGTCAAAGGTTCTGGGGAGAAGGCAGGAGAATGAGGTTGAAAGGGAAAGATAGATCAGCCATGATTGAATGGTGGAATAGGCCCGATGGGCTGAATGGCCTGATTCTGCTCCTATGATTTATCTGATATCTGCTCTGATCAGTAGAAGGTAGTGGGATTACGGGGAACGACTGTCACCGCCGAAAATTCCTTCTTGTAAAATGTGAGGCTGTTATGTTTCACTGGACAAGTGATGTTTATTATACAAATATCACAGTGCTTTGAAAGGATGGAGAATAGCCACACATCGGCATGGTTTGGCTATCTTGCCTGTCTGAACACGTTCTCCGTATTCCCTCAGCAATTGCTCTGGGTGTGAGCGTAAGGTCACCAGTGGAATTGTTTGCAAGAAATATTTGAGATGAAAGAGAGACGAACACAACAAAGGCTTTTGATGTGAAAAAGAAAGCTGCTGGTGAATTGCAAATAATTTGGTCGCATCTTTGTTCCCTCCTCTCTCTCTCTCTCTGCTTTGTCTGTGGATCTCTGATGAACAGGGATTGAGGTCCCACAGTGAATAAATGTTAGGCATAGGATCAGCTGTGATCAGCAGGGAGCAACGGCAGTCTGGGGCAACCAACGGCAAGGCTCTGTGGGGGAGGTCAACAGTCCAGGGTCCTTCTGCTGCTGGACAATGGGGGGCTGAGTCCAATGGGGAGACAAGGGAAGGGATATCACCCCAGGGGGCTACATGAGTGGCAATAGTGGTATGTGTAAGGAAAAAGGGACTAACACTACTAGGTACAGGTGCACAACCTTTTATCCGAAAGCCTTGGGACCAGACACTTTTCGTAATTCAGAATTTGTCGGTCTACGGAATGGAATTTTTTTAGCGTAGATTTTAATGGCTGGCTCAGTGGTAGAGTGCTCGGCTCATATCCGCAAGGTCGCGAGTTTGCGCCTTGATCCTGGCAGTTACTCGATCGCGAGTTTGAGTCTTCAATGTCGTTTTTTCTTGCAGAATAAATGTTTGTATGAAATACAGTGTAGGAGAAGTGTACTGACTGTGTGCGCAGAACTTTGGAAGTGATTGCCCACCAGTCTAAAAAGCCGCTGTGTCTCCCTGTCCCTGGGATAGCAGGGGGCGATCAAACAGCACAATACCCCCCTCCCCCTCCAACTCCAGAGGAATCCGCTCCCCGATGGGCCGCTACCAAAGATCATAGAGGAGCTCCTCTATGATCTTTGGCCGCTACAGCGACAAGTGGCAGTTCGCCCACAGCCCGAGCTGTGCCCCCTCATCCGCCACCCCAAGAACAAGACGTACCTTGCACACCATCAGCTTCTGCCCCTACGTGTTCCTCTGGAGTTGGAGCGGGGCTGGGCTGGAGTTGCTGATGGCTGTGGGTCTCTGGGATCTCCGTGCTTGCAGTGGGCTTGGGGGTCGGTGGGCGGCGGTGGGAGCTGTGGACCTACGGACCTACCTCCGTGGAGCTAGCCAGCTTCGGAGCGTGGAGAGCTGCGGGGGCGAGCTGCTGCGACCCGACTCCGGTGGATGGTGACACCGGGAGCTCGCGGGTCTCCGGTGGGAGACCGCTTTGCGGGGCACCGGCAGCGGCGACTTCTCCCGCCCGAATTACGGGGTTGAGAGCAAAGATCATAGAGGTTGAGAGTGACCTGGAGGGGGGCCTTACAACGCCCGGCGCGGCTGTAAATTGCCGCGGACTTGCTAGCGCCCGCCGGGGGCTCCAACATCAAGACCGGGGCAGGGCCCGACATCTCCCGGCGTGGCTTTGAGTGGCCGCTCCCCGATGGGCCCCTACGACGCCCCGAGCTGCGCCCCGTCATCCGCAACCCAGGTTCCTCTGTAGTTGGAGTGGGGCTGGGCTGGGCTGCTGTTGGCTGTGGGTCTCTTGGATCTCCGTGCTTGCGGTGGTCGGTGTCCAATTGGTCCTGACACGGTCCTGCTGCAATCGCCGGCGTGAAGACAGTGCAAAGCCCCCGCGCCGGTGCAATGGGCGGGGAGCTGGAGAGGGGAGGGAAGGGGTCACACACATGGCCGGGAAGCAGAGGTGGCCGGGAAGCAGAGGGGTGTAGGTGGGGTGATACTGAAGCGAGCGACAATCTGCTGCTGCCTGCCCCGCTGAGTTAAAAAGTTCCCACGCAAGACTCACGAAACACTGTATATCGTGAGTCCACCGTGGGAACTTTTTAATTCAGCGGGCAGGCAGCAGCATATTGTCAATTATTAATCCTCCCGCGCAATATACCCTCATCTTCTCTTTTATGAATGGGGATTTAGTTCCCCTTTCTTCGAGGACCGACCGGAGGTTCCGCTGTCACCTCTGCGGGCCACCCTCGGTGAACGTTTTCAAGGACCTTTCTTCAAGGACCGAAAAAACGGCCGCTATTCGGAGGTTTTCGTTATTTGGATCTTCGGATAAAAGGTTGTGCACCTGTATAACACTAGCAATACCGAATGTACAGTATACACACCACAAATGTTTCAAGAGTTTTACAATTTTGTTTTGTATATATTTTTTGTCATGAATAAATTTTGAAATAAAGTCATAGTCAATATAGTGTGGAAGCAGGCTCTTTGGCCCAACTTGTCCACCTCGACCAACATTTCCCATCTACGCTAGCCCCACCTGCCTGCATGTGGTTCATTTCCCTCTAAACCTATCCTAACCATGTACCTGTCCACATTTTTCTTCATAATATATTTTTAATTCTTATTTCCTTATAAAAATAAGCAATCTGACTTTGTCCAACCACCCTTTGTGACTAATACCTCCTAAACCAGACAGCCTATCAGGGTTATAAGGTCATAAGGCCATGTGAGAGGAGTAGAATTAGGCACATCAAGTCTACTCTGTCATTCAATCATCGCTGATCTATCTCTCCCTCTGAACCCCGTTCTCCTGCTTTCTCCCCATAACCTCTGACACCTGTACAGGATGGATCACCTCAGACCAATTCAGTCCGAAGAAGGGTCCCGACCTGAGACCTTGTCCGGCCTTTCCCTCCACAGATGCTGCCTGACCAGCTGAGTT
The DNA here is from genome assembly GCF_010909765.2 of Amblyraja radiata. Classification (NCBI taxonomy): domain Eukaryota; kingdom Metazoa; phylum Chordata; class Chondrichthyes; order Rajiformes; family Rajidae; genus Amblyraja; species Amblyraja radiata. Next base: position 8,173,073 of record NC_045988.1, read on the forward strand.
CCTCCAGCACTTTGCGTTTTGCTGAAGATTCTGGCACCTGCAGTTCCTTGTGTCTCCCCCTATACAGCCGTGCGCCCCTGTTTTAACTGTCAGGCTACACTGAAGCCCTTGCTGGAACTGACACCTTCTCAACCCCTGAATGGTTGCAACTGTTGCACAGTGTCCCATCTGAGAATTGCTTCAAAGCATTTCTTGTGAAACTTCTTAATTTTAACATGGAAATATTCTCTGAAAATCATTGTCTTCCTGCACCAATACTCCAACCTTTCCTCCACGTACAGATGGTACAGTTCTATATTACGGAAGGTAATAATTAATTTGATCTTCATCCAAGAGGCTGGTGCGTTCCCTTTGATCTGCACAGACTGTCACATACCCTCATATGGAGCATGGGGCAGTGAGCCAGGCTGCCTAATATTGATAATGTTCAACTATGTTAAAAGAAAAGTTAAACAAGCCATGCATGAAATTGGAGTCGATCCCCAAACATAACATATGGACACTGAGAAGTCCAGAGCTCACTTCACTGCAGATTTTTAAGTGAAATACAAAGAGAGAGAGATGGATGAATGAACGTGATGGAAGGGGTGGAAGAGGGAATTGGGATTGGAAGAACGTGCAATTGTTGAACGGAGGGGGAGGGGTTTGTCCGTACGCGATCGGGTCGGGTTAGTAGACCGCCGGACAGATATGGCGAGTATGTTTAACCGCACGTATCCTAACAACTGATTAACAACTCTATGGGGAAGGATGTAGATTGGTTATTGCATGTGAACCAGTCAGAGTAATGTATTACCACTAACTCCACATTATTGAACACTTCATATTAACACTCACTTCCTATATTACGTAGTCGCACTAGTGGTAGAGTGGAACTAACATGTATTGTACTGTGCCATTATGACTGATGATTAAAACTGACTTGGACAGTGTCTGCACACTTGTTTACAGTTTTATGTCCTTTTATTGGGGAGGTTTAAACTCCACAAGGCAGGAAATGCCTTGGGTGGTTGATGGGAAGCAGGTCACCCAAAAGCTCAATGGCCAATCGTCAGTTCCACTGACCATAACCATGCTGCCCCAATCCAAATGCCCAGGAGATTTCAAAGCTCATCCCTGACTTCAGTCCTCATTCTGTCCAAATCCACAGATTGTTCCTCAATCAGATCAAATTAAAGATAGAATCAGACAGCACAGTTGGCAGAGCTTCCGCCTCATTGCACCTGAGATCTGTGTTTGATCCTTACATAGGGTGCTGTCTGTGTGGAGTTTGCACATTTTCCCTGTGACCGCGTGGGTTTCCTCTGGGTGCTCCGGTTTACTCCCACATCCGAAAGACGTGCGGATTTGCAGGTGAATTGGCCTCAGTAAATTGCTCCTCGTGTGTGGGGAGTGGATGGGAAAGTGGAATAACATAGAACTAATGTGAACAGGTGATTGAAGGCAAATGTGAACAATTAAATTCTTACTTGCAGCAGCTTAACAGACCTGTAAACACAATAATACCCAGATAATATATAATAAATCAATAATCCAATAAATTAATAGTTATATGGTAGTTAACCATAATAATGCCACCAAAGACACAGCCCATAGCAGATAATAATTGCTGAGGTGCAGTGTTCAAGGGCCTGATTGTTGCAGGGAAGAAGCTGATCTTGAACCTAGTGGTCACGATTTTCTAGTTCCTGCTCTTTCCTCCCTAATGAAATGACTGGCATAGGTGTGTGGGTCTTTGATGATATTGTCTGTTATTTTGAGGCAGGCCCTCCTGCAGTGTCCTTCAGTGGTGGGGAGGTCAGTAACCGTGATGAACCTGGCAGAGTCCACCACACTCTGTAATCTCCTTCATTGCTGGGCGTTTGAGTTGCCGATCCAGGCTGTGATGCCAACGGTAGTATGCTCTCTGCTGTGCACCCGTAGGCATTCAATATACTCATTAATGTACCAAATCTCCTCAGTCTTCCATCAACGTAGAGCTGTTGATGTGCTTCCAAATCCTTTTAAATTCATTCTTTCAGATGTTTGCATCCAATTTGCAAAGGTGTGTTTTGACTCTGTTACGAGGACCAAGAGTCATCACCAATCTCATGTATCTGTTCCAAAATGAAATTGATCCATGAAAATTAATGAGTCTGCATTCCCCTGCTTAAATCAAGATATCAAGAATCAGTTTGGAAGAGCGATCACTCCTGTGTGTGTGGAATGTGGTTACTTAAACAGATAATGTTTGTGTGGCTGTGAGCAGATGGCTGTTAAGGATGTACGATTATAATTGCCTGATATCAAACAAACAGTGTTTGACCATTATCCATGTCACACATGAACCAGACAAAAATCGGCAGGTTAACCAGACAGTGCAGCGCTCGTCAACATCTTAAAACACTTCACTTGTGGCCATTTGAAGCTGGATTATGTGGAAACTGCTCTCTGTTCTTTGTTTCAAAGCTGGTCAGTTTGCACAAATTGCAACATACGATACACAAAATACTTATCTTTGGCCCCAATTAAATGTGGTATTTTAGGTGCAAATTTGGTGTTGCTTGCTTGGATTTACTTGCAGAAAATGAGACGGAGTGGCGTGGGCCAGATCCAGAAGCTGCAACAAGGCTGCCAGTAAATCCTCCCGTGTTTGTAAGGGCGCGTGATCAAGTGACTGTGAACTAATGTCACAGAAACTAGGTCAACTCAGATACAACCCCGGTTTTACTGGAGAAAGAGTGAACTTGAAGCGCAGGAGGCTGAGGGGTAATCTTATCGAGGAGTATAAAATAAAGAGGGGAATACATGCACAGAGTATTTTACCATGGCAGAGGAATCAAGAACCAGACAGCACACGTTGAGGTGAGAGGGGAAAGATTTAATAGGAACTTGGGTCAACTTTTTCCCAGAGTGGGTGGAGGCTATATGGAACGAGCTGCCAAAGGAAGTTGTTGAAGCAGGTCCAATAACAACGTCTAAAAGGCATTCTGACACGTGGACGGATAGGAAAGATTTAGAGGGATATGTGCCGAACAAAAAGGACTAGCCCAATATGTCAACATGATCGGCATGCACAAGGTGGGCTGAAGGGCCTGTTTCTAAGCTCTACCGCTCTACAACTCTATGACTCTAGTCAAAAGATGATGTTGACAACGTCTCAAACGACGTTAATGTTGTTGAATACATTTCAAGGCGCCAACACTTTTCTCAATTGCATTTTGAAGAGAGGATACAAGGTAAAGAATACACTGTAGAGCCAATTAATGTGAAAAGCAGAGCCAAAGACATTTGTTGGTAAATATAGGACAAAATAAATCAATAAACGTAATAGGCTTCTCTCTATTTTGAGTACATCCAAGTTGAGGAGTATTGAAGACATTACTTGAAGTATTGCTCTTACTCTGTGCCAACAAGGAAATCAAAATCTCCAGAGAAGCCCAGTGCTGTGAGCAGAAACAGCAACTGTTCACACTAAAATTAATCTGCAGATTTCCCATTCTTGAGGTTTTGGGATATGAAATCGTTATGATAGCAGTTGAGATCATTACTTCTCTTCTCTGGACTCGCATTATTTCTGAATTTCAAGTAACGCATGCTAAAAGCGAGGTGTCCACAAACAGAGCACTGAAATCAGGACAGCGCACCGTCTCCTCCTGCGACGTGTTAGTTTCTTCTTGGAATTTTGAACAATGGCCCAATCACCAGTTTTTCTCCACCGTGCAACAACAGTGCGGTTATAAAAGCTTGAGGCGAAAGGTCACGTTTATTCTCAGATGCACAAGTGCAGCAGCATCACAGGCACACAAACTCGAACAAACACACAAAGACAAACTATACGTACATTATGCATAACATTTCTAAGATTTTTAAGAAGACTGTGCAGAAATACCAAGACGTTAGCGCAAAAAAAAAAAAATTAGGTAAACATGTTAAACAGCAGTGCAAGAGGTGATCTGTAGTGTTCTATTGCCGAGGCAGGGTTGGAGTTGTGTAGGTTGGTCAAAACCTGATAGTTCTATGAAAGTCGCTGTTCCTTAACCTGGTATTGTGGGACTTCAGGCTTCTGTACCTCCTGAGATAAGAATGCTGACCCAGTGGGTCTTGTCCCTAGAGTGGAGCACAAGAAACTGCAGATGCTGGAATCTTGAGTACCTCCAGCACTTTGTTATTTGTCCGTTGGTGCTGTAGGTGTTTCTCCTGCCATCTCCCACCATGCGTGCCTCAGCAAGGCCAGTTCCCACGGGAGGCGAGGAAGCTGAGAGAATGACTTCAACATCAGCTTCACATGTGAACTGTTACAACAGCAACTGTTTGCACTAAAATGTTCACACTCAGCCCTCATTAATAAGTATACGATGGTCTTATAGAGAGTCGAATGAGATTCAATGGTCTCGAGGATGCAAGCTTAGATTGGGAAAGTGTTCTTTGTAAGCAGAATGTTGAGATGAGATCTGTGTGGGCTTCATTGGAAAGGTTCCTTCATAGAATGATATAGGCCAAAGGCAGGCAAGCTGGACTCATGTAGACAGAGTATCTTGGTTGGCAAGAGCAAGTTGAGCCGAAGGGCCTGTTTCTGTGCTGTATGTCTCTATAACTATATATTGAGCTATACTCTTGAGATCAAAGATAACAGCAGGTGATTCAATACAATTTTAAAAGCTACAATGATATTTTCTGTTTTCTTCAACAGATAAAAGGTTCTATTGAATCACACCTTTACCATACAGCTGATAAAACACCTCTAAATGTTTCAACACCTTTGCTGGTTCAAATTAATTCAAACGGATGGTCCAAATTTTTCTGCAGCCACGGGGCCCTAACACACAAATTTACACCTTGTTTGCTACAGTGTTGGACGGGTGGCACCCTGGATACATAAATACGAAGACCGCCTTCAACTATTGATCGGCAGACAAATATGCCTATGACCATAGATAGACACAAAATGCTGGAGTAACTCAGCGGGTCAGGCAGCATCTCTGGAGAAAAGGAATAGGTGATGTTTCGGATAAAGACTCTTCCTCACACTGAGAGTCTGTGGCAAGGGAAATGTGAGATATAGATGGCACATGGAACAATTGAATGAAAGATATGCAATAAGCAACAATGATCCAGGAAAGGTAGAGTCCACAATGGTCCATTGTTGGCTGTGGGGTAGGTGATAATGAGTTGTACAGACAATGAAACTCACCAGGACGACAGTGAAACAAATGCGACAAATGGGATGGGGTGGGACAGAGAGAGAGGTGATGCAAGGCGATTTGAAGTTAGAAAAATTAATATTCATACCACTGGGTCGTAAGGTGCCGAAGCAAAATATGAGGTGCTGTTCCTCCAATTTGTATTTGGCCTCACTCTGACAACGGAGGAGGCCCAGGACAGAAAGGTCAGTGTGGAAATGGGAAGTGGAATTTAAGCATTTGGCAAATGGGATATCACGTGGGCCGAGGTAGACTGAGCCTATGACCATGTTTAAGAAGGAACTGCAGATGCTGGAAAATCGATGGTAGACAGAAATGCTGGAGAAACTCAGCGGGTGAAGCAGCATCTATGGAACGAAGGAAATAGGCGACGTTTCGGGTCGAGACACTTCTTCAGACTGATGTGGGGATGGAGGGGGGGGGGGAAGGGGGAAGAAGAAAGGAAGGGGTGGGAGACAGTGGGCTGTGAGAGAGTTGGGAAGGGGAGGGAAAAGAAGGAGAAAGCAGGGACTACCAGGAATTGGAGAAGTCAATGTCCCTGCTTTCTCTTTTTATCCTCTCCCCTTCCCAGCTCTCCCACAGCCCACTGTCTCCGCCTCTTCCTTTCTTCTTCCCACCCCCACATCAGTCTGAAGAAGGGTCTCGACCAGAAACTTCGCCTATTTCCTTCGCTCCATAGATGCTGCTTCACCCGCTGAGTTTCTCCAGCATTTTTGTCTACCTCTGACCATGTTTGATGTGCCAAGTGCCAAGTATGGTTATAAACTTCCTTCCTCTCTATCACAACAGTGTAAAATAATTGAAGTTGAAGATTTCTGGTTGAAAGGCCAATTAACACATGCGATTGTCTTTCATTTGGCTAATGCATATGAGGGCAGACAGTCTGTTTGCAAAGCTGTCCTTTTTTAATTTCAAATTACCGTTGTTCATTAGAACAGTTACTCCAAAGACTGGTTCTTGTTTTGCATTAATTGCTGCTACTTCCACTTAATTTTATAACCCCTGAATAATCCTGAACAGCTTCTCCCCCCCATTATCAAGCGTCTGAACGGTCCTTCTGTATGTTCGGGTAATGTCTAAATCTCCTCTACCCACTGTGCGATACAATGCTGAGAACGATATTCTACACTCTGTATCTTCCCCTTAGCTTGAGTTTGACAATGATATTTATGTATGGGATATCTGATCTGTTTGGATAGCATGATAAACAAAAGCTTTTCACAGTACCTCGGTATACGTGACAGTAACAATAATAATAAACTTAAACCTAACCTCATCCCTAACACCTCCTGCTCCTTCAACTATTTGCTAATGGAATGGGTTCCCTATATTTACCCCAGAATAATTTTGACAACCTGAATCAGATCTAATCTCAACATTCGTCACTGAGCGAACAGCTTCCCCAGTCTAGCCTTGCATCCCAGAACCATTGATTCACATCCTATTTTCTGTAAGACCTTCATGCCCTTATTAATGTGAGCTGACATTTCATGCCAAACCTACATCCACCTTAAGAAACTAGCTCGTTTGATCAGCAGCTTTTTTTTTCTGACCCTAAACATCCCCTCGGCTATGTAAGACCAGTAATTCAGTGCCAATTTCTGCAGAGTTGGGAAAGTTTATACAGAGGATCCTTGTCCATTGGGAACTGATTAAGAACGTCAAAACTAATTTCACCTGCAGTGTTTGTTATACAACAGATGAAGCAGTCTCTCACGGTGTTGGTCAAGGTTGAATTTCACACAGTCTCAGGTGGTAGAAGGAGACTGTGTGAAATTCTCCAGCACTCAGTTACCATGGGAATAACCCTGCAGAGTAAATTGGCCGTGGTTAAAATAAACATGTCTCACTTTTTCTGCTCTTGAAACATTTTATTCTGGAGAGGGTAAACAGCTCGCAAGAAATTGCAGAGAGCTGTGTACATAGCCCAGGCCATCACAACAAACCAACCTTCCTTCCATTGACTCTATCATGCTGCCCCGGCAAGGCCACCAGCATAATCAAGTGTCATAGAGCACGGAAATAGACCCTTCGGCTCAATCTGTCCATGCCGATCAAAAAGGCCAATCCAACCTAATCCCATTTACCCTGCTTGGCCCGTATCCTTCTAAACCTTTCCTGCTCATGCACGTGTCCAAATGTTTTTTCAATGTTATGGGCCTGTCCCACTTAGGAGATTTTTTGGCCGACTACTATTTTCGACATGTTGAAAAATTTTCGGCGACAGTGGCGACAATTTTTGCTGTCGTAGGTGCTGTCGTTGGTTGTCGCCAGGTGTCGTGCGTGAATTCCATTAAAACTAGTCCCTGGCAGTCGCCTAAGTGGGACAGGCCCTTTATTGTACCTACCTCAACCACTTCTACTGGCAGCTCGTTCCATATACCCTTCCCCCTCTGTGTGAAAATACTGCCCAGCTGGATCCTATTAAATTTTTCCCCTCTCATCTTAAACCTATGTCCTCCAGTTATCCAGATCCAAACCCCATGATCAGTTAATAATCCTCCATGGGCTTACTGAATGCCTGAGCAAGCTTGTGGGCATATGTGGCTGATTACTGCTTCTATTTCTTGCATGCTTATTAATCTGGATCTTGAGAGATCTCCCTTACCCAGGCTGCATGAGAAACATGCTCTTCAAAGCTAACAAGGCCCATTTTACCTTTTCCATTTTCCCACATAAACTATTCTCTTGGCTTCTCACGGTCAGAGCATAAACCTACTGCTAAAATATGTGAAATGTGCACAACATGTCTTTTCAATTTGATCCTGGCGTCTAAACTCACCTGACCAGGTCCACCCTGTTTATGAAGAAGCTTTTTGAAACTTCTGCCCCATCACTGTTGTTCCATGAAAATATGATGTCTGACTTGTTGGTCAGTGCTGGTGAAATATTACCTTGGATTTTCCACTGTAGCCATTTCAGTGCAACACTGAGTGGATGTTACCATTGTGTTGAAGCCACTGACTATGTTGTTTCACTTAAGGGACATATAAAGTGCTCATAAGGTCATAGAGTCATGGAGTGATACAACGTGGAAACAGGCCCTTTGGCCCAACTTGGCCACGCTGCCCAACATGTCCCAGCTACACTAGTCCCGCCTGCCTGCGTTTGGTCCATATCCCTCCAAACCTGTCCTATCCATCATCATAGTCTTTGAACTGACACAGACTGGGTAAATTGAGAAAACAGTAAATTTGGAAGATCACGCTGCACGTTTACATGGGGATCATTGAAAATCAATCTGAAGACGGGTCCCAACCTGAAACATCATCTGTCCATACCCACCACAGATGCTGCCCGACCAGCCCTGTCCTTACAGCACTTTGTGCTTTGCTCAATATTCCGCAATCTCCTGACTGAACGAATAAAGAAGAGTTTCAGGGAAACTGGAAAGATTTTATTTTGTTAACAACTTGTTATTGCTGGCGTTAAGCCAAAGTGTATTCGTGAGAAAAATGAACATGGAGGGGGGTTTTAGCAAGGTTGATCTTTGAAATTGTATTAAATATATCTCCCCACTGTTCAATTGATCTCCACTGCTCTGGTTTGCGTCAAGGAAACATGCTGCCAGATTTGAACAACATAAATTTCCTTGGTTGCTCTCTGTACTTTTCACATTGCTCTACATGTTCAGATTTCATTCCAATTAGCATTCAGCTTCCTCTGGTGTGGGAGATGCACCATGCGCACATGTTGTGTCTTCAGAGCCTTGACATTTCCAAACGTGCATCCTTGTTATCAGCATCTGTGGGGAGAAGAACTTATTCACCGCTATGTTTGGAGACTTGAACCATGGTTTGTAAACATCAGATACTGCTGACTCTGTTGTGATGTCCCTGGTGTTGTCTTTATTGACAGAAGGTACAATTAACATATTCTGGGGCTGAACTGATGATCATCAGTCTTAAAACATTCCACACATCATCGCTTTCAAAGTCGTACATCGACAAATCCACAATAGCTTCAAAATTAAAGGGTAATATATTAAAATGTATGTGAGAAATTCAACACCTCTCTGTCTACAGTGGCGAAAATCATCATAAGTTATGAACTTTTTATGTTACAGTTGTACAAGACATACTGTAGGTGAGGCTGTGTTTGGAGTACAGCATTGTGCTTGGTTTTCCAACAGTCACCCTGCTGTAGGAACAATGCCATGAAGCTGGAAAGAATGCAGAGAAGGTTTACTAGGATGTTGCCAGGACTCATGGGCCTGATGTACAGGGACAGATTGGACAGGCTAGCACTTTATCCCTTGGAGTGCAGGAGACTGAGGGGTGATATTTTAGAGGTGAAAATAATCATGGGGGTGATAGATAGGATGAATGCACAGAGTCCTTTTCCCAGGGTAGAGGAAACAACAACTAATGGGGATAGGTTTAAGGGGAAAGACAATAGGATTCTTAGTAACAACTTCTTCGAGGATGGTGGGTATATGGAACGTGCTGTCAGAGGAAATAATTGAGGCAGGTGCAATAGTAATGTTTAAAATACACTTGGACAGGTACATGGATAGGAAAGGTTTAGAGGCGCAGGGGCTAAATGTGGGCGGGTGGGACTTGCTTAGATGGGACCATCACTGTTAGCAGTGGTAAGTTTGCATCGAAAGGCCTGTTTCCGTGCTGTGTGACTCAATCAATATCGTACCATGGAAAGTAATTTATGTTTAAATAATTTTTTACCTTGCTGCAGAATTTCTTATAACTGTAACCTTTCAGTGCCTGGGCCAATTGGGTTTGTCAAGAATGCGTATTTAGTTGATAATAGACACAAAATGATGGGTGACAGTGGGTCTGGCAGCATCTCTGGAGAAAAGGAATAGGTGATGTGTGGGTTGGAACCATTCTTCAGTCTGAAAGATAGAGAAGGACAGAACAAAACAGGGCTAGCAGCCGATGACCGCAGGAAGGGAGGCGTCCACCCTGGGTTACTCCAGCATTTGTGTCCATTTTCGGTACAAACCAGCATCTGCAGTTCCTTCCTACGCATTCAGTTGACTGTCCTGAAATACTTTCACTTGGTGACCTGCTCCACCCATTTGTCCTGACTTCCCTCAAATCACCAATTCAGGTAGATGGAGACTGGAAAAAGGCCCCGATCTGAAACGCCATCTGTCCATTTCCCTTCACAGATGCGGCCTGACCCTTTGAGTTCCTCAGCATGTTCTTTAATGAACTCCAATAGCTGGTCTGGTCGTGGGAAGCATTGTGCAATTGGATTTAGGTTTAACATCAATCCAAACATTTGGATCTATGTTTTAAGTTTAGTGGGAACATGTGTGGAACAAAGGCTGGGCAAAAGAAAGAATGTCAAAATTAGCAAAGGAAGGATTGGAAAAAAAATGAGTGTAGATATTAGATATTAGACAATCATCATATTGGCTAAGAAAGATGCTGAAAAAATGCCTGGACACTATTATAGATAAATCTTCCTTGTACTAAATGCATCATATACCCTCTCAGGCCTGTCCATCATCCAATAAAATCACCGATGATCTGATCTCAAACCCAATTTCCTGTTTTCCCTGAAACCCTCGACTCCAAAAAACCCCTCCTTTTTTTGCTTTGAAATTATTCAACGGTTCAAATTCCAAAGATCTCTGGAATACATAACGTAATAGACAATAGACAATAGGTGCAGGAGTAGGCCTTTCGGCCTTTCGAGCCAGCATCGCCAGTGATCATGGCTGATCATCCCCAATCAGTTGTTAATCTTTTAAGAGAAGAACTTCCTCAATATTGCCCTCTTCAGAAGCAGCACCCCATTACATATGCAATCCCCACTCCCCCCCCCCCCCCCCACCCTGCACCCCCCCAACACCCACTGTGAGGGTAAATATTTCTGTCTTGCCCACCTCCTCAGAGCGCTAGACAAATGCAGAGCTCTGGGACACAGGACAACGTTTCCTGGTCAGTCCACCACAATGGGACTGGCCAGAGGCACAAGAGAAAAGATCAGAGAGCCACCAATGTACAGCGAGGCCATTTGTTCAGCGCAAGACAGCTACAGAACTGGGACAACCATCGTCAAGTGGATACAAACGGCGGTACCAAGTTCTCTCTTGCTATCTCAATAGCCTCTTTTTTTTGTAATAGCCAGAATTTTAATTTTAGGTTGGTGTGGAGGTGAGAACAGACCAGGACCAGACACTAATGACCTCAGGCAGGATGGTGGCTTGTAAGCCCAAAGTTAGCTAGGAAAGATGTGACCTCAGTTGTGCAACCGTGTTATTGGATCCAGGTTTATTTGGTGAAGAGTTTTACAACTAAACAAGGAACATCATAGGATATCCCACGATAGTCCCATCAAGAGTCAAGAGTGTTTAATTGTCAAATATCCCAGATAGAACAAAGATATTTGTATTGGGGGGATTGAAAGTGTGGGACTCAATGCTGCCCTCCTTTGCCATCCACCCCATCCCTTCTGAATAGCTTTTCTCACCATCGCTTTGGAAAGCTGCAAAATAAATGTGAATGTTGGCAAACCAGCTCCAACTCACGAGAAGACAGCATAAATCTGGCAGTAATTTAACACTAATTAATTTAGATTTTCAACCTTTCTCTGAGGAAAGACTGCTACATCCGATGGAGAAAAACCCCAGGAACGTGGAAATTGTAATTAAGCTGAATTTTGACGATGAAGTGAAGTAGTTTTACTTTGCATCTGTCACACGCTCAGTGTAAACCAGGCTGGTTTCATTCTCACACTGGGGGCTAAAAGTAAAAGGTTTTCCACTTCCAACTTGATTTGAGCCTTCGCTTAGCAACAGAAACATTACTCCATAGGTATCAGTAGGGAACCAATTTAGAAGCCATACCAGGCACTCCAGAAGAGAAATAAAAATGCTGGAAACACACAGCCGGTCAGGTAACATCTTTTAATTTCAGTTTTAGTTTTAGAGATGCAGTGAAGAAACAGGCCCATCGGCCCACCGAGTCCATGCCGACCATCGATCCCGCATACCCTAGTTTCAATGCCATCCCATCCTACACACTAGGGCCAATTTACAGAAGCAATTTAACCTACAATCCTGCGCGTCTTTGGAGTGTGGGAGGAAACCGAAGCACCCAGAGGAAACCCACGCGGTCACATAATAATAATAATAATAATATATCTTTTATTGTCATTGCACGTCAGTGCAACGAGATTTAGTGTGCAGCTCCACTGATGTACAAGAAAGGTAAATAAATACAATACATAAATAAACAAGCTGAATTGATTGACGTGACCATCTGAGGGAGACTGTCCAAAGGGGGTGGGTGGGGGGGCACTCATTAGGGCCGGTTCAGAGCCGCTATAGCTCTCGGGATAAAACTGTTCCTGAGTCTGGAGGTTCGGGCGTAGAAGGCCTTGTAACGTCTGCCGGAGGGAAGTAGTTGAAACAGACCGTGGCAGGGGTGTGATGAGTCCTTATGGATGCTGAGGGCCTTCCTGAGGCACCGCGTGTGGTAGATGCCCTCCAAGGCTGGTAGCTCTGTCCCGATGATCCTCTGCGCTCTGTTGACGACGCGCTGAAGAGCTCTCCTCTCCGCCTCCGTGCAGCTGAGATACCACACAGAGATGCCATACGTTAGTATGCTCTCTGTGGTGCAGCGGTAGAACGTTGTCAGCAGCTGTTGGGCCAGACCAGTCTTTTTTAATGTCCTCAGGAAGAACAGTCGTTGCTGTGCCTTCTTGACCAGCGCGGCGGTGTTTGTGGACCATGTGAGGCCTTCTGAAATGTGAGTGCCCAGAAACTTAAAGCTGGACACTCTCTCCACACTTTCCCCATAAATGGAGATTGGGGCGTATTCTCCAGAATGGGACCTCCTGAAGTCAATAATCAGCTCCTTGGTCTTGGAGGTGTTTAGTGCCAAGTTGTTATTGGCGCACCAGTCCGCCAGGTTCTGCACCTCCGCTCTGTATTTTGTTTCATCACCGTTGGTGATCAGCCCAATCACTGTTGTGTCGTCTGCAAACTTCACGATGGTGTTGGTGTCGAATGCAGGGACACAGTCGTGAGTGAAGAGGGAGTAGAGCATGGGGCTTAGTACACAACCCTGTGGTGTGCCGGTGCTCAGGGTGATGGTGGAGGACAGGTGCGGGCCCAGTCTCACTGCCTGCGGTCGCTCCGTGAGAAAGTTCAGGATCCAAGCGCATATCGGTGAGCTGAGGCCTAGCTGGTGGAGTTTGGTGGTGAGCTTGGTGGGGATGACCGTATTGAATCATGGAGAACGTGCAAACAGACAGCAAGTGAGGTCAGGAATGAATCTGTATCTCTACAGCTGTGAGGCAGCAGCTCTACCACTGCACACCTGTGTCGATTTGTCACCCACTGTAGAAAGAGAAGCAGAATTAATATCAGACGAGAAACAATAACTGTGTTCCTTTTTCCAGAGATGTGGACTGGCTTCCTGAGTGCTTCCAGCATTTTATGATTATGATTCAGACTTCAGGCATCTACAGATCTCTAATTTTCAATGAGAGAAAGGAAGGTACCTGAATAAAACAGCGCCACCAATCCAAGTGTAATATCACCTTAATCATATTGTGATTTCTAAGTGCCGCATACACGATCATTCAAAAGCTTCTTCACAATCAATCCAGTCCTTGGCTATTTCCCCCCCCCCCTCCACCTTACCCCCCCCAACCCCATCTCCTCATCTTGAATAGTGGAGTCATTTTACCATGTGCCAGTGCATGTACTGGAAGATTCCACTTTCACTAATGTCACTCCTTTTAAACCGCAAGTATGTAGGCTTTCAGGTCTTTATGATTGTCAGCTTTTGATTCTCTGGAGCAACTGACTCATACAACACGGAGACAGGACCTTTCACCCAACTCATCCACACAGACCAGGATGCCCCATTTAGGCTAGTCCCATTGCTTTACGTTTGACCCCATACCTATCTTACCCATGTACCTGTCCAAATGTCTTTTAAATATGGTTATTGTACCTGCCTCAGAAGGGTCCTGACCAAAAATGTCACCTGTCCATGTTCTCCAGAGATCCTGCCTGATCCACTGATGCTACTCCAGTACTTTGTGCTTTGTTTTGTAAACCAGCATCTACAGTTCTTGTATCTCCCTCAATTATTTCCTCTAGTAACTCATTCCATATACAACCACTCTTTGACAAAGTTCCTCTGCAATATTTCCCGTTTCTCCTTAAACCTATGCCCTCTACCTCTTGATCCATCTACTCTGGGTAAAAGATTGTACATTCACCCTATCCATTCCCCTTATGATATTATACACCTTTATAAGATCACCCCTCAGCCTCCTGCGCTCCAAGGAATAAAGTCCTAGCCTGCCCAACTTCTCCCAATAGCTCAGGCCCTTGTGTCATAGCAACATTTTCTTTGCAGTCTTTCTATCATAATAGCATCTGTCCTATAATAGAGTGACCAAATTTGAACATAATATTCCAAATGTGGGCTCTGCCACATCGTGTGCAACTGTAACATAATGTCCCAACTTCTCCATTCAGTTCCCTGAATGATGAAAGCAAGCGTGATGTTTCTCAATCTTTTTCATTCTAATTTTACTTACTTAACGTTCCTTTTTCTCACTAATCCTTTCACCCCTGCAGTCTGAAATGCTACTTGTGCCGTCTGTCAGAACAGACATTAAATATTTGTTCAATGGCCCAGTTACTTCCTACTCCTCAACATAATTTCTCCCATCATTGACTCAGAGAGAGCATAAAGGTTAGCGCAAAGTGACACATTACATTCTCGCCACAGCCTATTAAAGAAGCAATATTTGTAAGGTGATTTTAAAGGCTGTTTTTCCAGTCGTGTTGGGGAATCACAAATTGACCCCGAATGACCCCCAAAAACCCAATCCACATGAACCATGTCGTGAGATTCATCAAATCATGACAACATTGCGATTTTGCCGGTATCATTGACAGTCATGATGACGGCAATGTGTGAACAGGGAAGGATCTCCTCCACTCATAGAGTCATAAAGTCATACAGTGTGGAAGCAGCCCAACTTGTCCACGCCGACCAACTAGTCCCACCTGCCCATATCACTCTAAACCTGTAACAAGTGATGGCTCCCACTGATTGAAGAAGCTTGTGTCCTTTTCAAGACGGATGATAACGGCGATGTCAACATTCGAAACATGGAAGATGGACACGAAAGAAGAAGATTCCTCTCATGATTTTGTACACCTTTAGAAGATCACCCCTCATCTCCCTGTGCTCCAAGGAAGAGTCCTAGCCTGCTCAACCTCTCCCTATAGATCAGTCCCTCTCATCCTGGCAACATCCTTGTAAAGGCAACACTCGAATGTTTCCAATTCGCAGATCATTTTACTTTTACGATTACATTTAATGAATACAAGGGATGTGTTCAGGGTTGTTACAAACTGCTATGGGGGCAGATATATTGGATGTAAACACAACAGAATTATAAAATGACGCATCCATAACCAAGAAGGACCATGTAACAAAGTCAATAGTCACTGTCTATACATAGCACACGACAGGCCCTTCAGCCCATTTGAGTCTCTGCTGACCATTGAACACACAATTACACCAATTGTACACAGTTCTTCCCACATTCCCATGAGAATCCACCTCTCATGTACATTCAAGGGACAATTTGCATTGGACATTTAACCAAATGATCCATATAGTTTGGCATGTGGGAAGGAACTGAAGGAAAGTCAGGTGGGAAAACTTGCAAACTCCACACAGAGAGCAGCAGAGGTCATGATTGAACCAACTGTGCTGGATCTGTGAGTTAAAGCTCTACGAACTGCGTCAATCTGCTGGCATAACCTTTCAGCCTTTCTAGACCATGTATGCTTAAAGCTGCATTGGGAAAGCAATTTCTCACTTACATCACAAGTTCTCCCCTCTCCTGATGGGCAGAAGGTACAAAAGCTTGGAAGCACATACCACCAGATTCAGGAACAGCTTTGCCTTCTCTGTAATCAGACTACTGAATGGTCCTCCCATAAGCTAGTGTGTACCATCCTAGGATCTCCCAACCTACCTCATTAAAGACCTTTGAGTTAGATCTCTATAACTGTAATGCTATCACACTGTAACACTACATTCTAAACTCTGGTATTTTTCTCTTTGTTGTAACGTGAATGGCTTGCTTGTACCTGTGTGTGGTATGATTTGATTTCACAGGATAGTATACAGAAAATACTTCTCACTGTATCTCAGTACATGTGACAATAACAAATCAATACCAATACTGTACCAATATTCCTTTTTAAGAGGATCCCCAGGGGCAACTTTATCACTTGGATGGTAGGTCATTCATATCATGGAATGAGCTGCCAGAGTAAGCTATAGAAGCAATACAATTACAATCTTTGGACAGATATATTGGTAGGAAGGGTTTAGAAGGCTTAGGGCCAAATGCAGGCTAATGGGACTAGCCCAGTATGTCAACTTAGTCAGGAGGGACAATGTGTTCTTGTTGTTGCTTTCTTTCGACGACAGCGCTGGTGCCAAACTGTAACGGCCCTGCTGTTCCTTTGGATCGATCAGCGACGTGGAGAGGGGGGACGTGCTGCATGGGCAACAGCCTGTC
Organism: Amblyraja radiata; assembly: GCF_010909765.2. Lineage (NCBI taxonomy): Eukaryota > Metazoa > Chordata > Chondrichthyes > Rajiformes > Rajidae > Amblyraja > Amblyraja radiata. The sequence goes on from NC_045988.1 coordinate 8,189,797, forward strand.
CTCCATATGACATCGCCCAGGCTTGCATCCGACCACACATCACCTGCAAACTAGGATGCATCACCCATACTCAGTCATGACCGAGGCATGCCTACTACTCTTTCCTAACTCCATCCTATTAAAGAATTGCATTGGAAGAGACATCTTGACATTGAATGACTGCCATGAGGTTACGTCCACCTAGTACTGGTGGGCCGAAGGGCCTGTTTCTGTGCTGTACAGCTCTATGACTCTATCTTCCTAAAATATTAAGTCTGCTCCATCACAACAGTTGCCATGATATTTTTTCAGCACGTTCTGTTTTCAGCTTGGATGGGAATATTGTGCTGGTGTAATAAGTGGAAGTCATTTACAGTTGGCTCATAGCAAGAGGAGTGATAATCTGCATCTTAATGTGCTGCCGAGCTCCACTGACATTGGCTCCAAAAACATTCTGCTCTCTCAATGCTGGCGTTGCCAACTTTCACACTAAGTTAACCATTCCCCCCCCCCCCCGAGTAAACGACAGCTACGGTATTTCTTCTAAACACAATGTGCGGGGGGAATAGACTTGATATTAGAGTTGGTATCTTATAACCAAATCCCCTCTCCAACTTGCTCCATTGGCAAAATGTAACAACTGAAGTTTAACACAAAGTGCTGGAGTAACTCAACGGGTCAGGCAACATCTGTTGAGGGAATAGGTAAGAGGATGTTTCGGGTCGGGACATCCGTCTGAAGAAGGGCGCTGATCTTAAATGTTGTCTATCCATTCACTCCACAGATGCTGACTGACACAATATGTTCCCCCAGTACTTTGTTTTCTGCTCAAGATTCCAACATCTGCAGTTTCTTGTGTATTCAACTGCAGCTTAATGCGTGTGGAACTTGCAGTCTATAAATTGAACGCCAGCTGTGCCCTTGGTGGGAAAAGGCTCACTGTAGTCATTAAACATCATGATGTCTCTTGCAATGTAATTCTTTGATAGGATGGAGTTAGATCAGACATTCATAATAGATAGGAGCAGAATGAGGCCATTTGGCCCATCAAGTCTGCTCCTCCATTCAATCATGGTTGATCTATCTCTCCCTTATAAACCCCATTTCCCTGCCTTCTCCCCATAACCCCTGACACCCGTAATTTGGTAGGAAAGCAGCAGAAATAATGTTGAATTTACATAGCATCTTTAGAATAGCAACAAAGTCCCAAGTGCTGCCAAGGTGAGAGGGGAAAGATTTAATAGGAACCTGAGGGGCAACTTTTTCACACTAAGGGTGATGGGTATATGGAACGAGCTGCCAAAGGAGGTAGTTGTGGCAGGCACTACAACAACATTCAAAAGACATTTGGACAGGTATATACATAAGAACGGGCGATATGGGCCAAACGCAGGTGGAACTAGTGTAGGTAGGGCATCTTGGTTGGCATGGGCAAGTTGGGGTGAAGGGCCTGTTTCCGTTCTGTATAACTCTATGACTCTATGAGCTCTTTGATGGATTCAGCTGTATCTTTACACCAAGCCAACAGTATATGTTGAGCCACACAAGCTGGCACAAAGATCGATTGAAGGTGGAGGCACCTTTCCCCACTTGCATTAACAATGGAATCTTATACTACAGCGATGGGGTGGATATCTTGTGATTCCCAGGCACAGACTCCACTATCCATCATGAAGCAATACTGCGATTTTCAGAGTGCAGGTGATGGGATGGTGGGTTTAAGTTACAATAACCATGGATAACCACTAATAAATCATGGATTATTATGGATAAGTATGGATGTCATTGATAATTTTGGAGAATTATGGATAACTGAATGAACGTGGATAATTATGGAAAACTATGGATAGTGATGGGTAAACTTGGATACTTCTGAATAACTAAGGATAAACCATGGATAAATATGGGAATTATAGATAACTGGGAAAAACATAGATAATTATGGATAACCAGCAATAAACCATGTTTAATTACAGGTAACTATGTCTTTTGAGGTGTGTAGATCATGAGGAGAATGTATAGGATAGATGTATAGAGTATTTTACCCAGAGTAATGGAATCAAGAACCAGAAGGTGAGATGGGAAAGATTTATTAGTGATCGGGGGGGGGGGGGGGGGGGGGGGGGGGGGATACATTTTCACACAATGTGTGGTTGGTATGTGGAATGAGCTACCAGAGGAGGCAATTGAGGCAAGTACTGTAACAACACTTACTGTGGAAGACATTTGGACAGGTACATGGTTAGGGAAGGTTTAGAGGGAGAAAAATGGGACTGTAGATGCTATTTTACACAAAAGAACATGAGTGGAGTAACTCAGCGGGTCACGCAGCATCTCTGAAGAGCATGGATAGGTGAGGTTTCGGGTCAGGAGATGTTCTCCAGCAATGCTGCTTGACCAATTAGGTTACTCCAGCACTTGGTATCTTTTTATGGTTTGGAGGGATATGGCCCAAACATGGGCTAGGGTAGATGGAACATCTTGGTCGGCATGGGCATGTTGGGCCTAAGACCCTATTTGCGTGCGCTAGGACTCTAATCAATCAGCTGGATTTTTACAGCATCCTGGCAGTTTTATGGTTGCCGTAGTTCAATTAATTACGTACATTTGAATTCATCCGCTCGTGTGGCAGGATTTGAACTCACATCTAGATCAATGATTCAGGCCTCTGGATACTGCTCAGTAGATGAACCATCGTGCAGTTGGATAATCTGTTCAAGTCCCGGAGTTAAACTCGAAACTACAGTCTTTATCATGAAGTGCTGCCGATGAACAGACTTAATGCACATAATGAGCCCCAAAGGAATTACACTCATTGCCACAAAAAGCGCAGAAAGTGTTTATCTTCTGATGTATTTTCCTTTGTGCAAAGTTAAATATCACAGTATCCTGGGAATGGACTAATCAGTTTTGACAATCAACTGATCAGGCCCACGAACTTCCTTTCCATTGGGTCTCAGCTGCCTTTGTATTTTGCCTTGACAAAGTCTCTAAATATGCAGAGATCAGCGGCTGTTTATTTGTATGTTCTATGTGCTGCCGATGAACTAAAGATATAGCCTTCAACTGCAAACCACGTTTTATTTTCACACTTTCAAACATACAACGATGACTTCAAAACCTGCTCTGAATCTGAAAGCTCACTTAGAAATGCCTTTTCATCTTGAAAACGGCTCTCTTTTGTTCTTGCATTTATTTGCATTTCAGCTGTGAGAAATCATTAATAAAATGCATTGGTGTGTTGGTTTTCAAACCAGGCAACAGCTGCACATTGCTGCCGGCAAGTCACAAAGTTTCAGCAATAAAGCAAAATGCGACGTGACCTCAGCTGTTTACTCAATGAATCAAGACCTGAATGTTCTCAAGGGCGAACGTTCCTTTTCATTCCAGGCACTGCAATCATAAAGTCATACAGCACGACAAACAGGCCCTTCGACCAAGATTCCCCATCCAAGCTGGTCCCGTTTTCCTGTGTTAGGCCCATATCCCTATAAACCTTTCCTATCCATGTATCTACAGTAAGTATCTTTTAAATGCTGTATAGTATCTATCTCCTCTGGTGGTTCGTTCCATACGTTCCATACGTTCCATACATATGAGTGAAAATGTTGTCCCTCAGGTTTCTATTAAATCTTTCACCTCTCACCTTAAACCTATGTCCTCTGATTCTTGACCCCAACTTTCCTGCGTAAAAGACTGTGCATTTACCCTATCTATTCCCCTCATGATTTTAAATGAGATTACCCATATCCCCATGTGCACCAAGGATAAAGTCCTGGCCTGGCCATCTTCTCCCTATAGCTCAGCCTCTCAATTCTTGGCAACATCCTCTTAAATCTTTGCACATTTTCTAGCTTAATAATGTTCTTCCTATATATGAGGGTGACTGAAAGCAGTACTACAAATGTGGCCTCAGCAATGTCTTGTACAACTATGTCATAACGTCCCAACATCTACACTAGTTGGAAACAATAGTGAAAAGTGTATTTCTAAAACTAGTAGTCAAGCATTGGGCAGCATGATGGTGCAGCGGTAGATTTGCTGCCTTACAGCGCCAGAGACTGGTTCGATCCTGACTATGGGTGCTTGTCTGTACGGAGTTTGTAGGTTCTGCCCGTGACCTGCGTGGGTTTTCTCTGGGATCTCCGGTTTCTTCTCACCTCCCAAGACGTATAGGTTTGAAGGTTAATTGACTTGTTAACTTTGTAAATTGTCCCTAGTGTGTGTAGGGTAGTGTAAGTGTGCGGGCATCACTGGTTGGCATGGACTCGGTGTGTCGAAGGGCCTGTTTCCACGTTGTATCTCTAAACTAAATCTAAAATTCAACACTACCGGGCAGATATATGTGGGATCTTGGTGCACACAAGTGCATCAACATTACTTGGAGACACAAGAACCTGCAGATGCTGGAATCCTCAACAAAGCACAAAGTGCTGAAGGAACTCAAAGAGTCATGTAGCATTTGGGGAGGGAATGGACAGATGACGTTTCGGGTCGGGACCCTTCTTCAAACTGATGCAGCAAGATGCAAAAAGCTGTAAAAGAGGGGTGTGGGGTGGGGACAAGGCCTGGCAAGTGATAGGTGGGTACAAATGAGGGGGGGGGGGGTGACTGGCAGAAGTGTGGAGCTAATGACAAAGGAGACGGGGTGACGAAGATACAAAATGGATCAGATTAGGTAAGAAAGGAGGAGTGAAATGTAAAGCCAGAGGGAGGAATAAAAGGGAATGGGCCAGGTGGGAAGGGAAAGAGCAGGGATAAAAGGGAAATATGGGAGTCAGGGATGGGAGATGATCATTGCTTGGAGTTTGACTGGCATGAATAAAATAACATGAATTAAACATTACTCCTTCCACCTTAAAGCTTTATCCAGTTTATTCATACATTATTATTTGTAAAGTGGTGACGGGTCTCAGGACAGCAACTAATTTCTCTCTGCTGTTTTCATTTAAACACAGCCTTGGGCTACCCAGTGCAAACAGAATGTGGTATCTCTGCTCTGAGCCCCACAGAAAAGCAGGTCAGAGCCAAGAAATGAAACCAAAAGTAATGAAGATGCACAAGGTACAAGAAGCAGCAAAAGTCTGACCAGAAAGTCAAATAAGGTTCTTCAAGGTGAGCAGCTTGATGAGAAGTATATCTATATCTCTCTTCAATGTGGTTGGTCTGGGACAAATTACAGTTGATAATAATGTTGGTGATATTCACGCCTTGGTACTTGAAGCTCTCGACCATTTTATTTCAGGTTTCCAGCATCTGCTGCTTTTTAGGTTTTAGAAAGTGCGTAGGGCTGGAAGTGTTCCGGAGGTAGGCGGATGGGTAATATTCAAGGAGGGAAATTAGGGTTCCTGAAAATATGGACAACAGTAATCCAGAAGAGTGTATCACCCAACCCACTACATTCCATTCTGTTACAGGATCTGCAACAAAGTTATGAATGAAAAGGACAAGCCTCATTTCTGTCATTCCACGAAGCTCAGAGTATTAAACAAACTGCTGGAGGAGGCACAATAAACTGCAGTTGCTGGAATTCTGAGCAAAACACAAATTGCTGGAGGAACTCAGTGGGCCAGGACTTCAGCATTTGCAGAGGGAATGAACAGGTAACTTCACTTACACTTTAGACCTTACATGTACAGCGTAGAAACGGGCCCTTTGGTCCCACTGAATCCGCGCCGATCAGACATCACCCTGTACACTAGCACTATCCGACACACTAGGTACAATTTACAATCTTTACTGATGCTAATCAACCTATAAACCTTTACGACTTTGGAATATGGGAAGAAACTGGAGCACCACGCGGCCACAGGGAGAAAAAGTGTAAACTCCGTACAGACAGCACCCGAAGTCAGGATCGAATCTGGGTCTCTGGCGCTGTAAGGCAGTAACTCTACCACTGCGCCACTGTGCCGCCCCTTTTGGGTTAGGACCCTTCTTCCGACTGAATCAACAAATGCTGTCTGACCCGCTGAGTTACTCCTGCACCTTGTTTATTATTCAAGATCCAGCATCAGCAGTTTTTTGGGTCTCCAAATTCACAATATAGAATATACTGTACGTAAGCAAATTAATAACCCGGCAATTGTCATATCTACAGAAAATCTCCAAACTTGAAAGTAACTGTGATAAGCTATTTTGCTGTGGTTTGCAAAGGTTTGTATTCCATACACATTACTGAAGTAGATGAATTATCTTAATCTCACTACTGGAAACGTTACATCAGACATCTGAACAAATCAGTTTAATACCATTTTATTCCATATCTACAAGCAGTTCACCTGATCAATTCAATTAAGCTGGAATCTTTCTTCTTGCAAATATTGAGTAACATTTTATTAAACAAAGTTATTTTTTATGCAACATCATAAGATGATGTGCTATTCCTCGGAGTATGCACCAGATAAAGTATAAAGAGTTCTACTTGGGAAGTGAACGGTGTAACACAAATCATTCTTTCCAGAAACAGATTACCAATCCAATTATCTTCCACTGCTTCTCATCAAATCATATTTCCGCCGTCAACCGAAATATCAGAATGGAGCATTTCCTGATGTATAGAAGCATGCTCTTGCTCTGCATGTTAACCAGCTTGTTGGAGGGGGGAGGTGTGCTGAGGAAAGTCACTTCATAAGGAGGACAGCAACGAATGGAATACCAGAAGGTATGTTGAAGACACGACACAAATAGTAGCACGATAGAGGTGGTGGATGCTCCTGAGTCCAGAGCTAAAGGAAGGCACAACTGACGGAGGAATGCAGGATCGGAGGAGGCTGTGGCAGTGCGGACATTGAGGGCTATGAAATCAACGAATAATCTATCGAACTTCTCCAAGTCGACGGTAGAGAGCACACTGATTGGTTGCTCGTGTGGGTGTGTACGTGTGTGTGCATGTGTGAGTGCTGTGTGTGAGTGTTCACTATGTGTGTATGCGCGTGTGTGCTCTGGGTGTACACTATGTGTGTGTGCATATGCTGAGTGTGTGAGCGCTGTGTGTGTGTGTGTGTGCTGTGTGTGTGTTCACTTTGTGTGTGTGCATGTGTGTGAGTAGTTTGTGTGTGTGTGTGGTGTGCTATATGTGTGTGTGAGTGGCGTGTGTGTGTTATATGTTTGTGTGTGCACTATGTGTGTGCACACTGTGTGTGTGCATGTGCGCTGTGTGTGTGAGTAGTGTGTGTGTGTTATGCATGTGTGTGCGCTGTGTGAGTGTGTGTGAGTGTCAGGACCTGTTACATCTGCTTAAACAGGGTGGCTTTGACCAAGGTCTGGAGACTGGGACCACTGGAATATGCTGGTGCTGAATTATGAAGATGTTAAACAGGAGGCTCCTTGAGAAATCTCAATCGTTCCTCTCTTCAGAATTACGTCTGACCTGCAGAATTTATTGCAATGAGTGAATCTATTAACAAAAGAGCAGAAACGAAACTTAGTCACATTATGCTCAATATACATAAATAAAGTGGTAATAATGTAGGAGGATTGAAGAGTGATCACTGAATGATTGTTTGTACATGCATCAGCAGTGTGTGTAATGGAGTAACCAGCCAACGATGCACAGTTAGGTGGGGAACATTGCAGGAGGAAACAGTAATGACAGATTGAACTCATTACAATCAAATAATTCTGCACTGATATGAGCTCCTTTTATTGAAATCTGCTGCAATAGAAAACTATTAGAGAATTTAATCATTGAAATGACTCTGGCTGCTTGGGACATCTGCCTCAACTGTTTCCGCAATGTCTGAATGCTTTTACCAGCTGCTTGGCCTGGTGTGTCTCAGTTATTCTGATTTTAGAGCCGTACTTTGCCTTGTACTGTTCCTTAATTGTCAAAGTAATTTCTTTACCATTTGCTTACTCAATGAGAATTACGAGCATTTCCTCTTTGGTATGGCATGGTATTGAGATGATGCTATTATTACTGGGGCGGCACGGTGGTGCAGCGGTAGAGTTGCTGCCTTACAGTGCCGGAGCTCCATGTTCAATCCTGACTATGGGTGTTTGTCTGTACGGAGTTTGTACATTCTCCTTGAGACCACATGGGTTTTCTCCAGGCGCTCTGGTTTCCTCACACACTCCAAAGACGTGTGGGTTTGTAGGATAATTGGTCTCTGTAAATTGTCCCGAGTGTGTAGATAGACGTAGTGTACAGGTGATTGTTGGTCGGCACAGACTCGGTTGGCCGAAGGGCCTGTTTCCACGCTGTATTTCTAAAACTGAAAAATAATGTATCAACGCATCACCTTTTGTGGATACAACCCATAGATACAGTTCTGAATTTCAGGGTTGTGACTTGTGGTGTCCAATATTATCCCACAGACAGTATCACCACAAAGATTATGGTTTATAGACTTCAAGCCAATTGTGCTCAATGTGGGACATCAGTGTCAGATGATTATAAACAAGGAACTGCAGATGCTCGTTTACTAAGGAAACACACAAAATGCTGGATTCACTCAACCGTTTGGCAGCATCCCTGGAGAACAAGGATAGATGACATGTTATGTTGAGACTCTTCATCAGACTGATGACATTTCTGGTTGGAACCTTTCTTCAGACTGATGCATTGGTCTGAAGGAAGGTTCCAACCCGAAACGTCACCTATCCATACCCTCCAGGGACCTGCTGCATTACTCCAGTACTTTGTGTCTTACCAGCGTCAGATGGTTGTGGATTTCAGCTCCATTTCATAAGCACAGAAATCGAGGTTGATACTCGCAGGAATGTTTTTCTGCCATGGGTGGCACGGTGGTGGAGCTGGTAGAGCTGCTGTCTCAAAGAGCCAGAGACCTGGGTTCGATCTGCACACGGGGGACAATTTGCAGAGGTCAATTAACCTAAAAACCCGCACGTCTTTGGGACCTGGGAGGAAAACCAGAGCACCTGGAGGAAACCCACATGGTTACAGGGAGAATGTGCAAACTCCTCATAGAAAGTACCTGAGGATAGGATCGAACTAAGGTCTCAGATGGGGCTCGACCAGCTGCGTCACTGTGCCTCTTTAGTATCAGTTTATTATGGGTTAAGTATATTCTTGGTTCAGATTTGGCTACAGTCTAAGAAATACATTCATATATTAGTTTGACAGTAGATTTTAATAATGTAATATCAGATCTGGTCATTTGTACTGAATTACAAATAGGTCGATGTTATGTCCATTTTTAGATGTAGTAATTATGTTCCAAGTTATTCATTTTCAATATAGAGATAAAAACATTAAATGGACCATTTTTCTTTTTAACAAATTGCATTTTTAAATACTGTTATAATAATTATTTGTTTGGTATTGATGAGGTGCAGATTTCAGGAAAATGCACCATTCTACAATTTGATCCTCAGTTAGAGGAGATATTTTGTACAATGAAAACATGTCAGTGTGCATGTACACATGTATGCACACACATGTACATGCATGCACACATAGAAACATAGAAACATAGAAAATAGGTGCAGGAGTAGGCTATTCGGCCCTTCGAGCCTGCACCGCCATTCAATATGACCATGGCTGATCATCCAACTCAGTATCCTGTACCTGCCTTCTCTCCATAACCCCCTGATCCCTTTAGCCACAAGGGCCACATCTAACTCCCTCTTAAATATAGCCAATGAACTGGCCTCAACTACCTTCTGTGGCAGAGAGTTCCAGAGATTCACCACTCTCTGTGTGAAAATGCACTGTATATGCACATATGCACACATGCAGGCACACACACATGCACACATACGCACACAAGCACACACATGGCACACACGGCACATACACACGCGCATGCACACACACACAAACTGAAGAAATGTCTATCATAATGCACAGGTATTAAGTATCCCGAGTCAAATGTGAAGCTCATTGATCTCCATAGCAAAATCTCTCGTTAGCAATGAGAGTTGAATTATGAAGTCATTGAGCTCTGGTGCTTCTGTCCAAGAGGAGACTGATAAGTAGAGCCAGGATTTTGCCTTAATTGCCGTAAGTGCCTTTCCATACCTTTTTTGATGATTTCACCAAGATAGTGCCTTTTTAACGATCGAGTGCCTAAATCAGCCTTTTTTGGCCGTTTTACCCGGACGGGACACCGAAGGACGAGAAGTCGAAGCCAAGAAGTCGAAGCCAAGATGCTGAGCAGACATCGCGCTGAAAAGCCGAACGGACACGACACTGAAAAGCCGAGAAGCTGAATGGACACGATGCCGAACGAACAAGACACCAAATGGACATGACGTCTCTGGGGATGGGATTGGTCCAACACCTTGTCAGTCATTGACAAAGGTCAGCGATTGGTTCAGACCCCCACGTCCATTCAGCATCGTGTCCGTTCTGCTTCGTGTCCATTCGGCATCTTGGCTTCGGCTTCTCGTCCTTCAACGTCCTGTTCGCACATGTTAATATTAATGTTAACACCAGATAATTTGAGAAAAATGCTGGTAATTATGTGCAACCAGCCAACCAGTCATTTAAATTAGTATATATTATCATTTTTAACCATATTTGGTGGTGGAAATACATGCCTTTTTATACCATATTTTGTCAATAAATGCCTTTTTCAAGCCTTTTTTGTAATTTTATTATGCATATTTGCCTGCCGATTTCAGTTTTTTATTGCCTAAACAACATGGATCTACTGATGTCAGCTTGCCATTTAGATTAGATTAGATTAGATATAATTTATAAATTGATGCATGTGGTGCCTGCTTTAGACATTGAAGGTTTCAATTTTGTCAGACTGATAATAAATAGTAAGATTAAACGAGAACTTACCAGTTTGAAGTTTGATCGTTATTTTATGAGGAGTAACGTTGAGGGAATACGTGAAGAACCCCGCCAGGACGCATGCGTGTCATTCTTCAAAGCAGCGGTTTGAAATCACAGATAACTGTAATGACTAAACATAGTAAGATTAGAGAAGAGATACCAGTTCAGGATATGATCAAGGGTGGGAGCGGAGGGCACGTATTCCCTCAACGTTACTCCTCATAAAATAACGATCAAACTTCAAACTGGTAAGTTCTCGTTTAATCTTACTATTTTACTTCGGAGTCACGTGAGTGACTACGTGAAGATTTTAAAGCTCTGTGATTTCATGCCGTGGAAACGAGTCCATGCATCACATCTGCCTTGATTATGGGGAGAATAGAGTTAACATCTTTAGACATCAATACGATATTGAAACCCAACGGTAAAAATATTAACACCAATTATTGCCCCTATTTATGGGGTAAATGATATTACAGAACTTAAATTTGTTTCTGCAAATTTTCCAGGTTCAATGACTGGTTTGTTATAAAGTCGTTGGAAAGATTCCTCCGTTGACCATCTTGCTGTCTTGAGGATTTGGTCCATAGGAACGTCCAACTTCATAGCTGCCGATGTAGCTGCAGCCCTGGTGGAGTGAGAGTTAAAAATGCTAGTGTCTACTTCAGCCTTTATTAGGACCTTTTTTAGCCATCTAGAGATGGTCTGGACTGTCACTGTTTTGAGTGGCTTTTTGTAGCTGATTAAAGTGACATTTCTTTCCCTCTGATGATCTTAGTATACTCCATATATAATAGTAAGTGTGTTACAATACAGAGACGACCATCTGTCGGGTAGGCCCTGAATTCTGTTTTTAGGCCTGCTGACCCCTGTCTGTTCTGTTTGACTATTTCATTGATGTGAAAAGTTAAATTTCCAGATGAATAATCATGTTGTCCAACCTTTGTTTCTGTTGTGAGTGGACCCTTTGTGCCGTGACCAAGGCCATCAGCATGACTGTTTTCATAGTCAGTTTCTGTAGGGACAGAGCTGTAGCTGAAGACCAGTTTCTTAACATGGTCAGTACAATGCTCACATCCCATATTTGGGAGTACCTGGTTCTTGGGGGATTAATATTAAAATGCCCCTCATGAATTTGGTTACCAGGGTGTGTCCCAACAGAATGCTGCTCTGTTCCTTGCGACAGGTAGGTTGACAGAGCACTTCTGGCGCAGTTGATGGCACTATGACTGAGCCTCTCATCGTAATGGAGGCTTGCCAGGAATTCCAGAACAGACGGGATGTTCATAGATCTGTGGGTGATGTTTATTGTTGTGACAGTACTTCCCATTTCTTGATGACACCAAGTACTGATTTTTTGGGGGACTGTCTGTGGCCCGCTGAAATAATTCCACATTCGGTCCGTCAGTCCCAGGTGTAGAAGAGGTGCTTTCAACTCTATAAATTAATAGGTTTATATATAATTATGACATGGGTAACTCCCCTTGTAGCGGGAAGAACCAGTAAATTAGGTCTATGATGGATGGTGATGCATGGTTCTAAAACCATGTCGATATCACCGGGACCCATGGTTGAGTAGGCCAATCAGGTACTGTCAAAATACCAGACGCGGAGTCTACTGTTTATTCCTAAATACCCGACTGATGAGGCAGAAGGAGGGAATGCATAAATGATCCCCCAAAGCAGCGAAGATGCATCTGTAGCCACTGCCCCAGGTTCTGGTTCCCAAGAACATAATTCGATAACTGGTGAGAGCATGGATGTGAATAGGTCGTTATCTGGTGTTTCATATCGTGCTGTTCCAGCAATACATTTTTTTTTTTCCAACATCCATACAGTGTTCTAGACTTAGCGTGACCTGTTGTCTGCCACTAAATTCAGTTTACCTGGTAAGTTGGTAGCTGATATCCAAATATCTATCAGGATACACTATTGCCAAATTGTGTTGGCCAGATAGTCACATGATGTCGATATGTTTCCACCCATATGGTTGACATATGCTACCACGGTGGTGTCTAACATACTGGTGATATAACCCAGAACAATATGACTTAAAGCCATGGCATGCACTCACTTCCCCAGGTATTTATGCCCAGCGTTTGTAATGATGCCTCCTGTGCATTCCATCTCCCCCACAGCTGGAGATGGAATTAGTAGCATCCCAATCCAAGTGCCCATCAGTATGTAGTTCCATAGACGGGTAGCTGTTAATGTTTGGATTGGAACAATGCCTAATGTATGTTTCCACCATTTTAGTACCATAGTGGCCTCTGTTGGTAGCTTCGTAGGTCTGTCAGAATGACCCCCATAATTTTTGAGTGCTCGCATGATTGCGCTCAGTAATTTGATAATGTAAAGGTCCAATTTATGTGGCTGGAACACAGCCACTAAATGCCAATTATTCTACTACCAGTCTGATGGATGGTTTAGTTTACTGCAAGCCTCCATTAAGGCTGTACCCTTTCTTACGGCAAAGTCACTGACATGTGAACTGTGTTAAGGGTGAACCGCAGAAGATCTATTGTGTTAAATACATCTGTGGTCACCTCCAATGAGTACTGTATAGCAAGCATATTTTAATACGATGCTTGCCATGTAGTACCCTAGGATCAATACCTTTGCAGTAACAAAGGTTCCCATCTAGTAATGAATATAAAGTACGAAAGTATTCAAATTAGTCAAAGCTATGATGATGTGGCAACCCCCATCTATATTATGATAAAGATTTTTGGACACGAATTCCTGTGATTCGTGTTGGATGTCCTCCATTACTCCTATTTTATTTGGGCACTGTAGTTCAGTATGTGCTTTTGATTATTTCTTTGCCTGTAAGCATGAACATGCAGTTCGGTACATGCTGAACTGGAGTATTATGTTTTGAATAATTCTATGGTATACCCCTATACTTCTGAAATATAAGTGTCGGTAGTAATATATTCTATGCATCCAGATAGAACTGTAATCTCCCACCAACCTCGTAAGGAGCCAGACCCACCTTCCTCCATGGTTACTATTAGTAGGTTTGTTACTATTTCGGCATCCTCCGTGGTCGTTGAGGTGCCGGTGTCTGGATCTGTAGTGGGGTCTGTGTTGAGGGTTAGCGCATTCCCCAGGAAGTAGTTTTTAGACGTTGCTTAATGTGCCCCAGGGTTTCCCTCTATGTCAAGTTCTTTACCTGTTAAGATAAGATGCCTCCAAATTTTAATATTGGAGGTATGGAGGTTCCAGGTTTGCATAGGCCTGCAAATTAGGGTCTAAAGCCGGTTGGATGGTACTTCTTCCTAATGCTGTTACTCGTATTGGTAGTTTGCAAAATAAGGCCAGTGCATCCTGGTGATCTAGTGTCATGTCTTTTTGTTTATTGTGCGGGCGAACCCGTCCCGCTGTTAGGACTTTTAGAACTTTATTTCGTTTCAATTCCCTGCCCTGCCATGTTTTCAAATACACTGGTTGATACTGGGAACATTCAGTGTTTTGCAGTTCCCTGATGGTAAGTGTCTTCCAATAGGTTTTCTGCACCCCATGTGCACTAGGGGTATGTTCTGCACCCCTGTTCAGGTGCAGCCCAGACTTGACCCCCTATACTCCCCTCTGATGAGGGAGAACACTGTGCAGCCCTACAAGAGGTACTGCTGTGGGACTTACTAGCTGCCCCCTGTGACTAGTCTCCATCTCCCGGAGCCTGCCACTTACCTGCTCCAACAGCCGCTCCAGCTGGCCCCGATGCTCTCGGGCACCCAACCGGCTCCAATGCACATGGTCACTGGCCATCGCGGCTGCTCCTGAAGCCGCTACTCCTGAGGCCGCTCCTGCTCCAGTTCCTGCAGCCACTCCACCCGGCTCCAATGCTCATGGGCACTGGCCGTTGCGGCTGCTCCTGAAGCTGCTCCTGCTCCAGCTCCTGCAGCCAGCCCAGGATTGACCCTCAGTGTTCCCCTCTGATGAGGGAGAAACACTGTGCAGCCCTACACGAGGTACTGCTGTGGGGCTTACTAACTGCCCACTGTGGCTAGCCTCCATCTCCCGGTGCCTGCCACTTTGGGGTATTTCCTCCAGCAGCCGTTATCCTCCAACTGGCTCTTATGCTCTCGGGCATAGGCCACTCCCGGCTGCTGCTGATCCTGCAGCCGCTCCAACCGACTCCAATGCTCTCGGACACTGGCCGTTGCGGCTGCTTGAAGATGGTTCCTCCTGCAGCCGCTCCAACCGGCTCCAATGCTCACGGGCACTGGCCGTCGCGGCTGCTTTGTTCCCCGCTCCAACCGGCTCTAATGCGCACGGGCACTGGCCGCTCGCGGCTGCTCCTAAAGCTGCTCCAACCGGCCCCAATGCTCACGGGCACTGGCCGCTCGCGGCTATTCAGAGTCGGACTCCTCGGAGTCAACGACCCTGGTAGTTTTTGTTTCCCTCTTGGGAGCGAAGTCGGGCACAGCTGTTCCCATTACGGGAGATTAGCGTGCTGTTGGCTGCTGCTGCCGGCTGCCCGCAATTCCGCGGTTCTCCCCGCCAGCTTTCCCGCAGCCTTCGTGGATCCGGTCCATGTCTCCACCTAAAAGGTAAGTGGAAGGAACGCAGAGTCTCCTTACCTGCTGTTCCCGGCTTTCAAATTTTGCCGCTAAGGGAACGTCGTTCCCCCTGCTGTGACTCGTTGCAATGCGTGTAGCGATATGACATGCATGCGTCCTGGTGGGGTTCTTCACGTAGTCACTCACGTGACTCCGAAGTAAAATTGAATGGGCCACGTCATAAAAGCAGTCTGCACCCTCTGAGCACATGACTGTTGTATTATATCTCGGCAATAGTACATTGAGTCGATCCACACCTGTAATAAATAAAGACATTTAATTCACAACGGACAGATAAAAATAAATCAGTAGGCACTGCTCATGAGTAAACATAAAGAGCTTCACTTTTTCTTTCTAATATATTTGCTTTGAAATAAATAAGCCCGCGGAACAATTTCTCACCAGTGTTCTGCTCAGAGGTGAAATATTCCAGTCAAATTGTTCCCTCAGTATCAAGTTTATGAATGATAATTAATTTCAGCAACATATTCTTGCTAATCTATACAGCTGTAATCAGACTGTTGAATAGTATTTATTTTGAAGGGGCAAGGTGGACGGGGGATGTTTAAAATCATTGATGAATGCTATTTAATTACCAAAAACATGGCACACTTACACATGTGGTTGTTCTGATTAATTATGAAGGATGGGAATTTGAATAATTTATTCTGTCAGAGAAGATGAGGAAGAGTTGGAAGGGAAGGGCTGACAGTATTGTTATGGTCATCCTTTGTATAATGATGGATAGCTGTTCAATAGATGAATTTCTCTTTCAAGTCTGATGAGTCTCTCTGTTGGATAATGTGCATCCAGCATTTATTGTTAACAGTTTAAAGTTCCAACCATCTCAATAGTTCTAGCGTTGCCTTTCAAAAGGCTTGATGCAGTAAGTATTGGTGTTGGCTTATTATTGTCACCTGCGCCATGATACAGCAAAAAACCTGTATTACTTACTACCCAGTCAAATCAAATGATGCCGTATACAAGTGCAATCAAGACTTACACATTTGTTTTTCTGATCGTCAGTCAAATCATACCAGACATGAGTACAATCAAGTACAACAGTTAGGACAATGAAAAAAATACCAGAGTGCAGAATATAGTGTTACAGTCCTGTGTTACAGTGCTGCTGTGTTACACTGCTGCAGTGTTAAGGGCCTGTCCCACTGTACGAGTTTACCCAAGAGCTCTCCCGAGTTTTAAAAAGAAATCAAACTCGTGGTAAGTACGTAGAATGTACGTAGCAGGTACGCCGGAGCTCGGGACTTCTCTTAGCGGCTCGTAACGCTAACGGCAGGTACTCGGGAAGTGCAGAAAGCTCGTGAGGTTTTTTCAGCACTGTGAAAAATGTCCACGAGAGCCCCGAGTACCTACGAACGGCTATTACCGAAATTCTCCGAGTTCGAATCAGGGGAAACTCGGGAGAACTCTTGAATTACCTCGTACAGTGGGACAGGCCCTTTACAGTGCTGTGGTGTTACAGTGCTGTAGTGTTACAATGCTATATTGTAGACCCGTCACCCCACCATCGACTCCATCTACATTTCCCAGTGTCTCAGGAATGCAGCTGACATAATCAAAGACCATTTACAACCTGGTCATTCCCTCTTCTCCCCGCTTGCATTGGGCAGAAGGTACAAAAGCTTGAAAGCATGTACCACCAAATTCAGGATTCTTCTTCCCCACTGATATCAGACTACTGAATGGTACTCCCATAAACTAGTGTGCAGTCCTGATCTTCATTGTGGACCTTGGATTTTTTTTCCTCTGTAACTATTGTTGCAACAGTGTAAAACTATGTTCTGTAGTCTCGTGTTTTTCTCTATGCACTACCTGTTGGGCTTGTATATGGGTTGATTGTACTGATGTATAGTGAAACATAGTGCTGGAAGATGACAATGGGTCCCAGCATTTCTGGAGGGAATGGATAGATGGTGGTTCAGGTCGGGACCTTTGAGACAGTATAGCACGATTTGACTGGATAGCATGCAAACAAAACTTTTCATTGTATCTCAGTACACATGGTAATGATAAAGCAATAAGTGATAATGTTGCCTTTCCCTTTCCCTCTCCTTGTTCTTCCATGGAATATGGTAGCGATGTTGGTGTTGGTTGTTCTTCTGGCAGAAATGTAGACCTTTCGTTTCATCTTAATCATTTTGATCTTCAATTACAGAACGCTATTGAGCTCAGGATGCTGGTATCATGCTACATGGTAACAGTTCTGCCTCTCCAGCAGAACAACCAACCCATAATGAAATACAAAGTGCTGGAGGAACTCAGCGGGTCAGGCAGTACCTGTGGAGGGAAATGGGCAGACCCACTCTTTCCCAGCTTTCTCCCCTCCCCTATCACTTCAGTCTGAAGAAGAGTTCTATTCTGAAATGTCATCTGTCCGCTCCCTCCACGATACTGCCTGTCCCATCGTGTTCCTCCAGTACTTTATTTTTTCTTTGCTCAAGGTTCTCGCATCTGTGATTTTCGTGTTGAAATACCTTATTTGCAGCTTTGAAAGCATGTTTCATTTTATCAACTAGCATCCTTGTCTCTCGATGTGACAGTTCATATGGCCTAATTATGTTCATATCTTTTTTCGTAGCTCCTTATGGGATAACTGTGGTGGTATTAATAATTAAAAGTATGAATGACTCTTTCATTACCAAGGTCAGTCATGAAGTGAATTGATTTAAGTTTGAATTCATCATCATCACTCCATGGGTCTGGATTTTTACAACAATATCTGATGGTGACTGTAACCTGAATGGATCGGGTTGATTTGCATTTTGACACTGAAAGCAGCTTTGAGGAAGGTGGGTGTGTTCTACCCTCTTTTGTTGGGTTTGTCTAAGCATTGATAGCCCTGCATAATTCATCCTGGATAGTCTCTGATGATGCTCTATTGGTGCAAGAGGAAAGTTGGTGAGATGATAGACAATTGATCAGCACTGTGGACTTATTGACATCCACATCACCACCTTCTTAAGAAGGCAGCTCTGAAAATTAATGGAAGACGTGAAACACATTAACATGAGTTTCTGCAAATCTAGTCACCTTTCACTTCTGCAAACTCCACACACTCCTGATGAGTGAACTTGAATATTGTCAGACTTTCCACTAATCATGAGGGATGCTGCTTGAGTAACTCTAATTCTTGTTCTATCTTGTTTTTAATGCGAGAGTGGACAGTAGATTGAAATTTCTCACTGAAGGAGATTGCTAGGAAGGGCCAAAAATATCTAAAGTAATCTCTGCAAAACCTCACCCCGTAGAGTGGATAGTTTCTGTGATTTATTTTCAGGGGCTTATTTGGCTCCTGCTTAATTACTTTGGAGTTATTCACTTTCATCAACCTGTCTTTAGATGTACTTAGTTAGAAGGCAGATGACCCCATGTTCTGAGCTGCTCAGTAATCCTGACGCTTCTTATTGCGTATGGCATGCACAGCCTAAAGTTGCAAGTCAACTTGTTCTATTTGATCTATTTGTTTGTGCACGTCGGGTTGATTGCATTAGTCGAAACAGGGTGGACCACGTGAAGGATGCAATCTCCCACCCTATCCTGATACTGGCAATGGGAAGATGGAGAGGGACATCCCCTTCACTGGAGTATTTGGGGCAGAAATAGACACAAATTGCAGGAGTAACTCAACGGGTCAGGCAGCATCTCTGAGGAAAAGGAATAGGTGATGTTTTGGGTCGAGACCCTTCTTCAGCCTGAGAGTCATGGAAGAAGGAAACTGGAGATTTGGGGCACTTGACCAAACCAGTCATTGGATAGTTATGGACCTGTTTTCCTCGATGCTCAGAACTGGTGAAGGTGCCACGGGTGATGATACCCTGTGTAGAGCACTGAATCAAATTAGACGTCTTCTATTTTCAGTCATCTCGTTAATATTGAGGACTTTCAAAATGAATGACTGGGCACTAAAGTGAGTGATGTTTCCCTTTGATTAAGCTGCTGGCTGCTGTTGTTTCAGAGGCTGGGTGAAAGGTTTAATGTGTCCTTTAATGAAGAATGCTCTGACAGTTTGGGGACATTCAGATCATCTGCTTGCCCCACTTTCTTGAATAGTTAAGTATTCGATATGTTTCACTTTCCCAAAGGTGATGTACACTTGCCCAGAGCCAAATATCCATTATTAATAGAGATCTCTGTTCCTAATTAATGATGGCATCTGAGTTCTACATTCTGAACTTATTATTTCTTAGCAATTTTGGTAGCTGTTAAGTTACTCAACCACCTTATTGGAACAGATAGCAATATATTTTCATCCCTTTAGCTTGGTGCTTGAGGCTTTGTTTAGGTTGGTCATAAAACTTTCAAATCTTCAGGGGAGAAATTCAACTTGGCTACGCGTTGAATGCACAGCATGTTAATGGCTACATATTATAACATGCTTCCAAAATTTGACTCCGCTGAAGTCAATAGAACTGAATATCAGAAAAGAGAGATACAATGATAATGTGTGTTCAGTGGGTACAACTCGAGAGTACAAATAATGCTGCTTGTGAAATAAATGTGTCCATTTTCTGTTTCTTGGGATGATGTTTTCCTTTGATTGACCTCCATAGTTTCAGAGGCTGAGCGAACGGCTTAATATGTTCTTTAATGACGAATGCCGTGACAATTTTGGGGTCATTCAGTTCATTTGCTTGCCCCTCTTTCCTGAAGAGTCAAGTATCGGATATGTGTCAGTTTCCCGATGTACTAAAGCAAAATATTCCTCAAACTTTCACTCCCTCACTAACATGATATGGAATGAATGGAATACTTTATTGTCACATGTGACAAGGCACAGTGAAATTCCTTGCTTGCATTCCCAATGGATACAAATGGCGGCCACCTACGGCGTGGACAAAGTTACAAATTAACATATAGATTCATGTGAAAAATCTTATCACCCGTGACTCCACTTTGACATTTTCTTGGCTATTTCTGTCACCATCTTATGCAATGTCACCAATTTGTGTGCACCTGACTCACATTGCTTACCATGAGGAAATTCCAAATGAAATGCCAAAGACTGGTGGGGCATAGTTTTAAGATGAGAGGGGGAAAGATTAAAGAAGATGAACGGGGATATTTCTGTGCACTGGTGAGAGCCTGGAATCTGTCACCAGAGTTGATGGTGGAGGCATATACATGGTGGGGTTTAAGAGACTTTTGATTAGGCACATGGATATATAGATATGGAATGGATAGATATGGATTATGTGCAGGCAGATAAGTCTTATGTGCAGTCTAGGCATCATGTTAGACACAAACATTGTGAGCCGAAGAGGCCTTACCTATGTTATACTGTACTATGTTCTATGTTCTAATTGTAAAATTAATGGTTTCATTTGCGCCGGTGCGCCGGTGGGCGGCGCGACTCTTGTCAGCAGCGGCCTCTGCAGTCCGTCTGTCTTTTTATTGTTTTCTGTTTTGTTCTATGTAGTTTTTATTGTTTTTTTTGTCGGGGTATGTGTGTGGGGGTGGGGTGGGGGAACGTTAAGGTCTTTCCCCTGCACGGGAGACCCGACCTTTTCTTTGTCGGGTCTCCGTTGTCGTTGGGGCTGCAACGTGGAGCGGCCTCCAGCAGGAACGACCTGGAGCTCCAGTCGCGGAGCTGCGGATCTACTCACCATCACGGAGCTGGCCGAGTCCGGAGCGGGTGTAGCTGTGGTGGAGCGCTGCTGTGACCCGACACCCGGAGATTCGGAAGCTCCTACCGCAGGTCTGTGGACAGTAATACCGGGAGCCCGCGGGTCCCTGGTGGGAGACCGCTTTTCGGGGCTTCCGCAACGGCGACTTCTCCCGCCCGAGTTGCGGGGTTGTAGATTACCTGGAGCGGGGCCTGCATCACCGCCCCGCGCGGCTTGGAATGGCCGCGGGACTTTGTGAGCGCCCGCCGGGGGCTCCAACACCAAGAGCCCGCCGGGGCTCCAACACCAAGACCCGGTGCGTGGCCTTGCATCACCCGGCGTGGCTTTAATGGCTGCGGGACATTTAACATCGCCCGCCGGGGGCTTTGACTCTGTCTTTGACTCTGACATGGGGGGGAGAGGGGAGTGCAGGGGAGAGATATGTTTTTTTTGCCTTCCTTCACAGCGAGGAGACGATGCGGTGTGAAGGATGTTTGTGTAAATTGTGTTGGGTCTTAGGTCTTTTTTGTTTTGTATGTATGGCTGCAGAAACGGCATTTTGTTTGGACCTCAACGGGGTCCAAATGACAAATAAATGTATTGTATTGTATTGTATCATGACTGGAATTATGGCGTTTGACCACAGCCGGATTGGGACAGGATGAAAGGTTTGTTGGATGCACTGTGAGGTTGGTCCAGAATAATGCCGCAGAGGATGCACTCACCTATACCACGTTCCTTTGCCACGCAATGAGTCCCGCTTTCCCCAGGCTCTGTAATTTCTTTTTATTCAATTCAGTACTTTTCTTTTCGAATGTTACAGTTGAATCCATTTTGATTATCCATTCAATGGTGGATTACTGACCAACACACAAAGCAAGTGTTTCGTTATATTGTTCACTTACATGTCGCCTAAAATTCGTTTCCTTTAAAGCCCTATCCCCCTGATAATGGAAACAGTGTCCCTTCTGTATTCAATTGTCCATGGGTCAAAATACTGTAAGTTTGTACTCTACATCACTGGGAGAACACTATGAACGCACTGAGTGGGCAGATTAAGAGGTGTCTCATGGACAATTAAGAACAATTAAGAACGCACCAGAGAAAGCATTTTATCAGGATGCATCACGGTTTGGTTTGGGAATATCTCCATCCAAGATCGCAAGAAATTGCAGCAAATTTTGGACACAGCCCAGCCCATCACACAAGCCAACCTCCCTTCTATTGACTCCATTTATACCTCACACTGCCTCGGCAAGATCAGCAGCATAATCAAGGGTGAGTTGCATCCTGGCCATTCCCTCTTCTCCCATCTCCCATCAGGCAAAAAATATAGAAGTGTGAAAACGCACACCTCCAGATTCAGGAACAGTTTCTTCCCACTGTTATCAGGCAACTGAATCATCCCACCTCAACCAGAGAGCAGTGCTGAACTCCTATCTGCCTCATTGATGACCTTCAGACTATCCTTGATTAGACTTTGCTGGCTTTACCTTGCACTAAACATGATTCCCTTATCATGTATCTATACACTATAAATGGCTTGATTGTAATCATGTATTGTCTTTCTGCTGACTGGATAGCACGCAACAAAAACTTTTCAATGTACCTTTCACTGTACACGTGACAATAAACAAAACTAAAGTGAACTGAATTATTTAGGTTTAGGTTTAGGTGAAAGGCTTTAGTTTGGGTGCTGTGCAATCAAATCAGATCATATCGTGCACATGGACACAATCAAGCCAAATACAAGCCCAACAGATAGAGCGAGAGAAAGAAACCAGAGTGCAGGTTAAAGTTTTCGCCATTGTAATGCACCAGTTCCAAAGACAGAATCCAACAGAGCCACATGGAACACAGAACAGTACACAGGAACAGGCCATTCGACCCATACATGCCAAGATAAACCCTTATCTGCCTGGAAAACCCCAGCCAACAGCAGGTAGGTGTGTGTCATTACCAGGACAACAGTTCCAGGGCCCAACACTGCCTCAAGTTGTAGATGGGCCTTTAATGAGGTCCTTGCCAACACAACCAACATTCTTTAAACAAATAAATAAAGTGAATTAAATCTTTCAATTCATATCCAAGCCATGCATGGGTGCTTTGGGATGTTTATTTTGAAGAAGACCTTATTACTTCTGGTTGGAGTATAATAATTATGCATCTTCACAAAACTGAACCCATCCTGCAGTTTATTCTAATGGCAATCAATCATTGATTTTATGTTTCCAACAATGGGACAAACATTTAAGAGCATTCAATGGTTTTAGTGCTGAAATGATATGTTAAAACGAGCGGATTAAATGAACAATCAACAGCGAGCATTTGCAAGAGGGGGAATTAAAGGATGGACTGTCACGATGAATGCTGAGTGAAAATCGCTGTTATTATTCGAACAGAGCAATTTTTAGATTGAATTGTCTGTTCTGCTTAAGGGCCTAGTTTATCACCGAACCTAATTTGCAAGCTCTACGGAAAAGAAATTTCCCTACATTTCTTCCTGCTCAACAAACAAGTGTGTATTTGTTGCCACATTGTTCTTGTGTTCTGATCTGCGATTTCATTTGGTCCCAGCTCTCTGCCAGTTGATATCAGTGGTCAATCTTCACAATAGTGTGACCACATAATGATTCAATGGGAACATAAGGAACGGCAGACGCTGGAATCATGAGCAAACCACAGAGTGCTGGAGGAACTCAGTGGGTCAGGCGGCATCTGTGGAGGGAATGGATAAGCCACAGATAGACACAAAAAGCTGGAGTAACTCAACGGGACAGGCAGCATCTATGGAGAGAAGGAATGGGTGACATTTCGGGTTGAGATCCTTCAGAAGGGTTAGTCCAGCATTTTGTGTCTATCTTCAGTTTAAACCAGCATCTGCAGTTCTTTCCTACACATTCCCTCCACAGATGCTGCCTGACCCTCTGAATTACTCTTACACTTTGTGTTATGTAATGGTACAAACAGGTTTCGAGGATTTGGATCAATGATGACGAAAGAACCTTAAAGACTCTGGGTTGCGACGGCTGGTCTAGATTTCTGCTCGGACCATGTAGGTAGTGGCAACGCTGGTAGGTTTAGTGGTGAAGAAGGCATTTGGGATATTGCCTTCATTAACCAGGACATAGAGTATAAGAGCAGAGGTCATGATGTGACTACAGCTGAAATATTGTGTACAGTTCTGGTCAACAAACCACAGGAAGGATATGTTGCATTGTAGAAGCTGCAGAGAAGATTCACCAGGATGTTACCTGGAAAAGTGTTTCAGTTATGAGGAGAGATTGAATAAACTGTGTTTGCATTCTCTGGAGTGGAGGGGGTTGAAGGGAAAGCTGACAGAAGTATATAAAATGATGTGGACGCATGGATAGGGTCGACAGTCAGAACCTTTTTCTCAGGGTGGAAATGTCAAAGACTAGAGAGCGTAGCTTTAAGGTGAGAAGAAGACATTTTAAAGGAGATATGCATGGCATGTTTTATTTTACACTGAGAGTGGTGGATGCCTGGAATGCATTGTCAAAGGTGGTGGTGGAAGCAGATATGATGGAGGCATTTAACAGGATTGTTTATGTATACGCTGTGAATGGAGGGATATGGATCGCTTGGAGGCACAGGAGACAATCCCTAGTCCCACGTTTCACATTTGGTCCATTTCCCTCTAAACCTTTTCTATCCATGTACCTGTACAAATGTTTTTAAAATATTGTTTTAGTATTATTGAATTGTCAAAATAGAATCGCAGAAGCACAGAAGGTACTTGATAAAAGTGCTGATGAATGGGATTAGTCAAGATATGAACTGAGCGATTGACTTGGACATGTTAGGCTCAAGGACCTGTTTCTATGCTGTATGATTAGGTTTATGTTTAGAAACAGTCCGTTTGGCCAACCGAGTCCATGCTGACCAACGATCACCCATACGCTAGTTCTATCCTACACACTAGGGATCATTTTTACAGAAACCAATTAACCTACAAACCCACAAATCTTTCGAATGTGGGAGGAAAATTAAGCACCAGGAGGAAACCCACAAGGTCACAGGGAGAATGGGCAAACTCCACACAGACAGCACCCGCAGTCAGGATCGAACCTGGGTCCCTGGCGCAGTTAGGAGGCAGCTCTAATGCCACTGTGCCACTGCATCCATGATGTTATGACTCTATGAGTATGAACCTAGTGCTTAAACTTTATCGGGTCTTTCAACTTTGTAAGAATCCAATGGAAAAAATAAAAATAGATACATAGAAAATAGGTGCAGGAGTAGGCCATTCGGCCCTTCGAGCCTGCACCGCCATTCAATATGATCATGGCTGATCATCCAAATCAATATCCCATACCTGCCTTCTCTCCATACCCCCTGATACCTTTAGCCACAAGGGCCACATCTAACTCCCTCTTAAATCTAGCCAATGAACTGGCCTCAACTACCTTCTGTGGCAGAGAATTCCACAGATTCACCACTCTCTGTAAAAAATGATTTTCTCATCTCAGTCCTAAAAGACTTCCCCCTTATCCTTAAAATGTGACCCCTTGTTTTGGACTTCCCCAACATCGGGAATAATCTTCCTGCATCTAGCCTGTCCAACCCCTTAAGAATTTTGTAAGTTTCTATAAGACCCCCCCCCCCCCTCAATCTTCTAAATTCTAGCGTGTACAAACCGAGTCTATCCAGTCTTTCTTCATATGAAAGTCCTGCCATCCCAGGAATGAGTACAAAAACAATGCTGTTATTGTACTAAAACTTACAAGGCAGTAATGTACCAGAAAAAAAGTGTTGTATTCAAGTCTAAAATTAAATTCTGCCACTGTTCAGTACAGCACCATGGTTCGTTGACACCTTTTAACATGTAGATGACAGCAGGTAGGAGATATGCGAATTCAACTTTGCTGTTAAAATTCTTGTCACCGCGCCTTGATGTTTGATCTTTGTTTACTGTTTACATGAATCAGTTTCTGGATACAGCATGCGGTATTTGGGCAAAAGCAGCCTATTTAGGAAAATAATTCACATTTACATTGGTACAGTACAGCACAGCACAGGCCCAGGCCCTTCGGTCCACAATGTCCATGCTATACCGCTTGCAGAGAGACCAAAACATCATGAAGGCCTTTACATTATTGGGAGGTAGAATAGTGGTGGATGTTGATGGTGGGGGTCATAGAGGCATACAGCACAGAAACAGGCCCTTCGACCCAACATGTCTGTGCCAACCAAGACACCCCATCTGCCTGAGAGAACTCAGTTAGTGACATTCTGTGTTTGAGGTTTCCCTTCAAACACCACAATGATTCCAGTAACTGGGGAGTTTCACCCTGATACCCACTGGCTTTAAATTGCTAAGAATATTGGATGCCACACAAATATGTTCTGCTTTGATATCAGAGACAGTCACCTTCACTTCACTTCACTAAATGTTGAATTTTTCTCTTGCAGGCAACCTGCTGGGTTCCTTTCCCACTCCCAGCTGTCCTCCCATGGTCTCTCTCTCTCTCTTTCCCCACCCAATCTTCATCTAAACTGCTCATCATTATCATTCTCAGTCTGAGGAAGGAACCCGACCTGAAACATCACCTATTCCTTCTGTCCAGAGATGCTGCCTGTCCCGCTGAGTTACTCCACCATTTTGTGTCTATCTTCTAGACTTATCAACCTTCCCCATCTGATCTCACCTGCCCATCACTCAATTACCTATCTATCAACTTGCTTTTCTTTTTCCTTTGTTCACCATTCGTTCCCAACCTGCCTATTTTTTGATGTTTCTGTTTATCGCCCACCTTTCATCTTAGATAAATAACAACTATTCCAGGTTTCACCTATCCAAGTTATGGATAAATAAAGTAAATAAAATTGTGTATAGATAAATAAAGACTCCAATGGTGTAATGTTTCCACATGAACAGTGGCAGAAATTAATTTAAGAATTGAATACAATACTTTTTTTTCTGGCACATTACATCTCTAATAAATAACATCTATTCGCTGTTTCACCTATCCAGGTTTTGGACTAGTCTGTATCTTTCGTATTGTTTTAACCCTCTCTCTGCTTAAGGTCTGGATAGAGTGGATGTGGAAAGGAGGTTTCTGCTAGTGCTGAGAGCCATAGCCTCAGAATAAAAAGATAGACCTTTAGAAAGGAGATGAGGAGGAATTTCTTTAGTCAGAGGGTGGTGAATCTGTGGGATTCATTCTCACAGAAGGCCGTGGAGGCCAAGTCAATGGATATTTTTAAGGTGGGGATTGATAGATTCATGATTAGTATGGGTGTCAGGGGTTATGAACCTGTGAAGGTCTGTTACTGTCTAATGAATGTATAAGGATCACAGCTAAGAGTTCACAGCCTTCAGTCTGGGATTGGGTTAAACATAGAGGCAGCATGGTGGCACAGCGGTATAGTTGCTGCCTTACATGGCTTAGAGTGCCGGAGACTCGGGTTCGATCCCGACTACGGGTGCTGTCTGTATAGAGTTTGTACGTTCTCCCCGTGACTTCGTCGGTTTTCTCCGAGATCAGTTTCCTCCCACACTCCAAAGACGTGTAGGTTTGTAGGTTAATTGGCTTGGTATAAATATAAGATTGTCCCTAGTGTGTGGGCTGAATGGCCTGTTTCCGCGCTGTATCTCTAAATAAAACATGCAATCCAAGGTGAACTGCTTTGGGCTTTAAAGAAATAAAAACACATGGTGGTAATTATTTCTGTTAAATCGGAAGGATTATGAAAAATAATGTTATCTACTTCAATTGGAGATTTGAATGGATCAATGGATAAGATAAAAGACTTAACCTTCAATCAGCATTGTTTCAAGATCTTGTTAACATGGGCGGTATTAAGAATTTAAGTGAATGCAAATTACAAGTACAATGACAAGGTACATCCATGAGGAAGTCGGGAATTGAGCCATGAACATTTGACTGGTTCACTGGCCCCAGTACTGTTAATTCTTCAAAAGGTGTTAAATTATGTTAAATTTTAAAGAGATGTGTAGTTATGGTGCACTTTGAAAGAAGGTAGCTTATTTCCTAATAAAGAATATTTGGTTGATTGTCAGAGGCTTTGATGGTGTTGATGTGCCTCCAAAACTCTTTGATTGTCATAGAATCATAGAGTCATACAGCACAAAAACAGGTCCTTTGGCCCAACTCATCCATGCCGAACAAGAAGCCCCATCTAAGCTAGTACCATTTTTCCATGTTTGGCTATCCATGTACCTGAGCAAATGTGTTTTAAATATTGTTATTGTACCTGCACTGCGGCACAGTGACATTGCGGTGGAGTTGACGTTGACCTGGGTTCGATCCTAACCAGGGATGCAGTTTGTATTGAGATTGTACGTTCTTCCTGTGGCCGCACGAGTTTCTCTCCAGGTGCTCCGGTTTCCTTCCACATTTCAAAGACCTGCAGGCTTGTAGGTGTTAATTGGCTTGTGTAAATTATCTCTAGTGTAGGATGGAACTAGTGTACGGGCAATCATTGATCGGCATGGACTCTGTTGTCCGTAGGGGCTGGTCCCACACTGTAGCTCTAAACTAAACTAAACTAAACTAATCTACCTTCTCTGGCAGCTTGTTCCATATACCCACCACACTCTGTGTGTAAAGGTTGCCCCTCAAGTTTCTATTAAATCTTTTTTCCTCTAACCTTAAATCTCTGCCCTCTAGTTCTTGATTCCACAACCCTAGGGAAAAGACTCGGTGTATTTAGCACAGTCATGTGTCTATCTGTTTTTGAGTAAATTGGAATTAAATTAAATTAAAACTAACTCTCCACAAAACAGGTAAGGGAGCACAAAAGGCTGCGGAGATTGGAGAAACAAACAATCTCCATAAGAACTTCATCGTTCCATTTTGGGACACATAACAATAAAACACTCTTGACTCTCGAGGTCACAAGGCATTCCAAATTGGTAAATAAAATCAGGACTCCAGCAGTGACCTTCAGGGTTTGAGTTCTTTCCAATGACCAGAACAATCTTCGTTCGTAATCACTTGGTATAATTCCCAGAACCCCTCACCCAACAGCAAAGTGCCTTCAATACTTCAACAAGGGCAGTGGTAGAGTTGCTGCCTTACGGCGCCAGATACCTGGGTTCATTCCTGACAATGGGTGTTGTCTGTATGGAGTTTGTAGATTCTCCCTGTAACTGCTTGGTTTTCCCCGAGAGCTCCGGTTTCTTCCCACACTCCAAAGACGTACAGGTTTGTAGGCTAATTGGCTTGGTAAACTTGTAAATTGTCCTTAGTGTGTGTAGGATAGTGTTAGTGTGCAGGGATCGCTGGTCGGCGCAGACTTTGTGGTCCGAAGAGCCCGTTTCTGAGCTGTATCTCTAAACTAAACTAAACTAATCTAAACTTGAAAACAAGCAGTTGTAGGACCTATTCACCCTCACCTTCTATCACTCGGCCTTTCTGGTGATCAACACACTTCCCACATAAAATAAGTTATTTAAAATGTGGCAGCTTTCTGAATACACAGGCATGAAAGTTGCACAAACCATCGACAAAGCAACTCCAGTGAAGAACTCTGAAAACAGCTCTGCCGAAGACCACAGGAAATTGCAGAGAGTTTGTGGAGGTAATTCCACCCATCACACAGTCTAAACTTCCCACCATTGACTGCATCTACACTTCACGCTGCCTCAGCAAAGCAGCCAAGATAATCAAAGACTTGGCCCATCGTGGTGGTTCCTTCTTCTCCCTGCTCCCGTCCGACAGAAGGTACAGAAGCTTGAATGCACGTCTCACCAGACTCAGGAACGGCTTCTTTCCCTCCGTTATCAGGCTGCTGAGCAGTCTCACCATAAGCTAGGGTACTGACCCATTCACCTCTACCCTATTGCAGACAATGGACAATGTCTCTGGAACTGATGCGCTACAATGCTGAGAACTATATTCTGCACTCTGTATCTTCCCCTGGGCTCTACCTATTGTACTTGAGTTTGACTTGATTGTATTTACGTATGGTATGTCTGATCTGTTTGGACAACATGCTAAACAAAGGTTTTCACTGCTCCTTGGCACATGTGACAAGAATAAAACTAAACTTATTTTCTCTCAACAAAGACCATCAATGTCAAAATAACTCAAAAACAAGTCTGCTGGGACAGCTACCCATCATTTGTTACTTAGCTGCTACATCAATAG
Organism: Amblyraja radiata; assembly: GCF_010909765.2. Lineage (NCBI taxonomy): Eukaryota > Metazoa > Chordata > Chondrichthyes > Rajiformes > Rajidae > Amblyraja > Amblyraja radiata. The sequence goes on from NC_045988.1 coordinate 8,219,855, forward strand.
CTGTAAGATATGGAAATAGACTTCCAGTAGAAGTTCTAAGATGTGACTCTCCTCAAGGAGTTCTCCTCTGTATCACAGTTATGTTCCATTGACAGCCGCTCTTTCATGTAAATGTGATTTTTTATCATTTTACAACTGATGGATCCCATCTGATTTGCCTGCATTTGAACAACAGATGTGCCCATTGCATCCTGCTATTAATAATAACTTTTTTTTCCTTTTGTCTCTTCAAATTCTGCTCTCATGCTTTGCTTGTTGAACGACTTTGCAAAAGCATCTGCAGTATATTCTGAAGAAGAAAATGTGTTGTCCAGCCAAATTGAGAGAAAGATTAACATGACCCAAGGGTCTTTACGGCCCTTACCTGTACTGAATGCCAGATACTTAAAATTTGGGCAACCCAAATCTGGGGGAAAAATGCAAATATTTGGAATATTTAAATGACATGGTATTTCAGCGAATAATCACCTGCACTTCTGGTTGCACCACGACCTGGTTCAGCACTTGGAACGGCCAGGAATGAAGGAGGTCACAGATAGTGAACCACTGCTAGCCGATCACATGTACCAATCTTCTCACCAATGAAGGGATCTGTAGAAGGGGCTGTCTCAAAAAGGCAGCTAACATCATCAAAGACCAACGCCACCCTGCCCACACTCTCATTTCACTCCTACCATCAGCAGGAGCCAGAAAACTGTTACCACCAGGTTCAAGAACAGTTTCTTCCCAGTAACCATCAGGCTCTTGAACACTGCACAACACCCACCATGACTATGAACAATGGACAATGGACTGCCTTTGGTTGCACTAAAGACTTTGGGGTTTTTTGCACTAGTATTGGGGTTTAAATTTTACTGAATTCTGGTTTATTATATATTATCCATGCACAATGTGTTTCCAGGCCTGTTATGCTGTTGCGAGTAAGAATGTCAGTGTTCCATTGTTGGTACATTAATGGGCGGAAATCGCTTTTAAAACATGTGGTGGAGGGTGGAGGGGGGGGTGGAGGGGGGGGGGGGGATACAATGAGGCCTGACATTTAGGACAGGGGTCGGCAACCTATGGATCCGCCCCTTAACCCGAAATCATGCAGGCGACCTGGGCTTTGCAGCCAGATTTGCCAGCTGACCTGGGCTGCAACATGTTTCACAAAACATGGGGGGGGGGGGGGGGATTGTCCCCCACCTTTCAGAGCTTGGGGGAGGACAGCCCCCCCCCCCCCCCCCACCCCAGTCTACCCCAGGATTTCCGCCCATAACATATGACAATTATACACTCTAGATTTTTGATGTTTGCCTTGACTTGACTCTTGAATATCAAAGAGTAACGTGTTTCTACTGCAGCACAATTGACCAAAAAGTTAGTGAGAGGAATGGGAATGAGATCAGATGGGATGTTGGCAAAGATAATTGTTTAAATGGAAAGAGATATAGAGAACATCGAAAAGAACAGTACAGCATAAGAAAAAAACATTCATTGCCCCTGCTGAATTATGATGCTAAATTAAGCTAATCTCCTCTGCCAAATGAACCGAATTAACCTTGAACAAGTAGCAATATTTCTTGCTTAATTATTTAACATTGTTCCAGTGAGTGAGATGTTTTGCAGTAGATCTGAAGGAGTAAGAGAAGCAACTGAATTGATCTGCTGCTCACTGTGGGAATGAGAAGTTCCATCGCCAGTTTCTCCTGCAACATGTTTACTGCATCAACAAATGTCACGTCCAATGTGCAATGGACAAACTTCAAACACGTAACCCACGTGCCATACTGCATGGCTTGTTTTATTGTCTCAAGCATCATTATTGAGTATCCAGTATTATTCATGAACAAGGTTCCTTTCCACTATTATAAATATTTACAGTCCTAGGTTTGGTTTGGTTTGGATTATTTATTACCACGTGTACGGAGATAGAGTGAAAAGCTTCTGCATGCTATCTTGTCAAATCGCACTGTACAGGAGGATGGTAGACAAAAAATGCTGGAGAAACTCAGCGGGTGAGGCAGCATCTATGGAGAGAAGGAATAGGTGATGTTTCGGGTCTCGACCCTTCTTCAGACTGATGTCGGGGGATCTCGACCCGAAACATCGCCTATTCCTTCTCCCCATAGATGCTGCCTCACCCTCTGAGTTCTCCAGCATTTTTTGTCTACCTTTGATTTTTCCAGCATCTGCAGTTCTTTCTGAAACTACTGTACAGGATTATATTTGATCCTCTTCTGGAACAGCAGCATGCAGAGAGTCGACAGTGCCATCCTGCAACTTCTAAATCTCTGAAAAGCCCGATCTTGGCCCAAGGAGATCTGCATTTTCTTATTTTCTCGCTTTAAGGCCCGGTGTTGTGGCGGCACTGGATCGGTGAAGTAGGGTTCGGCCTGGCCCAGCGCGATGTTGTCGGCTCCTTCCACCGCCGCTCAGTGCAGTTGCCGCAGGCTGCGCTCGATCCGCTCGCTTGCTCGCCCGGCTGCTGTAGGGCCTCCCGCCGCCACCTCCGCCAACCCCACTGCAAACGTAGCGTCCATCGCCTCCAGCAGCCGCCCCTCTGCTTCCGTGCGCCGAGGTTACCGTGTCCCACTTCCCCAGCTGGGGATTGAACTTTAGGTTTGTGGACTGTTCACAGCTGCTGTCTCTCCCCTTCAAGTTCAAGTTCAAGTGAATTTATTGTCATGTGTCCCTGTATAGGACAATTAAATTCTTGCTTTGCTTCAGCACACAGAATATAGTAGGCATTTACTACAAAACAGAGAAGTGTGTCCATAAACCATTATATAAATATATACACACATGAATAAATAAACTGATAAAGTGCAAATAACAGAAAATGGGTTATTAATAATCAGAGTTTTGTCCGAGCCAGGTTTAATAGCCTGATGGCTGTGGGGAAGTAGCTATTCCTGAACCTGGTTGTTGCAGTCTTCAGGCTCCTGTACCTTCTACCTGAAGGTAGCAGGGAGATGAGTGTGTGGCCAGGATGGTGTGGGTCTTTGATGATACTGCCAGCCTTTTTGAGGCAGCGACTGCGATAAATCCCCTCGATGGAAGGACGGTCAGAGCCGATGATGGACTGGGCAGTGTTTACTACTTTTTGTAGTCTTTTCCTCTCCAGGGCGCTCAAATTGAAATCCGTGGTGCAACCAAAGCTAAGTCTTGAGCATATCACAGTTGCTTAGTTAATGTGTAGTGTTCAAAGGCCTGATGTTTGTGTGGAAGAAGCTGTTCTTGAACCTGGATTTCAGGCTCCTGTACTTCTTCCTGATGGTAGGAGCAAGATGAGAGCGTGGCCAGGATGCGGTGGGCCTTTGATGATATTGACTGTGTGAAATGTGTCTGTCAGTAGGTATGTATTTTAAATGAATTCATTTTCGGGATTCGGAAAGGTTTGTATCGTCTTCTTGAACTGCTACAGTTCGTCCAGTGAATGTGTTCACACATGACCTAATGTTGAGTTAAATCCCAGATTTAGACCCAATGACAATGAAAGAAAAGCAATATATATGCAAGTTAGGATTATGCGCAACTTTGAGGGGAACCTGTAGGAGGTGATGTTCCCCTGCACCAGCTGCCAATACCATTCTCAAAAATAGAACAGGATAGCATAGGAAAAGGCCCTTTGGCCCACAATGTCCATTCCGAACATGATGCCAATTTAAACAAATCCCCTCAGCCGACACATTATCCATATCTCTCCATTCCCTGAATATCAATAAGCCTATCCAAAAGCCTCTTAAACCCCACTATCATATCTGCCTCATTCACCACCCTTGGCAATGTGTTCCAGGCCCCCACCACCCTCTGTTAAAAGAAATTGCCCCCCACATCACCTTTATACTTTGCCCCTCACATCTTAAACCTATGCCATCTATCTCTGACGCTCTAGAGAAATGGGAGAACCCATGGGTTTGGTGGTGGGGGGGGGGGGGGGTTGCTGTTGTAGCATTCTTAAGCGATTTTTTTCGGCATCAAATCAGTGTCGCCAAAAGATCTTGAACATTTCAAAATACAGCAGCGACAAAAATAAATGTTGCGACACTCAAAAAAACACCGTGTGTCATACTTCATCACGTTGTCACCGCTGCGTCACAGACGTGTCAAGGCGCATCACGCTGCGATGTTTTGGTGACCTGATACGTCAGTCAATGATGCCGGCAGAAGCCGAAAAAATTGCCAAGTGGGACAGGCCCTTTATTGGGTCGACAGATGGCACAATGGGCTAAGTGTTCGGCTGGCAACCGGAAGGTAGCCGGTTCGAATCCCGCTTGGAGTGCATACTGTCGTTGTGTCCTTGGGCAAGACACTTCACCCACCTTTGCCTGTGTGTGAATGTGTGTGAATGTGTGTGAGTGATTGGTGGTGGTCGGAGGGGCCGTAGGCGCAGATTGGCAGCCACGCTTCCGTCAGTCTGCCCCAGGGCAGCTGTGGCTACAGAAGTAGCTTACCACCACCGAGTGTGACTGAGGAGTGAATGAATAACGCGATGTAAAGCGCCTTGAGTATTAGAAAGGCGCTATATAAATCCCATCCATTATTATTATTATTTATCGAGCGACTGCAGTGCATCTTGCAGATGCCCCACACTGCAACTACTGTCTTCAGTTTAGCCTTAGTTTAGCTTAGTTTATTGTCAAGTGTACCGAGGTACTTTTTGGTCGCATGCTTTCCAGTCAGCAGAAAGACTGATTACAATCAAGCCGTCCACAGTGCACAGATACAGGATAACAACAGGATGCTGTTGGAGTAGATGTTTTAAAGAGTGGCGCGACTGCAGATCCGCTTCTGGGACCAACAGACCGCTTCTACGCACAGAATCGCCTAGCTTGGGCGCCATCTTGTTATCACTAGGTGTAAGGCAATAATATTTTGCGCAGTTGAAGTGGTATTTGGTTGTGTTGGTGAAGAAACATCTCGAAGCACTGATTGTCCTTGTGAGGCGAAGATATGAGCACCCTTTGTTGATGAATTGTACTTTTTCCATCTGTATCAGCCCTTCAGGTAACTGGAGTTGGTGTTCGATGGCAGAAATTACGACATTCTGCTCCTGAACAACAGACATAACTTCACTAAAAAACACAATTTAAAATCTATCCCTCCCCCCTCCCCCCAGGAAAAACAGCTATTTCAACTCCTGGACTTGACTTTAAAATCCATGGAGACTTGTCTGAAGTCATATTATTGGAGGAAAGTGCCTGAGAAGGGAAATATGCGAGAGACTGAGACCTGATGGTCCCCCTGGTTTCTACCATCGGTGTAGAGAACTAAACTCTAACAGAATAAAATAGTAAGATTAAACGAGAACTTACCAGTTTGAAGTTTGATCTGTATTTTATGAGGAGTTACGATGAGGGATTATGTGAAGAACCCGTTCAGCACGCATGCGCGGCATACTTCAAAGCAGCGGTGTGGAATCACAGATAGACACAGTTATTGAAGTAAACATAGTAAAGATAAGGAGACATCAGTTTATGAATTTGACCCATATTATTGAGGGTGGGAGCGGAGGGCACGTAATCCCTCATCGTAACTCCTCATAAAATACAGATCAAACTTCAAACTGGTAAGTTCTCGTTTAATCTTACTATTTTACTTCGGAGTCACGTGAGTGATTCCGTGAAGATTTCAAAGCTCTGTGATTTCAAACCATGTAACAGTTATTACTACATAGCTGCCGAAGTCTTTGAGGGAAGAAGTGTGTTATCGTAATCAACCAATGAATCTGTTTGTAGAAAAACACAATGGTATTTTTTAACAATAACAACAAAGAAATTAAATTGTTCCCCTGGGCTTAAATTAAATATTTGCAGTCTGGAAAATCTTTCCTGCAAATAAAACAGGTTTTGCCAACGGCTTATTATAAAATTTCTGAACGGTCTTTCCCCCCACCATCCTGCTGTAGCCAGGATGTGGTTTATAGGCACGCCCATTCTTTTAGCCGTCGACGTGGATGCTGCCCTGGTGGAATGAACTTTGTACATGTTAGTTTTTATCCCAGCAGCTTTTAGCACCTGCTTGAGTCATCCCGAAATGGCTCGTCACCCGACCATAAGGTTTTTTATGACTGACCCACAAGGCTTTTCATCTCCCTCGAATATTTTGGTTGTGTCTATGTAGGATAATAGGGTCATGGCACATAACCGTGTTTCTGGCGGGTAAGCCCGGAATTCCACGACTGGATTAGGTGTTCCTGGTCTGCTCTGTTTGACCATTCCCTGGACAACGACAGAGATCTGGTCTGGAGCTGTGAGCATGGTGTCCAGTCGCAATAGGTGTAGTGACTGGACCCTCTGTGCAGCTACAAGTGCCATCAACATGAGTGTTTTGAGCATAGATGGTTTCAGGTTGAGGGATCTGGCTGGTGGGCATCCCCTGAGGTATGTCAGGACCACACTGACATCCCATATATGGGTGTACCTTGGTCTAGGGGTTTAGAGTTGTAAATACCCTTCATTAGTTTGACCCCATGGCCTGTTGTCCTGGAGCTGGTTTTGAAATAGACAGGCAGGACAATTCTAGCTGTGTTGATGGTTCTGTTGCTGAAGTCCTTCATCGTGGTGAAGGCTCACCAGGAATTCCAGTACGTTGGTAACTGTAGTGGTTGAGTAGGTGGTCCCTGTATCCAAGCAGTACTTCTCCCATTTTTTGATGCTGGACAAGTGCTGTTTTTCAGTGGATGTTCGGAGGGATGCTGACATGGTGTCGACGGTTTGTTATGATAATCCCAGTCCCAGAAGTGGTTTGTGCAGAATCTGCAACCCAGGAGTTTGATTTTTTCATGGCACGGGTGGCTTGTGCCCGACACTGGGTGTTAATAACTCTGGGTCACTGGGGAATACCATCGGAGTTTCAACAACCATGTCATGGAGTATTGGGAACCATGGCTGTGTAGGCCAGTCGGGTACTATCAAAATACCTGAAGCAGAGTCCATTTGTACTGTGCGTAGTCCCCGACTGATGAGGCAGAAGGGAGGAAATGCATAGAAGAAGAATTTCCCCAATCCATCTACCGCTGCTGCCTCAGGGTCTGGTTCCCAAGCGACATACATAGGTACCTGGTGATGTAGCCTTGATGCAAATAAATCGATATCTGGCGTGCCATATTGCTTGATAACTTTTGTGAAAAAACTTTGGGGTTTTTAACATCTATTCGATGTTGTCATTAAATTTATGTGACCTGGTGTCTGCCACTGTATCTAACTTACCTGGCAGGTAAGTTACTGATAGCCAAATATGTCTTTGGACACACCATTGCCAAATTGTGTTGACCAACTTGTCGCATGATACCGATTTTATGCCGCCCATATGGTTAATGTAGGCCACCACCGTAGTATTATCTATTTATAACCGTACATGCAAGTGATGCATATTTATGCATATGCTTTTAAACCATAAAAGTCACCCAAATATCTCTAGATAATTAATGCCCAGTGTAAGTGGTAACGATGATTCTGGGTTAGTCCATCTACTACTTGTGCTGGATATAGAGCTAGTTGCTCCCCAGTCTTGAGTACTGGCATCTGTTTGGATAACTGACGTAGGGTTAGTGATGATAATAGGCTGAAACTATGTCAAACGTTTTTTGCCCACCACTGTCGTTCTGATATTACTTCAGTGGGTAACTTCATGAAACGATCAATAATGACCTGTATGTCGTTTTTGGTACAAAGGTCCGAATTATGTAGCCGGAAATGCTGCTACCATTTTCCCCAATTACTCTGTTACTTGTCGAGTAGTTGGTAGTTTGTTGGCCATTAAATTGTTGCATGATTGTGCCAATTCAACTATGTTGTCTCTTGGCAATGTTACAGTCACGTAGACTGCATTAATTGTGAGGCCCAAGTAGTCCATGATAGAGGATGGCTTCAACTTAGATTTATCTGGATGTAAGACAATCCCAGGGTTTCGAATAACTGTTTGGTAGCTGAACAGCTAACATAGTCAAATTCATGGTCTTGCCTACCATTTAGGATATCATCAAGATATGCCATGACAATATGTTTTTGTCTTCTGAATATTGCCAGAGCTGGTTTTAGTGTCTGGGTGACACTCTTGGGCTGATGTGAGCCCATTGGGTAACGCTTTAAACTGCTATCGCTGCCCCATCCAGGTAAATTTCAGGTATCTGCGATGATCCTTGTGAATGGTACTAAATAGTAAACATCTTTAAGATGAATGCTTGCCATGAAGTATCCTTTGGAATTTAGTTGTTTGGCAGTAACAACCGGTTCCATTTTGAAATGTATATACTTAACAAACATATTTAGTGAAGTTAAGTCAATGATGATGCGACATCCACCATCTTTTTTGGGTTTAGTGAATATATTTGATACGAATTGCAAGGGTTCAGGTTTTCCCATGATACCCCTTTGTAATATTCTCACCAGTTCAGCTTGTCCCTCTTGTTTCTTTAACGGAGAGGGGAAAAAATACCCTCTGGGGTGAATGTTGACCTGGTGGCAATTTTTCTAGTATGAATTGTATTCACTGATGCCATTGAGTATATACTGATCACTCGTGATAGACTCCCATGTGTTAGTATTACTCTATATACTGGTAGGAACCAGACCCACCTACCTCCATGGTTATGGGTATTCTTCTGTTTCCTGCCGGTCCAACGAATGTTGCACGTCGTCTGACGTGGCGGTGACGTTGGGGGGTGGCACATTTTCCATGGGGTCCGCTCTGGGCCCTGGACTAAAGAAGACTTTCGGTGATAGATGCGGACCCCGAGCTTTCATCAGTCCGATATGGTAGACGTTGACTGATGGACGCTATGGGGTGCTGCTGCTTAGGAATTATTGTTTTTGGTTACTCGTCCCGGCCCTGCCCTCATGAGCCGAAAGTTTTGTAAAACCTCTTGCATGTCCTTCATATGCATTGTGAGGTTTTTTCCCCAAAGAGCAGTGGGTCTGGCTCAGTGGCTGGGGTATGCACAACCCCGCAATGTAGGATTTATGGCAGGTCTTATGACTTGTTTACGAAGGTTGTGGTCATCTCCGTATTTGTCCACGGAACGAGGAGAAAAAACGATGTGATGGCTGTCGTCAGGATTTTAACGGCCTCCTGTACGTGGGGTTTCCACGTAGCTGTCCACCACACCTAGCAGCTCTTCCTGTTCCTGCACCCCTTGCATACTCCCGAGATCTTCAGCCATTGCCCCTGTTCTTGACCAGCCCAGTCCTGGTCACCAAAGCTATCCTCTGGAAAGGAGGAAGCAATGGACAGTGCATAAGGCACTGTGGAGGGAGTGCCTGACCCCCCTCTGCGAGAGCGCCCCTCCTGGGGTGCACCGCGCTGGAGCTCCTGCTCCAAGAGCCGCTCCATGCGGCTCAGGCAGCTGTCTCTCCCCCGCCTGGGTGGAGAGACGTCCCCGTCCAATAAGTCGGAGCCACCGGCCGGAACGCCTCTTCCTTGGCTTGTACATCCAGCCCGCTGCTCAGGCGCTAGCGGGGCTGGGCTCGGTCGCGGTGTCGGGGTAGCGGACCGCCCGGTAAGCGGTCCTACCGCCTTGTTGCTGCCCCCATGAGATGAAACACTCCTCCGTGGAGTCGAGCGTGGGGCAGGTCTGTGCAGGCGGCTGTCTTTCCTCCCTTGCGGGTGGAAAGACGTCCCGTCCGATAAGTCGGAGCCACCGGCCGGACGCCTCCGTGGCGTTACTTCCAGCACGCTGCTGAGGCGCAAGCGGGCTGGGCTCAGCGCGGTGTCGGGATAGCGGAGCGCTGGGTTAGCGGTCCTACCGCCTTGATGCTGCCCCCGCGATGGAAAACACTCCTCCGTGGAGTCGAGCGGGGACAGGTCTGTTCCGTTGCTGCCCCTCCTGATGGAAGGCTCCTCCGTGGAGTCGAGCGGGGGACAGGTTTGTTGCAGAGCCTTTCTTCTCTGCCGGATAGCAGAAGGCTCCCTGTGAAGGAAACCGACGTCAGCTTACCTGACGGTCCGTTCTTTCACCTCCATAGTGGGAGAGCCCGACTCCCGCTGTGCCGCTGTTGCTCTGCTGGATGTAATGCCGCGCATGCGTGCTGAACGGGTTCTTCACGGAATCACTCACGTGACTCCGAAGTAAAATCGGTTTCCTACCATAACATTTACTGGGCATCTGTCAGCTCTATTGTCGTGGGAAATATGGGGATACAACAGATGAGAAGTGTACTCATGCAGAGTGAGACAAAAGCTGTTTGATGGAAAAGAGATCTGAGGATCTGTGAACCGCCTGGTGATGGAGAGAGTCAACAAGTTCACGTTCCTGGGTGCGCATATCTCTGAAGATCTGTCTTGGGCCCAGCATATCGATGCAATCACATACAAAATTCATCAATCCATCTACTTCCTTAGATGATTGCAGTATATCTCCAAATAATTTATCAAACTTCTACAAGTGTACGGTAGATAGCATGTTGATTGGTTGCATCATGGCCTGGTTCGGTAACTCGAATGCTCAGAAGCAATGGAAGCTGTAAAATGTATTAGATCTGCCTGGTCCAGCACAGATAGTGACCTCCCCATCTTTAAAGGGGTCTACAGGAGGCACAGCCTCAAAAAAGCAACTAATATTATCAAAGACCCTTGGCCATGCTCTCATCTCATTACCTCCACCGGGAAGAAGGTAAAGGTGTCTGAAAACCATGACCTCCAGGTTCCAGAACAGCTTCTTGCCAGCACCCAACAGGTGCGAGAACCTGCACAGCCCTCACCACAATCCTATTCCAGCAACGATCGACAATGAGGTTTGTTTAATTTGCACTGTATACTTTGGTCTGTACTGTTATAGTTAGGTTACCAATTATTCCTGATTATTGTATATTTATCTGTGTGCTATTGTGTTAAAGGGGCCTGCAAAGCCACAGCAAATATGACTATCATTGTTCCGTTGCCGGTACATATGACTATTAAATACTCCTCTTAAATCAATTGTCTACATTGAACAATGCGAGAACAACTGGCCCATCAAAACTGTTGCATTTAGACTAATGTTACAACCAAGCAGCCTGACCTTCAAGGCTTCCCACTTGACTCTTGACTTGATATGTTCCAAGTTAGAACAGTGACAGTTTCAGAATGGCTTGTTGAAAATAATCTTCCTGAACAAAAGAAAAGCAAAATGTAATATAAAGGACTGCAGATGCTGGTTTATACCAAAGATAGACACAAGATGCCGGAGTAACTCAGCGGTCAGGCAGCATCTCTGGAAAACATGGAGGAAAAGAAAAACAAACTTGTCTTTGTCAAGTTGATCATTGCACACACCAACATGTAATAACAATGTGATCCAACTTCATCTTACGTTTTGTGGCAAAGCTTTGTGTGGTGCTTACAGAGTATATGAATCAATTTGGTTCAATTTTCCTGTATGTACGAGATCTGCAAATGAATGACTCGATGTCCTTTTTGGGGCGTTTGGAGATGAGGACCTGGCGTTTGGTGAATTAAAACCATGCACTTCAGAAATGCCAATGTTGACTTTTCGAGAAAGCAGACCCAATTCATGAATTATGCACAGCTTCACACATCTCTGGCTGTGCGATGGCTCACATTCAAATTTTTGTTTACAAAACTCTATCTGGCATTACATGTCTCGCTGATTTTCAATTCATCTTATAAATATTGTCAATTTAGCTTTCGTTTATGCCTTTTCAATTCGATTTCAATGCTCAGATTTGCTCAGTCTCGCTTCACTGCCTGACTGCCTTGAACATATTCATGGCTTTGTCCCTCCTCTTGCCATGAACCCAGCAGCTATTGAGGAGACCTTGCATTTTGCCTTGTGTGGGTAGAGAGAGGTAACCTGAAGATTCCAAGCTCTTTGACTGTTTAGCACCATCCTCCCTGACGTCTGAATTTTATTGCACAAATTCCTCCGTCTATTTGCTACGTAAATATATTTTATTGCTGTCATTGGTAGTATAGGCATGGATATTCTTAATTACAACTCACAAGCTTTTCTCTGCGATATGAGGTCATTAAACCATAAAAATGCACAGCGGGACCTCTATTCTAACCTCTTCATTTTGAGCTCGGCTTTGTAAATGTCTTTGAGAATTTTTGAGGTCAAAATCAAAGAACGGTGTCAGTTCTCCTGAGAAAACAAAATTGGTTCATATGGACATCGGAGACAAATTTTAGTTTCTATTTACCAAAATATTCACATCTCATTGCATTAAATTGAACCTTTCACCTGAGAATGTGGTTCATGTAAGTGCTGTGAAGGCAAATCTAAGCAGACCATAGCAAGAGTGCTCCCATCAAATCTATTCAGTGCGAACCTATCAGAATAGCAGTATCAGTTAATTTAAAAATATAAACTATTTTTCTTTGAGAAATGAAAGTAAATCAGCCGTAAAATGCACAATGGATTAAAATGATCAGGTTTCCTCTGGCAATAGTTTTCCACTGAATTATGCATCTGATGCCCTGAAATTGAGCTCTTTAAATATTAGTGCATTAACATTTGAGGCACTCGTATCACATTCTTTGTTATTCTGGTGAAGGAGTGACCATTTATTTTACCAGTCAAATGATAACATTAAAATTGTGGATTGCTTTGTATGAGCTTGTTAAAAATTTTCAAACAATCCATTTGTGAAGAAGCATCATCTAATATGATAGCTAAATATGGGGAATGGGAAATTTAGCATTTATTTAGAACTTGTATGATTTACTAATACGACACATTTCACCCACTGAGTTAGTGAGTGACCTACCTGATAGAAGTGTATAAAAACATGAGAGGTATAGATAGGATATGCAGTCAGACCCTTTACTCCAATGGTGTCAAAGATTAGAGGTCAAAGCTCTAAGGTGAGAGGAGCAAAGTTGAAAGGAGATGTGCGGGGACATTTTTTTTTACACAGAGAGTTATGGGTGCCTGTAACACACTGCCAGGGGTCAGTGGTGGAGGTATCTACAACACTAGTTTAAGAGGCTTTTGGATAGGCACATGGATTTGCAGGGAATGGAAGGATATGGATCAGGGGCAGCACAGTAGCGCAGTGGTGGAGTTGCTGTCTTACAGCGCTGGAGTCCCGAGTTCGATCCTGACTACGGGTGCTGTCTGTATGGAGTTTGTACTTTCTCCCCAAGACATGCGTGGGTTTTCTCCGGGTGCTCCGGCTTCCTTCCACACTCCAAAGGCGCACAGGTTTGTAGGTTAATTGGCTTGGTAAAATTCTAAATTGTCCCTAGTGTTAGTGTAAATGGATTGTTGATCGGCACAGACTCAGTGGGTTAAAGGGGCTGTTTCCGCACTGTATCTTTAAATTAAACTAAACTAAATGTGCATGCAGAGATGAGTTTAACTTGGCATCACGTTTGGCACAGATATCGTGGGCCGTTCCTGTTCCTGTGCTGTACTGATCAAAATGTTTTATGTTCGTAAGGGAAATAAACATACTGTTGATATCTGGCTAGTCCAGATATGCCATCGCTGATGGGAGACCCTCTCACTGCTTTGCCTCTGTGATTGCTGCTGCTCCCCTGCTCTTTGACCATGTTCTGACCCAGACTCGCTATTACAGCCACCTGCCTGTCCTCAACACTTGCTGCCTATCACTTGCCGGGCTTTGCCCCACCCCACCTCTTTCCCCTCTTTCTCCCATCTACTCCCATCAGTCTGAAGAAGGGTCTCGACCCGAAACGTCACCCATTCCTTCTCTCCAGAGATGCTGCCTGTCCCGCTGAGTTACTCCAGCATTTTGTGTCTACAGTCTGAAGAAGGGTCCTGACGCAACACATCGTCTGTCCATTCCCTCCACAGATGCAGGCTTACCTGTTGAGTTCCTTCAGCACTTTGTGTTTTGCTGAACAAATTCTTGCAATGGTCAGCTCTCGGTTTCTAAGATTTGTCCAGGATGTATTTCATTTCCTTCCTTACGCTTGGATGCACCAAAAAAAAACGAATTACTGAGGATCTAAATTGTTCTGTTTTGTTAATCTTTAATTTCACAAATCAGTTGTTCGAATAGAATGAATGAATGCCTATCTGCTGATGAGCGGCCCAGTTAATTATTCTCTGCAGATCGGAGAATTGCAAGACTCACCAGGCAGGCCAGCAGACGAGGAAATTAATACCTGGTGAATTTGGCTTGTTCTATGTACATTGGACGGTCTCAGGTTCCCAGCAGAGACTCTGCTAACTCCGACCAAGTTATTAGTTGAAACCCTTTTGGACTCAAGTTGGAATGCAGAAAATGGGGTGGAGCAGATGCTGAAAACGGAACTATTTTATGTTGGTCTTCATGGAAGAAAACACGAATAAATCCTGCCAGAGGTTTTGGCGAACCAAGAGAATGATGGACTGAAGGACCCAGTTAAAAATGAGCATCAGAGAACATGGTGAACTTAAAGGTCCAAAGAGCTATTGAGCAACATCCCAGAATTAAGAAATGGGTTGCAGTAGAAATAGAGCATAAAACACAGCCTCAATGTCCATGCCGAACATGAGGCCGGGTTAAACTCAGTTTAGTTTTGTTTATTCTTGTCACACAAGTGGGTATGAGGTACAATATTCAGTCTCCTATGCCTTCTTCCTGATTGTAGGAGTGAAATAAGAATGTGGCCTGGGTGGTGTGGGTATCTGATGATGCTGGCTGCCTTTTTGAGGCAGAGACTCCTGCAGATCGCTTTGATGGTGGGGACGTCAGTACCCGTGATGGGCTGGGCAGTGTTCACCACTTTTTGTGATGTTCTTCGTTCAAAGACTTTGATCAGGTCAGAGTCAGCATTGAAGGCTCTTTGAATGGAGTGGCCAGCTGGAGACTTCCTCAAGGGAAGAAAGGCAGAAAGACGGAAAGCATATGAAGTGTGTTCAAGGGAAGAGAGAAAAGTAAATTTGTTGTACCAATTGAATTACATGAATGGTTTGCTGTTAGTGACTTTTGCACAGAACATGATCCTGATGTAATGCCTTGATTTGAGGCAGTGGTGTGATCAAAGCAGTTTCATAGTTGATTGCTTAATGACAAAAAATACTTTTCCAGCCCTATACCCAGAGTCCCTCTATTGAACCAGTGAAAATTTTAAAGTGTTTAGAGGATTTATTCCCCATTAGTCCTCACTTTAATAATGTTCCTTTTCACCACCTGTTCTGTTGGGAGGGAGAGGTCACAGCAACAGTGACTGCATTTCAAAAGGATTTTACAGTAGTTGGCAATGTCCTGATGTTGTGAAATTTCATATTTTTATTTTTCACATACGGCATTGAACGATACCATTCATCATAGAAACATAGAAAATAGGAAGAAGAGTAGGCCATTCACCACTTCAATATCATCATGGCTGAAAATCCAAAATCAGTACCCCGTTCCTGCTTTCTTCCCATCTCCCTTGATTCGGTTAGCCCTAAGAGCTATTTCTAACTCTCTCTTGAAACATCCAGTGAATTGGCCTCCACTGCCTTCTGCGGCAGAGAATTCCACAGATTCACAACTCTTTGGGCGAAAAAGTGTTTTTTTCTTCATCTCAATCCTAAATGACCTACCCCTTATTCTTAAACTGTGACCCCTGGTTCTGGACTCCCCCAACATCGAGATACTTTTTCCGACATCTAGCCTGTCCAATCATTTAAGAATGTTATATGTTTCTATAAGATCTCCTCTCACCCTTCTAAATTCCAGTGAATATAAGCCCAGTCAAACCATTCTTTCATCATATGTCACTCCCGCCATCCCGGGAATTAACCTGGTGAACCTACGCTGCACTTCCTCAAAGCAACATAGTTCATCCTGTGAGTTTGTACCAAATCTCGGCGTAATCCCATTCCTCCACTTATTTCCTCGTAATCTCTTCTCCCACACATGCCTACCCCTGATTCCCCTACTGTGGTGCAGTTGGTAGAACTGCTGCCTCGCAGCGTTAGAGAGCCGTTAAACCCTGGCCTCGCATACTGTCTTTGTGGAGTTTGAACGTTCTCTCTGTGACTACGTGGGCTTGTTCAGAGTGCTCCAGTCTCCTGCCTTGTTTGCCCTTCTGCATCAGATCCCCACCACCCTCAATTTCCTGATTACAAAAATGAATTATTTAAATACTTCCAATGACCAAGCCTATCTTTGCATTGTTGTATGATACATCCACATAACTAAAAGTCTCATCTTGACCACTTCCTGTCAGCGCTGTATATTGATTTTAGTGAAAACGCTACCAAATATCGCTATGCTTTTTGGCCATCTTACTCACAGTCCTCCTCTGCTGAGGCAGCCCCGAGGATTTTTCCGATCGATGAAAAATAAAAAAGTTATGAGTTTAAAAAAAATCTTGAGATCAGCAGATTGGTCCTCTTGCCTGTCAATCACCACGATGAAGGTAACGCCCCTTCCGGCGGGGCAGGACTATAAAACCCTGGATGCCTGGACGTGACTTAGTCACTCTGGAAGATCGTGAGGGAGAGTCCACAATTGTGATTCTAAGCTGTGAATCAACTGGACTGTGAGTCTACAATGTACTTGCAATAAATGATTTGTTAGCCCTTAATGACAAGGCAATGAGTTGTTTGGCAATCTGGTGGCCTACACTCTGCTTGAAATGCTGTGAAATTGAGTTTGGTGGCCTGCACTCTGCTTGAAATGCTGTGAAATTGAGTTTGGTGGCCTGCACTCTGCTTGAAATGCTGCGAAATTGAGTTTGGTGGCCTGCACTCTGCCTGAAGTGCTCTGAAATGGAGTTTGGTGGCCTGCACTCTGCCTGAAATGCTCTGAAATTGAGATTGGTGGCCTGCACTCTGTCTGAAATGCTATGAAATTGAATTTTGTAGCCTGCACTCTGCTTGAAATGCTATGAAATTGAATTTGGTGGTCTGCATTCTGCTTGAAATGCTATGAAATTGAATTTGGTGGCGTGCACTCTGCTTGAAATGGAATTTCAAGGAATAGCCGTGAGTGAACTGTCAGCCTACCAGCCCTGAGTGATGATCTGCCAGCCCACCAGCCCTGAGTGACTGAGCTGCCAGCCCTGAATGACTGAGCTGCCAGCCCACCAGCCCTGAGTGACTGAGCTGCCAGCCCACCAGGACTGAGTGACTAAGCTGCCAGCCCAGCAGGCCTGAGTGACTTTGCTACCAGCCCATGAATCCATTCGGTCCACAATGTCCATACTAGCCCTCGCAAAACCAGTCCCATCGGCCCACAACACCCATACTAGCGCTCCAGAAAGCCCCCCACAGGCCACCAATATTGGAATTGGTGGAGAGGTGGAATATTGCGTTGGGTGACCAGCCCTCCCGTGTGAACATGGGACCCAAAGGGTCCCACTTAGTCTAGTTTCCGTTAAAGGTACCATTGTTGTACCATTCATATTTGTTAATAGTACCATTGTTGTAACATTAATACATGTTAATTTTTTTGTTTTATTTGTTTTTCATTTTAGAGATACAGTGCGGAAACAAGCCCTTGACCTTCGAGTGAGCTTGATCCTGGGGAAGCGTAGGTGATGCAGGCTGAACTGTTTTCCGCTTGCCTTGTGGTTTAGCACCTTCCACTGGGAGGTATGTTGAGCCGAGGCTCAATATCACAGTGAGGAAGTGTGAAGGTATTGAGGCCATCCAACCAAGGAATAGGCAGGATGGATATATTGATGAATGTCTTCATTTCACCAGATGTAGGACCATTGGTTTCACACTATGTTTCTTTGTGTCACGGGTTATGGGGACAAGGCAGGAGAATAGGGTTGAAAGGGAAAGATAGATCAGCCATGATTGAATGGTGGAGTAGACTTGCTGGGCCGAATGTCCTAATTCTGCTCCTATAACGTATGAACTTATGAACTAAAATTTCTGCATTAGTTAGTTTCTGGAGATTTATGCATTCTGTACCTTCTCCCTCACCCAGACCCACATCTCCCTCAGACCCCTGACTTAATTAAACCCTGGTGCTCAGTATTGCAACTCTAAAGCAATATTTTTCTTCAGGCTGTGACGGTTCAATTGCTTTTTTTTTTAAAAATCAAGAATTTCAAATGTTACAAATAAAAACCTCTTCAAAAATTAATAGTGATCTATATGTCAATATTTGGATTGTCTTTGAATCATCTTTATTAAACTTAAGCAATGATGTATTGGAAGGCCATAAATATCATGCTTAAAAGCCATTAAAGAGTCCAAATAAAAGAAAAGCACTTTGTTGAGCTATTGGATTAAGTCAGAGTGTCATTTTAATTCTCAGCTGTGAATAAAATAATAAGCTGGACTCATGACCCTGTCATTGGAAAACTAGGAGGAGACAATGTTTATTTAGTTTACTTTATTTTATTGTCACATGTACCGAAGCTTTTTGTTGAGTGCTAACCAGTCAGCGGAAAGACAATACATGAATACAATCGAGCCATCGACAGTGTGCAGATACATGATAAAGGAAATAACGTGAATAATGGTTAGTGCAAAATAAAGCCAGTAAAGTCCGATCAAAAATAGTCTGAGGTAATAATCCTGGATTTTGCAATAATCCTGGAAATAATCCAGCTCCCTCAGAGGCCCTTACACAAATTACAGATCACTTGATCCCAATCTGAGATGAGCAGATTGTATATAGACACAAAATGCTGGAGTAACTCAGCAGGACAGGCAGCATGTCTGGAGAGAAGGAATGGGTGATTCTTCAGTCTGGAGAAGGGTCTCGACCTAAAACGTCACCCATTCCTTCTCTCCAGAGATGCTGCCTGTCCTGCTGAGTTACTCCAGCATTTTGTGTCTATCTTTGATTTAAACCAGCATCTGCAGTTCCTTCCAACACAAGCAGCAGATTGTACCTGGTAATCTGACATTTATCTTACAACCACCAACAGATGCAGTTGCTCTGGTTTGTTATTTCTCAGACACACTAGAGATTGCTGATGCTGAAATCTTGAACAAATTGCAAAGTGCTGGAGGAACTCAACGAGTCAGGCCACATCGGTGGAATGGACAGATGACGTTTTAGACAAACCTATCTTCGGACTGATTCTGTAGAAAGATTTAGTTTAGAAATACAGAATGGAAATGGGCTATGCCGACCATGCATCACCTGTTCATCACTACTTCTCTGTTATCCCACTTTCTCATCCACTCCCTACACATTAAGGGCAATTTTACAGAAGCCAATTAACTTACAAACCCACATGTCTTTGGGACGTAGACAAAAATGCTGGAGAAACTCAGCGGGTGCAGCAGCATCTATGGAGCGAAGGAAATAGGCAACGTTTCAGGCTGAAACCCTTCTTCAGACTTCATGTCTTTGGGATGTGGGAGAAATCACGAGCACATGGAGAAAACCCCATGCGGAGAACATGCAAACTCCACACAGACAGCACCCGAAGATCATGATTGAACTCTGTCTCTGGCGTTGTGAGGCAGCAGCTCCACCTGTTGCACCACTGTGTCACCCTGGTCCGAAATGTGGTCTATCCATATCCTCCTCAGATGCTGCCTGACTGGTTGAGTTCCTCCAGCACTTTGTTTTATTTTTACCATTTTGTTTATTTCTTACCTGTGCGATTTTGTTGTGTGCTCTTCCTTGTAAAGTCTTTGAATTTAATTAATTGAACATGAATCTACATGTCATTTCAGAAGAGCACGATTAAAACATAAAAACACCTTTTATAATGACTGACACATTCAAAATAACAATCGTTAATATTTCCACACACTCGAGTTTATAGTTGTAGATTTGTCAAATACAGTCTGGTGAAGAAATAGGTTCACAACTGAGACAGTTCTGTTTTTACAAAAATAAGTTCATCTTTGTGGGAAACATGTTGATTGCTTTCTTTGTACTAGAGAACGGTGAAGATTCCACATTTTCTCTGGGACAAATGCATCATCGACTGTCAGTGAGGATTCTGCAAATATATTTTTCGCTGGGTTTGGAATTTTAAACATTCTAAATTTGAAGCCCTATTTGTAAATTTGCTTGTCCGTCTGCCCTCTAATTATTTCTCTGTCAGTGTGTCCCAGAGGAATTAGCATTACGCATTAAAAGATTGTGGTTAATAATCCTTACGTGAAACCGTGCTGGGAGGCAGCCTTATCTTGCACATCACCTGAAGTGAGTCCCAAATGTTGTCACAGATTGGATTCAGATTACATTTTGTCTTTAAACTTAGCTAATGCACCAGTGACAAGATTTTTCCAACGTTTTCACGTCAAAGATTTATGACTAAGCAGTTACAAAATATGGAGTAGCTTCGTAGGTCAGGCAGCATCTCTGGAGAATGTGGACAGATGATGTTTCGGGTCGGCAATTTTTGGGAAGGCTCCTGACCCGAAACGACACCTATCCATATTCACCAGAGATGTTGCCTGACCCGCTGAGCTACTCCAGTATCTTTGTGTCTTTTTGTGTAAACCAGCATTGCCATTTCCTTGTCAGAGTGAGGCTAAATGCAAATTGGAGGAACAACATCTCATATTTCGCTTGGGCAGCTTACAACCCAGGGGAAATATGTAGGAAGAAACTACAGATTTTGGTATAAACCGAAGATAGACACAAATTGCTGGAGTAACTCGCGGGACAGGCAGCATCTCTGGAGGGAAGGAACAGGCGACATTTCGGGTCGAGCCCCTTCTTCAGACCGATCTACGCTTTGGGTTGAGACCCTCTACAGACCGAAGAAGGGTCTTGACCCGAAACATCACCCATTCCTTCTCTCCAGAAATGCTGCCTGTTCAGCCGAATTACTCCAGCATTTTGTGTCTATCTACAATTTCCTTGTAACTACATAACTAAATAATGTTGCTCCAATGATGGGCCAGCTATAATTTTTTTTAATGCGTTGCGAAGGACAATCAAGAGTTGATTTATCTGAGGAACCATCAGATGATGAGACGTTTAAATTATTGTTCTCACCTCTGTGTTTCCATCCAAGACCATATGTGTTTCTACACTTTAGACTTTAGACCTACAGCACGGAAACAGGCTCTTCAGCCCACCAAGTCCGCGCCGACCAATGATCAACCTGTACACTAGCACTATCCTACACACTTGGGATAATTTACAATTTTATAGGCGCCAATTAACCTACAAACCTGCACGTCCTTGGAGTGTTGGAGGAAACCGGGCCACCTGGAGGAAACCCACACAGTCACAGGGAGAATGTGAAAACTCCATCCAGACAACACCCGGGTCTCTGGCGCTGTAGGGCCACAACTCTACCGCTGCGCCACCGTGCCGACCCAGAGGACCATTTCTCCTCATTCACAGCCTGGAACGTGTTGGAGATTTGCAGGTAAATAATTAACTATGTTTTCTCACCATGATTACTGCTACAACTTTAATACTGTTTCACGGCATTCATGGAGAAACATCTGAGTTCCATCACCAGCCTGACTTAATCTAATCTAATACCCAGGAACAAAGGATACCACAGAGAGTGGTAGACACTGCCCAGTCCATCTGGGGTACTGACCACCCCACCATTGAAGGGATCCGTAGGAAGGGCTGCCTCAAAATGACATCCAATATCATCAAAGACCCACACCACTCTGACCACGATCCCATCTCGCTACTACCATCGGGAGGAAGGTACAGGAGTCCGAAAACCGTGACCTCTAGATTCAAGAACAGCTTCTTCCGGGCAACAATTGGGCTCTTGAACACTGCACAACACTAACCTCAGTAACTATGGACTATGACTTTGGCTCCACTATGGATTTTGTCTTTTGCATTATTATAGTTACCTCATGTTATGCTTATTAATTTATTGTATTTCTCAAAAAAGACAAAAAGATACAATAAATACAATTTTCCAAGAGTCCCTCCAGCACTTTGTGTTTTGCTTGGGACTGCAGCATCTGCACATTATTGCATCTCTAAACACAGAGACTCCATTTTATGAGGAGCATTAGTAAGTTTGATGAGTTTTTAATGATATTGACTAATTCCACAGCCATCTTTTCTCTTGCTGCCTGTCACCCAAAATTAAGGACCTCGCCATTGAAGGTACAATGCTATCGGCTACTGAGTGAAATAATGGTGTTAGGGTTGGCAGTCAGAAAGATTTTGTGCTGTTAATGCTCCCGCTATGGTTTTCCACCATTGCTGATTTCAGACTGTCATTTCCAGATTATTTAATTAACTAAATTAAAATTCTCCACCTGTAACGATGAGATGTAAAGCATTACTGGATCACTAGTCCAGGTTTCTGGATTACTAGTCCAGTAACACAGCATCAATTTCGCTGCATCTTACATATCTCCATACGTGTTTAACAGAGTGGAATATTATTGAAGGCAGTGGACATAAAATCATAGCCGAGTCAATTATAAGCATTTGGGGTGAGACAATTATCTGCAGTCACGCTTCATCTTCCTGACTGTGATGTAACGCATTATAACTAGTCTGTACACTGTCAGTCAATTGATGGCAGTACAATAGAAGCTGGTTTCTCGATATTTAAGGGAATATGTTATCTGAAATTATTGTTCCTTGTCGCTCAAATTTACATGGAAATTCCATTTGCAATAACTGATGAGCTCCACTTCATGTGGGCATGGATTCTAGCAGCCTCCGATACTTCCCACGTTAATCTGAATGGATATAAGTGTGATCCAGATTGACAAAATGTGGCCTAAAGTTATGATTCAAACTGTCCTTCTTTTCTTGCAACAGGGTCCCAACTAGAAACAATGTCTATCCGTTTCCCTCTAGGAATGCAGGCTCTATAGAGTCTGAAAAAGGGTTCTGACCCAAAACGTCACCTATTCCTTTTCTCCAGAGATGGTACCTGACTTACTCAACTGAGTTACTCCAGCAATTTGTGTCTATCCTCTATATTGAGCGCGGCGCAGTGGCGCAGCGGTAGAGTTGCTGCCTTACAATGTTTACTGCGCCGGAGACCCGGGTTCGATCCCGACTATCGGTGCTGTCTGTATGGAGTTTGTATGTTCTCCTCGTGACCTGTGTGGGTTTTCTTCGAGATCTTCGGTTTCCTCCCACACTCCAAAGACGTACAGGTATGTAGGTTAATTGGCTTGGTATAAGTGTAAATTGTCCCTAGTGTGTGTAGGATAGTGTGAAGATGTGGGGATCGCTAGTCGGCGCAGACCCGGTGGGCCTGTTTCCACGCTATATCTCTAAGCTAAAAGATGCTGCATGACCCGCTGAGTTCCACTAGCAGCTTGTGTTTTATTGAAGATTCCAGCATCTGTCGGTCCTTGTGTCTTGTCTTTTGCAATTGGTTTTGAAGTTAGGTTAAGGTTTGCAAATAAGGAAGATATCTCCGGGCCCAGGGGATTGATGCAGTCGCAAAGAAAGCTCACCAACATCTGTGGGCAGAGTAGTGGCACAGTGGTAGAGTTGCCAGTGCCAAAGACCCAGGTTCCCTTCTGACTACAGGTGCTATCTGTATGTAGTTGGTACTTTCTCCCTGTGTCCGCATGGGTTTTCTCCGGGTGCTTCGGGTTCCACCCACACTCCAAAGACATACAGTTTTTATAGATGAATTGGCTTCAGTAAAAATTGTAAAGAAAAATTGTAAATTGTCCTTAGTGTGTAAGATAGTGCTATGATACGGGTGATATTTGGTCAGGGCGGACTCGGTGGGCCGAAGGGCCTGTTTCCAAGCTACATCTCCAAAGGCTAAAAGATTACTCCTCATTGTCTCTACTTCTTTAGAAGACAGAGGAGTTTTGTCATGTTAATAAATTCTGCTGGTCCATAATGGGTACTGACCTCCCCACTATCGAAGGGATCTTTTAAAGGTGCGACCTCAAAAAGCCGCCAGCATCAGCAAAGATTGACATCACCCTGGCCATGCTCTCATCCCGCTGCTACCTGAAAACCGTGACCTCCAGGTTCAAGAACAGCTTCTTCCTAGCAGCCATCAGGCTCTTGAACACTGCATAATGCAAACCTCAGCAACTGTGATCTTCTATGGACTGTGTTTTTGGTTGCATTACGGATTTTGGTTTTGCACCATTTTGGTTACCTGATATTGCAGTTATTAATTTGTTGTTTTATTGATTATTATCTATATATTTGTTGTGTATTAATGCAATTACTGGCCTGTTATGCTGCAGCAAGTAAGATTTTCTTTGTACTGCCGTAGGTACATATGCCAATTGAATACTCTTGACTATTGAAATTCAACAAGGGACATTTCCCTTCATTTATCATTGTCAGGAAGCAGCCAAATCTCCACTCTGGGAACTGTTTTTGATCAGAACATTCAGCTAGCAAACTGCAACAAAGTGCTGCAATCAGTTCCCTTAAGTGGGCACTTATGCTATAAACCCAATGAGCAGAAAGTACTTTCCTGCCCCTGACTCCTGCAGTCACGGTGCACAGAGTGGGCATGTGCAAACATACGAGAACTCGCCCAATAGACCTTTAGAAACGGGATAAGGAGGAATTTCATTAGTCAAAGGGTGGTGAATCTGTGGAATTCATTGGCACAGATGGCCGTGGAGACCGATGGCAGTCAATTGATATTTTTAAGGCGGAGATTGGCAGATTCTTGATTAGTACGGGTGTCAGGGGCTATGGGGAGAAGACGGGAGAATGGGGTTGGGAGGGACAAATAGATCAGCCATGATTGAATGGAGGAGTAGACTTGATGGACCAAATGGCCTAATTCTGTTCCTATAACTTGTGAATTTATGATCTTATGATTCGTTGGAGTTTTCCGATGTCAGAGGAGGATCAGGGAAGCTTGGAGCCTCACACACTCTGGCACATTTGGTGTGACGTGGCACCATGGATTCCTGGCACCATTAGTCTGAAGAAGTGTCTGAACTCGAAAAGTCGCCCATTCCTTCTCTCCAGTGATGCTGCTCGTCCCGCTGAGTTACTCCAGAGTTTTGTGTCACTTTTCGGTTTAAAGCAGCATCTGCTGTTCCTTCTACACCATTAATCCCATGGCTGCTTACAAATGTTTGTAAACCATCCTATGAAGTAGCGAGGCCAATATTTCAGAATGTTCTCTGATAGAGTTAAAGTAGCTGAAGTTTGGAGGGGAACATAATGAATATGAATATTCATTTTCTTGATGAGTATATTCTGTATAAATCGCAAATTCTTTATTTTATTTTAAAGCAAATTTCACCACTTTATGAGCCTTTGCTCAACAAAACAATTGTGCAAAAATATTTTCCAGACAGCTTATTTATTGTATTTTCATTGCATTTTTAATTGAGATATTTTAATCTGTGTGTTATTGTGTTAACCCTGCCTGCAATGCTGCAGCGAGTAAGAATTTCATTGTTCTGTTGCGGTACACATAACAATGAGACACTCTTGATTAGATTGACTACATCGAACAAAGCAAGAACAGCTCGTCCTTCAAACCTACTGCATTTAGACTCATTTTCAAACCAAGCACCTTGACACTCACAGTTACCCACTTGACTCTTGACGTGAAATGTTCCAAGTTACAAAAGTAACTTGATGAAATAGTAAGTTAGTTTAGTTGAATGTCACGTGTACCGAGGTACAGTGAAAAGCTTTCTTATTGCATGCTATCTAGTCAGCAGAAAGACTATACATGATTACAATCAAGACGTCCACAGTGTACAGATACAGGATAAAGGGAATAAGTTTAGTGCAAGGTCAAGTCCAGTAATCTCCATGCTGTCCGAGATCTCCATTGAGGTAGATTGGAGGTCCGTGCTGCTCCCAAGCTGGTGAGAGGAGGGTTCAATTGCCTGACAACAGCTGCCCCCGAATCTGAAAGTGTGCATTTTCACAGTTATGCCCCTGTCCCACTTAAGGAAACCTGAACGGAAACCTCTGGAGACTTTGCCCCCCACCCAAGGTTTCTGTGCAGTTCCCGGAGGTTGCAGGTGGTTGCCGGAGGTTGCAGGTAGTGCAAGCAGGTAGGGAGACTGACAAAAACCTCCGGGAACCGCACGGAAACCTTGGGTAGGGCGCAAAATCTCCAGAGGTTTCCGTTCAGGTTTCCTAAGTGGGATAGGGGCATTATGTACCTCTTGCCTGATGGAAGAGGAGAAAAGAGGGAGTAACTGGGAGAATGAAGACTTGCCAGGGAAGAGGAGCTTAATATTCCTCAGGCAGAAGAAATGTTGAGGCAGAAGAAATGGCAAATACTGGAATTATCAATGTGAAAACAATGGACTCTGTCATCTTTAAATGTGGGCACTGCCAGATCGACGTAAATTGTTTCCAAGGCCCTTGCTATACACAAGGGAGGAAACAGCCAGACTACAGCTATCATTTCCCAATCCACTTTGACGACAGGCATGTACCTGGAACGTGGCTAATGAGGTATAGTTGCCTGAAAGGAATTAAAGGGTGGATTGAGTTATTACAGGCAGAACCAGATATGCTGGAGGAGTACTTGAAGAATCACAATCCACAGCCTGAAATCTGGGATGGATTAAATTAAACGCTACTCTTTTGGCCGACATTGAGACATTGGGCCCAGTAACCTCTCTATAATTCTTCAGTGATTCTGTGACGAACATGACTCAGTCACTAAAAAAAAACCATATTTAAACCTTGCAGGAATCTTGCATGTAAGAAAAGTGTGCTGATTTGTGTTGGAGAATCAGCTTAGCGGGGCGTTAGTTTTTTTTGCACAAAGCTACAGTCTTTCCCTGAGACCTGTTACTATTTGAGTGCATGTGTGCTCATAATTATGGTTGAGAATCTGCCTCACAGTTCCGACGTATGAGTCAGTGCGGGAACTGTTGGTTTGTAGAGCACACTCATCGCTTCAGGCAGTAACGGTGGCACACTGCCAGCTGGGAAAAGGAAGTAATTTTACCGGCAGATTTGCTTGACTGTGAGCAGAGTGTGGGGCCAGGGCACCTGCGAGTTTCATAGCGAGCAAGCGATTAAAATGCTTCAACGCTTTCAAACAGGATTGAGCGCAGATTTCAGGAAGCGACCACAGCAGTGAGCAACAGACTAGTAGCAAAATTACCTGCTGTTGTGCAGATTTGTTGTAGAAAACCAGGCCAGACATTTGAGTGATCAGCAAACTGTAAGGACGTTTTTCAAAGTTTGCTCTGGCGGTGAAACTTCAATATTATATGGCCGGTCTGTCTGAGACGTTTTCATCCATCTGTGCTTTGTGAATATCAATGGATTTTGTGCATTTCCTCAAGCCAGAGTAATGTCTGTAAACTTCTATTTTAGCTCCACGTTGAATCTGTCCTTATACAAGCAACCATTTTACACAACAAGGGACCCGCAAGTCCATTCATATGATGAGCGTGCAATGCAAGTTTATATGTATAAAGATGAAGATAGACACAAAATGCTGGAGTAACTCAGCGGGACAGGCAGCATCTCTGGAGAGAAGGAATGCGTCGAGACCTCCTCCTACTTATCCATGGACCATGACTCCACAGACGAGCACCAGACCTTAAACATCTGCAGTTCTTTCCTACCTATATATATATTCCTACCTATATGAGTATCCTCGATGTTTGTCTAGTTTTGTTTAGAGATACAGCACGGAAACAGGCTCTTCGGCCCACCGAGTCCACACCAACCAACAATCCTGTACTATCCCACACAGTTGGGACAATTTACAATTTTTACTGAAACCGATTAAAGTACAAACCTGTACGTCTTTGGAGTGTGGGAGGAAACCGGAGCAACCGGGGAAAATCCATGCCGTCACAGGGAGAACGAACAAACTACGTATGGACAGCACCCGTGGTCAGGATCGAACCAGGGTCTCTGGCACTCTAAGGTGGCAGCTCTACCGCTGCGCCAACGTGATTGAAACTTCCAGCACCACAGAGCCTCTCCATCATCTACTAGTCAGCTTATCTGTGATGGGATTCTCTCTGTTTAGCTAGATGAGTCCAGCTTCCAAACTCAAGAAGTCCAAACTCCAACCTCATCTTCCCATCATCCACACTTTCTGCCTTCTGGCACTTAGTTAATCTCCGAGTCTGGTTCATGATATCAGTTCCGTGATTTACCCAATAACTTGGGGAAAAACGGATGATCTTTTGAAATTCCATCAAGACTGTAGACTAGTGAATCCTTAGTTCAAACTGTAAAGGAGATGAGGGAAACTTCACTTAATCACCCAGACCAGGAGCAGCTTAGTAACTAATCGCATCAAGACATGTTGACGACACATCAAAGCTTCATTTTCAGAGCAACGTTGTGATAACAGCAACTATGGGCAATTAATTTTGTTTACACAAGATAGTGCTGTAAAAATTAATTGTGTGGAAATTGTGCGCATTTTGTTAAATAACATCTAAATTGCCAATGTTCAAACATATAGTTATTTTTTTTGCGGTGGGTCTAGGGTTCATTAGTTTCTCTGAAAACTCTCTGTGGTATCCTTGACAACCTCAGTGATTTATTTTTGATGGAAAGCAGTATGGGGCAGGACATGTTGCTGAGGCGTGTCAGCAGGGGACTGGGGAGCAAGTGGAAGCTGGAGTTCACATGCGTAATGATCAGAGCTATACTGATGGGGCTTGTGTCCTGTGGGGTCTCTCTGGTTAAGATATCTTTATAGAGGCTTTCATCTCGACGGGAGTTCCCCCAACATTTTGCAGGCCATGAATTAGTCTCAATTGTAATGTAGGAACCATGGCAACCAATTAGCACACAGCAAGTTCCCGTGTGATTAGCACAATATCATCTGTTATTTATTTTCCTTTAATGTTGGTTGAATGATGGATAGAAGTTCATAAGAATATAGGTTATTCGGCCCATTAAGTCTACTCTGACATTCATTCATGGGTGATCTTTCTTTCCCTCTTAACCCCCTTCTCCCCATAACCCCTGGCACCTGTATTAATCAAGAAATCATCTATCTCTGCCTTAACAATATCGATTGACGGCCTCCACAGGTTTCTGTGGCAATGAATTCCTCAGATTCACCATCCTCTGACTAAAGATATTGGCAAATGCACAATATATAACTCTGGTGTGATGCTTCAGGGGTTTGCCAAAGGATCAGGCAGTCCCAGCAAGTCAAAGGTGAGAATTTGCTCACTTTTTTCATATCACAACTTGGTTTGGCAACAGCTCTGCTCAAGACCTTGAGGAACTAACTTCAGAGAGTTGTGGACACTGCACAGTCCATCACACAAACCAACTTCCCCCACCCACCATTAACCACCTACACTTCACGCTGCCTCAGGAAAGCAGTCGACATAAGTAAGGACCACCAGCACCCAGGCCATTCCCTCTTCTCCCCTCTCCCATCAGGCAGAACACACAAATTTTCAAAAGCATGTAACACCAGATTCAGGAATAGCTTCTTCCGTGCTATATTAAACTCTTGAAGATAGACACAAAATGCTGGAGTAACTCTATCTTCAGTGTAAACCAGCACCTGCGGTTCCTTCCTACATATTAAATTCTCGAATGGACCTCTCACATGCTAAGGAGGAATTTTCCCAATCTTCCACTCAACCTCGTTGCGGCCATTGCACTTTATTATCTGCACTTTCTCTGAAATTGTAACTTTATATTCTGAACTGTTTTCTTTCTCTCTTCTCATTATCTGTCGTACTCGCGCATGGTATGATCTGACTGGATAGCAGGCAAAACAACGTTTTTCACTTTATCTCAGTACACATGAGAATAATAAAGCAATACCAATACATGGAGCCTGTGTATGAGGTTTCTCTTGTCTGGTTCCATTTGATAGAGTTACTCACAGCATTGCCTCAAACTAAATAGGTTCTTTATGGGTCTAATGATGTGGAAATGTGTAAAGCAAATCATGAGTGGTTAATGATGATAGAACTCCCAGGGGTGTGAGAGTGTGAGTTTCCTAATGTGCCAATAGGAAACATTATCCCAAGTCATATGAATCAGGAGAGGAACAGGCCTGATTATTGCCATGCTCGGAATTGACTGTTCTCAGCTTGAATTAATTTCATTTCTCATTCCTTGAGAAAATTCAGTCCAGGGTGTTCACTCCTGAAAGATAAACAACAAACTCTTCTGTTATGGGTTGTATTCAGAGAGGGTTGAAAAAATATGACACCATAGGTTTAGGCTTAGGTCTATTATCAAGTGTACCGACGTACAATGAAAAGTATGGTTTTGCATGCTAACCAAACAGATGAGATAATACCTTGCATAGATACAATCAAATCAAACTCCAGTACGATAGGTAGGGTAAATGGGGAGACACAGAGTGCAGAATATAGTTATCTGCATTGTAGCGCATCAGTTCCAGAGACAGTCCAATGTCTGCAATGGGGTGGAGGTGAATAGGACAACACCCTAACTTCTGTAAGGACTGTTCAAAGCCTTGTAACAGAATGGGAAGAAGTTGTTCCTTGGGTGTAAGTTTAGGTTTATTGTTACAGGGAAGAAAATAGGTAAAAACGTAGAAAGGTTGGGATGCAGAGCCCTGGAGAAGGCACGTGGGCAGTGCGGGCAGTCTCGGGTTAGGAGGCCTTCTGTTTCCGAGAACTGTATGCACACTAAGGACAATTTACAGAGGCCAATTAGCCGCCAAACCCGTATGTCTTTGGGATGTGAGAGGAAACCGGAGCGCCTGGGGGAGACCCACGCGGTCACAGGGAGAACGTGCAAACTCCACATGGACAGCACCTGATGTCAGGATTTAACGCAGGTCTCTGGCACTGTGAGGCAGCAGCTCTACCTGCTGCGCCACTGTGTTGCCCTATTATTTGTTGAAGAGAATGTGACTGCCCAGACAACTCTTCAGAGCTGGCGAACCTAGGCAGCAGACACAGGCATGGCTACTTTGAATTTTCCAAGTGAGAGGCAGGGAATTCTTTCATAACGTTAATGCAGGAAATGGAAGATTTTACCATGGAACCATCGAGACACAGGCTACCTTTCTGAAGCAATAATCACTGCAATAATCAAGCCTATGCTGAATATCATTCTATTTCATGTTATTGTGTATCATTTAACATTAGCAGCTTCAAACTCTTGGCAGGGGGAATTGTTCATGGGTAATAAATAACGTTGATCACTTTCTAAAAGCCTAGATGAACTGTACCCTGTTACAGTTGGAGCTTTTTTCCTTTGGAGCATAGGAGGCTGAGGGGTGACCTTACTGAGGCGTACAAGATCATGAGGGGCATGGGTAAAGCAAACACTTGTTTTCCTCAGGTAGAGAATTCAAAAACTATGGTCGTAGGCTTAAGGAGAAGTGGGAGAGATTTAAGAGGAACCTTAGGGGCAACCTTTTCACTCAGCAGGTTGTCTGTATATAGAATGAGCTGCCAGAAGAAGCTATGGATGGAGATACAATTGGGGGTTTTTTTTAAGACTTTTGGGCAGATATATGGATAGTAAGGGTTTGGTGGACAATGGCCAAATGCAGGCTAATGGGACTAGAATAGTAAGCCAGCTTGGCTGGCATGGACCAGATGGTCTGAAGGGCCTGTCCCCGTGCTGTTCGGCTCTATGATGAAGCCGACCACTCTGCAGTGATTCATAACCAGTTCTACCATTTCCAGCTGTTACTGCTTCTTTGCGCAAAAGTAGAAACTTTTCCACTCCCTTGTCTGATACTGAGGCCATAAAATAATTAGAATAGAATAGAATAGAATAGAATCTTTAATTGCCACGCAACCAGGGTTGGTGGTATTTGGGTTCGGTACATGATGGTACACTGCTTTTGTTACATACTACTAATAACACAGTTACTACTAATTACTGCAGTGTTTACTTGCCCTCAACTTCCGATTCTTGCTCTCTTTCCACAGCGTGCGTTTGAAACCTAATTGAATTAATGCTTTCATTAGTTCTTATTTATATTTAATGGATTGTTTTATGCTAAAATAATTAATGACAGTCTCTGAAATCAAAATGTTTTGCTTGTCCAATTTATCAGCTTTGAGGCTGACTACTTGGGGTGGGACATTATCGGCAACACACATCACTGACCCAACAAGAGCATGAAAGCGTGGAGCCTGTTCTTACAACACGGAGAACTCAGATGCTAACTTCAGCTCTAAGCACCACAACATCCATGAGGGCATTATTTTCCATTGCACTAGAAATTCTGACAAATGAAACTGAAACCGCAATAAATACATTGCCAGACAGGCAGCATTGTAGAGAAACAAAGTTAACACTCCAAGTCCTTTAAGCCACTATTTATTCGCACCACTTTCATTTACCTTACTTAAGAGATACAGTGCGGAAGCAGGTCCTTTGACCTACTGAGTCTGCGCCGATTAGCGATCTCCCCGTACACTAGCACTATCCTACGCATTAGAGAAGCCAATTAACCTACAAACCTGCACGTCTTTGGAATGTGGGAGGAAACCAGAGCACCCATACAAAACCCATGCGGTCACAGGGAGAACTTACAAACTCCGTACAGACAGCATCCACAGTCAGGATCAAACCTGGGTCTCTGGCACTGCAAGGGAGGAGCTCTACCTCTGTGCCACTGTTTTATGTTGAATTTCAAGAGAGTCAAGAGTGTTTAATTGTCGTGTGTACTGACAACAGAACAATCCAATTCTTGCTTGCTGTAGCTTTGAAGATTTGTAACACCCAGATCAATATATGATGACCAATACTAGGATACATTAACAATCAGTGATATTCGGTAAACTAACCATGATGGGCAAAACCAAAGTCGGGAATGCAACCAAAACTCCATGGTAGATCATAGTTTCTGAGGAAGGGTTGGAGTTAATATTCTGCAATGAACAAGAGCCAGAATTTTTAGTACCCCAGACACTCATGTCTCTGGTATTTATGAGCAACCATCAAAAGGTCTGTAGAATAGGCAATTTCATAATTTCGTTTTCCAAAAAAATAAATTTGATTTTCGTGCACCGCATTCTGAATCATTTTGTTCACCTGCGCTAGAGTCATAGCTAGTCATACAGCAGGGAAACAGACCCTTCGGCCCACCTTTCCCATGCCGACCAAGATGCCCATCGACACTAATCTCACCTGCCTGGTTTAGGCCATATCCCTCTAAACCTATCCTATCCATGTACCAGTCCAATTGTATTTTAAATGTTGAATTAAAATATAAAAATCTTTGTAACATCCGTCCATCTATGTTTACAGAATACTAGATGTACTATGTTTACAGTCTTTTGCTCTGCTGCCAGTAAGAATGTCATTGTTCCGTCTTGGGACATATGGTAATAAAACATTCCTGATATTGGCTCAGCTTATCTGTTTTTTATCCTCTGTGTTTTCTTCTTTTTCTTTATCTTTTCTCTCTCTGGGAAAGGGGGAGTAAACAAGCCCAGCCTGACCCACAGGACTTATCAACTTGCTCTGCATTTTGCTACTCTCATATCCTTTTATCCATGTTCTCTCCCCCTCTCTCCTCCCATAGACTATGTTCCTCCTGACTATTGGGTGGCTGAGAATAGACTACTTTATTCATGCACATATTTGAACTATCGAGACACAGTATAAATTTCTTCAGTCACGATGCACATATCCAATTTAGCACCCAATAAGGCCTGATATTTTCCATCCCTGGAGAGGAGAGTAAACTTGAATTCAAAATTACTTTCCGCTTCAGCACCAGTGCTTTATTTGATGGTAGATTTGATTATTTGATTTGATACAGTGCACTGGCGTCTCTAAAATCAAAAACTAAATGTTACATTTTGAACATGCGTTCAATTTATATTATTTAGTTATTGGTTTATTAAATTAGAAGTTGATTGGACACAAAATTAAAACTGAACAGCGGGGGGGAATATTCATGGAAAAATGTAATTGATAAATGTAGATTAATGGTTTATTGATATGAATACCAACACCTTTTTGTCTACAGACAAAGCACTGCTTAGCATCATGTTCCTTTTTCAGATCTGAATCTTTGCAGTTTTCAGGGCAGCTCAGTGGCTCAGCGGTAGAGTTGCTGCCTTACGGCTCCAGAGACCTGGGTTCGATCCTGACTACGGGTGCTGTCTGCATGGATTTTGTACGTACTCCTTAATACCACGTGGTCTCTTATTGCTCCGGTTTCATAGAAACATAGAAAATAGGTGCAGGAGTAGGCCATTCGGCCCTTCGAACCTGCACCGCCATTCAATATGATCATGGCTGATCATTCAACTCAGTATCCTGTACCTGCCTTCTCTCCATACCCCCTGATCCCTTTAGCCACAAGGTCCACATCTAACTCCCTCTTAAATATAGCCAATGAACTGGCCTCAACTACCTTCTACGGCAGAGAATTCCAGAGATTCACCACTCTCTGTGTGAAAAAAGTTTTCCTCATCTCGGTCCTAAAAGATTTCCCCTTATCCTTAAACTGAACTGTTTCCTCCCACGCTCCAAAGATGTACGGTTTTGCAGGTCAATTGGCTTTGGTAAATTGCCCCTAATGGGTAGGATGCAAAAGTAGGATGAAATAGACCTAGTGAATGGCAGATTGTTGGTTAGCGTGGACTTGGTTTATACGTTCCCCCTGTGACCACGTGAATTTTCTCCGGATGCTCCGGTTTTCTCCTCCACTCCAAAGACGTACAAGTTTGTAGGTGAATTGACTTTGGTAAAATTATAAATTGTTCCTAGTCTGAAGGATAGTGCTAATGTATGGGATGATCAATGGTTGGCGTGGACTCGGTGGACCGAAGAGCCTGTTTTGATGCTGTATGTCTAAACTACTTTAATAGTCAGAGTATTGAGTATAGAGTTGGGAAGTTATGTTGCAGTTGTATAAGAGCGCATTTAGAATATTGTGCTCAGTTCTGGGCACCATGCTATAGGAAAGATATTGTCATGCTGGAAAGAGTTCAGAAAAGATTTACAAGGATATTGCCAGGATTAGAGGGTCTGAGCTATAGGGAGAGGTTGAGTAGGCTGGGTCTCTATTCCATGGAGCATAGGAGGATGAGGGGTGATCTTATAAAGGTGTACAAAATCATGAGAGGAATAGATTGGGTAGATGCACAGAGTCTCTTGCCCAGAGTAGGGGAATCGAGGATCAGAGGACATATGCGTTTAAGGTGAAGGGGAAAAGATTTAATAGGAATCTGAGGGGTAACTTTTTCACACAAAGGGTGGTGGGTGTGTGGAGCAAGCTGCCAGAGGAGGTAGTTGAGGCTGGGACTATCCCAATGTTTAAGAAACAGTTAGACAGGTTCATGGATAGGATAGGTTTGGAGGGATATGGACCAAGCACAGGCAAGTGGGACAAGTGTAGCTGGGACATTGTTGGCCGGTGTGGGCAGGTTGGCCCGAAGGGCCTGTTTCCACCCTGTAACACTCTATGACTCCATAACTAAACTAAGAGGGTGTTCATCAATAGAATGAGAGCCCACTTTAAAAAAAATATTTACTTGGTAATGTAAAAGTTTATATCTGTCTGGTTTAGTGGCTCCTTTTGACTCTGAATCAATAAGGAGTGAATGAAAGTATCACCGATAATTAGTTGACATTGGGCAAAATTCCATTCTCATTGAATTTTACTGAATGTGTCAATTTAATATGAATCAAAAAGTTTCCTCTAGACATCTCACTTGAATTTGCTCTGCACTGCATATAATAATCAGTTGAAAATAGCTATTTATAAAAGGAAATTAAGCATACATTTTTAGGTGTAGGAAGCGTGAAATTGAAGCAAATAGCAAACTCCTCAAAATATGAATGAATTAAGACTGACAAGTAAATATGTAAATGTTCCAGATTCCAATGATTCTGCACACAACAGACTTGTACAAACTCTGTTGTAGGAAAGCCTGCCTAATCCACAAAAATAAGCCAGCTATACGCAAAGACTGTTTCTGCAGTTAAATCTGCTTCCATTTTATCGAAAGAATGTAATCACTAATCACCATGGCAAGTAATACAGTAAATGTAATTCTGTTTAGTTTAGTTTTTAGTTTAGAGATACAGATTGCAATCAGGCCCTTTAGCCCATCGAGTCTGCACCGACCAGCGATCCCCGCATATTAGCACTATCCTACACCCATTCCTTCTTTCCAGAGATGCAGCCTGGCCCCGCTGAGTTACTCCATAATATTGTGTCTATCTTCGATTTAAACCAGCATCTGCAGTTCCTTCCGACACAATCAACACTAGAGACAATTTTTACATTAATACCAAGCCAATTAACTGAAATGCCTACAAACATGTACATTTTTGGAGTGTGGGAGGAAAACAAAGTTCTCGGAAAAAAACCCACGCAGGTCATGGGGAGAACGTACAAACCCCATAGAGACATGCACCCATAGCCAGGATCGAACCCGCGTCTCTGGCGCTGTAAGCACTGGAAGGCAGCAACTCTACTGCTGCGCCACCACCCCTAGTGTGTAGGATAGTGCTAGTGTATGGAGTGATCGATGATTGGCGTGGACTCATGACCCAAAGGGCCTGTTTCTACGCTGTATGTCTAAACTAAACTAATAAACAAAACCAGGAGGGTGTATTTGTTGTGTACATTTAAAAACTTTCCACAATTTAAAGAAGAGACTGAGGCTAGACATTTGGTGAAATTTCTAACCCATTCTGCAAGATAAAGTTTGATTCTAAGGACAGATTATAAAGGTCTGGATGCAGTGGTCAGCAATATGTTCATAAGTGATTAGAGCAGAATTAGGCCATTGGGCACATCCTGTCTATTCCATCATTCAATCACGGCTGATCTACCTTCCCGCTCAACCCCATTCTTCTGCCTTTCTCCATAACCCCTGACACCTGTACTAATCAATAATCTGTCCATCTATCTGCCTTAAAAATATCCATTCACTTGGTCTCCAAAGCCATCTGTGGCAAATAATTCCACAGATTCACCACCTACTGACAAAAAAAAAATCCTCCTCATCTCCTTTCTTTTATTCTGAGGCCATGGCCTCTGGTCCGAGACTCTCCCCACTAGTTCACAATGAGTGAACGTTTGCAGTATATTCATTAAACGCGTACAAATCTGCAAGCTTTTCCCTCAATTATTTCCTCTGGATTGGATTACTGAAATCTTCTGGAAGGGGTCTAGGCGTTTCATAATCAGGATAAGCAAACTTGTGCTTCCTAAATGAGCGGCAAAGTAACTGCCTTAAAGCGGCAGAGACCCGGGTTGATCCTGACTACAGGTGCTGACTGTACGGAGTTTGTACCTTCTCCCTGTGACTGCGTAGGTTTTGATCGGGTCCTCCGGTTTCCTCCCACATTCCAAAGACCTACAGGTTTGTAGGTTAGTTGGCTTGGTATGATTGCAAATTGTCCCTAGTGGGTATAGGATGGTGTTAGTTAGTGTGCGGAGATCCCTGGTCGGCGTGGACCTGGTGGGCAGAAGGACCTGTTTCTGTGCTGTATCTCTAAACTGAACTAAACATCCAGGTTTGTAGTTCAATAGGCTTCTGTGTGCCTGGCTCACATGATCCACACTGGGCCACACCTCACCGGAGGGACATGTTTGGTTGTGTGAAATACCTCCCTGTGTTCCTGTGATAGAGACAGCGTAAAACTCTGCTGATTTTCTGTTTGTTTGGAAGAGCTCCCAGACCAAGAGCCACAAGACTACTGCATAGCTGAAGAGTATTTGATAACTCCCTCAGGCCCTCGACATATTTGACGTTTGATCTCCCCACTTCACGGATTGTGTTTGGAAATTGCCACTTATATGCTCACTGCTAATCACCGTGTCGCTGCATTTTATCATTACAGTAAGGTAGCCGTTCACAAAATCATACACTTTCTTCAAACAAATTATAGTTGAACCTTTTATTGCTTCGGGCACACACAAACCTGTTGTGTGATAAATAGATCATTACATTAAATTATTTTGATTATATGACACCTTTAAATTACCTAACACATTTCTTGAAGCTCGTGGAAAGGTGTTATATTTTAATAGTTTTTAAACAAGCACTAACCATCCAGTGCTCACCTCTTTTGATTATGAGTGGCTCACATTTTATTTAAAATCCTCATAATGGTTCTGCATAATTGCTTCTGGATAACACTTTGTTGCTTCATCGGATAAAACTGTAGGTAAACAGATGTGAAAAGTTGGTCTGTTTATCTCTGACCATGTTCCCGGAGCCAACAGATCCACAATTTCCATTCCCCCTTTGCCCGAACCAGCAGCTTGTTTTGATTCTAATTATTGTTCCACTGGCTTCTCTATTAAATGTCTGTTTCAAATGGTTTTCACACTCCTGATGAAGAAACTGGTTCTGAATTTGTCTTTCAATAATTTCAGCCTATGCTTATGGCACTGAAGCTATGAATTTTATATTACTTACTGACTAATAATCCTCTCTGATGTTCATTCTTGAATGTTTCTTTCAAGGCTTCAGTGAGCTTTCTCTTCATTTATTTACTTTTATCTCCTTAGCAAAGGCAATATCTGTATTAAAACATAAAATGGACAGTCAACTTCTTCCTTACTTTAATCACCTGGATGTCAGTGCCTTTTGCAAAGTTTCAAACAATGGCAAAACCAAGGTGCATCCAAAGATTGCTTAGATGCCATCATGGTCTGGCTGATGATATATTTTATTATAACATGGGGGTACAAAGAACATGAAACAATACAGCATGGGAACAGGCCCTTCAGCCCACAATGTCTGCACCGAACATGATTGCAAGATAAACTAATCTTCTCTCCCTACATGTGATACACATCACTCTATTGCCTGGGCAGCAAAGTTAAAATTAAGATGATTAAAGTTACAGAAGGATAAATTGACATTAGCTGATGGAGATTGAAAGTGATATTAACTGAAACAAAGTTAAAAAGGCATATTTTTAGTGAAGGTTGATGACTTAATTGAATTGCAAGGTGCCACTTGTTGCTAGCACAAGGCTGAGGGGCCAGGTGAGAAGTGCATCCCACTCTTCAGTTTTTGGTGTGTTAGGGGATACTCTGGGACTCTCAGCTTGGGAAGATTAGAGAA
Source organism: Amblyraja radiata (assembly GCF_010909765.2). Taxonomy (NCBI): domain Eukaryota; kingdom Metazoa; phylum Chordata; class Chondrichthyes; order Rajiformes; family Rajidae; genus Amblyraja; species Amblyraja radiata. The sequence continues at coordinate 8,258,565 of NC_045988.1, forward strand.
CACTCAGCAGTGAGGTTAGGGGTGGAGCAGAAGGTTTCAATCTGGTGCCATCTGACCCGCGGCACATGACATTGTTCTACATTGTGGTGAGCAGATAGATGTGAAAGTTCACAAGGCATTGACATCCTCATATCTGGCTGGGGGTTGTCATTGATAGTGGCATTGAAGAAACTTTTGGAGAGGTGCATGGGTGCGCCACATGGATATGGAGGGATATGGATCGTGTGCAGACAGATAAAAGTTAGACTTGGCATCATGTTTGGCATAGATGATGTGAGCCGAGAGGTCTGTTCTCATGTTGTACGTTCTATATTCTATGAAGACAGCTGACCTCATTTAAATAGTCATGGGATTGTGTTCCATAAGACCAGAAGACATAGGAGAAAAATTAGACCATTCGGCCCATCGAGTCTCCTCCACCATTCGATCATGGCTAGTCTATCTTTCCTTCTCAACACCATTCTCCTGCCTTCTTCCCATAACCTTTGACATGCTTCCTAATCAAGAACCTATCAATAAGATGACATATCTGGGTGCAGTTTGGTTATTCCACATTTGGAGCTGACAATTCAGTGTAAGCAGTAACAACCCGGACTAGCAAGAGCGTATGACTGAGGATGTGAGAAATCTGGAATAAATTCAGCGAATTCTGGAAATACTCAACTACAGGTGCGAAAGCATTAGGGGGAAGAAACAATTAATATTTCTGGTCGGTGACCTTTCTTCAGTAGATTCAGGTGAAATGGCATTCCATTAAACATGAGTTCTTAAGCTTGTTTTCTTAATCAATGTTCATCTCTATCATGTGTGCTCTTTAACAATATAAATTGCCACACAGTATTCTTAATCATGTCCATGGCCTTTGGACTATTTGCAATTATCACTGCCAAAACTGTCTGACCAAATTTTGTTTTCTTGTGCAGGCAATTGGAATTCTCCATTGCAAACAACTTCTGAAGCTGCATCAAAAGTTCACCTCAAATCCGAGAAAATAAATGTTTGTTATTCGCAGAACATAGAACAGCACAGCACAGGTAAAGCCCCTTCGGCCCACAATGTCCGTGCTGAACATGATGCCAAGTTAAACTAATCCCCTTTCTTTTAGTTTAGAGATACAGCACGGAAACAGGCCATTCGGCCCACCAAGTCCGCACCGACCGTCGATCCCCGCATATTAACACTACCCTACACACACCAGGGACAATTTTCTTTTGTATTTATACCAAGCTAATTAACCTACAAACATGTACATCTTTGGAGTGTGGGAGGAAAAGCAGGTCACTGGGAGAATGCACAAACTCTGTACAGACAGCACCCATAGGCAGGATTGAACCCGGCGCTGTAAGGCAGTAGCTCTACCGCTACGCCATCATGCAGACCTGTCCTCTGCCTGCATGTGCTCTAGCTGCCTCCATTCCCTGCATATCCACATCCAACTTAAAACTTTAATGACACTATCATATCTACCTCCACCACAATCACTGGCAGCTTGTTCCAGGCACCCACCTGTGTAAATAACTTGCCCAGCACATCTTTAAACTTTCCCTCTTTCACCTTAAATCAATGCCCTCTAGTCTTTGACACTTCCACCCTTTTAGTGTTATTCAAGAGAAAAGACAGATATGGTGTTGGGTGAATGATCAGCCACTATACCACTGAATGGGGAACAGGCTTGATGGGCTGAATGACGTCTTCCTGGTTCCTCAAAGCTGAAACAACGTTTGGTTAACGCAAACCATTCTTTTTACTTCCTCAATTGGATTTCTTTTCCCCTAGCTCAAAGCAAATTATTTTATTACCCCCCTCTCCTTTCTTCAAGCTAATAGGTTTTATCTATTTACAGCCTATTTATTCTACATAAAATCAATAATTTAGTCAGGCAAACTCCTGGAGCATCTCCTGGGTTTTTTTTTGCACAGTCTATGAAGAATGACATATCTGATGGTGTGTTGCAAGATAAATTATGCCATCATTTTTCTGGCAATGAAAGAGGATGTTACTGACAGTCAGTCCTTAAATTCCAGGTATATTTCAAACGCAAGTAGGTAGGGGACACAAACAATTTGCTGTTGCTGCTATTGCCTGCCTTTGCAAGTGGAAACATCAAATGGAGGTGCAATCCTTCATTCTATGATGAACATGACGCCTAGTTAAACTAATCTCCTCTGCCTTCATGTGATCCATATCCCTCCATTCCCTGCATATCCATATGTCTTTCTAAAAGCTTCTTCAATTTAACTATCAGATCTACCTCTTCCACCACTCCTGGCAGTGCGTTCCAGGCACCCACTACTCTCTGTGTAAAGAAATGTGCTCTGCACCTTTCCTTGTCGGACCATAATGCTATGACCTCTAGTCCATGACATTTCCAGCCTGGCAAAATGGTTCTGACTGTCTACCCTATCTGTGCCTCTTATAATTGTATATACTTCTCCGAGGTCTCCCCTCAACCTCTGATGCTCAAGAGAATACAATCCAGATTTGTCTGACCTCTTCTTATGTTTAACACCCACCAAACCAGGTGGTCTCTTCTGCACCCCTTCCAAAGCCTCCACATCCTCCCTGTATTGGAGTAAACAGAACTACTTGCAATACTCCAAGTGCAGCCTAATGAATGTTTTATAAAGCTGCAACACATGAGTTTCTGACCTTTACACTTGCTACCCCTACCAATGAGGCCAAATGCACCATACTCTTTCTTTACCACTTTATCTACTTACGTCAATAATTTCAGGGAGCTATAGATTTGGACGATGATCCTAGCAGAAGCAACGAAGGATGTATTCGTCCCCTACTGTGCACTTTCATTAAAATACCCAGTCCTGAATTAATCTATTGTCCGTAATCTTTTTGTTTTCGGCAGCACGGTGGCTCAGCGGTAGGCTAGAGTTGTCACCTTACAGCGCCAGAGACCCGGGTTTGATCCTGACAATGGGTGCTGTCTGTACGGAGTTTGTACGTTCTCACTGTGACTGCATGGGTTTTCTCCGGGTGCTACGGTTTCCTCCCACATTCCAAAGATGTGCAAGTTTGCAGTTATTTGGCTTTGGTAAAAAATGTCCCTAGTGTTTAGGACAGTGTTAGCATACTGGGCGACCACAGGTCGGCGTGGACTCAGTGTGCCTAAGGACCTGTTTCGACAATGGATCTCTAAAAAAAGAAACTCCATGAGAATTAGTTCAATCTGCCATGTTGACTCAGGGTCATGGAACACCATCCATCTTGAGAGATTGAAAGGTGAGATGTCTGGGACAATGCTTGCATCTTTAAGGGTTTGCTTTGTAAACCTAGTTTCACACAATCAATGAATCACTCATGTAAATAGCACATTTGACCCTAATGTTCCTTTTTAACACCCCATAATCAATAGCTACCGCTACAGTTACACATACAAATCTCCTTACAATACTGTATTACTTAGATTTAAAACCTCTTATTTAATTTTAGGCACGTTGGAAATAATTGTAAATTAAATTATTCACCGGTATCTACTTTGGCTGAGGTGAACTTTAAACAAATTAATTCAAAGTTATTAACAGGAATTCTGAAATATTATCCTATAAGTGCAGTGTTGTTGTTGATGCATCCTGGTGCCAAATATTAATAGGGCGATTAAACTAATAGGAGGTGATTAATTCTGTGACAAAACATCTAATAATTTGTTTGGCGATTGTATTGTATATGGTACAATTTAGGTTTAGGTTTATTAATGCTATGTGCACTGAGGTACAGTGAAAAGCTTTGTTTTGCTTGCTATCCAAGAAGATCAGATTATACCATACATGTACAATCAAGTAAATCTCAAGTATAATAGATAGAGCAATACAGAGTGCAGAATATCATTTGCAGCATTGTAGTGCATTAGCTCCTTAGTCAAAGTCAAATGTCCTGATAACAGATGGAAAGAAGCTGTTCCTAAGCCTGGTGGCACACTCTTTCAAGCTTCTGTACCTTCTGCCAGACAAGAGTAGGGAAAAGAAGGTGTGACTGGGGTGAGACCTGAAACGTCACCTATCCTTGTTCTCCTGATGTGCTGAGTTATTCCAGAACTTTGTGTCCTTTTCTCTATTAACCAGCATCTGCAGTTCTTTGTTTCTATATAGGTTTGAGAGGAGAGAGCACTTGGCAGAGAGGGTGTGAGTAAATCCTAGTCCGTCTGTTCAATAATCCACTTGCATTTCCAACCATGTACTGAATCTACTTTCTCAATCATTCCAAACAGGGAAATAAAACCAACCCACTATACTTGTTGGTTCAGTATTTCAATAATTCAGCAACCACTTTGCCAATTGAGAAAACAAACCAACCCCTGCCAAACGACATATATCATTACATCCATTTCATCTTACATTCACTGACCTTGTTCCATCTGCTATTCAGACAGTTTTACTCAACAACAGATCAATAAAAAATGGGGGAAATTTTTAATTGTAAAATTCCTCTGCACTCCAATTAAATAAAATAAATATTAACATTCCTCCAATCCTATCATGCTAAATGATTAGTTCCTTTATGATCAAATGTTTTAATGTTTATTGGGGACAGATTGATTGCATGTTGTGAATGAGCATAGAACATGCATCAGTTTTATAAATGTATGACTGAAATAATTTTTTTATGTGGAAAATTTAAATGTGGAAGAAAATTGCTCCCAATCAATTGATAGCATACCATACTGATAGCATTAAAGGTGGCAGAGTGGAACAGCTGGTAGAGCTGCAGCTTCACAGAGCCAGAGATCCTGGTTCGATCCTGACATCAGATGCTGTCTGTGTGGAGCCTGCACGTCCTCCCTGGGACCGCGTGGATTTCCTCCAGGTATTTCCCAAAGATGTGCAGGTTTGTCGGTTAATTGGACTGTAAATTGCCCCCAGTGTGTAGGGAGTGGATACACAAGCAGCATTACACAGAAACTAATATAAACGAGTAATCGATGGGGTTGGCCGAAGGGCCTGTTTCCATGCTGTATCTTTTGATTTGGTCAATCAATCAATCAATCAATCAATGGCATCATTTGAACAATGAAATAAATTCAATTAAATATGTATTAATTAAATCTACTAAAATTAGTTGACCAATCTCAGTATTTATTCTTCCATTCACTTGAAATCAACTAATCATTACCACATAGAAACAAAAAATTTACATTAAAAATCTAGTTAATTTATATATTATATGGTCCAGGATACAGACGAGTCATAACATTGATGATGAATTTAAAACTGTGGTTGAAACATCAAGATATTATTGGCTAAGTCGAGAGAATCTGTAACTTATGTTGCATGTTTTCAAGCTTATGTATCTTCTGCTGGATGGGAGCAGGGAAAAGATGGAATGACCGGGGTTGGACACGTCTTTGATTTGACCTCAAAGACTTTTCAGCTCCCTGCCTCATCAAGTACTTCCTGTTGCAACTGTGGCAGAGTCCGCAGGTCCCAGAATGGCCTCTTCAGACACCACAACACCACAGAAGTTCAGTGGAAGCGTGTTATCCTTCACCCCAATGCATTATCTCCACCCCCCCACCACGGAAAAATGATATCTAAGTCAAAATTGATTATCTTTTTGTCCACATTTTAAAACTAAACTTGTCAGTAATTTTCTGTGTCTGAATAATCAAACTCTCAACAGAAATTGGAAGTTTTCAGTCTGGGATTAGCTGTTGGAAACTTTCTATGGACACTGATATTGTATAAGTGCAAGATATCAACATTTCATAAGTTCACAAGTTCGTAAGCAATAGGAGCAGAATGATGTAATTTGGCCTTTCAAGACTACTCTGCCGTGCAATCACGACTGATCTATCTTCCCCCCATTCTCCTGCCTTCTCCCCATAACACTTGACTCCCATACTAATCAAGAATCTATCTATCTCTGCCTTAAAAATATCCATTCACTTGGCCTCCATAGCCTTCTGTGGCAATGTATTCCACAAATTCACCACCCCATTTCATTCAACGTGGTCTTTAAGATTATAATGGAGCACCTCCAAGAAGGAAAGTTTGCTGATTTCAGATGCAATAGGTTACATCGGAGTTTTAGTGATAGTAACTTTGTTCACAAATGGACCTTACGATGGAAAATCGAGCACAAATAAAACATCTTCCTTCGTTATTGTGCAACGTAAGCTCCGTAGCTCTGCCGGGCATTTGCAGCGACTGTTATTGTAGCTGTATGATTGCTATGGGGGATGGGTCAGTGTGCAGGAGAGAGATAGAACACCTGGATGAGTGGTGCCACAATAACAACCGCTCGCTCAATGACAAGAGTCCACGCCGACCATGGTTTACCGTTCAGCAACTGATCGATGACCAGAAAAGGGAAGTCGGGAGACCATGAGCCAGTTTTCATCATTGGGTCGGTAGTGGAAAGAATTAGCAGCTTCAAATTCCTGGCCGTTAACATCTCAGATAAGTTGTCCTGGGCCCAGCACAAGGGTGCAATAACATAGAAGGCTCCCAGTGCCTCTACTTAGATGTTTAAATTGCTATAGCTTAGATTGTTACATGTACCGATGTATGTGTACAGTGAAAAGCTTTTTTGTTGCATGCTATCCAGTCAGCGTCAAGACTATACATGATTACAATCAAGTCGTCTACAGTGTAAGAACACAGGGTAAAGGGAATAATGTTTAGTGCAAGATTAAGTTCAGTAAAGTCCAATGAAAGATTGTCTGAGGGTCTCCAATGAGGTAGATGGTAGGTCAGGACCACTCTCTAGTTGATGATGAGTGCGGTTCAAGTTGCCTGGTAACAGCTGGGAAGAAGGCAAAGCTGTCCCTGAATCTTGTGGTGTGTGTTTTAATACCTCCTGCCTGATGGGGAGGGGAGAAGAGGGAGTGACCAGGGTGACATTCGTCCTTGATTATGCTGCTGGCCTTGCTGAGGCAGCATGAAGTATAGATGGTGTTCATGGAAGGGAGGTCGGTGTGCGTGATGGTCTGGACTGCGTCCACAATTTTCTGCAAATATTTGCAGTCGTGGATGGTGCTGTTCCCAAACCATGCTGTGATGCATCCCGATAAGATTCGGCATGTCTCTGCAGATGCACTGTAGAATGTTTCCTGACCCGTTGCCTCACAACAGATGAGCATCTTGTTCACCAGCTCGCCCATGCTGATGTGGACAAAGGATTAGAATACCCACTCCCACACCCTCTCAGCAAGCAATATGTTGGTCTTGAATTTGCTGTGATAACAGGAGTGAATGGTGTTATTGTACTTCATCAAATGATATTTCATCCAAAAGGAAAATACATCTGTTGTTATTCATCTCTCTCCGTGATACCACGTTAGCTCAAACGTTACTGCATTGAATTGAATCTTTCATCTGTGTGTTCATTCCACCAATTACCTCCTCTGTCTTTTCTAGCTCTGAGTAAGTGTTGTGTGGACTGCAGGGGTTGGAATAATATGCACAACACAAAATCATCTCTGCATATTGAATAGAAAAACTACTGAGGGAAACGGGTTTAAAGCAATCGTTGGTAGGAGCAGAGAAGAGTTGAAGAAGCGTTACTTTAACCAAAATAAGAAGTATGGATATTTAAAACAATTTTGGAAGATCAGTGGAGGTAGAAAGCAACAATACAGTCAAAACGTAACTGGATGAGCATCTGATGAATCGTAATTACAGGCTCAGAGTGGGAGGTGGGAGTACCTTAGACTTTAGAGATACGACATGGAAACAGGCCCTTCGGCCACCAAATCCGTGCTGGCCAGCGATCACCCCATGCACTATAACTATTCTACAACTTACCAAAGCCAATTAACCTACAAACCTGTACATCTTTGGAGTGTGGGAGGAAACTGGAGAATCCAGAGAAAACCCACGTGGTCACAGGGAGAATGTACAAACTCTGTACAGACAGCACCCGTGGTCAGGAATGGACCCGGGTCTCTGGCGCTGTGAGGCAGCAGATCTACCGCAGTGCCACTGTGTCGCCCGCTGAGTAGTGTGGGGAGCTTTCTTTCTTGCTGGCTTGGCCATAGTGAGCAAAAGGTATCAGCAACACTATGGAAGCAAAACTGGGCCACACCTTCTTCAACCTTCTCCAGTATGGCAACACTCATTTGTCTCATCCTTTGTGTAAATCAACTGTTTGCACAAACTGACCATTCCCTTTCATATTATAACTCTTAATTTCCTGTTAAAGATCCATTCAAGGATCCTATCAGATACTGGATATTCTTATATACCTTCTGATGAAAAACTTGAATACATTCACTGCTTTGTTTTCCCTGGGGTGGAAATGTCAAAGAGGGAAGGCGAGAGGGGCAAAGTTAAAAGAAATGTGTGGGGCAGGTTTTTACACAGAGAGCAGTGAGTGCCTAGAACGTGCTGCCAGAGATGGTGGTGGAGGCAGATATGATAATGGCATTAAGAGTCTGTTAGCTCGGCACATGGATATGCAGGGAATGGAGGGATCATGAGCAGGTAGCAAAGATTAGTTTAAATCGGCATCATGTTTGGTACGAACATTGTGGGCCAAAGTGCCAGTTCCTGTGCTATACTGTTCTATGTTCCATGCATTCCTTTTATCTGGACAATCATTATTTTTTTTCCCCTTAAATTTGCAAGCACGGTATACTCTCAGCACACAGTTGAAGTGAGCAAGGTGTGGTAGATTCTTGGTTGGATTATCCAATTGAAGAAGTTTTGATTGTACTCTTTGGCAGCTGCATCAAGTTCAGAGAATCCAAATGACCTCTGGGGCTTGTGAGAGGCTTTCCAATCTCATACCTCGTGCAATTGAGGTCCCCCGGATAAAGTCCATGTGAAACCCCTTCAGGAATTTGAGGCAAAACTACACCTGAAGATAATTGCATTCAGAACAGCATCCGATCAATTTAAAGCCTGTGATTACTTCCAGAATCAAATATTGCCCAACATTTTTTACCAAATGTAAAGCCTCCACCTCAGAGACCTTGATCAACTGGAAAAGTAATGGTTGTCCTCTTTTAGCTTTGTCTGCCATTTTGAGTGTCAAATTATTTTTCTCAAAAGGATTCTGTCAATAAAAATAAAGCTGGAAGGAATTTTATTTCTCTGGGTTTTTTTTAAACAGGATTCAACGAGATATCTCTTGAGGAAAGAGGGAAGCCTGTTGGAGTCGCAGGTTCAAAATGCAGTAGCAGGATACTGTAAATGGCACTTGGGACCTGTTCAGCTTGGTGCAACCAAAATAAAGGAGCAGATGTGGGCTTGCGACATTGAGGAGCTGTGTCAGTACTCAGCAGAACTGTGGAACCCGAGTAAAAACCTCCTGAAAATAGATGGCTGGTGTAGACCCCATCAAAGGTAAATCGAGAGGAGTGTAGATTTTCCAGCTAATGTAGGAGTCAGTAGTCCTCTCTATCTCTGAGCTTTCCTGGCAAAAAAAATGAATTTACGGCTTAAAGAATTGGAGAGGGTCCAAATAACACTGGGCAAGTAATAGAAATTGATTATGCACTGTGAGATTGATTTATGTCGGACAGGGAAAAATTGGTGTCAGAGACTGGAGCAATTAAGGAATATTTCGGAGATGGCTTAATCTTGGAAAAACTGTCAGATTGTCAGTCTAGGAGATAATTGGCCATTGAGGCTCATCTAAAACACTCCGTCCATACTCCTCTAGCTTCTGTTTGGGCAGTTAGGCGAATCGGAAAAGTGGAGGCTTAGTTGGAAACCAAAACCACTGCCAAGATACTAAAACACAATGCTGGAGGAACTCAGCGAGTCAGACAGCATCTTTGAAGTGAAATGGACAATTCATCAGTCTGGAGAAGGGTCAGGACCTGAAACATCGTCAGTCCATTCCTTCTACAAATGTTGTCTGACCTACTGAGTTCCTCCAGCACTTGGTGTTTTGTTCAAGATTCCAGTTCTTGTCTCAACTTGTAAGGAATGCTTGTTAATTTTTTTAAAAGCAATGTATTATATGGTTAATAATAGCAGGATGTTAACAATAGATGACCTAAGGGCAATATTTTAAACCGACTTACTATCTGCAGGATGTCATGTCATTCGGATGGATTGCAGTGTTAGATGGGTATCATGGTCAGAGCTCCTGAAGTACTTCACATCAAATCATCCACTCTGTGTTGTGGAGGATGCTTGACCTTTGCAAATTCAACCTATTAAGCAAGAAATGTGGAATAAATTAGTAGATGAATACAATTCTCATTTATACACTCTCATTCTATATTACTGCCATTTTTGACTTAATATTATTTACTTCACAAGGTAATTAAAAATTGAACTTAGTCATAGAGTTATTTATTTTATTTTATTTATTTAACCTTTATTTAACCAGGAGAAGTCTCATTGAGATTAAAAATCTCTTTTACAAGAGAGTCCTGGCCAAGACAGGCAGCAGCACAGTTCCACAGTTACAGACAATAATTTAAAAACAACAGAGAACATATAAATAGAGTCACAGTCAGAACATCATCAAACAAAGCATGTACAGACAGAAGAGCCCGCTTCAACATCATTAAGAAGGGATTTAAATCTGTTTATAGCAACCAGCTCCTTAAGTTTCAGTTCATTCTGCAGCTGGTTCCATGCGAAGGGAGCAGCATAACTAAATGCCCTTTTCCCCAGTTCAGTACGGACTTTAGGTACAGTTAGTACAGTTAGTACCTAAAGTCCGTTAGTACCTATGTTATGGAGACATAGACAGTATAGAAACAGGCCCTTCGACCCAACTCATCCATGCAGGCCAAGATGCCCCATCTGCACTAGTCCCACATGCCCACGTTTGGTTCATATACCTCCAAGCCTTTTGTAACCGAGTACCGGTCCAATATTTTTCAAATGTTGTTATTGCACTTGTCTCAAATACTTTCTCTGGCAGTTCATTCCATATATGTGAAAAAGTTGCCTCTCAGGGTTCTATTAAATATTTCCCGTCTCACCTTAAACCTCTGCTCTCTAGTTCTTGATAAGCTTCACCTGGAAAAAAACCCAATCTATTCTCCTCGTGATTTTGTACACCTCTATAAGGTCAGCCCTCAGCCTCCTGCACTTCAAGGAATAAAGTCTTAGCCTGCTCAACCTCTCCCTGTAGCTTGGGCCCTCAGGTCCTGGCAACATCCTCCTAAATCAATGCATATCATGAACATAACCTGCATAACAGGAACAAAGAAAATGTTTGTAATAAAAAGTTCACAGCTGCTGCTGTGCCCGATCCTATCAGAATATGATTAAAATATCCCTCCCTCCCCCTTCCCACATTTTGTTGTGCCACTCTGCCTGGTCAAGTCTGCTCCCCTTCTAATTATAATTTTAATTAAAATGCCGTTGCCTCTTCACTATTCCTCATTTACGTGCTGTCTTAGAGAAGCTTTATTAAAGTACAGAGCTTTGTAATAAGTGACAAAGGAAAGGACAAGGTACCTGAGGATTATTGGCAAATACATTTCACTTGTATAAGTATAAAAACATACTTCAATGGAAGTCTATTGAATACCATAACCAATCTGATGTTCCTCTTAAGAAGTAAGACAGCAACAGCATAGAGAAACAAGGAACTGCAGATGGTGGTTTACAAAAAGAAACACAAAGTGCTGGAGTTACCCAGTGGACCAGGCAGCATCCCTGGAGAACATGGACCGGTGAAGATACGGGTCAGGCCACTTCTTCAGACTGAAGGGGGGTCCTGACCTGAAATGTCTTGTATCCATGTTCTCCAGGGATGCTGCCTGCAGCATCACAAAGTTGTGTTTTAATTTAAAGGATTATTCGGGGTATATTGTTAAAATTGCCAAAATTCAACCGCAATATATTTCATTTAGAGTCATAGAGTGATACAGTGTGGAAACAGGCCCTTCGGCCCAACTTCCCCACACCGCCTACAATGTCCCAGCTAGTCCCACTTGCGTACACTTGGTCCATATCCCTCCAAACCTGTCCTATCCATGTACCTGTCTTAAGGGCCTGTCCCGTTGTACGAGGTAATTCAAGAGCTCTCCCGAGTTAAAAAAAAAAAATCAAACTCGTGGTAAGCACGCAGAATGTACGTAGCGGGTACGTCGGAGCTCGGGACGCCTCTTAGCGGCTCGGTATGCTAACGGCAGGTACTCGGGATACGCGGTAAGCTCGTGAAGACTCGTGAAGATTTTTCAACATGTTAAAAAATGTCCATGAGACCCCGAGTACCTACGAGCGGCTATTACCATAATTCTCCGAGTTCGAATCAGGGGAAACTCGGGAGAACTCTTGAATTAGCTCGTACAGTGGGACCGGCCCCTTTACTGTTTCTTAAACGATGGGATAGTCCCAGCCTCATCTACCTCCTCTGGCAGCTTGTTCCATACACCCACCACCCTTTGTGTGGAAAAAGTTACCCCTCAGATTCCTATTAAATCTTTTCCTCTTCACCTTGAACCTATGTCCTCTGGTCCTCAATTCCCCTACTCTGTGCAAGAGACTCTGTGCATCTACCCGATCTAATCCTCTCATGATTTTGTACATCATGATTTTTTATGATTATTTTTGGTTAAGGGAAATTATAATATCTCTATGGGACATTTTCCGGGTGGTTTTATGTTGGCCACCTTCAGTAATTTGTTCAAATGATAGATGCCATTAAACAGCAAAATATGCGGGATTAAACATAAGAACAAGAATATTATGTAGTCAGGTGAAATCAAGATGGTTAACGTAAATTTGGGCACAAAGCAGATGTCATTATCTGTTTATAATTTTGTATTTTATATACATATACATTTTCCATGACAAGAGTTGTCCCATAAATAGCCAGCCATATTTGAGCACTGTCCTACAGATTGGAGTTATTGGACATCTCTTATTGAAGCATTGCCTGATACCCTCTAACAGAAAAGTCAGAGCTATAATTATTGCGCTGCTACATACTTATTATGTAATGAGACATGATATCAGACAGTGATTTATATAAAAAATGGAAAATTAGCATTTACTGCACTTCACCGTGCACTACAAGTGTAGAACTATATTAATCCAAAGTCCAACAAGTTCTTTAAGCAATTTTTCTATTTCGGAGACACGTGCATATGTTCATCAAAACAGAAACATTATTATCGGTGCAATTATTTCATGCTTCCACTTAAATTTAAACTTTCCTGGCGATATTGCTGAAGCATACCGTATTATCTTCTGGTTCCTCATCAACTTACACATAAAGGATGTGATACACAGGTGGTGGGTTTATGGAACGTGCTGGCAGGGGAGGTAGTTTACATTAGTTTATTTTAGAGATACAGCACGGAAACAGGACCTTCGGACCACCGAGTCTGTGCCAACCAGCGATCCCCGTACACTAACACTATCCGACACACGTTTGGGAAAATTTACAATTTTATCGAAGCCAATTAACCTACAAAACCTGCATGTCTTTAAAGTGTGGGAGGAAGCCTGGAGATCCCGGAGAAAACCCACGCAGGTCACGTGGACAATGTACAAACTTTGTACAGACCAGCACCTGTAATCAGGATTGAACCCTGATATCTGGTGCTGTAAGACAGCAACTCTACAGTTGATGGAGTGAAAGCAGTGGATGTTGTGTATATGGACTTCAGTAAGGCCTTTGACAAGGTTCCTCATGGAAGGTTGGTTAAGAAGGTTCAATGGTTGGGTATTAATGGTGGAGTAGCAAGATGGATTCAACAGTGGCTGAATGGGAGATGCCAGAGAGTAATGGTGGATGGTTGTTTGTCAGGTTGGAGGCCAGTGACGAGTGGGGTGCCACAGGGATCTGTGTTGGGTCCACTGTTGTTTGTCATGTACATCAATGATCTGGACGATGGTGTGGTAAATTGGATTAGTAAGTATGCAGATGATACTAAGATAGGTGGGGTTGCGGGTAATGAAGTAGAGTTTCAAAGTCTACAGAGAGATTTATGCCAGTTGGAAGAGTGGGCTGAAAGATGGCAGATGGAGTTTAATGCTGATAAGTGTGAGGTGCTACATCTTGGCAGGACAAATCAAAATAGGACGTACATGGTAAATGGTAGGGAATTGAAGAATGTAGGTGAACAGAGGGATCTGGGAATAACTGTGCACAGTTCCATGAAAGTGGAATCTCATGTAGATAGGGTGGTAAAGAAAGCTTTTGGTGTGCTGGCCTTTATAAATCAGAGCATTGAGTATAGAAGTTGGGATGTAATGTTAAAATTGTACAAGGCATTGGTGAGGCCAATTCTGGAGTATGGTGTACAATTTTGGTCGCCTAATTATAGGAAGGATGTCAACAAAATAGAGAGAGTACAGAGGAGATTTACTAGAATGTTGCCTGGGTTTCAGCAACTAAGTTACAGAGAAAGGTTGAACAAGTTAGGGCTTTATTCTTTGGAGCGCAGAAGGTTAAGGGGGGACTTGATAGAGGTTTTTAAAATGATGAGAGGGATAGACAGAGTTGACGTGGAAAAGCTTTTCCCACTGAGAGTAGGGAAGATTCAAACAAGGGGACATGACTTGAGAATTAAGGGACTGAAGTTTAGGGGTAACATGAGGGGGAACCTCTTTACTCAGAGAGTGGTAGCTGTGTGGAATGAGCTTCCAGTGAAGGTGGTGGAGGCAGGTTCGTTTTTATCATTTAAAAATAAATTGGATAGTTATATGGATGGGAAAGGAATGGAGGGTTATGGTCTGAGCGCAGGTATATGGGACTAGGGGAAATTATGTGTTCGGCACGGACTAGAGGGGTCGAGATGGCCTGTTTCCGTGCTGTAATTGTTATATGGTTATTATACAGCTGTGCCACCGTGCCGCCCAATGGCAATTGAAGTCCATTGAGGCAGGTACAATCACAATGTTTAAGGGACTTTTAGACATGTACAAGCATAGGATACATTTGGAGGGATATTAGCCAAATGCAGGCAGGTGCGGCCAGTGTGCAGGATGGTCGGTGTGTGGGCCAGTTGGGCCAAAGTGCCTACTTCCTCACTCTATGACTCAAGAGGTCTATGACCCTAAGTCATCCACTTTTCTTGGGAATATTTATTACTACTTCATAATCAATTATTACTCCTTTATGTGGAGCTCCCTCTTTAATGTCATCATACATATAACCATATAACAATTACAGCACGGAAACAGGCCATCTCGACCCTTCTAGTCCGTGCCGAACACATAATCTCCCCTAGTCCCATATACCTGCGCTCAGACCATAACCCTCCATTCCTTTCCCATCCATATAACTATCCAATTTATTTTTAAATGATAAAAACGAACCTGCCTCCACCACCTTCACTGGAAGCTCATTCCACACAGCCACCACTCTCTGAGTAAAGAAGTTCCCCCTCATGTTACCCCTAAACTTCAGTCCCTTAATTCTCAAGTCACATCCCCTTGTTTGAAACTTCCCAACTCTCAGTGGGAAAAGCTTCTCCACGTCAACTCTGTCTATCCCTCTCATCATTTAAAAAACCTCTATCAAGTCCCCCCTTAACCTTCTGCGCTCCAAAGAATAAAGCCCTAACTTGTTCAACCTTTCTCTGTAACTTAGTTGCTGAAACCCAGGCAACATTCTAGTAAATCTGATAGTGTACTGGACAGGGAAGAGGCAGTCTCTGAATATAGAATATGGAACATAAAACATAGAACAAGACAGCACAGGTACCTGGCCCTTCGGCCCACAATGTCTGTGCCAAACAAGATGCCAAGACCAACCTTTATCTGCCATCACATAATCAATATCCATCCATTCCCTGCATATCCATGTGCCTATCCTAAAGTCTCTTAAAGCCACTATCATATTTGCCTCCACCACCACCTCTGGCAACGTGTTCCACAAACCCAACACCCTCTGTGTAAAAAAAATCTACCCTGCATATCTCCTTTAAACTTCACCCCTCTCGCCTTAAAGCTCTCCCCTCTGGTGTTTGATATTTCCACCCTAGGATCTGAATGCCTATGCTATCCACGCTTCTCATAGTTTTATATATTTCTATCAGGTCTCCCGCAACCTCTGGCTTTCCAGGGAAAACAATCAAGTCTGTCTAACCACTCCCTGCAGCTAATACCTCCAGATCCAGGCATCATTCTGGTTAACCTCCTTTGCATCCTTTCCAAAGCCTCCAATATCCTTCCTGTAATGGGGCGCTCAGAACTGTACACAATCCCACAAATGACAAATGAAGAGGGGACTCCACAGAAAGGTGAGATAATTGATTATGAGGGAGTGATAGATCTTCACAAGGCTAGTGGGTGATGCAGAGTCATAATCATAGAGCTATACAGATTAGAAATAGGCCCTATGGCCCAACTTGCTCACACTGACCAACTTGTCTCATCTGTTTAAGAAAGAACTGCAGATGTTGGAAAAATCGAAGGGAGACAAAAATGCTGGAGAAACTCAGCGGGTGAGGCAGCATTTATGGAGCGAAGGAAGGTATTGAGCCTTGTCTGGGTTTCTGGCAGATCAGGGTAAATGTTTCTAAGTTGGCTTCCTTGCGAAATCCAGTTTGAATACAATGTATTGAGCTGCTGTATTATTGGGTTTGGGAAATTTCTGTTGTGTATGGGGTTAATCGATATCTGTATTTGGGTTATTAAGAGACCATATAAAAGTCCACTACCACAAGGTCCAGCGTTGATCTTCTGGGAGAGTGCTTGAGACTGCGTGAACTTCTGGAGTGTCTCTGTCTGAGCGAGGCCTAGAGGGCTTGAACAGGCAGACACGAGGATCGAACCCGCGGTGGGATAGGTACAGTAGTTGAACTGTAATGCGCTTTTGTTAAAATAAAATTTAGTTGTTTCGTGCTTGAATCAGTGTTTTTACTGAAACTGGACTGGGGGGAAGCTTCGAAACGAGCAATTTACATTATCAGAAATCATGGTGGATTTAAACTCATGCAGTCACGAGTTAAAAGCATTAGTTATAGGTATCTGACCTAGTAACATAACAATTAGTGTAACCAAGACTGTGGCAAGAATGCATTGAGCTCATGATAAACCAACATCAAAGGGGCGAGATAGTGGCTCGCTACAGGCGGTTTAATAACTCCTTAAACTAAATTAGCCAAACCTAAACCAAAGGGAATTTTAACTTTTGAAATGAGTTGTTACAGAGATGCAGGGGGAGACAGACATGATAGGCAAATCTTTTGAATCCACCAACCCAAGCAATCAGAGCACAAAATGGCATGAGCAAAACACAAAGTGCTGGAGGAACTCAGTAGGTCAGTCAGCATCTCCGGAGGGCATGAACAGATGACATTTTGGGTCTGGACCCTTCTTCAGACCGATGGAGTAGGGGGGAAGAAGGAATGGCTAGAGTGGAGTAAAAGGTCCTTGATTATGTTGCCTGCTTTCCTGTGACAGCATGAGGTGTAGATAGAGTCGACGGAGGGGAGTCTGGTCTGTGTGATGGACTGGGCTACATCCACAACTCAACAATTTCTTATGGTTTTGGGCAGAGCTGTTGCCAAACCAAGCTGTAATGCTTTCTACGGTACATCTGTTGGTACGAGTCTTTGGAGACAAGCCGAACTTCCTTGGTCATCTGAGGAAGGAAAGGTATTGCTGTGCGTTCTTGGCCATAGCTTCACTTTGACAGAATATTTGCCAGGATATCCATCCCCGGTCAGCATGAGTGAAAACACTGCCCTGTGGAACCTGAGTACAACGTACTGTCAACACTACAGTACATAATCTGTTTAGAGCTATCAACAGGAGATGTGTGTTTTTTTGGCGAGGATTCTTTTATTCAATTACAAATAATCTGTGCTGAGCTGAGAGGATCTTGCTATCCATTGCATCATTGCCTCTCATCTGCTCAGCTACATGCCAGCTCAGCTTATGTTGTGCAGTACATCAATGGTCTCCAGATCCCAGCTGTGATCCACAGGTCAGAGGATTGAACCTTGAATTGTGGAGGCTTATGGGGGTCTATTTTCCAGAGGTCTTTCTTCCTTTGAAGTGCTGGCAGTGATCTTTGCTCGCATCGCAACATCACAGAGCTGACTGTATTTAAAAATCTGCAGGAAGGAACTGCAGATGCTGGTTTGCACCGAAGATAGACACAAAATGCTGGAGTAACTCAGCGGAACAGGCAGCGTCTCTGGATAGCAGAAATGGGTGACGTTTCGGTTCTGAAGGAGGGTCTTGACCTGAAACGTCACCCATCCCTTTTATCCAGAGATGCTGCCCTGTCCCGCGGAGTTACGTACTGCAGCATTTTGTGTTTAAAAATCTGCTCATCTGTTTAGCGTCTCCAGCTTAACCAAGGACATGCATCTGTTTCGTGGCTTCCATTATCAAACCTAGGCTGCACAGATGGACAAAACCTCACTCCATTTATTCATGTGTTCTCTGTCCTGCTGTGAATTTGAAATGGAGCTGGATCTTGATGTTTAAGAAGTCTTTTCAGTTCAAACTGAAAACAGAAAAAGCTGGTTATACTCAGCAGGTTGGGCTGTATCTATGGAGGGAGAAATAGAGTTTCATTGAGCTGAAACACTAACTCTATTCCACTCATTGCTCAGGTTGCCTGACCTATTGGATACATCTTATATGTTCTGTTTTTATTTCAGATTTTTAATATTTGCATGCTTTTGCTTGTAGGCTTAAGAACATTTTCTTCCCAGCAACCATTAGGCTCTTGAACATTACACAACACTAACCACAACTGTACCTCAGCAACTATGATCTCAGTTGAAATGATCTTATCTGCCTGTACATAATCCATATCCCCTGAACTTCCATGTGCCTATCGAAAAGCCTCCAAACGGCACTATCGAATCTGCCTCCACCATGACCCCCGACAACGTATTCCTGGCCCCCCATCACTGTCTATGTATAGAACTTCACCCGCACATCTCCATTGAACATTCCCCTCTTCCATTATAGCTATGCCCTCTTGTGTTGGATATTTCCACCCTTGGAGAATGGTTCTGATTGTCAGCGCTATCTATCCCTCTCATAATTTTATACCCTTCTATCAAATCTCCCCTCAATCTCTGAACAATCCAAGTCGTTCCAGCCTCTCCCTGTAGCTGAAACCCTCTGATCTAGGCCATATTCTGGCAAACTTCCCGGAACTCTTTCCAAAGACTTCACATCTTTCCTGTAATGGGGCAACCAGAACTCTACGCAATCCTCCCAAATAAGGCCTAACCAAATTCCTATTGAGCTGCATTGGACAGGTAAAATCAGGCGATACCATAGCTTGGGGCGACAGATGGCACAATGAGCTAAGTGTTCGGCTGGCAACCGGAAGGTAGCTGGTTCGAATCCCGCTTGGAGTGCATACTGTCGTTGTGTCCTTGGGCAAGACACTTCACCCACCTTTGCCTGTGTGTGTCCTTGGGCAAGACACTTCACCCACCTTTGCCTGTGTGTGTGAATGTACTTATGTGGAGCACTTTGGGGTCAATGCAAGTTGACTAAAAATGTGCTATATAAATAAAGAATGTTTAAAATTTTTTTTTTTTATGGAAGGTTCTGAAGCCTGATAATGGAGTGGAAGAAGCCTGAGTCTGGTGGTGTGCACTTTCAGGCTTCTGTACCATTAGCGGGACAGGATCAGGGAGAGGAAGGAATGACTAAGGTGGCACAAGTCTTTAATTATGTTGTCTGCTTTTCCACGGCAGTGTGAAGTGTATTGGGTTTATGGGCCGGTTAAGCTGCAGCACTGGAGAATTCTGTTGTTCTGTTGCTGGTACAGATGGCAAACACTCTTAACTTGTTTCTCAGTGTTTTCTGCACAAAGTGAACTGAGACGGTGGTTTGTTTGATGCTTCAGTCGCTAACCCCTGGGGGGAGGGTGGTCTAATCCAGCTTTGGTGCATTTCATTTTTTTAGCCAGATAGCAAGGAATAAGAGATGTCCCACTGTTATAGATCTCACAGCATCCCTCAATTAGAGGGACTGGTAATGCTAACTCGAAGAGGATAACTAGTTCCAAACCTAGGACTGTCAACAGGAGTGAGATAATGATTTTCAAACATTCATTAAACTTTTATGGAATTAATTAAATGGTAAATGTCATATAGATTAGGATAAGGAAAATTCTAATTAAAAAGAAATACACCATAAATCAGATCCCTGCTTTGAAGGTTATCTGCGTGGTGGGCAATGTCTTTTGGACCTTCATCCAAGGTCTCCAGAACGTAGCAGGAGATTTTGGTCAACCTTTAATTAATCAGCAGAATACTTGATTTAAAGTCTCAGGACATGTTTATACAAGCATGATTAACATTTCTTGAGTAAATCGTGCTGCTAAAATATTGTAATAATGTGATAATGAGCTCTGCTTCACAGAGGGTTGCCACGGGCTGTTTTAAACATTTTTGTCAGCTGTATTCGTTCAAGCCTTGCCCGGTTTGGCAGGCGTTTAGAGTCCAAACCTGGATCTTATCAGAATCGAGGAAGGGGTTGGTGATAGAGTGGGGAAGGCAAATGACTGCCTCACCTGATGGACTTTGCTGGTTATGCCAAAGATCTGTATATCATCACTCCTTTAGTTGAGACACAAAGTGTTGGAGTAACTCAGCGGGTCAGGCCGCATCTCTGGAGAAAAAAGGATGGGTGACCTTTCGGGTCGAAACCCTTCTTCAGACAGTTCTCAGTCTTGTGGCATTACAGTACCAGAGCAAAAATGATATGTCTGCAATGAGTTTGGGGTGAATCAGATTGTACCCTAGCTTATGGAAAGACTGTTCAGAAGCCTGATAAAAGAATGGACAAAGCTTCTCTTGAGTCTAATGATGAATGCTTTCAGCGAGTGTGCACGCGGACCAGCGATCCCCGCACACTAACACTACACTACACACACTGGGGACAATGTACAATTATACCAAGCCAATTGGCCTACAAACCTGTACGTCTTTGGAGTGTGGGAGGAAACCAGATATCCCAGAGAAAACCCACGCAGGTCACGGGCATAAGGTACAAACTCCATCCAGGCAAGCACCCATAGTCAGGATCGAACCTGGGTCTCTGGCGCTGTAAGGCAGCAACTCTACCGCTGTGCCACCGTGCTGTCAGTTATGTAACAAGCTGGCTGCAAACCGAAATTTCATTGGATTTTATTTTGTCTTTTTCTCCCTGAAGATCAAACAGAATAGCAGTGAGGTGCATTGACTGAGATTACATGGAGCCACCATCTCTTTGTATGTCTGGTCACTCTCTGTGTCTAAACTGTAGTTATGGAGCTCGGCCCTGTCCAACTGAAAATATCATTGCAGTGGATAATTTCAATGCTGACACAATCCTTGCAAAGAAAGCCAATCTTCCAAATCAATCTCTATTGTTTAATAATTTTTGAGTGTTATTTCCAAAATTCTAAATGTGTTAACAACTTTTTCTTAACTAGGTCTGTTTCAAGATGCATATCATTTTTGCCTGTTGATCCGAGTTGTTGTTCAGCTGGGTACAATTCAAGTTGGGATGACTTTGTCCAGGTATAATTAACTGTGAGAGTAGAGTGTTACTACTACAGAGATACTGGTCATTACAAAGTAGTTGGGTGATCAGGGGTACACTTTTAGTTCACACAAGGTCCATTCAAGAGTCTGATAACAGTGGGGAAGCAGCTGTTCTTGAATCTAGTGGTACATGTTTTTCAAGCTTTTGGGAGAGGGGAGAAGAGGGATGTGAGTGGTCCTCGATTACATTGGCTGCTTTCCTGAGTTAATGAGGAGGATGGTCGGCATGACCTACTGGCTGTATCCTCAACTCTTGGGCAGAGCAGTTGTCTTACCAAACTGTGATATATCTCGATAGGATGCTTTTTGTGGTATATCTATAGATATATTAGGTAAGAGTCAATTGAGATGTGACGGATTTCCTTAGACTACCAAGGAAGTAGAGGCATTAGTGTACTGTCTTGGTCATAGAGTCAATGTGAATGGACCAGGACAAATTATTGGTGATATTTACATGAAGGGACTTATAGCTCTGTACCATGTCTGCTTCATGGAGGAGACTAGGGTGTCCTCCACCACACTACCTGAAGTTGATGATCATCTCCTTCATTGAGGGAGTGCTTGTTGACTTGACTCCATGGGGTGGAAGGGGGCAAGAATGGAGGGGTAATATTGAGGGGAAAAGGGGTATGGAGATCTTGGGGATGGGAGAGAAGCATACAAAAGATGGAGAATGGCCAAGGTGACTCAGGGGGGAGGTGTAGAGGGTGGTGGATGGAATGTACACACTGGAGTGGGGAGGTTTACTTGAAATTGGAGAATTCAACATTCATGCTAGATGCAACATGTCAAGTGGATGCAACGTATTGAATCAAAAGTAGTCGTTGTCAATCAGTGTGTTGTTTTGGCTGCAACTTGGTGTCAGATCCTGAAAATAAAATGAGGATATCAGTGCCGCACAGCAGGAAGACCTACGTTTCCTTTAGGAACAGCTTAGATCCAGGCTGTTGAAAAATATATCATTACAAGAAGGGCTGTCAACATCAGACACGTTTGGTGGTTCTGAGTCTCAGTGAAACAGTGTTTACAGAATGAAAAGGCAAATAATTGCGCAAAGCCTCTGCCATTTTCCAATGCGTCTGCTAACAAATGGCTTAGTAATCACTTCACAGGTCCCTCATGAAGTAAGTTAATTGAGAATTCACACAAAATAAACCGATGCTGTTGTTTCTTTTGATATTTGTGGCAGATCACGCAGTGCTAAGATTAAATCAAGGTATTTGCTTGTAAGACTGATTGGAAGTTTGGTTCCCAAGCCAAATCGGGGAACAATTTGGCACCTTCCAATGCTACATTCTGTCTTTACAGCCACAATTAATGCCTCGAACGTACATCAAAAGCAGCCTCTGAAAATGTCCTGTGTCAGAAATGGATAATCTGTCGTTTGCATTGATAAAGTAGCAGCTGTTCGTGATACTAGCTTCTAACATTGGGATTTGGTTACGTCAGTGGAAATGGACGATTTATGTGTTTAACATGAAAGACTAGATATTATTAACACAAACCTACAACAAAACACACAGGTGAAATATATTTTCTCTGGCATTGATAAGCTTTCAACAATCTAAGAATAATTTTTTTTTTAAATTATGTTATTTGCAAATATTTAGAATTACATTTTTTTGCAAAATTGAAACGCATGAAAATAATTAAATACAGTTTCCAACTCAATTAATTAAAAAAAATATGAATTAAAAGAATGTTGCATTGCTCCCTCATGGCTACTCCTCTCCGTTGAAGCGGATGCGGTCATTAAAGCTGCGGCCATTAAAGAAGTTTGGCACAGATTCAGTCGGCAGAGTTCCCAGTGTAACCGCGGGAATCCAATGAAAGGCATCAGCCAGGAGATGGCTGGCAATTAGCGTTGAGAAATTTCAGAGCCTCAGTATGTGTGCCCACCTTTGTGGAACTCTGACATTCCTGGTAGCTGAAGGTGGAAATGCTGCCCAGAGCCCAAGGACCTGTTGGCATTCCCGATGAGAAAATATTCCTTCTAAGGTCAGTCGCGCTCAAAGTGATTGGACACATCAAGTACATTTAATGTGATTCCTATTTTTTTCTAAACATTCCCGCTCTGGGGGGAAACCGTGAACTTTGGTGGAAGCCCAAGATGAGCAATGTTTACTGATACTTGTTGTATGGAACATGGAACATGGAACAGTACAGCACAAGAACAGACCCTTCATTCCACAATATCTGTGCTGAACACAACGCCAAGTTAAACCGATCTCTTCTGCCTGCATGTGATCCATATCTATCGATTCCCTGCATATTCATGTGCCTATCTAGAAGCCTCTTCAATGCCTTTACTCCATATGCCTCCACCAGCACCCCTACAGGCCTCCACCAGCACCCCTTCAGGCATCCAACACCCTCTGTGTAAAAAAACTTGCCCATTAAAACACATCTCTATTAAACTTTTCTCTTCTGACTTGAAAGCTGTGCCCCCGAGTGTTTGACATTTACATCTTGGTAAAAACATTTTGACTGTCGACCCTATCTGTGCCTCTCATAATTGTATCTACTTCCATCAAGTCTTCCCTCAGTTATTTAACTCGTCAGAGAAAATAATATAAATTTGTCCGACCTCTCGATATAGCTAATACCTTCCAGTCCAGTAATAAACCATGATGGATTTTACTGAATGAAATTCGGTGCAAGTTCGATGAGTCCAATACTTGTACAACCTGCAAATTTCAATCTCAATTTCTCTCAAAGATCATAGAATTGTACAGCACAGAAATGACTTTGACCTATATCCTTCTATGCCTTTCCTATCCATGTATCTGTCCCAATGTCTTTTTAACATTGTAATTGCACCTACCACCACCACCTCTGGCACTACCCTTTACATGAAAAACTTATCCCTCAGATCTCCTCTCATCTTCCCTCACCTGTGCCCTCTAGCTCTAGATTCCCCCGTCTTAGGAAAAATACTTTGATTATAAGCTAATCGCT
This sequence comes from Amblyraja radiata, assembly GCF_010909765.2. Lineage (NCBI taxonomy): Eukaryota > Metazoa > Chordata > Chondrichthyes > Rajiformes > Rajidae > Amblyraja > Amblyraja radiata. The sequence continues at coordinate 8,282,917 of NC_045988.1, forward strand.
CCTCAGCCTCCTATACTCCAGTGGGAATAAACTTGCCTCATCCACATCTTTTCCCATACTGGTGAACCTCTCAACACACACTCTATATTGACACCTTATCCTTGTGTTACGACCAGATCTGTACACAATGCTCCAATACACTTCCTCTCCCTCAGATCAGTCTGAAGAAGGGTCTCGACCCGAAATGTCACCTATTCCTTCGCTCCATAGATGCTGCCTCACTCGCTGAGTTTCTCCAGCATTTTTGTCTACCCTCTCTCTTTCTCCCCACCCTCTCTCTTTCTCTCTCTGCATCTTTTGAGCTCTCCTCTGTTCCTATTTTAGCTGTAAATGTGTGGAATAAATGCAAATTATATTATATTACTCTCTTAGCTCTAAAAGTGTAGACTATTCTTAAGAGTGATTCTTAGATCCACGACAGACACCATCTCCCTGGCCCTACACTTATCCCTGGAATATCTGGATTACATGAATGCCAATGTAAACTATTTATTGACTGGAGCTCTGCCTTCAGTTGAGCAGGGAGAGATTTAATAGGAGCTTGAGGGGCAACCTTTTCATACAGAGGGTGATGGGTATATGGAACGAGCTTCCAGAGGAGGTAGTTGAGGCAGGTACTAATGCAACATCTAAAAGACAGTTGCATTCGTACATGGATAGGAAAGGTTTAGAGGGGTATCTGGCAAAATGTGGGCATGGGAGTAGCTTAGATAGGGCGTCTTGGTTTGCATGGGCAAGTTGGGACGAAGAGCATGTTCCGTGCTGTATGACTATGACTCTGTGACCATAATTCCAACCAAACTCAGCTCTAAACTCCTGGACCTAGGAATCAGCACCCCACTCTGCAAATGGATTCTTGACTTTCTGACCCATAGACCACAATCAGTTAGGATAGGTGAGAATATCTCCACGGGGGTGGAAGATTGCAACCTTCACGTGGTCCGCCCTGTTTCGACTAATGCAATCAACTCGACGTGCACAAACGGAATATCAAATAGAACAAGTTGTCCAACAACTTTATGCTGTGCACGCCACACGAAAGAAGAAGAAGAAGGATATCTCCACCACAATAATTCTCAACACAAGGTAAAGGATGCATTCTCAGCCCCTTACTATACTCTCAATTGTGTGGTCAAATTCTGTTCTAACTCCAGTTACAACGCATCGCCAGGAATGGTGGTGGAAGTGAATACAATAGTGCACTTTAAGAAGCTTCTAGATAGGCACATGGATTGGCAGGGAATGGAGGAATATCCATAATTTGTAGGCAGATAAGAACAGTTCAGCTAGGCATCATGCTTGGTACAAACATTATGGGTCGAAGGGCCCGTTCCTGTGTCGTACTCTTCTATGTTCTATGTTAAAACACTCTCTTGACTCTCTCTCTCTACGATGTCCTCAGAAGGCAAAGAAGATTCAGCATATCTCCCATTACAGCGCATTGTCTCCAAGGCCTCCAGGACCATCAACTCCCCCCTCCCCTCAATCCATTCCATTTACCTCCCATGTACCTCAAAACGGGCAATAAAGATCATCTCGGACCCCTCCCACCCAGCAAACCACCTTTTCCAGTCTCTCCCTTCAGGGAGGCGCCTCAGGTCACTTGCCACAAAATCCACCCGTTTTAAAAACAGCTTCTTCCCCTCAGCAATAAGAACACTCAATTCCCTCCAATAACAGACAACACTAAGGACTCTTGATGTATAGAGTGTCTTGTCTATGGTCTTTGTCTGTTCTTTTGCACTATGTTCTGTTGGTGAGATTTGTGATTTGTGATGTGGTATGGATGCACTTTATTACTATGATCTGCGTTGTTATATGTGTTAATGTGACTAAAGCAGTGTACCATCATGTACCAAACCCAAATACCACCAACCCTGGTTGCGTGGCAAATAAAAATTCTATTCTATTCTATTCTATTCTATCACTCTTATTAATAACTGCAGATGCACCACAGAAAGCATCCTGTCCAATGCATCACAGCTTGGTAAGGCAACTGCTTTGCCCAAGGCCGCAAGGAATGGTTGTGAACACATCCCCAGTCCATCTCCCCCACCACACCCCCATCTCCCCACCTTGAATCCATCTACATTACACGCTGCCTCGGGAAAGCAGCCAACATAATCAATGAACACTCACGCTCCAATCATCCTTGCCTCTGCCCTTTCCTGTCAGGCAAACAATATAAAAGAACGCACCACAAGATTCAAAAACTGCTTCTTCCCAGCTGTTATCAGACTTGAATGAACCTCTCGTATGCTAAGGATGAAATCTCCAGCTTCCAATCTATCACCTTGTGGCGTATGCATTTTTTATTACCTGCGCTTTCTTTGTAGCTGTAACACTCTACGCTGTGACACTATGTTCTGCACTCCATTTATTTTTATTTTTGCACTACCTGTTGTACTTGTGTGAGGCTTGATCACATTCATGTAGTGTGTGATTTGACTGGATAGCACACAAACAATGCCTTTCACTGTTTCACACTGCGCGTTTCAAAAATAAACCAACATAAACACCAGTAATTGAACAGGTTGTACTGTTAATCTAAAGGAAGGATTTCAAAACAGAACCAACATTCACCTATTAAAAGCAACATCTTCTAGGTTAAATTCTGCAAAGCTGCATCACTGAGGATGTAATAGCTGATGGGAGAGAGAGAGAGAGAGATGCAGAAATATTCAAAGGGATTATTACTTGCATATGCAACGTGTGGCAATATTGCCTAGCAACAGTTTGTAGCACCACCAACTTCAAGGTTAAGCAGTTCAAGTTGAAAACGATTGTGTTGCTGTCTGAATGCATGTTTGTTATTGAATATTCAGTGGCATGCATGAATTCCCTGTTTAAGTACATTTTTTAAGCTAAAACAGCCGCTTTGAAGGTTTTGTAACCAAGAAATAAACTATCTCTGAAGCTTTCGTGCCATCCATCACAATCCTCTTTAATCCTTTGTCTGAAGAAGGGTCCTGACCCGAAACGTCACCTATTCCTTTTCTCCAGATATGCTGCCTGGCCCGCTGAGTTACTCTAGCATTTTGTGTCTATCTTCTCTTTAATCCTTTGTGAGATTGAGCATCACTGACTATTCAAGGCCACCTCTAACTGTTCCCCACTCTGAACCACTGCTGCCCTGCTGGTCAAGGCACAACCGTGTGGTTTGGGACTCTCGAGTCCAACCCCAACCACATTGAAGGATCACTGACAAGGCCACCTCTAACTGTTCCCCACTCTGAACCACTGCTGCCCTGCTGGTCAAGGCACAGCCGTGTGGTTTGGGACTCTCGGGTCCAACCCCAACCACATTGAAGGACCACACAGGGCATGTTGGTCAGCATGGGCAACTTGTGCCAAAGGGCCTGTTTCCATGCTGGATGACTCTATATGACTCTCTATGACCTATGATATATATATATATATATATATATATATATATATATATATATATATATATATATATATATATCAAAAATGGGATAGAGGGGTACTACCAAGCCGTTGTGTTCCCCAATCAGCCTGTGCTTCCCCACTGACTGGTGATAAGTCACAGTTTGGGAGTACTTGGGTAGTAACTGCAGTGATTTTGTAGCTGGTACTGCAGTCTGGTGCATCAAATGAATGTGTGTGTTGGAGAGCTTAGCCGCATGTGTGGAATGCTGTGTGTGAGTAGAATCTTTAATTTTTTACCAGGGCCTAGGCATCACTGTTGAGGGCAGTGTTATTGTGCATCAATGAACTGAGTGGTCACTTCAGAAGACATTTAAGAGTCCTACAGCAGAGACACTCTCCCATCAGCCCAACTTGTCCATGCCGACCAGGAAGCCCCATTTAAGCTAGTCCCATTTGCCCTCACTTGTCCCATACCCTTCTAAACCTTTCCTACCCAGGTACCTATCCAAACATATTTTTAAAGTTATGATAGTTCCTCTGCTTCATTAGTTGCCTTAATCTATGAGTTGTCCCTGGTTATGAGTTGTCTTCAGACTTTAGAGATACAACGTGGAAACAAGTCATTTGGCCCACCTAGTCCGCACCGACCAGCGCTCTCCCTGTACACTAACACTAGGGACAATTTACAATTTTACCGAACACAATTTGCCTACAAATCTGTACGTTTTTGGTGTGTGTGAGGAAACCGGAGCACCTGGAGAAACCCACGCGTTTTTGGGGACAAGGTACAAATTCTGTATATTCAGCACCCGTAGTCAGGATCAAACCTGGGTCCCTGGCGCTGTAGGGCAGCAACTCCACCGTTGCGTCACCGTGCCGCCCCTGGTTTCCTGGTTTCATGAGTGGCGGTTGGAATAACCTTGTTGTTTCAGCCTGATGATCATGGTTTCTGGTCCATGCTGGCTTTTGCACTCTCTTCTGGAAGATGTGGCGTATAATTCTTAAACCTGGAATAATGGAACTGTGTCATGTAAAATCTCTGCCAAAGCCTCAGGGAGGCAAAATAGATCATAAATAATCCACAGTATTTAACTCCCATCTTGACCCCCAAAACCAAATGATATAAGCATAAAATTAACAAGCCTTCAGTAAAGTCTACAAATTAACACCACTTCTCCCCATGGATGGAAGCATATAAGGAATTGACTGCCAGTAAAAGCAATTAATAACGTGCCAATTATATAATTTTCTATTTAAGGAAAAAGCTAATTGATCATCTGATTAATAATGGTTATTCAAGGTGAGGGAGCTACAGGATAGCCTTTAATAGCCAGCTAATTCACACCTGCAGGCTTTGACAGCTGTCGAGGACTTTGAAAATGGTTGAGTATCTATTAAAATCAATGAAATTATATTAAACATATATTAAACACCTAAAGAAATGATAAGAAAACTTAAAATACCGAAACATTCAAAAAACAATTAATGATATTTAACAAATGCCAATTAGCGACAATTATTGGACAAGTATCAATAGTTTCTCGCTAAAATGTTAACAATTGCTCAAGGCTCCTCAAGCTTGTTAATAATAATAATAATAATATATTTTATTGTCATTGCACATAAGTGCAACGAGATTTGGGTATGCAGCTTCCATCCGACATCATAACTTAAGTAACTACTAAAATTTAGGTTTAGATACCCCGAGAACATGGTTTGTACAAAGAACATTACACCAGTAAAATAGTCAAAACAGACTAAAGTGCAGATGTGTCTGTGCGACGTGACCATCCGAGGGAGACAGTCCATGGGGGGTGGGGGGGCACTCAGCAGGGCCGGTTCAGAGCAGCTATAGCTCTGGGAATGAAGCTGTTCCCGAGTCTGGAGGTGCGGGCGTAGAAGGCCTTGTAACGTCTGCCGGAAGGAAGTAGTTCGAACAGTCCATTACAAGGGTGTGAGGAGTCTTTGTGAATGCTGACGGCCTTCCTGAGGCACCGTCAGCATTCACAAATTCACCTGTGTGCGGTAGATGCCTCCAAGGCTGGTAGCGGTGTCCCAATGATCTTCTGCGCTCTGTGGACGACGTGCTGAAGAGCTCTCCTCTCCGCTTCCGTGCAGCTGAGATACCACACAGAGATGCCATACGATAGTATGCTCTCTGTCGTGCAGCGGTAGAAGGTTGTCAGCAGCTGTTGGGGCAGACCAGTCCTTTTCAATGATCTCAGAAAGAACAGTCGTTGCTGTGCCTTTTTGACCAGCGCAGCGGTGTTGGTGGACCATGTGAGGTCCTCTGAAATGTGAGTGCCCAGAAACTTAATGCTGGACACTCTCTCCACACTGTCCCCGTAGATGGAGATTGGGGCATATTCTCCATTGTGTGACCTCCTGAAGTCGACAATCAGCTCCTTGGTCTTGGAGGTGTTTAAGGACAAGTTGTTACGTGAGCACCAGGTTCTGCACCTCCGCTCTGTTGTTTGTTTCTCAAGATGCTGGACATGAGCTGCAGGTATGCTGTGGAAGGGATCTGAAATATCTGCTGGTTCAGCCACACCTGGAGCCCCCCACCTGTCCAACTAGCATCCTTCCTTGCCACATTAGTGCTCACTGCTCTACCAGTAGTGTTGGGTCTACTACAGACTGGCAGATCCAAGAGTTCCTTTGAAATACCGATGGTTGACGGGAGACTTTCACCCCAAAACTAGAGTGTCTGACAGCATGGAAGCAGGCCCTTAAGCCCAACTCATCCATGCTGACCCAGATGCACTATCTAAACTAGTCCCATTTGCCGCCCTCCTGACCTACCCTCTACCTCGTTACAGTCCTTTGGACTATCCTTAATTGGACCTTACTGGACTTTATCTTGCACTAATCATTATTCCCTTCACCTGTATCTGTACACTGAATGGTGTGATTTTAATGCACTATAGTCTTTTCGCTGACTGGATCGCATGCAACAAAAAAAAGGTTTTCACTGTATGTCAGTACACGTGACAATAATAAATGATAATTTATATAATATATAAATAATAATTTGGCCCCTTTTCCTTTAAACCTTTCCTGTCCATGTACCTGTCCGAAAATCTTTTAAATGTGCTTATTGTTAAAATTAGCAAATTTTTGTGTCCGATGACCTGAAACATTGTGTGTCCATTCTCTCCATAGATGCTGCCTGACCTGCTGAGTTCCTCCACCACTTTGTATTTTTCTTTAGATTCCAATGTCTGCAGTTCCTTTTGTCTCAGAGCAACCATTCTATTTGCAAGGAGTGCAATTAGATAATTGGTTGCAACACAAATTAGACTTGTACAACAGCCATGGAAATTCTATTAGTCTGAATCCAAGGAGTAATTAAAGCGTCTGTTTTTTTTTTCAATGAATGATGAGTAACATTTCAACAAACACCGCTTTGAACCTCCAGCAAACCTTGAATCAGTTAACAGAAACCATTGTAAGCCGTGTGTGCTCACTTGGCTTATACAAAATGAATGCTGTTAGCAATATGTTGTGGCAGTTTATGACAGCTAAGTGCATTAACTGATTACAGTAACCTTAACCACTCCATTATAGTTCCGTATAAAGGAGTGTTAAACCATGGATAAAGTGGCAGTCCTGACTTCTTGTGAATGTAATCATATTATGCAACAATTAGTTTGCAGTAATGGATGGCTGGTGCCAGGCTCCATATTCCCATGCCGTTTGTTTGCACGGCTCATCTCGTTGTTCTTGGTTTTTATAACGTTGTTGGTGGGCGTTGGGTATAATTCAATCGAATGAGGATTGATTGCTTCTTCGGCTGCAGATCAATAACTGCTCTCCTCCTGACTGTGCCAAAATGTGTGTTCAAGTGGAGAAACTCACTCATGTGCCGTCTGCTAACAGTTCAGTTTCAGTTTCAGTTTAGTTTACTGTCACGTGTACCGAGGTACAGTGAAAGGCTTCTGTTGCGTGCTAACCAGGTCGGCAGAAAGACAATACATGATTACAATCGAGCCTTGATTTCTCCTACGTGGATTGTCACCTTGTCGTGGTGGAGAAGCTTGTGTGGTCCTGAGATCCTGAGAACTTTGCCCCAGGTCGGGCCACCCATGGCGGTAAGGTCGAGGGGGAGGTTTCTGAGAAAGAGCAATCCAACCAAGACATCAACGGTGGAACAGGCGGAGGATGATGGCTGACCTTAGTGGAGCGCTACAACAGCTGGGAAGGCGGATGAAGGCTGCAGCAGAAAAGGGTCTCCGGTCGTCTTGGATTCCATGCCACTGGATTCTGACCCAGATCTGTCAAGGACTGTGTGGTGGCTGTCTGTGCACCAGTCTCCCCAGGCCCAGGCGTCCTCAATGAGAGGACAGTCATACTCGTTTCAATAGATACTTGATTTACAGTGTATAGATGCATGAACTTCACAGTGAGGGTGTGGGCAAGGAACAGGTTTCCATCCAGGGAATGGTATGTGCACAGTGGAAGCTTTGGAGCTTGCAGTGAAGATCAGCATAAAATGGGTTTAGGAAAGAGAAGATTTACAAGGATTAGGCCAGGACTTCAGGGCCTGAGCTACAGGGAGAGGTTGGGCAGGCTAGGACCTTATTCCTGGAAGAACATGAGTCTGAGGGGAGATTTTTAGTTTATGAATTCATGAAGGAATAGATGGGGTGAATGTACAGAGACTTTATCCTGGGGTTGGGTAATCATAGAAACATAGAAACATAGAAATTAGGTGCAGGAGTAGGCCATTCGGCCCTTCGAGCCTGCACCGCCATTCAATATGATCATGGCTGATCATCCAACTCAGTATCCCGTACCTGCCTTCTCTCCATACCCTCTGATCCCCTTAGCCACAAGGGCCACATCTAACTCCCTCTTAAATATAGCCAATGAACTGGCCTCGACTACCCTCTGTGGCAGAGAGTTCCAGAGATTCACCACTCTCTGTGTGAAAAAAGTTCTTCTCATCTCGGTTTTAAAGGATTTCCCCCTTATCCTTAAGCTGTAACCCCTTGTCCTGGACTTCCCCAACATCGGGAGCAATCTTCCTGCATCTAGCCTGTCCAACCCCTTAAGAATTTTGTAAGTTTCTATAAGATCCCCTCTCAATCTCCTAAATTCTAGAGAGTATAAACCAAGTCTATCCAGTCTTTCTTCATAAGACAGTCCTGACATCCCAGGAATCAGTCTGGTGAACCTTCTCTGCACTCCCTCTATGGCAATAATGTCCTTCCTCAGATTTGGAGACCAAAACTGTACACAATACTCCAGGTGTGGTCTCACCAAGACCCTGTACAACTGCAGTAGAACCTCCCTGCTCCTATACTCAAATCTTTTTGCTATGAAAGCTAACATACCATTCGCTTTCTTCACTGCCTGCTGCACCTGCATGCCTACTTTCAATGACTGGTGTACCATGACACCCAGGTCTCGCTGCATCTCCCCTTTTCCTAGTCGGCCACCATTTAGATAATAGTCTGCTTTCCTGTTTTTGCCACCAAAATGGATAACCTCACATTTATCCACATTATACTGCATCTGCCAAACATTTGTCCACTCACCCAGCCTATCCAAGTCACCTTGCAGTCTCCTAGCATCCTCCTCACAGCTAACACTGCCCCCCAGCTTAGTGTCATCCGCAAACTTGGAGATATTGCCTTCAATTCCCTCATCCAGATCATTAATATATATTGTAAATAGCTGGGGTCCCAGCACTGAGCCTTGCGGTACCCCACTAGTCACTGCCTGCCATTGTGAAAAGGACCCGTTTATTCCTACTCTTTGCTTCCTGTTTGCCAGCCAGTTTTCTATCCACATCAATACTGAACCCCCAATGCCGTGTGCTTTAAGTTTGTATACTAATCTCTTATGTGGGACCTTGTCGAAAGCCTTCTGGAAGTCCAGATACACCACATCCACTGGTTCTCCCCTATCCACGCTACTAGTTACATCCTCGAAAAACTCTATAAGATTCGTCAGACATGATTTACCTTTTGTAAATCCATGCTGACTTTGTCCAATGATTTCACCACTTTCCAAATGTGCTGCTATCCCATCTTTAATAACTGACTAGCAGTTTCCCCACTACCGATGTTAGACTAACTGGTCTGTAATTCCCCGTTTTCTCTCTCCCTCCCTTCTTAAAAAGTGGGGTTACGTTTGCTACCCGCCAATCCTCAGGAACTACTCCAGAATCTAAAGAGTTTTGAAAGATTATTACTAATGCATCCACTATTTCTGGAGCTACTTCCTTAAGTACTCTGGGATGCAGCCTATCTGGCCCTGGGGATTTATCGGCCTTTAATCCATTCAATTTACCCAACACCACTTCCCGGCTAACCTGGATTTCACTCAATTCCTCCAACTCCTTTGACCCGCGGTCCCCTGCTATTTCCGGCAGATTATTTATGTCTTCCTTAGTGAAGACGGAACCAAAGTAGTTATCCAATTGGTCCGCCATATCCTTGTTCCCCATGATCAACTCACCTGTTTCTGACTGCAAGGGACCTACATTTGTTTTAACTAATCTCTTTCTTTTCACATATCTATAAAAGCTTTTGCAGTCAGTTTTTATGTTCCCTGCCAGTTTTCTTTCATAATCTATTTTTCCTTTCCTAATTAAGCCATTTTGTCCTCCTCTGAATTTCTCCCAGTCCTCCGGTATGCTGCTTTTTCTGGCTAATTTGTACGCATCATCCTTCGCTTTGATACTATCCCTGATTTCCCTTGTTATCCACGGATGCACTACCTTCCCTGATTTATTCTTTTGCCAAACTGGGATGAACAATTTTTGTAGTTCATCCATGCAGTCTTTAAATGTCTTCCATTGCATATCCACCGTCAACCCTTTTAGAATTAATTGCCAGTCAATCTTGGCCAATTCACGTCTCATACCCTCAAAGTTACCTTTCTTTAAGTTCAGAACCATTGTTTCTGAATTAACAATGTCACTCTCCATCCTAATGAAGAACTCAACCATATTATGGTCACTCTTGCCCAAGGGGGCACGTACAACAAGACTGCTAACTAACCCTTCCTCATTACTCAATACCCAGTCTAAAATAGCCTGCTCTCTCGTTGGTTCCTCTACATGTTGATTTAGATAACTATCCCGCATACATTCCAAAAATCCTCTTCCTCAGCACCCCTGCCAATTTGATTCACCCAATCTATATGTAGATTGAAGTCACCCATTATAACGGTTTTGCCTTTGTCGCACGCATTTCTAATTTCCTGTTTGATACCATCTCCAACTTCACTACTACTGTTAGGTGGCCTGTACACAACACCCACCAGCGTTTTCTGTCCCTTAGTGTTTCGCAGCTCTACCCATACCGATTCCACATCCTCCAAACTAATGTCCTTCCTTTCCATTGCGTTAATCTCCTCTCTAATCAGCAACGCTACCCCACCTCCTTTTCCTTTCTCTCTATCCCTCCTGAATATTGAATATCCCTGGATGTTCAGCTCCCAGCCTTGGTCACCCTGGAGCCATGTCTCCGTGATCCCAACTATATCATAGTCATTAATAGCTATCTGGACATTCAACTCATCCACCTTATTACGAATGCTCCTTGCATTGAGACACAAAGCCTTCAGGCTTGTTTTTACAACACTCTTACCCCTGATACAATTATGTTGAAAAGTGGCCCTTTTTGATTTTTGCCCTGGTTTTGTCTGCCTGCCACTTTTACTTTTCACCTTGCTACCTATTGCTTCTATCCTCATTTTACACCCCTCTGTCTCTACGCTCACACATTTAAGAAACCCTTTCCCTTTAACTCCATCCTCCACTATCCCATTTGACACCCCACCCCCCTTAATCAAGGGCATAGGTTTATGGTGAGAGGGGAATGATTAAATAGGAGCCTGAGGGGCATTTTTTCACACAGAGGATAGTGGGCATTAGGAACGAGCTCTTAGATGGAGTAGCTGAGGCAGTTATAATATAACTGTACAACTTCTGCAGTTGTACAGGGCCCTAGTGAGACGACACCTGGAGGATTGTGTGCAGTTTTGGTCTCCAAATTTGAGGAAGGACATTCTTGCTATTGAGGGAGTGCGGCGTAGGTTCACCAGGTTAATTCCCGGGATGGCAGGACTGTCATTTGTTGATAGAATGAAGCGGCTGGGTTTGTATACTCTGGAATTTAGAAGGATGATAGGGAATCTTACTGAAACACTCTGGAATTTAGAAGGATGATAGGGGATCTTATTGAAACATATAAGATTATTAAGGGTTTGTACAGGCTAAAGGCAGGAAACATGTTCCCAATGTTGGGGGAGTCCATAACCAGAGGCCACAGTTCAAGAATAAGGGGTAAGCCATTTAGAACGGAGATGAGGAAAAACATTTCACTCAGAGAGTTGTGAGTCTGTGGAATTCTCTGCCTCGGAAGGCGGTGGAGACCGGTTCTCTGGATGCTTTCAAGAGAGAGTTAGATAGAGCTCTTAAAGATAGCGGAGTTAGGGGATATGGGGAGAAGGCAGGAACGGGGTACTGATTGGGGATGATCAGCCATGATCACATTGAATGGCAGTGCTGGCTCGACGGGCCGAATGCCCTACTCCTGCACCTATTGTCTATTGTCTATTGTCTATTAACATTTAAGAGCCAGTTAGGCAGGTATATGGATAGGAAATAGTTAAAGGGATATTGGTTAAATGTAGGCAGATGGGACTCGCAGGTGTTCCTTGGTTGGCAAAGACGAGTTGGGTTGAAGGGCCTGGTTCTGTGCTGTATGACACTATGGTCCTAACATTGAAGAATCAATTGTAATTTTTACTGAAAACAGAAAAATGAATTTCTCACTTGTGGCATTTATGTTTGGCCCATATATTTGATACCCACATAGGTACAATAATGTATAATATTATATATGATATATAATAAATTCAACAAATTAATAACTGTAACACTGGTGCAAAAACTCTAAAGTCCTGAGTTCAACCAACGACTCTAAGAGACCGGATTGAAGAATACTTTAGATAAAATGTCAGTGTGGAATCGGGCATATTAGCAGTTGCGTGATAAGTAAGCGGGGCTTAAATTGATCAGTGTTACTTCCTCTGTGGCTGATATCAGCTGTAACTCACATCCTGCACAGCCGTGTTACTGATGTTCATTGATGTTACAGCTGCCTGTTTCAGAGATCGCTCATAGATACTCTCCGGCAATCTGCCTCCTCTGCAGAAAATTCTGTCATGATCTGCTCAAACTGATTTTACCTTGAGCCAGGAGATGAGATTGCTAAAATCACTGGGCACGCGGCACGATTAGAGTGTGCTGGCATTTACGCTGCCCTCTCCCATTCCTTCCTCACTTAAACCTATAACCGTGATCCTCTGTTCCCTGTTCGCTTACTTACTCATCCAGTCTCCCTTTCAAGTGACCACATTATTCACCTCGACCACTCCCTGTTCAAGCACACTTCACATTCTCCCTGCTCTTTGGTAAGGACGTACTAAATTCCCTGTGAAATGTCTTGGTGACCCTTTTCCGTTGACAGCCTCGAGTTATACCCTTCCCCACACCTGGAAACATCTCTGCATCCATAAGGTCACACGTAATAGGTGCAGAATTACGCCATTTGGCCGATCAAGTCTACTCTGCAATTCAATCATGACTGATCTATCTCTTTCTTCTATCTGTCCCCGCCTCACTTGTCACTCTTTGTCCTGCCCTCACCTTTGTTCCAGCTTTCTTGCAATCAGCCTGAAGAAGGGTCCCGACCCGAAGCATCGTCTATTCATGTCCTCCAGAGATGCTGCCTCACCTACTGAGTTACTCTAGACGTTGTGCATCGTTTGTTGCGAAATGCCTTTTGATTCAAGCTACACACTGAAAGTGCAATGAAATATTTCACTCAGCCATCACGCCATTACTCATGTTCATGTTCTACAGTATTTCATACAAGAATTTTCATTGTTGAGATACAAAGGTGGGAGCATTACGGTAAGGCCAAGGCCAACTGAGTGTTAATTCTCTATTTTCCCTCATTCTCAGCCTCCTTGTAGAGAATAGCTCAGCAAAGCCTTTACAAATCACCAACAATCCACTCAAAAAATATACATTTAGGCACCCTGTCAAATCTGCTCCATGGAACACATTCTTCATTATTTCAGAATATTGTGCAATGATTTTGTGCAAAGTTGTTATTTATGCAGCTGTATCAAAGGTAATAAAGCTGTGAAAGGAACCACCGGCAAGAAAACTGCAGATGCTGGAATTTTGACCAAACAGTGCTGGAGAAACTCAACGTTTCAGGCAGTATCTGTGGAGGGAATGGACAAACTCAAATCTGAAGTATCCCGACCCGAAACATAATTCCCTCCACAGATGCAGCATGACCCGCAGAGTTCCTCCAGCATTTGATTTTTGCATGTAAAAGGAAATGATAATTATGGTTGTGAGAAATTAGTGGGTGCACAGTAACACAGCTGGTAGAGCTCATGCTTCACTGCACCTGAGACCCGGGGTTGATTCTGACCTTGCGTGCTGTCTGTGTGGAATTTACACGTTCTTCCTGTGACTGCGTGGGACGTGGGTTTCCTCCGGGTGCTGTGGTTTCCTCCCACATCCCAAAGAGGTGTGTGAGGGTAGATGAATTGACCCCCTTGTGTGAATGAAAAATGTTATAGTGGGATAATATAGAACTGGTGTGAATAGGTGATCGATGGTCGGCGTGGACACGGTGGGCTAAAGATCCTTGTTTCCATGCTGTATCACTAAACTAAACTAAATTGGTGTCTCAAGCCTAGTGTGGAAATGCAAACAGAATCCAGCCATTTAGGCGGAACCTTACCAAGGGGGTTGTAAATCCCTTGAACTCTCAATTCTCAAAGACTTTTGGTGGTTAGTTGAGAGAAGAGAGGGATTTGCACATTGTGCTGGGAAGTGAACGAGGCTCATATTCATGGAGACACAAGGGAGCACAGATGCTGGAATCTTGAACAAAATGGGTGGTTCAAGACAGTGTGGTGCAGCAGTAGAGTTGCTGCCTTAACGCCCCAGAGACCTTGGTTCGAACATGACTAAAGGGGGTCGGCTGTAGGCAGTTTGTACGTTCTTCCTGTGACCTACATGGCTTTTCTCCAGGAGCTCCAGTTTCCTCCTACACTCCAAAGACATACAGGTTTGTAGGCTAATTGGCTTTGTAAATTTGTAAGTTGTTCCTAGTGTGTGTTGGATAGTATTAGTGTGCGGGGATTGCTGGTCGGCGTGGACTCGGTGGGCCAAAGTGCCTGTTTCCGCGCTGTATCTCTAAACTAAATTAAACTAAACTAAATTAAGAAGCGCCTTGACCCGAAACATCGCCTATTCCTTCTCTCCATAGATGCTGCCTCACCCGCTGAGTTCTTCCAGCATTTTTGTCTACCTTCGATTTTCCAGCATCTGCAGGTCTTTCTTAAACGAAAGCCTAAAGTGCTCTGCGGGTCAAGCAGCATCTGTGGAGGGAATGGGCAGATGATGTTACAGGTCAGGACCTTTGTTCAACTTAAGATGGACCCCAAAAAGCTGGAGTAACTCAGTGGGTCAGACAGCATCTCTGGAGAAAAGGAATAGGTGGTTTTGGGTCAAGACCCTTCTTCAGACTGTGTCCATCTTCGGTTTAAACCAGCATCTGCAGTTCCTTCCTGCACCTTTGTTCATTGCCCTTGATAGATGCGGCCTAACCTGCTTAGTTCCTCCAGCACTTTGTGTTTAGGGGCACAGTATCTAGGTGTGAGTGGTAGGGACTCTTCCATTTCACCATCCAATGGATTGTGCTTCCATTTCTGGTGTTTGCATAAGACCCCTTACCTCATACAGTCGCTGCACTTGCTTCACAAAATTATATGATATTTGACAGCAATATTAATTTGACGAAGCTGGAGTCCAAAGACTAATGATTTAGAAATATAAGTGATTAAGATATGGTTTCTATTTCCACCTCCCAGTTTGTCAGGTTAAGTTATTAAGTCCATGTGATGGATTCTACTGTCGAATTTGTGTCTTGTAGATAAATGCATCGGTCACATCAATTTCTATAATTTTGCAGATCCTGCAGTAGCTAGATTGGTCTAAATGATGATAGGGTACAGAGGTGACGAGGGCAATCGCAAATGGAACTGATGGGAGGGCTTCTGAAAATCAGGCAATTAATTGCATTCTGCAAAAGAATATACCTGATAAACACTGAATTAGATAAAGTTTTTGAATCAAAGATCTGTTCGGGCAGCTGGTTTAGTTGAGTTTATTATGATCACTTGTACCAAGGTACAGTGAAAAGCTTTTTTGTCGCGTGCCATCCAGTCAGTGAAAAGACTGTACATGATTACAATCAAGCTGTCCACAGTTTACAGATACAGGACAAAGGATATAACATTTAGTCCAAGGTAAATTCTGATAAAATATCAGCTGAGACCTGCAAGGTTTTTTTCTTCACTTCTGAGACCAAGCACACACCATTTCACTGTGTCTCGGTGCAGGTGACAATAGTAAAGGGATACCGATAACAATAACGATTACCTCTCTACAGCATCTTTCACATTCATCTCAGGGCACTGCACAGGCTGACACAGTGGCATAGCAAGTAGGGCTACTACTTAAACAGCACCAGAGACCCAGGTTCTATACTGATCTTGGTCTCACATAAGGTGAGAGGGGGAAAGTTTAAAGGGCATGTTTTCTACACAGATTCAGATTCAGATTCAGATTCAACTTTAATTGTCATTGCCAGTGTACAATAGAGAGACAACGAAATGCAGTTGTCCGAAATGCAGAGGGTGGTGGGACCTGGAACACACTGACAAGGGTGGTGGTGCAGGCAGATACAATGGTTGGGTTTAAGAGGCTGTTAGATAGGCACATGGAAGTGCAGGGAATAGAGGGATATGGACCACGTGCGGGCAGATAGGATCAGTTTAACTTGGCATCTCATTTGGCACAAACATTGTGTGCCAAAGGGCCTGTTCTGTGCTGTGTTCTATGTCCTATGTATTAATCCTCATTATGTTATGAATAAAATGAAAATAGAAAGGGGCTTGATACAACATCTCTCAAAGAACAGTTTGTCCAAGTTTGTTAAGAGTGTGCCAAGAAAGTATTTAATTGTCAAATGTTCCGACAGCAGAATAATGAAATTCTTACTCGCTGCAGCTGGACAGCCCCGTAATACAATAACATACAGATAAATATTTAATAATCAATAACACAAGAAATTAATAATCACAATGCTAGACAACCATATTAATGCCAAACTGGTCCATAGTGCAACCAGAGACACAGTCCATAGAAGATCATAGTTGCTGAGGTTAGTGTTGTGTGGTGTTCAAGAGCCTGATAGTTACTGGGAAGAAGTTGTTCCTGAACCTGGTAGCCACGGTTGTCAACTTCTTGCACCAATATATCTTCCAAAGTTCAAAGTGTATTGTAGACAAATCTGCCAGTAGTTTGTATGTCGCTTGATCTAAAATAAGATGTGGAATTATTTTAAAATACTGAGAGAACTCTGGTGATAGGGACTTGAAGCACTTGTTATTCCCCTGAGTGGACGGACAAAGTCTTTGTTTAGTGTGGTGTGTGAACAATAACACTATTGGCAACCTGCAATCCACTCGGCTCTAATCTCTGTCAAGTACAACCGAGGAATGGTTAGATACTTGACCTCCAGAGGTCGGAGTTGTGACCATCAACAACAAGGAAGTTCATACGTTCATAAGTGATAGGAGCAGAATTATTCTTGTCTACTCCGCCATCCAATCATGGCTGATCTACCTTTCCCTCTTAACCCCATCTCCTGCCTTCTACCCATGACCCATGTCACCCATACCAATCAAGAATCTTTCTAGCTCTGCCTTAAAAATATCCATTGACTTGGCCGCCACAACCTTCAGTGGCAATGAATTCCACAGATTCACCACCCCGTGATCAAAGAAATTCCTCCTCATCTCCTAAAGAAACGTCCTTTAATTCTGAGGCTCTGACCTCTGGTCCTGGACTCTCCCACTCCCTCCATAGATGCTGCCTGGGCCACTGATTCTCCAGCACTTTGTGCTTGGCATCTTCAACATCTGGCATGTTTTGATTGTTGTTGGAAGCTGTGCGCTGGGATCTGAGGGACATTTTGATGTCATTTTGAAAGCCATAAATTACAGCGTTCTGATAACGTGTAATTTTAAAACATCTTTGGGGAAAAGCAGCCTGCTGGTTCCATTTTGTCATTTCATTTTACAGAATATTAAGTGTTACTGTAATGCATGATTCTTTACAATGCTATACTGCATCTGAAGAATGGTCCTGACCCGAACTGTCACCTTTCCATGTTCTCCAGAGATGCTGCCTGACCTGCTGAGGTACTGCAACACTGTGTCCTTTTCTATACTATAATTAATGCCCGCATATTACATGTATTTAATGTACCACTGGTGCACTATATTTTGTGTAGAAAGCATGCATTAAATCTCCCTCTGCCACATATGGCCTGTGTCTGAAAAAAATATATGATTTAAGCCACAGATCTGAGCCTTAAACTGTAATTTAGAAATGACCCTGAGAAACAAAACATAATAATGGGAAAAGTAGACACAAAATGCTGGAGTAACTCAGCGGGACAGGCAACATGTCTGGAGAACTTGGAGAAGGGTCTCGACCCGAAACGTCACCCATTCCTTCTCTCCAGAGATGTTGTCTGTCCCGCTGAGTTACTCCAGCATTTTGTGTCTACCTTCAATTTAAACCAGTATGTGCAGCTCTTTCCTACACATAATGGGAAAAGAGATCCTTGATTGTTATTGATTATTATTGCCCTATGTACAAGATATAGCAAAAAACATATTTTTGCACACTATCCGGTCAAATCTTATCATACATGAATATGTCAAGTGATGCAAAGAGAAAATAAACAGAATGCAGAATTTGGTGTTCCAGTGACAGAAAGTGCAGTTATAAAATGTGCAAGGGTAGCAATGATGTAGGTTGGAAGATTGGGAATCCATCCCTTGCTGATGAGAGAAGATAGACACAAAATGCTGGAGGAACTCAGCGGGACAGGCAGCATCTCTGGAGAGAAGGAATGGGTGACGTTTCGGGTCGAGATACTTCTTCAGACTCTTTAGTGTGAAGAAGGGTCTCGACCAGAAACGTCACCCATTCCTTCTCTCCATACATGCTGCTTGTCCTGCTGAGTTATGCCAGAATTATGTGTCTATGCTCAGTTTAAACCAACATCTGCAGTTTCTTCCTACACCTTGCTGATGAGAGGTCCATTTAGTAGACTGATATCAGTGAGGTCGAAACTGTGCTTGAATCTGATGCTACGTCCTTTCAGGCTTTTGTATTTTCTGCCCAATGGAAGAGGGAGAAGAGGGAACAACTGTAATGTACGTAGTCCTTGATTATGTTGGCTGCTTTCTCAGGGCAATGTGAAGCATATCGATGTGGATGGGCTGGTTTGTATAATTGAATGGGCAGTGTTTAAGATTCTTTAGTTTCTGTGCAATTTCTTGAGGTCTTGAGCAGACCAGTTGCCGCACCAACCTGTGATGCATCTATATGGGATGCCTTCCATGGCACATCTGTAGAAACTGGTAAGGGTCATTGGAGAATTACTAAATTTCCCTTGTCATACTGCGTGAAAAAAGTATGACCGCTACTCCGGCCCAAAACCTACGCCGATCAAGATGCTCCATCTACACTAGTCCCACCTGCCTGCATTTGGCCCATATTCTTCTAAACCTATCCTAGTCATGTACCTAGCTAAATGTTTCTTAAACGTTGTAATAGTGATGGTCTTCCATGGAGGTAGAGGCATTGGCGTGCTTTCATGGTCATTGCTTCAATGTTGTTCGACCAGAACAAATTGTTAGTGATATTAATGTCCGGGAACTTGAAGCTCTCGATGATAATAATAATAATAATAATGGATGGGATTTATATAGCGCCTTTCTAATACTCAAGGCGCTTTACATCGCATTATTCATTCACTCCTCAGTCACACTCGGTGGTGGTAAGCTACTTCTGTAGCCACAGCTGCCCTGAGGCAAACTGATGGAAGCGTGGCTGCCAATCTGCACCTACGGCCCCTCCGACCACCACCAATCACTCACACACATTCACACACAGGCAAAGGTGGGTGAAGTGTCTTGCCCAAGGACACAACGACAGTATGCACTCCAAGCGGGATTCGAACCGGCTACCTTCCGGTTGCCAGCCGAACACTTAGCTCATTGTGCCATCTGTCAAATGATCTCCACTTCAGCACCATTGATGCTAATTGGGGCATGTACCAACTTCTTTAAGTCAATATTTAGCTCCTTCATTTTGCAGACATTGAGGTAGAGGTTGTTGTTCTGACATCATTTTACTATGTTCTCCATCGCATCTATTATCCTGTCTCGTCATTGTTCATGAACCAGCCCACCACCATGATGTCATCTGAAACTTGTAGATGGACGTAGAGCAGAATTTGGACGCACGGTTGTTTGTGAGTATGAAGAGAATATAGTAACGGGCTGAGAACACATCCTCTTGTTGGAAGATCATAGATCATAAAATCACAGGACATTAGGGCATTCAGCCCATCAAGTCTGCTCTGCCATTCAATTATGGCTGATGTATATTGGAGGATGTGTTCCTCAGAAGATTTAAGATCTACCTCTGTTGTAAATCAAAATAATGTTGTTGTAAATCAACAGAAAGGGACACGGATCTAGTGAGCAGCTGTTTACTTTTGGTTTAGAGATACCCCGCCCACCAAGTCCGCACCCACCAGCGATTCCCGCACATTAACACTATCCTACACACTAGGGACAATTTACACATACGCCAAGCCAATTAACCTACATACCTGTAGGTCTTTGGAGTGTGAGATGAAACCGAAGATCTCGGAGAAAACTCATGCGGTCACGGGAAGAACATCCAAACTCCATACAGACAGCACCCCTATTCGGGATTGAACCCGGGTCTCTGGCGCTGCAAGCGCTGTAAGACAGCAACTCTACCACTGTGCCACTGTGCTGCCCATGTTCTTGTAGCTCCTCCTAGACTGGGAGAGGGATCAATTGTTCAAAATAGAGATTGTTGGCAGTTAAACCGACTCAGAAAAAGGACCTGGGCAGTGAAGTAAATTAGTCTTTGAAATGTAGATCGATAGAGTATAATCTTCCAAAAATGAGGCTGCTGGTAGATATATAACAGATAGAGCTAATGTCTTGACTTAAGCTTAGTAACTTTGTTGGGGTGACACTCAATATCGTCACATATCTCCATTACTCCATGTTCAGGCATCTGCCTTCCTTCAGTATCATGTTGGAGCCATCAGCCTAGGTCTTTATGCTCACCTCTCGTGGATGAGATTTGAATGCAGAATCTTCTGTCTGAAAAGAATTAAAGCAATCAAAACTCAAGACAGGAAAAGAAGCAAGATTTGTTCATTCAGATGGTTGGGAATGAATGGGAACTCTACTTAGTTGAGGGTGATTGATCAAAAGAACCATATAATGAGAACTCAAATACCTGTGTCCAACCAGCAACCAATGCAATCTGTCACATGAAAGTAAATGAGCCACATGTTTCAAACGTTATAATGGTTTCAGAGAATTCATACAAAAGAACACAATTATATCCTCGAGCTAAATTCAGCCAAAATGCTTTTTGGAGTCTGAGAATATTATATCATCTCGTGATCTATTCACATTCAAATTCTATCAGAGGGGAGATTGCTCCAAGGCATAAAACATTACTTTTTGTGTTGGTTAATTAAATTATTTGTGCATTTGCAGAGCTGAATGAGTCCTGAAAGAATTGGCTGGAGCCAATCCATAGCCCCGTGGGGTCACCAGAATTTGCCCGTAATATCTCTATGTATACAAAATTCACAGAGTCATAGAGTTATAGGGTTATACAGTGTGGAAACAGGCCCTTCGGCCCAACTTGCGTGCACCGGCAAACATGTCCCAGCTACACTAGTCCCACCTGCCTGCGTTTGGTCCATATCCCTCCAAACCTATCCTATCCATGTACCTGTCTAACTGTTCCTTAAATGTTGGGATAGTCCCAGCCTCAACTACCTCCTCTGGCAGCTTGTTCCATACATCCACCACCCCTTGTGTACCTACACTTCTAGATCCCACTGCTCCTACCATTCACTGATTTTATAAGAATCTGAGGGGGTACATTTTTCACACAAAGGGTGGTGGGTGTATGGAATGTGCTGACGGAGGAGGCAGTTGAGGCAGGTACTATCGCAACGTTTAAGATACATCTAGACAGGTACATGGATAGGGTAGGTCTAGAGGGATATGGGCTAAACATTGACAAGTGGGACTAGTATAGATGGGACAGGTTGGTCGATGTGGGCAAGTTGGGTCGAAAGACCTGGTTCCACAGTGTCTGACTATGATTCTGACTTTAAGAGGGCATGGCCTGTCTGGTGGAATTCCTTGATGATAGATCCCGTCTTCTTGAGGCAGAGCTTCATGTAGATGTGTACAATAGTGTGGCCTCACCTTATCCAAGGTATTGTGTACTCTTTGTCCCATTCATCCTCCTCACAATTTACTGCTTAATACTCACTTGCTTTTTCCCTTCCCAGCTCTGAAGAAGCATCTTTGACATTAGCTCTGCTTCTCTTTCCACGGAGGCTGCCTGACCTGCCGAGTATTTCCTGCATGCTCTGTTTTAATTTTAGTCAATCATTTGGATTTTACGATACGATACAATACGATAGAACTTTATTTATCCCAGGAGGGAAATTGATCTGCCAACAGTCACAAAATACATGAAGCATGAAATTAAAGTGACCAGCCGTCGAACTCTGTTTATGAAAACCAGTTTGTTTTGAAAGTTGTGTATTTACTTAATATTTCATTTTAAATCTCTAACCTGTGTCTGCGGATCAGTGGTCAAGATCTTTGACTGCAGGCATTTTGTACACACTGTGTTGGAAATCCAACAGCCATAGTGTTCATAGTGAACCCCCTGAAATAACAATGCGATAATTAATGAGATCGCTGTGCAAGTTCAGCGTTAAGGAAACCCAAAACGCCAGGGGATATATTTTCCGATTATCAAATCTCAAATTGAAGTAGCTGTGCTGGTATCCCACGTCTCGTCAAGAGAGGAAAGCAAAACATTTTATTTAAACCATAAAGAATTCTCCTGAGGCTGATTCCTGGCCCATGGAATGTATATCTCTTGGCTGGCTGGCACTGTGTATGTTGAATGCCTGGTAATTCTCGACGAGTGTGTTCGCAGAAGGCTTGCCGTTCACATATTACCCCTCATGAGCGTCACAGAGGCGTAGCGGTAGACTTGCTGCCTCACAGCTCCAGAGACCCGGGTTCGATCCTGACTGCGGGTGCTGTCTGTACGGAGTTTGCACGTTCTCCCCGTGACCGCGTGGGTTTTTCTCTGGATGCTCAGGTTTCCTCCCACATTCCAAAGACGTGCAGAGTTGTAGGTTAATTGGTTTCTGTAAATTGCCCCTAGTGTGCAGGACAGAACTAGTGTACTGCAACATGTGGAGGGCCCTCTCATGGGAGAGGGCAACACTTGATCTAGTTTTGGGAAATTGAGAGGGGCAAGTGGATGAAGTGTTCATGGATGAGCCTTTTGGGACCAGTGACCACTGTTCAATTAGGTTTAAGATTGTTATGGATAGGGACAGAGGGGACCCATGAGTTAAAATGCTAAGTTGATGCAAGGCCAACCTTGAGGGTAGGAGACAGCGACTCTCTCAAGTTGATTGGAGTAGGTTGCTTGAAGGAAAAGGAACGCCAAGAAAGTGGGATGTTTTTAAAAGTGTGCTGACAAGAGCTCAGTACATGATAGTTTAAGATAGTTCTGCTCCACAACACACCCCAGAGCCCTTCCACTCACTCTGTGGGTTCTGCCCATGTAAGACGTTCCAAACTACAACTAAGCACATTTCTCTGTATTAAATCCCATCAACCATTCCTCAGCCCACCTGGCCAACCGATCAAGATCCTGCTGCAATTTTTGACAACCATCTTCACTATTTGCAATACCATCCACTTTTGTATCATTGGTGACCACTCCTCCATCTTGTGGTTGGCCACAAAGGTGAGGCCAAGAGTGGCCTTTGACCCACGAGGTCACAGGAAGTGCATGTGGCCATGGAAACCATGCAGGTGGTGAGTGGGATGGATTGTGCTCCAAAGACCAGTCCCATCAGGCAAGAGGTACAGAAGTGTGAAAGTGCACATCTCCAGATTCAGGGTCATTCTCTTCTCAATTGTTATCAGGCAACTGAACTATTCTATCACCAACTAGAGAGCAGTCCTGACCTCCCATCTACCTCATTGGAACCCTTCGAACTGTCATTAATCTGACTTTATTTGACTTAACTTACACTAAACCTTATACTCTTTATCCAGCATTCGTATACAGTGGATGGCTTGATTGTAATCATATATAGTCCTTTTGCTGATTGGATAGCAGGCGATAAATAAGCTTTTCACTGTACCCCTGTACATGTGACAATAATAAATTAACCGAAACTAATCTAAACTAGGATCCCACTCCCACCCCTTTCACTGCTTTTGGTTAGATTCAAGCGACTGTTGCATTGTGGACACCTGGACAGTACAAGTGATGGTGAACACAGTCAACAGCCTGTACTCCTTTATGTGTTTGACCACCTCCTAATTCCTTCAGAGTCTGAAGAGGAGTCCCGACCCGAAACGTCGCATGTCCACTCCCATCACAGATGCTGCCTGAGCCGCTGAGTTCCTCCAGCATTTTGTCTTTTGCTCCAGATTCCAGCATCTGCAGGTATCCTGCATCTTGCATCTTCCCTACCTCCCCCACTCATAGCCAAGCAGAAAAAGTGCCTAAAAAGAAAATCTGAAACTTTCTTCCATATTTTGAAAGAGAGGAGATGTATTTCCTCGGTGCTCCTTTAATGAGTCGATGCTTTCTGGGCACAGAATATGTTGTGGGTCCACGTGGCCCAGTGCTACCAAATCTTCCTCACTAACCCCAATCATCTGTCCAGTGTATGCGTACATGGAATTTTTCGATCGGTTCTCTGGGTAGAAAGAGTGGAGCAAAAACATTCCAGAGCAACCTGCTAAATATTTAACGAATTATGTTCGATAAATAAATCAGCGAGGCCTCGAAAGATACGTGTTCCGAAGAACCGGTTATTCTAATGCATGTCTTATGAAGATTTTTCTATCCGTTACGCGTGTCACTTTGCTGAGTGCCTGGAGATGGTGCTAAGTCCCTCATGGAAGCCTTTAGTTTTACTTGAGATGATACCAGAAGCTTTTGAAAAGGGTGTAAACTGAACAAAAGCTTCCTCGTGGATTGGAGAACGGCCTCACAACCCCCTGTGTGATATTCAATCAGATGTTCGTTCCAGGGTTTCCAATACAGTTTCTGTTTATGAAGTTAGCCTCGTGGGCTGTGATATTTATATAAGAGAAGATCATAGTAATACTCTGGGATAGCTCTTAATACAGGGAGATTTACTTACAGTGGCTTGAGTGCAAAGTATTGAGTCGGTGCAGATAAACATACGCTGGCTTCAACAATTCACCCTTTTCAACAAACAAACGGCTGGAGAAGCTCGGGTGGATAGGTCGCACCTGTGGAGGGAAATGGTCGGTCAACATTTCAGGTTGAGAGCCTTCGCCTGGATTAGCCGAAATGCCATCTGTCCCTTTTTGTCCCCCACAGAAATAGCATAGAACATAGGTCAGTACAACACATGTAAAGGTCCTTCGACCCACTGTGTCAGCATTGAACATGATAGTGCCAGATAGTGTTAGTGGGTGGGACTCGGTGGGCCCAAGTGCCTGTTTTTATGCTGTATCTCCAAACTAAACTGAACTCAAATGATGAAATGCACCTTGGCAGTTTCTCTGGTCCATGTCATATTTTGCTTGTTCAAGTTGCTAAAGCATGTACCAATTCTGAGAGATGTGGCCATGTTGGACAGCTCATGACTTACGGGTGACACCCTGTGGTTTATGATTCTGCTGCTGATCATTTTGTTTTTACAGGTGCTCGACTCTTGACACTTGAAGGCTGTCTAGTAGCTACAGAACCTGTCAGGGGACTGATGGACGACTCTATTTGCCTGGATGACTGCAGGATGTACTCAGAAAGCTCAACCACGTTCAGCGTTAAGCAGCCTGCTCTTGAGTCAGCTCTATAGGACTTTGGCTAGGCCGCATTTGGAGTATTGCGTGCATGTCTGGTTGCCCCCTTTGCCCGAAGGATGTGGAGGCTTTGGAAAGATTGAAGAAGAGGTTTACTACAATGATGCCTGGATTAAAGGGTATGAGCTCCAGGGAGAGATTGGATAGACCTGGATTTTTTTCACTGGGGAATGCTGGAGGTGGTGGGGAGACCCGATAGAAATATATAGGATTATATAACATCAGTTATATCCAGTCGAATCTGACCATACATATGTACAATAGATCCTCTTCTGGAACAGCAAGCAGAGAGTCGCCATGTTCCAGCACCATCTTGCAACTTCCAAGTCCTTGAAAAGTCCAATCTTAGACAAGACAATAGACAATAGGTGCAGGAGTAGGCCATTCGGACCTTCGAGCCAGCACCGCCATTCACTGTGATCATGTCTGATCCTCCATACTCAGTATCCCGTTCCTGCCTTCTCACCATATCCCCTGACTCCGCTATCTTTAAGAGCTCTATTAAGGGCACAAGGAGATCTGCAGTTTCTTATTTTCTCATTTTAAGGCTCATTGTCGTGGTGGCACTAGATTGGTGAAGTAGGGGTCGGCCTGGCCCAGTGCGATGCCGTTGGCTCCTTCCACTGCTGCTCCGTGCAGTTGCCGTACGGAAACCAATTACCTGTGTAAGAAAGAACTGCGGATGCTGGTTTAAATTGAAGGTAGACACAAAATGCTGGAGTAACTCAGCGGGCGAGGCTGCATCTCTGGAGAGAAGGAATGGGAAGACGTTTTGTATCAGGAACCTTGGGTCTTGACCCAAAACGTCGCCCATTCCTGCTCTCCAGAGATGCTGCCTCACCCGCTGAGTTACTCCAGTATTATGTGTCAACCTACAAACCTGTACGTCTTTGGAAAGTGTGAAGAAAACGGAGCACCCGGAGAAAACGCAGAAAACGTACAAACTCCGTACAGAGAGCACCTGAGATCAGGATCGAACCCAGGTCTCTGCTGCTGTAAAGCATCAACTCTATCACAGCACCACTGTCCCACTAATGCCCTAATGCCCTAATGTCTAATGCCCTCCGGCGAGGGTGGTCTGTTTCCCATGCCTGGTCTGGCTTTAACGTGACATTTTACCAGCCCTCTCAGTTCAAGGGTCTTTACGGATGGATAATAAATGTTGACATTACTGGCATTGTTCACATTTCGTGAACAAGAACAGAAAGCATTGCCTCAAAGCATTGCCGTCTCTCGCTCCATGTGTTCCTTTCCTATTTTATTTTCCATTCTCACTTACCCCTGCTTAATTTTCACCACAATGTATCTCAGCAGGTCATTCGTCTCAGACTCGGCAACAGGCCAGACCATAACATAATGGTTCTCCTAATCCTTCATTCCCAAACCCCAATCACGTCACCTTTTACTCAAATCAATTGGCAACCCAACACGACTTCACACCAACACATTTTTCATTTGCACTCCACATACCTTCCCGCACTACTCTCCCCTTCTTCCCAGCATTTGATTCATTTTGTCTCTTACTTTTGTTGAAGAACTTTGACTGCGGGAACTATATTTACTTCCAGGTATGATGTATTAATTATGCTAAATAATACGCAATAGAGTATATGTTGATTATATTTTTCAATTTGATCAAATTAGAGTATTATGTTCAGTTTTGGTCACCCTGCTATATGAAAGATCCCATTAAGCTGGAAAGGGTGCAGAGAAGATTTACAAGGATGTTGCCGGGACTCGACAGCCTGAGCTGCAGGGAGAGTTCGGGCAGGCTTGGACCTCATTCCTTGTAGTGCAGGAGGATGAGGCGTGATCTGAGGGAGGTGTCTAAAATCAAGAGGGGAATAGATCGGGTAAATGCTCAGAATTATCTTTTCCCCAGTGCAGGGGAATCAAGACCAAGAAGGCATCATTTTAAGATGAGAGAGGAAAGATTTAATAAAAGCCTGGGGGTGGCAACTGTTCACTCAGGGTGTGGTGGTGGATGTATGAAATGAGTAGCAAGAGGAAGTAGTTCAGGCATGTACAATAATGATATTTAAAATATATTTGGGCCTGAGTGACTGAGCTGCCAGCCCACCAGGCCTGAGTGACTGAGCTGCCAGCCCACCAGGCCTGAGTGACTGAGCTGCCAGCCCACCAGTCCAATTGGCGCACAATGTCCATACTAGCCCTCTGGAAATCAGTCCCTTCGGCCCACAACATCCATACTAGCACTCCAGAAAGCACCCCCCCCCCCCCACTGGCCACCAATATTGGAATTGGTGGAGAGGTGGAATATTGCGTTGGGGTGAACATGGGACCCAACCGGTCCCATTTAGTCTAGTAATTACTACATTTTGGAACTATTACAATATGTTAGGGATCATAAAATATAAAAGAATGCACAAAACACAAAGTGCCTCAGCGGGTCAGACTGCATCTGTAGAGGGAATGGACAGGTGATAGAAACATCAAAATAAATAAAATAGGTGCAGGAGTAGGCCATTCGGCCCTTTGAGCCAGCACTGCCATTCAATATGATCATGGCCGATCATCCAAAATCAGTACCCCGTTCCTGCTTTCTCCCCATATCCCTGGATTTCGTTAGCCCTGATGTTTCGGGTGGGTACCCTTCTTCACACTGGTGGAGTCGGGGGAGATGAGTGGAAAAGAGAGGTGGGGGTGGGACAAAGGCTGGCAAGTGATAGGTGGACACAGGTGTGAGGAGGTTGGTTGGTGGACGGGTGGAGTATATGACGAAGACTAGAGGTGAAAAAGAGACAAAGGGGTTTTAGGTAAGGAAAGAAGAGAAAGTGAAATGTAAAGCCGGATGAAGCGATATGGGCGGAAGATAGGGGTGAGATGAAAGAGGGGGGATAAGAAAGGAAATATGGGATTTGGGGATGGGAGATGAGCGTAAGGAGGAGGGTGACTGGGGGGTGGGAGATGGTGGGAGAAAAGTGTGTGCGGTGAGTGAAAAGAGAGAGGTAAAGTGGAGGATTACTTGAAGTGGGAAAATTCAGTGTTCATACCGTTGATAAGATTGATTCACCAACTCACCTCAGATGAAGTTTTCTTGATGGGTGGAATACTAACTGGACACCTAACAGTTAAACTTGCAAAGTGGTAACTAACAACATCGTCATGCACTTAAGAGATCAGAAAGGATGATCACAAGTGACTCAAAAACTGTTTGCCTGTCTGCATCAATGAGTCAGGTGGTTGTGTGTTCAGGCATATCTCTGGGATTTGGGAATATAAAACACTGGTGCAGGATTGACGGGATTCAGAATTGCTGGTGATAGCACTGTTCCAGAGATGCAAAGATTATCTGTCAGCGTGCTCTACTAAACCTCATGGCACTGTTTGAAAGGCAAGTTATCTGTTCTCTAGATGGTGCCTGTCATTCCATCATCAACCAACCCAAGCCAAATGCATTAGCTGGTCGCTTGGCTCCCTTGTTGTGCAGAGGCACGGGAGAAGATGGTTAAACTGTTCCAGCAAACAGATAATCTGTATCTCAGCCTCTTTTAGGAAATGGTGTCATTTAGGCAGCTTTGCAAGATCTTGTTTTGGCCACATTTTGAGTATTGTATGCAGTTCTGGTCACCCCATTACAGGAAGGATGTAAAGGCTATGGAGAGGGTGCAGAGGTCTACCAGAAAGCTGCCTGGATTAGGAGATACAAGCTCCAGGGAGAGGCTGGACAAGCTTGGATTGTTTACACTGCAGCACTGGTGGTTGAGGTAAGACCTGTTAGAAATGTATAAAATGGTGAGAGGCACAGATAGGGTAGATGGTCAGAACCTTATTCCCATGGTGAAATGTCAAAGATAAGAGGGAAGATTGACACAAAATGCTGGAGTAACTCAGTGGGACAGGCAGCATCTCTATATGTGTCCACCACCACCCCTGGCAGCGCCCTCCAGGCCCCCACCACCACTCTCTGGGTAAAAAAACCTGCCCCACCCCTGCCCCGCACATTTCCTTTAAGTTTTGTGCATCTCACCCAGGGAGTAGTGGTGGAGGCAGATCTTGCCCAGTACACTGAGATAACACCCCTGTTCACCAGCATGGGTGCTCACATCTGCTGGAAAGAACAGACCTCATGTTTAATATTTAAAAGGGCAGCACCTCTGAGAGTGCAGCATTAGATCAGAACTACTCAGCGATGGTTTGCTGCTCGGATTACTGGATCAGGTCTTGAATCCATAGCTGTCTAACCTGGGGATGGGACTGTTTCCAGTGAAGCCTCAGCTGGTACAAATTTACCTCAATCTGGACATCCACTTACAACTTTACAAACCTAATAGTGAGGTGATTTACAACGATAATTTTCAAGACTTGTGGGAATGAACGAAATTGGATTTAGCTAAAATTGCCTTTCTTTTATTACAAAGTACCTTCAGAAAAGAGATGAGGAGGAATTTAATGGTGGAGTACACTTGATGGGTTGGAAGGCCTAATTTTGCCCCTATGACTTATGAACCTATAAAAGTAGCTGGGTGTGAGGAGATTTGCCAAGACAAACATTTTTTGAAGGTTGACTCTTTCAATAAAATTCTGCTTCGTGATATTTTTGTTTAGTAGCAGAGCAGTCTCCAAAGGCCATTGTAACAGCAGCCAAAGCAATATATGTTGATTAGATCAAAACTGAATTGACCAAACAGCCTCAATGTCCGCCTTCTGCTCTTCTTTACAGCTTGATCAGAATTGTTTCTGATAAACTACTTTACTCCAATTCATCTCGGACGGCAATTTAAAACATGTTCATGATGTGTCCTGAGAAATCATAGCAGAAAGATACGATAGTTTGACAGGACCTGTACCTAATGTAGTGCTACTCACCAAGAAAATATATGGTTGGAAGTGGAATTCAGTGGAATGATAAGAAATGATGGCCATTTTCAGGTAAAAAATGATGCTAAAACCTTATGGCAACCGTGAAATGGAGTAGCACAATTCATGTTTCCTAGAGTGTAGCAAAGCTGTGATTTGGACAAATAACAGATGTCAAATTAAATATTCTCTGCTCTTAATTTTGTCATTTTGATAATGAATTATGGGCAGCACTGTGACATAGGTGGCAGATCTGCCGTCTTACACCATCAGGGATCCAGGTTCGATCCTGATCTCTGGCGCTGTCTGTGTGTAGTTTGCACGTTCTCCCCGTGACCGCATGGCTTTTCTCCGGGTGTTCCGGTTTCCTCACACATCCCAAAAACATACGGGTTTGTAGGTTAATCAGCTTCTGTAAATTGCCCCCAGTGTGTAGGGAGTGGTTGATAAAGTGGGATAACATTAGGGTTGCCAACTTTCTCACTCCCAAATCAGGGACAAACGGTCAAAATAAGGGACAAATTCCCGACGGCATAAAGGACAGAAAGCCTTCGTCAAGTCACAAGTTTTCTTGTTTGCGGGTTTATTCAAGTTTATCTTAGAGATACAGTGCGGAGACAGGCCCTTCGACCCACCGAGTCCGCACCGACCAGCGATCCCCACACATTGATTGTCAAGATCCCCACAGTCAATTAATTGCCAAGATTGACTGGCAATTAATTCTAAAAGGGTTGACGGTGGATATGCAATGGAAGACATTTAAAGACTGCATGGATGAACTACAAAAATTGTTCATCCCAGTTTGGCAAAAGAATAAATCAGGGAAGGTAGTGCATCCGTGGATAACAAGGGAAATCAGGGATAGTATCAAAGCGAAGGATGATGCGTACAAATTAGCCAGAAAAGGCAGCATACCGGAGGACTGGGAGAAATTCAGAGACCAGCAGAGGAGGACAAAGGGCTTAATTAGGAAAGGAAAAATAGATTATGAAAGAAAACTGGCAGGGAACATAAAAACTGACTGCAAAAGTTTTTATAGATATGTGAAAAGAAAGAGATTAGTTAAAACAAATGTAGGTCCCTTGCAGTCAGAAACAGGTGAGTTGATCATGGGGAACAAGGATATGGCGGACCAATTGAATAACTACTTTGGTTCCGTCTTCACTAAGGAAGACATAAATAATCTGCCGGAAATAGCAGGGGACCGCGGGTCAAAGGAGTTGGAGGAATTGAGTGAAATCCAGGTTAGCCGGGAAGTGGTGTTGGGTAAATTGAATGGATTAAAGGCCGATAAATCCCCAGGGCCAGATAGGCTGCATCCCAGAGTACTTAAGGAAGTAGCTCCAGAAATAGTGGATGCATTAGTAATAATCTTTCAAAACTCTTTAGATTCTGGAGTAGTTCCTGAGGATTGGCAGGTAGCAAACGTAACCCCACTTTTTAAGAAGGGAGGGAGAGAGAAAACGGGGAATTACAGACCAGATAGTGGGGAAACTGCTAGAGTCAGTTATTAAAGATGGGATAGCAGCACATTTGGAAAGTGGTGAAATCATTGGACAAAGTCAGCATGGATTTACAAAAGGTAAATCATGTCTGACGAATCTTATAGAATTTTTCGAGGATGTAACTAGTAGCGTGGATAGGGGAGAACCAGTGGATGTGGTGTATCTGGACTTCCAGAAGGTTTTCGACAAGGTCCCACATAAGAGATTAGTATACAAACTTAAAGCACACGGCATTGGGGGTTCAGTATTGATGTGGATAGAGAACTGGCTGGCAAACAGGAAGCAAAGAGTAGGAGTAAACGGGTCCTTTTCACAATGGCAGGCAGTGACTAGTGGGGTACCGCAAGGCTCAGTGCTGGGACCCCAGCTATTTACAATATATATTAATGATCTGGATGAGGGAATTGAAGGCAATATCTCCAAGTTTGCGGATGACACTAAGCTGGGGGGCAGTGTTAGCTGTGCGGAGGATGCTAGGAGACTGCAAGGTGACTTGGGTAGGCTGGGTGAGTGGGCAAATGTTTGGCAGATGCAGTATAATGTGGATAAATGTGAGGTTATCCATTTTGGTGGCAAAAACAGGAAAGCAGACTATTATCTAAATGGTGGCCGACTAGGAAAAGGGGAGATGCAGCGAGACCTGGGTGTCATGGTACACCAGTCATTGAAAGTGGGCATGCAGGTGCAGCAGGCAGTGAAGAAAGCAAATGGTATGTTAGCTTTCATAGCAAAAGGATTTGAGTATAGGAGCAGGGAGGTTCTACTGCAGTTGTACAGGGTCTTGGTGAGACCACACTTGGAGTATTGCGTACAGTTTTGGTCTCCAAATCTGAGGAAGGACATTATTGCCATAGAGGGAGTGCAGAGAAGGTTCACCAGACTGATTCCTGGGATGTCAGGACTGTCTTATGAAGAAAGACTGGATAGACTTGGTTTATACTCTCTAGAATTTAGGAGATTGAGAGGGGATCTTATAGAAACTTACAAAATTCTTAAGGGGTTGGACAGGCTAGATGCAGGAAGATTGCTCCCAATGTTGGGGAAGTCCAGGACAAGGGGTCACAGCTTAAGGATAAGGGGGAAATCCTTTAAAACCGAGATGAGAAGAACTTTTTTCACACAGAGAGTGGTGAATCTCTGGAACTCTCTGCCACAGAGGGTAGTCGAGGCCAGTTCATTGGCTATATTTAAGAGGGAGTTAGATGTGGCCCTTGTGGCTAAGGGGATCAGAGGGTATGGAGAGAAGGCAGGTACGGGATACTGAGTTGGATGATCAGCCATGATCATATTGAATGGCGGTGCAGGCTCGAAAGGCCGAATGGCCTACTCCTGCACCTAATTTCTATGTTTCTATGTTTCTATTAACACCACCCTACACAAACTAGGGACAATTTTTTAACATTTATACCAAGCCATTTAACCTACAAACCTGTACATCTTTGGAGTGTGGGAGAAAGCCGAAGATCTCCGAGAAAACTCACGCAGGTTACGGGGAGAACGTACAGACTCCGTACAGACAAGCACCCGTAGTCAGGATCGAACCCCTGGCGCTGTAAGTCAGTAGCTCTACCACTGTGCCACCGTGCTGCCCTGTATTCTTAAACCTATAGACAGTTCAATCTAACCCATGTCAAGCGTCTGGTGGCCATTTGTTGTTGCTCTGCATTCAAAAAGCAAAACTTAAAAGCGTCACTTTGAGAACAAACTTAGAATAAATCCTCAAACATTCCTCGCTGGTTTCTGAAGTTGCAAGAAAGCTTTGCATCAACTTTCTGGCAGTGTGTCTTGGCTGGCGTTAAGCTCTGTGAGGATTTTAGACAAAGGCGATAACAATACTGCTATCAGCAAATTTGGTAAAATGCTGTAGTTGATGAAAATTTAAGGTGAGACATGACCTCCGTGCTCAGTTGAATTACTGGGCAGCATCAGCTGGATTGTGTAAGAGGTGAGTTACCCGACATCTTGGACAATGTATCAGAGCGTGGATCTCAGGCTCCCTCTGCTTTGCTGCCAGAAAGAGTCATAGAGTCATACAGCACAGAAACAACCCCTTCAGCCCAGCTCGTCCATACCGATCAAGATGCCCCAACTGAGCTATTTGGCTACTTGTGGCCCACCATAGCAGAAGCGTCCATGTCGTGGGGCTGGAAACTGGAAGCATCCTGAGCTAATTCTGCCACCACCATCTTCTATTGCGACAAGTGATGACTTCCACTGATTTTCGCCGGAAGCTTGCGTCCGTTTCAGTGCGGACGATGACAGCGAGGTCAACATTTGTAACAAGATGGACATGAAAAGAAGAAGATAGCCCTCTCAACCTTTCCTATTCATGTGTCTGTGGAAATGTCTTTTAAATAATATAGTTGTTTTCATACCTGCCTCATCTCGCATCACGTGCCCTATGTGTTGTACTTCCGGTGGCGCTGGTGCCAGCTGCCTCCACCTACAGCCCGGTATCTTTTTGTTTTTATGTTTATTTAGTTATGTAAAAGTGTGTTTTTTTGTGGTTTTTTTGTGTTTTGATGTGGGGGAAGAGGGCACGGTGCGGGGGATACCGTCCTTCAGCCGCTTCCTGGTGAAGACGCAACTTTTATTCGAGTCGCGTCCTCGCCCCCCCCCCCCTCCCCCCACCAGCGGCCTACCTACTGGATTGGCGTGGACTTTCCTGCGACCAGAGCTCCAGCAGCGGCGGGACAGCGCTGTAACATCGCGAGGCTGGCGATGCCTTACCGGGGATCGCCGTCTGGAGCCCGGAGTGCTGCACCTGCTGCACCGACATCATGGAGCTGCGGTTTGCGGAGCTCCCAACGCGGGCGGCGCTGATGGACAGCGCGGGGTCCTGTGACTCTGCCCGGCTCGGCCGCTGCTGCGGACTCGGGAGCTGCTGCGGACACGGGAGCTGCGGACTCCGGCTGCGGGAGGCGGCTGATCGGGAGGTACGGGCCGCTGAGGAGGATGTTCACCGTCAGGGTTCGGCGTCGGCGTTCCACCAGCCCGGCGTGAGGGCCTGAACATCGGGCCACCCAGGGCGGCGACTGCGGGTGCTAGGAAGGCCTCGACCACGAGTGAACATCTGGGAAGAACGGAGGGGAGGCTGGCTGGACTATGGTGCCTTCCTCACCTTGGTGCCACTGTGTTATGTTGTGTCGTGGACTTTCAGTGTTTGTGCTTTTTTTTAAATTCTATTTTATTTTTAATATGTTTTATTATTTATTATTATTTATTTATTTTTATTTTTATGATACTGCCTGTAAGGGAAATTCATTTCGTTGTCTCTAACTGAGACAATGACAATAAATTTGAATACAATACAATACAATACAATATCCACTACACTCTGTGGAAAAAGTTACCCCCAAGGTCCCTATTAAATATTCCCCCTCTCATCTTAAATCTCTGCCCTCTAGTTCTTGATTCTCCTACTCTGCATAAAAGACTCTGTGCGCATGCACCCTATCGATTCCCTTCATGATTTTATACACCTCTATTAGATCATGTCTCAGCCTCATGTGCTCCAAGGAGTATCCTATCTGGCTTAACCTCTCCATATAGCTCAGGCCTTGAATCCTGGCATCGTTGTTGTAAATAATTTACAACCAAGTCATTTATATTTTTTCATAAACAGCAGAGGTCCCAGTGCAGATCCCTGCAGAACTACACTGGTCACAGACCTCCAGCCTGAATAATGTCGTTTCACCACAACTCTCTATCCTCCATCAGTAAACCGGTTCTGAATCCATATGACCAAGTTAATCCCATGCATCTTAACCTTATGGATCAGCCTACCATTACTAAAATACAAGTTGACAACATTCCCTGTCCTACCCTTACCGATCAACTTTGTCACCCCTTCAAAAAATTCAAAAAGATAGTAAAGGCCCTGTCCCACTTACGTGTCCTTGGCATGCAAGTTACGCGACCTCTTCATCGCGTTGAGGCGCACGGGCATCGTGTGGCCACGCGGGGCCGGTCCCACTGAGAAGCGCGGAAGGGTATGGAGTTGTGCGCGGTATCGCGCGGCGCTCCGAAATTTTGTAGCGAACGAAATCTTTGCGCGCCACCAGCCTGTCGCGTAACTGACGGCCAAAGTGGGACAGGCCCAAGACCCTGGCGTGGTGCAACGTCTCACCTCCAACAGCAGCAGAAGCTGGTAAACAATCGCCGAACTCGGCCTGGGGCTCACGGCCGTTACAGTCCCGATCCGCCCCCACTTCTACTCCCAAAGCGGGGCCAAGAAATTGAAGATAGACACAAAATGCAGGTGTAACTCAGCGGGACCGGCAGCATCTCTGGAGAGAAGGAATGAATGTCCCGAATTATTCTATTCTCTTCCAAACGGGAGGAAATCCTATCCGGAAGAATTCCCTCCAATGGCTTCTCTACCACTGACGTGAGGCTCACTGGCCTACAATCCCTGGATTCTCCCTACTTAAATAAAGGGAAAACATGAACTAATCTCCAGTCCTCTGGGACCATGTCTGTGGCTAGTGAAGACGCAAAGATTTTCGTCAAGTCTCCCGCAATTTCCTCTCTTGCCTCTTTCAGTAACCTGGGATAAATCCCATCAGGTTCTGGGGATTTATCCACCTTGATGCCCCAATACCTCTCCTTAATCTCAAACTTCCCTTGCATATTACTATTTTCCACACTGATCTCACTGTCCTCCTTGACCTTCTCCTTGGTGTAAACTGATGCTAAGTACTAGTTTAGTACCTCGCCTACATCCCCAGACATTCCCTCCTTTATCCTTCAGTGGTCCTACCTACCCAGCCTGGGGAATCATACTCACATGAACCTCTCTACATATGATGCTACATTCCAATTCCAGATTTCCCTCTGATCACCTTCTCAGCATTTTCCTGATGAATCTCTTCCAATCATTTCAACAAATTCACTTGCCACACATAGCCCCAGAGAGTAAGGGCCCCATTGAGTCCATCTTTCCTTGTGACACCATCATCTCATCCCAGAAATCAATTTAATGTTTCAGTTGCTGCGTGCTCTATCAATTGTTTGCAAAATGCATCTGAAAACAATAAACACATTAGCAATGAATATCTAGGGCATGGCAAAGTGCTCTGATCACTGGCTGGCCCACAGTTCAAACAACAGAAACATTTTATTTTTGTTAATCTCCCTAGGTACCTTGATCTGACGGAGTAGCGTTGCTATCTGTTTCAAACATGCAGCAAAGTCCATCATGGCCTTCGGTATCTGTTATAGGAATTGGGATTACGAGACGCCACTATTCACATTAGATGAGCAGCCACAGAAGGCCTTACAGTATTTCGAGCATCTATCCACTGAGACCGAGGACTGAACAGCTGCCAATCTTGCATTTGGTTTATTTGCTCACTCTTACACTGAATACATTTTTGTTTGACTGCTAACTTGGTGACATTGCAAACTGTGGAAAGATGTGTTCTCTCTACTGGAGATGCAGAAAATACTGTTCCAACTACACCAGCCACGATTATGCAATATTCAATTGCAAGGCCATTGGTATGTGGCGTAACACCGTTATAGTGGCGTGCAGTTAGTGTGGAGACACAAACAGAGAACGGTCCTTGCATGTGTGAACTTTGGGGCTTTGTTACAGCTCTTGCATTTATCCTAGATAAAAGATTCTGCAAATTATAGGAAATTGTCTTTAAGACACAGCATTAATAAGACACTGGAGACTATTCTGCCCATTGAATATGCTATCTCTTTGACCAGCCTGGTTTGTCACATTTTCCCATTCTTCCCCATGGCTCTGTGAGGTAATTCTCTCACAGCTTTATCCAATACCCTCTGAAAATCTGAAATTACTTAATTTCATCTCCCCTGACAGCAGTCTCTTCATAAAAACATCTTTCCTCGCATCTTCCTTGAATGTTTAGTCCTTGACATCCGATCAGTGTGCCTACAATCATTCTTAAACCATCTGTTGGGACGACAGATGGCACAATGGGCTAAGTGTTCGGCTGGCGACCGGAAGGTAGCCGGTTCGAATCCCGCTTGGAGTGCATAATGTCGTTGTGTCCTTGGGCAAGACACTTCACCCACCTTTGCCTGTGTGTGAATGTGTGTGAGTGATTGGTGGCGGTCAGAGGGGCCGTAGGCGCAGATTGGCAGCCACGCTTCCGTCAGTCTGCCCCAGGGCAGCTGTGGCTACAGAAGTAGCTTACCACCACCGAGTGTGACTGAGGAGTGTATGAATAATGCGATGTAAAGCGCCTTGAGTATTCTAGAAAGGCGCTATATAAATCCCATCCATTATTATTATTATCTGTTACTGAGCCATGGAGTCATACAGCAGGGAAACAGGGCCTTCAGCCCAAACGGTCCATGTCTACCACAATGCCCAATCTAGGCAAGTCCCAATCGCCTGTGTTTGGCCCATGCTCCTCTAAACCTTTCCTATCCACGTACCTGTCCAAATGTCCTTTAAATGCTGTTACTGTACCTGCGTCAACCATTTCCTCTGGCAGCTCATTCCTGATACCCACCATATACTACTACAGTTATACTACATACATTCCATAAACTGTGTTGAAAAGTTGCCCCTCAGGTTCCTATTAAATCTTTCTCACTCCCCTTAAAAATGCCCTCAAGTCCTTGATAATAATAATAATAATAAATTTTATATTTAATGGGCGCCTTTCATACAAAATCTCAAGGACACCTTACATAGTAATCGGAATAAAAACATATAATCGGAGTAAAACAAGTAATTAAAGACATCACAATGACACAAATTAAAAACAGAATTCAATCCAAAAACAGAAAATCAAAAACACAGTGTGAAGAGAGAGCAGCGGCAACCAAATCGTGCCAGCGTCCACTCTCTCTTCACGGCAGCCATCTTGGACACAGACCTACAAGACTACAGTTAGACCTACCCCTACCCCTACCCCGTCTATTTACCCAATCTATTCCCCTCTTAGAACAGTAAGCACAGGAATAGACTATTTAGCTCACAATGCCTGTGTCGAGCAAGATGCCAAGTTAAACTAATCTCCTCTTGCTGCACGTGATCCATATTCCTCCATTCCCTGTGCCTATCTAAAAGCCACTTAGATGATTCTGAAGAAGTGTCTCGACCCAAAACGTCACCCATTTCTTCTATCCAGAGATGCTGCCTGTCCTGTTGAGTTACTCCAGTATTTTGTGCCGAGCCTCTCAGATGAAATTATCTTATCTGCTTCCACCACAACCCTTGGCTGTGCGTTCCAGGCATCCACACACTCCGACATAAAAAAACCTGCCCCACATTTTTCTATTAAACTTTCCCTCTCTCAACTTGAAGCTCTGCCCCCTTAATCTTTGACTTTTCAACCCGCGAAATGTTTATGACTGTTTACCCTATCCAATCCCCTCATGACTTTATATACCTCTATAAGATCACCTCTCATCCTCCTAGGCTCCAAGGTTGAGCCTGCCCGACCTTTCCCTGTAGCTTGGGCCCTTGAGTCCTGGCAATATCCTTGCTGTAGCATCCATGCACTCTTTCCAGCTTAACAACATCCTCCCTGCAGCAGGGTGACCAGAAGTGAACACATAACTTCAAGTGTGGCCTGGCCAACATCTGATACAAATGTTAATGTAAATCCCGTCTCCCCTTGCCATGTGCAGACAGCCTTAATCTTGTCCATCTCCATTTAATCTCCTCTCAACCTTCTTTGCTCCAAGGAGCCTCTCTGGTCTAACCTTGTGACTGAAATCGCTCAACCTTGGTACAATCCCAAACAATTAAAGATCGTGAGAGAAATAGATAGGGTGGTGGGTAGATGGAAGGAGCTGCCGGAGGAGTTACATACTATCACAATGTTGAAGAAATATTTCGACAAATGCATGGAAAGGGATGTGGGCCAAATAGGTGGGACTCGTGCAGAAGGGGCATGTTGGTCAGCATGGGCAAGTTGGGCAGAAGGGCCTGTTTCCATGCTGTTTGACTCTATGATTATATCCCAGTAAATTGTTTCTGCATCCTCTCAAGGGCACCCACGTCCTTCCTGAAGTGTGGGATCCAGAAGTGGATGCTGCAATCCAGTTGTGGCCTGTCCACTATTTAACCTACGTGACCCACAGAGCTCTTCAGCACTTCCAGTCGCTTAACGGCCTCTAGCTAAGCGACCTTTCCGATTATGCAAGGCAGCTTCCTCGGAAGTATGGTACCCAGCAATAAATCCAGCAGATGTTTACGCTCACCCCGACAAGCAGGAATTGCTGACCTCTTATGTCAAATTTGTATTTTCAATGTTTCTGGATGTGGCTAAAATGCTCCAAACTCACCAATAACATGCCACTTGACCCGGTCCTGAGTCTCCCAGCTAACGTGAGTGAACTGACATTTAAACTCTGTTTTCATTTCTCCTGATTGATGTGGGAGAGTAAATTTAATCCTTTACAGGTTCCTGCTTTTGAAGGGTATTTCATTACTAAAGGATCAATGTGACCCTAAAATAAAGCCTAATAATGCTCTCCAAATTATTTAATCGCAGATAATTCTTCTATTTCACTTTTATTTTTGATTTTCTA
Source organism: Amblyraja radiata (assembly GCF_010909765.2). NCBI lineage: Eukaryota > Metazoa > Chordata > Chondrichthyes > Rajiformes > Rajidae > Amblyraja > Amblyraja radiata. Next base: position 8,323,305 of record NC_045988.1, read on the forward strand.
ATCATTTTTTGTCACCCTTCCAATATTCTCATTTTTTTTTCCAATTGAAATCTCTTTTCTAGAATTTTATTCAGACATAGAGATTTAGTTCTTTAGCTTGTCTCTCTCCCTGAGTAAATGTACTGTTGTGTGCCACCCTCCCAGTTATTCCGGCACTATAGTTTTCATTTCTAATTAAACATTTGGCTGCAATCTTATGGTCAGTCCTAGAAGATCCTCATTGAACTGTCAAAATATATAACTCATCACAAACTAGGCCTTTTAGTGTAGGTTAGATACCTAAAAATGAGCAATTCCATGATCATACTGCTGGGTTGTAAGCAACCCAAGTGGAATATGAGGTGCTGTTCCTACAGCTTGTGTGCCGTTTCACTCCGGCAGTGGTGGAGGCCCAGTTGGTATGGGAATGGGAAGGGGAGTTAAAATAGTTAGTAACCAGGAGATCCAACTGGCCAAGTGCAAGTGTTCAACAAAACAGCAGCCCTTTCCATGTTTGGTCTCGCCAATGTAAAGCAGGCCATATGAGGAGCACCGAATGTCGTCATGAGGTTAGAGGAGGAAATGTTGCCTTTCCATGTTCTTCAGAGGCGCTGCCTGATCCATTGAGTTATTCCTGCACTTTATGTCTTTTTGTGGACGTAAATGGGACCAGCTTAAATTGGCACGGATGAGGTGGCTGAAGGATCTGGTCTTAGGGCTAAGGGACTCAAGGGATATGGGGGGAAAAGCCAGAACGGGGTACTGATTTTGGATGATCAGCCATGATCATATTGAATGGCGGTGCTGGCTCGAAGGGCCGAATGGCCTACTCCTGTACCTATTTTCTATGTTTCTATACATTCTGCATGATTCTATACAGGCTTTACCTCTAAACTTCCTGTCCAGATGAAGGGTCTTGACCTGAAATGTCTCTTGCTCATTCCCTCCACGGATGCTGCCTGACCCGTTAAGTCCCTCCAGCTCATCGTACTTATATAATATCATTTTAAACATAGAAATACCCACAACAGATGGAATTAGAAGAGACTGGGAACAAGAATTAGCTATAAAAATTTCAAAAGAGAGCTGGGATAATCATTTACTACAGGTGCATAAATGCTCGATCAATGTACGACATACGCTTATCCAATTCAAAACATTACATAGACTATATTATTCAAAAACTAAATTAAATAAAATCTTTCCTAATGTTTCACCAATCTGTGATAAATGTCTGTGTCAAGAAGCTACCATAGCGCATTCTTTTGTTTTTTTGTACAAAAATCCAAAAATTCTGGCATGGAATATTTGATATTTTTTCAAAATTTATTAAAATAAAACTGGTACCAAAACCAGAATGGATCATTTTTGGGATATCGGAAGGTATCCCTGAATTAAACGTGTATCAGAAGAATTTACTCAATTACGGGCTAATAATGGGAAAAAAGCTCATACTTAAATTCTGGAAAAATGCACCCACACCAACAATAAAAATGTGGACATCAAATATGTTTGAAACATTACATCTGGAAGAGATGAGATTCCTCTTAGCAGGTAAAGCAAACCAATTCCAAAAGACGTGATCTACGTTTATGGACCTATTACAAGCATGAGGTGCAATAGTAATTTTAAAAATAAATAAATAAATAAATGGTATCAGGACCTGGCAATGGGAGGTAAAACAACAAAAGCAGACTTGGTTGGTAGTCTTTCTGCGGAGTTCAATGTTATAATAGAGCGATTGTCCTTACTTTCTTTTTCTTTCTTTTCTAGGGTCTACTTTCTTACTTCACTTCCTTCTCTAACTTCTTTTCTAAGGGGCTTTCTTTTCCCAACACTCTCTTGCACTTCACGACTCTTGCGCACTTTCTTTACTTTCCTTACTTCTATCTATTTCTTAAAGCTTAAAAAAAATGAAGCGGTACAAAAAATGTATTAAGATATATGTGTTGTGTATTATTGTAATTTACCGTACTTCTAATAAAAATAATTAAAAAAAAAAAAAAAAAAAAAAAAAGTCCCTCCAGCTCACCATTTGTAGAACCTAGTAGATGTCTTTTGCACTCTCCATAATGCTACCACATCCGTCCTGTAGTGTGGTGAACAGAACTTAGTTTAGAAATACAGCGTGGAAACAGGCCTTTTGGCCACCGAGTCCACGATGACCATCGATCAACCATAACTAGTTCCATCCTACAAACCTACACCTCAGGGACAATTTACAAAAGCATTTAACTTACAAATCTGCACGTCTTTGGGATGTGGGAGCACCCAGATAAAACGCACCGGGTCACAGGGAGAACGTATAAACTCTGTACAGACAGCACCCATAGTCAGGATCGAACTCGGGTCTCTGGCGTTGTGAGGCAGCAACTCTACTGCTGCACCACCGTACACAATACTCTGAGTGCAGCCTGACAATTGCTTTGTACAATTGCAATGTGGTACCCTAAATGTGGACCCGTGTCCTATTTCTGTGGAGAGATGTTCTGAAGCATTACTGTTTGTCCTACCACAGATGCTGCTGTGTGTTTTCAGCTTTCTCTGTTGGTGGAGCAGAGTTGTGGCCAGCTAAATTGGCCATGTATAGTCCTCAAGCATACTTACAAAAGTATCCATTGGATAGGTTACAGCCTGGCAGTGTTCATGCTTGACAACAAGATACATGCAGTGAGCTAAGAGGTTGTTGGAATAACAGAACGTGGTCATATTAACCTTGGAACATTCACAATGACAGCAGCTAAACTAGCACTCATCAAGTTGTATCAAGTGTATCATTTGTGTGGAATCTGCAGCAAAGTGGTACACTCCTCAAAGGCCACCAAATATTAGCAGAGCTCTATCGAGAATTGTTCCTGGAACAAAAATGAAAAAGTATTCTTAACCTTTCGCAAATGAAGTTTGGGTTATGCATATATAAACTGGTCATCAAAAAGGAAATCACAGTTCTGGGCCGAGAATTCTCTGTCTAATTGGACTGGCCAAAATTCTTCACTGCAGAACTTCAAAGTTGCCTTTCAATTCCTGATTGCTTGGCATCGGATTGAGTTGCGTTGAGGCACTTAGGTTAATTGTTTGGCTTCATAGCCATCTGGACGAGTTGTCGATTGCCAACAGCTCCCAGCGAGTTCTTCATCTCTGCCAGTGTGACTTGTTCTCTTCAAAGACAATGCAAAACCCTAGTTGCTTCCCAGAGATTTTCCAGACTGTTCATCAGATGACCGGTGTTGTAGGAAACATTGCCTGAAACAGCGATGCTCACATCTTTAGCCAAACCATCGGCAAACGTCAAGACTCAAGAGTAAGAGTGTTTAGTCGACATAAGTAGCGACAACTAAATAACAAAATTCTTACTTGCTGCAACTTAATAGGTCCGTCAATGCAATAACACACATATAAATATATTAATAATCAGTAACACAATAAATTAATAACCATAATATAGGTAACCACAATGGTGTCATAATAAAGCACATAATGCAACCGAAGACATAGATCATAGAAGATCATAGTTGCTAAAGTTAGTGTTGTGCAGTGTTTGAGCCTGATAGTTACTGGGAAGAAGCTGTTCTTGAAACTGGAGGTCACGGTTTTCAGGCTCCTGTACCTTCTTGCCGATGATAGTAGTGAGATGAGAGCGTGGCCAGGGTGGTGTGGGTCTTTGATGATATTGGCTGCCTTTTTGAGGCAGCATCTCCTGTATGTCCATTCAATGGTGGAGAGGTCAGTATATGTGATGGAGTGGGCAGCGCCAATTGCTCTTTGAAGTCTCCTGCGTTGCTGAGCATTCGAGTTTGAGCAACCAGTCAGTATGTTCTCTACCCATGCACCTGTGGATGTTCGAACGAGTATTCGTCAACATACTGAATCATAGAACATAAAACATGGAATAGTACAGCACAGGAGGTCGCCATTCAACCCAAAGTGTCTGTACCCAACATGAAGTCAGGTTAAACTATTCTCACCTGCCCAACTGCGATCCATATCCCACCATACCTCTTGAATCTTCTCAATCTCCTATGGAAGCAGGGTTGTTGTTGAGCTTTCTACCTGATTGCAAAAGCAATACTTGCAGTGTTTCACGAGATTGAGATCTATGTTCAACCTCTTAGCTATCGGGATCTCATTCAAACATAATAAGTCTGCTTGGAATGCACAATATCAATGAAGATTTATTAATAATATATTAACAAACTGAAAAAATTGGCCGCATAGAATTATTTTATTAGTGTAGCACAGCTCTGTTTCAGGAGACCTTGTGCAAATATTCAATCCCACTTGAACCATCTCATTAAACTTTAGGAAGAAAAACTCACTGTGGTTGTTCATTATACACACAGCAGCCAATATTTAATGCCACTGTCTGCAGTGGGACTGAATACTGGGAGACTGGACAAGCAGGCACTTGGCTCAATGTTGCTTGCTTGCTGCCGATTCCAGCAGAATATTATTTATTGAAAGCGTTAAGATAAACGAGTGGTAGGAGGTCACCACAGGTGCGGCTGGTAGAGCTGCTGCTGCCACAAATGCTTTTCCCGCCACATAGAAACATAGAAACATAGAAAATAGGTGCAGGTGTAGGCCATTCGGCCCTTCGAGCCTGCACCGCCATTCAATACGATCATGGCTGATCATCCAACTCAGTATCCTGTACCTGCCTTCGCTCCATACCCCCTGATCCCTTTAGCCACAAGGGCCACATCTAACTCCCTCTTAAATATAGCCAATGAACTGTGGCCTCAACTACCTTCTGTGGCAGAGAATTCCAGAGATTCGCCACTCTCTGTGTGAAAAATGTTTTTCTCATCTTGGTCCTAAAAGATTTCCCCCTTATCCTTAAACTGTGACCCCCTTGTTCTGGACTTCCCCAACATCGGGAACAATCTTCCTGCATCTAGCCTGTCCAACCCCTTAAGAATTTTGTAAGTTTCTATAAAATCCCCCCTCAATCTTTTAAATTCATCCTTTTTTTCTGTCACTGCAACAAATAATTCTATCAAGGTAGACACAAAAAGCTGGAGTAACTCAGGGGGTCAGGCAGCATCTCTGCAGAAAAGGAAACGGTGACGTTTCGGGTCGAGACCCACTGAGTTACTCCAGCTTTTTGTGTCTAATTTCAGTTTAAACCACCATCAGCAGTTCCTTCCCACACAATCTACACTTTTTACGTTTACACCAAGCCAATTACAAACTTGTACGTCTTTGGAGTGTGGGAGGAAACCAAAGTTCTCTGAGAAAGCCCACACGGGTCACGAGGAGAACGTACAAACTCCATACACTCATGCACCCGTAGCCAGGATCAAACCTGGGTCTCTGCCGCTGTAAGCACTGTAAGGCAGCAACTCTACTGCTGCACCATCAAACCTAGTGTGCAGGATAGTGCTAGTGTATGGGGTGATCTATGGTTGGCGTGGACTCGGTGGCCCAAAGGGCCTGTTTCTACGTTGTATGTCTAAACTAAACTAATAAACTAAACTAAGAGGGTTTATCTGTGTACATTTAATTCTATCAAGGTAGTTAGGCAGGAATTGACTTTGATAAATCCCTCCTGGCTTTCTCTAATCAATCCCCACTTGCCCCTGATATATCTTCCCACAATATTCCCTGTCGCTGAGGTTCAAATGATCTGTGTGGTTAAGTGTAACATTTCCAGTTTTCTGCCCTTAAGGTAACAGTTCAATCTACAAATGTTTGTAAGATTATTACCAGAATTTCAACGTTGATTTCCTTTCCTTCTAGTCACTGATATTCTTATTTGCTGCAGACTTACAGGCACATTACTGCAACAACACAACAAATAAATATGCAATCATCAATATTACAATCAATCATCAGTTGTACGAGCTAACCAGACCACAATAGTGCAAGTCGAAGGACTTAGTGCAACCTTATACAAAGTCCACAGTGGTTTGGTGCCGAGGTAGGTTTGTGGTTTGTTTAGTTTTGTTTAGTGATACAGTGTGGAAACAGGGCCTTCAGCCCACCCGAATCCACGCCAACCGGCGATCCCCGTACACTAGCACTATCTTACACACTAAAGTCAATTTACACAGCCCTACCTGTGTCTTTTTAAGTTCCCTGACTGGCTCTGGGTGGACGCTGCAAGGTAGAGAGAGAGAGAGAGACAGGGGAGAGAGAGAGGAAAAGGAGAAATGGAGAGAGGGAGAGATGGAGAGACGGAGGGAGGGAGGAAGGGGAGAGGGAGAAAAGGAGAGGGAGTGGGAGTGGGAGAGGGAGAGGGAAAGGAGGAGGAAGTGGGAGTGGGAGATGGAGATGGAGATGGAGATGGAGATGGAGATGGAGATGGAGATGGAGAGGGAGAGGGAGAGGGAGAGGGAGAGGGAGAGGGAGAGGGAGAGGGAGAGGGAGAGGGAGAGGGAGAGGGAGAGGGAGAGGGAGAGGGAGAGGGAGAGGGAGATGGAAAGGGAGAGGGAGAAGGGCACAAACACAGAAACATGTGGATCACAAAATCAAAGAAGCACTGTGAAAATGGTCACGTGACTGAAATCTGGTGAGAGCAGAGCTGAAGATAACTTCATGGCTATGTTGTGTGGCCTTGAGAATTCAACGTGTCTGGGAATGGTTGTTTTGCAAAGAGACTATGTGATGAGAAGGAAAATATGAACATGGTACACAATTAAGAACTCCCTCGCCTGATAAGGACAGAAAATGTGTTTTGTTTATTCAGCTCTTGGATGAGAGACAACTTGAAATGTTTGACTTTGTTGTGAGAGCCTTGGGTTAGAACAAAGGCTTCCTTTAGAAGATTGAAAGCGCAGTCCGATATATCTGTGGCAACAAAGGGACTACAGATGCTGGAATCTTGAGTAAAACATTAAGTGCTGGAGGAACTTAGAGTCATAGAATCATACAACATGGAAACAGGCCCTTCAGTCCAACTTGCTCACGCCCAGCATCATGCCCCATCTACACTGGTCCCACCTGCCTGCTTTTGACCCATATCCCTCTAACCCTATTCTATCCATGTACTTGTCCAAATGTTCTTTTAAACATACCTCCTCTGACAGCATGTTCCATATACCCACCACCATTTGTGTAAAAATGTTGTCCCTCAGATTCCTATTAAATCTTAAAGCATGCAAACCAAAGCTTTTCACTGTACCTTGGTACGTGCACAAATAATAAAACTATTCCTAAACCTAAATCAAAGATGCTGCCTGACCCGTTGAGTTACTCCAGCACTTTGTGTTTTGCTCTACAGGGTGTAAGCTTATCCATTGGCCTGATTGTATAGAGACTCAGCTTTTAATGCATGTTTATTTGTGGGATGATGCAGTGTGCTCATTGATTGACACACTTCCTACATTATTACAGCAGCTACCCTTCAGAAGTGCCTCATTGGCTGTGAAACACAAATTGTGACAAACGCTATGTAAATGGCAGTACAGTGGTGCATAGGTAGTTGCCGTCTTACAGCGCCAGAGACCTGGGTCTCGGGTCCGATCCTGACTATGGGTGCTGTCTGTACGGAGTTTGCACGTTCTCCCCGTGACCTGCGTGGGTTTTCTCCGATTTCTTCGGTTTCCTCCCACCCACCAAAGACGTACAGGTTTGTAGGTTAATCAGCTTGGCATAAATGTAAATTGTCCCTAGTGTGTGTAGGATAGTGTTAGTGTGCGGAGATCGCTGGTCAGTGCCGCCTCGGTGGGCCGAAGGGCCTGTTTCAGCGCTGTATCTCTAAACTAAACTAAGCTGAATGTAAAAGGTTCTCTCGACATTATTATAATGTGTTGGGTGGACCTGCATGCTTCGATGCACTGTAATCTTAGTTTATCAACCCTATTAACCTTGTCATTCACAATTCACCACCCAGCATCATTGCGTTAAGACTGAAGCAATGACTTTAATTTACATTGCAATTTGAGCAACAATATTGCCATGGCTTTAAGAACATTTCAATAAATCATTGGCATTCAGATTTACTTCCTGAAAACACATTATCTCAGGGAAAAGTTACCGGGACTTAATGGAGGAAAGACTCAAATATAATTGTAGGAAAATGAAACTAATTGGCTAATTTTAAACAGGGAAATTACAATTTTGAATTTATCTTTTATCATCAAATCATGAGGAATTACTAAAGCAATTGGTCATAATGTGTCTCAAACACTTGAAGCTAATTGAATAAGATGAACATTTTTGTAACATGATTGAATTTGGTGTTAATTAATTTGAATGCCTTTTTACTAAGTATTTTGCTTAAGTTTGTTACAAAGGCATTTCCAACCTTGCAAAGCTGGCAGTTGAGCAAATTTGTATTTCTAACAATTTTAATGGAAATTTCTATCAGAGGAAGTCAACCAATTGCTCCAAACCCCACCAGCAATTTACTAATCCCTCTCATTTTCGCCAATTATTAATGTAAAATTAAAATATGTTAATCCACATGAGTGAATAGCTTTTGTATCAGTAAAGTCTCTGTTTAACAGATTGTTGTTGCAATTCTTAGCCACTATTCTAAGAACATAAAAGTGTAAGTAATGCCCCTGTCCCACTTAGGAAACCTGAACGGAAACCTCTGGAGACTTTGCGCCCCACCCAAGGTTTCCGTGCGGTTCCCGGAGGTTTTTGTCAGTCTCCCTACCTGCTTCCACCACCTGCAACCTCCGGCAATCACCTGCAACCTCCGGGAACCGCACGGAAACCTTGGGTGGGGCGCAAAGTCTCCAGAGGTTTCCGTTCAGGTTTCCTAAGTGGAACAGGGGCTTAACGGAGGCAGAGTAGGGTACTCAATCCCCCGAGATTCTCTGTTGCTCAACGAGATTAGTTACAGGGAGGGAGTGCAGCGTAGATTCACCAAGTTTATACCCGGGATGGCGGGTCCGACATGTGATGGGATCGACTGGGTTTATATTCACTGAAATTTAGAAGGATGAAGCCGGATCTTATAGAAACATATAAAATTCTTAAGGGATTGGACAGGCTAGATGCAGGAAAAATGCTCCCGATGTTGGGGGAGTCCAGAACCAGGGGTCACAGTCTAATAATATGCGGTAGCCATTTAGGACAGAGATGAGGAAGAACATTTTCAGCCAGAGAGTTCTGAATCTGTGGAATTTTCTGCCACAGAGGCATGGGAGGCCAATTCGCTGGATGTATTAAAGAGGGAGTTAGATATAGCTCTTAGGGCTAACGGAATCAAGGGATATGGGGAAAAACCAGGATCAGGGTACTGATTCTGGATGATCAGCCATGATCATATTGAATGGCGGTGCTGGCTCGAAGGGCCACATGGCCTACTCCTGTACCTACTTTCTATATTGCTACGTTTCTATAGAGCTGTACAGAACCAAAAACCAACCCTTCGGCTCACCTTGCAATGCTGATCAAGTTGGCATATTGAGCTAGTCCCATTTGCCTGCATTTGGCCCATTGCCCAATAAACCCTTCCTATCCATATTTCTGTACAATGCCTTCTAAAAGTCCTGCACACTTTCCCATACAAATGTTTTATGATTCCCAAACTGTCCAATTGGTTTCAATCCTGAATATCTCCAGCGATTGAGTGTGCACATATCTGTAAACCTATGGATTTTATGGTAATGTATAGCATTGAAATAGGACAATTAAACCATTGGAGACAATGGGTGGCAGGTTAAGTGGACGGACAATGGCAATGGCAGAGAAATACAGAGTGGAGTGGCCTATATCTTCAATGCTCCTTTTACATTCTGGAATGTATACTGGAACAGCATGAACCAAGTGCTGGAGTAACTTAGTAGTTCAGGCAGCATCTCTACAGAACGTGGATAGGTGATGTTTTGGGTTGAAAAAAGTCTACAGAGAAGAATAAAAGGACCTGCCTTTAAAAAGGAGAAGAGCGGGAATTTTTTTAGTCAGACGGTGGTGAACCTGTGGAATTCATTGCCACAGAAGACAAAGGATATTTTGAAGGCCGGGATTGATAGATTCTTGATTAGTACGGGTGCCAGGGGTTATGGGGAGAAGGCAGGAAATGGGGGTAGAGAGGGCAAGATCGATCAGCCACGATTGAATGGCAGAATAGACAATGGATTGAATGGCCTATTTCTGCTCCTATAATTTATGAACCTTATGTTCTCCAGAGATGCTGTGTGACCTGCTGAGTTACTCCAGCACTTGACGTCGTTCTTTGCATTGACCAGCATCTGCAGTTCTTTGTTTCTATAGTAGGAAAGACAATTTCCATGTAAACTGGTGTTTGTCATGTTGTAAGAAACATAGAAACATAGAAAATGGGTGCAGGAGGAGGCTTCTGCCCATATCCCTTGATTCCACTAGCCCCTAGAGCTCTATCTAACTCTTGTAGTTGCAAGCTGTGGCATTTTGATGGTTGTCGAGAATTGTTCAGTGAATCATTTCACCCGACCATTGAGTCATGTTCAATTGAGTTCATTATCATCTGCACAAGTACGGTAAAGTACAGGTATAATAAAAAATCTTGCTCACAGCAGCATCACAGGTACCTAGATTCAGACAAGATGCAAACAAATATACATGAATAATACATAAATCATGCATACATTTGATATGACAGAGAAAATAAACAAGACATTTGTGCAAAAAATGCACAACTAGAAAACAAACCCATGCTGGTGCAAGAGATGGGCTGTAGTGCTGCATTGCCGAGTTTGGATTAGGTTGGTTCAATGACCTGATGGTTGTGGGAAATAAACTGTTCCCCATGTTGGGGGAGTCCAGAACCAGGGGCCACAGTTTAAGAATAAGGGCAAGGCCATTCAGAACGGAGATAAGGAAAAACTTTTTCACCCAGAGAGATGTGAATCTGTGGAATTCTCTGCATCAGAAGGCAGTGGAGGCCATTTCTCTGGATGCTTTCAAGAGAGAGTTATATATAGCTAACGGAGATATATGGCGGGGAAATGGGGAGAAGGCAGGAACGGGGGACTGATTGTGGATGATCAGCAATGATCACAATGAATGGCGGTGCTGGCTCAAAGGGCCGAATGGCTTACTTCTGCATCTATTGTCTATTGTCTATTGGAACTTCAGGCTTCTCTGTACCTCCTGCCCGACGATAGTAGCGAGAAGAGGGCACGGCCAGGATGGGAAGAATTTGAGATAACAAGGAACAGAAAATAACTACAGATGCCACCTTCTCGAGACAGTGTCTAGCGTAGATGCTTTCAACGATGGGGTGGGCTGGGCCCGTGATGGACTGGGCTGAGTCCACAGTTCTCTGCTGCCTCTTGCGTTTGTCGGATGTGTGTCGGAATTGCCATGCCAGGCCGTGATGTGACCTGCGTGCAGTACATCTGCGGTGGTTTGTTGGAGTATGTCACCATTATGGGTATAAAACATTGCATTCATCAATTGATGGCCAAGCACTAATTAATTCATGGAGACCTGTTCTCAGTTAATTCGTGCTGCCAGCTTTTCTCAGCATGAGGGCTCCTTACTTGTTAAACAGAGTTATTTGAGGGAACCCACGCCACACATGGGGATAATAAATAATTAACTGGATGATTAGGAGGGGAGTGGAGGTGGTGGAGGAGGAAGTGTTCCGGTTGGTAGGTAGCAATCTCTTATGTGTGCTCGGCAAGAACATTATAGTTACAAATTTGGTTTATGATTATGTTACAGCTGTTGCATAGAGATCAGTGCATGCATATACGAAATGAAAGTTGTTTAAAACTGTTGGACATTTGAGCTGAATTACTGCGACAAACATTTGCCCACGATTGTTAGTTTTCATTGGAATTGCCTTACGTATGAGGCCTGAGGTGATGTTAATTTAAACCAAACTAATATACGCTACATGCGAGTGAGCACGTTAATGACAACTGGTGACGAAGGGTTTATCTGACGCTGTGATAAGGGCATGTGGAAAAAACAGGCTTGAAACCTCATTCGCAGCAATCTGGAGAACGTGTTAGTTTGGTAGTGTGGTGCATAGAGTTGTAGGGCCACAGAGCCATGCAACGTGGAAACAGGCCCTTCGGCCCAATGCCCATGCCAATCTACTTGCCCCATTTACACTAGTCCCACCTGCCTGTGCTTAGCCCTTTTACCCATCAAAACCTATCCTATCCATGTACTTGTACAAATGTTTCTTAAACGTTGTGATAGTACCTGCCTCAACTATGTCCTCAGGCAGCTTGTTCCATATACCGACCACCTTTATAGTCTTCCCCCCCACCTCTCCCCCCTTCACCTTAAGCCTCTGTCCTATAGTTGTTGCTTTCCCTCCTCTGGGTGCCTTATTGACTCTGTGCATTAACCTGATCTATTCCTCTCATAATTTAAAGCCTCTATAAGATCAGCCCTCATCCTCCAGCGCTCCAAGGAATACACAGAGTGATGTAAAAATTTATGTTTTGTTCATTATTGGCATGTGTACTGAAGTACAGTGAAAAGCTTTATTTGGCATGCTATCTAAGACTGAATAATACTATAGATTAATACAATCAAGCTAAATGCAAGTACAATAGGTAGAGGTCATGATTTGGTAGTAAGGACCCTGGGATGAAGTCCTTCAGTTAATGGATGATCAGGAGTTGAGTTTGATCAAGTGAGAAGAACAACTATCTTCGTTGGCGGAAGCAGAACTGTATTAGTTGGGAGGAACAGCGGAACGTACAAGCTCCGTACAAACAGCACCTGTAGTCAGGATAGTACCCAGGCCACTGGCGCTGTAAGGCAGCAACTCTACCGCTGCGCCACCGTGCCGCCCCCACTGTGTCACTATAGGAATGGGTAGGGGAGTTAAAATACAGAATATCGTTCTCAGCATTGTGCCAGACTCCAACCTCCCGCCATTCACAGTGACTTTGTCACCACACCTTGAAGTAAATTAAAGGAAAAATCCTCCACCTAAATATATTCTCCACAGTGCCGAGTTCAGCTGTTGATGCAGGCAGTTAGCTTATATTCTGGCTATCACCGAGTGCCTGGGTCATCGCTGGTTGGCTGACAGATGAAGTTAGTCATGAGTTTAAAACATCAAAACACGCTGTGAAGAGCAACAATCGTCTCCTAGTGCACTAGCTTCCAATAGCAGGAGGATCCGCTGGTCTAATTAATGAAATTACTGCCATGCACATTAGCTGCAGGTGAATCAAGAGAAGGTCGTCCTTGAATAATGCCTGCAACTAATTTATTTTGAGAAACTAAAGTCATTATAAAGTTCAGACGTATTATCTTTTAAATCAGCCTAAAGTGGCCTTTATTTAGCCAGTAATAGACATTGCTAGCTAAGCGTTATTTTTTTTTTGCTAACTCTTTGCCTTCTATACTACATGCAGTAGAAAACAAGAGGAGATCTTTGGGAGATGACTGGGCTCTCCATGAGATCCCGTATGAGAGGGGACAGAGTGGGTAATCTGGTGCATCTGATATTACTCCTTGTAGAGGAACAGCTAATGCATGCTTTCAGGAGAAATGATGAAAGTGCATGGTCATAGAGTCTCACAGCACCGAAACAAGCCCTTTGACCCAATTCATTCTTGCCGATGATCTTAGTCAAGAGTGTTTTATTGTCATATGTCCCACATAGAACAATGAAATTCTTTTTTACAGCAAAAGTTTAGTTTATGTACAGTATATATACACACATATAGACACACACACACAAACACACACATATATATACATACCCATAAAAAAATAAGCAATAATAGTGCAAAAAGACAAAACTAGTCCCATTTGCTGCATTTGGCCCCTGTCCCTCTAACCCTTTCCAAGAGAGCGGTCATGACTGCACATCTACCTCAAGAGACCTTTGAACGTGTGCGGGAATCGCCTGTCGGCGCGGACTCGGTGGACCAAAGTGCTGTATCTCTAACCGAAACTAAACTAAAATGAATCCCTCTGAAATGTTACCTCAAGTGCATGGAGGGATAAGGACCAAACACGGGCAAGTGGGACTGGTGTAGCTGGGACATGTTGGCCACAATGGGCAAGTTGGGCCGAAGGGCCTGTTTCCACACTGTATCACTCTATGACTGGGCCTCTATGGCATCACAGTAGAGACCAGAGTTTAAAAAAAGAAGCTGTTTAAGCCAATGAAAGGCTCTATAGAAATGTAGAATATTCTTTATCATAATGTTTCAACTAAGGTAAAAAATAACATTAGAAGTGAACTCTGTGCAGGTTCCTTGATAACTAATTAATCTGGGTAATGTTTCTTTCAGAATCCACGTTACAGTGCCACGATGATGGAATGTCGCTGAACTTGTGTCGAGATTTGATGTAAGAGAGCCATCGCTTGTCAGTGCCGACAGCAAACTACATCCTAGAGTTAATTACCTGCTTCAAATAAACTGGATTATTTCCTGTTTCAAATAAACTGGATCAAAGTCCTTGAGTGTTGCTTTAACGGGGTAACATGCAGTTTAGCCAACACAATGAGAACTTGCAGTGATGGTTTTATATATGGCCTGACCTCTTGACATCTGAGATCCTCTAAAAATCCTGTCCACTCTAACAGCAAAAACATTCTAGGATATTTTTAACATGAAAAGAGTTTCATATATGTTCATACGTAATAGGAGAAGAATTAGGCCATTCGGCCCATCAAGTCTACTTTGCCATTCGATCATGGCTGATCTATCTTTCCCTCTTCAACCCAATTTTCCTGCCTTCTTTCCATAACCCGACACCCGTACTAATCAAGAATCTATCTATCTCTGCCTTAAAAATATTCATTGACTTCAATATATCCATTGAAAATATCCATTGACTTCAATATATCCATTGAAAATATCCATTCAAGTGAGCATTGAGCTTCTTTGGATTGCCAATATCATGTTCTTGAAGAAGGGTCCTGACCCAAAACGTCATCTGTCCATTCCCTCCCTAGATGCTGCCTGACTCACTGTGTTTTGCTTAAGATCCTAACATCTACAGTTCCCTGTGTCTCACTACTGTGTCCTAGTTTGACTATCCAATCTTTTGGTATTTGTAACAATGCCTAGATACCACTAGTGATGTGAGGTTAATTATTTCTGAAATCAGATTTCTGAAATAATTAACTTAAATTATTTCTGAAATCAAATTTCTCAGCTTGCACGAGAGTGAACCCATTGAAAAATCAATGCAAGATTCCTCTGTTTATTTACTACTGTAAATTTAATCTAAATAGATCAATGCTTCAATTAAAATAGAAACATTTACATGGATAAAACAGGTTTACAGGGATATGGGCCAAACTCAGGCAGGTGGGACGAGTGTAGATAGGACATGTTGGCCGTTGTGGGCAATTTGGGCAGAAGGGCCTGTTTCCACACAGTAAAACTGTCACTCGATAACAGAGAACATCTAAATTTTCAAGAGTCTTTAATTGGCATATGTACTGACAACAGATAAATTCTTACTTGCGACAGCTTAACTCAACACACATAAATAATATATCAGAGGTACAAAAAAAAGTCTTTAGTACAGCCAAAGATAAATGACATAGAACTTTGAGCATTGAACAGCGCAGCACAAGAACAGGCCCTTCAGCGCACAATGTCTGTGCTAACCATGATGCCAAGACCATCTCTTATCTACCTGCACATAATTCACATCCCTCCATTCCCTGTATATTCATATGCCTATCCTAAATTCTCTTAAATGTCATTATCATATCTGCCTCAACCACCACCCTTTATGTGGAAGACTTGCCTCACACATCTCCTTTAAACTTTGCCCCACTCACCTTATAGCAATTCTCTCTAGTACTTGATTTTCCCATCCTGGGAAAAAAGGTTCAGACTGTGCCTCACCTACCTATGCCTCTCATCATTGTATATACTTCTACCAGGTCTCTCTGCAACCTCTGGCATTCCAGAAAAAAACAATACAACTCTGTCTCACCTCTCCCTGTAGCTTGTACCCCCTAATACAGGCATAATTTTGGTAAACCTCCTCGGCACCCTCTCCAAAGACTCCACATCCTTCCTGTAATGAGGTGACCAAAGTTGCATGCAGTACTCCAAATGTTCCTCAAAATCCCTGTATGATTGCATTCTCTTAACCTTAGCACGGTTCCCTTTTTTTGGCCAAGTTTATGACCTTTTAGATCATCGTTTGTGAACTGTGGAACTGGTTAACTGATGTTTAGGGGAGGGAGGGGGGAGTGTAAGTATGTTACCTAAAATTAGAGAATTCAACGTTCATATCGCTGGTTTACATGAAGCAAAATATGAGATGCTGTTCCTCCAATTTGCTTGTTGCCTCACTATGGCAATGGAGGAGGCCCAGAACAGAAAGGTCAGTAAGGGAATGGGAATGGGAGTTAAAATAGTTCAAGCTTATGGAGATGTGCTCACTTTCCACAAAATGCCCTTCCATTGAAACATCAGCCACCTGGCCTGGCTCATTTCCCAACATAAGTTTTGGTTTAGTTTAGTTTAGTTTAGAGATACAGCGCGGAAACAGGCCCTTTGGCCCACCGAGTCTCCACCGACCAGCGATCCCCACACACTAACGCTACCCTACACACACTATAGACAATTTTGCACATACATGAAGACAATTAACCTTCATACCTGTACGTCTTGGGAGTGTGGGAGGAGACCGAAGATCTTGGAGAAAACCCACACAGGTCATGTGGAGAACATACAAACTCCGTACAGTCAGGATCGAAGGATAAGATCCAGTACTTTCCCATCTAGTGTTGGAATATCCACGTGTAGTTTTACCAAACACTCACAAATTCTGCCCCGTCTGAGTCTTTGGCAATAAGCGAGTCTCAGTCAGACATTCCACAGAGGTTGATGGTTGCTGAGGTTAGTTTTGTGCAAGTGTTGAATGAGATTAATACTGTGGACAATCTCCATCCTTGGATGTGTATGTTTTGCATATGTATAATAATTTCTCTTCTGTCAAAACTGCTGGTGCTTCATTCCTTTACTCATAATATTTGTTTTCATTAGAAACTTTACAGTCAGCTATATGTTTTAACAGGAAGATCTGCTCTGGCAAATTTATGACTTGTCTTTTGGCAGGCTGGAATCATTACCCTGAATCTTTCTCAGCTGCCATCAATCACAGGGGACACACTCTTGAATGATGCATCACTCCTTGTCATAGCTTTTTCCATTTTTAAGTCCCCCAGAAATT
Source organism: Amblyraja radiata (assembly GCF_010909765.2). Taxonomy (NCBI): domain Eukaryota; kingdom Metazoa; phylum Chordata; class Chondrichthyes; order Rajiformes; family Rajidae; genus Amblyraja; species Amblyraja radiata. The sequence goes on from NC_045988.1 coordinate 8,340,351, forward strand.
AGATTATATTCCCAGTATTTTATCATTCACAAAATCCTGTGTCAGTGGTAGCTAATTGCCTTTCCAATATTAATTGCGTCTGTATCTTCTGATACTCGTCCTTTTGTAACAGCCTGCGGTACTGACATCTTTTATGATTGTATGGGTCTGTTGCATTTCCATGCTTGGGTTACAAAGTGGCCATCCTCTCTGCTTCCATTTCACTCAGTTATTCTCCAATGCACCCATACGAAGCAAGCAGATCCCACTCCTTAAGGGCTGTCTCTCTCATTCAAATCTGCCCTCGTTTCATTTCCAACCTTAACCTGTCTGATCGAAGTTATTTTCACCTATAAAGTCCATACCTAGGGCAGCACAGTGGCGCAGCTGGTAGAGCTGCTGCCTCACAGCACAAGAGACCCGGGTTTGATACTGACCTCGGGTACTGTCTGTGTAGAGTTTGCACACTCTCCCTGTGACTATGTGGGTTTTCTCCGGGTACTCCAGTTTCAATAGACAATAGGTGCAGGTGTAGGCCATTTGGCCTTTCGAGCCAGCACCGCCATTCAATGTGATCATGGCTGATCATCCCCAATCAGTACCCCGTTCCTGCCTTCTCCCCATATCCCCTGACTCCGCTATTTTTAAGAGCCCTATCTAGCTCTCTCTTGAAAGCATCCAGAGACCCTGCCTCCACCGCCCTCTGAGGCAGAGAATTCCACAGACTCACCACTCTCTGTGAGAAAAAGTGTTTCCTCGTCTCCGTTCTAAATGGCTTACTCCTTATTCTTAAACTGTGGCCCCTGGTCCTGGACTCCCCCAACATCGGGAACATGTTTCCTGCCTCTAGCGTGTCCAAGCCCTTAACAATCTTATATGTTTCAATGAGATATCCTCTCATCCTTCTAAACTCCAGAGTGTACAGACACAGCTACTCCATTCTCTCAGCATATGACAGTCCCGCCATCCCGGGAATTAACCTTGTTTCCTTCCACGTCCCAAATACGTGAGGGCTTGTAGGTTAATTGTCCTCTGTAAATTGCCCCCTCGTGTGTAGGGAGTGGATAGGAAAGTGGAATAACATAGAAGTTGTGTGAACATGTGATCGATGGTCAACGTGGACTCGGTGGGCCGAATGGCCTGTTTCCACGGTGTATCTCCAAACTAAACTAAAACTATTCTAAAAGGACACAAAGTAGGGACCCGAAACATCACCTATTGATGTTGCCTGACCTACTGAGTTACTCCAGTACCTTGTGTTCCTGACCACAAATGATATCTGTACGGAGTTTGTATATGTATGGAGTTTCCAAAGACGTACAGGTTAGTAGGTTAATTGGCTTCTGTAAATTGCCCCCAGTGAGTAAGATAGAACTAGTGTACAGATGATCACTGGTCAGCATGGGCATGGTGGGCTGAAGGATCTTTTTCCATGCTGTATCTTTAAACTAAGCAAAACTAAAGCAGAATTTTTTTTAAACTAATTTTTTTAATTGTTCCTGCAGGATTTGCTAATGCTTAGCAACTCCTGTTCACCCTCGCTCTGTGAATGTTAAAATGTCCCAAGGGGCCAAAGATCTAGACAATAGTTTCCAAATGCACTTTAAAAAGCAGATTTACAGATAAGATGAAATGAAACACAAAAACAGAGAAAAATAACACAAGCCATAATAAGGAGAATGGAGACACTGGGGAAGCAATATTTTTGACACCATGAAACATTGGGTGGCGCACTGGCACAGCTGGTAGAGCTGCATCCCCACATGCCAGAGACCCGGGTTCAATCCTAATCTTGGGCACTGTGTGTCTGTGGGACTTTCATGTTCTTCATGTGACCACGTGGGTTTCCTCCTGGTGCTCTGGTTTCCTCCCACATCCCAAAGATGTGCAGGTTTGTAGGTTGCCCCTGGTGTGTAGGGAGTGGATGGGTAAGTGGGATAACATAGAACTATTGTGAACAAGTGATCGACTCGATGGGCGGAAAGGCCTGTTTCCATGCTGTAACTTTCAATTAATAAATCAATCAATCAATTTGGATGAAAGGCTTCAAGTATTCTGAAATATATCCCCCACACCAAACCTGCGATCAGTTCCTCGCTGTCAGTAATCACCTCCCTGGCCCAGTCAATAGATTGGCCCAGTAGACAACCGGGAAAAAAACACACATCACACCAAACACGTTCTCAATGTCAAGTGAACAGACTTTTTACCATCAACCAATCCTATCATTAGCATCATCTAAAACAATTCTAATTAATTTGTTAATCCTGACCTACCTTTTAGAACTCTTGTCAGTTCAAAATTATTAGTTTTGTTCTCATTAAGTGCACTTGACTTGCTCCTTTTTAAAATAGATTTGAATGTTTCTCCCACTGGCCATGTTAAGCTAGCTGTCTGTTAATTCCCGTGATTGTTATTTGACCTTTATCTCAAGGCGCGAATAAAATTAAGATATTTTCTTATTTTCAGGAATATTCCTGTCTTCTCTGAATTAGAAAATACTTTACTGCATTGCTCCCTCCGTTTTTTTTCACCTTGGTTTTGTATCCTTCAATACATTCCGAACAACCTCCTATGTTAAAAATCAGGCATCTGTTTTGAGCAGGAGATATAGACAATGGTTCAGATTCCTTTCATGAGTAACTATTGCTTGTTAGTACAAACTAAAGTTTCTGTTTAAGAAGGAACTGCAGATGCTGGAAAATCGAAGGTGGACAAAAGTGCTGGAGAAACTCAGCGGGTGCAGCAGCATCTATGGAGCGAAGGAAATAGGCAATGTTTCGGGCCGAAACGTTGCCTATTTCCTTCGCTCCATAGATGCTGCTGCACCCGCTGAGTTTCTCCAGCGCTTTTGTCTAACTAAAATTTCTGGTTGTTGCGCGACATTTAGAAAGAGCGCGAAAGAGCTTCACCAGGATGTTACCTGGGCTTGTGGGCTTTAGTCAGAGAAAGTTTGGATAAGCTGGGACCTTTTTCCTTTGGAGCGTAGGAGGCTGAGGGGTGAAGTTAATGAGGGGTTCAAGATCACGAGGGGCACGGATAAAGTGAACACTCAGAGACTTTTTCCCAGGGTAGAGGATTCTAAAACTAGAGGGCATAGGCTTAGGGCAATGGAGAAAGCCAAGGAGAGAGACACTTGCGCAATGCATCAAAGAACCAGCGCAGGTTTTGCATGAATATTTGCAGCGTGGGCTGCACTCCGAACCTTCCAACTCAGTGGCAAGAGTGAACTCACCTGAGCAACCTCTCACACTGCTGTAGGATTGGGAAGTAGTTTAGATTAGTTTGTTATTATTGTCACATGTACCGAGGTACAGTGAAAAAAAATGTTTGTTGCGTGCTATCCAATCGGTGAATAGGCTGTACAAGATTGTCCACAGTGTACAGATACAGGATAAAGGGAATAACGTTTAGTGCAAGATAAAGTCCAGTAAAGTCTGATTAAAGAAAGTCCGAAGGTCTCCAATGGGGTTGATGGTTGGTCAGGACCACTCTCTAGTTGGTGATAGGATGGGTTCAGTTGCCTGATAGCAGCTGGGAAGAAACTGGCTCAACACAGAGGACAATAGAGCTAACACAAAACTAGTAAAACTGACAGCACCCTAATGCCCATAAATTGAGCATGGAATGATGAGGAATGGGATTAATAAGGAATGATAATGTATGGAGATACTGTATCTGTAGTAGGTCATGCTGGATCAGAGTGAAACATCTGACCTTGGCTGAGAACACTAGAGAACTAAACATTGCATGAATGGTACTTCTGTAATGTTGGCTTTCTCTGCTAATGAATCTTTGGGGTATTTTATAATGCAAAGCATAACATGCTTGAGTACTCAAACTGGCTGAAGAAAGGTTTGTCCCTGTGTTTCTAAATGCTAAGCCCTGCTCACGGGGAGAAGTGGAGCAGCTGGGCGTTCTGATTTCATTTACAGAATCATTTCTGTCTCTGTGACTCAGACGCCAGTCCCTCTGGGATTCGCTCGGCTGTAATCAGCAACTCAAGTCTTGGAGAACGAGGCACTGCAGGCTATTCACTATCAGACACCCATTTACAGAGGTTGCTGGTGCAGTCATTAACCAGATGCTGGGCTGTGTAGCTGAGGTCACTCTGTTGCTCTGGTCTCCATAGACATCCTTGGGCACCAGTTGTGTTGTTAATGAGACTGGCCAGCACTGAGTGATGGAAATCTTGTAACGACTTGTATAAATCTACAGATCCAATGCTGCACTTTATCACTTGCCCATTGTTAGGACACATCCCTTCTTGTAAAGGGAGGAATAGTTGAGAAAAGTGGATGTGCCCTGCTGTGCAAGTTTTGGGACAGGTAATTACTTGGTTTAAGTTGAGTTTTATTATTGTCAGGTGTAACGAGGTACAGAAAAAAGCTTCGTTTTGCATGCTACCCAAAACCAGGACAGCTGATATCCAGGCTATAGTCATAGACATGATTTTGTGATCTACACAGGTCCTTGGTTACTACATGTCTCATGTTACATGGGAAGTGCATGTACACAGGTCATTACCAGTAGCAGTGCAGGTCATTTAGAACATAGAACAGTACAGCACAGGAACAGGCCCTTCAGCCCACAACTTCTGTGCCGAACATGATAATAATAATAATAATAATAATAATGGATGGGATTTATATAGCGCCTTTCTAGAATACTCAAGGCGCTTTACATCGCATTATTCATACATTCCTCAGTCACACTCGGTGGTGGTAAGCTACTTCTGTAGCCACAGCTGCCCTGGGGCAGACTGACGGAAGCGTGGCTGCTAATCTGCGCCTACGGCCCCTCCGACCACCACCAATCACTCACACACATTCACACACAGGCAAAGGTGGGTGAAGTGTCTTGCCCAAGGACACAACGACAATATGCACTCCAAGCGGGATTCGAACCGGCTACGTTCCGGTCGCCAGCCGAACACTTAGCCCATTGTGCCATCTGTCGCCCTAAATGCCATGATAGATTAATCTCCTCTGGCTGCATGCGATCCATAGCCCCCCATTCCTTGCTTATCTATGTGCCTATCTAAAAGACTCTTAAATGCCACTATCGTATCTGCCTCCACCACTATCCCTGGCAGCACGTTCCAGGTACCCACCACTCTGTAAATAACTTTGGCCCTCTCACTTTAAATGCATGCCCTTGAGTCTTTCACATTTCCACCCTGAGGAAATGTTTGGGTGGTTATAAAAATATCTGGGATGCTTTTGTTGTTAACTAATGCAAAGAATATTAAAACAGGGAGGTTATGCTAGAACTGTACATAACACCAGCTAGACCACAGCCTCCTGTTCCAGCCATTTCACAGAGTGCAAATAAGATCTTAAAGGATGCCTGCCTGATCTGCAAATTTCTAGTTATGAGATTGGAACGAATGTCTTGTTTTCTTTTAACACAAAGTTGAGAGAGACAAGGATGTTAGAGATTATGGGGAGAATGCTTATGGGGAGAAAGTACAGGTGTCAGAGGTTATGGGGAGAAGGCAGGAGAATGGGTTAGGAGGGAGAGAAAGATCAGCCATGATTCAATAGATGATTGGTAGACTTGAAGGGCCGAATGGCCCAATTCTACTCCTCTCACTTATTCACACAAAGGGTGGTGGGTGTATGGAACAAGCTGCCAGAGGAGGCAGTTGAGGCTGGGACTATCCCATCATTTAAGAAACAGTTAGACAGGTACATGAATAGGACAGGTTTGGAGGGATATGGATCAAGTGCAGGCAAGTGGGACTAGTGCAGCTGGGACCTTGTTGGCCGGTGTGGGCAAGTTGGGCCGAAGGGCCTGTTTCATCACTCTGTGACTAAGACCTTATGACCTAAATGAGGTGCACCAAGAATGAGGGACCTAAATTAGAGTAAAGAGGATGTTGTTGAACTGGAAAGGGTGCAAAAAAGATTCAGGAGGATGTTTACTGATCTTTTGAGAAGCATGGATAAGGACATAAGGTCATCGGGTATGGAAGTTGAATTAGGCCATTCGGCCCATCAAGTCTACTCCACCATTCAATCATGGCTGATCTATCTTTCCCTCCTAACCCCATTCTCCTGCCTTCTTCCATAACCCCTGATACCTGACCTTCAGATGGATGGATACAGTTCTTTTTTCCAGGATAGCGGATTCCACAATGAGACGGCATAGATTTAAGATGAGAGGGGAACTTTTTAAAAGGAATCTGAGGGACATCTGTTTCAAACAGAGAGAGGTGCGTATGTGGAATGAGCTGTGGTAGCAAAAGGTTGCAGGTGGGTACAATTACAATGTTGAAGAAACTGTACAGGATAGGAAAGGTTTCAAGAGATATGGGTCAAATGTGGATAGGTCAGATAGACATCTTAGTCAGTATGGGCAAGTTGGGCCGAAGGGACTGTTTCCGTGCTCTCTGGCTCGATTAGTCTAGTTTCAGTAACAGAGGGGTCAATAACCAGGGAGCAAGATTTAAAATAATGGGTAGGGTTAGAGGGAAGAGGGGGAACAATGTTTTCACTCAGGGGGCCTGTAAAGATCTGGACCTCAGGGGATGAGAAGATGGAGGTGGTCGAAGCCATGACCACATTAAATAGTATCTGGGTGTACTCATGATATTTCCTGACCTTAAATTTAGAGATACAGCATGGACACAGGCCCTTCGGCCCACCATGTCTGTGCTGACCAACGATCACCCATACATAATGTACAGAGGTCAATGAACCTGCAGACTTGTACGTCTTTGGAATGTGGGAAATAACTGGAACACCTGGAGAAAACCCACGCGATCACAGGGAGAACATAGAAACTCAGTACAGATGGTCAAGATTGAACCCAGGTCCCTGGCGCTGTGAGGCAGCAACTCTACCGCTGCTGTGGGTTACAGTCTCAATGCAATGATCGTCAGAGTAAGTTGCTCAACCGACAGGCTGTTCAACTGCATTGTGGCACAATTAAAAAAATATATTTTGATATTTTTATTAGAAGCATGTATGCAAATAGTAGTAAGCGACAATTTAATTACAGATTTCTTACATAGCTTCAATTTTTAATTAAAAAAAAAAAAAAGAATATAGATAAAGAGAGAAAAAGATAAGAGAAACTATAAACTAATAGAGAGAAAAAGACGACGAAAAAAGAAATGACAAATAACAAGATTGTGGAGATAGATCCAGGAGATATTAATTATTCATCCAATCCCAAACTCAAGTTTCAACCCTGATGTTGTGTTAAACCAATTCACTATTTTAAGAATTCAATAAATGGAGACCATATTCTAACAAATAATTCTGGTTTGTCAATTAAGACTAATCTTATTTTTTCCAAATGCAGGGTTTCAATGGCACAATTTTATAAACAGTCCAGACCAGCAAGTTGAAGCACAGTGTCTTCCCAGCAAAGATCAGGCTCTTGAACACTGCACAACACTAACCTCTGCAACTAAGATCATCTATGTTCTGTGTCTTTGGTTGCACTACAGACTTCAGTTTTGCTTTATTATGCTTCCCTCGTGTTACGGTTATGAATTCATTGTATTTTTGATCTTTATAGATGTATCTGAAGCAAATATGAATGACATTGTTCCATTGCCAGTATACCCTTGACTCTGCTCCTCTCTCCATAGATGGTGCCTGGTTTCACAATGCTTCCAACCCTTTTTGACCCCATTGCAGATTTCCAGCATCGATACTGCATTACTTTTTTTTTATCAGGAGTAGACAATTGTTTTTGATCTCTGCCGAGACATTTTCTCTTCTCAACTACAGAAGAAAAGTTATGATCAGAATTCTCAGCACGTAGCCCGAGAAATCCTGATGCTTCGGTAAATAGGCTGACGGATACCTGCTTCCTTTCTCAAACAGACTTTCATTAGCACTCCCTGGCAGAGAAATCTGTTTCTTCCAAACCCTGCACTCCTTTGTACAGCAGATGGCATAACACTACATATCAGATAATCTTCCTTCAAAGCCCGTAAATTAATTATGTTCTTCAACACAGCCTTGCATTTGAAAAGCCTGCCACCCAGATCTTCAAACTTCCAAAAACAAAACATTATTTTACAAAGTGTGAATCTGTGCAGCAGGGGAGTGATGTTCAACTTCTACCTGTGATGTCGGATTGGAACGCGTTGGTTATTATCCAAAATTGGGAAACATTTTTAGTCAAAGAGACAGGATTATTCTAACAGATTGATTGATTGAAATTCACAACATGGAAATACACACTTCGGCCCACGCTGACCATTGATCACCCGTTCACACTAGTTCTATGTTATCCACTCACTACGGAGACTAGGAGACATTTTTAAAAGGCCAATTAACCCAGTTTAGTTTAGTTTATTTGGTTTATTGTTACATATACCGAGGTATAGTGCAAAACTTTTGTTGCGTGCTAACCAGTCAGTGGAAAGACAATGAATGATTGTAATCAACCCACCCATACATGATAAAGGGAATAACGTGAATGATGTTTGGTGCAAGATAAAGTCCAGTAAAGTCCAATCAAAGTCCGAGGGTCTACAACGAGGTAGGTATTAGTGCAGTAGCTCTCTAGTTTCCTACAAACCCGTACGACTTTGGGATGTGGGAGGAAACCGAAGCACATGGAATAAACCTACGTGGCCACAGGGAAAACGTGCAAACTCCACATAGAGGTCAGGATCGAACCTGGGTCTCTGGTGCTGTGAGGCAGCAGCTCTACCTCAGGTGCTAATTCCCGATGTGAAAACATCACGGCAGATTTTCAGCCCCCATCGTGGACCTTCCCCTGTAGCAGTCCATCTAAACTGTGAATAAAAATGACAGCCCAATTCATCATTGATTTTTGCAAAGGCCTCCTGTGCAGAAGATGACGAGTGAAATGATCCCAGAAATTGCCATCTCAGACCTTATCTCCATCCGGACTGAACTCTTAAATTGATCCTGACTGGATTGTGCAGATCAAGGTCAAGGTCAGATTATTGTCACATGTACCAATTACGGTACAGTGAAAATTGATCATGGGGTAGAGGTGAGAATTAGACCATCATCTGTTGCCAACATTAAAAAAAAAATGCCTCCATAGTTTATACAATGCTCTCTCTGGAGATACAAATATAATTTGACTGTCAGTCCTCTGCAAGTGTGGAATTATACGGCATTTGGACTCATAGAACTGTGCAGGATGGAAACAAGCCCTTTGGCCCACACAGTCCATGCCAACCAAATTGGATTACTAGGCTAGTCTCGTTTATCTGCATGTGGGCTATAGCTCTCTAAACGCTTCCGATCCATAAATCTCTCCAAATGTCTAAATGTTTAGTTTAGAGGTACAGCGCAGAGACAGGCCCTTCGGCCCACCGACTCCGCACTGACCACGATTCCCCGCATATTAACTTTATCCTACACACTTTGGGGACAATTTTTACATTTACCAAGACAATTAACATACAAACCTGTATGTCTTTGCAATGTGGGAGGAAACCGAAGATCTTGGACAAAACTCACGCGGTTACAGGGAGAACGTACAAACTCCTTCTTCAGTCTGTCTATTCCTCCACAGACGCTGCCTGACCCATTGAGTTCCTCCAGCGATCGATTATTGATCAAGATTTCAGTTTTGTGTGCCACCTATTCACAATATCTCTTCTACATTTTCCTAGTGCTTTTACACACTTCCTTCAGCTGGTGACCGGAATATTCAAATTATTCTTATAAAGTTTTTTTAGAATGAATCACCGTAACCTCCTTGCTTTGTGCTTTCTGTCCCTGTTGTCAGAGCCCAACATGTATTTTCTATTAGCGGGCATCTCACCCCCTCCTGCCATCTGTGCACACAAAGTCATAGAGATTCATAGAGTCATAGTGTGGAAACAGGCCCTTCAGCCCAACTTGCCCACACTCACCAACATGTCCCATCTACACTAGTCCCACTTGCCTGTGTTTATCCCATATCCCTCTAAACCTGCCCTATCCATGTACATATCTAATTGCTTCTTAAACATTGCGATAGTCCCTGCCTCAGCTACCTCCTCCGACAGCTCGTTCCGTTTGCCCATCATCCCTTTGCATGAAAAAGTTCCAGAGTCCTAGAAAATCTTTCCCCCTTCACCTTAAACCGATGCCCTTCTGGTTCTCGATTCCCCCACTCTGGGCATGCCACAGGTCTTCCTGACAGGATGTTTAGCTCGAGATGTTGATGTGTACAACATCACATTCAGTCGGATTTTCTCGAGCTTTATTGCATACTCAACTCAGACTTAAGGTGCACATTTCTGCATCAGCCTATAATGTGATCAGATGTAATGCTAGTGTGTGCGATCCAACTGGTGACTGAGACGCAGATTACACCTGCCTATCTCAAGCTTATAAAGCAAAGTTGAGCCCTCACTTCCACACCACTTTAACATCCAAATGTCAGACTGGAATGAGAATGGCATTTGAATACGCGGAGGTCACAAAATAGATTAAAGAATGGGCTTCTCAACCAGATGATGGGCAAGCTGACAACATCACTTAGTGTAATGCAAGGGAGCTTGTTTCCAGCAACTGAGAAAATGACACTTCAGATTGAAACCCATCTACAAAGAATTCTGCGGATAAGTGGGAATTAGATAGATATTTTGATTAATAATAGAACACGCTGTTACTTTAGCAACCAATTATTTTTCTTGTGTTCTCAGGATGTCGCAATAAATATTCTTTGTTTCTCACTGTTTTAATTTACTCCTTTAATTTAAGAAAAAACAATATTCCATTTTTTGTCTGTTTAATTTTCTGCCTCTTTTGTTGACAGGATTTGTCAGCCTGCAGCTCAATGTTTAAGTGACTAATGGAGTCACATAGCACGGTAAAAGGCCCTTTGGCCCAACTTGTCCATACAGACCAAGATGTCCCATTTAAGCTAGTCTAGTTTCCAGGGCCCATATCACTCTGAACCTTTCCTATCCATGTACCTGTCCAAATGTATTTTAAATGTTGTTATTGTACCTGCCTCAACTATCTCCTCCTGCAGCTTGTGCCAGAAACTCACCACCCTGCGTGTGAAAACAACTTGCTCTGCACATCTCCTTTAAACTTGGCCCCTCTCACATTATGCCATTTCATCTTTTTACTCCTAATTTGGCTTTCAGAGAGCAGTTAATAGTTAACCACATTGCAGTGGGTCTGAAGTCACATGTAAACTGGAATGGATAAGGATTAAATAAAATCCTCCTTATTGGACATTTGTGACAGTAGAAACTGTCAAAATCATGTGGAATATTTACACGTTTAGTGGTCTGAGAAACGACTACTGGAGTTTTAAACAGATCTTTATTCAAAAGTTCGATATCCATTATACAGGTTCTCCAGACACGTCTGCCCACAACGGTGGTCAGCGCTGAACTAACACACGCAAGTGAAAAACCGCGTGAAACAAGCAGCTCCTCCCGAGTCACGTGTCCGCGGCTTCCGAACGCCGGGTTCGATATCTGCGTGCGCTAGCTGGCGCCGCTACACATGTACGTACGTCTGCCTATGACATAATGGTTTCCTCATACATGTGACGTAAGCACATATGTTGAATGTTGTTAGTTTGCAATACAGTGCACACACAAGCTCCTGGTGTTTCAGAGATCATTATACTGTACATTGTGCTTACCAGGAAATCAAGACCTAATTGAAATATTGAGCAAACCATAAAGTGCTGGAGGAACTCAACGGGTCAGGCAGCATTTGTGGGGGGAAATGGACAGACGACGTTTCGGATCGGGACCCTGTTCAGCTTATTTTATCTCCACAGATGCTGCCTGACCTGCTGAGTTCCTCTAGCGCTTTCTTATTTGCTCAATAATTCATCATAATCAGTTCCTGGTGTCTTAGTTGAAATATTATTGGGGTAATGTACAGGCAGCCTTGAAGAAGGGTTTAGGCCCGAAACATTGCCTATTTCCTTCGCTCCATAGATGCTGCTGCACCCGCTGAGTTTCTCCAGCATTTCTGTGTACCTTGTAATTGATAACTTAATTAACCTGCGTAACACATATATTAGAAATACTCAATAACGTCAATAGAACATATGCCCAATTCAGGAATTATTGAACAGTATTAACTCGGCTGAAATTTGGGCAATTCATCTTTAATGATTGCCTTTGATTACACTGATGCTGGATCTGACTTGGCCTGGGAACTGCCCAACATTAATTCTGAAGGAGGGTTTCGACCTGAAACGTCACCCATTCCTTCTCTCCGGAGATGCTACCTGTCCCGCTGAGTTACTCCCGCATTTTGAGTCGATCAACATTATTCTCCACTGGATTTGAATTCTGCTTGGTGAATGTTGATGAAGATCCCTTCCTAGAGTCACTATTCATAGTGACCAACAAAACTATGGGTTTGATCTCATTAGACTAGAATCTGCAGCATAGAAAATCTGATATGTTAGAAACATAGAAGCATAGAAAATAGGTGCAGGAGTAGGCCATTCGGCCCTTCGAGCCTGCACCGCCATTCAATATGATCATGGCTGATCGTCTAACACAGTGGAATTAACTTACTGTAAAAACTATAATGGCTTTGGAATCGATGTGGAATGATTCAAGGGTGAAGGGGGAAGGATTTTTGATGCAGGAAGTAGTAAGGACTTGGAACTTGACAATTTCAATGGTAGAATGGTTTCTTTATTATTATGTGTACCAATGGGATTCTTTTTTCTTTGCATACAGATCAGTGAGATCACTGCCGTACGTACGTTCTCCATACTCCACACCGCAAAGACGTCCAGGTTTGTCTGCTCATTGGTATAATTGTAAATTGTCCCTAGTGAGTGTAGGATAGCATTAGTGTGTGGGGATCGCTGGTCAGCACGGACAAGGTGGGCCGAAGGGCCTATTACCATGCTGTACCTCTAAACTAAACTAAATAAGTATAATACCAAGGTTAGCACATAATGCAAATAAATAGCCCACTGAGTCGATATGCAATAGTCACCAGGTTTTGGTGTCACATCATAGCCCCAGCTGCAGCTGGCCATCGATCCCGGTTGCAGTCGTGTCCTACATTCGGTCATCCCATGGACCGTCGCTCTACTGCTCTCCTGCACCTCATGAACCCTCCTCCAGTGAACTCCCTGCCCTCCTCCCCTTCTCTGCAACTGAGTGTCGGAAACTGAGTCCAGCAGTGATTTCAAATGGGTACTGTGGAAATAATTTACAGGGGGAGGGCAGTGGAATCTTTAGCCTGCAGGCAATGAGTTGAATGGGCAGATTCTGCACACCACCAATTCTATGTTTCAATTTATCACGCCTAAATGTTGCCATTATTGGTCACGTTTTCCATTAAAAATGATCGAGTTGACATTCCCCCAGCATAAGGCTAAATGTTACTGATTTGACGAGTAAATCATTATCCATTGAAACACTAACTGACATTGAAAATGATCTATAGCAAACCCAATTCTGAAAAGCAAATGTGTAAGTGTTCTCTATCACTCTTTCTTCAGCTACGTTTAACAAAAGTGGTTATCGAGCCATAAAAATACAGTACACAGCACAGAAATAAGCACTTTGACCCACTCATCCACACTGACCAAAATGTCCACAGGTATTGTCCTCCCCACCATCGATAGGATCTACATCTCAAAAAGGCAGCCAATATATCAAAGACCCATGTTCTCAGGAATATGTCACAGGATACTGAAAACCATGATCACCAGGTTCAAGAGGGTCCAGAGGAGGTTTACAAGAATGGTTCCAGGAATGAGAGGGTTAGCATATGATGAACATTTGACTGCACTGGGCCTCTACTCACTGGAGTTTAGAAGGTTGAGGGGGAACCTCATTGAAACTTACAGAATAATGAAAGGCATAGATAGAGTGGATGTGGAAAGGATGTTTCCGTTGGTGGAGAGTCTAGGACCAGAGGTTTTAGGATCAGCTGCTCCAAACAAACAATAAACCATTCCAACTTCCATTGGTGGTCATGGAAGAAACATTGCCTACAATTCTTGTACAATTTCTGCTCTTTGAAAAGTGCTATGGAGTTTGTTGTTCCCACCTGAATAGGCAAAGCTGGCTTTAGTGGAACAAACCATGTAGCAATTTCTATATCACTAAGTTTTATATTACTTTAGTACACGAATGTCATTTAAAGCACCAGACTTCTGAATCAAAGGCAGGAGTCTACCAACCAAGACAAGCCGACATTTGGTGATTGATGGTCCACACTTGTGAGCTTGCTTTGAGCAGTAACCATGCTAAGTACAAACAATGTAGGGTGCCACAATTGATCTTCATGTACAAACTGGGAGCAAAAGTTCCCATTTAAGTAGAATCAGGCGATCTTTTCCTTCTGAAAAGAATACAGTTCGAGATGAAGACTTTAGAATTCAAGCGTCAGGGGTCACGAGTATTTAATTGTTGTATGTACTGGCAACTGAAGAATTAAATTCTAATTTGTTGCAGCTTTACAGGCCCCTTAATAGAATAACATGCAGATAAACACAAAAAGCTGGAGTAACTCAGAGGGTCAGATAGCATCTCCTGAGAAAAGGATTAGGTGATGTTTTTTCCAGTGATGCTGTCTGACCATCTGAGTTACATCAGCTTTTTGTGTCTATCTTTGGTGTTAACAATTGTATATATATATATAATGTATTAACAAAATGATATATATATATATATATATAACATATATACAGATATATATTCAGACATATATTAAAAAAACATCACACACACACACATACATACAGTATATAAATATATTGATATAATTGCATATCACCATCTATATCTTTTGTTTCCCTTATCCCTAACCAGTCTGAAGAAGGGTCTCGAAACGAAACGTCACCCATTCCTTCTCTTCAGAGATGCTGCCTGTCCTGCTGAATTACTCCAGCTATTTGTGTCTATAGATATAAATATTTAATTTTAATAATGTTTATATAGATTGGTAAATGTCTGGAACGTGGAATTATTTTCAGCACAGTGTGATGTGAGGGGAAATATTCGGTCAGTAGATAGAAAGCTCCAACAAGGCATAATGCAGAATATCTACATGAGTTTTCGTGCCATTATAGTAATGTTCACAAATCTTAATATTACTCAGCTAATGTATTTTCATCTTTAGTGCAGGGAATCATGTTGTACAAATCACATTCAACTGTGAGGATGATGAGGTGGCAGAGAGGTAATTTAAAATGGAATTGCTTTCAAGTGTTTTTAGTTTTTCTTTGGAATTAAAGTAAGTAAACGTCTTCACCTCCTCATTACATGGTCCCCCCAGTATAAACCAGCCACATGCTTGTAAACAAGTCAAGAGTCAAGAGTTAGAAATGTTTAATTGTCATACGTACCTGCATTGGAACATTGAAATTCCTACTTGCTGCAGATTAACAGATCCATTTAGAGAAGGGATTAGCTTAAAATTGCATAACGTTAGGCACAGACATTGTGGGCCGAAGGGCCTGTTCCTGTGTTGTTTTTTGTTCTATGTTCTAACAACAGTTATCACTAGCAAAAGAAGACACAATAACTGCAGATGCTGGTTTACATAAATAAGACACGGCGTGCAGGAGTAACTCAGCTGGTAAGGCAACATCTCTGGAGGACATGGATGGGTGATGTTTCAGGTTGAGGCCCTTCTTCAGCTTCCCAAGCTGAATTGTCACCCACCCATGTCCAGGTAGATGCACAGAATATCTTGCCCAAAGTAGGTGAATCGAGGACCAGATGTCCATAGGGTTAAGGTGAAGGGGAAAATATTTAATAGGAATCTGAGGGGTTCCTTTTTTATACAAAGGGTGGTGGATGTTTGGAACAAGCTGCCAGAGGAGGTAGTTGAGGCAGGGACTATCCCAACATTTTAGAAACAGTTAGACAGGTACATGGATTGGACAGGTTTGGAGGGATATGGACCAAATGCAGGCAGGTGGGACTAGTGTAGCTGGGACATGTTGGCTGGTGTGGGCAAATTGGGCCAAAGGGCCTGTTTGCACACTGTATCACTCTGTAACTCTATGTCCTCCACCCATAGAATATGTTAAAGCTCTTACACTTAGCAATGGATTTTCACATACATAGAAATATAAAAACATAGAAAATAGGTGCATAGGCCATTCGGCCCTTCGAGCCAACACTGCCTTTCAATAGACAATAGACAATAGGTCCAGGAGTAGGCCATTCGGCCCTTCAAGCCAGCACCGCATTCAATGTGATCATGGCTGATCATCCACAATCAGTACCATGTTCCTGCCTTCTCCCCATATCCCCTGACTCTGCTACTTTTAAGAGTCCTATCTAGCTCTCTCTTGAAAGTATCCAGAGAACCAGCCTCCACTGCCCTCTTAAGCAGAGAATTCCACAGACTCACAACTCTCTGTGTGAAAAAGTCTTTCCTCATCTCCGTTCTAAATGGCTTACCCCTTATTCTTAAACTGTGGCCTCTGGTTCTGGACTTCACCAACATCAGGAACATGTTTCCTGCCTCTAGCGTGTCCAGACCCTTAATAATCTTATATGTTTCAATAAGTTACCCTCTCATCCTTCTAAATTCCAGAGTATACAAGCCCAGCCGCTCCATTCTCTCAGCACATGACAGTCCCGCCATCCCGGGAATTAACCTTGTGAACCTATGCTGCACTCCCTGAATAGCAAGAATGTCCTTCCTCAAATTTGGAGACCAAAACTGCACACAGGGTTCTAGTGAGGTGTGGTCTCACTAGAACCCTGTACAACAGCAGAAGGACCTCGTTGCTCCTATACTCAACTCCTCTTGTTATGAATATGATCATGGCTGTTCAATATGTTCAATATGATCATGGCTGATCATCCAAAATCAGTACCCCGTTCCTGATCTCTCCCCATATACCTTGATTCCGTTAGTTCTAAGAGCCATATGTAACTCTTTCTTGAATACATCAATCATTTGGTGCTCAAAACACAACATAAGCTCTTGAATTAAATTTACTTTGTGAATTAAACCTTCCTTTGAACCTGACTGCAGAAACAATATCTACACTTGCAGAATTAGCCATGCATCCGTTTCCATTGCGAATATCTGCGTAAAATCATTTAATTTAGTGCGATTGAAAGAGAGAAGATTTCTACCACTTCTCTTGGGTCTTGTTAGTTTCTGTGAAACAGAATCGTAGTTTCATCCAGGGAGAACGCTTGACCTCAGAAAGCACAGCTGAATATCTACCATTTAACTGCTTAATTCACCAGTGAATCCATATTATATAATTTGACCATTTTTTCTACGTGTAGGATTGTGCTTCTTCTTCTTGCGTATGGCGTGCACAGCCAAACGTTGTAGGTCAACCTGTTCTATTTGATCTATTTGTTTGTGCACGTCGGCTTGATTGCATTCGTCAAAACAGGGTGGACTACGTGAAGGTTGCAATCTCCCACCCCAGGATTGTGCTGACAAGACATGATATTATTTGCCATCCTTAACTGCCCTTGTAGTGGGTGGAGAGCCACATTCTTCAACTGCAGTGGTAATGTAACACTTTATATTCCTAACTCATTACTCAATAACTAATTTCTCATTAATTCATTGATCATTAACTTATTAACTTAATAACCCAATAACTAATTAACCTATTGCTCATTAACTAATTAACATTAACTCAATACCTTTCCTCATTGAGTGACACTAATCTCCATCCTCCCTCTTAAAGAATCAACAACAGTACAAACCCATTAACTAAGTAAGGCATGCAAAACAATTGATAATAAACTGGAGGAAAGTCAAACATAGTCCGGGTACTTTACAACCGGCTTACAAACACGACACGATAGAGACCAATTGGAGACGTGGGTTCGTATCCCACTTCTGACACCATGTTGTGTTGCGGCTGTCCAAATAACGGAAGCCTTACACCATGATAAAGGTCCGAAGACTTTATTAACGACCTAGCACAGGTAACTTCATGCTAGCACGTTTTTCTAATAATGAGGGAACCAGGCAGGGAGGGTTATTGTAAAGCTAGTGGGCATAACTACAAAAGCATGACTCATAACATGAGTGACACTGATCTACACTCATTAACTCAATGATTAGCTTATTAGCCCATTAACTCATGAACTAATTAAATTCTCAACTCGTTACCTATTAATACATTCTTAACTCATTGCTTTGGACTGGATTCAGGAGGTAAAACTGGGCAGATATGTTCTCCAGGAAGATGTTATTGAACCTGATTGGTGCTTATGTCCACTTGGTATCGGTATTGCTTTACTATTGTCACATGTACTGAGATACAGTGAAAAGTTTTGCTTGCATGCTATCCTGTCAATTCAAATCATACTACCGTATACATGAGCACAATCAAGCTATACACAAGTGCAACCAGGTAGTGCAAAGAGAAAAACACCAGAGTGCAGATTATAGTGTTAGAGCATTGTCACATTACAGTCATAGAGTCAAAGTCCAAGGTCTGCAATGAGGTAGGCTGGAAGATCGGCGCTACATCTTAGCTTATGGAATGCACGTACCGCCAGCTTCAGGCAGTGCTTCTTCCCTGCTGTTATCAGACTACTTACTGAACATGCAAGCTTGGTAACTAACAAGCTGGTGGCCACTAACAATGTTAGTTTTTCTTGCGCATTGCCAAGCCCAAGGCATTCGAAATTTGCCCCCCCCCCCTCGAACTGTAAACCCTGGCAGACTAAATCCTGATGTCATCATTCTAAAAGCACTGAGGTGACACAGCTGGTAGAGTTGCAGGTCTCACAGCGCCAGAGATCCAGGTTTGACTCTGACCACGGGTGCTCTCAGTGTGGAATTTGTAAATTCTCCCTGTGACTGCGTGGGTTTCCTCTGGATGCTCTGGTGGCCTCCCATATCCCAAAGACGTGCAGATAAAAGTGTTTGTAGGTTAATTGGCTTGATGTAAATGTAAAAATTGTCCCATGGGTGTATTGGGTAGTGTTAATCTATGGAGATCGTTGGTTGGTGCGGACTCGGTGGGCCGAAGGGCCTGTTTCCTCACTGTATCTCTAAACTAAACTAAACATGCAGGTTTGTATGTTAATCGGCCCTCTGTAAATTGCCCCTCATGTATATGGAGTGGATAAGAAAGTGGAATAACATGGGACTAGTGTTCGGGTGATCTATGGTCAGCGTGGATTCAGCAGCCTGGTTCTATGCTGTATCTTATCATCAACTAGAGAGCCGTTCTGACCTACCATCTACCTCATTAGAGACTCACGGACTATCTTTAATCGGATATTACTGGACTTTATCTTGCACTAAAGGCTATTCCCTTTATCCTGTAATCTGTATACTGTGGACGGCTTAATTGTAATCATGTATAGTCTTTCCGTTCACGCAACAACAACAAAAACTATTCACTGCGCCTCGGTACATGTGACAATGAACTAAACTGAAACTAAACTCACAGGGTGTGAGCTGCTGCACTATGCACATGTTGAATAATTGGTGCACATTTTGTACCATTCCGGAAAACAGTGACAGATATCATGTGTAAGACAGACAGCACCGGGGACAAGTGATATTTGAGAGACTACAGTACAAATGTTGATCATGTCACCACAGTTTGGTGAGAGGTGAGTTCGGTGTCAACTGAATTTTAATAATGCAAAATTTCTCTTTGTTCTCTTTCCTGTAACGATGTGATTGAGTAATGAGTGGAAGAATAATTGTGACTCGTTCTCATTTTGTGATTCAGTCAAAGATGGAAATTTGATGTCACTAATTATGGTAGTCTTATTGCATGACATGAAAATAACCCTGAGCCAACAGCTGGATTAAGACTGGAGGAAGCACAGAGAGAGGCAGATAGGGAGAGGGGGCAGAGGCAGAGAGAGAGAGAGAGAGAGAAACAGGACAGATAGAGAGGCAAATAGAGAGTTAGGGGCAAAGAGCGGCTGAGAGAGAGAAGGAGGCAAAGAGAGAGAGATGGGGTTGAGAGTATTGTGAACAATTAATGCAATGTTGTATTATAATGATACTTGATATAGTGTAATTTTTGTTTATGATTTGATGTGTTGTATCATATGTTTGTGTCGAATAAAGTCTTTGAAAATGATTTTTTTTTAAATAGAGAGAGAGAGGCAAAGCGAGAGAGAGGCAGAGGCAGAGGCAGAGGCAGAGAGAGAGGCAGAGAAAACGAGAGAGTGGAGGACAGAATAGAGAGGATCAATAGTGAGACTCATGGGAAGATGGAGACAGAGAGTGTGAGACAGAGAATAGAATGTGAGACAGAGACAGAGACAGAGACTCCTTTGTCATCTAGTTCTTAATCCAAACTGTCTCTGTCGATCCCATACATCTTAATTTCTGGATGTGGATCTGTCACCTAACTTTACTCCTGGGCTAGACCACAGCACTTCGTCTGAGACTTCACAACCAGCTGTAAATGTTTCCAGAGCATAAAACAAAGTGTGGAGGAACTCAATGTCAGGCAATGTCTTCGGAGTCTTCAGACTGAAGAAAGATTCTGATCTGAAATAAACCTGCCAATTTCCCTCCACAGATGCTGCCTGACATGCTGAGTTCTTCCAGCACTTTGTATTTTGCTCAAGGTTCCAGAATCCAGGATAATTTATTTCAATGTATGAGGAGCATTTGAAGGTTCTGGGCCTGTACACACTGCCGTTTAGAAGGATGAGGAGGGAATCTCAATGAAACCTACAGGATAATGAAATGCCTGGATAGAGTGGATGTGGCAAGGATGTTTCCAGTAGAACCAGAGGGATGGCCTCAGAATAAAAGGATTTACCTTTAGAATGGGGATGAGGAGAAATTTATTTAGCCAGTGAGTGGTGAATCTGAGGAATTCATTGCCTCAGATGGCTATGGAGGCCAAAACATTGGGTATTTTTAAAGCAGAGGTGCGGATCAGGCGTGTCGTCACGATATTAACAACTGGTTGCAGTCAATCGGATGGGATGTTTTATTGCGTAGTTTATTTTGAAGACTAATGAGGTACCAAACAACTTGGCTTCTGCAGCTAGCTGCCTATTCCTGAGTAGGTTTCCTGACTTGGGGGAACAAGTGGGAAATTGTTCTGGAGCATTGTGAAGGGAATGGGTGAACATTTTGATGAACTTGTTTGAAATCCAGCTCCCGGGTCGCAGTGTGGAGGATAACATAGAAACACAGAACATAGAAAATAGGTGCAGGAGTAGGCCATTCGGCCCTTCGAGCCTGCACCGCCATTCAATATGATCATGGCTAATCATCCAACTCAGTATCATGTACCTGCCTTCTCTCCATACCCCCTGATCCCTTTAGCCGCAAGGGCCACATCTAACTCCCTCTTAAATATAGCCAATGAACTGGCCTCAACTACCTTCTGTGGCAGAAAATTCCAGAGATTCACCACTCTCTGTGTGAAAAATGTTTTCCTCATCTCCGTCCTAAAAGATTTCCCCCTTATCCTTAAACTGTGACCCCTTGTTCTGGACTTCCCCAACATCGGGAACAATCATCCTGCATCTAACCTGTCCAACCCCTTAAGAATTTTGTAACCCCTTAAGAATAACGTGCCCTTTGTCCGTACCCCTCCTCATGGGGAGCGTTACGCCCATTGGGGACGCGGGATGGTGACCATAATATATAAAGATTGATTTTAAACATAACGATGACAAACCTAAATATGAAACAGCAACCGAGCCGCATCCTTGATAATTACTGCAAGATAATGGGTTATTTTCTGCTGAAATGGTGGTTGTGCTCAGGCATGGCAAAGCCAGTATTGTTAGAAATAAGGATAGATACGATCTCCAGGCAGATAAGGCACTTGGGCCGTAATGGCAAAGTCACAGTGTTGTGCACACATCTGCTATACAGCAATATTTCACAAATCCATTTGGTTCCGAAGATACTTTAATAAAGTCTAATGCAACACAATGGACACACAGAGAGCTAGGGTGCATGTTACATATAAGTGAAAATCTCCAGCCAATCCATTAGATCCGTGAAGATACCAGTATTCAGTTACTCTTCCTTCATCCTCACCCGATTTTGATTATACAATTGTGGTTTAAAACTTTGATTCATTTCTAGTGACACCATTTACGATATATTTAGCTCGGTGAGCTGTTCAGCATTAAATAGAGATGAGAACACACTCTATACCGGCAGCGGAAAATCCAGTTTGTGTCGAACAAAATAATAGATGTCGTGGGAGACTGCAGATGCTGGAATCTTGTGCAAAACACAAAGTGCTGGAGGAACTCAGTGGGTCAGGCAGCATCCGTGGAGGGGATGGACAGGTGATGTTTTGCGTCGGGACACGTCTTCAGACCGATGGTGCAGGCGGGGAAAAATTGGAAAAGAGAGATGGGGGCAGGACGAGTGATAGGTGGAAACAGGTGGAGAGTGATTGGCAGATGGGTGTAGTCAGCGACAAAGGCCAGAGGTGAAATGGAGACAAAAGGGTGTCAGATAAGATAAGAAGAGGAGGAGTGAAATGTAAAGCTGGAGGGAGGGATATAGATGGAAGTTGACTCGGAGTGTGGGTTTGAGGTAGAAGTGGAGTGATTAAAGGGAAATGGAGGACTTAGGGATGGATGGTAGAGGAGTGAATGAAGAGGACAAGGTACAGTGTGACTGGGATGGTGGGAGATGATGGCAGAGATGGTGTGCACTGGGGTGGGTGAGAGGAAGTAGTGGGAGTATTATTTGAAATTGGAGGATTTATCGGCCTGTCCCACTTAGGCGATTTTTTGGTCGACAAGTTGAATAATCTTCGGCGGCAGTCGTGACAATTTTTGCTATCATAGGTTGTCGTAGGTTGACGTAGGTGTTGTCATAGGTTGTCATAAGTGCTGTAGTAGGTTGTCACCAGGAGTCAAAGATGAATTCCATTAAAACTAGTCCCTGGCAGTCGCCTAAAGAGTCGCCTAAGTGAGACAGGCCCATCACTAACCCTTGTTTTCCTTCCCCCATCCTAATTCTCCGACCAGTCTTACTGTCATCCTGATTAAATGTTATCTTTGTATGGTTCGTTGTCACCTTCCCGAAGCTAACAATTATCTATTCTGCATTTTCCTTGTACTTTATCCCTTGTAATGTCTCGTTTTCACACCTTACCCTAACTCGAAATCTGAAGAAGTGTCTCGACCAGAAACGTTACCCTTTCCTTTTCTCCAAAGATGCTGCCTGAGTTACTCCAGCATTTTGTGCTTATATTCAATGCCAATACCAGTGCGTTGCTAGGAATACAAAAGTGACTTGCGTTGTGGACCCCATCTCATGAATGTGAAATTGTTGTAGAATTATGATTACCATGAAGGTAAAATGTAAAGTTTTTTTTTTGCTGAATTCCCTTTGTTTATTATAACCGTAAAAGCATGATTCTATTCCCACTGAGAAACGGATACATTTCTCGATCCAAGAAGCACAAAACGATAGTTTGATGCTGAACTCAGTTCCATTGTCAAGAGGGTTTCATTGTCAAATGTTCCAGGAATGGAACAATGACATTCTCACCTGCTGCAGCTTTACAGGCCCGTCAATGCAACAGCATAACAAATGAATGTACAATAATTCATAATACAATAAACTAACAAGCAGTAATACTCTTTTGTCACCCATTCCTTCTATCCAGAGATGCTGTCTGACCCACTGAGTTACTCCAGTATTTTATGTCTATCTTCATATTGAGTATAGAAGTTGGGATGTAATGTTACAGTTGTATAAGACATTGGTGAGGCCACATTTGGAATATAATGTTCAGTTTAGGTCATCCTGCTGCAGGAAGGATATTTCCTATAAGCTGGAAGGAGTGCAAGGAAGGTTGATGAGGATGTTGCCAGGACTTGAGAGCCTGAGCTACTGGAAGAGGTAGGGCAAGATAGGATGTTATTCCATGGAGTGCAAGAGGTTGAGGAATAATCTTATGGAGGTGTGTAAGATCATGAGAGGAATAGATAGGGTGAATGCAGTCTTTTACTCAGAGTAGAGGAATTCAGAACCAGAGGACATAGGTTTAAGGTGAGAGGGGAAATATTTCATGGGAACCTGAGGGGCAGTCGGTGATGGCATATGGAATGAGCTGCCAGATGAAGTAGCTGAGGCAGGTACTATAACAACTTTGAAAAGACATTTGGACAGATCCATGGATAGGAAAGGTTGAGAGGAATATGGGTCAAAGGCAGGAAGGTGGGGCTAAAGTAGATGGGACATCTTGTCAGCCAGGGCAAGTTGGGCCTAAAGGCCTGTTTTCATGCTGTATGACTTTATGATACTCGTTTCTAAAGCAAATTTTATTCTTTCACCTTTCTTCACAATCTAATGATGCACTGAAATGGAGCAGCTTCCTGTAAACAATCATAAATAGAATTGCAGGGCAGAAGGAGTCCATTTGGCCCATCAATACATGACTGGGAGTTTGTAAGAGCCTTCCAGACTTTGTCATGATATTCTTGGAAACGTTTGGCAGTTTCACTGTTTTCAAGTTTTAATGGAGAGTCCAGAAGCAACATCATTTAATGTTCACGATTAAGATTGAGTTTGGAACATAATAGGTTTGACAGTAAGAAAAATGTAGAATCTCACAATGTTGAACTTTTGGACATTATAACAGAGGTCCCATTAATTTTAAGAATGTTACCTCTAGTAATTAGGTTGGGATTTGGCTCTGAGGTGAATTTCTGAGAGCATTTTTATTATTATCTGACTATAAAACCAAAACGTGTTTTGGCTTCTAATTGTTAAATTTTCAGAATATAATTACAGCAACAATGGTTATTAATGATGGGTGTCATGAATAATTAAAATAAAATAATTGAAGGTATATTTCAGAATTTTACTCCAGGCACTATAGTTTATAATAAGGCAGATGTCAAGGAATTTAAAAAAAACTTTAATGCAAATACAATATTACCTTTAGAAAGGATTTTCTTGTTTTCTTAGTATTCAGCTGGGTTTCAAAACATGTATGAAGTCATTATGACTGAAATGCGCCCATCTGTTCACTTGCTGCTTCTTCCCTTGGAATGAGCCAAACTCGATCTGTTTAACTTGACATTGTGAATATCTAGGACATGTGGTGAAGAGTTCTGTAGGGCACGTTGCCATGCATAAGATGAAAGAATGGATCGACTGTACATATTCACTGGAATTTAGAAGGATGAGAGGATATCTTAAAGAAACATGTAAAATCCTTAAGGGATTGGACTGGCAAAATGCAGGAAAAATGATCCCGATGTTGGGGGAGTCCAGAACCAGAGGTCACAGTTTAAGAATAAGGGGTAGGCCATTTAGGACTGAGGTAAGGAAAAACTTTTTCACCCAGAGAATTGTGAAACTGTGGAATTCTCTGCCACAGAAGGCAGTGGAGATTAATTCACTGGATGTTTACAAGAGAGTTCGATATAGCTCTTAGGGCTAACGGAATGAAGGGATATGGGGAGAAAGCAGGAACGGGGTACTGATTTAAGATGATCACCCAATATCATATTGAATGGCGGTGCTGGCTCAAAGGGCCGAATGGCCTACTCCTGCACCTATTTTCAATGTTTCTATTTTTCTATCTCCAAACTACACCAAACTAAACCTAAAATAAAAAGCACAAAGTGCTGGAGTAGCTCAACGGGTCAGGCAGCTTCTCTGAAGAACGTGGATTGGTGATGTTTTGTATATATGTTGAAGGCGAGTGGAGAAAGATTTAAAGGAGATTTCTGAGAGGCGATTTGCTCAATCAGAAGGCAGTGGGTATATGCAATGAGCTATAGAGGAAATAGTTGAGGCAAGTACAATAGACATTAGGACGTATGTGGATTGAAATGTTTTAGAGGGATAAAAGCCAAATGCAGGAAAATCGGATTGGCTAGGATAGACTTCTTGGTCGGCATGGATGTGTTGGGCTGAAGGGCCTGGTTCCATGCTGTTTAACATTGTGACATTAAGCTGGAGTGATACTGTACCTACACCAAGTCTTGGCATTGGAGTTAGATAAAGAGATCGTGTTCTGGTTGTGACGCCTGCATAGAAACCTTGTTCCAGAAAGCACAAAGAATATTTATTGGAGCAGGTACAGGAACATGTTATTCCCAATGACTGTATGGATTGTTAACACGTTTTATAGGCAAAGGAAATGACTGCTGCACAACGTGAAACTCTGAAGCTTAAAGGAATCAGGCTCATAAAATGGAAGCTAGCGACTTCAATACTGCGAACCATGAAAGAAAGACAAGGAGACATTTAAAAGGTGTTCGAATTAGTTTTTTTTCTGGAGGATCTTTTGTGGAAGTAGCTGTCAAATGAGCAGCTGGAGAGGAGTCTGTAGATTAGTGAAATGACTGGACATATTTCATTACCTTGTCTGCAGAGTGACGAAAGATTGAATACTGCTTCAGAAGGTGATGGGTAATCTCAGCTCACTTGATGTGTCACTTTGCATAAATCTCCTGTTGCCGCATCATTTTTTCAAGAATGTAGGCATCATGCATCATGCCTACATTCCTGAAAATAATAGGGAGGCAATAATCGTTTAAACCTGCTGACCTCTAAGCCTTTGTTTAATTACTCATGGTACTTTAAATATAGAATATTCCTAATGTATAACATTACTGCTATACATCAGGGAATCAGCGTAGGAGACTGAAGGGCTATTAATTGTCTTTCTCATTTGTGTGACCTAAATGAAGCTTCTGAAACCAGTGATATGCAACCCCTTTGGTATTTTACAGCAATAGGACTGTTGCATCCATTAACTGCATGAATCAAATGATTAAAAAAAATTAAATATAGGTTATCTTAATGCCATTGCAATGGCTGTGGGATAACATTTTTTCTGGAACATTGACTTAATTGATAATGTTGAACAGCTTTTAACAAAATCTCACTGTGCCTGAAGCTTCAGTGAATCGAGGAGTTCAATATTAATGATTCATCCATGAGAATTTTATTGAATGGCAGGTGTCTTAAAGCTCAGATGAACCGAGACTGTCATTGCAGACGTGGGCACCCTGTGAATTTTGGAAGCAACACTTTTCTGCTCCCAATACATCACCTCTCTCTCTGAAGATAAATAACGTTTCCTTCCATTTAGACTTGAGAGGAACAGTGCGGAAACAGGACCTTCACCTCACTGCATCCGCGCCAACCAGCGATCATTATACTAACACTATCCTACACACTAGGTACAATTTTTACCGAAGCCAATTAGCCTACAAACCTGCACATCTTTGCAATATGGGAGGAAACCGGAGCACTCAGAGAAAACCCACGCGGTCACAGGGAGAATATACAAATGCTGTGCAGACAGCACCCATAGTCAGGTTCAAATCTGGGTCTCCGTGAGGCAGCAACTCTGCTGCTGCGCCACTGTGTCGCAGCTATTTCTCTGTCTGTTTTGTCTTTGACTTTCCTCTTTCAAGTTAAAACATCAGGAGACACAGATACTGGAATCTGGAGCAAAACTCAAACTGTCGGAGGAATTCAGTGGGTCAGGCAGGTTGTGGCATCTGACTCGCTGAGTTTCTCCAGGAGCTTGCTCTTTGCCTCAGATGGAAAGGTCATCTGCCTGAAAGATTAGAGAAACAAGGAACTGCAGATGCTGGTTTACAAAAAAAAGACACACAGTGGTGGAGTAACTCAGTGGGCCA
Organism: Amblyraja radiata; assembly: GCF_010909765.2. NCBI lineage: Eukaryota > Metazoa > Chordata > Chondrichthyes > Rajiformes > Rajidae > Amblyraja > Amblyraja radiata. The sequence continues at coordinate 8,367,853 of NC_045988.1, forward strand.
GGCAGCATCTCTGCAGAATAGGGATAGCTGACATTTCAGGTCGGGACCCTTCTTCAGATTCATTGTGGTGGTTGGGGGAGAAAGCTGGAAGAGAGGAGAGGCAGGACAAAACCTGGTGAATTATATGTGGATACTGGTGATGAGGGTTTTGATAGACAGATGGTTGGACAAAGGGCAGAGAAGAAAGACAAAAGATGTGAGATGAGGATAGAGGAGTTGCGAATTGTGAAGTCAGAGGTTGGAATGTCGGTGGAAGGGGAGGGGTAGGAGAGAAATTTGTGTGTGTTCAGGTGGGGAACAGGGAAGGGTGGAGGGGGGGGGGTCGGAAAGAAGAGGGAGGAGGGGGTTGATGTTTTAAGTAGGGATACCTAAAATTGTAGAATTCAATGTTCACACCATTGGGTTGTAAGCTACCCATGCAGAATATGAGGTGTTGTTTCTCCAGTTTGTGTCCTCACTCTGGCAATGGAGGAGGCCCAGAATAGAAAGGTCAGTATGTGAATGGGAAGGGGAGTTAAAGTGGTTAGCAACCGGGAGATCCAGTTGGCCATAGTGGACCGAGCACTGAATCTATGTTTGGTCTCGCCGATGTAAAGCAGTTCACATCCGGAAAGATGCCATCTCAGACCTTTCTCATTCGTTCCTCTCCTTCCGCCAATCCCTCTTCCCCACCCCGCCTTTCTCCCCCACCGCCTTCCTCCAGTCTTTGTATTTTAATATAGGTTCCAGAATCTGCAATTCCTGGTGACTCCAAACTAAAGCACAAACTCGTATCTCTCTCCAGAGATCATGCCTGAGCCATTGTACACTTCCTGCAGGGTCTGATGACATTCAATGCTCTAATTTATTTTGCTGCTGGTTTATACGGAGTGATTAGCTGTTGTTCTTCAAAAAGTTACGTTATATCAACATTGAGATCATCCCTTAATTGTGCCACGGTGGATTTTGTCTTATTTAATCATTCAGTCTGCTTCTGACATCTCAGCTTGCAGAGAATTTGTGTAAGGCCGCCTCAGAGGTGTTCATTGAGAATGAATTTACCCAGATCTTGTATGATTGTACTCAAATTCCACGATAATCCCTTCTGATTTCTTCCTAGCATAACAGTTTCGGCACAGCACTTGTAACAGGATTAATTTACATTTGCTGATGGTCTTACGGTTGCAGAGGTGATGTCTAGCTGAGTCGACCATGCTTCACTTGATGGATCCCTTCCTGCCGGCATGGTTTGAGGATGTACGTTAGCCAGCGCTCATTGGGAGCTGAACGCTGTGAAACCTGTGCCGTTCTCAGTTCACATCACCATATTCTTGATGCCGTTGTACAACACTCATTTTAATGAGCTCATAATACAATTATGATTTTCTCCACAGGTGTGTGTTCAAATCCCGGGAGCCAAGAGAGTCAAGAGTGTTTAATTGTCACATGTACTGGCAGCGGAACTATACAATTCCTACTTGCTGCAGATTAACAAGCCCATTTACGGAAAAACCTGCAAATAAATACAGAAATACTAATTATCAATAATAGTTCACCAGGAAATGCCTGATTAGAGGGGTGTAGATAGGGTTAATCCACAGGGTCTTTTACCCTGAGTAAGGGATCATAGGAGGACATAGGTTTAAGGTGAGAAAGGAAAGATTTAATAGGAGCCTGAAGGGCAACTTTTTTGCACTGGTTATATGAATGAGCTGGCAGAGGAGGTAGTTGAGGCAGGTACTATAACAGCATTTAAAAGACACTTGGACAGGATAGGAAAGTTTAGAAGGATATGGGTCAAATGCAGGAAGATGGGACTAGCTTAGATGGGGCATCATGGTCGGCATGGGCTGGGTGGGCTGAAGGGCCTGTTTCCAAGTTGTATAACTATGAATCCAGAGGGTATTGGCTGTAAGGAGAGGTTGGACAAGCTCGGATTGTTTTCTCTGCAGTTTCGGAGGCTGAGGGGAGACCTGCTTGAAGATTATAAATTTATGGGAGGCACATGGTAAATTCATGGTAGACAGTTAGAACCTTTTTCCTAGATTGGGGCCAAAGCCAATTACGAAGGCAATTAACCTACAAACATGTGAGGTTGTGGGAAGAAACCGGAGCACCCAGAGAAAACCCATGCGGTCGCCTGGAGAACATACAAACTCCGTACAAGCAGCCCTCGTAGTCAGAATCAAACCCGGGTCTCGGGCGTTGTAAGGCAGCAACTCTACTGCTGCGCCGCTGTGCCGACCCTTGGGCCTCGAGTCGAAAGTGGGCGTAGAATGCATTGAGCTCATCAGGGAGGAATGTACGGATTGCTGCCAACGAAAACCCCTGACATTCAGCACCAACTGATCAAGACTCTAAGCCATTTAAACACTGATTCTTTTTTAACAAACTTGACGAGACAAATCGTTGCAACAACGGTCAGGTCACATCATATTGACAGTTTTATTGACTGATCTCTTGTTCTGATCCCCACGAGCTTACTTGCCATTGGGACTTGATGGGCATCTGGCAATAGATGTAGTTCTAAATAAAAACAACAATCTGATTTCTCCTTCCGCCAGCCCATTTCAATGAAGGTTAGCGGCTGTAGGGAGCAAGAGAAGGCACAAATCACAGCATCGCTAAATTATTAGTGAAATGATTTCACAATATTGAGGCCGAAATAAAAGGTGGGAAATTGCTGTGGACTCAACGCAAATAACGAGTTGCTTTCATATCATTACTCTCGAGATTCTCGGGGCACTTAGACTTCCTTAGAAATACAATTATGTAGATAGAATCACAGTCACACAGTCATACAACTTGCCCACACCGAGCAACATGCCCCAGCTATACTTGCCTGCATTTTGCCCATATCCCTCTAAATCGGTTTTATCCATGTACCTGTCTAATTGCTTCTTAAATGTTGCAATAGTCCCTGACTCAACTACCTCCTTCGGCAGCTCGTTCCATACTTCCACCACCCTTTGTGTGAAAAAGTTGCCCCTCAGATTCAAAAAAATCTTTCCCCTCTATCCTTAAACCTATGTCCTCTAGTTCTCAATTCCCCTAACCCTGATCCATTCCTCTCATGATTTTATACACATCTATATGATCATCCCTCATCCTCCTGTGCTCCAGGGAGTCCTAGACTGCTCAATCTCTCCCTATAGCTCAGACACCTGTAAATCTACTCTGCACCCTTTTCAAATTAACACCATCTTTCCCATAACATCGTGCCCAGAACTGAACAAAATACTCTAAATACAGCCTCCAGAGATGCTGCCTGTCCCGTTGAGTTACTCCAGCGTTTTATGTCTATCTTGGGTCCTTTGGTTGATTGAGTGAGGTGATCCCGTCAGTCCCATTCCCTAGTCTTTTCCTGTGGTCCTCCAGATTACATCAGACATGGAAAATGGAGCATAGAACGCGGAACAGCACAATACAGGAATGGGCCCATCAGCCCATAATGTTTGTGCCGAGATTGATGCCAAGCTAAACTGATCTCATCATCTAAACAAATCTCAAACTAAGCAGTGCTCTCCAAGTTGCATAACTCTCCGTGTAAAAAAAATTGCCCTGCATGTCTTCATATAGCTGCTAAATTTGTATAAGATAATTACAAGCAGTTGAATAAGGGGTGGGAATTAATAAGCTTTGGCTTCTTCCTGCTCCTTTTCGGACACATACGATTTCATTTATTTATAGATATTGTTTATGACACTTTATAAATATTCTTGTTTTGTTTTTTGTATGCTGTTTCACACTTGCCTTTTATTCTTTTATTCTGTTCGAAATAAATAATAAAACAAATAAATAAATAAATGATACTTTTCCGCTCTCACTTTATAGCTATGCTCTCTAGTGTTGGGCGTTTCCATCCTGCGAGAAAGGTTCCGAATGTCTACCCTATCGTGAGGGGCAAGTCTTTTTAAATAGAGTGCTGAGGGTCAGGAACATCTTCTCAAGAGTGGTGGTGGAGGCAGATATGATAGTGCCAATTAAGAGGACTTTAGGCAGGCTCATGGATATGCAGGAAATGGAAGCATGTGGATCATGTGCAGGCAGAGAAAATTGGTTTAATGGCATCAGGCTTGCAATGGACATTGTAGATGGAAAGGCCCGTACCTGTGCTGCACTGATCCATGGTTTATGTTCCATGTATGGCCCCTCTCCTCTTTTCTTGTTATTAGAATTTATTTTTCCTCAGCCATACGTGGGTGATCTAAATTTCCCTGCTGCAGCTCAGATACTGTATGCATTGATCAGATCCATGGGAATATTCTCTATCATCTTTTTATTCATGTTGTCCTTCTCCCTTCACCCTTCAGTCATGTCATCATACCTGTTCCTTCTCCCATCCCTTCTAATGACCACTTTCAGAAGTGTCCCACTATCAGTAAAGTGCCTGGAAATGTCCTGGAAGGTTGTGAAAGAAATAAAGCCTTTTTTTCCTTCTTGATTTTTTTGGTTCTTTGCTCTGTTCTCTTACTACATTTTCCTTTATCTTCTTTTCCTTTTCTTCTCCGGTGATCCTTCCACCTCCCAAAAACATGCAAGGTTGTTGGGATGTTGAGGCAAGCTTCAGTCCATTGATCAGCACCTCTGTCCCCACCACCACCACCACCTCCCCCACAACACTGGTGAAGCCTCTGTACTAGTCCCAACCCGCAACATGTTTCATATCACAGGCACTGACCTCCCTACCATCAAAAGGATCTACAGGAGGAGATGCCTCAATAATATCATCAAAGACCCACACCACCCTGGCCACGCTCTCATCTCACTGCTACCATCAAGAAGAAGGTCCAGGAGCCTGAAAAATGGGACATCCAGGTTCAAGAACAGCATCTTCCCAACTTCTCTTCAACACTGCACAACACTAACCCCAGAAACTTAAGGCCCTGTCCCACTTACGTGTCCTTGGCATGCAAATTATAAGACCTTGCCGTTGCGTTGAGGTGCACGGGCATCGTGTGGCCACGCGGGGCCGGTCCCACTGAGAAGCGCGGAGGGGTATGGAGTTGTGCGCGGTATCTGAAATTTTGTAGCGAACGAAATCTTTGCGCGCGTCACCGGCCTGTCGTATAACTGACGGCCAAAGTGGGACAGGCCCAAGACCCTGGCGCGATGCAACGTCTCACCTCCAACAGCAGCAGAAGCAGGCAAACGATCGCCGAGCTCGGCCTGGGGCTCACGGCCGTTGCGGTCCGGATCCGCCCCCACTTCCACTCCCAGAGGGGGGGCCAAGAAAATTGAAGATAGATACAAAATGCTGGAGTAACTCAGCGGGACCGGCAGCATCTCTGTAGAGAAGGAATGGATGACGTTTCGGGTCAAGACCCTCCTTTCAGACTGAAGAAGAGTCTCGACCCGTAACATCACCCATTGTTTCTCTCCAGAGATGCTGCCGGTCCCACTGAGTTACTCCAGCATTTTGTGTCCATCTTCAAATGACGTCACGCGCTCCAGACGGCTGTGCAGACACATGAAGTCGCGTGCGACCTTCGCGGGACCGTCGCACCTCAATGCGACCACGAGGTTGCCTAGTTAGCGTGCCAAGGACACGTAGGTGGGACAGGGGCTTTAGGGTTTAGGTTTATCAATTTCACGCCTACTGAGCTACAGTAAAAAGCTTTGCTTTGCATACAATTTAAGCAGATCAGATAATACTATACATAAATACAATCTTAGATTGACATTCTACATAAATACAATCATGTCAAACTCAAGGACGTTAGGTAGAGATACATTAGGGAAGATACAGAGTACAGAATATACTTTAGTTCTCAGTATTGTAGTGCATTAGTTCCACAGGTGTCAGGGGTTATGGGGAGAAGGCAGGAGAATGGGGTTAGGAGGGAGAGATAGATCAGCCATGATTGAATGACGGAGTAGACTTGATGGGCGAATGGCCTAATTCTACTCCTATCACTTATGATCTTATGATCTTATTATCTTATGAAGAAAGTCCAATGTCCACAGTGGGGTAGAGGTGAATAGAACAGTACCCTTGCTTATGGAAAGTAGACCAAAATGGTGGAGGAACTGGACGGTTGAGGCAGCATCAATGGAAAGAATGAATAGCCGACGTTTTGGGTCGAGACCCTTCTTCATCAGACTCTTCATCTGAAGAAGGGTCTCAACCCGAAACGTCGCCTATTCCTTCTCTCCATAGATGCTGCCTCGCCCGCTGAGTTCCTCCAGCGTTTTTGTCTACCTTCGATTTTTTCCAGCATCTGCAGTTCTTTCTTAAACCTAGCTTATGGAAGGACAGTTCTGATGCCGGATAACAGAGGGGAAGAAGCTGTTTCTGTGTCCGGGTGTGAAGCTTCTGTACCTCTGCTGGCTGGGAGCAGGGAGAAGATCTTCAATGGACTGACTTTAACTGCACTACGGACTTTTGTACTCGCACTGGTATCATGGTCATTCATTTATTGATTTAAAAAAAATTCTGTATTATTTTTGTGTGATGCATTTCCAGGCTGTTATGCTGCTGCAAGTGTGAGTGCCAATGTTCTGCTGTCGGTACATATGATAATTAAACAGACCTTCCTTGATTCTTGATATCAATTGTTGCTGTTCTGTTGCTAAACCTCAAAACCTTCAGACTTCCATATTTATGCTCTGCTTGCATCTGAAGTCAGATTGAGGCGAGCCTGTTTCAGCGGGCACACTCCAGAACCACAGGTGCAAAGTAGTGAGAGTGCTCTGATTATACACTGAAATCTCTCTTTGTGTTTAAGACTCTCATTGGTGTTATGTCTGTATTTTTTTTTGTGTGCTGCAAAATGGCAAAAAGCATTTCACTTCACTACACCTAGGTGTATGTGAATGTGACTAATAAAATACCTTTGATACCTTTGAAAGGGCGTACCTTTAGAAGGAATCTCTTTAGTCAGTGGGTGGTGAATCTGTGGAATTCATTGCCACAGAAGGCTTTGGAGGGCCATCAATTTTTAAGGTGGAGATTGACAGATTCTTGATTAGTACGGGTGTCAAGGGTTATGGGGAGAATGCAGGAGAATGGGGTTGAGAAGGAAAGATAGGTCAGCAATGATTGAATGGCAGAGTTGACTTGATGGGCTGAATGGCCTAATTCTGCTCCTATAACTTATGAATATATTGTTCCGTCTGCACAAGCTGCTGACCTGATCACCTCATCCTAACAGAGTGGAAACTAAAACTACAGTGATATACAGAATGAATTGAAAGAGACGGATAGACTCAGAGACTATTGCAATTAATCACACTGGGAACACCAGAAGATCGGCAGAATGAGCAGAGGCATCTATGCACATCTCATTTGCAATCTCTGAATTATACAGCAAAGGAAACCGACTACTGAGAGATTCTGGAATTTAATTTGACCAGGAGAGTTGTGCGCGGTATCGCGCGGCTCTCTGAAATTTTGTAGCGAACGAAAGCTTCGCGCGCGTCACCGGCCTGTCGTGTAACTGACGGCCAAAGTGGGACAGGCCCAAGACCCTGGCGCGACGCAACGTCTCACCTCCAACAGCAGCAGAAGCAGGCAAACGATCGCCGAGCTCGGCCTGGGACTCACGGCCGTTGCGGTCCGGATCCGCCCCCACTTCCACTCCCAGAGGGGGGGCCAAGAAAATTGAAGATAGACACAAAATGCTGGAGTAGCTCAGCGGGACCGGCAGCATCTCTGTAGAGAAGGAATGGATGACGTTTCGGGTCAAGACCCTCCTTTCAGACTGAAGAAGAGTCTCGACCCGTAACATCACCCATTGTTTCTCTCCAGAGATGCTGCCAGTCCCACTGAGTTACTCCAGCATTTTGTGTCCATCTTCAAATGACGTCACGTGCTCCAGACGGCTGTGCGGACACATGAAGTCGCGTGCGACCTTCGCGGGGCCGTCGCACCTCAATGCGACCACGAGGTTGCCTAGTTAGCGTGCCAAGGACACGTAAGTGGGACAGGGGCTTTAGGGTTTAGGTTTATCAATTTCACGCCTACTGAGCTACAGTAAAAAGCTTTGCTTTGCATACAATTTAAGCAGATCAGATAATACTATACATAAATACAATCTTAGATTGACATTCTACATAAATACAATCATGTCAAACTCAAGGACGTTAGGTAGAGATACATTAGGGAAGATACAGAGTACAGAATATACATTAGTTCTCAGTAGTGTAGCGCATTAGTTCCACAGGTGTCAGGGGTTATGGGGAGAAGGCAGGAGAATGGGGTTAGGAGGGAGAGATAGATCAGCCATGATTGAATGACGGAGTAGACTTGATGGGCCGAATGGCCTAATTCTACTCCTATCACATGATCTTATGATCTTATTATCTTATGAAGCAAGTCCAATGTCCACAGTGGGGTAGAGGTGAATAGAACAGTACCCTTGCTTATGGAAAGTAGACCAAAATGGTGGAGGAACTGGACGGGTGAGGCAGCATCAATGGAAAGAATGAATAGGCGACGTTTTGGGTCGAGACCCTTCTTCATCAGACTCTTCATCTGAAGAAGGGTCTCAACCCGAAACGTCGCCTATTCCTTCTCTCCATAGATGCTGCCTCGCCCGCTGAGTTCCTCCAGCGTTTTTGTCTACCTTCGATTTTTTCCAGCATCTGCAGTTCTTTCTTAAACCTAGCTTATGGAAGGACAGTTCTGATGCCGGATAACAGAGGGGAAGAAGCTGTTTCTGTGTCCGGGTGTGAAGCTTCTGTACCTCTGCTGGCCGGGAGCAGGGAGAAGATCTTCAATGGACTGACTTTAACTGCACTACGGACTTTTGTACTCGCACTGGTATCATGGTCATTCATTTATTGATTAAAAAAAAAATTCTGTATTATCTTTGTTGATGCATTTCCAGGCTGTTATGCTGCTGCAAGTGTGAGTGCCAATGTTCTGCTGTCAGTACATATGATAATTAAACAGACCTTCCTTGATTCTTGATATCAATTGTTGCTGTTCTGTTGCTAAACCTCAAAACCTTCAGACTTCCATATTTATGCTCTGCTTGCATTTGAAGTCAGATTGAGGTGAGCCTGTTTCAGCGGGCACACTCCAGAACCACAGGTGCAAAGTAGTGAGAGTGCACTGAAATCTCTCCTGGTCAAATTAAATTCCAGAATCTCTCAGTAGTCGATTTCCTTTGCTGTATAATTCAGAGATTGCAAATGAGATGTGCATAGATGCCTCTGCTCATTCTGCCGATCTTCTGGTGTTCCCAGTGTGATTAATTGCAATAGTCTCTGAGTCTATCCGTCTCTTTCAATTCATTCTGTATATCACTGTAGTTTTAGTTTCCACTCTGTTAGGATGAGGTGATCAGGTCAGCAGCTTGTGCAGACGGAACAATATATTCATAAGTTATAGGAGCAGAATTAGGCCATTCAGCCCATCAAGTCAACTCTGCCATTCAATCATTGCTGACCTATCTTTCCTTCTCAACCCCATTCTCCTGCATTCTCCCCATAACCCTTGACACCCGTACTAATCAAGAATCTGTCAATCTCCACCTTAAAAATTGATGGCCCTCCAAAACCTTCTGTGGCAATGAATTCCACAGATTCACCACCCACTGACTAAAGAGATTCCTTCTAAAGGTACGCCCTTTCAAAGGTATCAAAGGTATTTTATTAGTCACATTCACATACACCCAGGTGTAGTGAAGTGAAATGCTTTTTGCCATTTTGCAGCACACAAAAAAAAATACAGACATAACACCAATGAGAGTCTTAAACACAAAGAACATCCCCCCACAATGGCTCCCACCATGAGGGAAAGCACAAAGTCCAGTCCCCAACCCCAGTTCACCCATAGTTGGGCCTATTGAGCCCTTTCATTCTGAGGCTATGGCCTCTGGTCCCAGGCTCTCCCATTAGTGGAAACATCCTCACCACATCCACTCTATCCAGGTATTTCACTGTTCGGTAAGTTTCAATGAGGTTCCCCCTCATCCATGATCTATTCTCAGATCTGACCTGCAATGTGGAATGTGGTCATCCTCCTGTGAGCAGTGCATGGGGTAAATTATCAGCTGTGGCCCTTGGAATCTTGAGCAAAACACAAATTGTTGATGGAACTCGGTGGGTCAGGCAGCATCTGTGGAGGAAATGGACAGACGACGTTTTAGGACAGGACCCTTCTTCAGACTGGAGGAAGGTGATGATTAGGGTTCTTCCAGTCTGAAGAAAGGTCTTGACCCAATACTTCACCTGACCGTTCTTTAGTAACTTGTCAGTTTCTTTGTTGAACTAAATTAAGGCGCATGTTGCAATCAAAAGCGCTTGAACAATTGGTTGGGAAGAAATCCAAACTGTAAGAAAGACGACTGAATTCCTCCAGTACTTTATGTTTTGCTTTCTATTCCACGGTACTTATTAGTGTACATCAATGAAATTATTGCAGGTCAAGGTTATCTTTCACTTTGTATCACTTAAATGTGTTTTAATACAGAAGGGATATACCATTTAATACATAAGGTAATTCTATGCTTAAGCTGATACATAACTGCGGCTTGTGATGTGTCAGTGATCAAAGACAATGTACCACTTCCCCTTGCATCCGAGATATATACAAACCTGTCTTGATTACTGTACCTGCAGGTTTGCAGAATAACTTCCACATGAGGCAATGGCAAGTTTGATGTTCTAAACACACGCCTACATTTGGTTGACATGTTCTTTGAAAGAGTTTGGTGCCCAGCACCTGTTTCATGGCTTTTGCTCAACATCAGTCTCTGATTTCATAGGATTGACAATTCATTTCAACTTTTTGAATTATTCAACTTTTTGAATTAATAAAACCCCGGATGCCTGGACGTGAGTCAGTCACTCTGGAAGATTGTGAGGGAGAGTCCGCAACTGTGATTCTAAGCTGTGAATCATCTGGACTGTGAGTCTGCAATGTACTTGCAATAAATGATTTGTTCCAAATTACAAAACAGGCACACTTCGAATTTGGGGATAAGCCACATAAATTACTTGCGAGGCAACTGAAGCAACAAGAAAAGGAAAATACTATCACTAAAATTAAATCGGTTCAGGGTAAGCTTCTAACACCACCAAAGGATATTAATAAGAGGTTTGCCCAATTTTATCATAATTTATATACAACTAAAATAAATACAGATGTTAGTAAAATTACAAATTTTTTAGATAATTGCAATCTCCCTAAATTGGATAGTTTAGAACAAGAGGAATTAGGAGCACGGATTACTAGTGAAGAAATAAAACAAACAATAAACTCACTGAAAAATGGGAAGACCCCAGGACCAGATGGTTTTAGTAATTAATTTTATAAACGATTTCAGGACTCAATTGTACCAAGATTACTCAACTTATACACGCAGGCTTATACCGAAAATAAACTACCAGAAATTTTAGCAGAAGCAACAATAACGCTTATACCAAAAAAAGATAAAGATTTAGATGAACCCGGTTCTTACAGAGTGGTTACTGTAAATACTGATCAGAAAATTTTAGCAAAGATTCTAGCTAGAAGACTGAATAATTATATTAACAAATTGGTAAACACGGATCAAACGGGATTTATACCCAAATGACAATCATTTAATAATTTGAGAAGCTTTTCAATATAATGTACTCTCACAATGAGGACATTGAAGATATTTCAGTTGTTACGCTGGATGCAGAGAAGGCATTTGATCAGGTGGAATGGCAGTATTTATATAAGGTACTCCAAAAATTTAACACGGGAGAGAATTTTATTAGATGGGTTAAACTACTTTACGATAAACCTACGGCAAGAATATTAACTAATAATATGTTATCTCCAAAATTTTATTTATCAAGTGGTAATAGGCAGGGTTGTGCCTTATCACCATTGCTATTTGCCCTTATGATAGAACCGCTGGCTGAAAGGATTAGAAATCATCCAAAAATTCACGGATATAACACTAAGGACTCAAAGAATAAAATTTCATTATATGCTGATGATATTCTTTTATATATTACTAATACACAAACGAGTATACCCACCTTATTAACACTAATTAATACCGTCGCAGCGGCCTCTGCAGTCCGTCTGTCTTTTTATTATTTCTGTCTCGTTTCAATGTAGTTTTTATTTTATTTTTTGACGGGGTATGTGTGTGGGGGGCGGGGGGTGGGGGGGAAACTTTAAAATCTTTCCCCTGCACGGGAGACCCGACCTTTTCTTTGTCGGGTCTCCGTTGTCGTTGGGGCTGCAACGTGGAGCGGCCTCCAGCAGGAACGACCTGGGGCTCCAGTCGCGGAGCTGCGGACCTACTCACCATCGCGGAGCTGGCCGAGTTCGGAGCGGGAGGAGCGGTGGTGGCGCGCTGCTGTGACCCAGGCCCCTGGAGATTCGGAGGCTCCAACTGCAGGTCTGGCAGACAGGAACACCGGGAGCCTGCAGGTCCCTGCTGGGAGACCGCTTTTCGGGGCTTCTGCAACGGCGACTTCACCCGCCCGAGTTGCGGGGTTGAAGAGTACCTGGAGCGGGGCCTTACATCACCGCCCCGCGCGGCTTGGAAAGGCCGCGGGACTTTGCTAGCGCCCGCCGAGGGCTCCAACAACAAGACCCGGAGCGTGGCCTTGCATCACCCGGCGTGGCTTTAATGGCCGCGGGACAATTACCATCGCCCGCCGGGGGCTTTGACTCTGACATCGGGGGGGAGAGGGGAGTGCAGGGGAGAGATACGTTTTTTGCCTTCCATCACAGCGAGGAGGAGATGCGCTGTGATGGATGTCTGTGTAAATTGTGTTGTGTCTTGGGTCTTCTTCTTTTTGTATGTATGACTGTAGAAACAACATTTCATTTGGACCTCAACGAGGTTCAAATGACAAATAAAATTGTATTGGATTGTATTGTATTGTATTGTAATTGAGGAATTCGGCTCTTTTTCAGGATATAGAATAAATTGGAATAAAAGTGAAATTATGTCTCTAAAACCACAGGATGCGAGACAAAGATGGGTATTCAAATTACGAGAAGACACAAATCATTATTTAGCGCCAATTTTATGCCACTATTAAATAAACTGAATGATATGATTAAATTTTGTAAAACGCTCCTGCTCTCATTGATAGGTAGAATTAACGCTATAAAAATAACTTTCTTACCACAATTAATATATTTGTTTCAAGCGATCCCGATATATTTTCCAAAATATTTAAAAAAAAACTAGATTTTACTATCACTAATTTTATATGGGACTACAGAGCACACAGAATTCAACGAAAGTATTTGTGTAAACCTAAAGAAGTTGGGGGCTTATCATTACCTAACTTTACGTATTACTACTGGGCAGTGCATATTAAGAACATAATTTACTGGTTGGATAGTTCCACTCACCAGTCGGAGTGGATAAGAATGGAGAAAGAGGAGTGTTTCCCGTATGATATAGGAACGATCTTGTTCTCACCGATAAAATAGTAAGATTAAACGAGAATTTACCAGTTTGAAGTTTGATCTGTATTTTATGAGGAGTTACGATGAGGGATTACGTGAAGAACCCGTTCAGTGCGCATGCGCGGCATACTTCCAAGCAGCGGTGTGGAATCACAGATAGACACAGTTATTTGAAGTAAACATAGTAAAGAAAAGGAGACATCAGTTATTAGTTTGATCCATACAATGAGGGTGGGAGCGGAGGGCACGTAATCCCTCATCGTAACTCCTCATAAAATACAGATTAAACTTCAAACTGGTAAATTCTCGTTTAATCTTACTATTTTACTTCGGAGTCACGTGAGTGACTACGTTAAGACTTCAAAGCTCTGTGATTTCAAACCGTGTAACAGTTTTATTTCACTCACTGCTGAAGTTCTTGAGGGAGGAAGTGTTATCGTAATCAACCAATGAATCTGTTTTTCGAGAAACAAAAAAGGTATTTATTAACAATAACAAAATAATTGCTCCCCCGGGCTTAAATTAAATATTTGCAGCTTGTAATATTCTCTCTGCAAATAAATCAGGTTTCGTCAACGGCTTGTTATAAAAAGTTCTGAATGTCGTTTCCCTCGACCATCCTGCTGTATTCAGAATATGGTCAACCGGTACGTCCATTCTCTCGGCCATTGATGTAGATGCTGCCCTAGTGGAATGAGATTTAAATGTATTAGTATCTATTCCGGCAGCCTTCAGTACCTGTTTGAGCCATCTTGAAATGGTTTGGCTCGTTACCCGGCCATGAGGTTTCTTGTGGCTGACCCATAAGGCTTTTTCACTCCCTCTGATATTATGGGTTGTGTCTATGTAATGTTGTAGATGGGTCACGACACACAACTGTGGCTCTGGTGGGTAGGCCCGGAATACCACTACTGGATTAGCTGTTCCTGGCCTGCTTTGTTTCACCGGACCCTGTATGACAAATGCAATCTGATCTGGGGTGGTCACCATGTTGTCCAGCCTCAATGTGTGTAGTGACTGGACCCTCTGAGCGGATACCAGTACCATCAACATGAGCGTCTTTAGTGTAGCTTGCTCGAGGCTGAGGGATCTGGCTGGTGGCCATTCCCTGAGGTAAATCAGGACCACACTGATGTCCCAAATATGGGTATACCTGGGCTTAGGGGGCTTGATATTGTAAATGCCCCTCATCAGTTTTACCACCAGTGGATGGGATCCCATCGCCTGTTGTCCTGGCGCTGGCTTGAGATAAGCAGAAAGCGCACTCCGCGCTGTGTTGATGGCACTGTAGCTGATCCCTTCATCATGGTGTAGATGGGCCAGGAACTCCAGTACATTGGTGGCTGTGGCTGTTGCATACGTTGTCCCTGTTTCCTGGCAGTACTTCTCCCATTTTTTGATGCTGGTTAAGTACTGCCTTTTGGTGGATGTTCGAAGGGATGCTGACATGGTGGTGATGGTTTGTTCGGACAGTCCCAGTTCTAGGTAAGATCTGTTCAAAACCTGCAACCCAGGAGATTAATTTTCTCATGGCATGGGTGGCTTATGCCTGATACTGGTTGAGTTAATAATCCTGGATCACTGGGAAAAACCATTGGTGATTCAACCACCATGTCATGCAGGACTGGGAACCATGGCTGTGTAGGCCAGTCGGGCACCATCAAAATACCCGAAGCAGAGTCCATCTGTATTTAGCGAAGTACCCGACTGATGATGCAGAAGGGAGGGAAAGCATAGAAGAAGAAATTTCCCCAATCCAGCGTGAAAGCATCTACCGCTGCTGCCTCTGGGTCTGGTTCCCATGCGACATACATAGGTACCTGGTGATTTAGCCTTGATGCAAATAAATTGATATCTGGCATTCCATATTGCTTAATAACTTTAGCAAATACTTTAGGGTTTAACATCCATTCGATGTTGTCATTGAATTTGCGTGACCTGGTGTCTGCCACTGTGTTTAGCTTACCTGGTAGGTATGTAGCTGATAGCCAAATATGTCTTTCGACACACCATTGCCAAATTATGTTGACCAATTTGTCGCATGATAATGATTTTATGCCGCCCATATGGTTAATATAAGCCACCACCGTAGTATTATCAATTTGTAACCAAACATGCAAGTGCTGCATTTTAGATACATATGCTTTTAAACCATAAAAGGCGCCCAACATCTCTAGATAGTTAATGCCCAGTGTAAGTAGTAATGATGACTCTATGTTAGCCCATCTACCACCTGTGCTGGATATGGAGTTAGTTGCTCCCCAGCCTTGAGCACTGGCATCTGTTTGAATAACTAAAGTGGGGTTAGTGATAATGATAGGGCTGAAACTATGCCAAACGTTTTCTGCCCACCACTGTAGCTCTGATATTGCTGCAGTGGGTAATTTCATGACACGATCATAGGGACCTTTATGTCGTTTTAGTGCCTGTACCTTTGCTCTTTGTAAATTTTGATAGTGCAAAGGTCCGAATTGTGTAGCCGGAAATGCTGCTACAATTTTCCCAATTACTCTTGCTACTTGTCGGATAGTTGGTCGCTCGTTGACCATTAGATTGTTGCATGATTGTGCTAATTCAACCATTTTTGCCTTTGGCAAGATAACAGTCATATGGACTGAGTTAATTGTGAAGCCCAGGTAGTCCATGATAGTGGATGGCTTCAACTTAGATTTATCTGGATGTAGGACAAACCCCAGAGTTTCCAGGAGCTGTTTTGTAGCTGATACTGCTGCCACAGCCAATTCCATCGTTTTTCCTACTATCAGAATATCATCCAGATATGCCATGACCATATGTTTTTGTTTTCTTAGTATTGCCATGGCTGGTTTCAATATTTTGGTAAATAATCTTGGGGCTGAAGTTAGCACATTGGGCAATGCTTTGTACTGCCATTGCTGCCCCATCCAGATAAATTTTAGGTATCTGCGATGATCCTTGTGTATGGGTACTAGATAGTAAGCATCTTTAAGATCAATGCTTGCCATGAAGTATCCTTTGGAAATCAGTTATTTGGCAGTAACAAATGTCTCCATTTTGAAATGTATATACTTAACAAATTTATTTAGTGATGTTAAGTCAATGATGATGCGACATCCACCATCTTTTTTGGTTTTAGTGAATATATTCGATACAAATTCCAAAGGTTCATGTTTGGTCTTTTCGATGACCCCCTTTGTGATAAGTCTCACCAGTTCAGCTTGTCCCTCACGTTTCTCTTTGACGGAGGGAGAAAATACCCTTTGGGGCCAATGTTGAACTGCTGGCGATTTTTCTGACATGAATTGTATTTTATATCCACTAATGCTGTTGAGTATATACTTGTCACTCGTGACAGTACCCCATGCTTCTTTGAACAAGTGTAATCTCCCCCCTGTTAGTAAAGAACCCTTACTCTCTATATGCTGGCAGGAACCAGACCCACCTACCTCCAGGGTTATTGTCGTTTCTTCTGTTTTCTCATGTTCTTGCTTGTCTGACGTGCTGGTGATGTTGGGGGTTGGTGCATTTTCCATGGGGTCCGCTCTGGGCCCTGATCTAAAAAAGGTCTTTGGGGATAAAAGCGGTCCTTGAGCTTTCACCAGTCCCATATTGAGGACGTCGACTGGTGGATGCCGTGGGGTGCTGCCGCTTGGGTATTGTAGGTCTTGGTTTGCTCATCCCGGGGCCTGCCCTCATGAGGTTGAAAGTGTTCGATGCCTCTTCCATGTCCCTCAACTTTTTGCTGAGGTCCGTCCCGAATAACAGAGCGTCCGTCTCTGCGGCTGGGGCTTTGCATAACCCAGCAAATTTGGGATTGAGGGCAGGTCTTATGATTTCCCGCCGGAAGTAGTTAATTTCATACTGAGTGTTGCACATTAATGCCAGTACATCCTGCTGGCAGGTATCCATCTCCGTGTCTTCCACAGAACGAGCAAAGGCTGTGATGGCCGACGTCAGGAGCCTTAGTATCCGCTGTAGATTGACTTCATAGTTACGCATGTGTGACCCCACGTGCCCCCAGATTTGGCTGTTTACAGTCAGCACTCTGAGGGCCTCACAGTTCTCTGGTGTTTTGTAAAGATCTAGTGCCTCAGAGAGCATCTTCTCCTGCAAGGGCTTATTTGAAAGATGATTTATGCTAGCCGCTAATTTCGGTTCCAGCGGTCTTCCAGCACGTGGGGTTGCTACATAGCGGTCCACCACACCCAGCAGCTCTTCCTGCTCCTGCACCCCTTGCATACTCCTGATCTCGTCCGCCAACCCCTGTTGCAGACCAGCCCAGCCCTGGTCACCAATGCTAGCCTCCAGTGATGAGGGAGCAGAGGGCAGTGTGGAGGGAGTGCCTGATCTCCCTCCGCGAGAGCGCTCTTTCTGCACTTCCCGCTGGAGTACTTGCTCCAAGAGCCGTTCCATGCGGCTCAAGCGGCTGTGTCTCCTCCGTTTAGGTGGAGACGTGTCCCCGTCCGACGAGTCGGAAACCACCTGGTTTTACTGGTGGATTTTTTTCCCAGTCCGCTGTTCAGGCATTAGCGGGACTGGGCTTGGCACGGTGTCATGGATGGTGGAGCGCTCTATGAGGGGTCCTGCCGCCTGTTGCTGCCTCCCTGAGATTGAACGATCCTCTGGTGGAGTTGTGCGGGGGGCAGTTCTCTTCGAGAGTTTTTTCCTAAGTGTACTCATTCTGTAAGCAGAAAGAACACACACAACTCTCCTTCTCCATTAGACTCCTTTCCACCTTCAGTGTACTTACCTAATGGTCCGTTTTTTAAACCTGCAGCGGGAGAGCCTCTCCAGCTGCCGCCGCTTGTTGCACTGCTGGCGTAATGGCCGCGCATGCGCACTGAGCGGGTTCTTCACGTAGTCACTCACATGACTCCGAAGTAAAATTGAATAGTATAATATATAAGAAGAACCCAATTATTCACAATACAATAAGAATTTGGAAACAAATAAAATTATCCTTGAAATTAAATAATCTATCAGTACTAACCCCACTATTGAACAACCCTGCATTCAAACCATCTCTTATCGACAAAACATATAAACAATGGGATAGACTGGGGATTAGGAAAGTAGGAGATATGTATGAATTGGGCAAATTGTTATCATTTCAACAATTAAAATTAAAATTTAAACTGAAGGATAATCAATATTTCAAATATATACAGATATGTGACTTTATGAAGAAATATACACATAGATTTCAAATTATATTTTTAGACCCTTTAGAAGAAGCAATGAATATTAAGGCTGATTCACAAAAACTAATATCATACTTTTATAATAATATATTAAATAGAGAATTATCCTCAACAGAAGCACTAAGAGAAGATTGGGAACATGAACTAATGAAAAAGATCCCGAAGGATAGATTCGAAAAGTATCTGATGAACACACATAATTGTTCCATTAATGAAAGACATAATTTAATTCAATTTAAATTATTACATAGACTATATTATTCAAAAACGAGGTTGAATAAATTTTACTCAAACATCTCTCCCAGATGCGACAAATGTTTGTTTCAAAATGCTAATATAACACATTCATTTGTAGGATGTATAAAGTTGAATACATTTTGGAGCGATATATTTGATATATTTACAAAGCTTTTCAAGTCAAGAATAGAACCTAATACGGAATGGATTATATTTGGAATAATAGTAGAAGATATCAATTTAAATAAGAACCAAAAAGTTTTTTTTAATTATGGGTTAATAATTGGAAAGAAATTGATACTTAAATTTTGGAAAAATACAGCTATTCCAACTGTTAAAATGTGGATTAGGAATATGATGGACATAGCACGCCTTGAAGAAATGAGACTCCGACTAATAGATAAATATGACCAATTCTTAAGGCGTTGGTCCCCTTTTATCGACTTTTTGGAATCATGTGATGCAGCGGTACCATAAAGATTACTGATTTCAGGTCAGGTCGTGGATAGATCTACATCTCCGAATAAAGATTTGAAAATTTCTCTTTTAAGGGTCTTTTTCTCCTATTTCTACTTTCCATTTTTCTTTTCTTATACACACACTTCACGTTTTTCTATTTTCTACTATCTATTTTTCCTCTTTTTCTCTTCTCCAATTTTTTTTTCTTTTTTTTTTTTCCCCTTCTTGTCTTTCTTATTTCCTTTTCAAAAACATAAAACTAGAGGTTGTATATAGAATGTATAATTACGTTATGACATAGTTGGCACCTAAAATTAGGTCCCTCTGTATTGTTTTGTATTGTACTAACTTCTAATATAATTAAAAAATAAAAAAAAAGATGTAATGACAATGTAATGAGCTGATTGGCAATTTGGTGGCCTGCACTCTGCCTGAAATGCTGCAAAACTGAATTTGATGGCCTGCACTCTTTGAAATGGAATTTCAAGGAATAGCCGTGAGTGAACTGCCAGCCCACCAGCCCTGAGTGACTGATCTGCCAGCCCACCAGCCCTGAGTGACTGATCTGCCAGCCCACCAGCCCTGAGTGACTGAGCTGTCAGTCCACCAGCCCTGAGTGACTGAGCTGCCAGCCTGAGTGACTGAGCTGCCAGCCCACCAGGCCTGAGTGACTGAGCTGCCAGCCCACCTGGCATCAGTGACTGGGCTACCAGCCCAATAATCCATTTGGCCCACAATGTCCATAGTAGCCCTCTGGAAACCAGTCCCTTCGGCTCAGAACACCATACTAGCACTCCCGGAAGCCCCCCCCCCCCCCACCCCCCCCCCCCCCCCCCCCCCACTGGCCACCAATATTGGAATTGGTGGAGAGGTAGAATATTGCGTTGGGGGACTAGCCCTTCCGTGTGAACATGGGACCCAACGGGTCCCACTTAGTCTAATATATATATATAAATACAAACAATAGTGCAAAGGCAATAACAATGCACCCTTGTTCTGTTTTCTTAAAGATCTTCAAATGTAATCTCTTCATGATTAGTAGCTGTGTGTTCAGACATCAAGCCCAGAGCCATGGACTTCCCTTCTTACACCATACACCCACTCCCTGCTCCATAAAATCTACCCCTTTGACCAAGCTCTTGGGTTGATTGCCCTACAGTTGATAATGATGCAGAGAAGCATCATAGAACATACATGTTGGAGGGCTGCAGATGAAAAGGAGTATACATGGTATACATGAGGTATATGTACATACAAAAGGTATACATGATTAATAAATATTGTTAATAAGCTATACATGTTGTTTGGCTGGAAAAGAAAATAATGATGTCTATCCTAACAAAGGTCACTATGTATTCAGATATAATAGGATAGGAAAGGGTTAGGGGGACAAGGGCCAGGCATAGGCAAATAGGACGAGGCTAGGTGGGGCAACTTGGTCAGCATGGACAAGTTGGGCCGAAGGGCCTGTTTCCGTGTTGTATAAAAGAACCATCCTATCACCTACTAGAGAGTGCTCCTGACCTGTCATGTACCTCATTGGAGATCCTCGGACTATCTTTAATCGGACTTTACTGGATTTTATCTTGCACTAAATGTTATTCCCTTTATCCTGTATCTGTGCACTGTGGCAGCTTGATTGTAATCATGTATAGTCTTTACTCCGACTGGATAGCATGCAACAAAAAAGCTTTTCACTGTACCTCGGTACACATGACAATTAACTAAACCTAAACTAATCTGGACTGTATGACTCTTAACATTTTACCACATTTGAGATGCGAAGTAAATGCTGATATTTACATCAACATCGGGTCATGCACCATCTGTGGAGAGAAGGAATGGGTGACGTATCAGGTCGAGAACCTTCTTCAGATGAACAAGGGTCTCGACCCGAAACGTCACCCATTCCTTCTCTCCAGAGATGCTGCCTGTCCCGTTGAGTTACTCCAGCATTTTGTGTCTATCTTCGGTGTAAACTAGCATCGGCGGTTCCGTCCTACACTTTACATCAACACGGATTGAGTTCCTGAGCAGAGTTCCTCTGTGGAATCTGTATGTACCACGGGAACGGTGGAGGGATCAGTGTTCACTCAACCTGCACAAACAGTACACAACCCACTCACAGTGCGCACTGCACATGGTGACACTGCTATCTTCCTACTGCAGTTAATAGAGTTTCTCATCAAGCAGGCATTATGTGAATGAAGTGATCCTGAAATGCGTTCAGCACCGTCACGTGTTTCCTTCAGCAACCATTAAAAAGAAAAGTGTGTGGCAACTCTGGCTGAGTCTTGGGGCAGACATCATTAAACACTGGATGAACTACACATTTCTTCAGTTAAACATCCTGCATGTATTAGTAGACACAAAATACTGGAGTAGCTCAGCGGGTCAGGCAGTGTCTCTGAAGAAAATGGATAGGTGACATTTCGTGTCGGGGCCCTAACCCGCTGAGTTTCTCCAACATTTTGTGTCTATCTTTGATATACATATACCAGCATCTGCAGTTCCTTTTCATTACATTTTATCACAGGTATATTGGTTTATTATTGTCAGGTGCACCAAAACACATCAGTGCAATCAAGCCATACTCAGGTACAACACATAGTGCAAAGAGAAAAATACCAGTGTACAGAAGATAGTGTTACAAGATTATAATGTTACAGTTACAGAGAAAAAAGTCCAACATTTAGGTTTAGGCTTATTATCATCAAGTGTCACCAATTCACAAGTGCAACAGATAGAGTGGAGAGAAAATTACTGGATTCAGAACATTGTTTTACATGTTGTAGTGCTACAGTGACAGGGGAAATGTCCATCATCTATGATAATGAAGGCATATGGTTTGTGTAGGAAGGAACTGCAGATGCTGGTTTGAACCAAAGAACTAAATCTCTCCTTATTGCTCAGACCCTCTAGTCCTGGCAACGAGATATCTGTGAGAATAAATGCCAATTATCACATTTCATGTTTTGTATTGCAAGGACATTATGCATGGCTTACAGCAGTCAGGATGCAACGCTGGGGCATAAACCAGAGGTCCGGACTGATAATCTACACATCTGAGTTCATATCCCACTCATCGTGAAAGTTCAAAGTGATACTAATACGTTCAAAGAAATACGACACAAAGTTTGAAATAACACCCTGTCATTAGTAATGGAGACTCCACCAACTGGTCTGTTGCAGAAACCCCTCTGGCTGACTAGGTCAGGCCTTTACACTAATGGGATCAGCCTTCCGAACATTATCAACCTTGAGTCACTGGGATTGTATGAAATCCCAGCATTCCCTGTCAGAAAGAATACAATGTCTTTCCGTGCCCACGGTCAGGAGCCAAGTGGCTTGGTGGGGAGAAGGACGATTAAATTATTTCTTGCAGCAGCTTAACAGGCATATACAATAAATGCTCTCCAGAGATGCTCCCTGTCCCGCTGAGTTACTCCAACATTTTATGTCTATCTTCGGTTTAAACCAGCATCTGCAGTTCCCTCCTACACAAATGCAATAACAGATGTATAAATATGTAAGAATTAGCAATACCATAAATTATTAACCAGAAAACTAGGTAACCATAATAGTACCAAAACAGAAGCCCTTGGCACGCCCAAAGTCGCAGTCCATAGTGGGCAATAAATGCTGAGGTTAGTGTTGAGCAGTGTTCAAAAGGCATGACATTTGCCGGGAAGAAGCTGTTCTTGAACCTGTACTTTCTTCCCGATGGGTGGTGTGGGTCTTTGATGATATTGGCTGTCTTTTCAAGGCAGCGCTTCCTGCAGATCCCTTTGATGGTGGGGAAGTCAGTAGCTGTGATGGAGCGGGCAGTGTTTACCACTCTCTGTAGTCTCCTTTGTTCCTGGGGGTTGGAGGTACTGAACCAGGCCATGTTGCAAACACTCAGTATGTTCTCCCCTGTAACATAATCATCTACTTTCTTCCTTAAATTCTCAAGGCATTGATTTGCACTGTGCACTTGGAATCCGGTTCTGATGAAAGGTTATCGACTTGAAACATAAACTTGCTGAATAATTCCACTACTTTCTGTTTTATTTCAGATTTCCCGAGTCTGCAGTTTTTCTCTTGCCGTTGTTGAATCAATCAATGTTACTTTCTTATACATTTTAACAACACTGTCAATAAAAAAAATATTACCAAATGTTATCAAAAGAACTGGGGCACCTACAACCAAGTTGGAATCCTAATTACTCAGTTAGAAGTTCTTGTTATCTATTTTATGTCATAATACAATAACAGATATAAATCAATGCTTGACAAAATGTACACCAAGCTCATTCATTATTAAGCCATGAATAATTGTTTTATGCCATTTTGCATTGTGTGTCAGTTGTGCTGTTAATACCCAGAACATAAATCATTAGCAACATTTTTATTTGCAAGAAGAAAAGTCAGCATTTTTCCCCAATCTCTTTCGAATGTATTCACCAACAGATACCTGTTTCTAACATTTGCTCATTAGTGCTCCTTGGGATGAACAGTTGGATCACTCCCACTGCTTTAGATGGGACGTCTGCATTTGGCACTGGGTAATTAGTCTCACCTGTGGTGTCTCCGTGGAGTTAAATAGCCCAGGTGTCAGAGTTGGACATTTAGCACTGGAGGACGCACGATAACTACGGTACTGACTATATCATGAAAATTAATAAGCAGCAACCATCAGGCTCTTGAACGCTGCACAACACTAACCAGACTCGATCACAGCAACTATACTGTTCTATGTGTTGGAAGGAACTGCAGATGCTGGTTTAAGCCGAAGATAGACACAAAATGCTGGAGTAACTCAGTGGGACAGGCAGCATCTCTGGAGAGAAGGAATGGGTGACGTTTCAGATGAAGAAGGGTCGGCCATCCCTTCTCTCCAGAGATGCCGCCTGTCCCACTGAGTTCCTCTGCTGCAATATCAGGAAACGTTGTCAAAATTGCAGTTGGACGCGTGTCAATTGTAACACAGTTGATAACAGCACTCAAAGGGGAATGCATCCAAAATCTCAGCCCAGAGCTGTGAGCTTCAGCGTGAAGAAGGGTCCTGACCCAAATCTCTGCCTGACCATTTCCCTTCACAGATGTTGCCTGACCTGCTGAGTTCCCTCAACACTTTGTACTGAACCTAAAAACTAGTTGGCATTCAGCAGAGCATGGTGGGAGTGTTGTGCTCTCGGGGGTGTTGGCTTCCACAGTGGACGTTAAGCTGTGACCCCAAATTTCAGGGAAATCTCAGCAACGTTGGAGAGAGAAGCAAAGTTATTGGCTTGAATGGTTTTCGATTCAACTCACTGCCTGAATTAATCTGTCGGGCTCTGTCAGCTTTTGAATCCAAACAAATACCAAAGCTACTAAATCTCCAGCTCTATTACATTTCTCTCTGGTGCTTACAATCTAGCA
The DNA here is from genome assembly GCF_010909765.2 of Amblyraja radiata. Classification (NCBI taxonomy): domain Eukaryota; kingdom Metazoa; phylum Chordata; class Chondrichthyes; order Rajiformes; family Rajidae; genus Amblyraja; species Amblyraja radiata. Next base: position 8,392,471 of record NC_045988.1, read on the forward strand.
GTAAAACACTGGATTCACCAATTCACCAATACCTCCCATCCTTCTCTCTTTCCTTAGCCCTCGCCCCCTCCTCCCTCCTCTCTCTCTCTCTCTCTCTCTCTCTCTCTCTCTCATTGATAAGACAACCAATTCAGATTTATTACTTAACTTGAATTTGAATTCCATGGTGAAATTAATCTCTAAAGGGCCTGTCCCACTATACGAGTTTACCCAAGAGCTCTCCCAAGTAAAAAAAAAAAATCAAACTCGTGGTAAGCACGTAGAATGTACGTAGCGGGTACGTCGGAGCTCGGGACGTCTCTTTGCGGCTCGTAACGCTAACGGCAGGTACTCGGGAAACGCGGTAAGCTCGTGAAGTTTTTTCAACATGTTGAAAAATGCCCACTAGAGCCCCGAGTACCTACGAGCGGTTATCAGCGTAATTCTCCGAGTTCAAATCAGGGGAAACTCGGGAGAACTCTTGAATTAGCTCGTACAGTGGGACAGCCCCTTTACTCTGGGCCGATGACTGATGCCTGAAGATATTTTTCCAGCAATAATCACTTTGTTGCTTTAGCCACGTCATGTCAGGAACAATTGTAGCCCATTACTCCTTCCTCATGCAGCCAATGACACTTGGAATGTCTTCAATGACTCTTACAAACTTCTACAGATGCACCGTAGAAAGCAGACTGTCAGGTTGAATCACAGCTTGGTTTGGGTACAGCTGTACCCCAGACTTCAAGAAATTGCAGAGTTGTAGATGTAGCTAGCAAGGGGGACTAGTGTAGATAGAGCATGTTGGTAGGCAGGGGCAAGTTGGGCTGAAGGGCCTGTTTCCACCCTTTCTGACACCATCTGTTTATTGCCATATACACCAATGTGCATGTTATGTAGTGAGTTTGGAAATTGGCCAAGGCAGGTTATTAATTTGTGATTGTCTTTCGTTAAATGAGACACACAATATTAAGATAATTGATTTTGTTATTCAGTTACAGGCCATGGATATTAATGAATGATAATGAGTGGACTTTGTTGAGCTACTTTCCTCAATCATGACAAACATTCTGGTGAAGGCACTACCACCGTGCCAGTGAAGGCACCGTTACCCCTCCATGTCCCACAGGTGTGTTACCTGGAGGCGTAAGCTGTTGGCAGAGGTGATCCTGTGCTACTGTTGTCCTCCAGAGTACAGTGCTAATACCTGTGAACTTCTCTCCAGTCATTGCTGAATGTTAGAGTTCCAACGCTCTCCAGAAATCTCTTCTGCTCTTTTGCCCCCTGCTCGCCAACTGAGGTGAGAGAAATAGAGGTTTTTTTCATTGGGCTTCACGAGGATTGGGAGGACTTAGAGATGAAGTAAGTTTTAAAAGCCAGAGAAAGAGGGGGCGAAGTGCGAGAGGTTAGAATGTGGAGAGATATGCTGATAAAATAATTGACAATGAGCTTTTGGCCCAGACTATATTCACTCCCCATGACGTTTGGCTCCAAAACCGAGGAAGTAGTTAAATCAAGCAAATTTCAACCAATTAAAAAGAAAAATAGACTGTCATCAGAGAAGTAAGTGCAGCCTGATTGAGAACGACACTAGTGTAGGTCAACACCAAAGATAGTCACAAAATGCAGGAGTAACTCAGCTTGACCTTCTCGTGTGGGAAGGAACTGCAGGTGCTGGTTTACACTGAAGTTAGACACAAAATGCTGGAGTAACTCAGTGGTGCAGGCAGCATCTCTGGAGAGAAGGAATGGGTGATGTTTTTGGTCGAGACTCTTCTTCAGACTGAAGAGTCTGAAGAAGGGTCTCGACCTGAAACGTCAACCATTCCTCACCAGAGATGCTGCCTGTCCCACTGAGTTACTCCAGCATTTTGTGTCTAACTTCAGTGTAAACCAGCACCTGCAGTTCCTTCCCACACGAGAGAAGGTCAAGCTGTTTGTTTATTTTTGGACAATTCTAAATATTCATTTATTTGCCAAGAAACCAGTTTCTATCTTCCCTGAAATCACTTGAAAGCTGATTGCGTTTAAGCCAGCTTGGGGCTAAGATTAGCGACTGGTCCCAAAGCTCAGAGTCAAACTTTTATCCAATGTAAAGAAACATGAATGAAAAAGCTTGAGTGCAGCCACCCCAAACCTCAGCAGTGCGAATGCATGTGGGACCCACCGTCTTACAACTAATGCTTGAACAATTTCTTGCCAATTCAGAATTATCTTTATCCATCAGTGTTGAGAACAGTCTCAAAAGGGCCTGTCCTCTGCGGCGACCTAATTTGCGAGTTTAGAAGAGTTTGCTCTTGACTTAAACTCATAGAATGGTCGACACGTGGTCCTAGGAGGTCCTATGAGGTCACTGGAACTCTCCTTCATGCTCAGGAAAGTTCCTGCATACTCGCGGCCTCAGTTTGGTCAAGGAAACATTTTCAGCATGTTGAAAAATTTTCTGCGAGTAAAAATTGGTTGCCATGTTTCTTATGAAATTGTAGTGCAGTGGAGTGGGGTCGCTATGTAGTTATAGGCAGTCGAGGGTAGCTATAGGCAATCTCAATCTGCTGAGCGGGCAGTTTAATTGGCTCATTGGAGTTTTCAGGACCAAGGAAAACCGACCAGTAATGTTAAATGCCCGCTAAATTTTATTAAAAGTTGTCAGGCTTCTTAAAAGTGTCTCCCCCCCCTTCTCCCCCCTCCCCTTCTTCCCCCCTTCTCTCCCCTTCTCCCCCCATCTCTCCCCCAGTCTCGCCTTCTCTCGCCTCCTCTTCCCTTCTCTCCCCCTCTCTCCCCCCTCCGCGCTCTCTAAAGGACTTACCGTACACTGTGCAGCCGTCTTTTACCTACCTGTTCATCGCGGGTGTGAATTTCAGACAGCGCTCCCCCGCTTTCCCTGGCCCCCGCCTTTGCGATGTGTTTGTGTGTGTGTGTGTTGATGGTCGATCCAGCTCCCGGTTTCATCGCTGACGGTCGGTCCAGCTCAAAGTTTTTCAGGCGGGTGCCCTCGAGCTTGAAGGTCTAAGACAGTCGCTGAAAAGTCGCGTTAGTGGGACAGGCCCTTAAACCATGGCCTGGAAATTCATTTTAGCGCATTTTAGTTTAGTTTAGAGACACAGCGTGAAAACAGGCCCTTCGGCCCACTGAGCCCTCACCGCCCAACAATCACCCGCACACCAGTTCTATTCCACACTCTAGAGACAATTTACAGAAGCCAATTAACCTACAAACCTGCACGTCTTTGGAGCGTGAGAGGAAACCAGAGCACCCGTAGAAAATCTATATGGTCCCCCACGCATTTCTCAGGGGCTACTTGAGTTGGGTAGCGAACGTGGACATTCCCGTATAAATGGGCACCGCTCTCAACACGGAGGTCTTAGTAAATGGTTGTCATGCACTCAGAGGTCCAAATTACTTGTTTCTCTGCTGAATTAATCTGTGACACTCGGTGAACCTGAGCGTAAACCAAGTCTTTTATGTGCAGCTGACAGGTACCATCTCCAAGCCTGGTGACCCTGAGGTTGCCATGCCAGCCGTATCACCAGGAACATGGTTGAACACAAGGTTCTAACCATGTCAGCTGGATAAGAAATCAGAAATCACAAGGACCTTCCTTCCAGCCTCTCAGAATTGGCAGTAACATACAGCCTTTAGTCATATAGAACAGTACACCACAGGAACGGGCCCTTCAGCCCACAATATCATGACGCCTAGCTGCTCATCTCTTCTGCCAGCACACGATCCATATTCCTCTATTCCCCGCACTTCCATGTGCCTATCTAAAAGCCTCTTAAACACCACCATTGTATCTACCTCCACCACCACCCCTGGGTTGGTATTCCACTCGTAGTCAGGATCGAACACGAGCCTCTGGCGTCGTAAGGCAGCAACTCTACCGCTGCGCCACCGTGCTGCCCTGTAACACATGGATTTCTAAGGAACGCATCGATATAGAGGAACCACGTGTAAAATCCAATGAACCAGATAACAGAGTTTCACAAAATCCAATCAACCACTTGATTCTGTTCTGCTCTGTCGGAGGGACGTGTGGGGAGCGGAACATTCACCTTGCTCAGCAGTGACTTTGGAGCAAATGTAATGCAGCTTCTAATCCATTAAAACAGGGTGAAGACTGTGTGACCCAGTCAGCACTGCAATCTGGCATGAAAAGGGCACTGCTTGTTGATTGTTTATTGGGAATACTTAATGTTGGTGTAATGAGGCTCCTTGGTTCATGGCCGTAGCAGGGGCAAGACATCCACAGCACAGTAAACCCTCACTATAATGGACCAGTGATGTCCGTCATTGCCGCTTGTCCGCTATAACAGAGTAAGGGTTTACCAAGTAATAGAGTATCATTGTATACGTGGTAGGAGCAAAGAACGGTAGAGAATACTGGTTCTGGCACAAAAGGGACACAAAGTGCTGGAGTAACTCAACAGGTCAGGCAGCATCTCTGGAGAACATGGATTGGTGATGTTTCAGGTCAAGACCCTTCTTCAGACTGAGGGCATTGTTGTGCACTGTTTAAGAATATAATGGTTGCTGGAATTAAGTTGTTCTTGACATTAAAGGAATGTTTAGGCTCCTGTACGTTCTACCTGATGGTGATGAGAGCGTAGCCAGGAGGTTCGTGTGGGACTGTGATGATAATGACTGCCCTTTTGAGGCAGTGTCTCCCGTAAATCCCTTCGACGGTGGGGAGGTCAGTACCCCATGATGGCCCCGGGCAGTGTTCACCACTCTCTGTAATCTCCTTCATTCCTGAACCGTGTCACGAGGCAACCAGTCAGTGTGCTCTCGTCTTACTCCTCTAGAAATTTGTAGAGGATTAGTCGACATGATAAACCTCCTGAATCTTCCAAGGAAGTTGTGGTAAGTTCAGGCGGCACGGTGACGCAGCGGTAGAGTTGTGGCATTACAGAGCTTGCAGCGCCAGAGACCCGGGTTCGATCCCGACCAGGGGTGCTGTGTGTACGGAGTTTGTACATTCTCACCGTGACCTCGTGGGTTTTCTCCGAGATCTTCAGTTTCCTCCCACACTCCAAAGACGTACAGGTTTGAAGGTTAATGGGCTTGGTATGTGTAAATTATCCCTAGTGTGTGTGTAGGATGGTGTTAAAGTGGTGGGATAGCTGGTTGGCATGGACTCGGTGGGCCGAAGGGCCTGTTTCCGTGCTATATCTCTAAACGAAATGAACTAAAGTAGCTTTTCCCATTCAAGGGATTGTTAAATATTTTACTACCGCAGATTTTAATGCCTTTAATGCTAAATGCCTTTGTAACCAGCAAAACATGTTCATTTGTTTTACAGCATTAAATTGATGAGTTGCTGAAGTGTGGCTGTTTGGAGCAGATTGTTTTAATTACATTCAATTCTCTGAGGGAGAGGCAGAACGAGCACTTTCTCCACTGCGTTCACTGACGGGCTGGTGTGTTTGGTAATGCACTTGCTCCTGGCCTGAACGTTGTAGGCTGAAATCCCAGTTGAGAAAAGCATGTAATTTAAACCGATCCTCAGAATCCGATGTGTAGGAAGGACCTGCAGATGCTGGTTTAAAACGAAGAGCTGGAGTAACTCAGCGGGACTGGCAGAATCTCTGGAGAGAAGGAACGGGTGACGTTTCAGACTGAAGAAGGGTCTCGACCCCAGCCATCACCCATCCCTTCTCTCCAGAGATGCCTCCTGTCCTGCTGAGTTACTCCAGCATTTTGTGTCTATCTTCTAAGAATCCAATGTACTGCCATCACTCTGAAACGTTGACGCTGTATCTCGCTCCACAACTGCAGCATGATCTTCCAATGTTGATTATCTGTTTGCAAAGTGTTAGACATCCGCTAAAAGCACAACTCTGAAGTTGGCAGCAGAAGTGTGAACATTCACTGCTTTTCGTGGTATATTCTACCTTGACAGAAAATTTTCAGCAACATGCCAGTTGAGTATAAATTTGCAAAAAATGTTGCCTCGGTCTTGTGTGCCTGTTTGCATCCTTGAACGCAAAAGACAGTGCTACTTCACGAGAAGAAAGGGTCGATTAGTCGCTTTAAGATCATTTGGATCTGCTCAGCCTTATTACCTTCATCCAGTGGAAAGCAAGTGGACTTGGCAGACTGTCGAAACTTGTCTCAAATGGACTCTGATCGATCTTCACATGAACTCAGCCAAGCGTTCAAGAGTTGAATTCTAACAATCAATCTTCTGATGGCCTTCAGTCTGTGATTAGCTGTGTCCAGTCTCTCTGTGAAGCACCGATCAAGACCAGCCCACAAAGGCTGGAAGATTAGAGATAATGCACCAAGCACTTTGCCTCGGGTTTCTGTTTCATTTAAAATCATTTATTTTCTTCTCTTCTTAAGCTTCAAATAAATCTTCACTGCTTTACTTAAAGGGAGACTATCTTCATTAAAAAGGAGTTGGCAAATCTCTTGCATTGACATCGCACATGCTCAATGAATAAAATCACTCCCCAAGTTAAAAACCTTTTGCAATTTTTTTCAATGAGCATAGCAACTCAATGAGGATTTGTGGAGAAGATTTGAATCCATGTTTACTGGAGAGTTTGATGTACTGGCTGACAAAATGAGTCAGGTACCCTTCTTTTCATATGATATCAGAGATTAGTTGAGATTACTGTCATTACAGGGACATGGTGGTATTCCTAGACTTGCAGTCCTGTGAGTTGTGTATTAAATCTTGAGTCATAGAGTCATTGTTATAGAGCCTTTGAGTCATAGTCATAGAATCATATAGAGTGGAAACAGGCCCTTTAGCCCAATTTGCCCATGCCGACCAATGTCCCATCTACACTAGTCCTACCTGCCTGCGTTTGGCCCATATCCCTCGAACCCTATCTTATCCATGTACCTGTCTAAATGGTTCTTAAATATTGCGATAGCACCTGCCTCAACTACCTCCTCCAGCAGCTTGTTCCACACACCAGCCACCCTTTGTGCAAAAAAAGTTACCCCTCAGGCTCCTTTTAAATCTTTGTCCCTTCACCTTAAGCTGGGGTGAGCAACGAACGGTCCAGCAGGTGGCAGAGGCCAGAACTTTGAACAAACTAGGTTCTATAATGACCAACCCCACTCACCCACTCCATGCCCTGAAGGTGATCAAGAGCAGCATCTTCAGTCAGAGGCTGATTGCACCAATGTGCAAAACTGAGAGACATAGGAAGTCCTGTTTACCAGCTGCTATAAGATTACATAATGCGCATAAATAACTGCACTTTTTTTAAATTAATTGTATTTTAACTTGTATTTTAACATATTTTAACTTGTTAAGTATGGAAGCCATTTGAGGAAATGTGTGGTGTTATGTCTGTCTTGAAGCTGTCGTGGCACTGTAATTTCCTGAAAAGGATTATTAAAGGTATAATCTAATCTAATCTAATCTAAGCCGATGTCCTCCCGTTCTCGATTCCCCTACTCTGAGCAAGAGACTCTGTGCGTTTACACGATCTATTCCTCTTATGGTTTTGTACAGCTCTATAAGATCACTCCTCATCCTCCTGCACTCCAAGGACTAGAACTGCTCAACCTCTCCCTATAGCACAGGCCCTCGAGTTGTGGGTTCAATTCTCACCAGGGCAACAAGAGCATTTAATTTTGTTTCATTTTAAAAGCGTGTTCTGGAATTAAATAGTTGGTTATTACAATATCTGGGCAATGAATTGAAGCACAACAATTTATCTGAATGAAGTGGATGTGCCAACTATTCATCACACTATTAGTTATGCATTGGTAGACAAAAATGCTGGAGAAACTCAGCGGGTGAGGCAGCATCTATGGAGCGAAGGAAATAGGCAAGAAGAAGAAGGGTCTCGACCCAAAACGTTGCCTATTTCCCTCGCACCATAGATGCTGCCTCACCCGCTGAGTTTCTCCAGCATTTTTGTCTATCTTCGATTTTCCAGCCTCTGCAGTTCCTTCTTAAACATTAGCTAGGCATTAGTCATCAGATTTACCAGTACAGTGGAGAAGTTGGATAGAATAGGACTTCCCTTTCGAGCCTGGGAAACGGAGGTGTGCCAGATCATGAGGGGCACGGATAAAGCGAATGCTTACAGTCTTTTTCCCGGAGAAGATGATTCTAAAACTAGAGGACATAAGGAGAAGAGATTTAAGAGGGACCTTGGAGGCAAAGTTTACTCTCTTAGGGAAAGACCGTATCTGGAATGAGCTGCCAGAGGCAACTGTAGAAGCGGATACAAATTACAATTTTTAAAAGACATTTGGACAGATATGTGGACAGGAAGTGTTTGGAGAGCTATGGGCCAAATGCAGATAAATGGGATGAGCCCAGAATGCCAACTTTGCCTGGCATGGATAGGGTGGGCTGAAGAGCATGTTTCCATGCTGTATAATTCTATAGTCTCTTCCAACTGCTCTCTTTCTGGAATTGGGAATGGCCATGGTTTACTTTCTGTCCCTACTGATAAACCATCCTGTAATTGATGTTTGGTAGCATTTAAATTTCACAAGCACCACTGTCTGTGCTTTCAGATTCTTTCCTGCAATCCTTAAGACAAGACTGAAAATGGTTCAAAAGAAGATGCAGCATGAAACTAGAGGACATAAGGAGAAGAGATTTAAGAGGGACCTTGGAGGCAAAGTTTTATATAACTATTTCCTTCGCTCCATAGATGCTGCCTCACCCGCTGTGTTTCTCCAGCATTTTTGTCTACCTACAGCATGAAACTTCGGTTTTGATAGAATAATTGTTCAGCTCCAGACTGGAAACTACTTCAGAGAACAAAACAGCAAGCAAAGGCAGTTATTTAACCTTTCAGCATAACGCATTATTCAACAACTATCGTTTCCATTTGGCACTTTTAACATAACAAAAAACCTTGCAATGCTTCACAGGGACGTCATGCAGCAAATACTGACTGAACCACATCTAGAGACATCAATAAACAATAGACAATAGACAATAGACAATAGACAATAGGTGCAGGAGTAGGTCATTCGGCCCTTCGAGCCAGCACCGTCATTCAATGTGATCATGGCTGATCATCCCCAATCAGTACCCCGTTCCTGCCTTCTCCCCATATCCCCTGACTCCGCTATTTTTAAGAGCCCTATCCAGCTCTCTCTTGAAAGCATCCAGAGAACCCGCCTCCACCACCCTCTGAGGCAGAGAATTCCACAGACTCACCACTCTCTGTGATAAAAAGTGTTTCCTCGTCTCCGTTCTAGGACATCAGGACCAGAAGAGTTAAGAGTAGGAAATGTATTCAAGAACGTGAGGCAGAGAGGAGTTAGGTTCAGTGAAGGAATTCCTGAGATTGCAGATGATAGCGTAGTGGTGCAGTGTTAGTATTGCTGCGTTATAGTGCCAGAGACCCGGGTTCGATCCAGACTACGGTTGCTGGCTGTGCGGTGTTTGTACATTCCCCCTCAGACCGTGTGGGCTTTCTTCTGGGTGCTCCGGTTTCCTCACACATCCCAAAGACGTGCAGGTTTGGAAGTTAATTGGCTTTGGCAAAATTGTAAATTGTTCCTAGTGTGTAGGAGAGAAGTCGAGTGTGTATGGGGTGATCGATGGTTGGCACAGGCTCGGTGGGCTGAAGAGCCTGTTTCATTTTCCACATAACAAATCATTTCCCCCATCCAAGTGAATTTTAATGCTCTGGACTCACACCAAATGGGATCACGCCCAATGCTGCTTCTAAATGACCCTTGCCTCTGGTTGTACCACATCAGTTTGGGTTCCATTCAACTTTATTGGCAAACGAAAAGACAAAATTCCCTGCAATTTGTAGCCTGACCAGGTTCCTGTTTTAAAACTGCAGCGGGATGGGGAATGCACTGAGGATTTTGTAGCGTTATCTATTCAATTAGTTTGTAAATGGTCAATTCAGACTGAAACCTCAGGCATGTAATGTGCTCAAAGCCTACCTTGAAGGTAATAAATCAGCCTCTGGAATCACAGTGATGTTTGCCAGTGTAGGAACAATATTTCATAGATACATAGACAATAAGTGCAGGAGTAGGCCATTCAGCCCTGCCATTCAATGTGATCATGGCTGATCATCCACAATCAGTACCCCGTTCCTGCCTTCTCCCCATATCCCTTGATGCATGTAATGTGCATTAAAATTATCACTAGGTAATCAGAACAAAATACTTAAGTGGATTGATATGTTTTTATAATACTGTTCTTGGATGTTTTTATGTTTGTGCCTATTGCTTGCTTGGAAGCTGCTTGTAAAAAAAGGCCAACTTCTGAACTTCTAACAGAATTTGTGTGTAATGTTTTAGATGGCCACATACAGCAGATGCATTTCCTTCTGATGGAATTCTGATGATGTTTTCTGGAATAATTTACATGCCTTCTGCAACTGCAAAACTTCAAAAGTGATATTTCAAGTGTAAAAGTGCTGATTAATATGTTAACTTCTGATTGTATTTGCTGATTGTAACTGCTTATAAGTTGCAAATAAGTAGGAACATGGCAGTGCAATGGCTAAATGACCAGATTCATAATTTAACGATCTTGGTTTATTAATTTAGTACTCTCCGGGGATCTGAATTTGAATCCCAGGAAGGTAGCTGCAGAATTTAAATGCGGTTTTATATTCTGCATTTTAGAAAGGGTCCTTTGTAACATGGACCACAAAACTGTGGTTAAACACCATCTAGTCTAGATTATTGACCTCCGTCATGCAGGAAACAAAGAACAGCATGGAAGAGGCCATTTGGCCCATTGAATACATACCAGGCGTGTGTGAAGGATCATACAAGGATGCAGCAAAAGGATTGGAGTATAGGAGCAGGGAGGTTCTACTGCAGTTGTACAGGGTCTTGGTGAGACCACACCTGGAGTATTGCGTACAGTTTTGGTCTCCAAATCTGAGGAAGGACATTATTGCCATAGAGGGAGTGCAGAGAAGGTTCACCAGACTGATTCCTGGGATGTCAGGACTGTCTTATGAAGAAAGACTGGATAGACTTGGTTTGTACTCTCTAGAATTTAGGAGATTGAGAGGGGATCTTATAGAAACTTACAAAATTCTTAAGGGGTTGGACAGGCTAGATGCAGGAAGATTGTTCCCGATGTTGGGGAGGTCCAGGACAAGGGGTCACAGCTTAAGTATAAGGGGGAAATCCTTTAAAACCGAGATGAGAAAAACATTTTTCACACAGAGAGTGGTGAATCTCTGGAACTCTCTGCCACAGAGGGTAGTTGAGGCCAGTTCATTGGCTATATTTAAGAGGGAGTTAGATGTGGCCCTTGTGGCTAAAGGGATCAGAGGGTATGGAGAGAAGGCAGGTACGGGATACTGAGTTGGATGATCAGCCATGATCATATTGAATGGCCTACTCCTGCACCTAATTTCTATGTTTCTATGATGTTGCCAGGACTAGAGCGTCTGAGCTTTAGGCAGAGGTTGAGTAGACTGCGCTTCCTTGGAGCGCAGGAGGATGAGGGGTGATCTTTTTGAGGTGTATAAGATCATGAGAGGAATAGATCGGGTAGATGCACAGAGTCTCTTGCCCAGAGTAGGTGAGTCGAGGACCAGAGGACATAGTTTAAAAGTAAAGGGGAAAATACTTTAGGAATCTGAGGGGTAACCTTTTCACACAAAGGGTGGTGGATGTATGGAACAGCTGCCAGAGGAGGTAGTTGAGAAGCCGTTAGAC